>NC_140585.1:1203960690-1205160690 GCF_964204655.1 Triturus cristatus | reverse complement strand
TCAAACCCGCTCCGCTCTCCGCCATCCGACCCTCCCGATCCCGACTCTTGGGCAGGGCATCCAGCCACTCTCCCACCGCCTCTGGCCGGTCGAAGAAGTGGGAGCGACCATCCAACTCGACCCGCAGCCTAGCCGGGAACAGCATCGCATACTTGAACTCCATGTCTCTCAAGCGCCGTTTGATGGCCGAGAATCCCATCCGTTGCTTTTGAACCGCTTGTGTAAAGTCTGGGTAAAAGCTAACATTAGAGTTCTCAAATCGTATTGGCCCAGCCACCCTCGACGCCTGCAGGATAGCGTCTCTATCCCGAAAATTAAAAAGTCGGGCAATGATAGGCCGCGGGGGGGCACCCACCTTGGGCGCACCCCCCGGGATCCTGTGGGCCCGTTCCACAGCGAAGAACTTGCTCAGCCCTTTGGGTGCTAGATGAGTCACCACTAGATCCTCCACAAAAAGATCCACAGCAGACTCCTCCGACCGGTCGGGCACGCCAATAATGTGGACGTTGTTCCGTCTGGCCCTGCCTTCGGAGTCCTCAAGGCGACGCTCGGTCAGGTCACTGGCGAGCTGCAACCTCCGCACCGTCGTCTGCAAGGCGGCCACATCTACCGTTAGGCTCGACGCTGCTTGGGTCAATGAGTCGACCCGGTCATTGGTTTTCGACAGGTCCGCTCTGACCAAGGTGACATCAATCAGCACCGAGTCCAATTTGTTAGCCAGAGTATCCAATTGCTGGTTCACAGTCACCTTCATCTCCTCAATGGCCCCCATGACATCAACAGGGTCAATTCGGATGATGCGCCCGAGGCCTCCTTGGGCGGCTCAGGCGATTTACGCGATCCACCAGGGGATCCCTTTGGCTGTGCATAGCGGTCCATATTGTTGGCCTGGGAATAAGCTCCCCTCCGGGTAGATTTGGGTTTCAGTTTGTCGCCGTCCACTCTCGTCGTCATCGTCAGAGATCAGCAAGGTCAGCACCCGGAGGAAGGCCAGGAAATCCGGGCAGCCAATTGAAAGTGGCCTGTTTACAGTTCAAGACTAGGCCTTGCACTCCGTACTCCGCGCAGCTCTCCCAATGTCCCACGCATCAGTCTCGGTAGCTTAACTCGAAAGTGAAAGAACTGGGTCCGGGGCAGGCCCAGCCTGGCATGCCGCTGTTGTTCAATTCGCAGCCGGGCACCTCACCAACCCGAGTTCGGCACCAAGGCCGGAGAAGGCCGCAAACTTCAGATCGCCAAAAAACACGTTCCCGGAGTCCAATTTCGATTTGGAAAACGAGTGGCACCTTAGCGCAAGATCATAAACAAAAGCCCATCGAAAAAATCAGGATTATGTCAGGATAGACGTGGGAGGTTGCGGAGGCCCCCGGGAGACACAAGCCTACGCGGCCATCTTGGTTGCGCGCTAGGCTCCTTAATACGCGTTTCTTATTCCAGCCCTGTGTCTGGTCTCTCTTTTTCATTGCACTCTACTGATCTCTGCATACCATCTTTGCTACATCCAAAGCATGCATCCCCTCAATTGCACCATGATGACTATTACTTCTGAATAACTATGCTAGCCTCATGCCTACTTTCTTCTACGCAATCTATGCCAAATTGATGCCTAACCCCTTCATCACTTATCAAAGCAGGTTTATCTGCCCTTGCCTCAAACTGGTGTGAAAGTTTATAAAATATCTACTTGTCCAAGGACAGGACGCTTCAGAAATCTTCCTGTCCTGTAAATGAATACAAGACACCTGTTCTCTGACTATACCATGGCTAACATTATATGCTATGATTTTGCCTTTTTTCTCCAAATCTAGTTACAATGACTGAAAGTAGATGGTAAGCCTTAATTCCAGAGCTGGAATGCTCTGTGAGTTTGAACGCTCCTACAGACCTACATGTTCAAGATTATTCATGAACTCTTCTCTCTCCCCATTCTGTTAATGGTTGAAAGTTACTCCTGAAAACAGTTTCCAGCGAGGGAAACAAAGCTGAAGAAGTAGGGAATGGAGTTGCTCCATGGGGAAAATATTTTATCCCTGCAGGAAAAAGAAAAGGAAAATCATCATCATCATCAAACTTTATTTCGGTTAAAAACCAGAAAAGGAAAATGTAACCAGTGAAATTTGCAATCGCTCAGTCGATTTTGGCATGTGCAGATATATTTGTGTATATTTGCTCATGCGATAATGAAATTGATATGTTTTCTAGGATTATGGTTTCCAAACGTGTTTCTGTACACTTGTGAATTACTGAAAGTTATAAATCTACAACAGTGAAAGCCCATTGACCTGTGAATGCACTTTAGTGATTTGGTTTTTTTTTATGGAGGCTCTGTATTGTAATGTTTATTTGGGGTGTAACCACCATCGAACATGTTGACCAATACAATATACGTAATAATTAAAATACATTGGAAAGAGTGTAGCTCATAAATCTATAAAATGTAGTCAAAAGTATATTAAATAAAAAAATTCACAGTTTTCATTGCTAAAAACCTTTCTAGTGTCTAGTGCAGGCTTCTCCAACCAGTAGCTCGCAGCTACTGGTAGCGTTCCAGCTACCTAGAATTAGCTCTCCCCTGTGTTGAGCCCAGCCTTCTAAATTTGATTTAATGTATGTATTCCCAGAATTATAAGCGTGTATTCAAGATGAAAATGTGTGTATTTTCAGAATTTATAAGCTGATGTTTGGAGAAAAATAAGTTTAAAAAATAGATCTATCCCATAACATCACATCGCCATTGCAGCGGCCCCTGCTTTAGGCCGTCCAGTGGCCCTTTCATTGGCCGACATAGACAAAGCATTCGACTCACTTAGCTGGGTCTACCTTTTTAAGCTGCTCGAGGCGATCAACTTTGGACCTCGTTTCTTGGCGTACATACGCCTGCTCTACACAGAGCTGACCGCTTCGGTTCGTATTGCGGGGCACCGCTCCCGCCCCTTCCAGCTCCAAAGAGGTACCCGCCAGGGCTGCCCACTATCTCCATTGTTGTTCGCTTTGGTGGTTGAGCCTCTAGCGGCCTGGGTCAGAAGTGACCCGGTGCTCAGCGGGTTCGACTGGTCCTGCTCCAGATCGGATCGTATAACCTTGTATGCTGATGATGTTCTCTTTTTTATGACGGACCCGTGGTACTCTGGACCGCGTGTATTGGAAACTCTTAGAGTATTTGGTGGCACCACGGGCCTTCATGCTAACCCAGCTTAATCCATTCTCTTCCCAGTATGCGGACATCAATGCCGTGAATCGTGGGCCGCACAGCTGTCCCGGGCTACAGATGGCTTCAAATACTTGGGGATCTTCGTTTCCTCATGACCCAAGACTTCATGGACACACAATATCACCCCACTGTTAGCTCGCCTCAAAAATGAAACGATGATCTGGTCTGCTCTCCCTCTGTCCCTCTATGGGCGCTCAGCCATTTTCAAAATGGTTTCCCTGCCTAGGATCTTATATCGTCTCCAAAATTTTCCATATCCTATCCCTCGTACGTGGTTTGCCCAAATCAATGCAATACAAAATAAGTTCCTATGGGACGGTGGGGCTGTTAGCGTGGCGCTCCGTACCTGCGCACAATCCACGTATTGCGGGAGGATCGCGGCTGCTGACATCTGCTCCTTATTATGTTGCGTCTCACATCTATGGTATAATTCATCCACAGATTCGGCTTATGCCATCGAGCCCGCCGTGATGGAACAAACCCCCTACTCCATTTATTATATAGCTACGGGAGGCTTAACCATTTACCACCGGCTGGTAGGCTAGCCATACAGCTATGGAGGGCAAAGACCAGACAGATGGGCTGGAGGGGGCGACTAACTCGACAGACTCCTTTGTGGCAGGGCACATACCTCAGAAAGGGTAGCACACTGAGCGGGTTCCGGGGGTGGGATGTGGTTGGGATTTCATCCCTAGGAGACGTTATGAAGGGCATTACCTTAAAAGCATTTCAGCAACTACAGGCGGACTTCGACCTCCATAAATCTCAATTTTACAAGTTTTTACAGCTTAGACACGCGCTGTTGCCCCAGATCCGAAACCTAAAGACTCTCCCCGAGTTCCAGCCCTTGGAGGGGCGCTTGTTGATGGGAGACCTTGGATTACACAAGATTAGGCAGATATACCAGACCCTGACGACACATACCCCTACCACTTTAGACAAGACCCGACTGGCCTGGCAGGCTGATATCCCCGAACAAACAGAGGACGATTGGGTTGAGGCGATTGCCAGTCCGCGGGGTGCGGCGGTCTCCACCCGATTTAGACTCATACAATTCAAATATCTACATAGAGTTTATTACACGAGAGTACGTCTGTGGCTAATGGGAGTCATCCAATCCCCGTGTGTCTGAGGTGTGGTAGTGAGGACGGGTCATTCTTCCATACGGTCTGGTCCTGTACGGCCCTACAGCCCTTCTAGAACAGAGTTCGATCATGTCTGAATGAGGTTCTGGGGTGGGTGCTCCCACTGGACCCACGACTGTTTTTGTTACATTCGACGGATGACATTGGGGGAACCGATATAAACAACACCTATTGTTCCTTGCCCTCACTGTCAAACGAGACATAGCGCAGGGATGGAAGGCATCATCTCCCCCGACTATCGGCAAATGGAACACCGAATTAGATAGATGTATGGGAGCCGAGATTGCGGTGTTCGGAGCCAGGGGCTGCCCAAGGAAGCATCGTAAGATATGGTCACGTTGGGCAACATATCGAGGTATCGACTTGCCTCTCCTGCCCGAGGAGGACCTGTGAGTGGTGTCTCCCGCTTTTGGCCGTGGGTCCCCTAGGTTTTTATCTCTTGACTGATCCATTGTACCACTGTGTTACAGTTTTTGCATCTGCTGAAGTATGTGCTATATCATCAAAGTTGACCACTGCCTGCATTTTGTTTAATTTGTTAAATTTGTTAGGATCCATGCTGTCCCTACATATGTGGCGGGGATTGTATACGGACATAGAAATGGTTATTGCTGCACAGATTGTCCGACTGCTTCGATTTGCCATTGTGGGGCTGAGGCCCTATGTCTCGCAAAATGACCAAATAAAATTTGTTGTTAAAAAAAAATAAAAAAATAGATGTAAATCTGATATGAGTGATAAATCATGCAATATTATAAATATTACCTTGGTGACGGTAGCTTGCTGCTATGGCTGTCACAAATTACTTTACGTACTACCCATGTAGAGGTATTCCAAATTGAAAAAGCATTTTTACATAAGTGCTGGAAACCCTACCTGCTGCACTGAGGTGATCACTGCTGGTACTCTTCTTGCATGTGGGGGCGCTAATGTATTCTCGTCTAATGTGATCATTATTACAGTAGTAATATTATTAGCCTGGGATGATTTGTATTGAACGTAAGTTAATCTAATTACCAATAAGGTTGGAGTCCCCTGGTCTAGTGTGCCAATGCTTAAGTCTCCAGCACCAAGCATAATATAAATATGTAAACAAGCCAAAGACTGTCTCATTATTGTCTGTTGGGAAAAAAATCCTTAAGGTATCTTAATACTTTATCCCAGCCAAGTTTTGACAAACGTGAACTAATCATTTCTTCTAGTGTGATAGTGTGTCGTACAAAAGAAAAAAAAGCGTGCATCGGTATCCGCATTCATCTTACAAATGGGACAAACTTTCGAATAGTCAATGGTTGTTCGCCATTTGATGCAAAAACAACTGACTGATGAAATCCCAATTTGAAATTTCATAGACTGTGTAGCTGCCTCAAGTGGCTATCTGGTCCAAATAAAATTCAAATTCTATTAATTCTTTTTCAATTTAAAAAACTTTCAGTCAAAATATCCAAATGTGGGTCAGACCACTATCTTCCTGGACATGCAGCCACTTTTCGGTTTGCACAGAAGCAGCTCTTCCCTTGCTAATAGGCTCGGGATCATCCCAAGCCTCATGAAGGTCCAGCTTCTAGAACCAGAACTTATTGTGAAGAATCCATGCTAGCTTACAAGCTTTATCCTTCTTTATCACTTCAGTAAAGGTCTTCTTGTATGATTTTATTCATTTATTGCACCATAGTCTCAATCCGTATAGCAGTGTCAAAGTAAGTTTTTTTTTCTTTTTTTTTTTTTTAATTAAAACCTTTACAATATTTCATAGTAAATAAAAATGCAAATAAGACAATCAATCAAATCTGCCCATTTTTAAGACATAGCATGAATTTGTTACGAATCAATATATAAAAACACTGTTTATTTAGTATTCTCAATTGTTACCAAGGTCTATTTACATCAATGGTATCCCAACCATTTCAGCCGTTCAGGGTTAATTAAATATTCGGACCTGTAAAACTCGGCTTCATTGGCATACCTTATGGGGAAACATGATTACCACCTTCAAGCCATATGTTTTTGTGTCACATTTCAGGGCCTGTTCAAAGGAGTTAAGAAATCTAATCAATTTGCAATTCAATTGAGGATTTGAGGTTTCTAGCCCTTTAATTATTGCAGCTCTACAGGTCCTGATTCCTCTAGCAGTTAGCGCTTTTCTAAGTAAAATGACTCGTGCATTGTGAAGTTTGGGGCATGTGCAAATTATATGGATAAAATCCTCTTTGTTGCTACCGCAAAGTCGTCATGATATAGGGCCTTTGTGCACCCAGGTTGGCTGGTCGACAATCGACTGTAGTTTCCCAAATCGTATATCCATCAACTGTCTCATTATATAGATTGAGAATGTAATACTCAAGTGAGGTGCCGGTGCTAGAGTCTTGTTGTTATTAATCACCATCCAAGCATGTGACCTTGAGCTGAAGATGTTTTTATCAAATAGCAATGAGTGGAATTTTGCTGTTTTGTTTATTACTTGCTTGAAGGACTGATACGGCAAGTTGTTGTTCCACAGCTCGGTCATGCAGGGATTTATAAAGATAATGATTCTATGGTGATTTTTTTTATCCTTATCCACTTCTGTGCAAAGGGCTTTAAGTGGAGAGTTTACCATGTTCTGTTTGTCGGTTCCAAAGCTTTACTGTAGTGTACATTCTCGCTATTTTTTTGTTTAAAAGACCAAATTCAAGTCGAATCTGGGCCTGTGAAGCGGTCTGATGTATCTGAAAAACATGTTTTATAGGTCAAAACTAATCATTTGTTTAAAAGATCAGTCTTTGTCGTGTAGAGCGGTACTGGCAAACGTTAATGTTGGAAGCATTTTGGCCGCCATCACCACGAGCAGAGGTTGGTATGGCGGCCCCTTTAATTTTGTGCCAGGGTCCTAAAGGCTACACTTTATACTTTAATTTTAACTTGCGAATAATTGTAGAATATTATTGATTCTTGGCCAAGTTTTGTGATGGTCTGCAACTAAACCAATCTACCAGTGACTAAGGGGCTTTATTATATTATTTTATAAGCCAGGTGTCATTTCTTTTCATATATCACTGAGGCGAAAATTTTGTTATTACAATACTCCAATAGATGTGCTTGAGACGTGAGATATAGAGTAACTGATACCATAATTGCACAATATTATGTGTTTATAGTAGAATATCATAAAATGTTATGATACAGTTAGTAGGATCTACAGGCACTCAATGGGTACAACATATATCATTATGCCAGCATCCTTGAGTAATAAAATTTCTTATCGAAAATAATATTTTTTAGTTATATGAGGTTTTTTTAAGAAAATCATTTAAAAAAAATGATAATCATCAACCTTTCTTGTAGTTGAGGCTTCATTGGTAATCACGCATTAGTATTATAATGTAAATAGTGTTCATTTTACCAATCTAAGATGGCGCGCTATATTTCCATGGCTGGACGTTTGAGTCCTGCTTTCATGTTTAGTCAGGAAACGCAATAACCGGAAGCAAGCGAGTGGGCTCGGGACCTGTAATCGGGCCGAGGACACGCTACACTCCGAGCCGGAGATACGAACGGTAGGAGGCAAAGACTTAATACGCAATTATTCATACATTAGTTTAATAACGTGTATGAAGCGTTCTATAGAGATGCTAACTAGCTTTATTGTTTTTTCTAAAACCTGGTAGGCAACTTGTATCGGGACTGTAAGAAAAGGAATTGTTCCTCTATTCATGTGTGGACTTAATCGAGAAGAAGGGCGTTTAGGAGTACCTGATTCGGTGCCTTTACATTGGGGTGAGTCCTTCTTTAGAAGTAGAATCTCCATTTAAAAACAGCACTGATATTAACCCACGATTCACGTAGATGGGGATCAGCCTAAATAATTATAGGTTTTTTTCAGTCTAGAAACTACTTTCGGAATTTCTGATTCTAGATTTAATTTAATCTGATTGAATAGAGATAAGCAGCAGGCTGGACTAATCCTCCAGAATTGTACACGATAACAGGAGGTAAGAGTTACTATCAAGCATAAATTCTTGGCTATTACAATTTTTGTTTGAAAGTTACGCAGTTTGGATACTGATAGTATGCGTATGTTTTTGCTTTCTCTCCATCTAATAGGATCCCTTGTGATTAGCACGCAAAGCCTAGAAGGTATTGTTTGCACTGTCGTTTTATTAGCAGGTTGGGGTGTCACAGGTGGAAAATCACTCATTCAAACATAAGGGTGCACAATTTTGAATGTTTGAAGCAAGGGGTTGACTAATACATGTTTTTTTTGTGGCCAAAGAGACGTGACCGATATTGGCCGTGTTATGATGGGTAGTTAGAATCATTATTTGTGACAGAATAAGATTGATGTAAAACGAACCTCATGATGTAATGAGCTTGGAGTTATATTTTGAAAAGAAGTGATTTCATTTATTGTTAGAATATTAAGGAGTTTTGTTACTATGGGTAGGTGGTGGTATAGGATGTCACACAAGTATGACAATTTATACTCTTTTGATTTTGTCTTTGCACTGGGTGCATTGAGTGACGTATATGGACTTTGTGTCCTTATGTATATATTACAATATAGTTATTTTTGGTTTATTTTAGCCCTTAGGAAGTCGTAAGGGATACAATCCCGCTGTGACGAAACGCGTTGGCGCAAGGCTGAAAAGAAATAAAGGAACAAAAAGAACAACAAGGATTTCAGCATCATGCTTTGTTTATTAGATAACTAAGAACTGCAATTTTGATTGTGTGTGCGTGTGCCTTGAATTTGATTTATTAACTGGAATCAGGTTGAGCTTGTTTGACCATTCCGTCAAATCTTCCAGAATAAGTGAGGCATGGTGTTTGGCTTCCACATCAAGTAGGACAATTAACCTATAGTTCAACTGACTTGTTCTATCTCCACCTCTAAAGATCGGAGTCTTTATTGATCCTTGCCAATTCGGTGGAATGCATTTTAGTAGCTCTATTTCTTTAAATAACATGGACTGATGCTCACTCCAGAGCGGTGGGTCACTCTTAAAGATGGCTTGAGGAATGCCATTAGGTCCTGGGGCACTGTCTACTCTGCCTCTCCATATTATTCGTATTATTTTGTCTGCCGAATGAAAGGGCAAGTCTGTCTTTACTTTGAGGGAACGGGTGTCATATTTTCATGTTGCTTAGTGGTTTCCTCAATTGAGTAAGCGCCTACATCTGTCTTTAATGTTAGATTGCTTGTGCTGTCCTCTCCTTGTTTTTAAGTATCCGCACCTCCGTGTGTGTTATGTTTTCCGATATTTCTTTTGCCACCGCTAGATCTTGGTGGTATTGCTCCTCCTGATGGTTCGATGATGGTTGATCAAGCATTTTGATTTCTGCAAACTTGTTTGTTAGAAATTTAGCCCACTCATGTTCTTGTATGTTTGAGGTTAGCCTGTTCACCGGCCTATTCAATTTGTTTGGCATTTCCCAGAAAGTGTTAGTTCGTTTTCTTAGCACTACAGTGTAATTCAGCCCAGAATTTATCATTGATATTTTTCTTTTCTTCCCTTAACTTTTTATTAAAAGCTTTTCTCAGCTGGCGTACGTTGTCCCAAGCTGTTTGATCGAGGTGTGTTTTTTTAACCTCCTTATGGCTTTTTAAAGTTCACGTTTCAGGGAGCCAACCTCTTCCGTTGATTTGTTTATAGTTTTTGTGGCCTGTTGTTTCCTGGGCATTATTAATGTTGTTAGTTCTGTAGTAAAATGTACCCATGCTTGGATTTTATTTAGGGCCTCTGTTTCACTTTCCGTTATAAGCCTCTTTAATTTGTTTTGGAGCGTTTCTATAGTTTTATTTGACCATTTTAGACATTTCAGATCAATTGTGTAGACGCTTCCCTCTATAGTGGGATTAACCTGGTGCTTTGGTAATTTTTAGGTTGAAATGGACATGCTGATAGGAGTGATCACTCCTAGTTGTGCATTCTATTGAAAAATGGGAAAGAGATGGCATCAATGAGACCGAGATAGCTGTATAGTCCAGTCTGGATCGCCTTTTTCCTCCATGTATGTTTGGGCGGAAAGTAGTCTGTAGTTCTGCCGTTTATTACTCTCAATCCCGGAAACTCTAACGCTTTTGCCAGGAGTTGGCCTACATGGTCCGGGGGTATCCTCTTTAGCTGGTATTGAGGTGGGACGTTCCAGTGTATATTATCAGCTGCTAGCTCCTCATCTTCATCCGGGGGTGTACATTAGATTAGAGTTAAAGTCTCCTGTCAGCACTATGTCCCATAAGGGATATGTGCCCCTTATATCTGTAATTATGGCGATTAACTGGCCGTTGTGGGCTGTTCCCCCCCCCCCCCCCTTACTTGCGGATGTGCATACGTATTGATGAGCAAAACTGTTTTTAATATGCCGGCGATGCATGAAGTAAGTTAAATTAATTTCACATCTGGTCCGATTTGATGTTTAATGCTGTGGAAACATATACTGCCAGGCCCCCTTTCGTCCGGCCAGGTTTCTTTGTTTTTACTGCAGGTGAGGTATAATGTATATGCCCAGGCAGCAGTAAGTCGTCCAAAGCCCATGTCTCCTGAAGCACTATTATGTCACATGTTTTCCAGTTTTGAGGGTGGCAGCCTTTTTCCAGCCAATTTTTTGGTCTGGCGATGTTCCATGAAAGGAGATAAATGTTTCCCTTGTTAAATTTGTTGGACAGCCTTTCCACAGGTCAGTTACCCGTGTCGAAATTTAGTGCACCTGGCAGCCAGTTCCATTTGTCTTGATCTAGTTCTATAACTGCTTTATGTTCTTTCTGCACCCCACTCCTTTGTGAGGTCGCTGGGCTGCTACCCTTTGCACTCTGCAGAACTGAAAATCCTTGCTGATTGTTTTTCCTTTGTCCTGTTCCGTGATTTACATTAAGGGTAGAGTTTACAATCAAAGGGCCAGGGTTGCGTGCTGTAATGGGTTTGGACAGGTTAATACCCCAGGCTTCAAATTGCAAGTTATAGTCCATAATGTGCTGGATATCATTTTCTAACTGCCATGTGGTCAACGTTTGTTCATTGTTTGTTTGATTTTCTTTTGAAATAAATTCTATGGCCAGAAGGTTCGATGAATTTAAATGTTTTAAAGCTGGGATTTCAGCTAACAGATTTATCCCTGTTCATATCATGTCCTCCTTTTGATTCGTATTCTGGTACTAAAACTATTTGCTGCTTCGTTTGATCTTGCTGTATTGCCGATGTAGACCCTTCCCGCTTGTCTACAGCTATAATTCGCTTCTTTTCATTATATGAAATCTAAGATGTCCATATTGAGTCATACTGCTCTTTCTGGCTTTGTAAGCTGAGATTTCTGATAAAGACGAGTTTACTTGGTTAGCCTCCTTTTTGTTTTTGCTTGTTGTTAACTGCCTGGGGTATCCTAGTTCGCTCTCTCGAGTGCTTACCTGTTGTGGTTTCAGATGTATACCTTCTTTTATGCTTGCTCCGTCTACGGCTTGGGCATGGGATCTGGGATTTTCCAATAACGGTCCCACCCCTTTGCTGTTATAAAGTACGCAAGACTGAACCTTTCTGCTCTCATTTTTCTTGTTTTTTATATTAAGCCTTTCCTCCTGCCTAATGATCTCAAGACTGCAACGCAAGCCCTGGTTCTATTCAGACTAGATTACGGGAACGCTACCCTCACAGGCTCTGTAAAATCTCACCTAGCCCCCATGCGAACCTCTCTAAACGCAGCAGCAAGGATGGTCACTGGAGCTAAAAGGCACAATCATATCTCCCCCACCCTGAAAGAGCTCAAATGTCTCCCTATTGAAGCTCGATGCCAGTTCAAAACTGCCTGCCTCACCAACAAAGTCCTTCACACTGGTAAACCACCTGGCAGCCAAGCTCACCAAGGCAGGCCAGGCAAAAACTGGAGGAGCACCAACTACCTACTTCTCATTCCCCCAAGGAGATACAAACAAAAAGCCCTGGCCTGCTCCTTCTCTGGCAATGCCCCCAAAATCTGGAACTCCCTACCAGCAGATCTCCGAACTAACCCCTCCTTCGTGACCTTCAAAAAAACCTCAAGGATCTCCTCCTCGCTCGGCACCTTTAACCTTGGGCTCAACACACTGTTAACTACCATCTCCATTTTGATATGCCATTCAATATGTGTCTGTTCTTTCTCATTTCCTGTGTTACTTTTTGTAAAGCGCACTGATACCCTCGGGTCCTGCCAGCACTATATAAAACTCTATAAATAAACTAATTAAATAAATAAATAGGCCCTCAATTTCCTGGCCCATTGATGTATGTAATGCCTTGGATGTTTATTGTACCTTCCTTGTCTTGTTGTTTCCTTATTTTCTGAGCCCTTTGAGGCTAGGGCGTTGGAGCCTTGTGTCTTCCGTGCTATTGTTTCTGGATGGTCGTTGCTCTTCCAGTCTTTTCTGTAAAGCTGGGTGTCTTGGATTTTTATATTCAGTGGCTGTTATGGGGTTCCATCATATGACTGGTCAAGTCGCTTACTTCCATTTTTATGCGTGAAATTTGTTTGTTCTTCCTCAAGGGCCTACGATTTTACTCCTTTTTAGATTGAGCCTGAGCCAGCGCGCATGCGCTGCTCTGCGAGGTTCTTGTAAGCACTCGAAACTAACTCTGTGTGGGTCTGACCCCCCGCCTCGGATTGGGTTGGCTGTTGGCTGTGTCATTCTCTTATTGCAGCCTGCAAATGGCTAAAGGCATGCGCATGTCTCACCTTTTTGGCAAATGTTCACTCCCACAGCATTTTGCTTGCGGGAGCGAGCAGCGGTGCGCAGGGTGGCAGCTGCATTCCTGTCCTCGTGGGTCAGGTTACACGTATAGCGCCTTGCTTTTGCTTTTTTGTATCTTCCTGTGCCTGCCACCACCACTCGTCTTGGGCTGCTTCCTGCACCTCGTTTCTGATTAGCAGCAGTGCGTCCGCGGCCGTATTAACTCAATGAACCTAGACACGGCTCTGTTTTTCAAGCAGGTCAGAATGCTGGTACTTTATTCACAGGAAGGAGAGAGGAGTCGGGGGTGTTAAAATGCGCTCACGCCTAATTTATGTCAGTATTTTTCTGAAGAGAGGGACTCGTTTTGAGATTAACCCCCGTGGAGATTGAGGTAAACCATCTAGGTCGATGTATCCTGTTGAAATCTTTTGGTGGTCTTGGCGGCTTGCTTCTAGCAGTGCCATTTCAGAGTGGTTGCTTTCATGCAAGGGAAGAGAGCGGGTTATTTGACCTTAAAGCAAGCCATGTGGCGTGGCAGTCTCCAGGGAGGTTTCCTTCGCTAAAGCACAATCGTGTGTGAGCTCTAGAAACAACCAAGTTTGCGAAACATGAGGGCTTTCCTGTAAAAAATGTTTTTAAATAATCCACAACGGAGAATAAACTAATGTATTACTGCATGCTGCAGGGAACGGTTGGTCACTGCAAAAAACGTCCCTAGGTGCCGTTTTGAAGATTATTTGAACACTAGTGGTGTACGAGGATGCCAGCGGCTCTGTTGCAAACTAGGAGTTTGGGGGCCCTCTTCATAGTTTACTGATTAAAATCAGTCAGTAGTCTGGGTGCAATGGGCCCTCACCCCGCCCCTCCACTGCAGCAGCTGCATTATTGGTGGCCGTGGTGTTATCATCAAGTGGTGACTTCCTTGCTCCTAATCACTGATCATAGTGGGAAAGCTTGTTATGATAGTGTTCACTCCACTCTGTGTGTGCCATAGGCAGGAGTCTATTTGAACAAGCATTTACAATGCAACAGGTCTCGCATTTACGCAAGTTTCAGCTATTGGCATTGTAAATGACAATGCCTTTAATTTTTTGGGGTTTTTGAAACCTAAATAAAACGCATTGTTATTTACAATGCCAATAGCTGAAACTCGCGCAAATGTGAGACCTATTGCATTGCAAATGCTTGTTGTTTGTTGTCTCCTGATTTTCCACTCGTTCGGTGCCCGTTACTGTGGTGGTGTCCGTGCCCCTTTGCTTGGTCTGATTAGCTTCTGCTAGGCTGTCATACTCCGCCTCCTCATCCTTTTGATACCCGCTCAAGGTGTCAGGTGTGCTTGTTGTAAAACTAGTTAAGTCTGTCACTTCTCTTTTCGCCCTGGTTGAGCTAAATATAGGGAATACCTTGATGGCCTGCTGTTTTGATAGTAAGGCCATTTTATTTCTTGCTTTTCTCTCAGGCTTTTTTTTTTTTTTGTCTTCGAGTCTGCTTCAATGCTTTATTTCCGTCCAGGTCTATTAAACTTAATTCTTCTTGCGTAGGCTCTGGGGGAAAGACCTTTGAGTATACTGGGCTTGATTGATCTTGCGTTTCTTGTGGTTTAGGTCGTATTTTTGTTTGCTTCTGATCTTCTTTTAGCGAGGGTTGCCACGGTTGCGAAGTGTTAACTATGTGCTTAACGAGGGAGGAGCCTAGCGCGTAACCAAGATGGCCGTGTAGGCTCAAGGCTCCCGAGGGCCTCCGCAACCTCCCACGTCTATCCTGAATTAATCCTGGTTTTGTCGACGGGCTTTTGTTGATGAGCTTGAGCTGAGGTGCCATCCGTTCTCCAAATTCAAATCGGGCTCGGGGAACCGGAATGGTTGCGATCTGAAGTTTACGGCCTGCTCCTGCCTTGGTCCCGAACTCGAGTTGGTGAGGTGCCCGGTTACGAAGTGAACAACAGCGGCATGCAGGGCCTGGCCTATCACGTACCCCGCGCTTTCACTTTCATTTTCGAACCTGTTTGCTGACATCGGCTGAGGGACCTTGATGTTCCAGAGGAGTGTGGATGGTGGAGTGTTTGGCCTGGATCTCGGACTATACGCAGGCTACAGTCCGTGACGGCTGTGGTCCCTTGAATTAGCTGTCTGGTCCCTACTCCTGTGCTGGCAGGTGCCGATCTCAGTGGTCACCGGACGATGGCGGCGAGGCTGGACGGAGATAAGCAGAAACCCAAGAATACCCGGCGGGGAGTTTACACCCAGGCTAACAACATGGACCGCTATGCGCAGACAAAGGGATCCCCTGGTGGGTCGCATAAATCGCCGGAAAAGTCCAAGGATGTCTCGGGCCTATCTGCTGACTTGACTTTGATAGACGTCATGGGTGCCATTGAGGAGATGAAGGCTGCAGTGGGGAAGCAGTTTGATACCCTGGCTCGTAAATTGGATGCGGTCCTGATCGATGTAAATCTGGTCAGGGCGGATCTGTCTAAAACGAATGAGCGGGTCCATGCTTTGAACCACACAGCGTCGAGCCCAACTGTGGACGTTGCCGCCCTGCAAACGGAGGTTCGTAGGTTACGGCTGGCCAGTGACCTAACTGACCGTCGACTTGAGGATTCCGAAAGCAGGGCCAGGCAGAACAATGTTCGTATAATTGGGGTACCGGAATGATCGGAGAACCCTGCTGCTGACCTTTTTGTGGAGGATCTGGTGGTCAACCATCTCGCACCCAAGGGGCTGAGCAAATTCTTTGCGGTGGAGCGGGCTCACAGAATTCCGGGTGGTGCGCCGAAAGTGGGTGCTCCCCCGTGGCCTATAATTGCCCGACTTTTTAGGTCGAGGACTACCGGTCTGCCGAAGGCAGAACCGGAAGTCGAGATTTAATGTTTCCTAGAGTGGCTCCTTAGCCCGCCTCTCTTTTTGCTTCTCCTCCATTGGCTGGCTTCCTAAACGGAGGCCCGCCGTTGGAGGAGAGAGCCGTCCCTCCAAATAGGCTCCGTCTTTTTCAGATTCGGGGGCGTGTTTTTGCTGTTCTTTCCACTTTTTAGCCACGCCCTTTTAGAACAGCAGGAACACGCCCCCGAATCCGAAAAAGTTTCGGAGCTTCCATCCGCCATTGTTTTGCTGTCCTCTGGCCGTGAGGATCTTCGTGCTGTTGTGAGTATAGTTGGCGGCGCTGCCCTTCGATGAGCAGGGATCCGCACCGTGCCTTGGACGCCTTTCCCCCTTGTTTTTCTCTTGGGAGGCCTGTGGGTCCAGCTCTTTCTCTCGCGCGCTTCCCTCTGTACCTGTCCCGTCACCTCTCCTGTCTCTGTCACGAGCCTGGCTCTCTCTCACCCCAGTGATAGCGCTCCGTTGCCAGGCCCGTGATGGCCGAGTCCCGCGCCCCCCCCCCCTCTTTTACGAGTCTCGGGGAAGTGCAGAGAGGGTTTAAGAGACTGGCCGGCTCGGGGTGGTAATTAGAGGGCAGGGAGGGAGGGAGGGGTGACGGCAAGGAGAGCGCATAGGATCCTAAGGTGTCCGTTTTTCTCTCTCTCCGATGTAATATTTCTCCCATCGCTCATATTTAATACTTTCTCTTCTTCCTCACTAATATTTTTGTTCCATTTCTCCGTTATTTCCCCTGGTAAGTCTCCCACTCCTCTCTGATATTTCCTACTCTCTCTTCTGTAATATGGCTTGTTCTGTCTCTCCTCTCGCATTTGTCAGCCCTCCCCCCTCCCCCCCCCCCCCAATATCTAACACTCTTGTTCTCTCTCGTTTCTTACATTTTTGTTCGCATTTCTGCATCTCATCTCTAATATCTCTAGTCCAGTGCG
This sequence comes from Triturus cristatus, assembly GCF_964204655.1. Classification (NCBI taxonomy): domain Eukaryota; kingdom Metazoa; phylum Chordata; class Amphibia; order Caudata; family Salamandridae; genus Triturus; species Triturus cristatus. Next base: position 1,205,143,852 of record NC_140585.1, on the reverse strand, counting down.
CCTATCTCTTTCGTGTATGTGTAACTCCCTGCCTCCACTCTAATGCTTCTCTCGTCCATCACTGTCTCTTTTTCTCTTGGGAGGCCTGTGGGTCCAGCTCTTTCTCTCGCGCACTTCCCTCTGTACCTGTCCCGTCACCTCTCCTGTCTCTGTCACGAGCCTGGCTCTCTCTCACCCCAGTGATAGCGCTCCGTTGCCAGGCCCGTGATGGCCGAGTCCCGCCCCCCCCCCCCTCTTTTACGAGTCTCGGGGAAGTGCAGAGAGGGTTTAAGAGACTGGCCGGCTCGGGGTGGTAATTAGAGGGCGGGCCCTGCGGGGGAGGAGGCTGGTTCTGTATGTGTGTGGGGTTGGCTCTCACTACGTCACTCTCTCTCCCTAACTCTCTCTCTCTCGCTACCTCACTATCTCTCACTACCTCCTATCTCTCACTATACTACACTCTCTCTCACTAACTCTTTACCTCACTCTCTAACTCACTACTCAACTCTCTCTTTCTCACAGCAACACAATATCACTACCACAGTAACTATCTCTCACTCTAACACACTACTTAAAAACTTCACTCTCTCTCTATCTCACTACCTCACTCTGTATCACTACATCACTATCTATTTCTATCTCACTCTCACTACCTCACTATATCACAACACACTCTCTCAAAACTTCACTACCTCACTCTCACTACCTCACAACTTCACTCTCTCTTTCTAACTCACTAATTCACTCTCTCTATCTCACTACCTCACTCTCTCTCTCAAATACACTAAGTCACTTACACTCACTCTTTCACTACCTCACTCTATCTCACTACTTCACTACCTCACTCTGTTTCTATCTTAATACCTCACAACTTCTCTCACTACCTCACTCTCTCTTTCACTACCTCAATCTTTCTCTATCTCACAACATCACTCACTGTTTCTATCTCACTACGTCAGAAAATACCTCTCACTACCTCACTCTTTCACTACCTCACTCTCTATCTACCTCACTCTCTCTCACTACATAACTCTCTATACATCACTACTCCCCTCTATATCACTGCCTCACCATCTCACTACTTCTCTCTCTAAAAAGATCACTACCTCACTCTCTATATCACAACTTCATTCTCTCTCTAACTCACTACATCGCTCACTCTCTATCTCTCTACCTCACTCTTTCTATCTCACTAACTCACTTTCACTGGCTCTTTCATTACCTCTCTCTATCTCACTACATCACAACACCACTCTGCTTACATCTCACTACCTCACAACATCCCTCTCCCTCACTACATCACTGTTTCACTACCTCACTCTCTCTCACTACATAACTCTCTCTACCTCACTACTCCACTCTATCTCACTATCTCACAACTTCTCTCTCTCAAAACATCACTACCTCACTCTCTAGCTCACAACATCCCTCTCCCTCACTACCTCACTCTCTATCTACCTCACTCTCTATCTCACTACCTCACTCTCTCTATCTCACTACCTCACTCTCTCTATCTCACTACCTCACTCTCTCTATCTCACTACCTCACTCTCTCTCTGCTAATGCAATAGGTATCACATATGCAAAAAAAAAAAGCTAATGCCAATAGAAATGACAATGCCATTTATTTAGGGATACAATAATGATAGAAAAATAATGAGCAATACCAATAGCTCTACCTATAATATTGCCGAGACCATTGCATTGTAAATGCTTGTTAACTTTTGGGACAGAGATGCTATCCTTCAGGCGTCGAGGGTGAATGGGCCGCTGAAATTTGACAACTCTAACGTCCGCTTCTATCCAGACTACGCAAGCGGTCCAAAAACAACGACTGGGATTCTTGGGCGTCAAACGGCGCTTGAGGGACATGGAGCTGAAGTATGCGATGCTATTTCCGGCCAGGTTGCGGGTTGAGTTCGAGGATCGCTCGCACTTCTTCGACCGGCCGGAGGCGGTTGGAGACTGGTTGGATACCCTGCCTCGGAGTCAAGATCGGGATGGTCAGACGGCGGAGAGTGGCGAGGGTTCGGCGGAACAGGACTAGAACTTTGGTTCCCGGTGATGGACTAGGCTGGTGACGTTTTGTACCTTAGCTCTATGGGACTCAAGTTTGGTGCAATATGCCCTTCAAATGCTCGGAGGTTGTGGAGAGCATATTGGGGCCCTTTCCTCCTTCAGGGGTTCTTTTTGTGGTTCAATATATGTTAGGGCGACAGGCACACTGCAAGTTGGGGGGGCTGTTTGGGCTCAAGCAGGGGTGCAGGGAGGGGGAAGTTGTGGTTTGGATATTGTGGGGGAGGGGGGGGTGTTGGGGAGTGTTTGTTTCACAAGGCAATGTGAGGTTAGCTGCTGATTTGTCCTGGTTGTGTTCTCCGGGATGTGGGCACGGGAGCGGGTTGGGGGGTAAGGGTTTGAGAATACTTTCATGGAATGTGAACGGACTGGGGGATAGGATCAAACGCGGGGTGGTGTTGCAGTTTTTGAAACGGATCTCGCCCGACATTGTTTTCCTGCAGGAGACACATCTGATTGGGAACTCCTTCCATGCCCTGAATAGGTGGGGCTATCGCCTTGCTGTTCACTCTGGTTTCACTTCTGGCTCTAGGGGAGTGGGTATCTTGGTCAGGGCCTCTCTCCCGTTGGAGGTGGACGAGGTGCTCCACTATGATAGAGGGCGATATGCAGCATTGGTGGGGAGATGGGAGGGTAGAACTGTTTCGCTCGTTGCTGTCTATGTGCCACCGGGATTGCAGACGGCTACATTTGCTGATTTGGGGCGTTTGGTCCTGGGACTCCCTGGGGGGGTTCTGGTGTTAGGGGGTGATTTTAACGCTGTTGTATCCGGTATAGAGGACCGTCACCCCCCCCCAGGGATCTCCCTAGAGCCCAGGCCTGGCTGGGTGGCTTTCTAGATACTTTAGGACTTATAGATTGCTGGAGACTGATGCACAATACACCTTCCACTCGGGGGCCCACGGGAGTCTCTCGAGACTTGATTATATACTTATGCCGGCGTACCAGGCTGGAATGATCGGGGAGGTGCGTCATTTGGCCCGAGGTATTTCTGACCATTCCCCTCTATTGTTGCAGATGGAGGCTGTTCCTGGGGCAGAGGGAAGAGTAGCGCCAATTAACCCCTGGTATTTACGTAACCCTAATATTCGCGCGGAACTGGTTAAGTCCATTGATCACTACTTCGACGATAATGTAGGGTCAGTGTCGTCTGCTGTCTCCCTATGGGAAGGTTATAAAACGGTGATCCGGGGGCATGCCTGGTCTCTTATTTCCCATGCTAGGAGGTGCGGGAGGGAAGAGGTGGTTCGCCTAGAAACTGACATCGCTGAGATGGAGGGGGATTTGGAGCGGGGTGTTACGGATGAGAAATTGCACGTTCTCAGTCTTAAACAGTCAGATTATAGAGCGCTGGTCACGGATGCTGCTAAAAGGATGAGTAGAGAGCAACAAGGACGACTGTATGATGTGAGAGATAAGGCCGGAAAGTTGATTGCTTGGTTGGACAAGAAGGAGAGAGCGAGTAGAGTGGTGCCGGTTGTGGAGAGAGTGGATGGCGTGTGTGTGACTGACCCGGTAGAAATTGTTAACTGCTTCGCGGATTACTTCCGTGGGGTATACTCTCCGGTCTCTGGGCGTTCGGAGGAGGACTCTCATCTGTTGCTTAGAGATATTGCATTGCCGTCCCTCTCGGAGGCTGATAGCATATTGATGGAGGCGAAGTTGTCGCCGGATGAGATTGCTTTGGCCATTCGCTCGATCGCTTCTGGTAAGGCCATGGGTCCCAATGGTCTCCCCATTGAACTATATAAGTTGCGTCCAGATAAGATAGCACCGTATCTCCGTGACATGTTCCTCGCCGCACGGGCGGCGGGCTCCCTCCCCCTTGACCAACGTCTTGCCACCATAGTTGTGATACATGAAGAGGGGAAGCCGCGAGACCGCTGTGCTTCCTACAGGCCTATCTCGTTGTTGAACGCGGAACCCAAAATTCTGGCTAAGGTATTGGCCAATCGTCTGGTTCGGGTCGTGGGCGACTTGATTCATCAGGACCAGTCCGGTTTTATACCTCATCGTAATACCGCCCTGAACCTGAGGCGGTTGCATGGCGTTCTTGCTAGAGCGGAGTTTATACGTGAGCCGGCCATCTTGGCGTCTTTGGACGCTACCATGGCGTTCGATACTTTAGAGTGGCCGTATACTTGGGCTGCATTAGCGAAATTCGGGTTTGGCCCTGAATTCATTGGGTGGGTAAAATTACTATACGCTGACCCATTGGCGCAGGTTGTGGTGAATGGTAGGGTGTCGGCTCCCCTCGCGCTGGGGAGAGGTACGCGACAAGGCTGTCTGTTGTTGCCCCTCCTCTTTGCACTTTCTTTAGAACCTCTCGCTGCCTGGTTGCGTTGGGAGCCGTCGTTGCGGGGCATTAGATGGACGCTGGAATTTGAGGACCGTGTCTCCTTTTATGCGGATGACATCCTTTTGTATCTCACCTCTCCTCGAAAGTCGCTACTTGTATTGGTGGACGTATTGAATTCCTTCGGTCGTAATTCTGGCCTGGTTATCAACTGGGCCAAGTCATGTGTTTACGTCCTCTCGGGCGAGGCCCCCCCCTCCTGCCGCAGGGATGCCCTATTCAGATTGCTACATTGGTGTTCAAATATTTGGGAATCTTCATATCACTGGACCCCCGCGGTCCACTATGAGCGAAACCTTCTCCCTCCACTCCAGCGATTGAAGGCCGACGTCGCGAGGTGGCGACGGCTTCCGCTCTCGCCGCTCGGACGGGCGGCATTGTTTAAAATGATGTCGCTGCCTCGCTTCTTGTACGCTTTACAAAATACGCTAGATGTCGTGCCGGCCCGTTACTTCCGTGAGGTGGAGGGTCTTCAGCGCCAACTGTTTTGGGACGGGCGACCGAGGATCGCTCTCGCCAAGTTGACACTCCCTTGGTATGATGGGGGTGTTGCCCTCCCCGATATTAAAAGATACTATTGGGCGTCTCAGTTGGTGGCGGTGAACCACGGGATATACGGTCCTGCTTTGAATCCGGCCTTCGAGATGGATAAGTTATTACTTCCGGGCGGGGATTACAATAGGGCACTGTATTCGGCGACTCCGGATGCACGGTTGACAGGACCAACGCAAGTTGCGGTACGCGTGTGGCATGCGGCGAATGCTGCGATGGGGTGGAGGGATCGCTTGACTCGAGCAACGCCGTTGTATGCCTCCCAGCGCTTGGGTTGTCTGTGGAAAACAAAAGGCTTTGAGAAATGGGATATGATTGGTATAAGTAAGGTGGGTGACCTCTGGGCGAAAGGGTCCTTTAAAACGTTTGAAATGCTCAAAACTGAATACAAATTAAATGATAGGGAGTACTTCCGATATGCACAGGTCTACCATGCGCTGTGTTCGGTTTCGGTTGCTGCTATCCCAGAATATTCCCCGTTGGAAGATAGGGTGTTAGATGGCTATGTGCCCGACCGCACTATTTTTCTGATCTATAAAAACTTATTAATGATCGTACGGACTTGCTGACCCATCTGCGGGAGGCGTGGACGGCCGACGGATTGGAACTGGATGATGAGGATTGGGTATCGGCGGTGGCCTCCCCGAAAGAGGTGGCGATCCCGGCCCGCCTTAGATTTGTGCAGCTGAAGATACTCCATAGAGTGTATGTCACAGGGCCTGGATTGATATGTATGGGTTATTCGAGGGATGGAATGTGTAAGCGTGGCTGTGGCTTGTTGGGTACCTTTCTTCATATCCTATGGGAATGTTCGGCGGTCGTACGATTTTGGAACGGGGTACATACTGTAATGGAGGAGGTCACGCATGTCGCTTTGTTACCAGAGGCCAGGAGGTGTTTGCTGAATGTCTGGGAACCAAATGACTATAATGCGGCGCAGACGCAGTGGGTGACTTTGGGGTACATGGTGGCTAAGCGCAATATCTCACAGTTGTGGGGTTCCCCGAGGCCGCCTACGATTTTGGTATGGAAGGAGAATATGGATTGGTGTATGTTCAGGGAAAAGACGGTGTATGTGGCGAGAGGCAAGCCTGGGAGGTGGACTAAGGTGTGGGGTCCATGGAATTCCTATCGTGGAAATATCTGCGCTCCGCCTCTGCCGCGAGAGGTCGACGTCGCTTTGTCCCCCTAGCCGCACATTCTACGTAATTGTGTATGCTTTGTCCTCTTCTCCGCCGCCCCCCACTACCACCTCCTGTTAAGAGTTATTCCAGATAACGTGGATCTTCCCCCGTCCTGGGGAGCGCACGCTGCTATTTCGGACTCTCATTGCCTTGTTTGTGTGTTATTGTTTGGTTTTTTTTTAATAGAAAATATGAAACCGTCCTTTTTGATCGCCCTTGGACTTTGGCCGCGGCCTGTTATATGTGCTTACGAACTTTCGGGAGCATTTGCTTCTGGCTCATTTGAATGTATGGCGTTGCCTTGCTTGCTCCCGTGCTTTCTAGCGGCCGGCCCTTGTGGTTGTAGGCCCTTGTTTGTATCTTTTAATGTGCAATAAAGGTTTCTTATAAAAAAAAAAACTAAAAAAAAAAAACTGTGCTTAACCTGCTCTACAACATTACATTCTGTGGCCGCCGCTTTTAATTTGTTTAACGTTATTATCTGTTCTAGTAACGTTGGTAGGAGGCACAATTTGTCAATAATTGGGCCACAAGCGCATTGGGCTGAATATTTAGATTTTGCTCTTATTATTCAGATTGTCCAGTTTTCTATTTATTCCGGCGATCTGTAGGGCAGTGTTGTTCATTAATTCAATTTGAATATCCAGTTTGTCTGATTGCATATTGAGAGCCTTTGTTGATGTCTGCAATGTTTGTAATAACATTTTAAATAGATCCAGATAGCTATTTTGGTCAGACGCTGTCTCCCCTTGTGTTACTTGTGATCTCGATTCTAGTTTGATGAATTGATTTTGATTAAGTAAGAAGCTAGTATCATGGGAAGAGTGGAAGGCGTTTTTGTTATTTTGCAAGATTTTTGGGCCTTGTATATCCATATTGTTTTGTGTTTCTCTGGTCGGTGTTCCTGGTTTAATGTTAGTGGCATGTGAGGAATCCTTGTTCAATGTAAGCCTAGGACATTTCAGCCATGATGCATCCAGTCCTTCTGAGTCATCTTGATCACACTGATGGACCTGAGCTACTAGTTTTAGGTCTCGCCTGACCCAGCGCTTGCACTGGTCTGGCGAGACTTTAAGTAAGGGCTTCAAAAAATGCTACAGCTGGCCACAGCTTGCAGTGCATGTGCGCGGGTGCGCACTTGGGCAGAGGCGCCTTATGGCGTGATTACTGCTGTGCGCTCACCACTCGCGCACATGCACTGCAAGCTGTGGCCAGCGGTAGCATTTTTCCCCCGTGATCAATTTCACTTTGGCCCTGCGGTTAGAACAGTTTTCTGTAGAGAGGCAACACATGCAGTCTTCCTAGACTGTGACCTAACTTGTGAAGCTGCAGCGTGTTACATTAGTGTTCCATGAAGACAATACACCAAGAAAGCACATTTCCTTGAGCGCTCACTATATTTTAATCGAGGAAACAATTTGTCGGTGCCTGCCGCTCCCTTCCTTATAGACCCCGTCGGGATCCTTCCTCCCATTCACACCCAGGCCCCTCCCAGAATGGCCCCGTGCACACAAACCTCCTGGGTTCCCGTCGCTCGCTCCCCCGGGGTCATCGGGAGCGCATTCAGAGATTGTGCGCGGGTTTCACTTGAACTTGGTGTTGTTTCAGGGGCTCCTGCAGCAGAGTTTGATCTGCGCTTGGTCACGTTTGAAATTATTCTTAAAGTAGTCAGCCAGTGTAGACAAGAACACGACGCTCTATCCCGTTCTTAATTTTTAATAGTCTCCACCAATAGGCATCTAGGGATGTTCCTTCGTATGCTGATGCCAGCTTTAGGGCTTTGAGACGTATTGTGACATCATCATTCACCAGATTAGCCCGTTAAGTTTTATGAGAAGGAAAATCATCCACCCCTGCTGCACTAAAAATGCTTGAAAAATGGTACTGATATCTCAGCAGACCCTTTGTAAAATCTTATAGTGGGCTCCCGGATCACATTATATGTCAGTGATGATAATATGTCCTCGACTCCTAATGAAGAGTGCGGGGGCCCACAGCCTGCACCCACCTGAGCAAACTAATAACTGGAGAGTGTAAAATCATTGTGGGTGACAGAGGGCAGTATTAGATTCGAAGGGCACAGAACTACACAATGAGACCTCTATTCAACGAAGGCTTTCAAGCCTGACAGTACTAGTAGGAGACTGTGCACTATTCCAGTGCTAAGTAACAACACCTTGATCCCACAAGCTTGACTGCTGACAACAGCACTGAGCAGTACCGACCCCAATAAAGCGAGCACATCTGTGCTCCATCATTTGCTAAATAAATGACCTCCAGGCAAGGGTGCAGCCATGGGCGTCTGCGGGGGGGGGGGGGGCAAGGAGGGGCACTTGCCCCTCCCTGGAGCGCCCCTCCTTGCCCCCCTTGCGGCCGCTCATGCTTTTACGGACGACTTTTGTCCATAATTACGGGCCCTGCAGGGAGCAGAGGTGTTCCCTGCCAGAGGCCTCAACTCCCTGATGGGGCGCCTAGCGCTCCTCCTCGCAGCCCCTCCCGCCCATTGTCATTCTGTCTGTGGCTGATTATCACAAACAGAATGACAATGGCCAGTTTGAGCTGCGCGCCACAAGCAGGAGCGGTTAGGTCTGGACACCAAGACCTCCTTTTAACACTGTGTAGCCTGAGAGCAAGGGGTCTTCTGAATGAAGTTCTGGGGGGAGTCGATGCATTATCCTCCCAAGTCAAAAATTGAGGTTGCAGCATAGCCCGGATTTCAGATCCCACTAAAACGTACACAGACTTGTGTCAATAACATATCTATCTGCCGGTATGCACCCTATCATGTCTGGCAGGACGTCCCGACCCTGTGTCACTGCCTCGTATCCCCCTGTACCCCACTCCCTGCGCTCACTGCCACATATCCCTCTGTATACCACTCCTCACACTTTAAGTACCTTACTCCTTTCTCAATACCTCTACTTCTTTTCCTCTTCAGTAACATCTCTCTGGCACATCTTTGCACTTCCTTTATATCAACGCACCCCTCTCCCTCACCTGTCTACCTCAGTCTTTATTATTCCCTCTTCCTCAGCTGTCTCTACCTGTCTCTGACACACCTCTCCCTCTCTCTACCTGGCCCTCTCACGTTCTACGTGTTATTCTCCCCTCTTCAGCTTTGATTTACCTGTCTCTGCTCCTGAATCTTTTTCTTCTACACCTCACTTCTTTGTCTACCCTTTACCCCTCGCTACCCTTCTGTTTGCCTCACTACGGTCTTTACCCGACCCACCTTTCAGTGCCTCTTCCCATTTCGTCTCCCTCCCTCACAGCGCTCACCTAGCATGCATCTGTTTCTCCCCTCACCACCATGCCTGCCTCTACCTCTCCTTACCTTTCTAACCAGCCTAACTTTCTACCTTCCTGTTATTCCTGGTAGTGAACCTTTCATTTCACCCCTCCGGTTGTATTACCTACGCATTCAAATTGAGTAGGTCATTGCTGTGCTCCCAACCCGACATCGAGACCCAGTCCCCTAGCCTCTCAACATGCCCAGATATAACTACAAGCATTGGCATAGCCAATAGGTCTCGCCTTTGGGACCTGCTGCAGAACTAAATACTTATAAGGTCCCAAAGGCTATGCCAGTGCTTGTTAACCTTTGTGTTGTAACAGTGGTTGTTGCGATCTTAGGGGTGGAAGAAGTCTGATTTTCCTGGCTTGTATTAGAATTCATTGTCAATGTTTCTGTTTGTGTTTTTTCCTCCAGCAGTCTCTTTTATCCCATAGTGAGAAGGGCCGAATGCTTCGACCTTGTTTTCTAATATATCATCTGTTTTGTTATTTAAGCCCTTTGTCTTTTAATTTAGGAGCTGCCCCTTGATTAAGAGTGATTTCCCGTGTTGATGCTGTTTTCCTTTAAAGCCACCTCTAAGATTGCCAAGTTTGTTCCTGCCAGGTTGCAATTTATTGAATTCGCCCGGCCATTTGAATACCTTGTAACATGTGTAAGGTCCTTTTGCGTTTCTTTTATGATTGCGCAGGGAGCTGACTTGTGCGGAGCCAATGGCGCCAAAAGACCTGGTACCTCTTCTGGCATTGAATATATTATGGCTCCAGGGTCTTTTAAGGAAGGAGAAACTGGAGCTCAAGCTTGAGTTCCTTTTTCTAACTCTATCTGCATTTCTAAATATTGTTAATATTGAAGATATTAGAGGGCTCTTTTGAGTGTAGCCCTGGTCTTCAGACTTAGTTGATTGTTTTATATTCTGTTTTTTGATGCTTTGCTTTAAGCTTTTAGTCTTCTGGCCCGGTGTCCGCCTGATTCTGCCAGATCTCATTTTTTTTCCTCCTCTCTGGATCCACCTGTCTCTTGATTCTGTTAGTTCTATTTTGGGTTTGGGTGTTTGGGAGGCGCTCAGCTTCCTTTCTATTGGCTGTCTGTCGGCTTGCAAGTAACCACAGTTTTCTAGTTTTCAATTTATTAGTTTGTCCAGTTGTTACTATTCGTTTATATTAATTTGTTAGCTGGCAACAGCAGCTAAATGTGGCTAAATGCAGCTGACTGTGGCCAAAGGCAAAATAAAATTACAGCCTGTTGGGAGCGGAGCTGGAAAACAGTTTGCGGAAAGGCAGCCTGGCAGGAGACCCAGTAGGAGTTGGTCAAGCCGCACCCAGACCAACTGTACCGCTTCCGCAGGGGAGGGGGGGGGGGGGCGCTCATTCACTAGGTGTCTTGGACCCCCTAAACTCATTTACTAGGTGCCTTGGACCCCCTACACTACACTTCGGCACTAAGTGGAAGCCTTATGTAGTTTGAGCCAAGCAAACTCTATTACGGAGAATCAATTGACTTTTAGTAATCTTAGGGGTCCATGATGATGAATTTGTCAATTGTCCCCCCACCCCTCCCCAAATAATCAAGATCCCTATTTTAGCTTGCCCCTAAAGGACGTATGTGGATGAAATACCATAAACCTGGTTTTACTTGGGTTGATTTCCAAACTGCTCTGTTTACAGTAGATAGAAAATCTGTTGGGCAGTGAAGGCCCATGTTTTTTAAAATATTAATAGGGTATCCTCCGCTAAAAGGAGGGTAGGAATTTTCTTATCCGCTAGTTTTGGAGAATCATTGTCACAGTCCTAGAGCATCGTAATCACCCCATTAATGTATAACGTGAACGGGATCGAGGCAACCACATAGCTCTGATAGACCCTCTCTTGATGCTAATTTAGGTTGCAAGTTCATCCTTACTCCTCCCACCTAACACAGGTGTTATTATCTGTGTAAAGTTTCATTATTGGATCTACAAATTTTCCAGCATTTTCATATTCCTCAGTACCTCCCAGTGCTTTGCTCACAGGACTACGTTGATTGCTGGCCTTATGTCTACAAATAATACATATAAGCGATCGCAGTTATTATTAATGTGAGTTTTATATAGCGCTAGCTAGAGTAGGACAATTTTCCAAAACCGTAATATAAAACTAAAGACTGGTTGATGGAGCTTCTATGTGATCTAAACCCTGCTTGAAGATGGGATAAGACTTCCATTCCGTAAACCCATTCATGTACTTTGGCTAAAATTTGGATCCCATATATTTGTTGAAGATTGTCGATTTGGCATATAATTTGTTTATCTCGATCTCCTTTTTTGAAGATTGGATGATCTCTGCCCCTCTCCAGAACTTGGGGATAATCATCGCCTGCCGGAATTGCATTGGAAAAGACATTTATATATGGACTCCAGACATCCGGCCCAGATCAATAACGATCCCCTGGGATCCTGTCCGACCAGGAGCTTTGCCAGCTTGACTATATGGCTGTTATTGTTTCTTCTAGTGTGAATGAAATTAGAAAATAAGGATCAAGAGCAGCCTGAGTGTTCAATCAAAATCCTCTAAATGGTTATCTTTTCTCCCTGGAATCAAGTGGAGTTCCGCAGAGTACCAGTGCCAAATTTTCGGCTGAATAACACATTCCTCATCCCTACTTGTTTTAGAGCTGCCATGTGTTAAAACATTGGTAGCTAAAGGCATACAGTGGAAACTCTAGAGTCACTAAGGGCCTGGGGTAGCTTAGGCTAGTGCATGAACAATAGTCCCTAATGGAGTAATTGAAGCAAGCTATAATCCAAGCCAAATGATAATTCAATGTACAAATACAATGCAAACAAGCAAAAATGTCATGAGCGACAGTGTGGGTGCTAGTGATAAACTGTCTCGGTGCTCTTGGAATTATGATACACATGTGATAAAAGTGATCAAAGTGTGTATCAAAGCAATAAGGAAAGGGCACTTGAAATATAGTTGAAGAATAGTGTGTGTGTAATGCACCAAGAGTTTTTAACCCGCAGCTCAGGGGTCAAGGTGAAGGTTAGAAAAAATATCCAGATGACTGTATTGAGTGTTGTACTTCCTAGTCAGGCAGTCTGGCAATGGAGGATCAGGGAGGCGTGTCAACTATGAGCTCATCGCTATTCTTCTTGATGTGCATTTCACTGTTGCTTGTGCATTTTTTTTGCCGTTTTGTGAACATTGTGATTTGAGGAACGTTCTTTTGGACTTCATATTTGACCAAATCCGTTGACGATCTGCCTACAAATTGATTAAAACGTCGTTCACTTGCACGCAGCCCCATTCCATTGTATAATGTATTTCACAGGTTGTGCTGTTCTTTACCTCTCTGATACACACTTTGATCACCTTTGTCACACGTGTATCACACTTCAAAGAGCACCAGGCACATTGGTCTTTAGCATTCATTCAATCTTTTTGATACATTGTTGCTTTTGTTTGCTTTTTATTTGTACGTTCAATTACCATTTGGCTTTAATAGTAGTTTGCTTGCATTACACCATTAGGAACCATTATTGTTCATGCACTAGCCATTTGAAGAGCATGTCAGAAGGATCTAGTATCTGCATTTAATTATCCTCTAATAGTTCTTGCCAGTCTCTCTCCTCCCAACTATTTTCCTCCATTTTGGACTGCCTTGTATGCTTTCCTCTCTGCAGTGATCTCAGCCTTATTGCCACTTTTGATTGCTAATAGAAATTTAAAAGTTGCTTTCTTACATCTACTATCATACCATGATGTTCCTTTGATTTGAAATACGGTGGCTTCGTGCTACTCAGAAGGTAATCTTTTATCGCTTTGGACAGAGTAATGTGGATATTTATTATTGGGATTTCTCTCACTGGGATGTTGATGTAGGGTTCAAGAACATCAGCAACAGTAGTATATTGGCAAACACTTCTTGTCTTTTCTCAGTTGATGGCCATTTTGCACGTCTTCTTTTGTAAGTAAAGGGACACTGGGAGCCTCTGCTAGTTCTTCTCGGATTAGTCTTAATGCAGTGTAATTGTACAGCTCAACTGGGGAAGAATGAAGTTTAACATAAAAAAAGGTCGAGTCATATGATGGAGGAACAAAAGTGGATATGTCTTATCCAGTGAGTTCCTTTGCTTTCCAGTAAGTCATTATCCTCACTTAAATTTGTTGCAGTTTGTGGACCGTGACCATGTATAACTCCCTACTTCCATTTGTGCATGACATATGAACTGCATTATATGCACCAGATTCCTCTTTGTGCTCCACCGAGTATAATTTGACTTTGGAGCTCATGTTTAACTGGTCACTGGTTGTGACAATTCTAGAATTCCATCTCAATCTTTCAGAGGAAGGTTTAATTAAGACATTTTCGTCAGGTGTATAGCTTTTGTACAATTTGTAAACTCTATTAATGCCATCAACCTCACCTGGCGTATTTTTTTTTTTTGATGATTAACATCTATATGAAGGCATTAACTTCTATTCTGCAGCCCCTAGGGGATGACTTGACTTCTCTCCATTATACACCACCTTCACAATAACAGGGCTACTCTGTATTGGCTGGTCAGTTTTGCTAGATAACACAACGACTATTTCTTTTAATTGGCAAATTTCACATCTCATTGAATGAATTGTACTTGGATGTGCATCATAACTATGAGCCTTGTTGGGAGTGTTAGTTTGCTGTGCCACTTTACCTGTTATATCTTTAGCCATAATTTCAGCAAATCTAGCACTGTTGCTCAGCAGTTATAAGAGGGGCGAACCTATTGTGACAAGTTACTTTGGGGTCAATTTTGGCTGTGAGATTTGTACTCCTGGGATGGATTGTGTGGATAGTAGTGCTATGATAGAGCAGGAAGATCTCTAGATCCTAATGGCCCTTAACTTGAGGTTGTCAAATTACCACAGTCTTGGTGGTTTGGTGATACGTCATGTGTGGTTTTCCCAAGGCTGTGTTCAAAATGTTGCTTCACACCATAATGTTTTTGTTTTTAAAAATACTAGCAACCTTAGGGGCTGATTTGGGCATTTGGAAATTCTTTCTAAATTTAAGATCCATTCAACCTTCTCAATGAGGTAGTCCATCAGTTCCACTGTAGAGTTATCATCCACATGTCTCACAAGGTTGTTTCTTACAACACCTTGTGGGCTCTCAGCTGCTTTCCTTCTCCCAGTCTTTGAGTTCCACTAGGACTAGTAACCCATTGGACCGGTCTCAACAAACTCTACTACTTCCCCCAGTTTCCGTGACTCGCGAACACGAAGTATGCAACCCGTCCCTCTGGAAATAGTCTTGTACAGCCATCCATTATAACTAATCTGCTCCCAACATCTAAAGGTTACCAACGGAAGCCAGTGTTAATCAACAAACACAAAAAGCTACAAAGCACATCAAATCATTCATAAACTGAGGTTGCTCCATTGTAAATCAGTTGGGGAAGTTCAGTCCAATTGGGGGATAACATATATGTATATGACTCTGATAAACTCCAGATATACTGAACTGTAATCAATTATAAGAGTATGTTGATGTAAGTTTGCAGTTGTAATATCATTGAACCTGCATACATCTGGAGCAAAAAAAGAATCAATGGCAGCCCTAAGGGAGGTGGCTCAGCCCAGCTTCTGCCTGCACTCATGGGCCCTTCCTTGTGCGTCCTGCGCAGCGTTTGTAGTTCCAGTGCTTTATAGCGCTTGGATGATTCAGCTCCTCCTCCCCTGGTGAGTGGCAACTCGCGCCAGCTCCTGACTTGGTTGGTCTTTGGGCTTGAAGTATTCCAAAGTAGAGCCAGTGGCGGGCCCAGGCCCCTAACTTATTTTCATGTTGTTCACGTGGTTTTACGTTGATTAGTGTAAGCTTTTTTTTTTTATTTATTAATAATGGCTTTCTTAAATAATAACTCACAAGAACGTTATATAAATTTGTGTAATATTTCAGCAAAACGATTTTTTCAAATTTAAGTTTTTCTCACATTTTATTTTGAAAGTAGTCACCAATCTTTGCTTTCATTTCACACACATCATTGTTTCCCTTTCTCCCAATTCTGACGCTTTATCAAACTAAGTTCCTATCTAACTAAAGTTGCAGTTTGGATGCCTGCCACCAGCCTAAACCATAATAGTGATAAGATAGCAATACTAATAGTTGGAAATAATCTCAGCTGGCCCAAGTCCCTAGGAGATATCACATCTTTCAAGTCTGAGGTAAAAAAAATCTGGGCATCATGATTGCCAGAAAGTTTACTATGCAAGTCCAGGCTAAAAAACTGTCAAGAACCTGCTTTGGTCTTCTGAGAGCCCTCGGGGAGCTGCTGAGGTGGTTGCCAAGCCCTGTAGGAAGAGTGTTTGTTCAGGGCTTGATGCCAGCACGTTTGGACCATGGAAGCTATATTTAGGTTGTCCGAAATTCGTGAAACTCCAAGTGATCAAAATGCTGCTATCCGCATTTTCTTGGAAATCCCAAAGCGTCAGACAGTTGCTTATGCATTAACTTCGCTACATTGATTGCCTACACAAACAAGCACTGGCATAGCAATAGGTCTCGTGTTTAGGACATTATAAGTGTTTAGCCATGCAGCACATTATCCTGGGTACTGTACCACCAGGGATTGAAGAGCTATACAATTACTACACACTAGGTCATGCTGTCTGATTCAGAAATACAAGCTTCAAACCTGTAAAGCTCACAGTGTAAGATCACCTTACAAATCTTTGGTTTGCGATAAGAGCTTGATGCACACCGGTAGGAGAGACATCCACCATCCGGTTGGAGTCTTAATTTCACATTGTCACTTCATTGCACTTTATATTCACGAAAGTCACCTTCTCCATTTCGCCGATTGAAATTGTGCCTGTGACAGCCATATATATATTCTTTTTTTAATAAGAAAAGAGTAAAACTTTGTTTTTTCAACTTATGGTTTTCTGCTTTGTGGTGTGTTCTGATCATATATTTGCTCTTTCCAAATTCATTTGTTAAAAGTGATGGAAATTGAGTAACTAATGTATTAATTACTCAGTACAAAGCAACACAGCAATTGGACTACCCATCAAGCTTTTGGGGGACACAGTGTATGAGGCATTGCACACAAACCCATAGCCACACACCCTCCATATGTGCACCCGGCCTTCATAGTTCCGTGAACGAACGCCGAGGAGTCCAGGAGAGTCGCATGCTGGTGGGATGAGCGGGTCGACACTAAATACGTCATTGAACGGATCTACTGGCATCCTCTGATCCAGCATGACTGCGTACTTTTGATGCAAGGCCATTAGATGACTGCACTTTGATAGCCTATATCTGGTTTCCATCTCCTATAATTTCTTGCGGATTTCTCTGATATTACAGCAGATTATGTATCTACCTCAATGTATTTGAGGCTACGAATGCTATTGTGTCCCATATATCTTTTATGGTGACTGCCTGTTTATGCAGATTGAGAAATTTTTATTGAACTAAAGTGGACGCTCTTCAAAATTGATATTTCTGTACTGATGATGACCCTCGAATCATTTAAAGGGTTAACGCCGTCAACGCCAATATTGTGGCTTCAATGAATGAGTAGACCATTGGTTTTTTTTGTGTATTTTTGTTTTGTTTAGAAACCTGCTTCTGTGATTTTCCCTCAGCCACTATCTGTTTACACCTGTCAGTGTTCACAATTGTAACACCATCTGTGTAACTGTATGAGCGCCCGATTATTATATTTAAATGGGTTTTTGCTTTTATTTGGATAATATTAAAATGTATTTTCTATATTTGTAAAGATTATTCATACACGGGTATTGTGTGTAGCAAAAGCCAAATATTTGGGTACTGTATATACATTTTCTTTCTCTTGATTGTTATTTTTTAATGCTTTCCTTCTCCCTTTTTAAAATATTTTTTTCCTAAGTGGTGTACCTGAACTGTTGTTTGGACTACATTGACATTCATAGTTCATGAGGCACACAAGTCATCATGAAATACACTGCATGCTACCAGGTGAGATGCCATAAGTGTGATGAGAATGCTCTGAAATGGGTCCCATCACTCACTGTGCCTATCCATTCACTTTGTTGCCTCCCTGTTTCTGAGTGAAATGCCTTAAATGTGACAGGCATGCTCAGACATGAGTGGTATAGCTCACTGTGCCTAGTTCTAAACGTGCGGTTCTGTTAGTCCAAATGCAGCTGAAACTGGTCTGGGGTTGCTTTTATTCCCCTTTTGAGGAAATGGCTTGGCAATTTGGACTGGACAATTCCTGCTGGAGGCTGATTTGCACATGGCTATTCACTTGCCGTCAGTGGCACAGAGAGCAAAAAATGTATTTTCCATTGTGGCTCAGAGTACGTACAATTGGCTGAGATTTATTCTAGTATTGCACTCATCTTTTTAAAAAAAATGTTTTTAAGTGCTTCATCCGAGTTCGTGCAGCGGCTTCTGCGTAGTCATGCATCCAGCCTCATAATGATAGAAGCAGGAACACAAACGTTTTCATTAGGACCCCACCACTGACCTTGCTGAATGCTTTGGAAATAGTGAGGTTGGCTAGTCTAGATACCACCTAATTCCTCTTACATCCACCTCCATGCACTTTGTCTTTTGTCTACATGTCCCTCAATTTCTTTTCCTTCCTTGTCCCTTTTCTGTCTTTCTCTTGCTGTAGGTCAAAGTCTGATGATGAAAAATAAGTCCAGCACCGACTAAATTAGTGCTGGTGACCAACACCAGCAAGCACCTACACAGATTAAGCACTTTTAGAAGAATGTTCTTTGTTCTCCATCTGCTTGTTGGGTAGGGTATCTGCCGTATGAGGAGACTTTTGATATTTAGTCAATAGAGGTTTCAGTCCTCCAGGCTTTGGATTGAATGAAGACCTTTCTAAAATCTTCTGTGTGGGTCTATGTTTTATTCCATGAGGAAATGTGAAAGGGATTTGTTTGCAGCATATGAATTTGGTATAAGATGACAACAGGAACCAAGGTCACATAGTTGGTGAGGCAGAAGGGGGCCTGCAGTTTTTCCCCTAAATGTGCAGACGTTTGGCATGTGAACAATCGGGCCAAGGATGGTGTTCAAGTACCTCCAGGGACGATCTCATAGACCACTTTATCAAATTCATTGACTGACCGTAGGGTCCTCTTTGATACATAATTTAGTTTCACAAAACCACTAGCCTTCAAATCAATTAATGCTCCTGGCCTTTACAGCTTGTAAGGCAGGGGCCTGCTGTATTATCAGAAATTTTGCAACAATGGTTCGAGTGCTGTGGCCTAGACATGGCTGATATCTTGATAGACTGCTACTTAATTGTGGTATTTATGCCTAGGGTTCTCAACATTGATGGAACCTTATGGTGAGACGCCCTCTTCCAGGGTCAGTGTCCATCAGTGGTGGTACCTATCGGTCACAGTGTCTCATGTGATCTACATCACTTTGAAATGAGGTATCCTTGTGCCTAGAGAGCCTGGGGTGGTTCTTAAAAACCTCTCTATTGGGTTTGTTGGGTCCTGACTGTGACCTAGATTTAACCTTGATTTCAGGCCTATGTCTTTGCATGTCGTGTTCAACTGTTTTGGTGGGGGAGGGTAGACTTTGTCACCTTGTGGTAAATGTTAAAACTGAGATTATCCATCCATCTTGTACCTTGTCAATCCATAGGCACCTATATGGATCCCACTGTTCTTTATAATTAATACTGTGAGCCAATGTTGAGGATAACCACCAGTAGACATTCGCTCTAGCATTAGGAGAAACCTGTCTCAATGTTTGTATGTAGCCATTACTTTATGCATTCAACCATGAACTGGTCAGCCCTCCTTGCTTCTCTAAGTCATATGCATGTTTGCCTTAATCTTCATTAATGTCTTTCTGCCAATTGCCATCATTTTAAAGATGACACACTTCCCCCTCCCCCCCCCCCCCTCCCCCCCCACTCCTTTTATTTTGTACCCTTGCACTAAATAACTCCCTCTAGGTCATCTACAAACCTCACATATCCCTCTTTTTCCGCTTATCACACCAAACGTCTATTTCTTCAATCCCAATCCACCACAAAGAAACTGAAGTAAATGCATGGAATGACTTGAACGCACAAGATTAATCACAGTAGCCAACAACACTGGACTAACCACTAACCTTGGATTCCAGAGCAGCATGTTGCGTGGCGTAAAGTGCTTCAATGCCTCGTCGGGGTGGTAAGCGCTATATAAATGTAATTTCAATTGTATTAAGTGAGGAGATGGAGTAGAAGCCTGGAAGTAGTGTCTCTGCGATGGTGAGTGAAGTATGTATGCTCCGGACTGCTCCGAGACCTGTTGATGGTTAGAGCTGCAGTGTGCAGTTGATGCCAGTGGTGGATCAGTTATGTCAAGTCAGGGATGTCCGGATGTTTTTTCTTCCTTTTTCTTAAATTGGCAATGTTTTGTACCAGCAAGAGGGGCGGGGGGCTAAGGCATGTGATAAAATGATTCATATTGAGTTGCCTGGGATTGGTGTAGTCTCGTCCCATCCAGGAACTTGCAGGTGCAGCAGCTCAGTACACACACCTGTACGGCCTGACTTACCTGGCATCTACACAAACGCAATTGAGGCTCAGGTCAGGTTTGGCTTCTTGATTGCCGCCATTTCGAGGGTAGAGGTAGAGCTGGCAGAAAATGGACAACAAAGAAGAGCATCAAAAACAGTGAGTGCTTTCTGTGGGCGGAGGCAGTGGGTGATTGAGGATATTTAGCTCTAGTGCAACCTGGCATAATAGAACTCCTTGCTCCGCTTCCTGTCTCCATATCATGCAAATGACAGAGTTGGCGCTCCTTAGTTTCTATCACCTACTACTTTAATTCAGCTTACAAAAAAAATAGAAAAGAAATATGCATCACATTGTCGGTAGAGGCCGCAGTAAAACCACCTGAGTTGTACTTCTCTATCAATGTAAAATCCAGAATGAGCATCTTAAATTGTGGCACTGACGCATCATTCTCACTGCTCCTAATAGAACAAGTCACGAAAGTATTATTTTAAAGCAGATGTCTTTTGACTGGTGGGCGGGGTCCCCTTGGGGGGAGGTGGGGCGACAGGCAGTGGCCAAGAGAATCATCATGCTAATAAAAAACAGAGTTGCAATAAGCCACTCTGTAATGTGGCATCATTAACATGTTCCGTCACTTATAGCTTTGCTAGGAATAGGTGTCAAAGGGGGAATAATCCTGAACTCCCCTTCCCCCCTCATTTCAGATAAAGAATCACACAGTGGGTAGTTTTACACTTAAGACCAGGCTCCCCATAGCATGTTGGCAACCATGCATTCGATCACATTTTTAAAACAAGCATTTGCAATGCAATAGGTCTCGCATTTAAGCGAGTTTGAGCTATTGGCATTGTAAATGACAATGCCTTTTATTTATGTTTTGGTTTTTAAAACATAAATAAAAGGCAGTCATTTACAGTGCTAATAGCTCAAACTCTCGTAAATGCGAGACCTAATGCATTGCAAATGCTTGTTTAGAGAGGAATGGGATGGAGAAGCTTGCCACCAGTGCAAAAGGGAGCACCTCCTGTTTGTTTAGCGTGCCAGCTATAACAAGTCCAAGGCTGTGCTTGCTGCCTTGCGTTGTCTGGCACCCAAGCAGAGCAGTGCCATTCAGTGGCTCTGACCACTAGAAACCTGCCTGACAGTCCCCACTGCTTTGCACACTGTATGCATGTTACCAAAGTGCGGCTAGGGGCTGTGCCATGGTGCCCAGAGGTAGGTCACAGTCTGTGCCAGGATAAACTGAGCCGACCCAGGAGACTCCCAAGTGTCATAAATAGCGCTTCCTCAAAGGAGCTCAGTCTTCCAGGACACGGATGAGGCCCAGGACCCTCCTACCTGGGTTTACACCAGAGAAAGACTTCGTCTGGCCTGCAAAAAGCTTGAAATCAGGAATTCTGGAACTAAGGAAGCACAGCACTAGTCCGAGGTTCCCCCACTTCACCAAATGATTTTATCTCCCTGTGAGCCAATTATATCATCTAGCCGTATCTGGAGGTCTGTGTGCCGCTTCAAACACGTCCATGTTAAGCACTAAACAAAGAGGCCTTTTATTCTGGCGGGGGGAATTTCAGTTCCGTTTTTGATGGAGGTAGGGCCTCTGCCTCCACACTACCTTCTGTAAATCTTTTGTTTACAGACATGAGAATAAAAACTAGTGAATGGGTCACTGGCCAAGTTAAATACAAGTATGCAGTCACGTAAGCTGTACTCTGTGAACTTGTTTTTACAACAAAAGACTTTCTACAGGGTTGTTTATTTTACACACCGCAGCTGCTACGTTTCTGATGTAACAGTGTTACAATTAATCTCGTATAAGATTAGTACCACCGCTCTCTCTCTTTGAACACCTACAAAGCAGCACAGACTGCACACTGACCTAATGCTGTGCCCTCAGAGCCAAGATAGCGCTACTTGTGAAGGATCAGAATGGAGAAAGTTACTAGACGTCATTTGCGCACGTTCTTGGTCCAGTACTTAACTTACTTGGGGTGGTCAGCGACGATGAAAGAGGAGAAGCATGCCCACCTTGCTCAGGCTAGCACTGCTGCCGGCAGCTGTCCCAACTCCCGGCAGTCAATGGCGGTGCACTGCACAGGCACACAGACTCTCGACCCCTACTCTAACTCCAGTTCATGAACACTGAGGAAAGAGCCCAAAAACACAGGCACGGCCGTGCACGTGCGTGAAATGCGTTCACGTGCTCATTAGAAGTGGTAAGGTGTCGAGAGGGGGGTGGGGTGGGGGTGGTAGGAGTTTCAACACAGACCTGGCCTTCAGTCACAGCGTCTTGGTTCTTAAGGGATCAACAAGTAACTTGTCCTTAGGGCAGTATGATACCCTTCTGAGACTCAGGTTGACTCTTTCCCCCTCCCAAATAATTTCTCCTCCAAACTAACCGCGCTGCAGTCATTAACGTGTTCTAAGTCGACAGAGAATGGCAGGACAGACAAGTCATCACACGTTTTCATCGTCTAGCCTTACGCTGAATACTTGACTTACATCTGGGAACACGTTTTTAGCCTAGATCTCCGAGCACCTGGGAGGGTTCTTTTAACAAGCTGTTGATACGTTGGACGGCCCCGGCGGCGCCTGTGGGAGATGGCGATAGAAGGACGCGGCATCGCCTGGGCTCCGTAAACAAGCTGTCGCCATTGTGAGAAAAATATAGTGCCTACTGACTAATTAAAGAAACAGTGTAAGGCCGCAAGTAAAACATTCAGTCCAGATGGGCCGTCCAAAAAGGAGACAGGGCGGTAACCAAAAAGCCTCCTTTTCAATGGGAGGCCACCGTTCAGCATAAATGCTGATGCCAGCCAATCAAAAAGATGGGCGTGGCTTCAACTTAACTTCCCCAAAACCCCTATTACAAGAAGGCTCACAGACCGAGCAACGAATGCGCGCTGCAACGCTAGGCGAGACCTAAAAAAGGATAACGTGACGGAACTGCAATGTTCAAATATGGTTAGATGTATTTAAACATTGCCAATTTTCTAGAACAAATGTAAAAATATATTTTCACACAGGCGTGGAGCCCGAGTAATTTTATATTTTATTTTTGTGCCATGGGTGTGTGCCATTGAAAAGTTTAAAGACCACTGTTTTAAAGTGTCATTCTCAGATTTAGATCCATTGAACGCAGACTACATCTAACAGACCTCTTTCTTGTGCATACAATTAATTTTTACCCATTAAGGAGCCTGTTCACAAGAAAGTAGGCAAAGTACAGGCATTGATCTCTGCCTCAGCATCCTATTTCTAATTTCATCAGCATTCTCTTTAGTATACCCAGTATTATTTCCAGCATACCCAGTAGTATTTGTGCGAATGTTTGAATTTCTGGTGGGTGTAAAAAAGGTAAATGCAGTCGTAAATCTATTTTTATGATCAATTTTACCTTTGTGAATAGGGCCCCTATGTATGCAGGGCTATCGGTAGCCAAAATGGAAATTAAAATCCAGGACTGGATGAGCGATTCGCACTTCGCATGGGACGACAACATGAGCTATCTTGCAAACCGGCAGCACTGCAAATGGAGGAGAAGCACACATGGCTGCTTAACTCATCCTGCTGTCCTTTGCCTACTCTCCAACTGTTCACCGAGACCCTGATGGACCCCTGCTTCCTCAATCATAAGTACTGTAGATGCAAATTGCTACCTGGAGTTAAGGTTTTAAAACAACAAACAACACCCTTTAGGAACCCTTTGTTCCTTATCTCTTGCTGCTATATTTTTAGTACTGTTATTTGCACATTCAAAGATGGCGCTGCCATAACCTGTTTGTAGCTCCCTACCAGAGTCACGTGGGGGTCTGCTTTGCCCTGACCTATCAGCTTGCTCCAGCCTCTGTTTAAACTGCCTGATGCAAGCACGCACGTCGTAAGTAATTGACGCGCTGCTTGCTCGCTGATCGCTACTCGCTTGAGGACATTTATTTTAAAATTGTTTAATAATTGTTTTAAGAATCTTGTTTTGCTTTATATCCACTTACCCGCATTTTAAAACGACAAACACACATTAGGAACCCTTTGATCCTTATCTCTTGCTGCTATATTTTTAGTACTGTCATTTGCCCATTCAAAGATGGCGCTGCCATAACCTGTTTGTAGCTCCCTACCAGAGTCACGTGGGGGGTCTGCTTTCCCCTGACCTATCAGCTTGCTCCAGCCTCTGTTTAAACTGCCTGATGCAAGCGCGCAGCGGGCGCGCCGGAGGCGCGCCAGAGGCATGCCCGTCTGCGCCGCCCGTCTGCGCCCGTCTGCGCCCATCTGCGCCCGTCTGCGCCGCCCGTCTGCGCCCTGACGCACCCAGCGGCCAGCAAGGACTTTTCACCTGCCTCTCCCATTTTTTATTCCTTAACATACACTGCTGACGATTTGCGGTCTCTGAGAGGTTCTGTCTCTTCTCTGTGCACTTTATACAACCATCAGTCACAGAGATTTGTTGGTTCTAACTGTAGATTTGCGCTGGGCCGCGGTCATAGAAAGCGGTCGACTGCTGCCTTGAGGGCCATTGCTTCTTCTGCATTAAAGGAAAACTCGTCCTCAAAGGTAGGCGACCACTTACACTTTTGGAGTTTCAACTGCCGTTCCCTTCCTAAAAACAAAGCTCATATCTTTGATTTTTTACACACAGAAAAGCCTGATGCTCTGTTCCTTACCGAAACTTGGCTTCACACCAGTTCCGGTCCGGATATTGCATGCCCCCTCCCCCCTGGCTATGTTATTGTCAGGAGCGATAGAGGCTCTGGAAGGGGAGGTGGGATAGCGATTATTTTTAAATCGAACTACTCTTCCAAGCTGGAACCTCAATTCTTACCTGACTGCGAAGTTGCTTTATTTAAACTTGCCATATCTCCTCGAATGACTTTATCCGGAATGCTCATTTACCGTCCCCCTGGCAATGCTAGGAAATGGTTATCCTCCTTTACGGATCTAATTGCCCCTTTTATTTTACAAGCTGCCAACTTTACGATTCTGGGTGACCTAAATCTTCACTTAGAAGACCCCCTGAACTCCGAGAGTACTACTTTCTTAGCTGATCTTGAAGCTCTTGACTTGATACTCCGTAATAAGGGGCCTACACATCAGGCAGGGCATCTATTGGACCCTATTCTGTCTGACCTTCTCCTAGAATGTAGTTCTCTCGCCCTTCCCCTAGGTTGGTCAGACCATTTCGCCATTTATTTCCAACTCACTGTCCCAGAAGATACCACGCCTTTCCCTACACACAGTAGTGGGAATAGGAGACCATGGCATAAACTAAATTTAGACTTATTAAATAGCCTTCTTGCGGCGAATTCCCCAGATCTGAACCTCCCGCTTCGATCTCTTAATGTGGCGGTTTCCAATTGGCTATCTACATCCATTAATCTCTGTTTGCCTCTGACACCGAAAGCCAGTTTCTCCCATCGTTCCCCAGCCCCTTGGTTTAACAATGACCTGAAGATTCTGAAGTCCAAATGTAAGCTTTTGTAAAGAATATGGCGTAAATTATACGCTCCCGGCTGCAAAGCCGATTATAAGGCCTCCCTTCATATCTATCACTCTGCTTGTAAGGCTGCAAGGGTCACCTTTGTCTCCAACACTATTAACAATGCATTGAACCGTCCCCAAGCCCTATTTTCAATGGTCAAAAAGCTGGCAGGTGCTAACACTCTTCCTTTACCCCCTGTCTTCGACACCATTAAATGTAATAATATTGCTAACTTCTTTATTACCAAGGTGGAGACTATATACAGTAACTTAATTACTTCCGTTCCCGTTAACTCTGATAAACTTCGTTCAGACATCATCAGTATGAACCTACCCCCTGCTATTTCAAAAATTTCACATTGGCCCCTTCTTGACGATCGTCCCTTACTTGATTGCTTAGCTAGGGTAAAATCAGGCTCTCCTCTTGATCCTTCACCGGCTAATATTTTAAAACAGTTATCCCCAGTTGTCTTAGGAATTCTTAAGGCGCTCCTATACTCTTCCTTACGGGAGTCCTTTGTTCCTTTAGATTGGAAACATGCGATGGTTCCCCTTCTAATTACCGCCCAATCTCACTGTTACCCGTGTTCTCTAAAATTTTAGAAAAACATGTAAACTTTCAGCTTGCAACTCATATTGAAAACTCAGGTTTTTTACATGCATCGCAATCAGGTTTTAGGACCCATTTTTCGACAGTGACCACCTTACTGGGGGTAACTGAAAAGCTGCGCTCCTGTCTCGACCAAGGCGAGGCTATGGCACTCATCCTATTAGATCTGAGTGCAGCATTCAACACTCTGTCTCACTCTATCCTGTTAAAATCTCTCCATTCAGCAGGAGTGGAAGGTTCAGCCCTTTTGTGGCTGACCTCTTTTCTCAGTGATCACACTTTCCAGGTCTTCTCCTCCGGTTCTTCATCCACTTCTCGTTCATCTGCGTATGGAGTTCCCCAGGGGTCCACTCTGAGCCCATTGCTCTTTAACATCTATGTGAGACCCCTTGCGGCCATCGTAGAGGATTCTGGCCTCTCCTTGTACTCCTACGCCGATGACACACAAATCATTTTTTCTTTATCTACTTCTAAAGATGCTCCTGTATCTTCTCTGCAGAGTGGGCTACGTCAAGTATCGGAGTGGATGGATGCCAATTTTTTTATAATTGAACGGGGAAAAACTGAGGTCCTCATTCTGGGCAAACATAAACATCTTTGGAATCCTCTCCATTGGCCCCAGGAAATAGGTCCGTTCCCCCAGCCGGTTGCTCAGGTCCGTACCCTTGGGTTTATCATTGACAATGAACTATCCATGCGGCAACAGGCGGTAAGCACCGCTGGCATCTGCTTCACTATACTCAGATGGATACGGAAGATCATCTGGA
This sequence comes from Triturus cristatus, assembly GCF_964204655.1. Classification (NCBI taxonomy): domain Eukaryota; kingdom Metazoa; phylum Chordata; class Amphibia; order Caudata; family Salamandridae; genus Triturus; species Triturus cristatus. Next base: position 1,205,117,066 of record NC_140585.1, on the reverse strand, counting down.
TGCTTCCTGCCTCCACTCAAAAAACTGTGGTCCAGGCTCTTGTTATCTCTCGCCTGGACTACGGCAATGTACTTTATCTGGGAGGCAGTAAGGAACTTTTGAATAAGCTCCAGGTGGTTCAAAATTCTGCGGCGCGCCTTCTTTGCCACGTTCCTAGAAAAACCTCCATCTCTCCTTTTCTCCGTAATCTGCACTGGCTTCGCATCGAAAGCCGGATTAAATTTAAGACCTTATGTCACATTTTCAAAATCAAGCAAGGTTCGTTTCCGGCATACTTGTAGGCTTACGTTCTTCCACTCTAGGTAACCTAGTACTTCCTAGATTCAAATTGACCAGAATGGGTGGGCGTTCCTTTGTGTGTCTTGGACCTAGACTTTGGAACTCCCTCCCTAACTTCATGAAACATGAATCTTCTTACCTCAAGTTTCGACGAGACCTTAAAACCTGGCTATTCACTCAGTAATCAGCCCAGTTACTTAGTCTACAGTTGTGGACACAATTGCGCCGGGAAACTCTGTCTAGGGTAGCTGTCCGCCATATAAATTTAATTAATAATAATAATAATAATATTAAGGTTATAAGGGGTAGGCAGACCACTTTGCTTGCTCAATGTCAGGTGAAAGCGAGGTGTCCAGTTCTAGTTTTATTCTTTTCATTCTGCTTCTGAAGTTTTCTTTTTTCAATTATATAAGTCTTTTTATGCAAATGAAAGCGACACGACTGGAAGAGCTTCCCTGACTTGGACAGCTTAAGATCTCTGGCTAAGTTTTGGAAAGAAGGTGGAAGTGTATTTTGTGACTATCAGTTTTGTCCCCATTAAAGTCCCACACCAAGAAAGAGAATGGAGACTGTTCTCTCTTTGTTTACACCTTTTCGTTGCTCATTGGGTCCCAGTAAAGGCATTTCAGATGACTGACTGGCTATAGTGAGACTTCATCTCTGTATCAGCACTGTAGGGTTCCTACAGAAACAGAGCCAAGCTTTCTGATCATGTGGCAAGATGTTACCATGTCATCAGTACTCCATTTCCAATTGTAGAGTTGGTAAGCATGGAGAGAGATGATCACAACATATGATAAACAGAACGTATGATCACAAGTGGCCATAGCCCTTCAAGGAATGAGCCCTCCTGACTTCAGTGCACTAGGCCTGCTTTCAGGCTACCTTATTAGAAGATTCCTTGATCCGCATTGTTACTGAATCAGCTGCACCCGCCTTCAGAATTCTTCAAATTCTGCTCGATGACTTCTACTCTTTTATGAAGGACTTGAAGCGGAAGGTTAATCACGACAAATCATGCATCTTGACTAGTGGCCCTAAAAACACCCGCTCCCAAAAAATCATGCTGGGAGGAATACCCATTATGAAAATCCCAAACTTGAATTATTTGGGCATTCTATTCTCTGCTAATTTTGAGTTGGCACTGATTGAAAACCCAGAGGTCCCAGCAAATGGAAGCAGCATGCGAAATAGTTTTTAGGTTTGCCACCAATAAATTGGGTCATAAACCACCAGAAGAAATGGTGATGCTTTATAAAAGTGTCAGACGTGACTACATATGCAGGTTTTGACGTATACCTTGGGGTTGTGTTCTTAGATGGTGCATCGCGCATTAAATTTGATTTCCACTGGAAGCCATAAAGTAACTCGAAAGTGGGCGTGTGTGATCCGGCAAAATGTAGACAGCAATATTTTAATCTTTAGTTTGTGTTTACAATTTGTACGCCTACTGCACCCACTTTCAAAGGAAAAAAAACCCAAGCATCTGCAATGCAGTAGGTCTCACATTTACGCGAGTTTGAGCTATTGGCATTGTAAATGACAATGCCTTTTATTTATGTTTTGGTTTTTAAAACATAAATAGAAAGCATTGTCATTGACAATGCCAATAGCTTAAACTACCGCAAATGCTATACCCTTTTGCTTTTCAAATGCTTGAAGGCAATGCTGAGTTGCCTCCTTCTTTCTCCCCTGGCCCCGAAGAGCTCCCCATTTGCTACGAGTTAAATAAACAAGCCGGTAGTCACAACTGCGCAGGAGAGACCATCTGCCCTGCTGCAGTAAGAGGAACTCATTAAAGAAAATTGTGCTTACAGACTAAAGAAGGCATACTGTGTAATAGCCGAAGTAAAAGGGCCAGTCCTCATGGGAGGTTACCAATGAAGACAAGGCGGTACTAAGGAGGGACTAAGAAACCTAATAACAAATCAACTTATAAGAAGGACAATGACACAAGCCAATGACAAATATGGACGGAGAGTGGGCGGGGCTTCAACAACATACTCCAGTACAGCATGGCTCACAGAGCAGCGCATGCGCTGCCCAGGCTCGACCCTAAAAAATAATGTGAGCTTGTTTGCTTTGTCCTTCTCCGTCTCTTTCGCCCCTCTTCCCATCACTCCAGCCTTCTCCTAATGGTCACTCTCATGGCTGCCTCCCCTTCATGCTGTGCCTCGGGCACTCGTTGTTCCCGTGCCTGCATGATTAAGCAGATGTTGAGCTTTCATTCGCTTAGGTCAAGTGAGGGTTTTACAAACGCAGGTGCACACAAGCCGAGCCCTGCAAATGTTTGCCATGTAAATTATGCACCAAGACTATGTAAAATATGGCAAAGTCTCTTCAAAAGTCAAAGAAGTGTATTTCTTTAACATGTGGAAACCTTTTTCTTAAATCACATCTTCTTTCCAGTGTGCCACTGATGTGTGTCCCTTTCATGTGATCCCTCCCTCTGTTCTTCACTCACCACATAATTTGACACCAAATTGTATGAACGTCATTAAAGAAGCTCGACGACCTACCACTAGAGCTTGCTACGCAGCCAAGTGGAAACATTTTGTGATCTATTGTCACAACAATAACTTCAATCCCCCTAGATATGTCCATTCAACACATCATAGGCTATTTACTATACCTGCAAAGATGCAATCTAGCCTACACGTCTATTAGACTACACCTTGCAGCCATAGCAGATTATCTACAAAACAGGCAACATCTATCTCTCTTTAGAGTACCTGCCATAAAAGCCTTCATGGAAGGCCTCAAAAGAATAATTCCCCCAAGAGTGCCACCCCCACCGGTGTGGAACCTAAACATCGTTCTCACCAGACTAATGGGGCCTCCCTTTGAACCTCTACACAAATGTGAACTTCAATTCCTAACATGGAAAACTGCTTTTCTTGTAGCCATCACTTCTCTCAGAAGGGTCAGTGAGATACAAGCATTCACCATTCAAGAACCTTTTCTGCAAATGCACCATAACAAAGTGGTTCTCCGTACTAATCCGAAATTCCTCCCTAAAGTAATTTCTCCTTTTCACCTAAACCAATCTGTGGAACTGCCCGTATTCTTCTCGCAACCGCAAACTGTTGCAGAAAGAGCTCTCCACACATTAGATGTCAAACGAGCCTTACTCTACTACATCGGGAGAACACAACCCTTTCGTAAGACAAAACGACTGTTCCTTTCCTTCTCACCACCACATAAAGGCAACCCCATCTCCAAATCTGGGATAGCTAGGTGAATTGTCAAATGCATTCAGATTTGCTACCACAAGGCAAAACGAACGCTATCTGTTCCCCCTAAAGCCCACTCTACACGTAAGATAGGAGCTTCCATGGCATTCTTAGGGAACATCCCCTTAGATGATATCTGCAAAGCAGCTACATGGTCAACACCGCACACTTTCACTAAACACTATTGTGTAGAAGTGAAAACTAAGCAACAAGCTAGTGTGGGCCAGGCTGTTCTCAAAACATTGTTTCAAACCACTGCAACAGATACTGGTGATCGCCGCTAAGGATGGGTACTGCTATATAATCTATGCACAGTGTGTAATCTGCAGCTCATATGCCTCGAATGGCAAATGCTACTTACCAGTGTACATCTGTTCTTGGCATGTAGAGCTGCAGACCTCCCCGGCTACCTTTATCTGTTCCAGTTTATCTTATTTAGATACAACACACATGGGCATCTTCACTGTTTATTACTACGCTCCATCATTTCCCTGCTGGCGAAAAACAATCTGAGGATGGAGCCGAAGCCCATGCGCAATACGATCCAAGGTAGGAGTCACATACCTCGTGACTTCCAAAGACTTTCCAAGAGGAAAAACAACTGCAAACATCCGTGCCCAACACCAGATGGCGATCTATGCATAGTGTGTAGATCTGCAGCTCTACATGCCAAGAACAGATGCATACTGGTAAGTAGCATTTGCCTTACATACTAAACACATACTGTAGGCCATATTTGGCAACCAAGGAATCAGAGGTCATTGAGTATCTAGATAACTTCTTAACCTCAATTGAGTCAAAGGCTTTGATAATTTTGGGGTGCGACTTCAATCGCAAATTTGAACCTGTAGTTGGATTCAAAAATATCCTTGTAGAGGATTTGTCCAATAATATCCCCCTATTGGAAAGTACCCCGGTAGAATCCTGCACAACTGCTGTTGCGCTGCTACTAAGACTGGTCTTGGGGCATTGCCTACGAGCTTGTAATGGTCGACTGCCTTCTGATAGTCCAAACGCCCCCACATTTAGACAAAGCAACTCAAAGAGCTGTTTAGACTACATATTAGTTTCGATCGAACTGTGGCCAATGGTTTATGACTTAGTAGTTGACGCTAGAACTGAGAGTGACCACTACCCTCTTTGTTTGACATTGGCGGTACACCTCTTCCAGTTAGTTGCTTTGAGGGCTAGAGAGTCTGATAGCAGTAATATAGAACCATTATTAAACAATAATCGCAGAGCTCTAAAATGGCCTTCGATAGGGGGAAATGAAGTAGCAATTAAGCAGATTTATGACACTTTTGCAAATATGGTTTCCTCGTATGTAGATATACCCACCTCATAGATCCCAATTGTGGAAATTCACTATAGACTGGTAAAAGATCTAACACCAATACTAAGTAAGATTCAGAAGAAATGTAACAAGCATTTACAATGCAATGGTCTCGGCATTGTTAAAGTTAGAGCTATTGGCATTGCTCATGACATTATTTTTGTTTATGTTTTTGTTTTTAAAACATTTAAAGAAACAGCATTGTTATTTACAGTGTCAATAGCTTAATCTCTCTCAAATGCGAGACCTATTGCATTTGCACCCACACACAGAGCCACACACACAAAGCCACCCACACACACAGAGCCACCCACACATAGCCACCTACACAGAGCTATTCACATAGAGCAACCCACACACAAATAGAGCCACCCACACAGAGCCACCTATACACACAGTTACCCACACACAGACAGAGCCACCCACGCATAGAGCCACCTACAAAAAAAGCCACCCACACAGAGCCACACACACAGAGGCACACACATACACACACACATAGAGCTTCCCACACACAATTCATGAGGACACAGTTCCAAATTCAGCAGCTCTGGCCATAGTGCCACATCCTATCCCCCACTTAACACCATACTGTCCCACTGAGAAAAACTCACACTGCCTTCAACTACAACCCAATTGCTGCCGGCTATAAACACCTGGATGAGGCTCAATTTAAATGACGCAATAGACAAGAGCAATATGCGGCCTACAAAAAAAAGTAACATCATCCTGGAAAAAGCAAACACTCATAGGGGAATGCAAAATTTAGCAAACCATGTGAAATGCAAGCAGGAACAACATTGTTACCTTAATGCTTTTACACTCACTATTCAGAAATCAGTGAGTGCTTTTGCCTGAAAGGGGCCTTGAATGGTCCCATTTCAATGTCCATTGCTGATATCCTTACAAAACGTTAGCAGTATGGTAAAATGACCACATCCCTGAACGCAGAGCCGCAGTACACATTTTGTTTTCCAATCCACACTTTGCAGTACCTCCAGGATTGGTGCACTAGTTGCAAGCCCAGGGAAAACAAAGACAAGAAAACAAAAATAGCGCTTCACTGGCAAACTCTGTAAAAGTGGCGCGAATGTGTTTGGGTGTGAATAAAATCCATCTGGCCAGTTTGCTACCACTGTCTTACTTTATTTAGTTATTTTTCATATTTTTAAATCTTTTATTCCAGATGCTGCACCTTAGAATTAAAAAACGAAATTTCCAGCAAAAATGATTTTCTTTTTTGGATCCATTTCACAGGGGAGCAAATAAAAGAAAGTAGAGGAAAGAGAGTGAGAACCCCATCTTGAAGTCAAGGTTTTCAGTAAAAGAAGAACTGCTAGACAGAAAGAGAGGGAAGAATGAAAGAGTGGGGGGGGGGCAGCTGAAGCATTGTCGCACATGGCGCCACCAGCACTAAAGCCGGCCCTGTGTGCGTCAAAGGCGCTGTACAAACCGTCAGATCCCCTTAAGTGCGGAATGAAGGTGGGAAGCCCTACCCCATGATCCAGTAGAACATAGCTGAAGTGCATGTGCCTCTTCTCCTACTGCAATGCCCTGTGCACCAGTAAAATCGAGTACAACTATACAAATGCACGCGCCCCTTCACCCACTGCAATGCCCCGTGACGAGCCCCTGCGCCCATTGCAATGCTCAGTGTACCTGTAGAATATAACAAGGGGGAGTGCGCCCCTTCGTTCGCTGCAATGCCCCGTGCACCAGTAGATATAACAAAAGTACAGGCGCCACTTCGCCCACTACAATGTTCTCCTGCACCAGTAGAATAAAACACAAGTGCACCACCCCTTGAACCACTGCAGAGCCATGCACCAGTAGATATAACACAAGTGCACGCGCCCCTTCACCCACTGCAGTGCGCTCATTCCCTGGCCCGCTTCTCAAGGCCCCTTGTTAGGCGCCAGTTAATCTGATGCAGAGTTAGCGCTGGAGAATGTGCGGGGCTACAACGCGCGGGGGTGGTATTAATACCTGTTGCCAAGTCAGGGCGTGGAGTAGAAGTCACTGCTGGAGAGGGGTGAGGAGGAGGGGAAAGAGTGGGGGGGGGCAGCTGAAGCGGCTGAACAGAAGCGGACACTGTATTTTTCTTCTCTAAGTAAGAAGGAAAAGTCAGAGTCCTGTTACTTCTCTGCCGCCCGTCCTCGAGTGCCAGGAAACGCTGAGTTTTAAGTTGTGGCGAGTTTAGTCTGGAGCGAGCGACCGGGGGGGGGGGGGGGGGGTTTAGTCTGCGTGTCAGCAGAGGAGAAGGGCAGAGATCAGTCTTTGGAGGGAAAGCAGCAGAGCAGGTGTGGTTGGGAGCTGCAGTGAAGAGGTGGGCACAGGAAGAGTATCGTTGAAAGGAACAGCTACAGCAGGGTCACCGGACCTGCAGCAGCGGAGAGTGAGGTTCCATCCTCCAAAGATAAGCCTTGCAACAAGGAAGAGGCGACCCCACGTCCCGCTCCGTTCCGACCGCGCACAAAATGGCCGACCCTTCCTTTCGCCCTTGTAATGGAACAAGGGATTATGCGAGTTACGCACACCCCTAATTTGAACCATTGAAAAATGTGGGAAATTGTGAAAAACAAATACAAAAAGATATATAATGTGTAACTTAGATTAGTGGTGCTATTGTGCCAATTCGGACTCTGGTGTGAATACTAAATCCCTGAACCAGGGGTCTCAAGGTTTACGATGCTGACAATAATACTTATTAATCCGCTGTTGTGTTTCTGCACTTTCTACCATCAGTGTACGACACTGTAACCAGTAACATAGCAAAAATGCCACGGGCCCTCGTGCAAGTATGGAAAATTGACCCTTTGAATGCTGTTAGGGTAGTAAAATACAGCAATTGTCCAAAGAGCCTATCAGGGCTCTGTGCATTGGTGCAACTGCACCAATGCAGCTACGCCGCTGACTGTAGCGCTTTAGTCTATGCTGCTTTTTAAAGTTTGGTTGTGTGTGATCACAAGAGGATTAATATGCGTCATGGAATCTAAATATTGATGACAATTCTGAAACTTTTTTGCAAAATTCCCTTTTGCTGATGTATTTTCTAGTAGTTCCTTGAGGGTCGGTCACCTGCCCATATCATTCACTGAGCTGATTTCCAAACGGACCATTGCATTCAGCAAGGCAATGAATTGCCCTTCCGCTGGCTGCTTTTGCATAGCCATGAAGTGGGTGTGGCGTACTAGTAAGAGATGCCTACTTTTTTTCCCCCGGATTACTCGCTTACTCGACCCAAGGTAGGAGTTGAGTTACCAACAGACACATTCATTTTTGGTAGGCACGGGGAAATTAAGTGAATTGCCCAGAATCACTGGATGTTGAGCCCCTGGTGAGACTCGATCCCGGGTCCCCAGCTTCGAGGTTGACCGCTCTAGCCGTTAGGCCACATCCTCTCCTCTGGAAACTAGGTTCGAGTCTCGGCGTCGGCTCAACATCCTGTGAATCTGGGCAATTCACTTAATTTCCCCGTGCCTACCAAAAAATGAATGTGTCCTAGTGTAACATATCTGGTGCTCGTGTAAGGCGCTCCAATACCTTCGGGTAGAGTTTGCGCTATATAAAAACTGCTATATAAAAAATAAATAAATAAAAAGATAGAGATTTGATGCACAGGGCCAGGTCTAGCGGTTCTGTGACCAGCTCGCCCTCCTTCTGCAGCAGCCGCCCCAAAGGAAGCGTTAAATAAACGTGGCCGCAGCCCCCCTGGGACGGACGGCTCTGCACTCCCGGCTCCGCGCACTGGACGAAGGGAGGAAACTCAATTCTCGTAAAGAAAAGCGTCTGCTCTCCAGTGGCCCGAGACAAACAGAAACCATCTCGGAGGAAGTGAAGACAGCTCGTAAACAGACTAATCCGGGCCAGCAAAACAACAAAACGCGGGATTAAGACCAAAGACGGACACAAGACACCGGTTCCACACATCCATTTTAGAAAACAAACATATAAAACAGAACTAAACACTTCAAGCAGGCGGCGTTTGATTTGAACCCATATTTAGAAAACCTCCGAAGCGACGGCACAAAAGGTGAAACGAACTGTCGACATCTTGAAATTTGTACACAGGCTGCAGAGAAGAAAAAAAAAAGCTACAAAAATTAAGACCGACCTGTGGAGAACTGTAATAAGAAATCTAAAGTAATAACAAGCACACCACTGCCTTTCTCCGAGGCGAAGCAGAAATGCCTCGGAGAAACGCAGCGGCGGTTTTCAGATTCACGGGCGTGGCTAAAAAGTGGAAAGAAGAGCAGGGAACACGCCCCCGAATCTGAAAAAGACGGAGCCTATTTGGAGGGACGGCTCTCTCCTCCAATGGTTGGCCTCCGTTTAGGAAGCGAGCCAATGGAGGAGAAGCAAAAGAGAGGCGGGCTAAATAGCCACTCTAAGAATCATTAAATCTCCGGACTTCCGGTTCTGCCTTCGGCAGACCGGACGGTCCCTCGACCTAAAAATGGGATTTTAGAAGCTAGTAAGTTGAGAAGTCCTTGGTATTACAAAGAATGTCATAATGCAAAAAAGGAGCTCATTTTGGCATCTAAAAATATAGTGACCTTAAGGGACAAAAGGGCTCAATATAAGAGATTAATAATCCAAACCAGAAAAGAATGGGAGGATAACATTTGGACCGAATTAATCATTGCAGCCAAAGCAAAAGATCAATCCGGCTTTTGGCGCTTGCTATCTAGGGGCAATAAGAATGGGAGATGTAGTAGAGATCTTTTTTTAGACGCAAATATTTGGGTAAGACACTTCGCCTATCTCTACTCTTCATCTACGAACGATATTGACTATTGCCCACAATATTATGAAATAGCTTTAAGCGCTGCCCCATTATCCTTTAGCTTGGAAGAAACATTGGCAGCAATAGATACAGTAAAATCAGGGAATGCTCCTGGTCCTGATAAGATACCGGACGACTTATGGAAACATGACAAGGAGGTCTGGGGCCCTTAGATTAAATTGTTGTGCAACTCTGTCGCCACTATTTTTAACAAGCATTTGCATAGCCAATAGGTCTCGCTTTTGGAACCAATTAAGTATTTAGTTATGCAGCACAATATCCTTGGTGAAACAACATCAACTGTTGCATGGCTAAACACTTATAAGGTCCCAAAAGCGAGACCTATTGGCTATGTCAATGCTTGTTGTATTAGAGAGACGTTCTAATGTCAGAGTGTGCTTGTAATAAGAAAATGGCGCACTGGTCTCTTGCACTAAGTTGTATTATGGATATTACAAGTCACCTCCGAGTTCCATGGCGTTATAAAATCACTTGGCTTACAGATGTGTCCCTCTCTTCGGCTAAGGAACACCTTGGTGATGTGAAACATTCTCATAACGTACCTCACCTATAATACATGAAAACCTGAAATGACTTTATACATGCCTTTCAAGTTTTCCCATTACAATGTAATTGTGACACCACTGTTCATCTACAGCAATTAAATTACACAGCTCTTTTCTGTAATGATAGATCACAGTTTAGTTGTGATGTCACAACTGTTTTATCAGAGAGATAAGTGAGAAAAGCAGGTCGGGCAGAAGGAGAATTGCTGCTAAAACAGTCATAACTCGTTTAGATTCCCTTTGTTTTGGACTAATTGCCCTGGAAGGTCACCGTTTTTAGCCTAAGGGCAAATCTTTGAAGCAGTGTGTCGATATTGTGCGCAGGTGGGTGGTAGGGTGGTGGTGTGATGGTGTATTATAAAGGATAAAAATAACCCCTACGGTGCTAATACTGTGTGACCTTCGTGTTCTGTGGCCGCTATGAGGAACTCATCCTTTGGCCTCATTAGTATCAGTTTAACACCCAAATACAGCAAAGGGCAACAGAACGGCGCCCAGTTAACTTTAGCAAAAGGTCTGCCACTGCGCAGCAACATTTTATCCGCATAAGCTTAAAACAATATTTATTTAATTTGACCTTTGAAAACTGTTCAAAAGATGATGTATTATGTGGCGAGTGCAGCAAATCCATGATTATGCGGAAAATACCGCAGCCGTAGACTCGAGTATTAAAGGCTCCCGAATCTGAAGAATTCAGGAATGTGCCCCTCTCCTAAACCGGTTCACAAGTTACACACATTAACCTGACGGAGCTTGTCCCTTCCTCCATTGTGGACATGCAGACGAACGTGCCTGTCTGTTTGTGACGGAGCTTGTCCCCTCCTGCATTGTGGACATGCAGACAAATGCGCCTGTCTGTTTGGGAAACATCAGTTTACACTTCCTCACTGTGAAGAGGAGGTAATGAGTTGTGAAACTGGAGGACCTAAGCGGAGCAAGGGGGGGGCGGGTCTGGGACTTTAAAGTTTCTTTTCACAAAACCCTGATCTAAAAATAAGGCTGAACTGCTGGAAAATACAAGCATTGGCAAAGCCAGTAAGTCTCGCTTGTGGGCGAGTAATTGGTTTGTTAATCGGATTGGGGTGGTGAACAGGGGCGGGTGAGGGGGGAGAGCAGGACGGTAAAAAAAAAAAACATTGGCCGCACAACAAGCAAGACGTGCATCCGCGACAGGGAGTTGTGTGCACACGCGGCAAAGTGAAAGTGCAGAAGTGAAAGTGATCGCGCTCCAGATGGCGCCTCGGGCGCTGAAAGCTGGCCGTTGCACGCGTTCTTGCGTGCGTAACCGCAAGCGCCAGGCCAGCAAAAGCGTGTGGCAGCACTTTTAAAAGCCACTTACTAAATGTCTTGCAGAGCAGCGCATGTGCTGGCTCAGGCGAGACCTAAAAAGGGTGACCGCCATGACCCCTCACACTATTGACCAATTAGCCTAATAGATGTCTTACAGAAGACATATGCAAGGCAAATTTTAAATAAACTGACCGATTGGATTGAGGAATACAATATTTTATCACAATACCAGGAAGGCTTTAGAACAAAGACTAGCACAACTGATCAGGTTTTTAGATTTCTTTATATAGCCTGAAAATTCACAATATTTAGGAAGGGACACTTGTATATTGCCTTTGTGGACTTAAAGGCAGCATTTGACCTCATCCCCAGAAATCTCCTCTGAAAGTCTTTAAAAAGCCAAGGGGTACCGGGAGAAATTCTCCTGCAGATAATTAGACTACATGAAGATAATTTTGCAAGGGTTAGATGGGGTCCAATGGGCGAACTTACTGATCCTATACAGGTAACAAGCATTGGCATAGCCAATAGGTCTCGCCTTTGGGACCTTATAAGTGTTTAGCCATGCAACACTTGATGTTGTTGCACCAAGGATATTGTGCTGGATAACTAAACACTTATAAGGTCCCAAAAGCGAAACCTATTGGCTATGCCAATGCTTGTTTATCATGCACTGAGAAGCGCACACAGTAAGCAGACGCATATCAGAGTGCTTCAAAACCTTGCCAGGGATACGAAGCGCTTTATAAATTATATAACTCAATCCCTGTTTACTCAAATTCCCTGAAAGTGTTTTTGGCCCCACAAGGCGTAAGAAAACGCTTTGCAAGTACTAGCACAATCCAGGGAGTAGGGTATTATGCACTGGCAAGGTGTCAAAGGCACAAGGGGTGAGAAGCATGCCATCCGGTTAGAGTGATAAGATCCGGGAGACTTTTCCGATTTAAGAAGCTTTGACATCCAATGAGACGTGCAGAAGAGACAACGTCCGACGCGGGAAGAGTTGCGCGGCTGTCACGTGCACAGGTGAGGGATCGAGGCGGGCGCGAGATGAGGGGCCGAAGGTGTCCACCTGCCTCCTGGCCTCTCTGTGCAGGGTGTGCTACAGCAGGCAGTCCTTCCTGGTGACTCAATAGTTTCCTGGGACAGGGAGCGTGGGCAGAGCAAGGCCCCTCCCCAGAGCCCCATTGGAGGAACCTTGGATATTTTCGTCTCAGTCTTCCTGGAGTAGGTGTGTGACAAGGAGGGTGGGGAGGGTTTTTTGCAGGTGCTGTTAACCGGAGCGGAGGTAAGGAAGGAGGAGGGGAGAGAAAGAAGGTAGAGTGGAACGGGTAGCTAGAGCAGAGAGGGTGAGGAGACAAAAGAGGGGTAGAGGCGAGACAAACAGGGAACATTGTGGATGAGTGACCAAAAGTGAGGGGGCGGAGACAGGTAACAATAAGAGTTAAAGGACGTGAGAGATTAAACTTAAGTGAGTGGAGACTGGAGAGAGACACACACGGGAAGGAAAAAGAGGAAGGGGATGATAAAAAGTGAATGTGTACAGGAAAAAGAGAAAGATGGATAGAAAGAGTTGAGTGATTCATGGAGAAGGGGCACATGCCAGAGGAAAGGGGAAGATCGAAAAGACACTGGGGAAGAGAGCAGCGCGGGAAAGAAAACTGGGGCCTACGGGAGATGAAATTAGTGAGGAAGATTATAAAAGTGGCGGGGGAGGGAGAGGGGATGACAGACGGAGAACAGGCGGTGAGACAGAGAAGAAGATTGTCAGAGCGAAAAGAAGAGACAAGTAAGGAAGAATATGAGAGCGTGAGGAAGTAGGAAGAAAAGATAGGTTGATGTAAAATAAAAGACGAGGGACACTGGCGGCCTGCGTGGAGAAGCACCACGTACTTAGGGTGACCAGATCCTGAGAACCAACAAGCATTGGCCACGAAAGTCATTGCGATCACGATCATTGCGAAAGGGATCGCGATGACGCACTAAAACACGCAAGGGATGCACGCGCATGTGCGCGTGCTTGTTGCGTGTTCTAGCAAGCTGGCTAAAAAGCTGGGGGGAAAAATGCTACCGCCGGCCACAGCTTGCCCGCGCATATGCACTGCAAGCTGTAGCCGGCGGTAGCATTTTTTTAAGCCCTCTCTTACTAAAGTCTCTCCGAGCAGCGCATGCGCGCTGACTCAGCGAGACCTAAAAAGGGGTGTAAGGCAGGGATGTGTGTTGGCCCCTACCTTATTTTCGCTATATGTCAACGACATCCCTGGATACCTTTTGGGATGTGAACATGACTCTCCTAAGCTAGGGGGGGGGTGCCTGTACGGCACTCCTTTTTGCTGATGATACAATTTTTATTTCACAAACCCTTAAAGGCCTGCAAAGTTTAATAAATATTTTTGGGACATATTGCGAAGCTAAGGGCCTAGAAATAAATTCTAGTAAAACTAAATATATGGCATTTAACCCACACAAAACTTTTAGAAACAATGTAACTGTCAATAACCAAAAGATAGAATATGTGCATGATTTTAGTTATTTAGGTATTACTCTGGACACTAAAATGACTTCGAGACCACAGTTAGATAAAAGTAAAACTATACTGCTCCCAAATACTCTCCCAATAATAAGAAAAGTTGAGAGTAGTTTGTCTAAAGCTGTTTCATCTGCGCTTGAAGTATAGAAATACAGGGCGCAATCAGCATCATTGTACGGGGCAGAGCTGTGGGGCCCCGCTACGAATGATGCATTCAAAGTGGGTGAAAACAAGTTCCTGAGGAAACTCTTAAGTCTTACGATTCGTACACCGTTAACCCCCATTGTAATGGACCTACATTTTCACCGTATAGACGATCAGGCAAACCTAAGACCATTATTATTTTGGGTCCGACTGTGGTCTACAGATGAACTTATTCATTACAGAGAGGGGCTTGAGGAAATTTTAAGGCTCAAAGGAGGTACTGGTTTGACTTGGTTGAAGCATATACATGACTGGTTCTTTAAATTGGGACTCAAGCAATTTTGGGAGGACCCTTCTGATCTGACCATGGCTTCAAAAAAAACTCTTAAAGCAGACTTATTGGTCCTTTATACAAGATTCTTCATCTCACTCTTCTAATGTGGGTTCACTGACAACACGGTTCCTCCTAATGAAAACAATTTGGAAGTTTGAGCTTTTCCTAGATGAAATGCAATCGCAGTTAGCTAAATCTCTATATTTGAAATTTCGGTATGGTGTCCTACAGATAAATGCATACATAGCAAAATGGACGTTAGGTCATGGGGAGGTGGGTAGATGCGCTTTATGTGATATAGGCTCAACAGAAAACTAATTGCATCTATTGTTCTTCTGCCCAGCTTATTTGCAATGTAGGAGGAAATGGATTAAACCCATTTGCCGACTTTTTGGCACTAGATCTTACTACGATCGGATACCACGCAACCAGTGGTTTTTTAGCATCAGTAGGTACCTGTTCTGTGTAAGCTTAATAAGGAAAAGGGAAGGCGTGAAATTTTAGGTTGCTACACTCGAAACATAATGAATTTGGCACATGCACTTTATGGTTATAAAATGAAATGTATAAGTATTTAGACTGATTTAATGAAATGTGTCCCTTTACATATTATATTAGATGTATATATTGAATTATATTGTTGAATTTTGATCTGCAAGCCTGTAATGTAATATTCCTCATACCTATTTTTAAACCCATTTTTAAATCAAAATGTCAAATAGTGAAATGTTATATATATTATTTTAATGTTAATGAATGGTTGAGTACTCTACGTAGTGTCCGGTGTGTCTGGCTGTACTGTTCCTAAGTTTGTTATGGTATGATGCTGATCTCTTGTTTTGTACTTTTTACTAATTGTTAACCTTTTATGGTTCTTAACCAAAATAAAGATTGAATTGAAATCACATCTACTTTCCAGTGTGCCACTGATGTGTGTCCCTTTCATGTGATCCCTCCCTCTGTTCTCCACTCACCACATAATTTGACACCAAACCACAAAATTCAACTCAACAGAAGTACACAACACGCCACATACATCCAATCCACACCACAGAATTCCACATCATACCACAAAATTCAACAGCACACCACATAATTAAACTACACTACATACCACAACACCATTCCACATAATTACCCTCCATAACAGCCACTCCATATAATTTCAGTACACTCAATACCACATATTTACATATCCACATAATTCCAATACACAAATCCACTCCACACCACACAATTCCACACCTCACAGTTCCACAAGTAGCAATTCCAAACCCAACCCTCAAAATTCGACCACACACCACATATGTGAACTCCACAACACATAGGTAAAAGACATTGTCATTTACAACACCAATAGCTCCAACTCAAGCAAATGCGAGACCTATTGCATTTCCAATGCTTGTTTAAGCATGGTGTCTGGTTCGTCTCCTATAATGTGTGGGAGCTCAACTTCTTTTATCATTTCCTGCCAGCTCGTCTGCTTCTGTCCCTGTCTCTGTGCTAGCTTGATGGCGTTCGTGGGAACTTTAAGAACAGACAGCGAAGTGCTAGTCCAGTGCTTGCTTTTATTAGACCGGACAAGTCAACCCAGTCTTCCATATAGCCCAAATGTGCCCACCCAATACTTGAGCCACAGCACTACTTATTTCCTGTAACTCCCTCGGACCAGCTCAGTGTTGTCTCCCTCGAGTAGTCTGAAGCAGTTAAAACTCCCGAAGACCAAAATTAAACGTCATCTCTTCGATTCGTTAGCACGCGGACAGGAAAGATGGAGTCACAGTTTGGAGCTGGTAGAGTCTTTCTTTGGTTAATGAAGACCAAGACAATTGCCAACTGACTGGAGGCAACATTTTGGATGCTTTTACCAAGGCATGAGGAGATGTAATCTGGGGGTACAGATATGGCTGAGAAAAAGGCACCTTTCCTCTTTACCTGCAAACATAGATTTCTGTAAAGCTCGAAAAGACGTAGAAGCTACGAAAGTAACTTGTAGGCCTGTTTTCCATTGAAGCAGCATTCCTACAGCTGCCTCTGCTATCCGACTGCCTCTGGGTCCGCTTTCACTTACCCATATGATGAAGTGCGCCTGCGCTTCCTCCATCTGGTGTTTACCTTCCCAGACGGATGGAACTTTTCGCTTCTAAGGAAGTTAATTCCTATTAAACTGTGTTTGAAAGCGACAGAGCGTGGAGCTCTGCATACTAGAATATTGATGTGTTTTTTTTAAATAGAATAGTCCTGTTATTCTTAGCTTCCAACTCCCAAAGTCATACGTAGCTGATTATGAGCAGTTTCCCTTGTTAGGTTACAGGTCGCTAAATATTTTATACGTTTTTGGTAACTCGATCTCTACAAGCACACCTTCAAAGCGCAGTCTCTGCTTTAGAAACCTTATTAAGGACGACTTTATTTTATATTAATTGCACAACGACACCTGCCTTGAAGCGCAACAAATATATGTGCCGCATTAAGTTGACTTTCTATGGGACTCTTCAATCTCATGGACGTGTATTTAATAAACACATTTTGGGATGCAGTTTGACAGCATGTGTGAGCCAGCGGTAAGGTAGACATCAAGTTTGGCTCGACAAATTTACAGAATGCGGTATTCTTTTTAGCTAAGACCTCTTTAATGGAGTTGGGTGAAACAGATACGTTCACAATGACCTACTTGCAACACCGATGCTAAGAGGTAGTGTCCGATCACCCCCAACGAAGATATTCACCGGGGTACGTCACAGCGCACAGATAGCAGGGACGTATCTGCACGAGTTTCCTTGAAGGTCACAATAGAACCGAAGTCGCAAAGAAGCACTCTATCGCGACAACTTGCAATAAAGCTCACATCTAGAGATCCCCAACATGAAGCAATGTATGTTGTAATATAAATGTTGTGCTGCTTGGCTTCGTGTGGGGTAGTGCAAGAAATGTATAGACCCTTACTGTTGTATGTTGGCTGCCCCTCATCTAGTTGAGAGGGGACTGAGAGCTAGGATTACGTGCCAGCTTCACAAAAAGTATTTTCCGTATGTATAGTTTTGTTAGTTTTAAACAGTTTCTGATGGCGTCCTATCCCTCAGCCATAGCAGGGTTTTATTTCAAAAGGCTTTCCCAGTTTTGTGTTTTACATTTGGGAAGGGACACCGGGTAGTAGCTTTGGGGTTTATTGGAGCTCATTTTTTAGGCCAAAGTCTGGCAGACAGCGCAGCGGTCTGGTTTGCTAAAGATCACTTGGACTTTCAGAAAGCTGACCTAGGAATGCTTTCCACCCGTTGCTTGCCATTGTTTATGTGGTTTCCAACTCCCATTTCCTGGTTTTCTGTTTGCTGGCGTTATTTGCTTCAGGCTGTCCAGCTTGAGTTTGTCCCTCCTGTTGCCCAGAATTGGTTTACTGTATTCGTCCACGAACTCGCTTTCTGTGAACAGGTATTTAAATCATGTACTTATCTTCACACATTTCCTGTGCATTCAAAGACAGAGGTTACATTTCAAGCTCTCCCTTCCGGAAGATTGGTGTTTACTTTTCTTTCTCTGACTTCAAAGTGAGAGATTTATGTGACAACCTGCCGGGTATCCATGTAAGAGGAGAGGGTGTAGAATGTTTTTTTTCCAGCATATAAAAAAAAGTGTGCTGATATTTCAGAATATATCAGAATTAGTACAAATGAGCACTTTTTTTTGTAATTCTGAAGCGTGGTGGAAACAAATATTTGAATATGATCAAAACACATCAATACACTAGGTAATGCCATTTGCGCACATCATTTTTGTGCAGTAAAACTATTTCGGTGCAAATGTAATGGCCGTTTCAATTGAAGATGTGTTGTCTGTAATGGCAGTGCGCTACCACACCATGCATACTCTACACTACATTACACCACTCCACTCTGTCCTTCCACTCTGTGCCCTTCCAATCTGTCCTTCCAATCTAAGTCACGCCACTCCACTCACTTCATGCCACTCCACACCTTCAATTTCACACCACTTACCCCACTCCAATCTACCTTGCTCCAATCTACCCCACCCCAATTTACCCACCTCATCCAATCTGCCCCACTCGTCCTCATTTTAACCTACCCCCCAACCCAATCTACCCCACTTCAATTATCCCCACTTCAAGATACTCCACTTCACTCTAATCTACCCCAATCCACTCTGATCCAGCCTACCCCAATCCACTCTGATCCAATCTACTCCACTCCACCCTACTCTACCACTCCATTCCCCCAATCTACTCCACTCTATACACCACGCCATTCTACTACACTTCACTCTGTCCCAGTCTACTTCACTCCAACCTACTCCACTCAGTCTAACACAATCAACTCCACCCCCTCCAATTTACCACACACCACCCTAATCTACTACACTCCACTCAAATCTACCCCACTCTGCTCCATTATACCCCAATCTACCCCACTCCAACCCACCCTACTCCAGTGTACCCCAATCTAACCCACTCCAAACTATCTGACCCCACTCCAATAAACCCCACTCTACCGCGTCCAGTTTAGCCCACTCCATTTTATTTACTCCTCTCCACACTCCAGTACAATCTACCCAACTCCTCTATATACCAGTCTACCACACTCCAATCTACCAGTCCAGTCCACCCAATCTACCAACTCCACTCTACCCCACCCTTACCCTACCCCAGTCTACCACACTCCACCCAAATCTTGCCCTCTCCACTACATCCAGTCTACCCCACTCCACCCAAATCTACCCCAATCCACACCAAACCCATTCCACCCCAATCTACCCACTTCAATATACCACACTCCATTCTACCCCATCACTATTCACAATCTTTCTCACACCACTTGAATGTCGACTCCAATCTGTCCAACTCCACCCCACTCCAGTCTACCCAATCCAATCCACCAAACCTTCTCCACTTCTCTTCAATCTACCACATGCCACTCAAATCTACGCCACTCAGTCCAATCCAACCCACTTCACCTGAATCCACCCCATCCCACTTTACCCTACCCCACCCTACTCCAGTCTACCTCATCCAATCCGCCAACTCCAATCTATCCCAATCCAATCTACTCCACCCCACCCACACCACTCTGTCCAACTCTAATCTACTCCTTTCCAATCTACCCGACCCCACTCTAGTTTACCCCACTCCATTCCAATCTACCCCAGTCCAAACTACCCAACCCCTGTCTCACTCCCATCTACCCCACTCCAATTTACCCCACTCCAGCTCACCCCTATCCACTGCACTCCACTCTTCCCTAATCTACCCCACTCAAATATACCCCACTCCAATCTACCCCAATTCACCCCATTCTACCCTACCATAATCCACTCCAGTCTACCCTCTCCACCCTAATCTACCCCTCTCCACCCTAATCTAACCCTTCTCCTCCCTAATCTACCCTTCTCCTCCCTAATCTACCCTTCTCCTCCCTAATCTACCCTTCTCCTCCCTAATCTACCCTTCTCCTCCCTAATCTACCCTTCTCCTCCCTAATCTACCCTTCTCCTCCCTAATCTACCCTTCTCCTCCCTAATCTACCCTTCTCCTCCCTAATCTACCCCACTCCTCCCTAATCTACCCCACTCCTCCCTAATCTACCCCACTCCTCCCTAATTTCCCCCAATACACACCACTGGAATCTATCCCTCTCCAATCTTTCTCACTCCACTAGAATCTCTACAATTCCACTCAAATCTCTGCTACTCCACTCGAATCTCTACTCCAATATATCCAACTCCACTCTACCCTACTCTAGTCTACCAATTCCAATCCACCCAATCTACCTCACTTCACTCTATTCTGCCACATGCCACCCAGGTCTATCTCACTCAGTTCAATCTAACCCACTCTACTTCAATTCACCCCACTGCAATCTTCCCTACCCCACGCCACCCCAAACTACCCCACTCCAATCTGCTCCGCCCCAATTTAGAATAGCCTTCATTGATTAGACTGAGATAAAAATGGTTGATCTCTCGGGGAGAAACTGTTGGGGAAAACTAAAATTATAAAACACAAGTTGAGGTTAGTAGTGGTTGTGGGAAAGGTAGTGATCTTGCTTACATTCAGGGAATTATTTTTCAACTCGAGTCAAAAAGATACCTTTGTGATGGCAGCCATATCAACTTCATAGCACTGAGCATATATTTGGCAGTGCTCTGATATGTTTTTGGGTAAAAGTCTAATAACTCTACCCATTCATTCTTTGCAAGTTTTATCCACGCCACCATAGACTTGTGAATACTGGATAGCATGTACTCGGAGCTGAATGCAGCTCTCTATATGAGTACATATGACAGGTGAGCTTTGGGTGTCGTTCAGCACTGTCAGCGTCTTGTGACCTCATAAGGAAGTGTAATATTCATGCGATGTTTGGGTGGCAGTGATGGTTATCAAAATTCCCTATACAAACAGTGAAACTCCTAACGAGTGAAGCGGACCGGCCATAATCTGACAAAACCCTAAATTCACTTCTCCCACTGAACCAAAAACGGATAATATTGTTTTTTGCAGGCCAACCAAGGGATCCTTCTCACACTTTAATACATTCGTTTTTCATAAGCTGCGTATCAAAAGTGTTGTATGCTATAGAATTAATTCTATAGAAAAAAATATTCAGTTTATTTTTCTCAATCATTAGTCATATATTTTTTATTGCAATTACTATGTATAAATCAATAGAAAAGATATAATAAACTCAAATTTCAATACAATTCACCAATAAAAATAATCATGCATAAAAACTGTTAATACAGTATTTTGGTGGTCTCCATGGTCAACTCCTCCTTCAGGATTTATATTTTCTCTTAACCTATAGTTATTTACAAACTAGATCCTAAAGATGGCAGACACCATGTATTCCCTCTTCATTGTATGTATGATTGTATCTGTTTTTCAGCACTGGCAACTTTTGAGGGCGATAACTAGCCTTTTCTGCTGTATTTGATATTATACCTTTTTAATGATTTATTGATAGTAGTTGTGATTAAAGATGCATGAATAATTATTGATAAAAATAAACCAGCATATTTAAAAAACTGAATATTGACCCCATAGCAAACAACACTTGTCATACACAGCTTATGAAAAGCTTACTTGTTAATGAATAAGGAGGATCCCTTAGTAGGCATGCAAAGATAAATATAATCAGTTTTTGGTTTGATGTGGAGGAAACTTATAAAGTTTTTTTTCTAGTTATCAAAATTCCCAGTGGACCAATCAAATATTTATAAACCCTACACCACTCTGCGCCACTGCACTCTACACTGCGTTACTGCACTCTATGACACTCTACTCTCACCACTCTATTCTATAATACTCTGCGCTTTACCACTGCACTCTGCACCACTCTACTCTACTGTGCTATACTCCGCACCACTATGCTATATACTGTGCGCCACTATGCTATACTATACATCACTCTGTGCCGGCCCACTCTGTGCCACACATCTTAACGCCTAGTATTGATTTTCCCCTCAATCTTGGTTCTGTAAAACTGTTGACCGTGAAGCAGGAAAAATAATATAAAGCACTTGCATTAAGGCCAATGTACTGGCTGACTTAGAATGGGGTTTGGTTGTGTTAAATGTGCAGACAATACCTCATCATTGGCCTCTCTTAACAGGAGAGCAGGTATAAGGATCTATTGCACGCATGAGTGGTCTGCAAAATATCCTACAACCTTCATGGCCACTAGCTCTAGAGTTCTTCAAGAATTTTTTTAAAAAAGGAGGATTGCTGAAGACCTTATCATTGGGACAGCGAACAATACAGCTGGTCTCACAGATCACAGGTTTTTCCTTGGCGTCTCCTTGAGATATTATTTCTGACTCCTCCTTATAACTTTAAACCCCAGTGCTCATCTGGATTTACTAGAGCTTGCAATTCTTTAGAGTTTGGTTCTAGTTCCCTCGCAGAATAGAAAATCCAGGTCATGATGATCGAGACTGAGACCTTGAAATTGGTAGGGCTGAAAAAGATGATGAGATTACCAAGGTCAAATACAGACCTCCTGGGAGAGTCGTCTTCATGCACTGCGTTTGTGCACTCTTTTTCTTTAAAAAAAAAAACACCATGAAAGTTTCCTACAGCCTGCAGAGAGGTGGACTGTCGAGCTGTGCTAAGGTAAATGACTCCTCTCCCCTGCCTTACTACTAAATTCCTAGTGAGAGGAATCTTCTCAAATAGTCTTGCTGCTTTGCAGGCTGTTATAAAAGAGAAATGGCTGCTAGACACCACAATTCTCGGATTACAAAGCTTCCCATAGATGTTAAACATTTTGCTAGCATTTTGAAGATATCCGTGTTCCACAAGGAAAAAAATGCTGTGGAGAGCGCATCAAAATATCGCAGGAACAGTTACGTTTATTTGAGTTATTGTTTTGTACAGAAGAAACTGCGTCAGAAGAATTTGACATAAAATGGAGACCAAATGGATAGAAAAGGAGAATTGTTGAGGGTATTGCGTTCAATCTTACCTAGGGCAGTACAAAGGATGTCAGCAGGATGCCCTTAATAATATAACAAGTCGAATACTTATGTATGGGACTTGGGCAAAAGCACAACTTTCCTCTGATACAGAGCAAGTCAGTAACGATGTTTAGAGCTGTAGTCGACCTGATGTGTGTACGTGTGTTGCTGTGATAGTCACATATCTGAAATTGACTAAATATTTCTCCTTTTGTACCTACACAACTGAATTTTCAGAAGCAGTCCTCAAATCTCTTTTTTTTTTAGATTGACATCTCATGAACTGCAGACTTCAAAGTTTCAAGTAAACTGTGTCAATTCAACCTTAACCACACCACAGTACAGTGCTTGGGATGTTGCTAGACCCCGTTGTCCCAAAAGTGTGTTGTGTACCTTCATTGGCAGACTGTCTTCTGTACAACCAAAGTGTCCATCTCTGACAACCAATCATTGCCTATCATTGAGGCGGATGTCATATACATGCTCTGCATGATCCATATTGGTTCTTGCGTGAGGGTTACAAGTGACTACTTAAGTAGTGTTGAGTGGGTCAGTGTTCCGAAAATCAGAATCGACAAGAGTAGGGGGACACCTCACTAATCAGTTTTGCAGGCTCTCCTGTTTTGCTAAATAAAGTATGGTCCTATTGAAGGACATGTTCGCTCAGAGCATATGATGCAGTCAATAGGGAAGAATGTAGATGAGTTGAAATTCATTCATGGGGCACTCGATGACGCAGAATAAGTGGTCCATTAAGGAAAAATTGCTTTACACAGACCGCATTGCATCCACTGATCATATGGACAAAGAGAGGCATGATATTCAGATTTCGGTTAAAAGTAGTTCAGTTGATTTGGCAGATGGTAGAGGTGGAAGGCGGAGGGTGATTTAGGATTGTTGCAGTGCACTAGCCATTCTTCTAGATCTAAAAATGGACAAGTATGAACAAGAACGGGTTCTCGATGACTAATTTTCTCTGACCATCTTGCAACAGTAGGCAGCCCCAAGGTACAAAGTCTTTGGCACTGCAAAAATTGTCAGATGCAGAGATTTTTAGTCCAAATTTGTAACAGACAATTTAAAAAGGAATTTCCTCGTGATGGACTGTTTAGAAACATTCCTGTGTGCTTTTGTGCCTGATACTCCGCTATGGACTGAGTGACTTAAGGCTATTTTATTTTAAAAATGTATGAAGCTTTGTATGTCCCATTTCGGTCACTTCAATGTTTTAATAGAAGCAGGTTTAAACAACTCCCCTTTCCTGCGTGGCCTGAAGTCCATGTGGATTGGTTCTCACTGCGGCTAAGATTAAAGAGTGTTTTCGAGGACAAATCCGAAGTTTCTAATCAATGTTGTTTTCCATTTTCATGTCAACCAGACTGAGTAGTCCATGTTTTTCCACACTCACAGTGGCAGAAAGGGCACTACACAGTGTGTCCCAAACTGTGGTATGTGGAAGTCGAAGCAATAACTAAAGATACATTTACATTCTGTATTTATCTTGTCACGTTTACTGTACTTCAGTGACGGTGGTCTAATGTCAGGCTGTTATGTTTTTTTAACACGGGGACTGCTGTTTATAAACTCTCACTTTGCTGACAGAGAAAGTAAAGTGAATTATGTGCCAACCTTGCTGAGGTACAGGGAATGTGAAAGGAAAGACTGTAGGATAGTATATTTTTTTAGAGAACTAAAGGTAAATACCTGTGAATGAACTGTACACATTCAGTGGTTCGGAAAGCAAAAATGAAGCACTATTTTTGTAGTTGTGTAGTGTGATAGAAACAAAGATTTAAATGGGCTCAAAAAAATCAATCTGTTTTTTCTTGGTGATGCACAAATGATAAATAATCATTAAAGCGTGATTTCCGCACATAACCATTTGAGTGCAAAATAGTTTTATCAGTTTGCAAATTTAGTGCCCATTTCAATGAGAAATATGCTGTCTCTAAATGACAATTCACAATCATCCAATGCTTTGGTTACATTAAAAGAATCGCCCGACTCATGTCCTTTAAAATTAGGTGGGTTGCAAAAGTTTGTCATGCTAAAAAGTAGGTTGTGGTTCTAAGAAATTTGAGAAGCACTGCCCTAGTAGTCAAGAGAGCGCAAATGTTTTATGATGACAAAAAGAAGTCCATTCACAAAACAACGACATTGTTGCCTTGCTAAGCCTCGCTGAGGAAATCAGATTTCCAAGGCAGGGTAAGATAGATGGCTAGGTATGTGTATAGAGTCCCGTTATGCAAAGGCGAAGCGTAAATTACACATGTCACTTAGAGCACATCCCACTAAAGAAAACACAGTTACTAGAGCCTTTTTGGGTAACATTCCTTTAGAAAATATTTGTAAAACTGCTACTTGGTCAACACCATGCATTTTCAGTAATCACTGTCGGGGCCATCGTCAGACTTCACTTGCCCAAACAGTGTTATAGACTTTGTTTGAGTCATCTGCTTACTAGCCAATGCATACAGGAGAAACCGCTATACAGTCAGTGAAGAGCATGGGAATCTACAGCCAAACATGCTACGCATGGAAAATGTTACCCTGACATCATCCAAGACTGAGTTCCTGAGCTCCACCTCACGGACACCGCTTTTTATAGTTAAATCAACACGTTCGAGAACCCTCTAGCAGGCGTTCTCGCCCATCCATCCATCATAGGTGCTGGCCGCATCTCTGCGTCAGACCCACCCATACAGACCTGGGCCAGATTCTGCTTGGGTGCGCCGAGGCATAAGACATTCCTTTCCCTATCTCCGGCCTTGGAGAGCCTTGCACAGCGCATCCTCCCTATGTGCTAGAGATAAGCATAGAATGCACAAAAACAGGCTCAAGGCACAAAATAAGCTCACGAGGTATGTCTTGCACCAGCTCGTACTGGTTTACGTGAAAAACATGTTTGTTAATCCTGAAGTGTAACTACAGGTCAAAGCAGCACAAAATGGAAATGTAATGCAACAAAATGGAAGACCAGAGCATCACATGGAATCGAGGTCAATATGCAGTTTAGCACGTGTAACGTGTAAAATGGCAAATGCAATACATTCCACCCCTTGACCCTCGATTCACCCATCATATCCCATTGGTCTAAATACTATGGATCTGGGACGAAGAAGGGAGAGAAGATTAGGAATACATTGAATACAACAACATAATGAAATGGAAACACCAATAATCACTACGATAACACCCAGGATATAACGAAGCTGTCCAAAATTAGGTAGCCACCCAAACAACCAATCCCACCATCCTTGATCAACATTTTGGATTACCCCTTTCACTAAATCTTTTAAAGCATTAATATGTGCATGGATAGATGTAGAATGATCAGATAAATTGAAACATCAAAGTCCTCGCAACCGTGGTTGTGTTTCAGCAACAAATAATCCACAGCTGCCCTATTCTGCAAAACAGCTTTTCTCGTTCCTTGAACATCTAATAGCAAATCAGCTAAAGCGGCAGAAGTATGATTGAGATTCTTCGCAATTAAACAGGCAAGCTTAGCAATAGTTCTTGCATTATAAACGGACAGTCCTGGCACTCCTACAATGGAAATAGCCAAACTAGTATACTCTGCCTTAGAAAGCAAGTCAATGTTAGAATCACAATCCTCCGGTAATTGAACAGCAGCTCTCGGGGAGCGAATATGTGTGATAGACTGCATAGGAAAAAGCATAAGACTTAATCGTGATAAGGCACAAGGTCCTCCATTTATATTAGCTGGTATGTAAGTGTATGAAATGTTGCCACACGAAAAAAGCCATCCCTTAGATAATTTCACATGGTTAACATGGCTAGCGGCTAATACTGTATGATTACAGACCATATGATTGGTAACATTACTGCAAAAGCTATCATGTCGTGACTGACATAATGTTTGTTGATCAGTGGTCAATTGTGTGCTTTTCTCTAGTTTCAATTGGCCACACTTGCCAATTTTGGCAGGGTCACAAGTTAGTTGATAGCAAACGTCTCCAGTAGTGATGTTGTAGGTAACAATACTTGTCATGTTCCTCCAGAGATTATCTGTAACCTCCGGGCAAAAACGACAGTACTCATAAAGACTCAGATGTGTTTGAACATCAGTTTCCTCCACTACCCCATCAAAGTTAGTTTGGTTGAAGATGTGCAGAAGCACACGTGCAGGGGTAGGTACGGCAACGAGACACGTGGATATCATATCAGCTGTACTCTGAAGATTTCGCATACAGAAGTGGGAAGTGTTCAGCACATTCTCGGCAAAGTAGGTCCAGATGTTATCTGGTTGCTGCAACAATGCTGTCATCCGACTCGGGCGGTTGATCCCCTTCGGCATCCCCGTGCCCTCCCGGACCCCTCCGGACACGCCCAAACACAGACCACACAGCGCAAGCATCGCAGCGGCAAGCCATACTGTGATCTAGAAACAGAAAACAAACTGGTATAATCATTCTCGTAAATAACATTTTTCAGCAGGTACGTTTTCCCACTTTTCCTGTCCGGGTCTCATGATGAAAAGGATATTATCCTTTCCTTT
This sequence comes from Triturus cristatus, assembly GCF_964204655.1. NCBI lineage: Eukaryota > Metazoa > Chordata > Amphibia > Caudata > Salamandridae > Triturus > Triturus cristatus. Next base: position 1,205,089,586 of record NC_140585.1, on the reverse strand, counting down.
AGCGATTAATTCTGCAGGTTCAGGAGGTTTGTTTGGGGACTCTACCCATACTTTCGCCCCTGGGTTCTTGTCAGTAGATCCGAACCCGCCCTTTCCTCGCACAGTTAGAAGGGCTGGGGCCATCCCCTTCATGATATTTCCTCCATAAATCGGCATAATGACCATTTGGGCAACTCGGTCACCGGGTTGCACAATCAGATCATTGTCTCCACTGTTCAATAGAATAACTTTGATCTCCCTCTGGTAATCGGTGTCGACCACCCCTCCCAAACCTGGATGCCTTTAAGGGCAAGCCCAGATCGAGGAGCGATCAGTCCGAAATGCTCTAGGGGAATTTGAACTTCAATTCCTGTCTCAATCAAGGTAATGTCTCGTGGTTGCAGTCAATAGACTTTCAGGGCATGTAAATCAAGACCAGCAGCTTCTGGTGTGGCACGATATGGAGCTAAAGCTCCGGGAGCTGTCTCCCAGTACAGAATCGTGTTTGTGGCCACATGAGGCTTGATCTGCAAAGCTGGGTCAACTGCTCTTTCAACAAGCCATTCATTCTCTCAATCAAACCCACTGCCTGTGGGTAGTAGGGTATGTGATAGATCCATTCAATGTTATGCTGCTCACAAAAATCTTGCACCAGCTTTCCTTTAAAGTGTGACCCGTTGTCACTCTGGACCTGCAAAGGAATTCCGTAATACAAAATCAACACATTCAAAGTTTTCAGAGTGTTAGACTGGGTTGCTCTTTTACATGGAAAGGCGATGAGATAGCCAGAATAGGTATCCACCACCGTGCAGGCATACTGACATCCTCGACTCATTGGCACTGGTCCGATGAAATCAATTTGCCATATTTGCCCTGGCAACTTCCCTCTGCCTAGCTGGCCTCTCATTACCTGTGGAACCGGTCTATGTTGGGTATGCTGACAAACGGGACAGTGAATGATTGCAGTTTTAATCAAATCTAAGGGAATATGCATCCCTCTACTTTCTGCCCACCTGCTAGTGGCTCGCTCGCCCAAATGTCCGCTTTTCTGATGCGCCCATTTAGCCATGCCCACCAAGTCAGAATCGTGCGTCGCCACCTCAGCTTCACGAATCTTCGCTTCTTGGTCTGCAAAGGAATTTCACCAACGCTCTGAGTCAGTCAGGCAATGAGCATCAACATGATAAACTGTGACTGTACTCTGGGACAACAATTCCCAAATCTCCTGCCACAACTCCTTTCCCCAAACCTCCCTATTGTGAATCATCCAATTATGAGCATGCCATGTGGGAAGCCAAGTGGCTAACCCATTGGCCGTGGACCATGAATCCGTATAAATGTGACATGTACCAGGGAGCTCTTGCTTTAAAGCCTGGTAAACTGCGTACAATTCTGCAAACTGACTACTTCTTCCCTCTCCAGTAGTTGACAGCAACTTTTTGGTCACAGGATTGTATGACACCGCTTTCCAATGTCTCTTGGTCCCCACATATCTGGCTGAGCCATCTGTAAACCACACATGCTTTTTGTCCTCCGCGGACAACTCTAAGAAGGGCCCGCCCCATTTCACTGGGGACTCTCGTACTTTGGGTACATCCTGCAACATTTCTGCATCTGCTACTGGAGTTTGCGCCACTTGCTCATGCAGCACTGCGGTACCTTTAGGACCCACACGTGCCCTGTCTTGTATGTACCATTTCCACTTTATGACATTAGCCTCCTGTGCATGCCCAATCCTGTGTGTCTTGGGTGAGCTCATCACCCATTGCATGATAGGAATTTCAGGTCTCAAAAACACATTGTGTCCCAAGGTCAATTGCTCGGTATCCACCAGAGCCCAATAACATGCCAACAACTGCTTTTCGAAAGGAGTGTACCGCTCTCCAGCATCAGGTAGTTTCTTTGTCCAAAACCCTAGGGGCACCTTCTGTCTCCCCTGTTTTTGCCACAGGCTCCAGGTCGCATACTGATCTTGGACTGTTACATTCAAATCAATGCTTCCCTCTCGTATGGGCCGTAGATCCAGGGCACGCTGTATAGCCTCCTTCGCTGACTCAAATGCCTGTTGCTGGGCCTCCCCCCACTCAAACTCATGCTTCTTACATGTAACCTTGTACAGAGCGGCCAAGATCTGACTCAAATGGGGAATGTGCTGTCTCCAAAAACCAAGCAATCCAATGAAGCGCTGCGCCTCCTTCCTGTTTCGCGGCACTGCAAACTCCTTGATCTTTTGCCTTACTTGTGGCAGCATCTCTCTATGCCCCTGATGCCACTGAATACCCAAAAACTTCACACTTTGGGAAGGTCCCTGTACCTTCTCTGGGTTAATCACCCACCCTTCGCTCTGCAAATGCTCTACAATTCTGTCTAGCTGAGCCTGCACCTGTTCTTGGGACTCTCCTTGAATCAACACGTCATCAATATAATGACAAAGCTGTACTCCAGGAATGACTGACACCTCATCCAAATGCTCTGCCACCAACCGGTGACAGATTGTAGGGCTATGTAAGTACTCTTGGGGCAAAGATTGAAATGTGAATTGTCTACCAGACCACGAGAAGGAGAATTGCTCCTGGGACTCGGGGGCAATTGGAATCGTGAAAAAAGCATTGGCAATATCAAGTGCCGCATACCATGTCCCATTATGTTTCTGAATTTTCTCAAAGTGATGGTGTCGGGGACCGCGGCCGTCAATGGGGGCGTATGCTTATTCAGCTCGCGGCAATCAACAGTCATACGCCAGCTTCCATCCGGTTTGCGCACGGGCCATACATGGTTATTCTACGCCGTGGTAACCGGTCTCACCACCCCCGCCTCCACCAAGTCCCGTATGGTTGCGGTAATTTCATCATGTCCCCCTGGGATCCTGTACTGCTTCATGTGAACCACTTTCGTTGCTTGGGGCACCTTCACTGGCGGAATCTTCAAGCGCCCCACCCTCACAGCAGCCACAGAGAGGTACTGCTTTGACCCAAACTGATAGCATCCGTCATCTAAATATAGGGTCATACCGTTCAAAATGTCAATACCAATGATGTACTCGGGAATGGGCACAATCAAGACGGTGTATGCTCTCTTGGGAAGTCTGCCTATTTTCATCTGAATTACCGTTTGCACTGCTGGTGTCTCCTGTCCACCCAAACCCGTGATAGTGAAGTACTGTCCTTTAAATTTTCGTGGATTCCCATGTATCAATGTGGCCTCCGCTCCGGTGTCGACTAAAGCTCGCACCTCCTGAACGTTTCTATTTTTCCAATAGATCTCAACCCTCACATGTGGTCTATTATCCTTGCGAGCCCATCCCTGCACCGGAGCTTGGCCCATTTCCTAATCTAACTTTCGCCTGCGCAGCTCTGCATCTGCCCGGCGCAGGTCCCGGCGCAGATCTGAATACAATGTTGGGTAATCCTTAGGGAACAACTCCTCCTCTTCCCGGTCCCCATCTGAATCTGTGCAATCTCGGTCCCAACCTTTCTCTTTTGTCACCCTCACATGAAATTCCCTCTCTCTCTCTCCACACCTGCCTTGTCATGCTTTTCCTCAAGCTCTGCTTCCCTACGACTTACTTTCTTGTTATCTTTTCTATTCACATGCCTACTCCCCTCCTTTTTATCCAGTCCTCGCTTACGGTACATCTCCCACATGCTTTTGGTCTCGATACCATCAATTTCACTCCTCGACACCCCATCCTTTAACAGCGCCAAAAACCTATCACGTCGGGTTACTCGGTTGTTATCAGTGCGAGACTCTGGGCGCGAAGCCCTGTCTGGCTTGTTACATTCCCCAAGCTCTCCCAGCTCACGGACTGCCTCGACTACTTCTCCTATGGTATTACCAGTTTGATTAACAGAGTCATTATCACCGCTTTGTATGCGGGGGGTGCCAAACGAATGATTTTGTTCCGCACGGACACAGTCATTCTCTGACCCATCAAATCATGCGCCTCACCTATAAGGATTGCCAACTTCATTCCCTCCTCCTTAATTCTCTGCGAGGCATCTCGTAGGGTAAACCATGGTTTCTCATTCGCAGGCCAATCTGAATCTGTGGGGTACTTATGACTACATCCCTGTGCTGCTACCTGCAACAGGGTAATTTGGGTATTACCATTGTAACTCTGGAAATGTCCCTGCACAGTAGGATCAGTACTGAGAGTGCAAAATTTGGCAGCATCTCCACTGTCTAACATGACCCCAGAAGCGCCTTGATCATAGAGGCGCACCATCCAAGTTAATAGTGCCTCGCCAGGCTTCTGTCTAAATCTCTCTAAAACATCACTGATCTCCTGCTGAGTAAAATCCTCCAGACTGTTCATCATAACCCCATTCTGGTTATGTGGACTGGTCTGGAGTTTTCGTCTTAGGATGGGCTGCACTTCCACTCTCTTACTATTATTTAACTCCTCCTCCTTTTCTCTCTGTAAAGGCTGCTCTCCTTCCGAGGAGAACTCTGATGATTCCCAGATGTTAGAGTCCCAGGTGGATGGATCAAAATCTAAGCCTGCTTTGGCAATCGCTAAATGGACTTTTCCCTCACTCTACCCCACCTTTTCTTTTATCTGTATTCAGCGACACGGACTGCAGCCCGTTCTGCTATAGTCTGATATGTTTCTTATTTGTCTTGTAATAGCTTATTCTGACAGGAAAGCATCATAGACATATTCTTAGCTTCAACAAGTTGTTTTTCTAAGCTTAACTGTTCCTGCTGCAGAGATAAGCATTTGTCAAAAACTTGACGGTAGGCATGCAACAGAGCTGAACCTCGGCGGCTCACTGTATATAATTCTTTACCTTTTTCTATAGGAACTTTCTGTAAACAATTTAAAACATCTTCTGGCGTTGCTTCGCCCAAACAGTCAAACCATCTCTCACTTAATCCTGTGCTTTTAGAATACTTACGCGCCAGCGCGGAGTACGATGTCGCCTCCCATCCAGGAATCTGCATGGGGGCAAAAGGAATTTCAATTGGTGCCAAGGAACCAAAACCACCTTTCGTCTTTTTAAACATGTTCCTCCCCGCGCAATTTACGAATCCTGCCGACTACGCCAAAATGTATTGCCTTGCCCACTTGCGTAATCTAAACTTACGCACACCACTTACTTACACAGAAACTCCGACACTCCTCTGGAGGTAAAATGAGCTTTATTAGTATCGTAGACAAAGGCAATAAGTCACTGAAGCTAGTAAGTTCTTAGGCACCAAGTGAAATAATGAATACACCACACCATATATACAAAGCACCTCACCAGATGCGTCTGCACCGGAGTCTTCAACATCCCTGGCCAAGCACCGAAAACACCAAGTCGGGAACCCTGTAGAGACTGGGGCACAGGAAGTAATCTCTCCGGGCACCAAAGTGGTCCCGCGAGTGCGTCCACTCCAAGACTGAGTTCCTGAGCTCCACCTCACGGACACCGCTTTTTATAGTTAAATCAACACGTTCGAGAACCCTCTAGCAGGCGTTCTCGCCCATCCATCCATCATAGGTGCTGGCCACATCTCTGCGTCAGACCCACCCATACAGACCTGGCCAGATTCTGCTTGGGTGCGCTGAGGCAAAAGACATTCCTTTCCCTATCTCCGGCCTTGGAGAGCCTTGCACAGCGCATCCTCCCGATGTCCTAGAGATAAGCATAGAATGCACAAAAACAGGCTCAAGGCACAAAATAAGCTCACGAGGTATGTCTTGCACCAGCTCGTACTGGTTTACGTGAAAAACATGTTTGTTACTCCTGAAGTGTAACTACAGGTCAAAGCAGCACAAAATGGAAATGTAATACAACAAAATGGAAGACCAGAGCATCACATGGAATCGAGGTCAATATGCAGTTTAGCACGTGTAAAATGGCAAATGCAATACAGATGGTTATAGGGTAAGGAAGGTTTTTCTTCTGGACTAATCAACCCCTTGAAGTTTTAGATTCATTTTTGGTTGATGGATTCCACACTTTTTTAAAGAACTTCCTCTCTAGTAGTGTTTGAGTGGCTGCTTGGTGATGCTGCCTAAACAAAACATAACAACGTAGTACTCTGTTTAAACATTTGTGGAGGCATTGGTTCCTGGGCATGTTTTAGCACAGTATCGTTTATATAGCCTTTGACGGAGGAGCAAACCTATTTTTCTTACTGCTCTGGTTTCTTTTGTGAGATGACATTTTTGGGATACTTTTAATTCTGCAGTGACTGAAATTACAAAGGGCTAGAATGCATTGATATCTTTAGTGGCTTTGATTATAAAAAGTTTGAAAGAAATGATTTTAGCAGTGGTGGTACTTTTGAATGAAAACCAAAGTTTTTGCTATCGCTGTTTATGTGAATGTGCATGGAAGGCTGTGGCATTGTTAGTAACTGAGATTGTAATGGATTGAGCTGCCATGGATTCTAAGTTGTCTGTGATTATTTTGCCCTCTTACTCATCAGCAATTTTCATTTACATTTTTTACAGGTTTATTGCGAAACCATGTGCTCTACACCTTGGGATTGAGACTGGTGGACCTCGAAAATCGCAACCAAATGCAATTCTTGAGAAAGTGTTTACATCTATCACAAAGGTAAGAACTGTTCATGTCTGATTACGTTATCTTCTAGTCAGCAAAGTTTCTCTTAGATTCTCATACTTTGGACTGGAAGCTGCGATTCTCTAATTACCTTTGGAAGCCCCTCTTGGATCTGTACAAAGGATTCCTCCAGTATGATGTAAAGCTATCATGCAGGGCAGTTGTATTTGTTCATCTAACACTCGTGTACACCTAGCTCATATCTTTACACTTGTCTCTTAGGGGAGAATCTCTTATATCTTCAGGTGTCACATAGCATAGGTCCCCTTAAACTGTTACATCAGTCACATACAAAGTTCTTTTTGATCCCTACACCTGTCCAACAGGTTTTCTTGTTTGAACTACTCAGATGTCTGTAGGAAATGCTGTCGGTGCCTCCTCTCACTTAGTGACTGTTCTGTGTGAGTCTCCCATTTACTTTTGATGGATGTGCTTTACTGAACCTTCTTTTGAGCTTCTACTTCTTCTTTGTGTTTTTTTTTTTTTATATACAGAAACAAGTTCAAGGGTAAGTACCTAGCTGCACATATTCTCCATCTGTGACTTTGCTTCCTCATGTCAAGCATGAACGATCAAAAACCTTAGCATTTTTCCTCATTGTGGTAAAAGGTCTATGAAAGTGAATATTGCTAATGCAATAGGAAAATCCCAATTACTTGTCACTAAAGCCTTAATAGGGTGATAGGTAGCCTGTTAGAAGCCTACACCATAGAGAAACCTAGCGGCAAGTGAAACAAAGTAAAAGGTATATATTGCTAATAATATTAACTCCATTTCGGCCATAAAAGAATCATGGAAGTCCCAGATGGTCATATAGCTTATTTCAGACATTTTATTTTCAAAGCAGTTACCACAGGAAAATATGATAAAATGTAAAAAACAAAGAAGAATTGGGATTTTCCTATTGCATTAGCAATATTCACTTTCATAAACCTTTTACCACAATGAGGAAAAATGCTAAGGTTTTTGATTTCTTTTAGTTATTTGGGTGGCCTGACTCTTATGCTTCTGCTGATGGTGAGGAATCCGTAAATTCATTGTATTTGGGAAGAAATGCTGCTCGGATTACATTTTTATTGTTGGGCTCTGCCTCTGAAAGAGGGAGAAATCTTTCTGCCAGAAAAATATTTTTAGTTAACTTTTGACAGACTGATGTACACTACTTCTTCCAGGCTTTTCACTCCCTGTTTCTTATTGATTAATGGCAAGCGATCTTTTTAGATCAGAGGATGATTCTTCTAATCGGTGTTTGCTTACAACCCTATGGAGATTCCCCTTTTTTGTTCGAGACTGGGCAGTGCATGCGCCGTTCTGCGAGGCATGCTGTATTCAAGTATAGACATGAAGCTTCACCCACTCTCCGCCCATATTTTTCATTGGCTTGTGTCCTTGTCCTTTGTAAACCCTGGCTTCTGATTCGTTAATAGGCTTGTTAGTCCCTCCTTAGTACCGCCTTATTTTCATTTGTAACCTCCCATGAGGACTGGCCCTTTTACTTCAGTTGTTACACAGTGTGTCTTATTTAGTCTGTAAGCACTATTATCTTTAATGCGTTTCTCCTACTGCAGGCATGCCATACTTTCCTGCAACTTTTAGAGCGCCATGCACGCTTTTACTTTCCGAACTGCCTGTGACAATGGCGGACGAGGTCTCCCAATTTCAGGAGTTTGAGCCATTGGCTTTGTAAATGGCAATGCCCTTTATGGGTTAATTATCAAAACCGATAAATAAAAGGCATTGTCATTTACAATGCAAATAGCTTAAACTCACAAATACGAGACCTATTGCATTGCAAATGCTTGTTCTATTTGCATTTCGTAAATATTTGTGATTCTGGACACAAATCCGCTGAATATCTCTCTATGGGAATATTTAGAGCAAGGTAGCTCAAACCTACAATGTAAAATGGGCAGTACAATATTGTTGCATACAAAATTAGAATAAGACCGTATTATGAACACAGGTAGTTTTCTTTTCATCACAGTATTGGTTCTGCTTATACAGTTGTTAAACTGTACATTGAAGATATCAAATCAGTTTGATCAAGAATGTAAAATGCTCAGTCTGTTTAGAAAATTCACGTGTATTTTTGCAGTGTAAAAGTACATACACTGTGACCAACCAGCCAACATTTGTTTAGTTCTAAGAAAAAATGTTTTAAGAAATGAGTACTTCCAGCAGAAATAGTAAGAGTCCTGGAGTAAGATTGGTAGATTTGATGTCTGTTGCCGAGAGTCATGGAAGTGATGAGACCTGTGATAATTTTGCAGTTGCTGAAAACATCTTTGTGAAATTATCAGAGAATGCTGTACTAAATGAGCCTCAGCTGGCCCAAACAATGTGTATATAACTTACTGATGTCCGCCACACACTTCTAGAAAGAGAATACTTACGATAAAGGTGATGCAGGACCCAATAATTAAGGGCTGTTTGGTCCCCATAACGTAGTGAAACATATTTAAGACAACAACTTGGATTCACCACTTCACAAAAGTTCTCTTTGTTTTAGTAGCCAAAATCGGTACCTAGGATGTTAACAGATGCTTGTCAGTGCTCACGCAAGAAGATTGAAGTTACCTATTCCTCCCTTGATTGATTGGCTTATTAGAGCATTCTTCGAGAGTGTAGGCATCCAAGCAGTCTCCATTCATTGCCCAGCCAAAGTTGGGTAATCTATGAGCAGATGGAAGACAAATTTTATTTTATTGACGTTAGACTGCAATGAGAGAGCATGGGCTGTCCAATAAGTGACCGAAATCTTATCAGTACCAGTACACAAAAGTATCCATTCACAATGAAATTCTGTGCAAGCAGACAATTAAAAACAAAAGTTATGAAACCATGTTTTGTGAGATTTGTTTGGAAATTCCACAAGATTTGAACACTAAGATAAAAAAAAAATTTCAAAAGATTGCCTTACGCATCAGGGTTTCTGCAACTTTGGTGGTCTGTGCGTTCACCTTGTGTGCAAGGTAGATATAATGCTGAAAATCAGTACACTTGAATATTCTACTATGCAAATGTTATCTGAGCCTTTAATAATATCCTCAGGAAGTGAAATGTGTTTAGACTTTGCTGCGGTACTTGCCTACTGGGTTGCAGCACAGAAGAGCATGAAATCAGCCCACATGTATGTATATCAGATTGTTTGTCCGAGCCAGCCCTTCACATCGTTCAGCAAAACAATCTGAAAATCTGATTTGAAGAGGAGAAAAAACAGAACTTTCAGAATTTTGCCATGGTAACAATTTGTTTTAAGGGTGGATTTGTTTTAAATAAAATTCTACGAACAAAGCTGCTCAGACAAAGGTTAATTTCTGAAACCATGGCTGAAAGGACAAAAGTCTGTTCCTGCCAATAGTCTGTAAAATCTGTCTTTGTTGAATTGGGTTTCTGACAATCCCTAGTCAGATTGAGATGCAGCATTCACATCTCTCAATGTCTGCTTTCAAATGAAAGAGCCTAGGAGCCAGGAGCACAAAATAGCGGGTGACATAGTAAGACTATAATGATCCCATCTGGAAGTTTTGTTGACGATTGATAGGCATCCAAAAGGACCGGCCTTCAATCTATAGTACTAGGGTGTCTGATGACAGTGTTAAGGTGGAAGGTGCCCATCTAGGGTTCTAGATTTGTTGAGCAGTAGAATAGAACAACTTATGGAGAAGTCTTTATTTTTACTTTCCCAGAAGAAGGGCACATTTTAAGTCTGAGTTCTGCCCGTAATGGTTTGCATTTCAACCCTCTTGCTCAGAAGGCTCCTGAATGAGAGCATTCAAAAGATACGGAATAACTGGGTTGATAAACAGCTATCCAAGGCCAATTAATATAACTATTCTGTGCTATATGATAAAGGAGAAGCTTGAGAGCTTCCCAGTAACAAATGTGTAGGTTTTGCACAACTAGCCAGAGTGAGATGAGGCAGCAATTCATCTTTTGTGCAATGCAGTGATAAGAGGTATATCCCTCAGACTGGTTGGTGTTCAACTTTTTTCATTCTCAAGGGGAGCCAAAAGTATGTTTTGCACCATGAGCCTGTTCTCGTTTGGGTCCAGCGTTGTAGTCTTAAACAGTTTTAACTCTTGGTTTTGTCCATAGGTGGAGTCAGTGTGACTCACAGTGATGTCAACTGTAAGCCCACATTGCCCCATTATGTAACCAGTTTCTTCTGCTCTCCAGTTCAGTGAAGGTACGTCACTCCCCATTTATAGGAGTACCATAGGGACCAGATACATGTTTAGAAAATTATTCATTTCTTGGTTTCCCAGTGTTTTTGTTGAGGAGGTAGTCTCTGTTTTAGGCGATTGATTTCGAAAATGTATGTGGACTTGTTTGAGCCTAAGCTGAACACTTTTAGCACCTAAGATTGTGCGTTTACATCGTTGGTGAGCAATAGACCCTGTTGTCCATCATCTGTGTATCTTTTGCTTTGTTGCCCTAGGTGCGTTGGGCATGCCCAGACGTGGGTCCAGGGCTCACTGTGTCACTGGATTCAAGTGAGCCTGGCTGATGAGGGGTGAAGCCCCGAACCCGGTCCCAGGAACAGGGTCAGGACTGATTTGCATATGGCTGGGTCTAAACTGGGGTAGCATGGTGAGCAAAAGAACAATGGATTCAACCCAGATCTCTTGACTGCGGGGGAATGCTTGATTTGCTCTGTATTCCGTCCATCATTTGTGTGTCTTTTGCATCCTCATAAAGGAAGTGGCCTAAATCTGTGGAGTAAAAATAGACCCCCACCTGAACATGACCTCTCAAATAAATCAGCAATGCTGTAATTGTTTTTTCCGGCTATGTGTACGAAAGAGGATCTGTTTTCCTTTGCACGCAATGTTTTTAAGAACTATGTTTATATTATCTTGGGTGGACTAAGGCAACATACTATATTTAGATTTACCAAGACGTTCCCTGCACAGGTTGTAGCTGATAAATAATGTTGCAACCCAAATGGTCTTGGGTCCATCCAGGCTAGACCAAATGATCCCAGCATTGGGCTCATCGCACTTGCTTCTAGGTAAACTAATTTTGTTCAAGTTTGTGTGACTGGTACACAAAGCTGTTCTCACTCAAAGATGAGCTTCTCTAACTGCCAATTTTAAGTGAAGTGGTTTAAGCCAGATAGATCCATGGACCATTCAACAGTGCAAATTCACAAACCAAAATGTGTTGGAATTGGGGGTAGAGCTACTTGTTAAAATTGATAAAACTTTTTTTTAAATTGGAGCTTTCCCTTTAAATGATGTATCAGCTTAGTTGGCTTTCGCTTTGTCACAGTATTTTGATAGTACCATTGCAGTTTCAGTTGTGAAAGTGCTTTATAAATGCAAATACAAAATACTTGTATTGGTATTTTATAGTCTGATAAATTTAAAAAAAGCTTTGGAAAACCGAAAAGGATTGCAACTCCAGTACCACTGGTTACAGATAGTCACCCTCAGATGTGCTGCACGTGTTCTAAGTAAAACCAGAGAGCCGTCTCCCTGGGGATAAGCTTTACAACAGTGGATTTAGGCCGATAGAATGACTCAAAATGACAGTGATGGGTGGTGCTTAAAACAAAATGTCTGGAGGTTTAGAAGAAACCTAACGGTGCCTGAAGGTTTGGAGAGATCCTTTAGACAAGGATGAAGGGATACCTTTTCTCTACACATACTACTAACATTAGGGTATCCCTCTGGAGCAAAGGCACCTACTAGATGGGGACAAGATACGTGCCACACCTATCCACCACTTCTAAGGAAGTGGGAAAGGGATACAAATTATATATATATATATATATATATATTACCTACTGGCGGTCACCAGTAGGTAGTTATAGTTAGGACCACGTTTCCATAGGAAATCCGCAACATTCTATTTTGAATAACTTTGGCGCCGGTCGACGAATCCTCGCGAATTTTTCAAAATAGGTGGGGCGCTACGCTCCGCTCCTACCCTGAAAGTCTCGGGGGGATTCGTCAAGCGGGGGCTGAGATAAAAGGGGGGTCCCAAAACGCGTTTTTCACATGCATTTTTCCATAGGACCTTTAGACAGGGCTACAGCCCGAACGGCTGAACAGAATTACTAGAAATTTGGCAGAGAGGTAGTCCTCAGGTCAAGGAAGTGCCTTTTGTAGGTTTGGTGTAAATCTGTTCAGTAGATTCTGAGAAAATAGCCTTTAAATCAATATATATATCTGAGCCAGCTTACGGTGCGCTTACGGTACGCTTACCGTACGCGTACGGTGGCGTGCGCGATTCTGATTGGCTCTTAGATCTTAGTAAACATTCGAATCGGCCGAAACCAGGAAGCGGCGGCCGCCATTTTCTCTCTCGCACTGAGAGTGATGTTTAAAATATAAAGCACAAAAACATGTAAAGGGGCTGTTTAGACAGCTCCCACACACATAGCAATGTTGAGGGAGTCCCCAAAGATCCCCCAAGGCCAAAAACGGAATTTTTATTTTTTCGCTAATTTCGCCGATTACGCTTACCGTACGCGTACGGTAAAAAATTATATTAAAAAAAAAAATTATCCACACTCTCCCCACCCCGTGTGCAATTGGTGCCCGAAGGGCACCAATAGTGCATGACTAATCAAAGATGAGTTAACCCCTTCAGTGCCCATGACGAGCTGGACTCGTCATGGGCTGCGGTGGCGCTGTGCCCATGACGAGTCCAGCTCGTCATGAACTCCGCCCGCTAATGGAAGGCGCGGCACTGGGCGGGGAAAGGGGCGGGCATGCAAGGGGTTAAACTAAAATATTTAAAAAAAAAAAAATTAAAAAAAAAATTATCCACACTCTCTCCACCCCGTGTGCAAATGGTGCCCAAAGGGCACCATTTGTGCATGGCTTATAACATATACGAAAAATTAAAATATTACCTTTCAAAACGAAGTGCATCATATGTCCTCCATGTGCGCACGGTGCGCGAAGCGCATCGTGCGTACATGGCCCATCTAGCGTAACGTGGGCACGCGGTGCGCTACGCGCACCGCGTGCCCACCGTGCGTGCACGGCACTAACTGCGTAAAGTGGGCGCGCGGTGCGCGAAGCGCACCGCGTGCTCACTGTGCGCGCACGGTGCGCGAAGCGCACCGTGCGCGCACGGAACGAACTGCGTTAAGTGGGCGCGCACGCCACGAATGACGTAAAGTAACTTAGCATTTAAAAAACCGTACAAATTCACTGAAAAAACCATAGGTTTCACACACGTTATAGTTAGGAATTAGCATTTAAAAAACCTTGCAAATTCACTGAAAAAACCATAGGTTTCACACGTTATAGTTAGCGGAAATTTTACTGATAAAAAAACCAATGAAATTCCCCTGTTATAGTTAGTGCAGGCAACTATAACTCACGCGAACGCAATCTTCTGCTGATGACATATGTGTCTTTATGAAAAAAAAATATTTGTAATATATGTATAGCTAAAAATGTATGGAAGAAGACATGGGCAAATAAGTGTCTAAATACAGTATTAGCATCAGCAGAGGATTGCGGTCGCATGAGTTATAGTTGCCTGCACTAACTATAACGGGGGAATTTCATTGGTTTTTTATCAGTAAAATTTCCGCTAACTATAACATGTGTGAAACCTATGGTTTTTTCAGTGAATTTGCAAGGTTTTTTAAATGCTAATTCCTAACTATAACGTGTGTGAAACCTATGGTTTTTTCAGTGAAAATATATATATATATATATATATATTTCACTTAAAAAACCATCTGTTTCACACATGTTATAGTTAGCTTGGTTTTTTAAGTGAATTTGCAAGGTTTTTTAAATGCTAATTCCTAACTATAACGTGTGTGAAACCTATGTTTTTTTCAGTGAATTTGTACGGTTTTTTAAATGCTAAGTTATGTATTTATTAATATATTTTTTTAAACAAAACTTTTTCACGGCGCGCCCACTTTACGCAGTTCGTGCCGTGCGCGCACGGAGCGCTTCGCGCACCGTGCGCGCGCGGTGGGCACACGGTGCGCTTCGCGCACCGCTCGTCCACTTTACAAAGTTCGTGCCGTGCGCGAACTTCGCAGAATTTTTTCCGTTTGGGTGGTGCGCGCAGGGTGCGCGCACGCGGCGATTTTTCGAAAAAAAAATAAATTGTTTTTTGGCCCTTGGGGGTCCTTCTGGGACCCCCTGACCACGGCTAGGGGGTCAGGAACTGTCCACCCTGCCCCTTTTTCACGTTCTCCACATTTGTTTTTCACCCCCTCAGAGTGCGAGAGACAAAATGGCGGCCGACACTTCCTGGTTTCGACCGATTCGAATGTTTACTAAGATCTAACAACCAATCAGAATTGCGCACGGCAAGGTGCGCGCACCCAGCGCGCACGCTGCGCGCGTACAGATATATATATTGATTTAAATGCTATTTTCTGTGGAAATACTGAACAGATTTACACCAAACCTGCAAAATGCACTTCATGGACCTTATGGCTACCTCTCTGCCAAATTTCACGTAATTCTTTTCAGCCGTTCGGGCTGTAGCTGCGACTAAAGTCCCTATGGAAAAATCCATGGGGAAAACGCGTTTTGGGACCCCCCCTTTTTCTCGGCCCCCGCTTGACGAATCACCCCGAGACTTTCAGGGTAGGAGCGGAGCGGGGCGCCCCATTAGTTTTGAAAATTTCGCGAGGATTCGTCAATCGGCGCCAAAGTTATTCAAAATAGAATTTTGAGATTTCCTATGGAAACTCGGTCCTAACTATAACTATCTACTGGCGACCGCCAGTAGATAATATATATATATGTGTATATATGTTTTTTTTTTTTTTTACTTTGTTATAATTGAGAGACACAGTGGCCCTTTGTCTATGTTTATGTATTTGAACATTGAAAATCCTCTTTCTATGTCGTTTAACATTTATGTATTTAAGAGATGAATGACAAATGAACTTTGACATTGAGAAAGGTCGCGAAGACCGAAACCGGTTTGTCAACATGGTGGAATAAAGCATTTTGAAAAATTGATTGGCTCGGGAGTGCGTTACCAGCTTTGGAAGGCTAAAGATTCTTTGTTTGAATGTGTATATATGTATGTATATATATATATATATATGTGTATGTATAAGTGATATATTTTATTTTATTTTTTATTTAATGCGTTTTTATATAGCGCGGACTTTACCCGAAGGTGTCAGAGCGCTCCACAAATCGGGATTTAAAGGATTAAAAAAAGAAAACAGGCCTCCGAGCACAAACATTTATGATAAAATGTCTCAGTTACTCCCTTCCCAGTTGCGCAGCCAATTTTCCATGGACGATAATTAGAGATGTCCCAATATATGTATTTTATATGTTGTTTACAGCCTTGAGGAAGCCCTTTTGGGGCGAAACGCGCGTCGGCTGTTTGTCCTTGGAAAAAGAAAAATAATAAATGGGAATAATCCACAGCTACATTTGCCGTCCAGCATGTTGAATTATCTAAGGTCGTCTTAAATTATGAGAGGATGAAAGTAACATTTCCATGTTGTGCTCTGGTGTCATTGTTGTAGTTGTAACCTATATCACAATTTGTGTATATTAGGATTGGATGCTCTAGGTGGATGAGCATTAGGCACCAATGTTGCACCTAATACTTTGATTAAATGTTCTTTGAGTTAACAAATGATAATAATGAGACAATATTGATGTGCAGATTTCTTAAGCATATCCACTATATCTCAAATTAATCAGTTATTATTGTGAATCTAGCACTCAATCACCTTTGCAGCTTAGCTGAAATTTGCTGAGAATACAGATAGAAAATAGTATCTAGAAAGGCCCAGAATTAAGGGTGATAATATCCTGTATAAATAGGAATTACATTTACTATTTGAGAGTTTTGTCCTGATTAGGTGGACCGTTGCGTCCAAACAGACATGACTACTTTTGATGATAATAGGGATGCTCTCTTGGAGGATCGGCTTAATGCAAATCCTGCACGAAATGTAACCAATCCAAAAATACCTGCCAAAGAGGGATTACGCCAAAAATTCGTGAAACTTGAAAAATTAAAAAACAAGAACTTCCCCGTTGGTGGGACGCCACGGTCTTACGCAAATACATTAATAAAGAACAGATTCCTAGAGGATTACGTGTACTAATTTTTCCATCATTTGAAGACCTAGATAGAGGACATCTAAAAGAGTGGGAAAAACTGTTATTAAACTCCTCTCTGGGTATGATGGATATATTAATAAGAGACGCGGAATTAAAAAGAGAGAAGCTTCTTTTAGAAATTGCTATCTTGGAAAAAGAGATACAGGACATGAACATATTAGAGGTAACTGAACGGAATCGGGCCATTTTAAAAGATGAGCTACGAAAACATCAAATGTATTTGCGTGAGAAGAAATTACAAAAAATACAACGTGACGATAGGGATTATCGTAATGGTAGAGTTTATACTTTTGCTACAAAATTTGACAACATTAAACCACAACTAAATAGGGAAATTCTAGACTGCACATCACAATCTACTGAAGCAACAAATGTGTCAGATATATCTAGCAATAGTAGTGTGACAAGTGAAGATTCATCCAAAGCACAAGGTAGTGCAACAAGTATGAGCCATGATCCCTTTTTTTTTAGAACTACAAAGGTTCAGAAAGGGCAACAACCAAGTATTCAAGACAGGATATGCACACAAGAGAACGCGGAGGGGCAGATTCAGAGCAAATTCAAAAAGAAAAAATAGGAGTGACAACAAGAGCAGGGGCACGCAATCAGAAAGTATAACTAATCAACAGGATGACCATGTATCTGAAGAAATTAATATTGTTAATCTATCTGAACATGTACTATCTGACACTGAAATAAAGATTTTGAGCAAGGGTCTGGGTTTTTGTCCTAGTTCAACACCGGACTTTGCATCATTGCATATAAGTTGCTTTAAATTTGTAAGAAATATTAAATTATCCAAACACTTTCAAGATAGGCCCGACACATATATCAAAAGCGTTAATTCACATATAGGGGAAATAAACCCATCCATTAAAGAAATCAAGGATGTGCACTTATTACTCAGTTTGGAGGAACAGGAAGTTGGTCCAACAATTCAAACCGTGGCTGCGGATTTGAACTTAGATACATACAAACAAATTGAGAGTGGCTTTAAAACAAAATCCAGATTTATTCCCCAAATGCAAGGTGGTAATAACATTGACAAATTCCAACAGAATGTCATGCGGGACCTATATAAAATGGAGGACAATTTTTTTTCTAAAAGGAAATTTCACAAAAATAACATCACGATACAGGAAAGAAAAGCTGTGGAGAATCTAAGAAGAACTGACTTCCTTGTCATCCGAGAGGCAGACAAGGGAGGAAATATTGTCCTCATGAATCATCAAGATTATGTGTCAGAGATAGACAGACAATTAAATGATTGCACCACCTACATTAAGTTAAGTGGTAACCCCATCAATCAGATCAGAGAATACATGGTAATTAAAACATTGGAATGAGCAATGCCTAATTACAGATCTAGAGATGAAGTATCTGTACAATGATACACCAACCTACCCATGCATCTACTGCTTACCCAAAATACACAAGGGAGGGGATTTCCCTCCGGGGAGACCCATAATATCTGGTATTGGATCTCCCACTGAAAAAATATCAGAATATATAGATATATTCTAACAACCGTTGGTGAATAATCTCCCCTCTTTTATTCAAGATACAAGGAATATCCTGAATAAAATCATTGATGTGGACTGGGTATATGGACATTACCTGGTAACAATGGACGTATGTTCGTTGTATACGAGCATTCCAGGCAAGCTGGGTATCGATGCAGTACAACATTTTCTTGATACCAAAGCGATAGACACGTACGAGCATTCAATAATGATATTGGAGATGATTGATCTCGTACTAAATAACAATGTTTTTCTACATAATGGTATTTGGTTTCAACAAATAAGAGGGGTGGCCATGGGGGCGAAATTTTCGCCGTCGTTGGCCAACCTCTACGTGGGTCATTTTGAATTGTTACACCTATGGCAAAAAGGTCCCTCAAACTTGACCAATAACATTCTATATCTAGGGAGATATATAGACGACATTTTACTTTTCTGGTCTGGTACTATTGAAGAGTTGGATGAACTGTTCACATATATGAATGACAACCCTTTCAATTTGAGTTTCACGAAAGAACAAAGTACTACAAGCATAAACTTCTTAGATGTTACTATTGTGGTTGACAACAATAAATTACTGTTACCTTTCAGAAAACCTACTGCGTGCAATGCATCATTGCACGCAGAGAGTGCACACCCCGTCTCACAAATTACATCCATTCCATTTGGTGAGATGATCAGGATTAAAAGAAATTGCAGTGATGAGACTAAATTGGATAACGAACTTGCCAAAGTTGAGAAAAGATTCCTGGCCAGGGGATACAATAGCGATATCGTTGATAAAGCACGGCATAAAACGAATAAGAAAGATAGGACCACTCTTCTCTCTAAAAAAAAGAAGAAATGCCTCTAATAGTAACAAAATTAGATTCATCACACCATATTCCTTGGCTAGTACAGAGCTATATAAAATATTAAATAAACCTTGGCATCTACTATTAGAAGATCAGAGCCTGCATGATAAGATTGGTAAGAAACCTTCCATTACATTTCAAAGGGGCAAAACTTTGAGACAACAGCTGTGTCCCAGTTACATTCCACCCAGAATAACAAATACATGGTTACCCACTGCTCAAAGGCTTTTACAAATGTGGCATGTGCAGCATTTGCTACTTTGCAATGAATCGAACAACTAAATTTCAATATAATACCAAAAAGACCTATTTGATAAATTATTTTATCAATTGTAACACAACCCATACAGTGTATTGCATCAAATGTATATGTTATAAAATATACATTGGTAGTACTGTAAGGCCTCTCAAAGTGAGAATTCAGGAGCATATACGGGCCATACGAAACAACAATACACAATATCCACTTGCAGTACATTTTAATACCACACATGGAAGTAAGGAGATCATAAATATAGGCTTTCATGGCATAGATATGGCACAGATCGGTCAGAGAGGTGGTAATAGAACATCTAGATTACGACAAATTGAAAGCAGATGGATTGTGACTCTGCGAGCGGTGGAAATGGGGATTAACATTGACAAGGAACTGTTTGAGTTTCTATGATGGACCTAGTATTTGGCATATGCTGAAGTGTACGGACACAACAACTGTATGTGTTGTAAAATAGAAATCAAATGCTTCGAGTCTTAGAGTCATATGATTGCAGGCTTACAAAGTATGAGAGATAAATATGTATGTAGGCTGTATGAATCTGAATCTTTGAAGCACATAACTGTGGGTTCTTAAATTGAGAACGACATAGACATACAGAATATGCTAAAAGGAAAAAGTGTAATGATTCTTTGAATAATGATAAGATGGAGTAGGAGGTGTTGCGATGGGTGATATAACCCATCTTTGAGTCGGATTTGATCGACACCATATGGAAATGGGGTATTTACATAAATACACTATGAACAACCATATTTGGATAATATTTGTAATGTCCCTTTGGCTGGTGTCGATGCACTCGGGTGACGATTATAAGGCGCAATTGAGAAAAATATTTTTTTGATATATTTTCACACATACCCATTATTGTGATTGTTTTTTTGTGGATAAGTAACCTCAATTTGTTGATATTTCCACTAGTGATGAATATTCAAAGATGGCCGCCGAAAATTTTGCCCTATAGTTTGCAAGTATACACATTGTCCTCTTTCTATTGCTACAACGTCCTCGACGTTGGACGTAGAATGCTTTTATACACCAGGAAACGATGGACGCGAGGCAAATGATACTCGCGGTGTGAATTACGAGACATTCCGGATTCCAACACGCCTGGGTAAGTGAACGACGATAGTATAGGCAGGGTATTTTTGGATTTATACCGGTGTAGGATATTTCTTAGTTAATTTGGGCATATTTTGTGCTGCGCACAATGTAGGTCTTCGGTACTAGTGAATGCACAAAACACGATTTATATACAAACGCGAATGTGCGTTTTAGAATCTCGAGTCTCCGTCTGAGTTATTTAATTACACAGAACAAACGGAAATGATGTTCATGTCAAGATGGTACATATGAATGGTTTTTAATACAAAGAATTTAAGATAAATAGATTAACTAACAGTGGGATTTTTTGATACATCCTATAGGGATATGATATAAATAAGACCTGGGAAGTTTTGACAACTATATGACATGCAGCACATGTGGGGTATAATGGATATGCATATACCAATATCTCGTTTTCTCTACATTAATGATAGATGGAACCTATCATGGCTCCTACCGTGTGGAAAGAGTACTATTACTTTTGAATAATATGAAGACTGCCAGTGTTTCAACTATTATTGTGAGGATCTGATAGCGTATGGACTTATTGCAATAGGTAAGAGATGGTTAACATGTGTTTATAGTACCACATATAACCTATGACGGAGATATATTGAATTCCAAATATTAACTTTACAGCACACATATATAATTTGTTTTGGAGAATCTACATTGACCAAAAACCATGACGAATTGGAGCTTTTTGATTGGTCACATATGAACAATACAGGATCATAACCGAGGTGAGAACTTGGCGAGGTCTCACGCACTTTCTTTTGGACTGTTTCTCTTCGGGTATATAATCGGGCTTCTCTATGTTCTTATCCACACATCCCTTGCGCTTATCGTTCTCTTTCCCTCTTTTTAAATAAAGGACCGGCGTTTTCAGGATTTGATCAATTATTGGCAATGTATAGGTAGCCCTTATATCGCTTCACTGGGTGCATCGTCCCCTCTTTTTAGGTCTCGGGACCATCCGGTCTGCCGAAGGCAGAACCGGAAGTCGAGAGATTTAATGTTTTGGAGAAGAGGGGCTTGAACCCGCCCCTCTTCTCCCCTGTTCTCCATTGGCTGGCCTCTTCAATGCTGGCCAGCCATTGGAGAAGAGGTCCCGTCACTCCGATCAGGCCCCGTCCTTTTGGGGCGAAACGCGCGTCGGCTGTTTGTCCTTGGAGAAAGAAAAATAATAAATGGGAATACAGCTACATTTGCCGTCCAGCATGTTGAATTATCTATGGTCGTCTTAAATTATGAGAGGATGAAAGTAACATTTACATGTTGTGCTCTGGTGTCATTGTTGTAGTTGTAACCTATATCACAATTTGTGTATATTAGGATTGTATGCTCTAGGTGGATGAGCATTAGACACCAATGTTGCACCTAATACTTTGATTAAATGTTCTTTGAGTTAACAAATGATAATAATAATGACACTATTGATGTGCAGATTTCTTAAGCATATCCACTATATCTCAAATTTATTATATATATATATATATATATGTGTGTGTGTGTATGTATATGTATATATCGAAGAACTTCGCCATAAACACTCCTGCCAGCCAACAGTCACCAGGAGAGCAGGAACAGACGAACACTGACCCAGGAAGCGAGTGAGTAGTTTTTTATTTTGTCTCACAGCAATGCCAGCATGACGCGTTTCAGCCTACGGGAGGCCTTGATCACATGACGGCGCGGCTAAGCAGGTTTGATTTTAAAGTGCTAGTGCAGATAAGAAATGTCACACGATTGGCTAGCGCGTAAATAGCACAGTAGACATGGAAAAAATATGTACATATTTACAATTTGAGTCTACAGACGAGGAAATTCATGAATGAATGAAAAATCAACATCAGTACAGCGAGCACATATTTACAATTGGTTAAAAAATCTTTAAAAACAAAGAAAACACATATAATAAGTGCAATCTAATTTTAAGGTTAAACCAAAAGGTGAAAACAGGTCAAGAGTAATTCATGTTATAATAATGAACACCTGTATGTGCAACATTGGACAAATTTGTGCAAATTGAGAAATTTGTGCAAATAATACCCAAGTGGGTAGAGTCCACATGATGTTTGATAGTCAGTAGGCATACAAAAGAGAAAACCATCCTTAATGGATACTACCATGTCTACATTAATGTGCCAATCATGGTATAGTGCAATGTGCAAAGTGCCAACATAATGATACAATACAAAATTGTATGTAAAAAAACTGTGGTATAAAATTCCTGAATAAAAAATAGTTATGGAGGCTGGCCATTTTTACAAAAACAGTAGAAAACCTCTGGAAGACTGGTGAAGAAACATGGTTTAGAGACAGGTGAAAAAATCTTCGCTAGAATTGAGGCCTATAGGTGTCTTAGTATCCAATTCTAGGATATAACGGGTTTCCAGCGCACGAAGTATGGCCTCACGGTTACCTCCCCGTCTCAAAGGGAGCACTGAGTCAATGACATAAAATCTGAGAAGTTCACTTTTGTTGTCATGACGCTCCTTAAAATGGCGTGCAACGGGGTAGGAGGCATCACTACCGTTTATAGCACGGATGTGCTGGAGTATCCGCTTGTGGACCTGCAATTTGGTACTACCAACATATTGCAGGCCACACGGACACTCCAGAACATACACTGCAAATTTAGTCTTGCAGGTAAGAAGTTTGGTGATGGGGCGAGGAACCTCACAAAATGGAGTACGAAACTCCATTTTGCTGGACCCATGCCTGCAAGCTTTACAACTAGAACAACGCTTGAAGCCCTTGCTTGCCTGTAACCATGATTTAGTAGAAATGATCTCTGGACTGGACTTGACCAAAGCATCATTCATGGAACGGGCTTTCCTGAATGTAATGACTGGGCTAGCTGACATCAGATCCTCAATGACAGGGTCATTACAAACAAGGCTCCAATTCTTCTTAAGGATTTTGCGTAGGGCCTGATGCTGGCGATTATAGGTCACAATCAATCTGACTGGTTGCTTATTTTGCGTCACTGTGCCACTAGGTGCTGCCTTCTTTAGAACCTCACTTCTAGGAATACGATTGGCTTTCAGGACTGCACTGTCAATCAGGGCAGCAGTGTAACCTCTAGCCAAGAAGCGTGTTTTGCTAGCTTGTTGCGCTTTGGCACACTCCAATTCTGTGCTACAGATGCGTCTGATACGCAGCATCTCCCCGTAGGGTATGCTACGTATGAGGTGCGCCGGATGATGGCTGGTAGCATGCAACACGGTGTTGCCGCAGTGGGTTTCCTAAAAAGTCGTGTCACTAAATGATTATTGTTGACAACGATCTCTACATCTAGGAAAAACACAGATTCCTGACTGATGATGGTCGTGAAGTGGAGGTTCAAAGTGTTGATGTTAAGTGAATCAATGAAATCAAGAGCTAGCTGTTTGGTACCTTGCCATATCAGGAAAATATCATCGATATAGCGAAGCCATACAATCACATGCTTGGAGAAGATGTCATGATGTTGGCCAAAGAGGACCTGTTCCTCCCAGCAGCCCATATGCAAACAGGCATAGCTGGGAGAAAAACAGGCCCCCATGGCAACACCTCTGACCTGTTGGAAATACTGGTTAATGAACATAAAGAAGTTGTTATGCAGACAAAACGAAATCATAGCTAGTAGCATCTTATTATGGTTGGCTAACACAATAGGTCTAGTCCCCAAATAATGGGTAATTGCTTTCAAACCATCGGAATGATGAATGCTGGTGTAAAGAGCTGTTACATCAGGTGTTATCAACCAAAAAGTAGTGTCCCATGTTGTGTCTGCAATTTTTCTTAGAAAATCGCCTGTGTCCTGAACAAAGGAGGGTAAGGCTCTGACATGTTCCTGCAAGAAACCATCAATGTAAACAGACGTATTTTCCAATAAGCCCCCACAGGCTGAGATGATAGGTCTGCCTGGAGGCTTAACAGAGTTCTTGTGCACTTTCGGGATGAAATAGATCACCGGGGTGACTGGGTGATCGTTTTTAAGAAATTTAAGTTCATCCTGACTCAATAGACCAGTACTTCTCCAGGCGACCAAACGAGAATAGAAATCGTTTTGTGCTTTTTTCATCGCTGATGCTTCACACCGTTTGTAGCACAGAGGATCGTTGAGTTGGTTATGGGCTTCCTCTAGATAAAGTTCTCGTGGCCAAAGCACCACATTTCCACCTTTATCTGATTGGCGGATTATGATGTTATCATTTGCCTACAGTTTTTTAACCAACTGGATGTAACAACTGTTCTGCGCGGTGTGTTGAAATTTTTCATGTAGCGTAGATGTATACAATTTTTTGATACCAGCTATGGACAGTTCGTGAAAAATATCTAAATTGTCATGCAGCATCCAGGGGGTGAATGTTGATTTAGGCTTAAATTTGGTAAAGCTAGGCAAGATGGGAACCAATCCTTCATTCATATGATCAGAACTAGGATCCTCATCGTGTAGATGTTGTAAATCTTGCAGTAGTTCAAGGTCACTAACACACAGTCCTTGTAGCTTAGTGACATTAGGTGAAGGTTAAAGTCGCGAAACTGAGGGGTTGAGCAAAAAATACTTTTGTAATTTCAACTTACGGATGAATTTGTAAAGGTCAATCCGTGTTCTAGTGTAGCTGAAGTTACTGGCTGGACTGTAGGAAAGGCCCAAATGTAGAATTTTAATCTCAGCTTGGCTCAGTTGGATACCTGAAAGATTGAGAACAGATGCAGAGCCGCTTTGGACATCTTCCACAAGTTGCTCATCTAATGTTTGTTCCATCTTCTGTTGTTCTTTCTTTTTGGCTTGGCGCTTGGAGACTGCTTGTCGGCGCGCTCTGCGCTTTTGGTTGGTTCTTTTGCGCTGCTGGGATTTAGACATCTCGGTCTTAACGTTTCGCGCCGGTCTTGTCGCAAGCAGTCCACCTCTTGCGCTAGGGAATGTTTGGTAAACCCCAATTGCGGTAGGTTTCTATTGCGCTCACTGTCAGACTCACTATCAGGTATCGAGCTAAGGTCCGAGATTGAAGATGCCACTTGATGTGTTTGGTTGGCACTGGAACTTGGCTTTGATGGCAATTCCGTTGAAGGCAATTTGGAGGCTTTGATAGCATCAAACTTCCTAGCGAAAGTAAAAATCCGACCTTGTTGATAGTCGATTTTATCATGCTGGAATTTAAATGGCTTGCGTTTTTTTATAATTTCCTCCTCTTTGCGACGTCGCGAAACCATCTCCTCCCTGAATTTGGTGCAATCGATAGAAGTATCTAAGGCAAGAATTTTCTCATTGACCATATCGATTTGAGTCTGCAGTGCTGCACGGTCACTCTCCGCATACTTAACCAAAATAATCACAAGCTTGCGTGAGGACTCCAAGTTACATTCAGCCCACTCATTGAGCATATTGGGGTCGGGTTGCTCATAGCTTGGTGCCAGCATTATACGGAGCCCACGGGGTATACGCCCCACCTCTAGATAACGACTCAATGAGCGGTGCTCCCACCATTTGGCTTGTTCAGCCTTCATCAGTTTTTCCAGACGTCTAAAAATATCACGTGGACTAGATGTTCCACTGTTTGTAACAACTGTTTGAGTGACAGTAAGCGACCCACCAGCCGGTGAGTCATCGAACATATCCATGGCTGCCTCCTCCCTGCTCCTCAAGGCGTCTGCAGACATGGCGCTGTGTGTAATGATTCACTAATGTGAACTCACGGGATCAATGGGCAAATTAAGAAAATCAGAAAATGTCCAAATCCCCAGCACTCCTTCACCAAATCCCCAGCACTCCTTCACCGCACAATAAAACCAAAAGCTCCCTCACGGTGCGAATACCTTTGTGCTTGCGATGTCATCCGACACTCAGAATCGCGGCTCCGCTGCCGATTCCGGGAGTAATACGAGAGGTGCGGGGGCTGTAGCAGCTGATCCTGACCGGAACAAAGAGGACCTTCCGGAGCACCGAAAGAACTGCTTCCTGCTGCTTAGCCCGTTACGAAGGAGGGGTCAGCTAGAATACCGGAGAAGCAAAACCGGTAAAGTAGATAACGAAGAACTTCGCCATAAACACTCCTGCCAGCCAACAGTCACGAGGAGAGCAGGAACAGACGAACACTGACCCAGGAAGCGAGTGAATAGTTTTTAATTTTGTCTCACAGCAATGCCAGCATGATGCGTTTCAGCCTACGGGAGGCCTTGATCACATGACGCCGAGGCTAAGCAGGTTTGATTTTAAAGTGCTAGTGCAGATAAGAAATGTCACACGATTGGCTAGCGCGTAAATAGCACAGTAGACATGGAAAAAATATGTACATATTTACAATTTGAGTCTACAGACGAAGAAATTCATGAATGAATGAAAAATCAACATCAGTACAGCGAGCACATATTTACAATTGGTTAAAAAATCCTTAAAAACAAAGAAAACACATATAATAAGTGCAATCTAATTTTAAGGTTAAACCAAAAGGCGAAAACAGGTCAAGAGTAATTCATGTTATAATAATGAACACCTGTATGTGCAACATTGGACAAACTTGTGCAAATTGAGCAATTTGTGCAAATAATACCCAAGTGGGTAGAGTCCACATGATGTTTGATAGTCAGTATACAAAAGAGAAAACCATCCTTAATGGATACTTATATATATATGTATATGTATGTGTGTATATGTATGTATGTGTGTATATATATTCCAACACAGGACAAAAGGGTGTCCCCTCAAAGGAGCCAACACGCAATGAGGGTAAGTATCAACGCTTTAATGTAGAGAGCAGCAGCTTTGACGATAGAGCTCTTCACAGCAGTTCTCGAGCTCAGCCCGACGTGTTTCGTGCAAACCTGCACTTCTTCATGGGCTCATTAGAAAAACACTAGCATCACCAAGCAGCACTAAAATATCCATAAGACCCCCCCCCACCCCGTGGGCGTAGACAGTACCACTGCCTGCTGGTCCTTGAAGTGTTTCCTAACTGCTGTGGAGAGCTCTATCGTCAAAGCTCCTGCTCTCTGCATTAAAGTGCTGTTACTTACCCTCATTGCGTGTTGGCTCCTTTGAGGGGGACACCCTTTTGTGTTCGAATATGTGTATTTCTGTATATATATTATCTACTGGCGGTCGCCAGTAGATAGTTATAGTTACAACCTAGTTTCCATTGGAAATCTCAAAATTCTATTTTGAATAACATTGGCGCCGGTTGACGAATCCTCGCGAAATTTTCAAAATTAATGGGGCGCTCCGTTCAGCTCCTACCCTGAAAGTCTCTGGGTGATTCGTCAAGCAGGGGCCGAGAAAAAAAGGGGGTCCCAAAACGCGTTTTCCCCATGCATTTTTCCATATGACCTTTAGACACAGCTACGGCTGAACAGAATTACTTGAAATTTGGCAGAGAGGTAGCCATAAGGTCAAGGAAGTGCCTTTTGCAGGTCTGGTGTAAATCTGTTCATTATTTCCTGAGAAAATAGTATTTAAAAACATATCAATATCTATACGCGCGCACCGTGAGCGCACTGTGCGCGCACTCTGCCGTGCGCGAGCGCAATTCTGATTGGTTGTTAGATGTCGTTAAACATTCGAATCGGTCGAAACCAGGAAGTGTCGGCCGCCATTTTGTCTCTCGCAGTCTGAGGGGGTGAAAAACAAAGGTGGAGAACGTGAAAAGGGGGCAGAGTGGACAGTTCCTGACCCCCTAGCCTTGGTCAGGGGGTCACAGAAGGACCCCCAAGGGAGTAAAAAACAATTTTATTTTTATTTTTTTTTAAATCTCGAGGTGCGCGCACTGCGAACCGTGGGTGTTCGGTGCACGAAGCGCACCGAATGCCCACAGAGCACGCACGGTGCGCGCACGGTGTAAAACCTGAAAAAAAAAACCCCCATAACTTAGCATTTAAAAAACCGTACAAATTCACTGAAAAAACCATAGGTTTCACACACGTTATAGTTACGAATTAGCATTCAAAAAACCTTGCAAATTCACTTAAAAAACCATAGGTTTCACACATGTTATAGTTAGCTGAGCATTTCACTCGTAAAAAAACCAATGAAATTCCCCCGTTATAGTTACTGCAGGCAACTATAACTCACGCGACCGCAATCCTCTGCTGATGACGTCAGATATTACATCACTGATGACATATGTGTCTTTCTGAAAAATAAATATTTGTAATATATGTATAGCTAAAGATTAATGGAAGAAGACATGGGTAAATAAGTGTCTAAATACAGTGATGTAATATCTGACGTCATCAGCAGAGGATTGCGGTCGCGTGAGTTATAGTTGCCTGCAGTAACTATAACGGGGGAATTGAATTGTTTTTTTACAAGTGAAATGTCCAGCGAACTATAACATGTGTGAAATCTATGGTTTTTTAAGTGAATATATATATATATGTAAATATATGTGTATATAAATAGGGGACATAACTTTGAGGATTAAAATTCCTCATCTACTCCCAAGGTATCCCTTTATTAGTGGGGTGGATGGGAAATAGTAAATGTATGTAAAACGATCAGAGTTTTAGGATTCAATGGTCCTATGTCCCTCTTTTCACCAATGAAACCAACATGTTTTAGCCCTACACTAATAGCCTAAACAGGTCCTGGGCTTAAATCAGGGTGGGTTTGTATTTTAAGCATTCCCACTGTGACGTATTTTATGTGAACTCGTACGGCATGCAAGTTCACTCAAAGCATGCACGCGCAGTGTAGTACTTGCCACTCTGGGTAGTACCTGTAAATACAAAGTACGAGGCATGAGGAAAAAATTTGAGTGAGGCTTCTCATACGTGACACACACTCCTCCCCGTTGTGTGTGCCTAATCACATGCTACATAGTGTGAGCTATTCATGTCACTTATTGGTGTCAAATCTACTCCTAATCATGCTTCTCAAACATGCGTTTAATGCAAGGTCATGTGAATCATGCATTTGCAGTCCATCAATGTTTCACCTCATACTTGAGTCAGAAGTGAAAACCAAACTCACGTCAAATGATTTTTGCGATCTGGACTTAGGTGCTCACAATCTACACAAACCATCAATCATAGACCCCAGCTAGGGTTTATTTTGGTGGAGGGGGGGGGGCACATGCAGACCCTTAAAAATGACCATCTGAGAAAATTACAAACATACTGTATCTTCACTTATCCAATGTGTGGGAGAAACTTAACTCCATGGGGGCAAGAGGGGGTGGCCCTGTAGTCAGACCCTAAAAGAAGGGGAAGTGAACATATTGTCGAGTTTAAAGTCAACAAAGGTTGCAAGAAAATCCACAACTTGTATTTATCATCAGGATCGTTACTGTTGTTAAGTACATAACGCAAAAATCACCAGCCAGAGGCACTTACTTAGTCAGGGGTCCCTACCCTACTTGGCTCTGCTCTCCCCAGCTTGTGGCAGGTAAGTGCTGGTGAGCTTAAGTTTTTATCTTTCCCAGGACCCAACCAGTTTAGACTTGTATCACAAGTTAGTGCCAATTGAGGGGCGGAGCTCACATTTGACAATAAATGTGCTGCAGCCATGTTGCCGCCAGAGCAGGATGGAAAATCTGCATGTGACCATAAGGGGTGGCACATAGTAACCATGCGTCTGGCCCTGGAATCATGGGAGATGTAGTCTCCCTATACCCACATGATATCAGCGGGCCCTGGAGTGATGCGAGGGGTAATCCCCCATCTATTTAGTAGCCTCTAAAGGGACAGAGTGCTCACCGTTTAATCTTCCTAGACCGATGTCCGATTAGCGGGTCCCAGAATGGTCAGAGGGGAGGTACCTTATCGGTTTAGTAACCTCCAAAGGTACAGAGTCCACGCCGTCTAGCCCTACTTGACAGATGCTGAGGCCAGTAGAACTCCAGTTTATGTAATGTTGAGGGAGCAAAATGTATTGGTAATCTGATAGTATGGGTTTTGCTGGACCATTCACCGCAATTGTGTCATCTGTTTAACCCCTTCGCTGCAGGGGTAATTCCCCCACGGTGCGGGGGGGGGGGCGCAACGGTGCTCGTGACGAGCCCAGCTCGTCATGAGGCACAGTGGAGCTGTGCTCATGACGAGCTGGGCTTGTCACGACTCCACCCACTGATTGATTCTCCCGCACGGGCGGGAAATCAATTGCGCGTGGGAGTGCCGCGACCGTTATGATGAGCCCAGCTCACAGACTATGTGACGATGTTCTTCTCTGGGAGATACTCAGTCGAATATTAAGGTTTCAACTGTAGTGTAGTTGGTTCCATGGTATTTCATTATTAAGTCCCCATTTATGTGTTTTAAATTTGTAGACCCATCTTTGCTCCTTTTCAAGGAGTCTGTTGCTGAACTCAGCTGAGGGGTGATTTTCTCAATAACTGACCATCTTATATCTTTCTCGCTGTGGTTTTTCCCTAGAAACTCTGCCGTTCTTCTAGTTGATGCTTTCCTACATCTGATTGTACTTCTGCGCTCAGGTATGCGGATTTAAATTGTCCTTGTAGTCCTTCCTATATAGCGGAGGCGAAAAGGACAGGTAATGACCTATATCACATTGCTACTGTTGCAATTGGTAAGTGCCCTCTTCTCCCAGGGAGTAAGGAGGCCAAGTTCTATTGTGTTACATTGTGTAGTTAGAGGGCGCATGCTGAGGAACTCCCTCAGGGAAAGTATCCTGTGACTGGAGGAAGATTTCACAACATCTTTTGGTGTTCAGACATTTTCTTCCATGTTGCTGTGTGCCAGCCTGTCGCTTATACTTCTATTTCTTTTAAATTGAAAAAGTAGTTTGTTGAAGGTGAACTGGTTGGAAATGAGGATGCGCCAATGTTTATTCACAAACCTTTTGATGATATTGGAGGAAGAATTGAAGATGCTTACGAAAATGAGGAAATCGCTGTCCTGCTCGGTGCAGGAGGGCATCTCTTCAGGAGGGCATCTGTAGGGATATTTCATACCCTCTTCTGTGCCTTAGCACCATAATCCTTTCTGGATAGTCCTTTTCCTTCAGCTTCTTAGTTAGTTTCATGGGTTCATTCTTTAAATCTTAGATGTCAGAGCTGCTTCGTCTTGATCCAGCGGTTCAACAACAACAGATACTCTATTACCATATACTCACCTGGGCCCTTAAACACACAATTGAGTAAACCGCTGGTGTCAAGTTCGAGTTTCTTTCAATGTTTAGGATTAGTCTAAAATACCTCTCCCCACCTTTTAACTAACCCTTCACGGATCAAAAAGTTCTTTCCTCTGGTCGATGGACCATTAATTGAACTAGTTGATGGTGATAATGACACAAAACTAACTTACTTACACTTTAATTATAATGAAATAACCACAGACTCCTTTAGGATTTTAAAGCTTTATCTAAATTTTAGAGCATGTGAAACACTTCAAAAATACAGTACAATCACCATCATTCAATTGGAAAGAAAATTCAATTCATTAGACACCAAGCATATACTTTGGGCTCATACTATGATCAATGCTTAGAAAAGGAGAAGACAGAGAGAAAAGTATATCTGCAAAAATAACGAGAAATACAGTTACCAAGGATGGTGTGAAAGACCAACCCCCTGGCCAAAGGGCTGATGAGGGTCCCCTGGGATAGGTCAGGAGACAAAGATTTCAGGACAGGATTTCAGGACAGGATAGTTGCCTCTCTAGAATACCGATGATTGCGCCGCACCCCTCTCTGACACTCTCGTCCTCCTCGAGATTCTTCCGCAAGTCTTCATCTAGCCCAATTAAATTAGGATAGAAAGTTCTGCTTCGGATTCTGCAATTAGCTCCCTACGCTTCTTCAATTCTTCATCAGCATCCCCGACAGCATCTCCCCAGCATCAACACCCTCAGCATCAACACCCTCAGCATCTGCGCGTCTCTCTCAGCGGCTGTGTTCCAGCATTTGTGCTAACTAACAAACTAAAGCTATCTTAATTATACCTTTCGTTCTGGATGTTACACCCATTAATGTTTCAATATCGTAAAAATCCGAAATATGAATCTTCAGGCAAGGGGTGGGGAGTTCCCTCACACCATGCTTACATGTCATCAATATCTATTCAACTATTGTTCGTAAACCCATTCCCTTACTTTTTATTCATAATTTGGGTTCTCACACGCCTTCACGTTTTATTTGTAACAATATTATAACATTTATATGAGACTTCTTCTTCGTTGAACTTTTCACCATTCGTTCCCAGGCTATGACATTCAAATTTGGCTTCCGTTCAAGTGTTCTGTAATCGGCCTTCACGACTTCCTTCAATAGACATGCGCAGTCTCTGCATCTCTCAGCCCATTCAGTTATGCGAGAAAGGCCCAAATACGCACTAATGATAAAAGTCAAAGGACAAATATTAGGCTAAAAAAAAAGTGTTTGCACTGTATACCACCCACCTCTACTCTATTCCCATTTACTTATTAATACTTATCCCTGTATTAGCATTAGTAAAATAGCTTGTTTTCATTTCAGCCAAGCAGGTGCCATGCATGTGAGCCTTCAAAACTCCATTTTAGTAGCTTCTGCTCATGCGCAAGAATTTCCCTCCAAGCATTAATAAGTCATACCACGTAGATGCGTTTGACGCATGCGCAGTAAAGATTTCCCCGTTAAAGCGATTTTAGTCCTTCGTTCATGTTATCCACATTAGTAAACACATAAGCAAGCTTCACTAATCTGCGTATTCATGTGGTGCACATTCGTTTTACACAAAACGACATTAATAACTTGTTAGTGAGTTAAAGGAGTGGATTGCGTCCAAACAAGCCTCTTTTCTACGAGTCCTTGCTCCATCAGTCTGATCCGTGACAACTGACCCACCGGCAGATTCTCTCTGACAGGATCATTGCTAAGGCACAGAAGAGGGCACAAAATGTCCCTAGAAATGCCCTCCTTGATGAGATATCTCCCCACTCATCACTCCGGGACCCGCTGATAGCACGCGGGTCTAGGATGATTCCACGGTGAGCACTCCGTACCTTCGGAGGCTGCCAAATAGATGGGGTATTACCTCTTGCATCATTCCAGAACCTGATGATATCACACTGGTATAGGAAACTTACATCTTCAATGATTCCAGGGCCGGACGTACAGTAACTATGCGCTAGCCCCTTCTGGTCACACGTGAGTTTACAGCGTTCTGACCGGAGCAGTCACAACCAGGGGTGTTTCCATTCTGCTCTGGTAGCAACATGGCTGCAGCATGTTCATTGTCAAATGGGGCGAGCACCGCCCCTTAATTGACCACTAACTTGTGAGGCCAGTCTAAACGGGTCGGACCTTTTGAGCGATAAAAGCTCACGCTCACTGGCACTAGTCTGCCAGAGGTAAGGGAGAGCAGAGCCAAACAGGTGACGAAGTGGGTAGGGACCCTAGTCGAAGTTAGTGCCTCTGCATGCTGATTATTGCATTCCTTCCTTCACAGTAACAATCCTGATAACAAATACAAATTGTGGACTTTTCTCGTCACCTTTGTCTTTAAACTTGACGATATGTTCACTTGCCCTTCTTTTAGGGTTTGAGTTCCGGACCACCCCCTCTTGTCCCCCCTCCCCGTGGAATTAAGTTTTTCCCACACATTGACTGAGTGAGGATACAGTATGCTTTTAATTTTATCGAATGGTCATTTTTAGGTGTATACATGTACCCCCAGAAAAAATCGAGCTCGGGTCAATGATCGATGGTCTGTGTAGATTATGAGCACCTCAGTCCATGTCGCAAAAATCTTTTGTTGTGTGATTGGTTTTCACTTCTGACACAAGTATGAGTTGAAACATTGGTTACCTGCAAAGGCGTGATTCCCAGGAACTTGCGTTAGACGCCTGTTTGAGAAGTATGATTATGAGTAGAGTTGACACCAATGAGTGACAAGATTGGCTCACAATATGTAACATGTGATTAGGCACACATGCTGGGGAGGTGTGCATGTCACGTATGAGTACCGGGAGCTAAAAAAATATTTTCATTATGTGCACTCTTGTGTGTCACAAGGTTCTGGCTATTTGTTCCTCTGTTATGTTGTGTAACTGTTATGTTGTGTAAACACCTAGGTACCTTGGGGGAACAGCCTAGGATGTGATGAAACCTCTACAGGCAACTAGTTGTGTATTTGGGTAAAACTGGTGCCGTTTATTTCAATGTGTTCTACAGTTTTCATAGTTGTACACTAATTTTTCCTATGCCACTTCCTGCGGGCTATGAACACACCTTGAAAAAGCCAGTTTTACTGCATAGTTTACCAGCAAAATCCCTGTCAGCTATGTATTGTCTGTAGCCCTCGGATAAACAGTTCCTTCAAGCAAAACCAAACCAGTTGAGCATGTGTCTTGATGTAAACCTAGTGTAAACCGTTCAGATCAAAGGCAGTCTTATAACCTTGTAGCTTGCATAACCTGCCTTTGCTTACTGCTCCTAAAATGCCTTTAGGAGTGCAGATAGCTTTCATTATATAACTTAAAATCCATCCATTTTTGTAACTACATAATCTCAGATGTTTGCAGTAATTTCGGCATATTTACACACACATCGGTGGCATTTATTAGACGTTTTTGATTACAAATCTTGTCTACAGGTAGAAGTGTACTTATGCCTATAGGGCCTGTGTACACCTAGGAATTGTGTTGCAAACGTGCTGTCTAAATGTTTGTTCTTCATACACCATTTTTGCGGGACATATATCCCTGTTTGTCTCTTTTTTCCCCTAATGTTGAGGGGGGCGTATGTCATGTGCTCCGATGGAAGTCTTCTGGTTGGCTCGTTAAATCTGCTTATTAATGAGTAACTCGTATAGTGCAGTACTTCAAACTGGCTCACATAGAAATGTTTTTAACCATGGTTTTCAAGTTGTACTTATTGAAGGATGAGAATAGTACAAAATAGTACACAGGCAAAGATGACTCAGCATTGCAATACACTTGTTTTCACAAAATTCCTCCTCATGC
The DNA here is from genome assembly GCF_964204655.1 of Triturus cristatus. NCBI lineage: Eukaryota > Metazoa > Chordata > Amphibia > Caudata > Salamandridae > Triturus > Triturus cristatus. The sequence continues at coordinate 1,205,054,315 of NC_140585.1, read as the reverse complement.
TTGTAAAGGACATTAAACCTGCATTAGAAGATGCATCAAATGCTGGCTGTACCTCCATAACAACCCCCCTCCTTTCCCAGATCTTCTAAGGTTGGACTCAGCAGTTCCTTATGCTCCCAACATGATAGAATACTGAGCATTCAGGAGCACAGTTGAAAGAAAAACACCAAAGAAAGAATAACCAAGATTAGAAAAATAAAAGTGAATACCACGAAGATAAGAAATGATCTATGAAAAAATAGGTAATGCATGAGACTCCACCCACATTGTATCCCAACACCTACCAAAAGGTCCAACCTAACAAGTCCTCCCACTCACACATCAGCCTTTCTGTGCATGGTAGGACACGTCTCGCTTTCTGCTTGAAAATTCTCTGTTAGTCTTCTCTAGTGCGGATTAACTCCTCAAGTTCTATTCTCTGATCCAGGCATCATCTCCCTGTTGTAATAAACAAAACAGAGAGTTCAAGGCATATGAGCTGCAGATCACACACTGTGCATAGACCGCCATCTGGTGTTGCGCCCGGTTGTTTGCACTTTGTTGTTGTATTGGAATAAGTCTTTGGAAGTCACGAGAAAGGTGACTCCTCTTCTGGACAATAGTGCGCATGGGCATCGACTCCATCTTCAGATTTTTTTTTTCCTCAATCGGGCTCAGATGTGTTCGTCGCGCTCCAGTTCGGTGTCGTTACCGTTCTACCTTTCGATGCGCAATCCTTCACCCATTCTTCAGTATTGTTTCGAATGTGTTTCCCATTCGACGCGCATCTCTACAAACTTGATTTCTTCGATTCGGGCCTAGCTGCGCCATTAGGCCTTTTGGCTCATGGAAATGACTCCTTTCAAAAAGTGTCCTCAATGTGGAACCAAGTTTCCACACGCTGATCTTCACAAGGTGTGTAACCTCTGCCTTTCGCCCGAGCACGAGGCCAAAAACTGTCCAGCTTGTGCCTCTTTCCGCTCCAAGAAAACAATACGGGATCGTCTGGCTCGAAGAAGCATGGCTCGATCATCAATATCGATACCGGACAATATCTTCCAAGAAGGCATCAATGTACTGGAGCAGGAGCAGATCGAAGAGGGCAACATTAGCACCTCCGAAGCAGACGATTCCGACGTCGAAGACAACACCATCACTCCAGGGCAGCGGGTCGTAAGTACTGATGTCGACCCCTCTCCCCCACCCGTTCATACAAAGGCTTCGGTAACACCTTCACCTTCGGGCCTAGGTGCACACCGGGACAAAACTTCCCACGCCCGCCTTCGGACTCGGCAAAGAGGTCAACACATAAGCCTTCAGGCCACCCTGTAGACAGTTGTATCAGGACTTAATGAACATCTACAATGGGAAAATGCCCTAATCTGAAGGACTCTAACACCTTGTGAACATTGTGGTGTATAATAGGGCGCTGCTTTCCAGCATTTATATCACGCGTTCCCGGTGCTGCTTTCCAGCATTCATAACACGCGTTCCTAGTGTATCCTTTCAGTCCCTTCCTTATCTTTAGGTCTCTGAGGGAGGTTTATTTGTCATCCTTCCCTGCATATAGGGACACTGTGTTGCTCTATATCTTTCATTGGCATGGATATGTTCTTTTCTCAGATGTCTTTCTTTGGGACACTCCGGGTCCTCTGTGATTAATTCCATCTCTTATTCACTGTACACAGGCCCATTGGGGCCTCTTTGTATATAGTAGCATGCCCCATTGGTTACGCGTATTCTCTAGTCACTCCTGTGACTTCTACTTTTCACTTATAAACCAGGTCCCTTTTAGGTCAACAGTTGGCACTTTTACTTTGTTTTACTACGTAGTTAGTATTGCCCCTCTGTCTCTGACTTGGCCTTTCACATGCTCCAGCAACTTGTTCTGGTTACTATTTTTTGTTTCATTTTTTGGATCATACCTATGACCCTGAAGCGGTTTAGATTGTATCCTTGTTAGTCATTTATAATATCACTTTGCTCTATTTCAGGATTCCGCCCATATCCCTCTTATCGGTACAAGCGCAGATTTAGCTACTCCCAATATGACGCCCAAATTCACCCATATTATTCAGACTGTGTTTTTCAGCATCTGGTAAAACGTACGTGACGTAATGGCGTGCTCCACGCAGCTCGTTTTAGAGCCAGACATGGCGGAAGTTGTGTATATATATATAACTCCACTTAGTTTAGTTGGCCTCTTGAGCCTGCTCTTTGAAGACATGGAGGAGTCATCCCGCCCGTGGCATTGAAGATATCCATTAGGTACATTTGGGGTTGCGGTTAGCTATAGTCCGCTCTAGCTTCATACTTACACCAGTTGAGTGTACCCTATTTTAATTTCTTCTAGTACCCGAATATCTGGACCTGGTTTTTATTTATTCACCAGTGCGGAGTGGGACCGCAGATAATACACCAATTATTTCTAGAATTCCTGGAAGTTGTTTGATGTAAGCTTTACACTTTTCCTTTTAACCCAAAAATATGTGATCATCGGTAGTGTTAGCTGCAAATGATATCTTTCCTTGTCTTCTATCTTTTAATATCAGTTTAGGTCTCGGGACCCCAATTCTACCCTTGAATAGTAGCATCTCCTGCTGAGAGTCTGTATGCTACTGCCACATTTTCGGCGCTGGTAGGTATAAGGCACATTATCGGGGTATTAGTCCTTTCGGTATTTACTTTATTGTTTTATATATTCGGTTGAGGACTGATGCTATCCTCCTCTATCTCCTTCGTAAAATATTTTTATTGACTCGACTGTCTCAGCAATTGAGGTACCCCCTAGGAATTTGAAATAGGTCACTTATGGTAAGCGTTTTCAAAATGATTGGCTGTATGAGGTGACCCCGCTTATTTCGTAGGGAGTCGATAGACCTACTTTTTGAGCATAAATCTCTTACTCCCGAATAACGTTACTATTCTCTTAAGGTACACAACCAATAGTTGAGTCCTAAGGCATACAATGCACTTGGGTAGAGTCCCTAGGCACCTCCATAGCTATGTAACTTATAGCCCTTTAGTCATGGAAGCTTTCACTTTGTATCACCAGGTCTTTCCTATGACAAGGACAGTAAATAGGTTCCTGGACGTATAATGTATCTTCGGTCCAGATAAGTAGCTCTTGCCACATCCTAAAATGTTGGTGCCTGTAATTTTTGGAAGTTATCTCTTCTCATGCACACGTGGTTTGGTGATGGTATTGATTGTGAGCTTCCTTCACATTTCCCCTGTTTTCCAAAACACTTGGTGTAGCAATATGGCTCGGGTCTTCTTTGGCCAAGCTTCATGTTGTACTATTTATGTATATATTACATCATATAGAGGTCTCATATTAGTCTCCATTGTTCCCACAGATTGATTTTAAAGTTCAATACCATTGTTTTTTTGATTTTTTTTAAATCTTTTGTATTGCCATTTATATAATAGTACATACAACAACACATCTGGTAATGCGATTGATATAGACATACAAGCAAGAGCGCTCAATCGCACCCTGTGTGGACTTCTGAGCGTGTAAGCCTAGGGTATGTGGGCCCCCACTCTGTCTATGAGCTGAGAACAGTCTCCCGGGGCCTATGCCTAAGTATACCCAACCAGCTTGCTTGGTGGTCGCTGCGCCCAAGTTCAATACCATTGTTATGTAGAGCCCGGTCGCACTGCACATTGAGAATTACAAGGATGTTTTGGATGACAATTGGTCATCTAATGAATTATTGACCTGCTGTGCCCTGACGAAGAAACTGTGGGTTTGTCACCCCACTCCGAAACACGCGTCGGCGCTTTTCCTGTACTGCTGGTTACTATGTGTTTATCAAATGAACTATAATATTTATTGAATTGTTTAGTTTAGTTGTGTTATGAAGTATGATTGTGTTGTGTATGATAGCTAGTTGGGTGTCTGTTGATGATTGAGTGCACTGTGAGATTTGTATTCTCCTGTTCTTTGGGCTCTAATCTTGTTGAGATTTTGTAAACAAACCTGAAAGCAAATGAATATATTTATACATCTACAAAAAAAAGCATAAAATATAAATATGTTTGATAAATAATAAGTTGAAAAATGTATTTGTTAGTGGGACAATGTATTTCTTTGATGATGGAGGAATTCCCGAATTTGTAATTGAATGTTAAGGAGAAGTTCTGTTGTTGTCAACACAAAAGCCTTCAGGCCACTCAGGATCGAGCCAGCCTGCCGTCGGTACCAGAACCCCATCCCCGACACTAAAAACAAAAGACAAACCCAAAGAGAAACCACTGTCTTTGTCCGCACCGAAGCCTGGTTCCCACATCAGCGCATTTGGCACCGAAATCCACTGGCACTCAACTTTCGGATCCGAAAAAATCATCGGAACCAAACAAACCACCGGTTCCAAAGTACACTGGCACTGAATCTTCGGATCCGAAAAAATCATCGGAACCAAACAACACCCGGTTCTGAAGACCCCAACGGAACCCAGGAAAACTCCTGATTCGAGACCTAAGGAGCATTAAACAACTCCAAAACTTGTGCCACACAAACAGTCGGACCCGAAAAAATCGGCACCGAAACAACACACTCCAGAGGAGGAGCTTTTTCGGCCTGATCAAACCCAAAAGTCTCTCGAAATAGACCCAAAGACAGGTAACTTATACTTCCAAGAAAAGGAAAATGGACAAACCTGCACCAGCTCCACGCCCTTTAAAGAAGAGAGACATTGCCACTTCTCCTTTAAGAATTCCTTCTTCACCTCCTCCCCCACACCACATGTCTCCTATCCCATCTCCAGTACCCTCACACTCTCCTCCACCTCAGGATGATGAGGACACCTTTGGGGACGAAGGGGATGATGAACCTCTAGGGGAACCTAGTCATCCTAATATCCCAAATGACCCATGGGACCATAATGGCACACCAGATGTTCCTGATACACCACAAGATATCTGTCCATTCCCTCCAGAGGAAACTATAGGATTCACTCAGCTCATACACAGAGCTGCAGAATACCACAGTGTGAATTTGCAAACAGATCCTATAGAAGAAGATTTCCTCATGGACACGTTTGCACCATCTCAAAGGTCCACTTCCATTCTCCCAATGTTAAAAGGGGTAATCAAACACGCTCCTGAAATCTTTAAGGATCCTGTAAGGGCTAGAGTCATTAACCCTAGAGTGAAAAAGAAATACAAGTCTGACCCAGCTGACCCTGTTTACATTAAAGGGCAGCTTCCCTTAGATTCCTTGGTAGTCTCCAATGTCAGGTAAAGGGCTAACTCCCAAACCTCAGGCGATGCTCCATCTCCTGATAAGGAATCAAAACTGTTGGACTCATCTGGTAAAAGAACAGCGTCCCAAGCAGCCAACATATGGAGAATTGCCAACACACAGGCTTTGCTGGCTAGGTACGATAGGGCACACTATGACGAACTAGAGGCCCTACTACAACACCTTCCAGATCAGTATAAAATAAGCGCCAATGATCTCATCCAGGAAGGCAAACTTATAACCAATGCCTCCATTCGATACGCTCTGGATGCTGCAGACACAGCCTCCCGAGCTAATAATACCAGTGTCCTTTTGCGCAGACATGCGTGGCTACGTATTTTGGGGTTCAAAGCCTAGGTTCAAACTACCATACTAAACAAACCGTTTGACCAGGAACATTTATTTGGACCTAGTGTAGATTAATCTTTGGAAAAGATGAAAAAAGATATTGATACTGCCAAATCAATGAGAGCTTGCAATCGCAAACTCCCAGAAGTTCCTTTAGTCGCTCCGCTTATAGGGCACCTCTGGAGGTTTTACCACTGATAACTCCTCCACCTCCTATAAAAGTCCCACCCAGACCTCATCTAGCAGAGGTTATTACAGAGGAGGCTACAGGGGCAATAAAAACAAGGGTAGAGGCAAAACTATCAATACTCGCACTACCTCCACCTCCAAACAATGACTTCCCTCCACTCTCCCCAGACCATTATACTCCGGTCGGGGTAAGATTGTTACAGTTACTACCTGTCGAACGCCATTACCACAGACAGGTGGGTGAGACAAATCATCCAATCCAGTTATTGCCTAGAGCGCACTTCAACTCCCCCAAACATACCACCAAACAGCGTCCAATGTCAACAGAGCATTTAACGTTTCTAAAACCAGAGGTACTTTCCCTCCTACAAAACATGCAATAGAACCAGTTCCCCTGCGTCATCAAAACACAGGGGTTTACTCCCTGTATTTTCTCATTCCAAAGAAGGACGGAACCCTAAGGCCCATCTTGTACCTCAGACCATTAAACTTCTACATACAACCAGACCATTTTCATATGATCACTCTTCAACAGGTCCTCCCTCTACTCAAACAAGGCAATTTCCTTGCCACCTTAGATCTCAAGAACGCCTACTTCCACATTCCCATTCACCCTGCTCACAGTAAATATCTTCGATTTGTAGTGGACGGTCAGCATTACCAGTTCAAGGTTCTCCCATTCGGAGTCACTACAGCACCCAGAGTCTTCACAAAATGTCTGGCAGTGGTAGCAGCCCACTTTAGAAGACAACAAATTCACGTCTTCCCATATTTGGACGACTAGCTCATAAAAGCCAAGTCGCATACCCAGTGTGTAAATCTCACACACACCACAATCCAACTACTTCATGACTTAGGGATTACAATAAACCTCACAAAGTCTCACCTCCAACCGTCCCACATCCAACAATATCTAGGTGCCACAATAAACACCTCAAAAGGCCTTGCATATCCCAATCTAACCAGGATAGCAAGCATGCAAGCCCTTATTACAAAATTCCAGCTGCAACACTCACTTCCAGCTTGAGTGTTTATGCAACTAATTGGGATGATGGCTTCTTGTATATTCATAACGCCTCATGCAAGACTCCAGATGCGCCCCTTACAGGAATGCTTTGCACGTCAGTGGAACCAAGCTCAAGGTCTGCTAACAGATCTGGTGTTGGTGGCAGCCGCACACATCGCTCTCTGCAGTGGTGGAACACCCAAAACCTTTCCAAAGGGCGACCGTTCCTAGAGCCGGTTCCACAGATTGTGCTAACAGCAGACGCATCGCTCACCGGCTGGGGAGCTCATCTACTACATCACACCATACAGGGCACATAGACACCTCAGCAAAAACGACTCCACATCAATCATTTGGAGTTAGTAGCAATCTTTCTGGCATTAAATCATTCCAGAAACACACATCAGGCAAAGCTGTCTTAGTCCCGACAGACAATATGACAGCAATGTATTATTTACAAAAACAGGGGGGCGCACTCTCTTCAGCTCTCTCAACTAGCGCAGAACATATGGAGGTGGGCTATTCCTCAAAACATATTCCTTTTAGCCCAATATCTTCCAGGAATTCAGAATCAGATGGCAGATCTGTTAAGTCATCAAACACAACAGTTTCACGAGTGGGAACTTCATCCACAAGTTCTTCAACCGTTTTTCCAAATGTGGGGGCATCCAGAGATAGATCTCTTCGCCACACATTACAACGCAAAATGCCCAAGCTTTGCCGCCAGATATCCACACCCATTGTTCAAAGGCTATGCGATATGGATGAATTGGTCAGGCAGATTTGCGCACACTTTTTCGCCTCTCCCACTCATTCCATTAGTGGTGTGCAAGCTGCAACAACAGAAACTAACTCATCGCAGTTGCTCCAACATGGGCTAGGCAACCATGGTACACAACATTGCTGGAACTATCAATAGTCCTGCACCAAAAACTACACCTCTCCCCACAACTCAACACAGAACCATGGAGAGATCAGACATCCAGATCCAGCACAGCTCAACCTAGCGATCAGGCTCCTGAAGTCCTAGAATTTGGTTACCTCAATCTTCCACCTGATTGTATGAACGTTATCAGAGAGGCTAGGTGCCCCACTGCTAGAGCCTGCTATGCATCCAAGTGGAAAAGATTTGTTATATACTGTACCAACAACACCATCAGTCCTGTAGATGTGTCCATTCAACACATCATATGTTACCTGCTGCATCTTCAAAGATGTAATCTAGCATACACGTCCATTAGATTACATCTCACTGCCATAGCAGCTTACATACAAAATAGACAACATTTGTCATTGTTCAAGGTACCTGCCATTAAAGCATTTATGGAAGGCCTCAAAAGAATAATTCCTCCCAGGGTACCACCCTCTCCAGTGTGGAATCTAAACACCGTCCCCACTAGATTAATGGGTCCTCCATTCGAACCTCTACATAAATGTGAGCTACAATTTCTTAGATGGAAAATCGCTTTCCTTGTGGCCATTACATCTCTCAGAAGAGTCAGTGAGTTACAGGCACTAACTATTCAAGAACCATTTTTACAACTCCATCATAATAAAGTGGTTCCTTCCTAAAGTTATTTCTCCCTTCCATCTCAACCAATTTGTTGAGTTGCCAGTGTTCTTCTCGCAACCACAAACAGTAGCAGAAACAGCTCTTCATACACTAGACGTGAAAAGAGCACTCCTTTACTATATTGACAGAACAAAACCTTTTCGCAGAACAAAAAAACTTTTTGTATCCTTCTCACCACCACATAAAGGCAATACCATATCAAAGTCTGGGATTGCAAGGTGGATTGTCAAATGTATACAAATTTGCTATCACAAAGCAAAACGTACACTATCTATTCCTCCTAAAGCTCACTATACCCGCAAAATAGGTGCTTCCATGGCATTTTTAGGGAACATTCCCTTGGATGATATCTGCAAAGTAGCTACATGGTCTACACCGCACACATTCACTAAACACTATTGTGTAGATGTGCAGGCAAAGCAACAAGCTTGTGTGGGCCAGGCTGTACTCAAAACACTATTTCAGACTACTGCAGTATTATCTTAATTATATACAACATACATGGACAGAACACTATTTCAGACTACTGCAACAGATACTGGTGGTCGCCACTAAAGAGGAGTACTGCTATGCAATCAATGCACAGTGTGTGATCTGCAGCTCATATGCCTCGAACGGAAGATGCTACTTACCAGTATGCATCTGTTCTTGGCATGAAGAGCTGCAGATTCACACACGCCCACCCACCTCCCCGGCTACCTTTTATCTGTTCCAGTATTATCCTAATTAGATACAACATACATGGACATCTATTTCTGTTTCTCACAAAACTCCTTCATTTCCCTTCTTGGCGAAAAATCCATCTGAAGATGGAGTCGATGCCCATGCGCACTATTGTCCAGAGGAGGAGTCGCCTATCTCGTGACTTCCAAAGATCCAAAGACTTATTTCAATACAACAACAAAGTGCAAACATCCGGGCCCAACACCAGATGGCGATCTGTGCACAGTGTGTGAATATGCAGCTCTACATGCCAAGAACAGATGCATACTGTTAAGTAGCATTTTCCCTACCAGGGTGAGCAGTTTCTGCGTAGTATTCGGGTGACCTGAATATTTAACAAGAAAAAGTGCTTTATTGTCCAGAAATTCAGATATTATCGCCCTCCTCTTGTTCACCAACATTTTTGTGGCATACACCTACCACAATGTAGCCATCCACTGTCTACCCTGACAAGACTGATCTCTTCCAAAATGTTTTACCTGCCATATGCGTCAAATGAATGATGTCCGAAAAGTTTTTTTTCATCTTGAGTTAGATCTCTAGAAACCAGAATACCCCTCTGTTCTTTCTACTTTCTACGTTGAAAGACTTGTTTTTCACATCCTTAATACTTTTAAAAGACCTTGATCCATCAATATCCATGCTTTTTTTGGATGCATGAAAATCCTTACAATATAAATATACTAGAAAGTGTAGCTTGTGACCAGTGCAGGCAAGGGCTTCAGCGCCCCACATAGTGATATGGAGTTCTATATAAAGATTATAGTACAAACAGTATAACATTTCATATGTTAAACACTCCCCTCACGGTATATTGCCAGTTCATAAGTCAAAGTCCATATTACAAGTATTCCTTAAAAGGAAACCAGAGTCCATGGATGCTATGTGTTAAATTCCCTGTATAAAATAATTATAAAACACATTATATCCAGAGTACATCGTCCCTTTCATTTGTCTTCTCATAACATGGACCCGTAGGTCATCTTGAAATTAAGATTGCAAATGCACCTTAAAAGAACCCCTTGCAATACACTGTCCATAACTAAATCAGAAACCATATTACAAAAGAATAATAAACTCCTTGAAGAGGAATCTGTGTCCACACATTTTACAGTTATGCTTGTAAAATGTTAACTAAATTGAATCTTTCACTTTTATTTTTCATCCTATAGATTGGAACCCAAAATCATCTTCATATAGTAAGAACTGATATTTCAGGACCTAAATAACTGAGCAAACCAATGATGAGATTTTCCGTTGTTTTGGTCTTTCATATTGTGGAAAGTACCTGGTGACAAGATGTCAACGTATTTTTCAATACACATACTAGGTACTTTTCAACCAGGTTCTGCATAAAATGGACAAACCCTCCACCAGGCCTTCCCCGGCTACTGTTCTAATCTGGCCTTGTTTCGGTGTTTCTTAACCTCCCTGTGGCCCCATATCATGAGGTACTGTGTTCCTCTTTCATTACATTTCCTAGGGCAAATTCTCACTGACCCCTAAACTTACGTGAGCTCCACCACGAGTCATAATGGCACAGTTTCAAGATCTTGTAATGTGAATGGAGAGCTTCCCATGAAACATCTGAGATGCAGTTCCACAGTTCATCGGAAAATGAATTTCTGTTCAGCCTGGTTTCTAAACTTGGAAAGACCACCCACATTTTTCACAGTGAATTTCCCTCCTTGAACCCCAGTTGAGGTCATCCACTTTAAAGGGGTATGTTTCACAGACCTATGAACACCTTCCGGTTCCCTTCTCGATGTGATAAACCAAGTACCTAAGCTCTGTTGCTATATAAAAGTCTTTAAAGTTGGGAAAGAAAAATCCTTCCAATTCACTTGGGCAGCACAATATTTTTCTTGATACTATAGTTATCCATCATTGGATTTTTCATAGATTCACATGCTTGAATCATTCCCCGTCTTTGAAATGGAAAACCAACGGTAGCTTGAAAAGCAGTATGCAATTGTACCATAGGCCATAATGGTAATGCAGAGTCACATTTATAATCTGTCTTTATTAAAAGAAAAAAGGACCAAACTTGAACTAAAAGCAATCAGGTGACAACACCCTCTAGAACACTCCAAACAGAGGCTGAGTCCCTCCGATTTTCTACCGCACGTCGTGTGAAGGGTGTCTCTCGGAGCTCTGCTGAGTTTTCTTCAGAATTATCCTCAAAATACTACTTTTCTACAAAGTCTGACTCGTCCAAAATAGGTCTCTTCAGATCCTGCAAATCAAGAGTGTTGAGTTCCCCATCATACTGACTACCAAGTAGCAGGTCCCTGACACCACTCTTCAATTGTTGCATAGAGCTTCAATGTAAACCAATGTGTCCTTCTGTATCCTCCCAGTTTTGAGAAGTCTTGTTGGACATGCAGTAGGTCTTTGGAGGGGAGGGCCTACTTAGTTATGGGAAGACTAATTAATAAATCTGAGGAGAAAAAATAAACAAAGAGGTGATATTATACATATTCCTAAACAAAAATCTGCAACCAATAAACCCAGGCCATACTATCTGTAGGCTTTGAATTAGAGGTGGTGCTTCCCTGAATCTAAGGACTACTTTTCATATTTGTGTGGTAAAGGACTGAAGTTGGCAAAGTGACCATTACAAATCTTTGTAGTCGAACTATTGTTACCAAAAAATATACAAAGCTTGAGACTTAAGAAGGAGCCTGAGTCTGAGAAAACCTCTGCATACAGGTTCACTTGTTTCACTTCCACCCATCCTTACGTTATTGGAATTAAAACAAATAGGCTCACTACATACAGAGTTATTTAGTGTGCAATAGAAACTCTCCATGAAGCCACCCAGTCCCTTGATATGAATCCGCAGCATACTGAAATTGTCAACAATTCCAGCAATTGTTCATAACATGTTATTAACACCAGGATGTGCTATTATGAAAATTTTTAAGACCTCTTCTGGCATGATCCCATTGGATTTTACCTTTCCTGACGTTGTGGAATGTCCAGTTTCTCAAACCAGAAAGAGATATGAGATATTAGGTCTATTCAGTGGTATCGCAAGTAAAAATATGTCCACCGATGAATGAATGATCAAATACACCAGATTTTCCCATGAATGCTAGTTTTCATCTACAAGGGCGCTAAGTTGAATTGTCAGAGGCCTTTCATGTGCTGCAAGGCATTATAGATTCTATTATAAAATGATTGATAGAAACCCTACAACTCTGATCATATGCCAAGAGTATTGTCTACAGTACAGTTGGTCCTTACAAACCACTTTGGTTCCTTAGTTCATGCACAAGGCCTAAATAGTAGTTCTGTTCCAGAATTAAGATCTTCATTTAAGCTTGTAGAGGACAATGGCTTAGTAAATGTAAATTGTGTAATTGAAGAAATAGGACTATTTAAGCTGGAAAGCCAACATTTAGTAACACTGTACAAAAATATACTCTTACGCAAACTGTTTTTAGAAGGTTATTTAGTATCAAATAGATTAATATCTTCTATATTCCACAGTCGAAGTCCGAATGGAAAATCCTAACGAAAGCAAAAAAAACACGGAAGCAATTAAGTGAAAAGCTAAAAAGCGCAGAACAATGAAAAAGCAAAAAAAAATCAAAAAAGATACATTTCCTGCCGATCTTTCAGGGTTGGAGCTCTCCAACAATGGAGATAATATTGTTACGACGGAAACCTCAGTTTTGACTCCACCATGGAATATTGTGACCATTCAGGTTGTAGATCAAAAGCTTAATCCGTTAGCAGATGCATTTCATAACAATTTTACTCCTAATGGAGAACAGGACACACCAGTATAGATACGTTCAGATTTTTGATAAATATGATTTGTCCAAAGCAAAGGTAAAATTCTGGACACGTTTGCATAACAACAATTCTGAGTACATGTAACTTTTGTTTTGGGAAAAAAAATGCTTTGATTACCAGTTCAGTCTGTATTTCTGAAAGATATTCCAGGGATGAATGATGATACTGATATATTTACTGTTGACTGTAGTTTACCACAAGAGCTCACACTGGCCCTACAGAACGCCGCTCACTCAGTAATCATCAAAGACCATCCACAAGGTAGAACGGTCAAAACCTCACAACAATATGCTACTAATTGACACAATAAGGAGGTATCCTGGTCGCCAGGAATGGTAAATAGAAGCAAATTCCAAAATGATACAGGAGAGTTAATTTAACAAAAAATGTACACTTTTCTCTTGGAAGGTGGCTTGGTTACATGAAGATAAAATCATTTACATGACAAATCTCAAAGCTTCTATTACATGTATTCATGATTAATGGCCAATCAAATACTTTTTAGTAAACATATATTATGTAATTAATCGGCCAACAGCATAATTCAATGTTAGTTCCTACTTTTATCTATAAATCGAATAATAGGATGGGGAAAAAACCTCATTGATATTTATAACAGGGGATCTTACTGCTAAGGTATCTAATAGTACTCTGCAAGCATAAATACACACAAAATATTTTTTCAAAATAGTTCTAGAACTGATAAACTCAGTGTTCTCCGTTTAGTACAGCTGTAAGCCATGGCCGGTTAAAGAAATAAAATAGTAGTGATCCAGCGGGCTACCAGCCACAGATACTCAAACACCATATACTCACCTGGGCCCATAAACACACATTCACATAGGCTATTAAACGGCGCTGGGGGTCAATTTTGTAATAATGCTTTTTACAAGATTAGTTACCTGTCATCCCTAACTAATCTTTCGCTGATCACAAAAGGTTCTTTCGATGGACCTATTATTTGGAACTAGTTGGTGAAATGACATAAATCGAATTTCCTTTCTATATTGAAATAATCACAGACTCGGGAAAAGTTTTAAATATTTATCTAGTTAAATTCATGTGAGCCAAAATCAAAATACAGTACGAACTCCGTTTCTCCAAGGAAGGAAAATCAATTAATCCAATAATCTATGTTAAAGCGAGTTTTCACAATGACAGCACTCCGAAAGGAGAGGATAGAGAGAGCAGTACAATGACATACTACACAGAAGTATATTTACCTAGAATAGTGTGGAAACCAACCCCTTGGCCAAGGAGCTGGAAGGGTCCCCTGGGAAAGATCAGGTGACAAAGGCTTCTGGACAGATTTCAGGACAGGATTCAGGATAGGATTCAGGACAGGATATATGACCTCTTTAGCACCAACGCCTGCATCGCTACCCTCTCTGACACTCTCTTCCTCCTCGATTCTTCCGCGATCATCTTCTAATTTGATTACGTTTAGGCTCTAAGTTTTGTAAATTCGATTCTTCTTCAGCAATCGTTCAGCTCTCGGACAGCATCCCGGTCTCTCAGCATTCTGGTCTCTCTGCGATCTAACTAACTAAATTACCTCAATTATACCTTTCTATGCTCATGTACCACCCATTAATGTTTCAATTTTATGAAACTCCTAATTCTGATTGGACAGGCAAAGGGGGAATGATCATCACACCATGCTAAGTTTTAATAATTCTCTTTGGTTCTTTGTTTAATGTTCCCGCACTTTAGTTCATATTCCCAAGCTTTATTTCCCACCTGTATTCATATCTTTATCAACAAAAATGAATACATATAACACTTGTCTTGTTCAATTTGCAGGATGTCCAACAGGTTCCCAGGACATGTTACAAAGTTGGCCTTGGACGGGATTCAAGAACGACATCATGGCTTCTGGCTTGTTATTACTGCGCCTGCATGAAAGTCACATGTAGTATGGACTTCTGTCTCACTCGGAGGCCCAAATACGAACTAGTAGAGAGGTCAAAAAGAAACATATTAAATTCAAAATAAAATGATTTCACTGTATACCACCTATCTCTACCCTAATCCCATTTACTTATTATAGCTCTCCCCGCATTAGCATTTAGTAAAATAGCTTGTTTTAGTTTCGGCAAGGCAGATGCTTAGCATGTGAGCTTTTAAGCAGCCATCTCGGATGCGATTGCGCAGGTGCAGAAAATTCCCTCCAAGCAAAAGTCCGCCATCCTGCGTAAATGCAGTTGACGCATGCGCGGTATAGTTTCCCGCGTTAGCAGTCATTTTAAGTTTTGCTCGGGTTACTTATTAGTAAGACACGTAAGCAAGCTTCATCTTGCTAAATTATGGAATGTGGTGCATATTAATTTACACAATACATAATTAATACAGTGTTACGAGTTGTGTGAGAGGATTGCACCCGAGAAAGTCTTTTTTTTATACAAGTCCTTGCTCCATCAATCCCCTCTCTGATGGCATTTGTGCCATCACAAATTACCCATCACTAATCAGATGCCTACTTTAGCACATATCGATTCCCTTTTCAGTCTTTTCATTTCCTTCCTCATTTTTGTCTTTAAAGTTTTTCATCTTTTTATATAGTTCTCCTTTCATTTCTTCTAACTGAATTTCTTCATACGTACTTTTCTTTCCCCTTCCCTTCACTTCATATCTTTCTCTTTCTACAGCATTTGCGCCATGTCATTATTGCTAAGACTAATAGTTATCCCAAGTATGGGTAGTATTATTTGACCTATAATACTTTTGCCTATATTAGTAAACCAAGTCCCTATCCAGGTAATACTAGTGGTAAATTTCTTCCTTACACTGTCAATTTCTTGTGGTTTCAAATCTTCCTCCAGTTTCGATATATTTTTGATGTACCCTCGAATTTCAACACTTTTATCCGGTTTATAAGTGCAGCAATGTTGCGCCTTCAACATCTTACAGACTCCGCCCTCTTTTGCCAATAATATATCAAGCGCAAGTCGATTTTGTAAAACCATTGACCTAATTGCAACCAATTCAGTATTGATCATTAATAATCCTCCAGCAGTATCAGTCGCTAGACGATCAACTACAGTGGATAACTGACACCTTTTTTGTGAATTCAGAATGACTCACACTGAAGGTATCAATGCACTAAATATATCACCTACAATTTCTGAAAAACTAGCTCTTTTTCTGCGGGTTAGTTCTTTTGTGTTTTTATTGCTTCCAGTGATTCTTTTTACCTTATAGACTTTAGGGAATACTATTCCAAAATAACAACTCCCGTACCAATGTGCAGGCAGCCTAAAGTAGGCTTTATTCCCACACGCATAATAGACTCCAGGAAATACTGGATCTGTTCCCCCTTTTAGTCCCCATCCTCCAATAACCAGAAAGTTATGTTTACATTCACTGGAACCAATAAATACATTATAATAGTCAGTCTTTAATCTATGGAGGCAGATCTTCCCTTTCTTTTCAAAATCTAGGGACATCGCAGCATGAATCTTGCCAGTTGTATATATTTCCTCTTTCTCAGCACATTGAGGAATCTGAGGTTTCTTTTCAGAAGCTTTTCTTTGGAATTCCTGTCTCCTTTCCTCTACTAAATTCAAAAATATATTTTCTTCTTCGTGTAATGTACATGTTAGATTGTGTTTGTGTGCTTCTGCTATATCTATTGTTCTCATAGTTAAATATTCACCCATAAATTGTGCATCTTTAGTACTAAGAACTGGATTCATACTCTTGCGAATAGGAACCTCTGAAAATATCACATCTACATTTGAATAATAATACTGTAACTTTCCTATTCTATAAAATAAACTAGTTAAAACACTACATGAAATACCATATGTTAATGGTAAGTGGTGGCAAGTAACACCTTCTGCTACTGAAGCTGATAATTTCATACATACATAGCAATCACTAACCTCCATGGTGTCTACGTACTACACTAATAATTTTGTTAATACATTTAAAGCAGTGTCATTATTTGTCACAGTGTGATGTAAATCTAACTCATATGGTGCTTTTAGCTCTACTCTATCTCCCTTTATGTTAGCTACCCTTTCATTAGTATTTGTGTTATTTTTCTTTTCTGACATCAAATAAAGAATTGTGATGGTTAATAGTAACCAAAATATGAGTACTAAAAATATGCTACGTATACATATTCTACAACATTTCTTTATACAATATTGTTTTGGTCTTCCAGTAACCCGATCATCGGCCATTTTAATTTAAGAAGATTTCTCTTCTTTTCTTTGCTTTATGAATTTTATTTCTTTGAGTTTCAAGGGGTCTCGCTTCTCCGTCAATCTTTTCTGCAATTATTTCTTCGTCACTTTCTTCATTCAAATCTAGATTCTCAAGTTCTTCAAGAATCACATTGGTCCATTCAGGACCTTTGAACATATTATTCAATATTCCCAGCCTTTGGCTTCTTCGCCTGGGTTTTTCAATCAGTTGCCCAGACTGGCTAGGGACTTAGTTTACTTGTTCAGGTTCTTCACTTATTGTTTTCAAGTGATATTTTAACCTTTTAACACTACCTGGCCAATTATCACCTTTTCTGACCTTTTTGGCTTGCACTGCACTTTCACTTTCCTCTTCTCTTTCGAGTATTCTTTTATTTTCGTTATGTTGTGGCACAATTTGTTATCTTCGTCTTCAGAGTCCCTCTCTATCTGTCCTTTTTCAGGGCTTATTATTGTGACTTAATTTGCCTGAACGTGTTATTCTTCCTCTATCTGGTCCTGTTCAGGTCTTATTTCGACTTGTTCTTCTTCTTGAACTTGTTCTTCTTTTCCTAACTGGTTCTGTTCAGGTCTTACTGCACTTTGGTTTTCTGCAGCCTGAGCGTGTTCTTCTAGACCAATCTGTCCCTCCTCCGATCCGTGAATGTATTGGTTCACCTCTGTCTGAGTATATTCTTTTCTCCCTGTCTAATCCTGCTCAGGGTCTCCAACAGTTTCATTCACCCTTTCCTGAGCTTGTTCTTCTACACCTGTCTGATCCTCTCTATTTTCTTGTCTTTATAATCTGGTTCTGCATCTCTTCTTAATAATCACCTCTGGTATGTCAACCAATGGTATTCAGTTTTCCTGATTTGTGCTCGGTTGTTCCTTGTCAGCTACTTCCGAATCTGTTATTCTAGATTCTTCAGCTGCACAACCTTCAGCGGCCTCAACTGCTTGTATCAGTTGTGGTTCCCTTTCCTCAGGAGCTGGAACTCTTTTGGTATGACTGACGTGTATCCAGTTAGGTAAACCTGCACATTTCACTGCTGTTGTAACCAGTATGACCTGTTGCGGCTCATCCCACCTGAGTGCTAGGCACGACTCTCGGGTGTGATTCTTCACCACCACCCAGTCTCTGGGATTCAGATCATGTGCTTGATTTGGCTGCCTGGCAACTGCGTCTTCTCCAACCTGGTGAGAGACAGAACGCACTAGGTTGCCAATCCTTTGCAATAGTCTAATACTAGATCATCAGTTATATTCAACAGTTTGTGGCCTGGAATAAATGCTTGTCTCATTGCTCTTCCCATGAGAATTTCATGGGGACTCAATCCTGTGTTTCTATCAGGAATGCTTCTGAGTCCCATCAGAACAAGAGGTAATGCATCTGGCCAACACAGTGATGTGGATGCACACACCTTTGCCAGTCTTGATTTGATTGTGCCATTCATTTGTTCTACCACTCCAGAAGCCTCTGGGCGATATGCACAGTGCAGTTTTTGTTCAATTTTAAATGCTTCACAGATTAACCAAATTATTTCATTATTAAAGTGAGATCCTCTATCTGATTCCACAGTTACTGGAAAACCAAACCGCGGCGTTAGCTCCCTCAACAGTAGTCTGGCAACTGTTATGCTGTCATTTCTCATAGTAGGATATGCCTCCACCCACCGTGAAAACAAACAAACTATGACAAGGACGTATTTCAATTCCCTACATGGTGGTAATTGTATAAAGTCTATCTGCAACCTTACAAATGGTCCTTCTGTTTTTCCAATTCTTCCCCAACTGACCACTGTTTTCCTGCCTGTGTTTATTTGTTGACAAGTTAAACATCTCTGGCAAAGACTTTCTGCGACAGCCCTAAATCTCGGAATGTACCAATCCTGTCTAAAGAGCCTGATCATGGCATCCCTGCCTACGTGTGTGTCTCCATGATACATTCTGGCCCTTTGTGAAAGCAAACAATCTGGCATTACTGGGCTGCCATCTTGATAAACCCATACGTCATCGTCTGTTCTCCTTTGACACCCTATTTTTATCCACTCCTCCTTTTCACTCTCTTCTACCTCATCCTACAGCTGTCTCACTTCATCCAATGTTTCTATTCCTGAGAATAGCATAATTCGGCAGCTAATTCCACTTGTTCCTGTTTAGTGCCATTTTATTTCTGGCACAGTACTGGGCAACCTGGTCAGCGTAGCGATTACCAGCTACCACATAGTCATCTCCTGACTGATGAGCAGCACACTTGACCACCGCCACTTCTTTTGGCAATTGTATTGCTTCTAACAGTTCTTTCACACATTTTCCATTTTTAATAGGAGATCTTGAAGTCATGAAATCCCTCTGCATCCAGAGCTGGCCAAAGTCATGCACAACCCCGTAACCATACTGGCCATCAGTAAAAATGGTTACTCTCCAGTTTTTCCCAATTTTACAAGCTTTAATTAAAGCTATCAATTTGGCTACTTGTGCAGACTTGACTCCTGGTAAATAGGATGCTTTAACTATTCTAGCCAATGTGCATACAACACTTAATCCTCCTTCCTCATGTCTCGTACACGAGCCATCTACAAATAGCTCATGCTCAGATTCTTTCAGAGGCTCTTCGTGTATGTCTGGACGAGGCTTAGTACATAGCTCAGTCACATCCAGACAGTCATGCTCAACTTCATCTCTCACTTCCTCTCCACGTACATCTGGCAATAAAATAGCAGGGTTTAGCATAGTACACCTGACCACTGTCACATTTTCAGCTCCTAAAATGATTCTTTCATACTTTGTCATCCGACTAGGGGTAAGGTACTGTGTTCGAGTTCTAGTCAAAAGAATTTCTACTGAATGTGGTACGTATACTTTCACAGGATGTCCCATCACAATGGACTTACTTTGTTCCAGACTCCTACAAGTAGCAGCTACTGCTTTTAAACAGCCAGGTAATGCTGATGCTACAGGGTCCTAAGTAGCAGAGAAGTATGCTACTGGACGTTGGCTTAAACCATGTCTTTGGGTTAAAACTAAGAGTGCACAACTTTCTCTTTCACAACAGAATAGTGCAAATTCTTTTGTGTAGTCTGGCATACCTAAGGCAGGGGCTTCACACAAACAATTTTGTAATCTCACAAAGGCTTCCATGCTTTCATCATCCCAAACTATTGGGTCCTTTGCTCGTTTCCGTGTCATCTGTATTAGTGGTTTAGCTATCAAAGAGAAGCCTACAGTCCACTGCCTACAGTACCCCACTACGCCAAGGAATATTCTGATCTCTCTCTGGGTTTGTGGTAACTGCATTTGTTTTATTATCTTTATTCTCTCAGGGGTCACTTTCCGCACACCTCTTTCTATTTGGTGTCCTAAATATTTGTCTCCAGTTCGACAAAATTGTGTAATTTTTCTGGAGACAATTTGTGTCCACCATCAGCCAAATGATTCAACATGGCTACTGAATCAGTAACGCAATCATCTCGCGACTTTGGCGCTATGAGCAAGTCGTCGATGTACTGGGCTAGAACTGTTTTCTAGGCAGAACTAGTTTCTCTAGACACTCTTTCAGAATTTGATTGAAAATTGAAGGACTTTCTGTATACCCTTGAGGAACTCTATTCCACACTAAAATACGGTCCTCAAACTTAAATGAAAAGAAATACTGGCTGTCTGGGTGTAATGGAATGGAGAAAAATGCTTGGCATATATCAATTACGGTAAATAATCCTGCATTCCATGGTATGTGATGCATAATCACTGCTGAAATTGGCACTAAAGGGCAACAAGGCACAACAATTTTATTTATTTTTCTTAAATCCTGCACTATCCTGTATTTCCCGCTAGGTTTCTTAATGCCAATTATAGGCAAATTACAAGGATTGCTCATTATTTCTTTCAAAATACCTTATTTAATCATTCGATCAATTTCAGATGCATCACCTGCTTTAACTTCAGGTCTCATTTTGTATTGCCTGGTATTTGGGTAGACTGCACCTTCTTTTACAGCCACCTTTACTGGATCTACGGTTGCCATTAACCCTACTTCTTTTCCAGTGAAATCCCACACCTCTGGATTCACAGTCTTTTTTAATTCATCTGGTAAACCATCTTTCGTCATTATTAAATACATTTAGTCTACCTCTGTGCCTTGTTTTGCTAACATTATTTTATAAACACCGTCTTCATCAGGGGTCTGAATCGCAACACCATCTGGTGTGCAATAAGTTGTGCAGTTTATCTTGCACAATAAATCTCTTCCTAGCAAGTTTACAGGACTGGAATCACACACCACAAATGTGTGCATTTCCCTGAAATTGGCAATGCGCACCTCCATTGGTTCTGTAATTGGGGTTCTAATCTGTTTGTTAGAAACGGCTACTACTTGGATGGCTTCTCCCGGGAGAGGTAGGTTTGGGATGTCTGCTGTTCTCACAGTAGAACGGGTAGCACCAGTGTCCAACAAAAAGGTAATATCTTTTCCTTCTACTTTACCATCAATATATGGACCTGACTGATCTACCGGCAAGGATGCGCCAAGTACGTACTCCTCTTCCTCCCCCTCAGGCACCGTCATTGATCATCTCCGTGAATGTAACTATTCTGCAAAAGAGACAGTGAAGTTACAGAATTTTTCTTACCACTTCCTCTGGAAATCCGGTGTCTGCGCTGTACTTTGCTCTGTTTGCAAAATTTGGCATAGGGACAGGTGGCAACTGACTCTGCTGATTAACAACCTGCTGCGGTTGACTAATTATCACCTCATTCTGCGTCTGTGGATTTAAATTTTGATTTGGGCCATTATTATTCTGAATATTTTTACTCGTTTTTCCAATGTCCCAATTTTCCGCACCCATGACAAGGAAATTTCTTCTTTGCTTCCTCTCTACTCATTCGTCGTCTTGGTTTCCCCCCATTATCATCATTCTGACCCTGTCCTTTCACTTAATCATCAGTCTGACAGTTTATTTTTAGCTCTTGATGTTCTGCCAATTTCACTTGTGCCCACATCACTCTTTCTTCCAACTTTTTACGTCTATTCTCAATATCATCTCCGCAATACTAAGCATACTTTAGAATCTCGTCAATAGGTTTTCCCTGCCAGCACAACATGTGCTGCTGAATCATCTGGGAAATTTCTGGTCTTAAACCTGACACAAAACGATACGCAAAATGACCCATATCCTTATCTCCGATGTTCTCAAATCCGCTATACTGCGCGAGCACCTGCAATAGGCGCTCGTAATAAGCATGTACAGTCTCATTTAGTTCTTGTGTTGTCCTATCTATTTTTACCCAATCTGTTTCTTTTGGTGGGATTTCCCTTTCACGAACGTAATTACTTGGTGATATGTCTTCATTACTTCCTCTGAAGGGGCTCCTATCTTTTCATCTCTCGGATACTCATCACTAGGCCAATCAACCGTGATTTTACATTCTGTCCATAAATCAGCAGGCACCACTATGTCAAATAGACCATCCAAATCCTTCAACAAAACCTTAGAAACCTTCACAAACCTTTCAACCTGTTTGTACCATTCAACTGTTTTTTCTCTTAACTTTGGAAAATCATTAGTAAATGACAAAATATCTTATCATGTCCATGGAACATGTACATATCCTCCTCCTGGAACTTCTCTCATTGGACACAATCCCTCTGTTTTTCCTGATTCTTTCAATAAGAATTCAGATGTCGTTCGACTTTCCTGTGCTTACTTCTTTTTCCTTATCCACCTAGCTTTCCACTTGTCTAAGTCGCCCCACTTTTGTAAGATGGTCATTAACTCTTTAATCTGCAATTTTCTTCCAGACACATTCATGTTTTCCAAATCCTTATCAGTAAATTCTGCTCTATACGGCTTCTGTAATACTTTCGATTTCCCTATTTCAATCCCCATTTCTGAAGCAAGATCTGTCAACTTTTCGTGAGATATATTTGTATTTCTAGTGATGCTTCTACAAATGAAAAGTAATTCTTCTTCACTGTAAGCATTTAGTCTATCTAATCCCACGTTTCCAGCTATTATGTCTTCCAATTCCACTTTCAATCTGTAAATATCTAAAATATTTGGTGGTTGTTTCGGTTTGACTATTCCCTGTGCCCATCTTTTTAAATCTTCTGGGGAAACTATTGATGCACTTTTGGCTCCTGTAGTTGTTTCTAGTCGCATTTCTTTTGAACAACTAGGTGTAACTCTTTTCGGGGTTTCGTTTATCTGTCCTCTTATCGGCAAATCCATTAATGAAATTACCGAATCACACTCATTGGCTTGATCATCAATCATTATATTTTCTTTTCTAGGTTCGATTGTAGGTGTTGTCAAGACTGGCGATCTGGGACAGTTGGTTTTATCCCCATACGATGGAGCAACGGGCCATCTAGTCACTGGTATAGTCAATGCTTCATTGTGGGTATTCAATTGGGTTATTTTCTGTATTAATTCTCCTCTATTTTTATTTATTGTTTCTCTTTCCTTTTCCTGAAGTACCCTTCCATTTATTAGGTCATGTATAACCTGTGGAACCAAGGGTGTTCCCAATGTAGGGGCACTTGGAGTAGTTCTACTAGGTCCTTCCTGATATGGTGGAGGGTTTTTCGTTAGAATGTCCTCCATAAACTCATATTCTGATTCCCCACAACCTGTCATTGTTAAATGCCTAGTTATCTCTGTACACTTGCCCCCAGACTGTTCCTCAGCCATTAATACAGGATATAATCCTTCTGTAATCATCGCTTGTCTCCATTGTTTCATCTGACTTTGTGATTCACGCATCTGTTTAGGGAAAAATCCTCTAACTCCTGCTGCTTCTGGATCTATTGTGCTCAAATGACTCAGTTTCCAATTCTTTTAATGCTTCATACTGTGTTAATCTAGGTCTAGGCTCTAATTCATTCATCCTCATTCTCAAATTTTGAATGATTCTTCCATTGAACGTACCATATTCTGGAAAAGCTAACACTCCATCACCTTTAGTGTACTCTATCCAATTTTCTAACCACACACAGGTATGGTAGCCTCTCTCCATTATCATAAATGATGCTGGTGTCTTCGGAGGTGGGATAAGAATTCCTTCTCTAGTCTTAATGGGTTTATCTTTCTTAAAGTAATTTTGAATTTTCTGCACAAATGACATTTTTTTCTTTTCTCCATACATTTTAGGTGAGGATCTTTTTATATATCCGTCTCGGGCAAATCCTAAATATCTTCTGTCTGGGCGATTCCCTATTAATGTTGGATCGTATTTCCACATCCAAACTCCACTGTCCAATACTATTGCAGCTTCTATTTTTGACAACCAATCAGATTCTTGCTCACACTTGTGGGTTTGACCAATCCTAGCGCGGCTTCTATTCTATTCTTTGAACCAATCAAATTCAAGCTCACACTATCCGTTTAGCCAATACTAGCGCGTCCTTTTTGTGACGTCAGTATCACTCCTTACTACTGACCCCTCTTTTACAAATTCGCATCAGTCACACTCCCGCTGTTTCAACCAATCCCAGCGTGGCCCTCTGTGACGTCCCTGCAACTCCGGCAACGAAAATGTATTTTCTTACAACTTCGCATTACATTTTCATTAATAACGTAAAAACATCCGCTACTCTTGTCTGTTCCGCTAAATTCAAAGGACAGTTGATTTCTTTTCCTACGAGTAAAACCTTGCGCTTACTCTTCATACACTGCGAGTAAAACCTTCCGCTTACCCTTCACTCAAGCTCAGACGAACCTGTGGCTCCTTCGGTGTTACCCTTTCTAGCGAACTCTTTTGCTATCATTCACTCTCACTTTTATAAAAAAAAAAAAAATCCCTAATTTAACACTGCCAGCCCTGCATAGCTTCTCAGTGCTATTCGAACAGACGAGTAACCTCACTGCAGTGTGGCTTCCATTTACCACCCGATATTCACTTCCCGGGAATTTCCAGACAACATAAAACGAAATACAAACGGGTTTGTTGAAACATAATCAACAACTCAATAATCAATACTTATCACTAAACTAGTCAATAATAACCATAGCTCTGCTACCAGAAAACTGATCCAGCGGTGAACCAGCCACAGATAATCCAACACCATATACTCACCCGGGCCCATAAACACAGATACACACACTGACTAGTTAAACTGCTGGGATCAAAGTTTATGTTGTTTCTTATTGCAAGATTAATTACCTGTCACACCTAACTAATCTTTCACTGATTGATAAGTTCTTTTTTCTGGTCAATGGACCATTAGTTTGAACTAGTTGATGGTGAAATGACATAAATCAGTTTTCTTTGCAATGAAATAACCACAGACTCAGGAAAGTTTTAAGGCTTTATCTAAATTAAATTAATGTGAAACATTTCCAAGTACAGTACAGTCTCTGTTACTCAAAGGAAGGAAGATTCATTTAGTCAATAAATCAAACTAATTTAACATACTTTGCAATGATGTTGCTAAGAGTGGAGAGGAGAGAGAGAAAAGTACATCTGCACATTCATGAACTTATAATTACCTAGGATGGTGTGAGAACCAACCCCCTGGCAAGAAGCTGGGAAGGGTCCCCTGGGAAAGATCAGGCAACAAAGGTTTCAGGACAGGAATCAGGACAGTATAGATGAACTCTCTAGCACCGACACTGGCGTCGCACCCCTCTCTGCCTCCTCTAGATTCTTCCGCGATCTTCTTCTAATTCAAGTAAATTTAAACTATTGGTTCTGCAATTCAATTCTTCATCAGCATTCGCTCCTCATTCCGAAAGCATCCTGAGCTCTGCAGCATTCAGCGTCCCTCCTTGCTTTGTGCTCTCGGACAGCATCCTGGTCTCATGCTAACTAACTAAAAGCTACCTCAATTATATCCTTCTATGCTCATGTACCACCCATTAATGTTTCAATATCATGAAATTTCTAACTCTGGACAGGCAAGGGGGCTGATCATCACACCATGCTTATTTTCCAAATTATTCTTTCACTTCTTTGTTCAGTGATCCCACCCCTTAATTTGTATTCATATTTCTTTACTCCCACCTGCATGCACATCATTTAAGAAACAAAAGTATAAACTTTGCAGGTTCACATCCATTTCTCAGGTCTTCAGGGCTGGTTCCCAGGGTCTGTATCATTTTCGTCCTTTGACTGTGTTCGAGTCACATCACTTTTTCCAGCTCTCATACCACGCATGTATAAAGGTCACGTGGGTTATAGACTCCAGTATCCCATAAAAGGCCCAATTAAGTACTAATAAAGTCAGAAAGACACATATTAATTTAAAAATAAAATGATTTCACTATATACCACCTATTTCTACTCTAAACCCATTTAATTATAAATGTTTTTCCCTCTTTAGCATTAGTAAAACAGCGTGTTTTAGTTTCGGCAAAGCAGCTATGTTGTACGGATTTCCCCAAGGACACAAAGTGTAAAGCACTTGAATGGAAAAAGATACCAACACCTGCTTTTATCTCTGTACTAGTGGGCACCCCCACCTCATGCTGGTGGAATATTCTACACTTAAACTGAGAGTGCCGGGTGGCCTACCCTGTTTTCTCACCATCTGATTCCATGCAAGAGGAAAACAGCCACTATGTCTTAGCTTATTGGCCAGTCACTCCGGTTACATCATAGCGCCGTGCTGCTTACTGTACAAGATGACTAAAAAGATTTATAAAGCCAATCTCTCTCTCGCAAGTGAGGCTTATCGACTTTGCCAGAGCGTCTTCTATTCTCTTAAGGGGTGGGAGAACAACGCTATATAGGAGAAGGATACTTAAGCATTTGAATATTCCATCTTTTGTATTTGCCTTTATACAGCCGAATTTATTGCAAGCAATAACGCATTGTATTTTTGAATACATTTTTGTAAACTCCACAGTAAGTATTTTTTTCTTTCTTCTTGTAAAAGCATTTGGTGAGATCAGCGGGTGTGACAGATCGTTTGCCATGTGCTGCTTCATATTGATAAATGTATAGATCAAGTAGTCATTTTCCAGTTGTCAGTGTCATTAGTTTCTTTGTCTTCTTGGTTTGTTTCGACACTTGGAGAGCTCATGATGCTGTGGGAGGCACCGCACGCACTTAATTCAATCAACTGTTGAGCTAAAGAGCATTTTGTGTAAGGGAAGTGTACAAAAGTAAAGTGGTTCAGTTTCATTGTCCTGTTTACGTAAATTTATAAAGCAAATTAAATGGTTTCCTAGATCACGACGAGTGCCGTAGACTGCAAGGTCATGCAATGTAGGTCCTCATATATAGAACTAGAATAGAAGGCCATCACATCAGCCAGATGTGTTTGGTATACGTTGATGACATGAGTGACGTAACGCCCTTGTTGTGGTTGATGGGGAAGCGCAGGGGTTGTCCCTCACCCCACTGTAGTAATCTTGCCCTGCAACTGTAAAGGATCATTTACATCCACCAATGCCCCTACTGGTTGGTGTTTTAATTTTATTACATTGTTCGGAATATGAATAGAAAATATAATTTGGAGAAGTGCTTCTTTACAGTTGGGACGAATACAGAGAAATGCTTAAGTGAAGGTAGAATGAGGTAAAAGAAGACAAAAATAAACATTTAAATGTATGTCCAAATTTCTTCGCTCCGTAGGGCTGAGGTTTATTTTAAGTAATTTCTAGCTGCTGCACTGCGCTACGTGAAGAAATGGTAAATCTTCCCTTCAGTGCGCTATTACCGTGCGGTATTTCTTCCCCTACTCATGCCATCCTGAGTTTTGCAGCTGGGATACGGAATAACATGCAGGAATCCGTGCTTTTGAGCCGAATCAGGCAAGTTATTTGCTAATTTTAATCAGAATATCACTCTGGGCATTTTGTTTGCTTTTTATTTTTAACTTTGTCATTTTATAACATGCATGATAAGATTAACTTCAGAAACACATGTGAATGCTGAAACACAGCATTTTAATAATCTAGACAGGCGACCGGCTTGTTTTTTTGTCACTGGAGTTGTTTTACTAAACTACAAGCACAAAGTGCATTGTTTCTTTCTGACTTTGCCAGTGCTTCATGTTACGGAACAGCAAGGTAAAATGCTTAGACATCCAAAAACATAACTAAAAAACGTCATTTCACAAAAGCGAGACCTATTGCATTGCAAATGCTTGTAATGCATAGTAAACATTGACCTTACTGTGCACCTGGAAACGGCAATCTTTGTTGGGGCTTTTCAATGATTACCTCACTATCACCCTCCAACAGTGCCTTTCATCTCTACATAAACCGTCACATGTATTTTATTTGCTTTATAGTACCTCTTATACCAGTGTAGGGCGTTGTAGCACTTCACATCACACCCATAAAAAGACAATGAATCATATGTGTGTAAATCAGTGTAAAGGAAACGTTACATAAGGCAAAGGAGACTACAAGGTGTAGGATTCACAAGTCCGCAATACTGGTAGGCATTTTTAGAGTGATTGGTTTGGAGAAGCACAAACTCGGGATTCAGAACCTAATACAGTGGTTAGTGTTGACATTATTAATAAGAATGTATTTCTACCCAATCAAACCTTTTTTTGCAGCATCCGGATAATGAGAGGCTGGGAAAAAACATAACTTTCTAATTTGTACCATGCAGTTTGCATGCCATGCAGCTCTTTG
The DNA here is from genome assembly GCF_964204655.1 of Triturus cristatus. Lineage (NCBI taxonomy): Eukaryota > Metazoa > Chordata > Amphibia > Caudata > Salamandridae > Triturus > Triturus cristatus. Next base: position 1,205,025,667 of record NC_140585.1, on the reverse strand, counting down.
ATGGCAGTTCATAGCTCGCTGTGCTAGATAACGATTGTAACTTATGAACTGCGTAGTAACAAACGATTCCCTGTGACAAAAGGAGTAACCCACTGAGCTATACTCCTGAAATACTGTTCTTTGAAATGAAATGCATGGTACATGTTTTTTACAGCAGGCATGTTAACCATCTGTGCTACCTTAGATGAGTCAAAGCTGCCACTAGACAAAACTCCCATCGGTCTCCAGCAGATATTTTAATCACCCTAGTTATCGTGACACTTTTATTGTTGCCTGTAAACTGCTGGTCATACAAGGAAAGTGCAGTTCTTTTAAAAGTGGTACCTGCGGACCTCCTGGGAATGTGTTAAGGACCCCCCCCCCCTCCCCCCCCCCCCCTGCAGAACACAAGTTGGGAACCGCTGCATTACTGCATTTTCAGACAGTTGGATCCTTTGAAAGCTTCTGTGCTGGAGATAGCTTCTTGCACAAGGCAGGCCTTACCAACACTTCTATGGGCTTACGCTTAATGGCAGTTGCAGCGTACCTTCAAAACCAAGCGTGCACTCTCCTGTTTAAAATACCAGCCTTCATGGAGGGCTTAATGAGAGTAATACTTTAAAAATATCTCTGGCAACTGCCTGAACCTCAGTATGGTTTTCAGTCGACTCATGGGTCTTCCTTAAAAGATCTTCATTCATGTTGTATGAAATCCTATTTTTCCTCGTGATCACCCCAAATTGTTTTCTCTTGTTGGACCCTATACTTTTACAGGCTTTAGAACTCTGACTTTACCCATGCTAAGCAGAAGTGAAGTTCCTGATCTCCACCTTCAAGCATGGTTGAATTGGAATACTCCTAGTTACGGTAGTGAACTTTCCATATACTAGGAGCTTTGTGGTTCAGACTGCTTTGGTCACACAAAATATTGACTTTCTCCCTCCTGTCCCTCCAGAGAGAGAAACCTGGAAGTTCAACGATTGTGGTAGGCATATTTTCTCTTCTTCTAGCACTGCTTTGCACTCTCTGAACACTTCTTGTGTCCTGCCGATTCTCCCACGTCATGCGGGACTCAGTGAAACACCTCTTGCCCTTGCTTCCAGAGGTAGCCCGGAATGCTCTTGGTCTCCTGGGCCATGATGGTCAGCAAGCTGCCACTCTTAGCATCCGCTGTGGTATGGATACCACTGATTCTGTTGGTTGGGCTACGGCCTCTTCCATTACTCTACGTCGGCTTGCATGGTTGCATACTTAGGTTGTTCATAGGCTGTGGAAACTACTTTAATTGATCAGCCTTTTGATGGCACCACCCTTTTTGGCACACATTCCGACTCGGCCTTTTGCCGGTTCAGAGATAGTCATGATGGTGCGGAGTCTTACCTATTCGTTTTACTAAGGTTATCAGGGCCAGTTTGTTTCCCCTTGTTTTGACTCTTGTCCTCCTTAATAGGCGCGGAGTACTGTCTCCCTTCCAAGGTTACACCCAGTGTGGTGTTCCTGCTTTCTGCAGGTACTTTACTTCTCATTTATGCTGTCAGTGACCGGTTTTGTTTCCAGCCATCTGAAACACATCTTGCTCACATATCTCATGGGAGTCTGTTTTCACTGCTTCTTTCTGCCACTTAATTTTTTCCTACCCGAATGCTTTCTCTGTAGCTGGTTTTCTGTTACGTTGTGCAGATACACTGTAGCCTTGTTCTTCTTTTTCGGGAACATTATTTTGTATGCATTAGAGGTGTTTTATAAGCTGTCTATACACTTAGTATCCCTAATAGGGACTGCATTTTTTCTTTTCTCTGTCCCCTAAATATGGGCATGCTCTTGTCCTGGTTATCTGTCGTTCAGGTCTACGACCCTCTGTGGTGTGGACCTTCTTTTTGTTCTGCTTTACTCTTTGAGACACATGGATTTTCTCCTACTCTTACTATGTTTTCTCAGTTCGGGCCTGGGTTCTAAGACCCTCTTTCTCTGATGCCCTTATGGTTTTGGCATCCTGTTGGTGTATTATTTCGATTTGCACCTTTGCACTGTTTTCTTATGTGCCGCCCTCCCCCTATTTCTCCTTTATTGTGCCCCTGATGCTGCCTATCTTCTGCAATCTGGTGTTCTTGTCTGTGTTTTTTCCCCCCTTCAGTGTTCTACCTACCTACTTGTGGTACGTTTGCTGTTGTTGCCTTCTGCAGGGTTTTTATACAAGTGTCATCGCCTCTGGGGATTAGCTGTTGTCTGCTGTTCTTTCGGTTATCTTCACCTGGGACATCAGTCCCCTTGATTGTCTGGATCCTTGTCTGGTGTCCTTATTTCACAGGAGCTGGGTCTTCCTTCTTTTCTATCCTAACTTCAAGTTTCCAGGAAGCATTGGGCAGGTTTCTTACCTGTTTGCCCCTGCTCCCATAAGTTGGGCAATGTGTAATTGTCATAATTGACTATCTGTTGACCTTTGTTTCCACCGACCCTTTGTTCCCCCTAGCAGTCTTCTTCTTTTTCTTCTTCTCTTTCATGGTGGACTTTCCACATGCTATTTATTCTTTGCCTCTCCTGCTACTGCCTACTGACATCCTTACTCCTTCGTGGCGTTGGTTCTTGGATGGTTACCCATGTTTTCCTGTGGTGGGCAATGCCTTCCACTTCCTGCTCTTATGTGGCATTATGTTGTGGTTCTTTCAATCTCCACCTCAGTTACTGTTGTAACCTCTTTTAGCTTGTAGGGTGCATCATCTCTTATCTTCCGTGGTTACCTCTGTTCTTGGAGTGTCCCTTGTTCCTCCACTTCTCGTTCTCCTGCTCACTGGCAGAGACATGAGTTACCTTTGGAGGAGTGAATATATTTTCGCTGTACCCTGTTTGACTTTTGTATCTACGGGAATTCTATGTTTTATGTTTTTTTTATATACATATTTATCCTTGTATGCATTTGTCCTTGGATGTTTCTACATGTATACACCTACCTCTTGAATAGATGTCCTGTAGACATCTTTTACTTCAGATATAGATGTATGTATGCGTTTTACACATATGGTCGTCTGGCCTTCTATACGGTGTACATCTCTGCATTTTACACACACCCTTCTTTGTGACCTGGTTCAACCTTCTTGGTTGTACTTGTCTGATTCCTTCCTTCTCTTCAATGAGCGTCTCCGTTACATTATTACGGAGGATGCCTTGTATATCTATCCAGGCTCTCTGCATAAGAGGAGTTTCTTACCATTCTTGTTTTTCTAGCTGTGCTCTTAAGCATTCATTGTTCTCTCATTTTCTTTTTCTCCATTATTCTGTGATTGGAGGCCCTTTTTGCGAAATCTGTTTCTCGGGATAGTTTCCGTGATGATGGGTGAGGTCCTCTTTGTTCGTTGTACTTGTTCGCTGCGGCTGAGCACGCTGTGTATGCTCCTTCCATTAGTTTCAGCCTAGATTCTATGAACTATTGTCCTTGGTGCCTTTGCATTCCCCGATGGTAAGTTGCATCCCTTTTTGGGGCTGCCTCTTGCTGGTTCTATACTGTATTTCTCATGGTCTTGGTCTCATGGTCTACTTCCTACGGGCTTCAAATACTACTCCTTGGAGAGCAGTCGTTCGGTGAACATCTTGCTTCACCTATCATTTTTCCGATTGTATAGTGCCTTTCTATCTTTTGGACCGGCTTCACCTATTTGGGGATCTTTATGAGGTCAGTTTGCAGCTCCTCCTCCAAGGATGGTATTGCTTGGGGATCTGATTCTAAGATAAGGAATCTGCGGCTAGATGTCTTTATCAGGTGAACTAGTTACTTACCTTCGGTAACGCCTTATCTAGTAGAGAAAGGAACTAGCTGCAGAATCTTAATGGAACCACCCATCCTCCCCACTCTGCGAACTGAGGGCCTTGCAGTCACCTAGGTGCCCTCTTTGCTTTCTACTGCAATTCTTTCAATCAGTACTTGTTAATACAAGATTTTTCCCTTTTTAGCACACTGTTTCCTGAGACTGTTTCTCTAAGTGGCTCTGCGTTGTTGTCACGGAAATGGCCACAAAAGAAACTGATGTCTGCACGTCCGGTAAGGGCTTATATGGACTCCATTGACCTAACATTTGGGAGACGTGGTCGCTGTGAAGTAGCTCTACGCCCTCTACCGACGCACAGAGGTACTGCTGATAAATATTTCTGTATCCAGTCTGGCACCTAGAGAGGATTATAAGATGAGGAATCTGCTGTTAGATCCTGTCTCTACGAGATTAAGCGTTGCTGAAGGTAAGTAACTTGTCCGTTGGGTTCTTCGTGATGGGCACTTTGGCCGTTTGGTGTGCCAGGACTTTTTGGATGAATTGTACAATATTGTCAAAAATTGCTCATTGAATTTGACTCTCAATGATATGATGCTTTGAAGGTGACCGTTATTAATGTAATTAAGCCAAATTACTGCATGTTATTATCTATAAGTCACTTCACATTCTGGTAAAAAAATAAAAAGGTTCTGAAGTTGACTTCATCTGATTTGTATCTCACTCTCCCTTCACTTCACTCCAAGTTCATCTATATTTATTTTTATTATAACAGATTTGAATTTATGGCATCAACTCACCTGTTGCACACTTGTAAATTGTCTCTTGTACTGTATGCCGTAGCAAAATTGCTACAACCCCACCCATCCTGTAATCAAAAGACACAAGTAGAAGACAAGCTCTACACCCTAAATCAGTGTTGGCAAACACTGAGGGCAGGACACCAATGTTGTTAAAATGTTGCCTCTGTTTCCAAGTCAGAATTTAACAAAACATTCGAGGTCTCAAAAAACGAGACGATCTTAAATTCAGGACTCAGTAACAAGCCTTTTGTTACTCCAGGCCTATTGAATAATGTGTATGCAGCCAGGTCAGCGTGATATAGGCTGTTTGGGTATCAAAGTAACAAACATGGTTAGCCAGTCGGAGTCAAGGCAACAGGGTACAAAGCCCAAGCCATTGCTCATTTTAATAAAATCAGTTACAATGGTGCATAGTATGGCCAACAAAAATGTTTTGTTTAAGATTAAAAAGTGATAGTGCTTTTAGTTTCTCTTATTAAATATATTGGCAAACCTCCTTTGTAGTTATTAGTTTAAGTGTTTGAGCTAGGGATTGGAAGTGCAGCTTATTTCCCTTTAGCCACATGGGAGTTGCTTTGTTACTTAGTCATAGAGACCGGTTGGGAATGGCACATTATGAGCTGACCTACTCATTAAATTGTATTTCGTGACACTTTGAGTCCTATGGTGTTTATGCCATGGAGGCTGTCTCATACATTTCGTAGCAGTAGAAGGGGAGTAGAGACCACGTAGCATGCAGATATCTTGTAGATGCAGGCTCTCTCTCTGCACCTTCTTTTAATTAATTATGAATGTTGAATTCTTTACCTGTTTAACCTTACTGTCCAGTACTTCTTTGAGTTTTCTCCCTTGTTTGGGCCAGTCAGCAGCCCCTCTGGCAGCTCATACTCATTCATAAACTTTCCATAATAAATAATGTCTGTATGTCTATGCCTCGACTGCTTTGAAGAAGCCAGTCTGCTGCTGTTTTCTCTCTTCCTAGGTGAGCAAAGTATCTTGTTTCGGATGACTTTGCTCAGTAGCATAATAGGCATAATCTGTGATGTCGAGTAAAAATGTTGGTCTAAAGGTTTCAACCTTGTTCTATTTTTTTTCTCTCCCACAGTATATTGCAATGCATCAGATTGTTCTAAAAATGTAATGTTGCTTTGAGCATGCATTGTGGTTGCAAGGAAGGCAATCAGTTGGTCAGTGTATAAAAAGTGTGATCTTATTTTTTTCTGTTTTTCAATGACATCATGTCAATCTCACTTGGTGGGTCTCAGTTAAAGTTGGTGCTTTGTGACCATGTCCCTTTGTTTTTACTCTAAAACCACCATGTACTTCAGGGTACAGTGATGGAATCAGAGCTGTAACGCTTCCTGTGATAGCAGGAGAGATCACATGCCTCCTTGTTTGTGAATGTAGTACAGAATTACGTTTATTATCTCTGCATAAGTTGACCCTCATTTTGTCTATTTAAAAAGGCTTGGTCGACTGAGACTAGCCATCCCGTTTGACCACTGTGGCTTCAGAGCATATTGTTAAACACTTAATATCATTATTACACCTAAATATTGTGGGACAGAAGTATCCAAGTTACAAAAAGAAACTGCATAATGCAGCTTTCACTAATTTGGCATGCTTCTTATTTAGAGTTTACCTATTTATGTTATGGTTCAAGCTGAAAACTTAGGGTATTCCCCCCCAAATCTTATTGTGTTAAAGGATTGGATAGGGTTGCAACTAGGTGCAATTAAGTAAATTAAATCTTTTATACCAGTAAAAGGAACTTCCGCAGGGGAGCATATTTGACCCCCAGCTCTATTCTTTATATCTTGTGGACCAACCAGGTGCTGAAAATGAAGTTAATTCTTTTCTTCCTATTTTTGGTGGCCTGTCTGTTAATTGTGTGTTGAAGATATTGTCTCAAAGAAAGCATCACTTGTGTTTTTTTTCTCCAGTGAAAATTGGTGGTCCTTAAGGAATGTAAATCCTCACATTCTTTAAATTGATTCATTGGAAACAAAGCTAATGATTTTTAGAAGGCCACCTTCCAAACGTGGTTATAATTTAAATTAATAACAATATTATGGACTGTATACATTGTGTCCATTTAGGCATGCTTTTTAATTTTATCCTTTGTGCTAAGGAGCTTTTTTAAACCCATCTGAGTATAGCCAGCCTCCTTGATCAGGATGGGTTTATTGAGCTTTATTTGCAGCCATTGGCTAACAAAAAGCTGATGCTTTGTTAATGGTTTACATAGCAAAATTGACAGCAGCTCTTGTTTGAGTCTATTTTGTTACAAGAGATTGCCTTAGTTGACAGTTCTGAATTTTGATTATGGAAATTATTCGGCTTTTTGTCTTGAATGAGGAATGTTCGATATCATTTACTGAGGTTTGACCTTGACTATTTGGTCCTGGAACAGCATTAAGGTAGCTGTAGACGAGTCCCTTGTGAGCTTTCATTACATTGAATTGAGTAGTCCGAGTAACCTTTGTTGATTTGTCACGATCTTACTGATGCTATGGATATTTAGGGTATTAACTGGCAGATCGTGATGTGCATTAGTCTAAGTTGTTATTTAGAAACAGACTTTAAAGTTTGGTTTCTCAAAGGTTTGAGACAGATTTTTCTTATTTGATTAAAAATAGTTTGACTCTCTCCGATTATTAGAACAGCTAAAATGAAGTATATGCAGTTCTACATGCATAATTTGGATCCTTAATTTTTTTTTTATCAAAACGTTTATACGGATCCCAAGAAGAAAACAATTTTTTATCTAACACTGGTGTGCCCAGGAATGGAGACTGTCCTTTTATTTTACTTGTTAAATACAAGAACAAATGCATGCTTTGTTAATTTGTCCTTGATAGTTTGACTTAAGTCCAATGTTTGTGAAACAAAATATAGTTGGTGTTAATGCTGCTATTGATTCTTTAATTCAGCCTGTTACTTTAAAAGCATGTTGTCTTTAAAACATTTTACTGCGATTTTAAAAGCATGTAGGGAGCTCGGGAGGATGACCATGGGTTTAGGCCACGCTAATATAATGCCACAAATGGTTATGAAGAACCACTATAAAGACGTTTTAGGTTGAAGAAGCACTTTGAAATAGATTTGTGTAGTGGCAGCATTGGAAAATGTCAAATGAGTAGGAACACATGGAGACTAGTCGGAAGTCCTCAAGTTGTGAGAAATCTTTGAAGGAAGGGCTTCAATGTGTGCATGAAGTATGGGTGAATGATCTAGCAGGTTTGAAGAGCAGTGAGAAGCTGTTTTACATGTGCGTGCAGTTAGAAAAGGTTCTTGGGTGTGGTAGCTCTGGTGAGACAGGTCTGGTGTTTGGTACATTGAGAGATGGTCCTTTGTGTTGGTAGCACTTCAAGGTCTCAAAAGAGATAAGCAACGATGGTCTCAAGGGTACTGATGACACTACCTGAAAGTGGAATTGGGAAGCATTGTGAGAAGATTTTAAAGGGATTTAATGAGCACTGGCAGATGTTTTGGGCAGATGTATGAAAAACTACATCTTGTAGGGTCTTTTGGAGACTGGATGTATGCATTTGTTAGGCACATTAGGAGATGGGGAGTACTGGGAGAAGGTCTTGTGATGAAATTGGGAGAGGTGCTCAAGGTGAGAAGATTTCTGAAGGATCAGAAGAGCACTGGTAGAAGTGTGCAATGGAAATGGAATGTGTTCACAAATGGAGAGCAGCATTGGATGGGAGAATTTGTGTTACTGTTAACTAAGAGTGTCACCACTGGGGGAGTAACCTTACACAAGGATGTTTTTCTCTCCAAATTGTGTTAATAGTTCTGATTTGGAAGAGTTCTAGACAGTTTAAGGCTCTCGCCAGAAATAAAATCGTACAGGATTTTATTTTCTGACAATCTGTTTTTTATCTTCCACAGAGTCCAGATAATAAGAGGTTAGAAGGGTTATCGAAGCAGCTGGACTGGGATACCAGGAAAATCCAACGATGGTTTCGAGATCGGCGGAATCAAGACAAGCCTAGCACACTCACAAAGTTTTGCGAGAGCATGTAGGTGTGCATTTGTCCATCTCTGTGATGCGTTTTCTGCTTTATTTGGAAACGTTGCTCCTTTTTGAACTGAAGGCTAGCAGCTTTCAAATCAGTTATTGTTAGGTCGCAGAAAAAAAATCTTATTTCACATATTGGGTTTGGCACTTAATTTGAAGCACATAGGTCTGATTAACAGGTGGTGGGTAGAATGCCATTCTTATTGCAAAATATAGAGACCCTTTTGCTAAACCTGAATCCTATTTCCTTTATCTACAATTTGGAGGAAAAGGCACCACATTTCTGGACACTGCTCTTAAAAGGCATCATACTGATATAAGCTCTGTTTGCCGCAGAAACATTTTCTAACCTAATGGACTATATTGTGCCTAATTTGTGATTTGAATACAATGTGACGTTTGATAATCATTATTTGTTGTCCTCATGGTTCACTGAGTCTGGATACTGGCTACACATCTGGGGGTGAGGCTTTGATTAGCCTAAACTTCCTGCAGTTCACATGACCAGCTGTGGTTTGCCATTTGGTACATCTTGACGACCTGCTGTTTAATTAGAAATGCCCATTAAATGTATTATATGACCTTTGGTTTCCCTTTCCAGGTGGAGGTTTACATTTTACTTGTATATATTCTCCTATGGATTACGATTTGTGTGGTCGGTGAGTTACACTCTTCTATCCAAATAGTTACAGATTGGCTATATAAATAAACTTTTAAGGATTGTATTGACAAAGTGGGGGTTTTTGGGGGCAGGGACACAGACAGCTTGCTATTCAATTAAAGATATAGGTATGCCGGATGAGAGGTGGAGTTTAATTTTAGTTATCCGGTTTAATGCTCTTTTTGCAGTACAAATGTAAAGTTTGTGAGTATTGAATGTAGAATACATTAAATCCCAACTACATTGAGGGAATAGACAGTTGGGTGGGGGGGGGGGAGGGGGAGGGGCGGCATGGAAGAAAGGATCAAATGTGTTGTCCTGGATGCCTTGAGCATTTTGTATGTTGGCATCCTCAAATGCTTACGAATTGTATAATGTTTTCTACTATGATTTTTCTCTGCAGACACCTTGGTTTTGGGATACTAGACAATGCTGGTACAATTACCCCTATCAGGTATTTAGACTGTTATTCAACCCCATAATGAGCATGTCTGTCTTGTACATGTGATAGAATAAGTTTGTCATTAAGATTTTTTTGATTGGTTTTTGATATTTTTCTTCTATTTCTAATATTTAGTAAAATACGATTAAATGTGTAATGAAATATGTCCTAGCTATCATTGCAGAAAGTTTCAATTGTATTTAGGACTTGGAAGCGAGGATTAGGCCTTACGTTTTCCACTTTATAAGCAAGCAGCCAATAAAAGATATGTATATCAACATTAAACTACATTTCCCATGAGCCCTTTGGAAAAGAAACAAAACAGTTTATCCAATCTGAACACCGTAGATCCTCTCAACATTCTCTGGAGATGCTCTATCCTCTTCTTTCTTCCTACAAACACAGCCGACTTCTCCAAGGATCACTCTTGTTTATTCAAATCTGTCCCTGAGAAGACAAACGAGTGACGTAAGGTTTTGGTTTCCGCAACTGTGTTAACGCAAAGGTCATCAAACAATGCTGGATAAGAACACAATATGCAGGTGCATCTATCAAGACAAGAAATTGCGAAGCGCTCTTTATTATTGTATAACAGTACAGGCTCATTAACTGAACAACTTCATTATTATAATTTCACATCTTATTAGGTGGGCATAGTAACAAATGCTAGGAAATGTTTCATTCTGTGTCGCGACCGGAGGCGAGGATTAAGCTAGTTTAAAGCTTCACGACCACCAGAGATGCCAAATTTGAAACTGGTTTGAAGTAAAACCTTTTGAAGGTTGAATTTGCATTGATAATGTCCTCCAATTGAAGTAAGCTCCAAAATAAGAGATGTTAATCCCCTCCTCCTGCATGGCCCATCGGACCCATCTAGCAATGGTAGGAGAAGAAACAACTTTGTGAGGTGTAATGAGAGCAATGAATAATTCTTTCACCCTGAGGGCGCAGATCTTCTGTCATAGACTCATAAGCCTTCACTGCTCTAACACATAGCTCTGGAACATCTGGAAATGCTAAGTATGAGACAGTCCTTGAGTTACATTTTGTTAATCTTAAAATATATAAAGTTATTCTGTCTGGAGTGAATATCCTACTTGGTACATCCAGGGCTCTCACATCCGAAACTCTTCGGCATGAGATCAAACACAACAGAGTATCTAGTGTTCGAAGCATGTGTGCTGTAGATACTCATGCTTTCCATAAGTCCACCATCTAGTGTTGGGCTTGGATGATTACAAGTTGTTTTTGTTTCAAGAAGTTTTCTTCGAGTCACAAGGTTGTGACTCATCCCCATGATTATCGATGCCATTTTCAGATTGTTTTTTTCTGCTGACTGGTTCGGATGTAATCTCTTGCGCTCCGGTTTGAGACTCCTTAGAACAACCTATTGGTTATTGTATAGATCTCCACTCAACGGTATTGTCTTGATCGTGTAGTTCGTTTCGTCCAAGAGCTCACCATTTTGTGTAGCAGGTTTTCGTCTGACTCTTGTGGCCTATGAGCCATGCCTGGCCAGGCTCCTTTTCTCCATTTCAACGTCCTTCGGAGAATGACCTGCTGATGGAATGAACTCCGTTCCGCTTCTGTCATGAGTGTCATTTTAAGTGCCCCCATACCGACCAACACTGCATTTGCAACCTATGCCTCTCGCCAGATCATTGAGAGGACACCTGTGAGGCCTGCAAATCTGTTTGATCAGAAAAAGACCCTCAGAGATTGATGTGCTTGTCGCCAAGAAATGCAGCGCAGGCAAGCGAACAATGTTCTGGACATCTTCGGTCGGCAACAGGTCAAAGATGAGGAAGCTTCGGCGGCACAAGAGGAATCATCCTCTATTCATGATTATGATTCTCAATCAGATTTGGACTCGGCCACCCTTCAGCCGGCACAAAAGCATCGGACAATGAGTACAACTACCCCTGATCCAAAGCCCAAATCTGCCTTGACTGCAAAAACTGCTCATGGTCCGTGTAGGAAGGTGGAATCTGACTATATGGTTGCCCCCAACTTTTTGCCTGGTATTTGGATGGTTTTTGACTAGTCTGGCTGGGATCCTGCTATCCAGGACCCCAGCCTATCTGCTTCCTCCCTAAACCTGATGTGAGTACCCTAGGTACATTCCAATTGGTTACTGAGGACACCCTACCAGCCCCTTGTAGATGGTACCCTAGGTACCCAGGGCATGGGTCCCTCAGAGGCCTACCAGGGGCAGGGTATGCTCAGACGTGAGTCCCTTTCTCAGTTTGCCACTGGATTCAAGCAAGCCTGGCTGAAGACGGCTGAAATGCCAGAAACCGGTTCTAGGAAGCTTGTTTCCGGTCCAGGGAATGCATTGCTTGGCAGTTCGGGCTGGACTGTTCCCATGAGGCACAGGGTCAGACTGATTTGCATATGGCCATGCTTGTGCGCCGGGACGCCCCTGGGTAAGCTGAGCGCATTATAAATTTCATATTATTATTATTATTTGAGTGTTTGATTGGTTCTGATGCTCCGTCCATCACCACCCCCTTTTGTACTGCTTTGTTCGCCATAAGTTGGCAGGGTATGCTCAGACGTGAGTCCCTTGCTCACTTTGCCACTGGATTCAAGCAAGCCTGGCTGAAGATGGCTGAAATGCCAGAAACCGGTTCTAGGAAGCTTGTTTCCGGTCCAGGTAATGCATGGCTTGGCAGTTCGGGCTGGACTGTTCCCATGAGGCACAGGGTCAGACTGATTTGCATATGGCCATGCTTGAACTGGGGTGGCAGAGTGGGCTAAAGAACGGTGATGGATTAAGCCCAGATCTGTTGACTGGGTGTGAGTGTTTGATTGATTCTGATGCTCCTTCCATCACCACCCCCTTTTGTACTGCTTTGTTCGCCATAAGTTGGCAGGGTATGCTCAGACGTGAGTCCCTTGCTCACTTTGCCACTGGATTCAAGCAAGCCTGGCTGAAGACGGCTGAAATGCCAGAAACCGGTTCTAGGAAGCTTGTTTCCGGTCCAGGGAATGCATGGCTTGGCAGTTCGGGCTGGACTGTTCCCATGAGGCACAGGGTCAGACTGATTTGCATATGGCCATGCTTGAACTGGGGTGGCAGAGTGGGCTAAAGAACGGTGATGGATTAAGCCCAGATCTGTTGACTGGGTGTGAGTGTTTGATTGGTTCTGATGCTCCGTCCATCACCACCCCCTTTTGTACTTCTTTGTTCACCAGGGGCTGCAGCACTTATTGTGCCACCCCTGGGACAGCCATACCAAATGACACCACCAGACCACTACTGTAGTCTGGGTAAGGTGGTGCTTGCACCCCTTACAGGGATATAGGTAGCCTGTATCCCACTTACTACAACACATATATCCTCATAGGTCACCCCTAGAGCAGGCCTTGCTAATCCTACAAGGCAGGGTGCTGAGATGTGTGTGAGGGGGGACCCCTACCTGAGTAGGGCCCCTCTGCAACCTTCTTAAAATCATTACTGGGTTGTTTGTAGTGTAGCCATACCATATACTCTTAACATCATTCTAAGTCTATCGGGATAGTGTGATAACTTGAGAATGGCTACACAGAACCATATCGTGTTTGGTGTCAAACATGTAGGAATCATACCCCCAATCTAGCCATGGGACTGAGGGCATGATTCCCCCCTGCTAGAGGGGCGATATGGGAAAAGCGGAAGAATTTAGACACCAATTTAAAAGTGCACGCGAAGTACAAAATGGATGCTACCCGCCACCCACACAACTCTGGCTGCCTGTTGCTGGGCCGAACTCCAGCCACGGCAGCTGGACAATAGGGATCCTGTTGCAGGGAGGTGTTCCCACCTCCCCAGACAGACTATGTTGATTGGAACTGGGTGGGTGCACCATAGGATACCTTTCAGAGCTGCACGTAGGCTTCTCCAATGCCTGCATTCTGCATACACCGCCTGGAACCGGTTTAGGGGCATCCTGTCCCCTGCCCAGGCGGGAAACACACAAAGTGGAGAGGGTGTAGCCACCCTTTCCCGCCTGACCTCTGATTGGTGGACCCTGATCTGGACACTCCCCTAATCTTTGGATAAAGGTGAATACTGGGTGCCTCAGATTATTCTTGAACTTCACAGTCTTGACCTTCGACTTGCTGCCGCACAGCTACCTGAAGAAATCTCCCTTGGGGTAAAGGAGTTACCCCCCTGCTTGGCAGGCACCTGAAACACTGTAAGTGACCCGGTTGGAACCTCGCTGCTCCTTCGGACATCGACGACTCTTTCCTACCTTGAGGTGGGTTTCCAAGCATCCCAGAGGCCAGTGAGTGTGCACAGCAAAGCTCTGCACCGTGGACCCACGTGGGTGCCGAGATCTCCAATACCCCCAGGACACCGGCCACCTCTTGCATAGCACCCGACCCCGACGAGTGGGGAAGTTGTGCTTTGGCCCATTATTGAGCCAACCTCTCTGCAGCATCTGTGCCAAAGATCGACGCCCTAGCCCGCTCCGGCGACCCGTGGGCGCACCTTTACGCACGCCAAATTGTTGCCTTCCGCGGTCCCTTGTCTCTCGACTTGTGGGCCCTAGCGGAGGACAATCTTCGATTCCAAGAGTTCCCCTGGTTGCTCCAGGCCTGCTCTTCAGTCTCCTCGCTGGAGACCTCGCACAGACCTCGTGGGTCTGCACCAGTAGCTGCTTTGTGTTCCTTGCGTGGGTTGCGGTTGCCAAGGCTTAGTGGATCCAGTCCAGACACTAACACCGCAGCGACCCTCATCCTTCGTGGGACAGTCGCTCTCCAGAAGCTGGCCTTCCTTGAAGCTTCCTGGACCCCGTGGCTGACGATCCAAGCTACACCTCTTCGACCTGGAAGTACCCGACATTGAAGGGTTCCTTCTCTTGAGCCCCCTGGTCACTGTGCCGTGACCCAGACTCTGTCCCCTCTGCTTTCAGGTTCCTCTCTACAAGATCTACATTTTCATTCTTCACGACAACGACGACGCTTGTGGCTAGCAGCAGTTCTTCACGTTTTGCCATTGAAAATCAGCCCGCGACCCGACATCGAAAACGACCTATGCACCCGGCTTCCCTGGGGCAGGTAACAGTGGTACCTCGGTACTCTCGTGTGTGTGTGCCCTTCAAAAGCTTAACTCTAAAGTGTTGAACTTGAACTCCTGCTAGAAGTGTTTTTAAACTTGTAAAATCGAACCGCAACATTCTCCATAGGCTATAATAGAGATCCCGACAGTAACTTCAGTCACTGCACGCGTCTCCCGTGGGTCCCCTTCCTAACTACCTTGGGTGGTTTCACAAGGGGCCAGCGACCCTAAATGCCCTAGGCATTGTCTGTAGAATTGTCGTGGTTCTTGTGCCACTTTTTTTATATATGGTTTGGTCCCCCCCCGGGGCCTTGTGATTCCAGTTCTATTTATTGTAACTATCAATGCTTGTTTTAATTGTATCTTCACCTCTAGCCTCATAAAGAGACTAGTGGGGTTATTTCCTAGAATAAATACATATCTTTTATATATATACCTGTGTGGACTACTCTTTCATTTCGTTATTCAAGAGGTTATCTATGGTAAAACAATAAGCTTTAATAATCACAAAAACGGTTCAAAGCCAGGGGGTCCTAGGGAAAATTTTAAAGACCGCACAGGGTTTATTCCCCAACGTTCAGATCAAAAAACAGTACGAAACCCTGAGGTCTAATAGTACAAAAAACTAAACGAGAAGATCGGTGAAGTGTAGAAACAAACTAAGCCCGAAGGATACTTTCTGGGGCAATCCCTTTTTAGGACGTAATCCCTCACTCACCAAAAGGTGACATGCTTCATCATTTGGGATTCTCCACCCAGAGGAAAAACCTAGTTCCTCTGGGGGCGACAACCCCCTCTCTGAGAGGGAGGAGCTCAGGGATGTTTTAATGGAGGATAAACTAAATCCACAAATGATGAGCTAATAATGTAAGTGAGGAGTGCAGTGCTGATCAGAAAACAGTTAAGTAAAAAAAAGTGTAATAAAACTAGTTCAAGGACGGCAAACACAGGAACAAAGTAGTCATTAACAGCCGTACATGACCAGGATTAAAATAGTGTACACCACCAGTCAAAAGGTCATTGACTGAGGTGAATTATTAACAAATATTGGTCGACCTGTTTCAGCCACAACGCCTATAAGGAGGCTAGGCTTTCTTCAGGACCATTCAAGCTACTGCGAGAACAAAAGTGTGGAAACCACACAAATAAAGGATACAGACGACACATGAAACCACTTGACATGTCCGTAACTGGTGTGTTTCACCTTCACCTAAATAAAAATATATATAAATATAAAGATTACTAGGTGTTCAAACAGCAAGGATAATGATGCATAAAACCAGAATCTTAAACCACACAAATGTACTCAAATGAATGCAAAAAAGCTCACCCGTCAAGACTGGGTGAGTCAGCAACCTCCGCCTGGCAACCGCTCAGGAAAGGAACACCGCTCTGCAAAAGTACGGTGAAAAACACTGATAAAGAAAAGCACAAAAACTGCATAATGCAAAGGAGCTTAGCATATCAACTCTGCTGAACACTCCTTACAAAGCAAGATAGAGACACACTAAATCTGAGGGGGGAGACTAACAACTACCTTCGCCATGAAGATACAGAAAGTAAACAAGCATAATCAGCTCAGCACAGAGAGTAAAAGGGTCAGAATCGTGTGTTCACACAAGCTTAGTGTGAACTACACAAGCTCCAATGAAAACAATAAAAGTAACAAAAAAGAGAACATCCACGAAGGGAGTCCTTTGTTAAAGAGAGGAAATTCAGCTCTCAATGAATGTAAATGCAAGTCAGGCATAGCGTCACATCGATCTCGATGCTGAGATAATGAAATAATAATGAGTGTCTAAACTACCTGGTGCATAACTGAACTTAAGAATAAAACTAAATTTAAACAGAAAAATGCCAATAAGTGAGTCAGAACCCCCAAAAACGAGATGCTTACCTCTCCGTCGGTGAACCGGCTTAACAATGAGCCTGAAGCCGGAGGTCCCGCGGCAGAGGCAAATTCTCATATAAAACGCCTACTAACGGAGGCATCAGCCAATCTGAATGCTCCATTCAATGGAGCCAATCAGGGAAGCCCTGTGACGCGTGCACCTTCCAACCCTTTGCTGCGGGCGCTAAATGTGTGTAAACCCAAAAATACATAACACAGGCCAACATTGAACCTGTCTTATACCCAAAGCTAAAAGGAATTACGAATAAATCTCTCGAGGCCGTCTTTACTACGTACATGCCTCGATACGTCTGTCCATGCCCTGTGACTAATGCGCATGCGTCGCAGCAAGACGCTCCGTCCTTGGCGACCCATTCATACCGGGCATGCCCTGTGACTAATGCGCATGCGTAACAACAAAACGCTGCGTCCTTAGCAACCCAGTCCTACCGGGGAAATGTCTGCATGTAGATCAGAGATTGAAAAAAGCTATATAAACGGAATCAACCGTCACCTGTAAATCTATGCGGCCGAAACGGAAAAATCAAAGTAAATAAATCTAATTATACTCTTCTGTCACACAGTCGATGCAACTACTTATACTAATGAATGGTGTACATACGGAACACAAAACGCTGCATTCTCATCATAGACCTGCGCATGACCACCAATACAACACTCAGTCATGGTAAGATGAGGTAATACGGCAAAGAGAGAAAGGTTTAATAGGAAAGGTCCAAACACATTAGGCTCTACAGAACACCCTCAACATACTAAAAGGCACGATATAAAAATGCAATTATATCACCTAGTCTTACAGATACCACATAAAAGTAAGAATTCATAGTGATAGCCACGGGATATCATCGTTTAGCCCTCTGATATCTGTTTGTAATTTGTGTACCCACCATTGCTCACGTTTGAATAAAAAAGAAGAGCAATCAGTCAAGTGAGGGGGAATAAATGGTTTCTCAAGAACAACTTGCAGCTAAACATGGTCCGAATGATCTGCAGTGGACAGTTCTTGAGAAACCATTTATTCCCCCTCACTTGACTGATTGCTCTTCTTTTTTATTCAAACGTGAGCAATGGTGGGTACACAAATTACAAACAGATATCAGAGGGCTAAACGATGATATCCCGTGGCTATCACTATGAATTCTTACTTTTATGTGGTATCTGTAAGACTAGGTGATATAATTGTATTTTTAAATCGTGCCTTTTAGTATGTTGAGGGTGTTCTGTAGAGCCTAATGTGTTTAGACCTTTCCTATTAAACCTTTCTCTCTTTGTCGTATTACCTCATCTTACCATGACTGAGAGTTGTATTGGTGGTCATGCGCAGGTCTATGATGAGAATGCAGCGTTTTGTGTTCCGTATGTACACCATTCATTAGTATAAGTAGTTGCATCGACTGAGTGACAGAAGAGTATAATTAGATTTATTTACTTTGATTTCTCCGTTTCGGCCGCATAGATTTACAGGTGGCGGTTGATTATGTTTATTTAGCTTTTTTCAATCTCTGATCTACATGCAGACATTTCCCCGGTAGGACTGGGTTGCTAAGGACGCAGCGTTTTGTTGTTACGCATGCGCATTAGTCACAGGGCATGCCCGGTATGAATGGGTCGCCGAGGACAGTGCGTCTTGCTGCTACGCATGCGCATTAGTCACAGGGCATGGACAGACGTATCGAGGCATGTACGTAGTAAAGACGGCCTCGAGAGATTTATTCGTAATTCCTTTTAGCTTTGGGTATAAGACAGGTTCAATGTTGGCCTGTGTTATATATTTTTGGGTTTACACACATTTATCGCCCGCAGCAAAGGGTTGGAAGGTGCCCGCGTCACAGGGCTTCCCTGATTGGCTCCATTGAATGGAGCATTCAGATTGGCTGATGCCTACGTTAGTAGGCAATTTATACAAGAATTTGCCTCTGCCGCGGGACCTCCGGCTTCAGGCTCATTGTTAAGCCGGTTCACCGACGGAGAGGTAGGCATCTCGTTCTTGGGGGTTCTGGCTCACTTATTGGCATTTTTCTGTTTAAATTTAGTTTTATTCTTAAGTTCAGTTATGCACCAGGTAGTTTAGACACTCATTATTATTTCATTATCTCAGCATCGAGATCGATGTGACGCTATGCCTGATTTGCATTTACATTCATTGAGATCTGAATTTCCTCTCTTTAACAAAGGTCTCCCTTCGTGTATGTTCTCTTTTTTGTTATTTTTATTGTTTTCATTGGAGCTTGTGTAGTTCACACTAAGCTTGTGTGAACACACGGTTCTGACCCTTTTACTCTCTGTGCTGACCTGATTATGCTCGTTTACTTTCTGTATCTTCATGGCGAAGGTAGCTGTTAGTCTCCCCCTCAGATTTAGTCTGTCTCTATCTTGCTTTGTAAGGAGTGTTCAGCAGAGTTGATATGCTAAGCTCCTTTGCATTATGCAGTTTTTGTGCTTTTCTTTATCAGTGTTTTTCACCGTACTTTTGCAGAGCGGTGTTCCTTTCCTGAGCGGTTGCCAGGCGGAGGTTGCTGACTCACCCAGTCTTGACGGGTGAGCTTTTTTGCATTCATTTGAGTACATTTGTGTGGTTTAAGATTCTGGTTTTATGCATCATTATTCTTGCTGTTTGAACACCTAGTAATCTTTATATATTTATATATATTTTTATTTAGGTGAAGGTGAAACACACCAGTTACGGACACATGTCAAGTGGTTTCATGTGTCGTCTGTATCCTTTATTTGTGTGGTTTCCACACTTTTGTTCTCGCAGTAGCTTGAGTGGTCCTGAAGAAAGCCTAGCCTCCTTATAGGCGTTGTGGCTGAAACAGGTCGACCAATATTTGTTAATAATTCACCTCAGTCTATGACCTTTTGACTGGTGGTGTACACTATTTTAATCCTGGTCATGTACGGCTGTTAATGACTACTTTGTTCCTGTGTTTGCCGTCCTTGAACTAGTTTTATTACACTTTTTTACTTAACTGTTTTCTGATCAGCACTGCACTCCTCACTTACATTAGCTCATCATTTGTGGATTTAGTTTATCCTCCATTAAAACTTCCCTGAGCTCCTCCCTCTCAGAGAGGGGGTTGTAGCCCCCAGAGGAACTAGGTTTTTTCTCTCGGAGTAGAATCCCAATTGATGAAGCATGTCACCTTTTGATGAGTGAGGGATTACGTCCTAAAAAGGTATTGCCCCAGGAAGTATCCTTCGGGCTTAGTCTGTTTCTACACTTCACCGTTCTTCTCGTTTAGTTTTTTGTACTATTAGACCTCAGGGTTTCGTACTGTTTTTTAATACAATAAGCTTAACACTCCTTCAAGACTTAGCCTGAAGGCTGCTCTCCACAGCTAACACTAGGATAGCTTTCTTTAAAGGTTGTCTTTAACCTATCACCTTAAGAGTCGAATTGGACTGGTGCAAGGTGGCCACTATAACTAGTGACCAGCATATGCCAGGCCAACTTCTCACAGTCCGCCACTGCAAAAAGGCCATGCTGCGCACCGAAAGACTGAATTGGAAGCCCCGCCCTACAGCAGGGGCCTCCACATTTGGGCCTACAACGCCTCGACCCTCAGTATCGGCACCGAAACAGAAACTGGTTATTTCTGATCCGATACTAGCTCCGCCTAAGTCAAAGCTCTCCCCCACCAAAGTGTTTCACTTTCAGATCAAAGACTTCACCGGAGCCGATCCTTGATGTCATGCAGGAAAGACTCGACCCAAAGCAAAAAACACTCCAGATTCAACCTGGAACTAAGAAAATCATGCTTCAGCCTGCAAATAAACAGTCTGCAAAGAAACAATTTACTTTCCAGGAGGCTTTAGATGCTCCTCTACAACAGCCAAAAAAAAGGATGCTGCAACAAGCCCTTTGCACATTCATACTCCAACACAACCACCACCACCTAACTCACCAACACCATCTGAGCCAGGTGACATGTCTCCTCACTCAACCATAATAAATGATGAGTATATACCACAAGACATGTACCCAGGGGATGCCAGGGATGATCCTCAAGGGGATATAGACCCTGATCTCTATCCCACACGGCCATCACCACCTGATGCCGCTTCTGCATATCAAAATCTCATAGCAAGGGCAGAGGCTTACCATCCTGTACCCTTTCATGAAGATATAATAGAAGAGAACTTTCTGTTTGAAACCCTATCTAACACTCAAAGGGAAACACAATACCTACCACTCCTAAAAGGCATGGTACGCCACACAGAGGACATTTTTAAGAAACGTTTCAAGGCGAGAGTTATAGAACCATGTACTTACAAAATATATATGGCTACACCAACAGATCCTAGTTATATTAGAGGTCAATTAACCCCACACTCCCTAGTAGTGTCTAATGCAAGGAAAAGGACCAACTCCCAAACATCAGGAGAGACGCCATCTCCCGACAAGGAATCTAAATGAATAGATGCTTGTGGAAAACGGGTAGCTGCCCAAGCATCTAATCATTGGTGCATAGCTAATAGTCAGGTTCTATTAGCTAGATACGATCGGGTCCATTGGGGCGAAACCGAGGTGCTCCTCCAAAAAAAAAAAAAAAAAAAAAAAGGACAGGAAATTGTAAATGAAGGTAAACTTATAACTGACAGCTCCATAAAGTGTGCGTTAGACACAGCTGATACCGCTGCTAGGGAGATAAATACTAGTATTCTATTGCGTAGACATGCATGGCTTCGTGTCTCAGGATTCAAGCCCGAGGTACAGCAGACAGTCTTACAGCTACCATTTGACAAAGAACACACCTCAGGTGGACGCAGCTCTAGAAAAGATGAAAAAAAGGACAGAGTTCGCAAAATGAATTGGGGCTTTGTAAACAACCACAAATCGTGGGTCCTTTCGAAGACCTACCTATAGGCAAGGTGGAAGATCCGCCTATTCTGACACTGGGGCAGTATATAAAAATCAGGGACAGACCTCTAGTCCAAAAACATTCTATAGAGGTTCCTATAGAGGAAACAATTTTAAAGGAAGAGGTCAGGGCATAATACCCGTACCTCAAACAATGACTTCCTTACCATTCCCCCAATCACTTAACGCCTGTTGGAGGTCGTCTTCTAAAGTTTCTACCAATCTGGAACTCAAAAACAGATCCGTGGGTGTTGGATATTATCCAACATGCCTACTGTCTGGAACTAGTTACAACTCCTCCAAATATCCCACCTCGCAAACATTAACTATCAATACAACATCAAATTCTCCTTCAGCAGGAAATAGCAACTCTTGTACAAAAAGGAGCAATAGAACCAGTTCAAAAACAATTTCAAGGAACAGGTTTAATCACTATACTTCTTATCCCCCAAAAAGATGGGTCTTTACACCCCATTCTCGATCTCAGACAATTAGACCATTACATTATATCAGAAGACTTTCATATGGTCACTCTTCCATTGCTACAAAAGGGAGATTTCATGACCACCCTGGATCTAAAGGATGCATATTTTCACGTGCTCATCCATCGTGCACACAAAGTATCTCTGGTTTCAATTTCAGGACAACCATTATCAATTCAAAGTTCTTCCATTTGGGATTACCATGGTACCCAGGATATTCACAAAATGTCTAGCAGTAGTAGCTGCTCATCTTTGAAGACACAACATGCATATGTTTTCATATCTAGACGACTGGTTAATAAAAGCAAGCAGTCTCAACCTCTGCAGCCACAATACTTAACAAACCCTAACTCTTCTACATCAATTAGGGTTCACCATCAATCTACAAAAGTCAAACCTACAACCACGTACCATACAACCATATCTAGGAGACCTGATCAACACACATTCAGCACTGAGATGGCCACATCCAGACAGAATCAACAACATAGTATCATTAATTCAACAGTTTAAAAACGGGGACTTCTGTCCCAGCCAGTACATTTCAAGGGCTGTTGGGCATGATGGCATCCCGTATCTTGGTAGTGCCACATGCCAGACTACACAGGAGACCTCTCCAGGAATGTCTTTCTCATCAGTGGACACAATCACTATGTCAACTTCACAACCTAGTGTTGGTAGACAGCCGCATACACCACTCTGGAATCCCCACACCACTCTGGAATCCCCACACACCACTCTGGAATCCCCACACACCACTCTGAAATCCCCACACACCACTCTGAAATCCCCACACACCACTCTGAAATCCATACACACCACTCTGAAATCCAGAGTTTATCCAAAGGGCAGCCGTTTCAAGACCTAGTTCCATAGATAATTCTCACAGCAGATGCTTCCCTTATAGGTTGGGGAACTCATCTTCAGAACCCCACAATCAGGGAGTATGGGATCCCAAACACAAAGATCTCCATATCAATCATCTACAGTTGCAAGCTGTTCACCTACCAGTGAAAGCTGTCCTACCTCACCTACTACACAAAGTTGTCCTATTTCAAACCGACATTATGACAGGTGTGTATTATATACAAAAGCAGGGGGACACACACACGCCAATTATCTCAGCACAGACAATATGGAGCATAGCAATACACCATAAGATTAATCTAGCAGAACATGTCCTGGGGACAAGCAACCAAGTTGCGGACCTTCTTAGCAGGACTTAGCTACACGTCCATGAATGGGAACTCCACCAGACTTCTTCTACCATGCTTCCAAAGGTGGGGGTTTCCACAAATAAATCTGTTTGCAACCAAAGAAAATGCAAAATGCTAAAACTTTGCAAGCAGCTATTCATACCAACAGTCCAAAGGCAATGCTCTATGGATCAGTTGGTCAGGGATATTTGCCTACGCTTTTCCGCCTCTCCCATGTCTTCCATTAGTGGTAAGGAAACTACTGCAAACACATCTTACAATGATGCTCATTGCACCAAGATGGGCTTGCCAGCCCTGGTTCTCGACACTCTTGGAACTATCCCTAGTTTCACACAAGAAGCTTTACCTCAAGCTGGAACTTCTCACGCAAAACAAAGGGAAACTAAGACACCCCAATCCCATAGAAATGAACCTTGCAATTTGTCTCCTGCGGTCTTAGAGTTTGGATATCTAAACTTCCCACAAGAATGTATGGACATTCTTAAGGAAGCCCGTAAACCTACCACAAGGCAATGGTACGCGGCCAAATGAAAAAAAAAATTGTTTACTGTCAACAGAACATCAAGCCTCTTAATGCAAGGGTGCAGACACTCATTACTTTCTTATTGCATTTACAAACAACAGGGCTAGCATATACATCTATACGCTTACACCTGGCGGATATTGCAGCCTAATTGCAGAATAGATAGCACTTATTATTATTTAGGATTCCTGTCATTAAAGCTTTTATGGAGGGACTCAAAAGAACCATTCCTCCCCGGCTTCCTCTTGCACCATGCCTCATGGGCCCTACCTTCGAACCTTTTCACTTCTGTCAATTGCAAAACTTATCATGGAAACTTGCCTTTTTAATTGCTTTCACTTCTCTTGGAAGGTGATGCAGCGGAGTTTACCAGCTCTACACATTCATACACACAACACTCATTTGGGCCCATATACATTCATACACGCAATGAACTGGCAAATATCTGCTGGTCATCAATTTTGTTTACCCTAGGAAACCTTTACACCAGTCTTCTTACCACTCCTGTCTCCTGAGTAAATGAACAACTCGAAAGATCTAGTAGTAGATTAGAATAGGGAGGAAATACAATAATGCATTTAACTTTAATTTAAAGAACCGCAGACTCAGAAGAAGTTTTAAAAGTTTATCTGAATTAATAATTGTGTGAGTCAAATCCGAATACACATGGATATGCCAAAATTCTCCATCAGGAAAATAATACAGTTAGCTTATAATCAGTTACATCAATTAAATTCTTGCAATGACAGTACCTGAGTTGAGAAAGAATAAAGAGCAAGTATGGAGCATTTACCCTACAGTTATATTTACCTAGTATGGTATGAGGACCCAGACATCGGAGAGTCAAGGATTCAGGACCGGTTCAGGACAGGGAAGTTGACCTCTTCTAGTGTAACGCCAGCGTTACACCCCTCTCTGGTGCTACTCTCTCCGGCTCGGGTTCGTCCGGACCCCTTCCTAGATGTGCCTCCTCAGTTGTTCCGCGAATTTCCCTAGTGTTGGATTCTTCAGTTAGATTGCAGTAAAATCGGGCCGCATCTCAGCATAGCTTCAGCATCTCAGCATCGTGTGTCTAACTATCTAGAACTTACCTCTGTTATACCAATTCAAATGTATGATCCACCCCCAAATGTTTCAATTCCATGTTCACCCGCAATTTGATTGGGCCAAGCAGTGGGGTGAGGACATCACACCATACTAAGTGCAATATTTTTCTTTAGTCTATTGTCTAGTTCCCCGCCCCTTAATTTTAATACCCACAAGCATTTCATATGTGGATCAATAAGTCTATATTACAATGTTACATCCTCTTCCTCTCGTAGGGTTAAGAGTTGGTTTTCCCATGTCCTTGCTGGGCTTAGGGTTTGGCAGCCAGTCAATTACTTCACTTGTTCAGGACAAGCAAACGTTGCACATGCGTAGAAGCCACAAGGAAACAGACGCAGTCACCCTCCAAGGCCCAAATATGAACTATTAATAAAGTCAAAGAAGAACACGTTCTAATACAAACTGAAATGAACTTACTGTATACCACTTACTTCTACTCTAACCCCATTTACTTAACAAATGTTTTGCATTAATAGCTTAGTAGAACTTGCATAGGTTAGTTTCAGCACAGCATGTGCATTAGTGCGTTACTTTTAAGCGGCCATATTAAAAGCTATTGCGCAGCTGCAAAGATTTCCCCCCAAGTGACAGAAAACGTCCTACTACGTAGATGTAGTAGACGCATACACAGAAGAGTTCTCGTGGCCATTTTAGCACACTCTGGTTATTCATTAGTAAAGCACATAGTAAAGTGTCCCCTAGATACAATATGTAGAATGTGGTGCACTGTTAGTACTTACAGACAGGTTGATAATAATGTTACAGGTTATTCGAGAGGATTGCATACGAGCAAGTTTCTTTTTATGTGAAACCTTGCTCCATCAAAGGGTCAGTGAAATTCAGGCATTAACATTTGAGGAACCTTTCTTCCAACTACATAGAGACAACGTGGTACTCAGAACAAATCCTAAGTTTCTTCCAAAAGTAGTTTCCAATTTTCATATTAATCAATCCATTGAATTACCTGTGTTTTTCTTGCAACCATATTCTGTTGCTGAGAGGGCATTACACGTATTAGATGTTAAAAGAGCCCTAATGTATTATATAGACAGAACTAAAACATTCAGACAAAGCAATTCTGTATTGCCTTTATACCATTTGTAAGGGA
This sequence comes from Triturus cristatus, assembly GCF_964204655.1. Taxonomy (NCBI): domain Eukaryota; kingdom Metazoa; phylum Chordata; class Amphibia; order Caudata; family Salamandridae; genus Triturus; species Triturus cristatus. The sequence goes on along the minus strand of NC_140585.1, from coordinate 1,204,999,737 downwards.
AAGGCCATTACAAAATCAGGAATTTCAAGATGGAACGTTAAATACATCCAAACTTGCCATACAAAAGTTAAAGATTACCTGTTTACCCTAAAGCTCATTCCACTAGGAAAATAGGAGCTTCTGTGACTTCTTTAGGGAACATTCCCATTGCTGACATTTGCAAAGCGGCTACTTGGTCCAATCCACACACATTAACAAAACATTATTGTGTGGATGTGTTTGCACAGCAACTAGATAATGTTGGCCTAGCCGTCTTAAGGACTCTTTCAAACAACTGCAACCTCCACGGGTTAACCACTGCCTAGGAAGAGGAACTGCTTAACAGTCTATCAAAGCATGTGTATCTGCAGCACACATGCCTCAAACGGATTATGTTACTTACCCTGTAAGCATCTGTTCTTGGTACGTAGTGCTGCAGATTCACATGCGCCATCCCTCCTTCCCTAAAGAACCCTGTGCAGGTTGCAGTTTACATACTTTATATACTTACATCATACTATCGCATGGCTATCACTTTGCTATACTTATCACTCTTACATTCTCACCTACCTGTGGCAAAACAATCTGAAGATGGCGTTGATAACCATGCGCGGTATTACCAAGAGGAGTAGTCGCACAACCTCATGAGTCGAAAATTTCTTGGAACAAAAACAACTTGTAATCATCCAAGTCCAACACTAGATGACAGACTTATGCCAAGTATGTGAATCTACAGCACTACATGCTAAGAACAGATGCTTACAGGACTAGTAAAATAATCCTTCGCCGACATCTGTTTGAAAGCTACTTATTGGAAGGCCATGATTTAAACAAACAAAGAACCTTAGTAACGTCCCAGGATTTTCTATACCAGGTTTCTGGTGGGACAGACAATCTAATAACCCTCAGAAGTTTACAGACCCAAGGATGCTCCCTAACCAAGTGCCCATCTATCAACAAATAGCCAGCCGAAATGGTCGATCTACAAGTATTAATTGATCTATAAGCCAAAAACTCCGAGGCTAAGATTGCCAGAAAATTCAAAATGCAGACATCTGCCCCCAAGGGATCTAGTTGCTGTTGGTAACACCAACCAAGCCATCGGGACCAGGCAGAGCGGTACCTCTCATTTGTGCTATCTGCTCAGGCTCTGGTGAACAGTGCAGCAGCTTCTTGAGAAATTCCTCACTTTCCAACGTTCCCTGTGATCCGGCATGCCATGAGATAGAGCGTGCATGAACCAGGTCATAGGGATTCCCTTTGGGATCCAGAGGAGACTCTGAAACAGGGGTAGAGAGATTGGAAAATCCCAAGAAAGTTCCATCAGAACTGGAAACCAGACTTGATATCTCCAGATCGTGATAATTGCCTCTATATCCCCCTGTTGTCTCTGAACCTGGGTGGACAATCTCATGATCATCGCAAATGGTGGTAAGACCTAGCCCCTCTCTTTGCTCTAGTCCTGGAGAAATGCATCAGTCGATACTACATTGGGATCTGGATGCCAACTGCAGTACCTTTCCCACTGATGGTCTAGTCGAGATGCAAACAGATTGACCGTGAAGGGGCCCCACCGGGCTAGAAGTTCCTGGAACACCCAAATATGAAGTTTCCAAAGACTGACATCATGCCAATGACAGGAATGCCAATCTGACACCTGATTGGACTTTCTCAGAAGGTGTTCTGCCAAGACCAATATCTGGTTGGCCAAGTTGTAGTTCCAAAAGGCGCAAGTCAGATCCGAAAGGGTCTTTGATCTCGTTCCGCCTAGATGGTTGATGTACCTGTCTGCCGCTACTTTGTCCATCTTGAGAAGGACACAACATTTGGCCTTGTCTCTGGTCTAACACTTGACCACAAAGGAGCCTGACATTAATTCCAGACAGACTATATGAAGGGTCTGTTCTGCGGATGACCATTTTACTCCTGTGGCGAACTACCCTTAACGTGCCCCCAACCCGAGCCGCTGGCATCCGATTCTATCACGAGGTCGGGTTGGGAGCCAAAATTGGCACAGCCATTCATGCCTCAATATGGGAGACCCGCCATTGTGTCTCGTCCTTCGCCTCTTGCAAGAGGGTAATGGATTGGGAATACGTGAGACACCGCTGCAGATGATGGATCTTTAGGCGTAGCAAAGCCCGGTAGTGAAGGGGGCTTGGAAAAAGAGCTTGTATGGACGATGAGAGAAGGCCTACGATGGGTCCAGATGATGCAGGGAGGTCAAAGGTCAGACCAGAGTCTTCCCAAGCTCATGCTTTATCTTAGTAAGCTAGCGAGAAGAAAGACTCAGGGTTGCTTTCATCGAGTACAACACAAACCCCAGAAATGTTATTAGGGATGACTTCAATAATCCTCTGCAAATGATTTGACGGGCTTCTCGGGCATTGATTCTGAATTAGAATATCGTCTAAGTAGGCTATTAGTCTGACGCCTCGAGCACTTAAGTGTTCAACCACAGGTTTCAGCACCGTGGTAAAACACCGCGGGCGGAGGATAGACCGAAAGAAAGGGTGTGACCTCATTGAAATTGCAGGTAATGTCTGTGGGGATGAAAGATTGAAATCGCAAGATAGGTTTCCTCTAGGTCCAATCTGACCATCCACTCGTTTGCCTGCAACAAGTTCCTGACAAGATGGATACCCTCCATCTTGATGTGGCAGTAAACCAGCCACTCATTGAATTCTCTTAGGTTGATGACTGGGCGTTGGCCCCCATCCCTCTTTTCCACCAGAAAGTTTGCTGAGAAAACAATTGGGATGTACGGCTGTTGCAACAGTCGCGCCCTTCTCCAAGAGTTGGCCAATCTCGAAGTCTACTAACTCTGACTGGACGGTAGAAAAAGACAAGGGTTTTGAATGGAAGGGGTTGGAATCGAGAGCATTAGAACTTTGTTTGGAACCCTCTGATCAATTGAAGGACCCAAGCATCTGAGTTAAGAGTCTGCCAATTGTGCAAGAAGTCCACCAACCTGCCCCCAAGTTTAGTCCCCTGGGAATTTTTTACACACTCTTTGGGGTTACTGTAGGTGCCATTGCCTCTTCCTCTCGCACCCCAACGTTGATGATGGGGCCTAGTTGGGTAGAAGTTACTGAACTTAGATCGTGCCATTGTCTTCATTGGGTATTTGCACCCATAGAAGAGGCTTGGTGAAAAGCACGGCTGGCCGAGCCCGCCCACCACGGCCGGCTCCAGCAAAAACATGGGGCGTAAAAATTATTTTAATAGATGTCTGGGCTTTGTCCAGTGAATTTAACATATTTACAAATTTGCCAAATACACAAATGGATCTCCGAAGAGACTTCCCACTGCTATGGGCTCCGCTTCTGATGTTGATAGCTCCCTCAGCTTTGAGTCTATTTTAAGCAAGAGGGATCTACAACATTGTGTAGATATCGTTGTTGGCATTTCCCAGAAATATTATGGCTGTTTGAGCCCTGCTTGATATAGCTTCGGGGGAGACCAACCCCCCCTCCCCCCCCCCCTCCCCCTGAATCCCCCCCCCCCCCCCCCAAATCATTAGCCAGCCTCACATGGATCGGCGCTTTAGGCAGCCCACGCTTATAAATTACACCTGCACGATTCATGTATTTCAGGAAATGTGCCTTAGGCTTGTGACAGGAGATTTCCCCATACTACACCATTTCACACACCTCAGGCTTTGTGAAACCGCCATCTTGCAGGAGCCTGCCCCCCATGGAAGTGCTGGTCAAGCTCACCCCAGCAGTGATTGGTTGCCTTTTACTTGGGGCACTATGCAAGGGGAAGTAATGTTACTTTCTATGGTGCAGGGTACGTTGCTGGCAGCTCTGCTCCGCTGTTTAGACATGGTTCCGCTCTCCATCCTCTGACCTGGTACCTCCTCATTTAGTTCCCTTTGTTCAGTTTCCTCGCTGCGTGCAGGTGTTCTGTTCGGATATATATTCTGCATGGCTTATTTGTCTTTGTTTGGCCTATTCACTATACCCAGATGCTCATGTGTACGGTTTCTTCGCTGTGTGCAGATGCAGTGATCATGTGTAACATGTTTAGTTCAGCTGCCTATGTGTGGTTTCTTCATTCTGTACAGATGTTATGCCGACGTGTATGCTGTTTAGTTTGGCTTTGTGTGTTGGTTTGTTCATGACAGAGGCTATTTTGCTGTCCAGTTACAGCCCCTTGTGTTTGGTTTCTTCGCTGTGTACTGAAGCACTGCTCGGTTGTATCCTGTCTTAATTCCCATACCTGTGTTTGGCTTCGTCATTGTGTACAGATGGTATGCTCGAGCGACTGCGGTTTGCTTTGTCTACCTGTGTAGGTTTTGTTCGTAGATGCTATTCCTGTGTACGCTAGCTAGTTCAGCCTCTTGCGTTTAGTTTTCTCCATTGTGTACCAATGCTTGGGTGTAGATTGCCTGCACCAACTGACTATATTTGCATATGTCATTCTGTGCAGATGCTGTGCTGTCTATTTCTGTTTCCTGTGATTCGTTTCTTAATTGTGTGCAGATGCTGTGCTTTGATGTATGTTGGATATTTTGGCTGCAGGTGTTTGCTTTCTTCGTAGTGTGCAGATCATCTACACTGGTGTCTGCAGTCTAGTTTACCTGTGCTTAGTTTCTTTATCGTGGACAGATTCTCTGCTCCCTTGTGAGCTGTCGAGACTAGCCAGCTAGCTGCATTGGGTGTGTTCATTGTGTGCAGACGGTCTGTTTGGCGTATGGTTTCTAGTTTAGCTATGTGCGTTGAGTATGTTCATTGTGTGCAGATACCGTTTGTTTCGAGTGTATGCTTTCTAGTTCAACTGTATAGGGTTTGTTTGTCATGTACAGAGGTTTTATTCTGATTTACGCTGCCTAGTCCAGCTATGTGTTTATTTTTTCATTGTGTATAAAACGTTCTGCTCACATTCAGTTGTTTGGCTGTTCAGTTTATCAGGAGGTATGTGTTTCCCCCTGATATGTAGTTCATTTTGTTATTACTTTGTTGAGTTTGTAAAGCTTTCAACTTGAACATGGATAGAGGTGTAGCCTAAATCTTTCCACCCCTCCCACTTTCTATCTCACAAGGCTCATTGAGTCTTAATATTCAGTTGTAGTCTTGTTGTGAAGTGAATTTTATATACGTTTTTCCTTCCAGCAAGGAACCAATTTCGACAATGCCCGTAGATTTCTGCATGGGAAGTCTAGCTGCTTCTAGATATGCTGTGCTCATCGAGGCACTATGTGGTGTACCTTTTTTGGATGTGTATGTATATTGATGGTCGACTAAATAGAATGCGCCTTTATGCCCTCAGAGCTCTATAGATAAAAATTAGGCCCCTTACAGCCCCCGTTTACATTTAGGCAAGAGCTACCTTATGTTTACAGAGATGCAAGGCACCCGAACGCACTCGGTCAATTTAGTTGTATTTTTGTTTTAAATCTGAGCAGACACCCCCTCCAAGCGACATGAACATCTGTTGTTCAGCGTCATGAGACCTCAGGGAGAACGTGCGTTTTACAAATACACATGTTATGTTATTGTTACAATCTTAATGTACTTATCTGCAGTTGGTATGTTCCACCCTCCCCCTCCCTTTTACGCGAATGGTATGACCCTAGGGAGTTGATCTTAGAATGTTCATACTTTAGCTGTCATTGCTGTGAGAGCGGATGGTCAGAATAAAGATTACTACTCACTGTTGCGGAGTTGCAGTTTCTTTGTATTCCAACACTGGCGACGAGCTGTGAAGGGGGCAGTTGGCCATCTCCCCTCTCCATATTCTCTCTGGGCAGAAAGCTGATTGTGATACCACGTCGGATTTACACAGTCGTGGAACACGCATATGGCGGGTGCTGTCCTGTGGGTGTCCTGAGCAGAAGATTAAGGGGCACAACGTCAAGAAAGTACGTCGACACTGCCTTGGAGCACACACACCTTGCAGGTGTTGTGCTGCAGTTTTTCAGGGCTGAAGTCAAAGGGTGGCACAACGTCAGGAAAGTACGTCGACTCTGATTTAGATGACACACATTGTGCGGATGCCGTGCTGCGAGTGATAAAGCAAGCACTGGTGGATTGTGGTATTGGAGCTGAGTTTATGATGCAGACTTGAAGACTTCCTGAGGGCACGATTTACCGTGTGTTGACCAGTGGCTGCGGAGTCAGCGAGTCAGGACACAGGACTTACAGCCGGACCCTCCCGGGTCTACTGGGAGCCAGTGGAAGAACGGGTGATTCCGACGACGGGTTCGTGCATGGCCAGTCTACCAGTGCTGGTTCCTGGGTTGTCCAGCAGCAGTGTCGAGACACGGATAATTACCGTTCTCTGATGAGAAATCCTGATTCGTATGTGAGAGCGAGAGAGGGAGCCGTGTCGCGGAGGTCTCTGCAGCGGGCGTGTTCCTGGATGAGCGGACGTCCTGTGAGGCAATTTCCTCTTTGAGGAGCCGGCGCGCCAGCCTCTGAGGACCGTTCTGTGAGGCGGGAAGCTCCAGTCAGCCTGCGTCCGGCGCTCCAGCCGCCAGTGAGCCGTCTCTTTCGCCTTCCAAGTGAATCCTAATCGCGGGTGATGGCGTTCCAGTGAGCTACCCTCCTGGTAACATCTGTACCGGACATCTCCTCTTCTCATCTGCGGTGAGTGTGCCGAGTAGTGCTCACGCTACAAAGGGGGAAACAGTAAGGAGACAGCCAGGTTACCTACAATTGCAGGACATGACAAGATTTGGCGCAGATGAATAGACCTTGTAGGGGGACACCTAGGCACCCTGATTTGTGTGGGTAGCGGGTTCTGGTAGAATCGCGTAGACCTCATTGGAAGCCAACCAGGGAAAGCTGGGACATATCCGTGAGTTTGCATCCCTGCATTGTTCAGTTAAGGGAATTTCCTGCCTGTGAAACCTTACCAATAAAGCACCATGGGCACGAATGAATCAACCCCCGTCCTTCTTAAACGACTGTGGGGATCCAGAAATTCACTGGAAAGATTGGGCCAAGCTGTTTGAATCGTATTTAATTGCCATGGGGGGTGAAACATTTTCAGCTTTACGAAAACAGCACATCCTTCTGCATAATTTGGGCGTTCATGGGCGCAAAGTATACGAAACTCTTCCTGAACCTGAATTGGAGGATGAGGATGGTTATGATGTGTTTGATGTCACATTGATAAAACTTGAGACACACTTTGGAGATAAGATCAACGTGGTGTTGGAGAGACACAAGTTTTTCAGCAGAGTACAAGGGAAGTGTGAATCGATCAGCAACTACATTGCAGCTCTAAGTGGACTTACCCAGCTATGTGAGTTTGGGGACCTTAATGACTCACTCATACGTGACCAATTAGTTAGGTGTACAAACAATAGCAGGGTACAAGAAAAACTTCTGGCAAAAAATCCCACCTTGAAGGATGCAGTGGCGATTGCTCAATCCATTGAACATACTGCGAGATGTGTAAAAGAAATGAAAGTTAGAGATGATGTAGTAGCATCAATACAGGGGGAGGAGCAGAGTAAAGAGGTGTTTAAATTGTCAGACAAATGGAGCACTAAAGAGGCTCAAGTCCCTAAATCAAACAAGGAGATGCATAGTTTAAAATGTTATAGATGTGGCAGTAGTAACCATCTTGCGAATAACCCAAATAGTACAGCTAGAAGTATCCTATGTAAAAAATGTAATAGGAGAGGACTTCTAGCAAGGGTGTGCAGAGAAGGGATAAGCAACACTGTTAGTGTGGTTAATACTGGTGAGGAAACTCAAGCAAAGTATATTTTCCAAGTGAGAAGCACTGCTGTGGGGGGGAAACAGAATTATCCCAAATGTATTGTTCTATTCAATAACAGACCGCTTGAAGTTTTTGCAGATTCATGTTCCCCTTTCACGTTAGTAAATGTGCACGATTTTGAGGAGTCACTGGGCGGGTCCAGAGAAGCATTAGAGGTTCCTGATGTCACACCAGAAGGGTACACGAGAGATCCCATTCCCTTGGTGGGGATGTTGTGTAGTCGTATTGATTTCGGAGGAAGGACCACAGAGGGGAACGTGTACATTGTAGAGCATGGGGCTAATCTCCTTGGGTGGCAACATCAAAGGGAGCTGGGTATCATTTTAGATCCCAACAAAGAGAATCAAGTGATCATGGTTGACCGATCCAGTAGTAAGAATGAGCTACAGGTTACGTTCCCTAAACTGTTCAGTGAGGAGCTAGGCAGGTTGCGTGATTTCCAGCACAAGATCAAAATCAGACAGGGTGCAAAACCGGTGGTTCACAAAACACGGTCAGTACCTTTCCATCTTAGAAAGACACTCAAGATGGAGCTAGATAAACTCTGTGAAATAGGAGTCATACAACCCATTGAGGCTACAGAGTGGCTTGCGCCTTTGGTTTTGGCATCTAAGGGTAATGGTAAAGGTATTCGCCTATGTGTGGACCTTCGCTCCTTAAATGAGAACATTTGGGTGGAGAGATTTCCTCTCCCCAATATAAATGAGATGATAAGTACGATGGGCAAGGCCTGTTTTTTTTCAGTAATCGATCTGTCCAGGGCTTACCATCAGGTGGAGCTGCATCCTGAGTCGAGACCATTGACAGCATTCACTTCGCCCTTCGGGGCGTTTGTTTGTGAGGATGGGTTTGGACTCGCCTCAGTCTTTCAGAAAGTAATGCAGCAAGTGCTTAAGGGTGTTAAGAACACTCTCTGTTTCCAAGATGACATTCTAATGTATGGGGAGACAGAGGAAGAACACAACGCCACCCTCAATGCAGTGTGTCGGCGACTATCTGATGCAGGGTTAACGGTACAGCTAGACAAGTGTAAGAATAAGGTCACGTCAGTTGACTATTTGGGGCACACGATCTCCAAAGATGGGTTTAGACCCAAGCACAGCTTAATTCAGGCGGTCAAGGATGCCCCGCATCCTACTAACAAGGAGGAGCTAAAGTCATTCCTGGGCTTGGTGGAGTACATGTCTAAATTTGTCAGGAACTTTGCTGATTTGTGTGTGGGCTTACGTGATCTTCTGAAGAAGAACACTACATTTAAATGGGAGAAAGAACACAGTGAAATGGTTGAAGTTATTAAACAACGTATCTTGGGTTCACCAGCATTGGGATCCTTTGATCCCAAAAGGAGAACCATTTTAACCACTGATGCATCAAGCAAGGGATTGGGGACTATGTTAACCCAAAAAGGAGAAGGGGAAGAAAGAGTCATAGCGTTTGCATCTCGCACCCTGACTGAGCCAGAACGCAACTACTCAGTCATTGAGAGGGAAGCGTTGGCTTGTTTTTGGGCGGTACACCATTTTAATTTTTTTTTGTGGGGAACAAAGTTCACTATTCACACGGACCACAAACCCCTGACTTTTATGTTTTCGCCTAGACACGCGCAAAACATGTACCCGAGGATAAGTAAGTGGGTTTTAGGGTTAGAAAACTTTTGTTTCAAAGTTGAGTACTTACCTGGTCCCGAGAATGTCATTGCAGATTGTCTGTCAAGGTTGTCTGTCAAGGTTACCTCTCAAAGGTAATCAAAGTGAGGAAGTACTAGACGTACCCATTTTAGCAGTGCATTTACCCTCTTTAACGGATGCAGAGTGGAACAAAGGCATGAGGGAAGATAGGGCCATGGATGTGTTGAAAGACCTCATTGTTAATGGGTGGCCAGAGAAGATTTCAGAAGTTCCCGACCAGGTTAGAGACTTCTGGGAGGTGAGATTCGAACTCTCGTTCATAGCTGGCCGCATGCACAGAGGGGACAAAATCGTGCTACCCAAAGGATTGCGGAACAAGATTATAGACCTGGCCCATGAAGGGCATTTGGGGAGGAGCCTTACCAAGAATAAAGTGCGGAGTTGCTTTTGGTTCCCCAAAATGGATTCCGAGGTAGAACTCAAGGTAAAAGAGTGTGTCAGTTGTGCGAAAAGCGACAAGAGCAAAGTCATTCACAGAGCACCATTGGCTCCTGTCATCGTGCCGATGATTCCGTGGACTAAACTGGCCATGGACATTGTGGGTCCCATGGAAATCCTGGGGCCGCAGAAGAGATTTGTTTGTTTTGGAGGATTACACTTCCCATTGGGTAAACTTTAAGTTTACAGCGTCCACCACAACGAATAATCTTATCACATTCCTTAAGAACATTTTTGTATATGAAGGCATCCCTGCCACCCTGGTGACGGACAATGGAGTGCAGTTCGTCTCTGAGGCAATGAAAGAGTTCTTGGAAGAACATAATATAAAACATGAAAGAACTGCTCTCTATTGTTCCAAAGCCAATGGACTGGTAGAAAGGGTGAATCGCATGATCAAAGAACACATACAACTAGCCATCACCAATGGGTTGAATGTGGAGGATTCATTGAGAGAGTCCATTTGGGCATATCACACCACGCCCAATGCGGTCACGGGGATATCTCCGTTTGTCTTTCTCAGAGGAAGGGAACCCAGCACCAAAATGAATCCAAGGTGGTTGGGTGGGGGTAAGAGTGTGATACCAGACTTAAGTCAAATTGAGGAAAGAGTTGTCACATCAACGGAAGTACAAGAGGTGGTACGATGAAAAACATGGAGCAAAAGATACGGAGGTAAAACATAACTCTCCTGTGTGGGTCAAAAAACCGGGCAAAGTGCAACCAGGAGTGAGTAAGTATGGTGTTCCTCAAGGGGTGGTAAAAACAGGTAGGAGCGTAGTCCGTTTAGATAATGGACAAACATGGAGCAAAGACAGAATTGTGAACACGTCGTGAATTTAGGTTCTTGTTGTATTCCCTTCATGGGGAGATGTGTTACAATCTTAATGTACTTCTCTGCAGTTGGTATGTTCCACCCTCCCCCTCCCTGTTACGCGAATGGTATGACCCTAGTGAGTTGATCTTAGAATGTTCATACTTTAGCTGTCATTGCTGTGAGAGCGGATGGTCAGAATAAAGATTTACTACTCACTGTTGCGGAGTTGCAGTTTCTTTGTATTTCAACAGTTATGTTATGCAACACCTCGGGGAAGGGGCGAGAGCGCCTTCGTTTCCCCAGTTCTTTTAGGCTTGGGAAGTTTTTTCAACTATTCCATCTAATGGCAGCCTCCCAGTGGTATGTATGGGTCTTAAACATGAGGGCAGCAGGGTACAGCACCTCAAGCACTTATTTGCATCCTATGTAAGACCCACGATTCGAACTGAACGCCGATTTAGTTTTTACCATAATCTTTTCCGCTACACGTTTTATTGGGCTGACTGGGATTTCGACAGTGGTCCCGGTTTCTCGTCCAAAACTCCTCATTGTTTAACTTTATAACTCAAGAGCGGTGCTACAGGCGTAGTGTTGGTTCAGAAACTACCACAACCAAAATGGATTTTATTAAATGTCAATATACTGAACTAGGCAGTGAAGGGGTTAGCCAGCCATTTTATATTTTCTGTAATTGTTATCTGTTAAAGTAGGACAAACAGAACATATAACTAAATGCCACAACTTTTTCTGTCCTGTGCTTTCCTCTTGCTAAACGTTATTTTCCGGTACATTAGCCCACTTCAAATCAAATCAAGCTTTATTCGGTTGCTGAGAACATCCAAAAAAGCACAATATATTTACATCTAGGTTAAAAAAAAAACCAAACGAAATAAACGGGCCAATTAAAATTTTCTCAATAAACCGTACCTCCAATAGGGAAGCAGTCTAAACTCCAAATTTGCAAGCTACGACAATAGGCGTATAGTATGCTGTGTAGAAACACTTAATAGAACAGTGGCATAAAAAAAGCAAGTTTAAGAAGTTAGCAATTTTTTGGAAACCAGAAAATATCAGAAAAACTTTTACGGGGCATCAGATTCTAAGACATCAGCAATAAAATGGCCATTGTTCATGTCGAGAGAGATGGGTCCCATTCTTACTCTAAGTTCTGCCTATGCTTAACAACCAATTTCATGAAAATTGCTATCGATTTAGCAAAAGGTTCAGCATCTAAACACAGAAGGGCGAGAAATGCTGGTCTGCACCTTCGTAGGCCCATAATTTTCAAGATTGGAACGAGCCACTGTTTCCTCAAATCTTGCTAAAATTAGCAAAACAAGATTGTGTGAATCGTTGTTTGGGGGGAGCTATCGTCACAAGAACAAGGTTGAGGAAATTTTTCCCAAATATTCATCTTGGGGAAAGTGACCAGACGGTGAAAGATATTTAATCTAAGCCTAGTTAGCAAAAATCTTTCATAGCCCGAAAATTTTAAAGTTAAATAGGGCTGGACCATCATCGATGTTTCAATTTGTAGTGAGTGTTGAGCTGTAGGTTTAGAGACCTCGCTAGACAGTCGTAAAGATTCTAGATGGGCCAGGCATGCCTTTTTAAAGCGCTTCCTCGGTATTGTTGCAATTGAGGGAGGGAAAGAATAGTACTGTGGCATGCCAAGGTCACTAAAGAATTTGCTTACATACGCTATCCAGCTCATCTTTCGGGCTTTATCAAGAGATATACAATCCTCAATAAACTCGGGGCAAAGTGTTGTTTCATTGGTCGACCATATGCGGTGCCACAAGAGAAGGGGTTGAATCTTTATCAAATCTGTTATGTATGTCACACCCGTTTCCAGGTGACATGCGTAGGTCGAGGTCCCCTGCGGGACTGTGAGAAGAAATCTTAAAAAACTGTTCTCCACCCTTTGCAGTTCCTCAACCTTGGTAATACCCCATACCCCAGCCCCGTATATTGCACTAGAGATACATTTTGCTCTATATATCTCAAGGAGTTCAACAATGGGACGACTACCTAACTTGTTTGCGAAGTTAACCACAGCAGCTGTTGTCCTCTTGAAGGTAAGTTGCCTAGATTCAATAGCAGGCTTCCAAGAAGATTTGTGGTCAAAAACAACGCCCAAGTAGGGATAGGTGGTAGTGCGCTCTAATTTCTGGGTTTCAATATACATGGGCTTCATATTCTTCGCCCTTAGCCCTGCAGACATGACAAACGTCTTTTTGATGTTTATCTTTAGGCCAAGATTGGCCATAAAAGTGTGGTACTTTGCTAGGGCGCGCTGCAACTCCATGGGGGTACGAGCTAAAATTACAGCGTCGTCCGCATAGAGTAGAATCGGTATTGGGCGCTTATTTATAGTGGGGAGGTCCTGGGACTCCAAAACCATGGCTTTTTCCAGGCCATTGGTATACAGGTTAAATAAAAAAGGTGCCAGGACACGACCCTGCCTTACCCCATGTTCCACTCTGAACGACTTTGTTAACTCACCCCACACCAAATCTGACTCTAGCTGTGGCGTCTGAGTATAATTCACGCAGAGATGTTAAAAGAGAGCTCTCGATACCCATGTCTTCTAAAATGACCCACAGGTTAGTGTGATTAACGCAGTCAAATGCCGCTGAGAGGTCAACGTATGCCATATAGAGTACCCCCGCCCCTTTGCGTTTACATATTTACCAATTAGTATCGATAGATTAAGCGCTTGCTCTATAGTGCCCAAACCCTCGCGAAAACCACCCTGTAGGTCAGACAGAACTTTATTGTCTGATGCCCACTGCTGAAGTCGATCTAAGATAACGCGACCGGCCACTTTCCCCAGCGAGTCCAGCAAGGAGGTAGGCCGGTAGCAGGTTGGTGACTCACGGTCCCCTTTTTTAAATATAGGAACAAGAATAGATTGGGACCCTGAGTCAATAAGACCCACATCGCATGATGCCTGAAGGACCCTAGTTACGATTGGGCACCAGAGTTCCATATTAGATTTAAAGAAGTGAATTGGAACCCCGTCAGGGCCTGGGTCTTACCAGTTTTACTGGCCTTCAAAGCCAGTTCCACTTCCTTGTGTGTTATGTAGATAGGCAAGGGAAAGGGAGTTAGGTTTGGCCCAGATAAAGGCGATTGAGTTGCGGATGGGGGAAGGCTGAATATCCGCTCAAAATAGTCAACCCACACCTGTTCGTCAATTGCAACATCAAGGCTAGGATTCACCGCAGAATCTGCTAGAAAGGGTGTTTTCACAACCTTCCAAAAAACAGCACTATCCCCCATGGAACATGAAGTATGTAATTGAGTCCAGAGATCTTTTTTTCAACGTTTTTTTCCTAGTTTTTTGTACCTGTTTGTACTTCTTCCTAAGAGCAGCAATTTCCGTGGGGGTTCTATCCTTTTTGTTTAGTGCTACTTTTAAGTTCTGATAGGCTTTCGTACAAGCACTATCGAACCATCCCTTCCTTCTAGAATTACCTGTTTTTGTGTGGACAAAGAGGATTTCGCTAATTGATGTATTCAGTAACAGAAAATTGGCCATAATTTCCTCACTAGTAGCGTCTAAGTCAAGACATTTATCAAGAGCTGGTCTTAAGTTCGTAAGCAGTCTAGTAGTGATGGCCTGGGGGTCCACCTTTTCCCACCTTAACGAATAACCATTAAGTCTATCTAATGTGAGGTTATTTTGGGTTAGATTCGTCGTGACGTTACGACTCTCTCGGCCCTTGGTAAGTGTTAAAGTAACGCGAATTGGGTGGTGATCACTGATGATAATGTCATGAGTTTTACAGTTTAGTACGTCCTTCCCAGCTGTTACTGAAATGAAGATGAAATCAATTGCGTTTGACTTCCCTCTATCATTAAAGGTAGGTTTAACCGAAATGGGAGGGTTCGCCAGATCGTTAACAAGGCCAAGTTCTAGGCCACATAAGGTTTTGTTCAAACAGTGCCCGAATGGAGTATGGGAAAAATGGGTTATTGGGTCACCATTTTCATCCACAATGCCGCAGACTATGTTAGTACTATGCTTGCAAAGGGTCTGATTAAAATCCCCGCCCCAAATTATTATAACTAAATGCCACAACTTTTTCTGTCCTGTGCTTTCCTCTTGCTAAACGTTATTTTCCAGTACATTAGCCCACTTGTTTCTAAAAATAAAAAAAATAAAAGACAAAGTCCCAGGAAGCAGTGTTTTGCTTGATGAAAGTCATGGCTGAACACCCAGCATCCCAGTGATAAGGAGCGACTGTAACGCGAGACTCTGCAACTGTGATTGGCAGCCTGTAGTATGTTTGCAGTGAAATGTTACAAAGAGCCCACGTTCAGTTCTGGAAATGTAATTAGCCATTTCCACAGCTCGGGAGATGCCACTGCGATAGCGCTTGCCGGGGTTGAAGGTCGTGGAGGAACAGAGTCAAATTGACAGTTGCCCTTTATCTTAACTGTGTTGCAGATGCACATGTTTTCATACCTGTGTCATGCAGCAGAAAAAACGTAAATGCATAAAGATACTTTGGTAATTAAGGTGATGGAGCTTAAACTGCCAGCCTCATGTAATCAATAGTTGCCCTAAAAACAAGAGTTAAAAATGCAATAGGTCTCGCCTTTCATTAAGTTAAAGCCATTTGCTTTGCTATACGATACCATTAGCAAAGCAAATAGCTTTAGCTTAATCAAAGGTGAGACCTATTGCATTTTCAATGCGTGTTCTATATGAAACTGTCTTTATCCACTTGGGACGTGTCCCAGTTCTATATCTCACTCATTGTTATCCTTAACCGCTGAGCGTGTGTTCAGCTCCAGGCGGAGGCTCTTATGTGGCACTAAAACAGTGAAAGAAAATCAGCCCCCTTACTCTAATGCAGCCAGAAGCTCTTCACCCTTTGAATGTAGCTGGTGAAAGTGATGCACTGTTGCCCAGGAGGTAGGAAGCTCAGAGCGTGTTGATTTTTAATGCACGGCCCCCAGAGCGACAGGATGACCGCACCGCATACAGAGCCTGAGTGAATCAAAGCAGCCGCAAAGGAGCAAAAATATTCCTGCGGCCGTGCTGTAAAGGAAGTGCAATTTTGGTCAAAACAGGCTACAGACCAGCGGCGCCTCCTCTGCTATGGCAGAAGAGCATGCCCCCCCCCCCACCCGCAGAGGCTGATATAAAATGAAATATGTTTCCCCCTCCGTCCAAGTGTCATGGGCGGGGACACTGCACTGCAGCAGGGGAAAGGGTAGTGTTGGGCACTGCGTTCTGTACACATGATGTGTGCACCGACAACTCTCTAACCCAACTGCCTTGCTGGGTGAGAGACCAGCAGGCACAGGCTCCCAGTCCGTGATGGAGCACAAAACCAGTGAACTCCGCCCAATCCCGACGCTGCTGTCATGGTGATAGGAGCATCGGGATTGGCCGCAGGGGAGTCGGGAGCCTGTGCTCAGAGGAGCAGAAGAGCTGCGAGAAGAAGAGTGCCAAGCATCAGGAAAGTGTTTTTAGGTCTCGCCTTGCTATCGCGTAAGCGATCGCAAAGCGAGACTATTGTAAGGGGCTCCCAAAAGTGCTCCGAAAAGCGGATTGCATGGCGAGCACGCGCACAATCACGCGCATCGTGCCGCCATGCAAGCCGTTTGGCATCGCACTTCAAAGGGTCCGCTCCCCCGCCTGGAATGCGCTCCCCCCAAGTGCGCGCGCCACGCTCCGCCGGGCTTGTCTTGTTTCTCTTCTATCAGTGCGTTACAACGCCGCACAATCAAAATGAGCATAGTAGCCCATGAGACGATAGGCCTTCTTTGGAGTTTTTGTGTCCGCGTGGGAGTGGGGAGGGGGTACAGATGTGACCCCACGCAGATTGCCCACAAAAATGACGAAAAGACACAACCAGAGCATCAGTTAAGCTTTGCCTGCAGTGCAGAAGTTGTCCTATTTTCACGGTGTTTGTTGTCACTGTGGATTTGCCATTGAGCCGAGATACGGTCAGTTAAGCTTTGCCTGCAGTGCAGAAGTTGTCCAATTTTCACGGTGTTTGTTGTCACTGTGGATTTGCCAATGAGCCGAGATACGGGCATCTCTCGTGGCTGTTGCTGGGCCGGAAGTCGCCCCGCCAGCCACCGCAATGCTGCGGCAGCAATCGTGAAAGTTGTTTCATTTCTTTATAGTTCTCTTTTTTTTTTATTCCTAGAAATATCGATCTCTCTCTGCATGTATACGTGTGTTTGTGTGTACGTGCTTGGGTGATTATGTATTTTCCTATAACTGCTTGATCTGCGTAATCAGCGCATTGTTTTTTTTCCTTTTTTTCGTACTGCACCTGAGTACAATATTTCTCATTCATTCACCATATTTTGACAGAGCACTCCTTCGTCTGTAGCACTTTTAAACTCAGCTCTGCTTCACTAACTTTCAGCCCCGTGTTTATTTTGAAAGCAAAAGTGCGTGGCAGTGGTTACACATTGACAATTTATGGGGTATGGAGACAAAAATAACACATCACGCATCCTTTGACGCGTCAATAACACATTCGGGCAATTTATTGCACCTCTGCACGTGGGTGGAAGCGCGAAATGTGTGTTTGTGGTTACAGCCACCAAACGACGAGAGAAAAAGAACAAACATCAAAGCGAGAAATGTGGTTTTAAAATAATTTCAGTGCATTACTTACATTATTAGATCTTTTTTTCTCTTCTATCAGTGCGTTACAACGCCGCACAATCGAAATGAGCATAGTAGCTCATGAGACGATAGATACATTCATTGTTATTTTTGCCTGGATAGCATTGGATTCGAAATGTACTTAATGGTAATTCGTTTTAACAAAAATGACAGTAAATGGAAAAAAATAAAAAATAAAACTCCAACTCCTCTCCTAACGTCATAGGGCGCTCGACCTCGAATCTGGGGAACTGGGTTTGAGTCTCGGCAATGACGCTGAACATCCTGTGATTCTGGGCAAATCACTTAATCTCCCTGTGCCTAACAAAAAACAAGCATTTGCAATGCAATAGGTCTCGCATTTGCAAAAGTTTAAGCTATTGGCATTGTTCATGACAATGCCTTTTTTATCTATTTTATAAAACAAACACATAAATAAATGCCATTATCATTTACAATGCCAATAGCTAGTGTTGCATTATTATTAGCAATGCCAACTGCTCACACTTTTATAATGCGAGACCTATTGCATTGCAAATGCTTGTTTTGTTTTTGTTTGGTTGTTACTGCCCCCCTCCCCCATGCTATCAGACACCAGCCGTTACTGCTACCTTCATAGCTTGAATAATGGTATTAAACCAGATTTCGAACTCTTAATAACATAGTTAATATCATTGTAAACATGGAGCGAAAAGACTTAGCTGAGGCTGCTGGAGCAGCGAAGAAAGAGGATGATAGAGCGTCTCCAGAGAATGTTGAGAGAATCTGCGGTGTTCGGATTGACTGTTTTGTTTCTTTTCCCAAAGACTCATGGGAAATGTAGTTTAATGTTGATATACATAACGTTTGATAGCTGCTGGTTAATTGGTTAATAAAGTCGAGAAAGTAAAGCCTAATCCTCGCCTCCGGTACTGACATGTGATATGAGCAAAAGAGCATAGGCCTGTCGAATGAGAACTTTAATTTGTGTAACCTAAGTGATGGAACATCAGAGTAATTGTGTCTAGGTATATTAAAATGATCAACCCTGGAATGTTGTGATGATCTAAACCACATCCATCAAGCAAAACAGGGACAGCTTTATGCTAGCAGAAACAAATTGTGAGAGCTGCCTTCGGAGATTTGAACCCCAGCTTTTGTCAGGTGCTACTGTAGATTGTGTTTGAGGGAGAAATAACATTGAGTCTTGCACATAAATGACTATTGCAAATAGATTATTTTTGTGTGTTGTAATTAGCTTTCTTCTTTTAACAGGCTCTAACTCCTGACTTATACTACTATTATATTATGGAGCTGGCCTTCTACTGGTCTCTTATGTTCTCACAGTTTACAGATATTAGGCGAAAGGTAAGATAAATATTTTGTTGTTTGGTTCTTCCATATTCTTGTTGGCATTTGAGGCTTTCTGCCTAGATAAATTAGTAAATAAATAGAAAATCCAAATTTGCCACTATTATTCTTTCTACTCTACCAGCTCTCACTTGTTAGACAGAATGTTACTTCTGGCTATTCACACTTTGTGATGAGGCAAACTATGAAACCAATGTTTCCAAGGAGGCATTAAAGCCCCTCAGACGCACAGCACCTATACAGTGGCATAACAGTATCCCTTTGCCTCAATACTGTCCAGTGACTGGTGCCCCTTTCCTTTTACCGAACTTTCAATGAACTGAGTTGCAGAAACCTAGAATGAAGCAGTTCACAAAGACTTTAAGCTTTGATTCACCCTATCGTTCTTGTTTTTAATCCGTTGCTAATTAATACCTGCTGTCTCTTGTATGTCTTTAGACTCAAGCATTGTTTCCCTTATTTAGACTCACATGCACGTATTTTGTAGGCATTTCGAGAACGGACATTACCTTTATTGTAATGAGTGGTTGAAGTTTCACTGGACCTCTCGCGTCTTTTTCAAGGTGCCATGTCGCTCTTAAACTTTCAGTGTGTATTCACTGGCTGACATTGGAAGGATGTTTTCAATAAAATGTTTATTTCTTTTCAGTTCAAAGGGTCTTGCGTGTGGTGTTAAAGAAATATTACTCATCCATGTTATGAAATCCATTACAGGTCTTGCAGACTTTCACCACTCATTTTAAGGCATCATATCTTTGCAGTTTTCTGGTAAAATATCACCCTCATGTTTAGGAAGAACGTGGAACTATGGTTCAGGGCAAATCATAATGCCATGTTGATTCAAGTTTTACCATTTCAAACTCTGTGCAATCTAGCAATGCCTTCAGTTTAAAAAGGGCGTAAGCGACTTTGGCAATGCAGCAAATGCTTGACAGAGCGAGTTGGTGTTTTTAGACCCAAAATTATTCTACTTTTTTCTTACCTGAAGGTCCCATAGTAGATGGTACTTATTGACCACAACATCAGGTGAGTCTGGGACAAGAATGTGACCTCTTTAGAGGTCTACACAATTATGGACACATCTTAGTAAAGCCAAAGAGTAGCCAGCAAGTTTTCCATCATGAAATGTGCACCTTCTGATAACCCCTAATTAGCACTGCCTTTTTGTAGGATTTCGGAATACTTTACAAGAGCACACTGTTTTTAATTTTTTTTTACTGTACACACACACTTGCTTTACAATGTTTTACATATTTCTGCCATCCAGTTTTGGGTGTGGATGTTGCAATATGTTTTCTTTTATGTTTTTAAGCCCTCGTCGTGATAGCTTGTGAATTCCTCCATTGGTCCACAATGTACCAGGAAAAAGAACCCATCTCAGATTGTTTTTTTCACCATCTGGTCCAAATGTTTCCAACTTTAGCTCCAGGACCATTTAGGATCCCCGAACCATTGCCGGAAGAAGCATCTTCTGCATCTGTGACAGTTTTTTTTTTTTCTCCATCCTTGGGAGGCTCAGGTTGTGTTTGTGAGTGACCCTTGGTAGTAGGTGTTATGGAGAATATACTCTTCCAGTTTTGTCTAAATTGTAACAACAAATATCTGTGGTTGGATCACCTTCAGATATGTAAACTCTGCCTATCCCCTGAGCTCATGAAATCATCCTGCTCAGTCTGCCAAGATTACAAGAACAAAAAAATCGGATATCGCAGAGAATGGTATTGGGCTCATCACACCCATCTGACATATCCAGGCCCCTTTGACTCTGAAGATATTGAGGCAGCGAAATGAGAGAGTTGAAGTCTGTCTGGCATCCCACCTGCTAAAGGAAAGCGAAGCCCTGATGTTCTATCCTCTGATGTTTTGTACAGCAGCAGATCTCATGGCCTAGTACTAAAACTATGCCCACAGCCTCTGTTTCTACACAGTTGTTGAGGGCCGATCGACTTCGAAAGAAGTTTTGTATCTTGGCGCAAGTTTTGAGGGATTCTGGCATCGAGCTCTTAAACTAGCTCAAAAAGCACCAGCCTGATACCTCCTGACTCTGATGATAGCTATTGACACCAAGAAACTCCACCCTACTCCAGAAAAGCCTTTGGTCAAGGGCTCTGAGCTTCTGAACCAACTAACACTAGCACGCCCAAGGTCTCTCAAAAGTAGCTGAGTCAAAATCTGCTCCAAAGGTGACTCCGTAACCTGTCCTGAAGCAGACTGCAAAAAAGACTTTGATGCGAAGGTCAGAGTTGAATTACCCTCTTGGGTGCTGTTGAAGTCTTGGAGGTGCCTGATGTTAGTCCACAGAAAATCTATTTTTTTGGCATGTGTAGCTGTACACACAGATGCTCTGCATACTCCTGCCATCTAGTTTTGGGGTCAGATATACGCAAGTTCTCCAACACTGATTCTTTTATATATTCACATGCTTGAATCATTCCCTTTCGTCGGACTGGGAATCCCGGCCTGAGGACAGAGAATGATTCAAGCATGTGACTATATAAAAGATATCCATGTTGGAGAAATAGAGGTACAGGTAAGTTACTAATTTCTTCCCTGGCGCAGACCTCTTCGTCAGCGCCGAAAATATCAAATGCCCAAGCTTTGCCCCATGTTCCGACAACCACCGTCCATGGGGAGTGCACTATGGATGAACTGGTCAGGGATACCTGCCTATGCTTTTCCCTATCTCTTACTCCTATTGTACGTGGTACGGCTACTTCAGAAAACATCCCTTACTCTCATCCTGGTAGCTATCATATGGGCCAGGCAACCTTGGTGCACCACCCATCTCGACCTCTCCCTAGTACCCAACGAGAAGCTGCCCAATAGGCCTTCTCATCCAGAACCAGGGCACAGTCAGTCACCCAAACCCCAGGCACCTCCATCTTGAGATTTGGCTCCTGAAGTTGAAGTGTTTGAATTTGGCTATCTCAATCTGCCTCCAGAGTATATGTCCATCTTTAAAGTGGCCCACAGACACACCATGCAGGCCTGCTATGCGGCCAAAGGGAAAAGATTTGTTAATTTCCGCCTTCCTAAACACATTGACCTATTGAAACAAGCAGTCTCAAGACGTAGTCTGCTACCTTCCTTATCTGCAGACATCAAACCTTGCCTGCATGTCTGTCCGTCTCCACTTAGCTGCAGTTTACCTTCAGAATGGAGGACATTTTTCCTCAATGTTGTCCTCACTCGACTCATGGGCCTTCCTTGCAAGCCACTTCATGTGTGCCCTCTACAGTTTTTCTCTTGGAAGGTAGCCTTCCTAGTTGCAATTACATCTCAGGTGAGTGAGTGAGCTTCAACCTCTAACCCTCGAGGAACCCTTTTTTCAGGTGCACAATGATAGTCGTCCTTAAGACTAATTCAACATTTCTTCCCAGGGTAGTTTCTTCCTTCCACCGTAGCCAAACTATTGATCTCCTGGTGTTCTTCCCACACCCATTCTCTCACACAGATGACTCTTCACACACACTACATCAAAAGAGCTCTTATGTACTATATTGATATAACAAAGCCCTTTAGCAAAACCTAACAATTGTCTCATTCACAAAGCTACAGAAATGTTATGCTCTCTCCAAAGTGGGCATTGCCAGGTGGCCAGTCAAATGCATTTGGACTTGCTACAAGGCAACACCACCCAGACCCCACTCTACCCACAAAAAAGGGGCTTCCATACCTTTCCTTGCTACATTACAAGAGCTGACATATCTAAAGCGGCTACTTGGTCGACTCCACACTCATGCGCTAAGCATTGCTATGCGGATGTTTTAGCCCACCAACAATCTATTGTTGGCCAAGCCGTATTACGCACCTCTGCAACATTCTCTGGCTAGCCACCGCTTAGGGGACAACTGCTTTAAAGTCTCTGCAGAGCATGTGTATCTACAGCTACACATGCCACAAACTAAAAATGTTACTTACCTTGTAAGCATCTGTTAATGGCGTGTAGTGCTTTAGATGTATATGTGAATACCCTCCTCCCCACAAGCCTTGGGTTTTTGCAGATGCATTTTCTTTGCATGTTCATCTTCTGCGTTTCCTTGATCCATTTTCATTTCCACCTGCCTTGCGGAAAAACAATCTAACAATGGAGCAGATACCCAGGTGTTTTACCAATCATAGGAGCAGTCACTATACCTTGTTGCTCAAAATACTTTTCTGAAGAAAAACAACTTGCACATGTCTGAGCCCAACTCTAGCTAAAATTCATGGGGGTCTGCAAACCCAAACACCCAAGGCTGTTTTTTGCAAGCACTGGGAAAAGTGGGTGCCAAGGTGGAAAACCCTCTTCAAAGGGAGGGATTTCAGTAACATCAGTTCTTTCAAGCAGGCATACATCTAAATCTTACGGAAGGTGTGGCTACCTTAGTAACAGCCGAGCCAAAGGTTAAGTGGGTCAGAGAGGGGTGTCTGTACCTTAAGTAGTGATTTACCTTCCATCCACGGCAATCACACAACATATGTCGGGCAGGGGGGAAAGAGAAGGTTATTCCTTCCATAATGGAAGGAAATACCTTAAGGCAGATGGGTGCTCCTGGTGGTGTTGCAGGGGCCTACCTGGAGTTCCACATCACATAATCAAATGCCATCACCATGCAGTGTGTCGGGAACGGATACTATTATTGCAAAAGTAAGTGCAGGTGCTACACAGCAAAGGTGCCATGGATGTAGTGCCCAGTCATCAGCGGGATCAAGGGGTATATTCCTTGTACTTCCTAAATCTAGAAAAGGACTGAACCCTGCCGCCTATTCTAGACCTCAGGCCTTTAAACTGCTACTTCTTGTCGGAGCACTTTAGGATGACCACACTACAAGTCGTCATTCTGCTGCTCTGCACAATGGACAACATGTTGACCCTCCTTAAGGGTGCCTGCTGACACGTTCTCATCTATCTTGCACATGACTGCTACCTGTGGTTTGTGGTAAGTGGACAACACTACCAGTTCAACGTTCTTTCCCATTTGCGATCACTACAGCCCCTAGACTGCTCACCAAGTGCTTAGCATTGATGGCGGCACCCCTTTGACGCAATGCAATTTACCTTTTCCTCTACTTAAACGACTAACTGATGAAGAGCAGCGGATTACAACAGTACTTAGCATACACTCAAGTGAAACTGTCACTCTTGCACAAGCTGGGATTCAGTAATTGTGAAAAAGTTCTTCAACTTCTGTAGACCTAACATTTCATAGGAGTGGTGTTAAAAACCGTGTCAGGACAAGCCTACCAAAAATTAAGCAAGAGTGATTGTATTTTAAAGGCTGTTGCCTCTTTTTTAGCCAAACTGTTCCATTACTGTAAGTAAGGAAAGTAAATAAACTGTTTGGGATGGGGGATTCATGTATACCAATTGTGCATCATGAAAGATTTCATAAGCATGCACCACGAGTAATTAGCGAGGAATGGTCCCAGGCGAAGGGTCAATTGAAGGATCTAGTGTTGGTCAGGGCCAATGTTCAGCAAAACCTAAAATAGTGAAACGAGAAATTTGTTACTGGGCAGGCCATTTTTCGGCTCTCAGTTGCAGGTGACCATTACAACGGACACCTCTCCAATGGATTGGAGGAGAGGCATATCTCAACCACATGACTGGCCAGTGTACCTGGACACAAGAATGACAGTGCTCGCTTATCAACAGCCTGGAGCTGCCAGTAATCCAGTTATTACTAACGTTTCACACCCTCATTGGGGTAAAACAGTCTTAAGAACATGACTGCCAGGTGTTACATTCAGACACAAGGGGGGTGGGGCATTGACACCAGCAGTTAGTGCTTGCCCTAACATTTGCATTGGGCCATTCACAGTCACATATATTTTCTAGCGGAGCATATTTCTGGGGTGGACCAAGACATTGCAGACCCATTAAGTTAGTAATAATTTATTTCTGTTAATTAAAATCATTTCAATTTTTATATACTGTAAAAATATACAGTTGAAACTTGATTAAACTATTTAAAATCCACACTCCAATACTGAGACAGCAGTGCAAGATGCAATAATAAAGTGTTAATGATGGCTCTCCGCTTCTAAATTGATCGTACCAGAGAAGGCTGGGTTAACTATCAGCTTTATCTGATTCACTGGACTGAAGAACGGCAAGGCTGTGCAGAAGAGGACCATCTCTTGCTGTATTGTGCTCTGCATTACGATCTGCTATGCATTGGCAAAAAAGCAGCCTACTGAAAACTTGCTGCCTCATTCTACTTGAGGCAAGGTCGCTACCACTGTCTTAGCACGCAGGGTGCCGGTCCCGGACATTTACCAGGCGACTGTTGATGTGACTTTATACGTTCACAAAGCACTACTGTCTGCACAGTCCGGTCTGTCATGATGGGCATTTTTCTTGTTAGTTTAACTAGACGCCTTCATTAATAAGATCCCACTTTAGAGATATGCACACTGGTCACGATTGATCTGTTATCAGCTCCACATTTGCAGGAGCGGACAGGTCAGAAAGCAACTGATGTCAGCTCTGATGAGTAGTGCATTTATAGGCCTGTTCACATCCTATCTGACACTGAATGATGTAGACGTGGAGCCACTGGCGCCAAAACGCAGAGGTACTGCTAAAGATTTTCCTGATCCTGTCTGATGATGGGGGTTATATTCAAAAGGTGAGAATTCTCCAGATAGTCTCTACCAGAAAAAGTGTTACCAAAGGTAAATACCTTATTCTTTGAGTTAAAATCATTTTTATTCAGAAAACCAGTAAAATGTGGTTTGTCACTTGGTAAAATAACAACAGTTTGGCTCCTGACGTCCACCATGTATGTATCTAGAAGAATAGAAACTGACATTTTGGATAGAAGAATTAGCTGTATAAATCACACAAGAAGTTGGACTACATAGCAGGTTATCTATCTTTTAATGATAACGTGTATGATCATTCTACATTTAGAGCCTATATGCTTGCAGTCGCTGCTTGAATGAAGCTTTTCTGCGGTAAAACAGAGGTACTTGTGTGCCCTCCTTCTGAGTGGTTTTCTCTTTGGTGACATACGAAGTTGGTCCCTGCTTCATCTGTGGTCTTTGATAATTCTTCAGAATTGGATCTTTCATACATACATGTGCCTGAATTAACCCAGTGTAAAGTTTTAGCAGTATTATGCTTAAAAAATCGGAAGTCTGAATCAAAGACTGTTAGTAGCCTAGTCATATCATTAAAAAGAGAATCAAGCTTCTATCAGTCAGACATTCAGCCTGAAACCCACACCCTGAGAGGCCACCATCCTTCAGATTTCTACTGAATGTTGTGTGCAGGGAATCTCCTGAGCCCTGCTCATTTGTCCTCACAGATAAGTGATTTTTCTTTCAACTTCAACTTTTGCTATTCAGCAAAGATTTCTTCACATTACTGTGGCTTTATCATCTAAAATCAGACCCTGTCTGACATATCTTAAAAAAAGATATTTTCAGGTTTTGAGGGACTTGTGGCAAAAAGATTACAGTCTGAAGACCCCCAGAAAGAGTGTATTTATTGTTCCTACCCTAATCATAAAGTCAGTGAGTGCAAATATGCTCCACTTTCTCAACGGAAACCCTAAAAGACAGAGAGGGGAAACATTTCATTTAGCTACAGAAGGTGAGAAACAACCAGTCTTCAAGATTGGAAAAATTTACCCACAAAACACCTATAAAAAAGGTTCAAAAACAGTCCTCTTTCAAAGGATACATTTTTCATTGGGAAGGCAAAACCTAAGCAAGCGTCTGAGCCAGCAAAGCCAAGACAAAAAAACTCCTCCGATTCTGGACGAGACCGTTGTTATCTAGACCATCAACGATGATACTGTTAATGAAGATGTCGATGGAGTCATCATATTGAAAGAGAGACATGAAAAGGCTTTACAACCGCAAAAGGCAACTACTGTGATTGTGAGAGTAGCGTCAAAAACAACAACTTCATTGGCGACTACATCCTCTTTTGTACTGCTGTTTACTGTTGCTTTAACAACCACGATCTCATGGACACTACCACCCTCAACATTGTTGGTGACATTTGTTACATCAGTTCAGGCTGGACTGTTCCCATGGGGAGCAGGATCAAGACTGATTTGCATATGGCTGGGTTCAAACTGGAATGGCAAGCAAAAAACTGATTTAGGCCTAGATCTCTGTACTGGGGTGAATGTTTAACATTATTCAGCGCTCTGTCCATCAGTTCTTTTTGCATTTGTCACCCCGAATTAGACGGGCATGCCCAGACGTGGGTCCCATGCTCTCCATGCCAATGGAGTCAAGTTAGCCTGGCTTATAAAGAGTGAAACCCCGAAATCGGTCCCAGGAAGCTTGTTTCTGGTCGGGGAGGACCTGGCCTGGCAGTTTGGACTGGACTGTTTCCATGGGGAGCACTGATTTGCATATGGCGGGGTTCAAACTGGAATGGCATGGGGAGCAACCAAAAAAACCCGATGGAATCTGATGAAGACATCTAGTCACCGATTCCTTACCTTTGAACTTCCAGGCGTCGAGCTGGATCCGGAAGATTTTTATTAGCAGTACCCCTGCGTGCCTGTAGATGGCATCGTGTTTGTCGTCGTTGTGACGTCCGCGTCGGCAATATAACCGCCAATCCTGCGCGCTGACGTCCGTTAATTTCTTTCCGCCCCAGCCAGCGCAGATCAGTGGAAGAGAATTCAACCCCCTTTATCGATGACTTTTGGTGTGCTAGGGATGTGTGGCAAGAAGACCTCTGGATTCAAGCCGTGCACGCCTGTCACGGCGCCATGTCGGTCACGGACCCTCACTTGGTGTGTCTCTGGTGCCTGGGGCGCGACCACGACACAGTCGAGCTCCGATTGCCAGGCCATGGCGCCAAAAGCATTGAGGGAGCGGTCCCTAAAGCTGATCGTGGCCCGGCAGCCGGCACCTCGGAGGTCGCCCAGATGATTCCGGTCCAAGTCTCGGTCGAGAGGAAGATCGGAGCACTACTCCAGAGGATCAAAGTCTTCCTCTTCCAAGTTGTCAGGTAAGAGGCAACACAAAAAGCACAAGAAGTCGAAGCATGCTTCGGCTTCACCACGTTCGTCGTGTGACAAGACAAAGGAGCCTTGGCGCTCGACGTCCTGCTTCGCGGAGCGGGTGCCTGGGTTGGCTTCACATTTCCCCCCCCCTTTCTGGGGCCAGGAGCGACTTCGCCCAACTTAGAGTTCTATGATGCCATGTGCGCCATATTTGGTTGGCCCGACCCTGTTGATGTGTCTTCGAGCCCTGCAGGCTCGGATGATGGAGTCCACGTCGCTTCTGCACCTTCTGCTCTGACACCACAGCCTCCTACAGGACCCGGGTCTGGACCGGGGTCTGGACCGTCACTGGTCGCCCCTCCACAGCAACCTTCTCCGGTGCCGCATATGCCGCTGAGGTCCCCAGCGCCCTTCCTAATCCTCATTCCAGATGACACAGAGCCGGTGAGGCATCCACAGACGCCGAGACCATCTCCGTTGGAGCCGTACATGCCGTTTAACCAGACCTATTCTGAAGAGTTTTTAATGGATGAGGAGGATAGGGAGGGAGAGCAGGACCCCTTAGACTTCTGCTCTCCCGCCCGCCCCATCCTTGCTGCTTCTTTTCTCCTCCCGCCCGTCCCATCCTTGCTGCTGCTTTTCCCCTCTCGTCCGCCCCATCCTTGCTGCTGCTTTTCCCTTCCCGTCCGCCCCATCCTTGCTGCTTTTTCCCCCTCCCGCCTGCCCCATCCTTGCTGCTTTTTCCCCCTCCCGCCTGCCCCATCCTTGCTGCTTCTTTTCCCCTCCTGCCCGCCCCATCCTTGCTGCTTCTTTTTCCTTCCCGCCCGCCCCATCCTTGCTGCTTCTTTTCCCCTCCCGCCTGCCCCATCCTTGTTGCTTCTTTTCCCCTCACGCCCGCCCCATCCTTGCTGCTTCTCGCCCGCCCCATCCCTGTTGCTTCTTTTCCCCTCCCGCCCGCCCCATCCCTGTTGCTTCTTTTCCCCTCCCGCCCGCCCCATCCCTGTTGCTTCTTTTCCCCTCCCGCCCGCCCCATCCCTGTTGCTTCTTTTCCCCTCCCGCCCGCCCCATCCCTGTTGCTTCTTTTCCCCTCCCGCCCGCCCCATCCCTGTTGCTTCTTTTCCCCTCCCGCCCGCCCCATCCCTGTTGCTTCTTTTCCCCTCCCGCCCGCCCCATCCCTGTTGCTTCTTTTCCCCTCCCGCCCGCCCCATCCCTGTTGCTTCTTTTCCCCTCCCGCCCGCCCCATCCCTGTTGCTTCTTTTCCCCTCCCGCCCGCCCCATCCCTGTTGCTTCTTTTCCCCTCCCGCCCGCCCCATCCCTGTTGCTTCTTTTCCCCGCCCGCCCCATCCCTGTTGCTTCTTTTCCCCGCCCGCCCGCCCCATCCCTGTGGCTTCTTTTCCCCGCCCGCCCGCCCCATCCCTGTGGCTTCTTTTCCCCGCCCGCCCGCCCCATCCCTGTGGCTTCTTTTCCCCTCCCGCCCGCCCCATCCCTGTGGCTTCTTTTTCCCTCCCGCCCGCCCCATCCCTGTGGCTTCTTTTCCCCTCCCGCCCGCCCCATCCCTGTGGCTTCTTTTCCCCTCCCGCCCGCCCCATCCCTGTGGCTTCTTTTCCCCTCCCGCCCGCCCCATCCCTGTGGCTTCTTTTCCCCTCCCGCCCGCCCCATCCCTGTGGCTTCTTTTCCCCTCCCGCCCGCCCCATCCCTGTGGCTTCTTTTCCCCTCCCGCCCGCCCCATCCCTGTGGCTTCTTTTCCCCTCCCGCCCGCCCCATCCCCGTGGCTTCTTTTCCCCTCCCGCCCGCCCCATCCCCGTGGCTTCTTTTCCCCTCCCGCCCGCCCCATCCCTGTGGCTTCTTTTCCCCTCCCGCCCGCCCCATCCCTGTGGCTTCTTTTCCCCTCCCGCCCGCCCCATCCCTGTGGCTTCTTTTCCCCTCCCGCCCGCCCCATCCCTGTGGCTTCTTTTCCCCTCCCGCCCGCCCCATCCCTGTGGCTTCTTTTCCCCTCCCGCCCGCCCCATCCCTGTGGCTTCTTTTCCCCTCCCGCCCGCCCCATCCCTGTGGCTTCTTTTCCCCTCCCGCCCGCCCCATCCCTGTGGCTTCTTTTCCCCGCCCGCCCGCCCCATCCCTGTGGCTTCTTTTCCCCGCCCGCCCGCCCCATCCCTGTGGCTTCTTTTCCCCTCCCGCCCGCCCCATCCCTGTGGCTTCTTTTCCCCTCCCGCCCGCCCCATCCCTGTGGCTTCTTTTCCCCTCCCGCCCGCCCCATCCCTGTGGCTTCTTTTCCCCTCCCGCCCGCCCCATCCCTGTGGCTTCTTTTCCCCTCCCGCCCGCCCCATCCCTGTGGCTTCTTTTCCCCTCCCGCCCGCCCCATCCCTGTGGCTTCTTTTCCCCTCCCGCCCGCCCCATCCCTGTGGCTTCTTTTCCCCTCCCGCCCGCCCCATCCTTGTTGCTGCTTTACCCCTCCCACCCGCCCCATCCTTGTTGCTGCTTTACCCCTCCCACCCGCCCCATCCTTGTTGCTGCTTTACCCCTCCCACCCGCCCCATCCTTGTTGCTGCTTTACACCTCCCACACAGTCAGTGAAACATGTGCCACAAATGTAATTTTACAGTCCATGACACTGTGGCTTACTCCGGCAGAGAGATTTGTAATGCAGAGGTATTTTCTGCCTTCAGGAATGGGTGGAGTTACTTAATTTGCTTCTAAACCAGCTGGTAAGAAAAACTACCAACTCTTCTGTCATTCTTGATGCCTAGACATGTAAGCAACAATCCAGCAAATTGCATAGCTTCTGTATGTGCATTGTGTACTCAGTGAATGCTCGTTGTGTGGTATTCTTTTTTCACTGGATGCACAGCATGGGCCCGTCCTTTTCGTGCTGCATGGGATTCGTTGATGTTCTGTTACTGAATGATACCCCCTATTTCCAGGTGCACACATGCAATTTTACCCAGGTTTGAGCTGGCCGTAGCATACCAGGCAATAACGGTGGTGTACGTGCTTCACACCTGGAGTCTAAAAGTGAGTTTGGTTCAAACTGGAGTTTGAGCCCGACTTGGACTCTACTCAGAATTAGGGATTGGCGTTTTAAAACGGATTATGCCTCATCCAAATGTTAGACTTGTTTCTCGAACTACACAAGTAGATTGCAGCAAAGAAGGCTGTTTCACAATAGCTGTTTCTTCTTTCCCCTCCCGAGTCCGATAGCATTAATGCAGCTAGGATGTGGCCTAACTGCCACAGCTACTGACCTTGGAGCTGGAGAACCAGGATAGAGTCTCGGTGCCGGATCAACATCCTGTGCTATTGGGTAAATCAATGCCAAAATATTGTCCTTTTATCCATCATTCTGGGTATTCTAAAGGTACCCACAATTTGAGGATTTCCCCAGAGGGCACAGAAAATAGCCTAAATATAGGTATGTTTTTAGTATGGGAAAAATGGGGGTAAAAGTGCTGTACAAGAAAGCGTATGTTTTCCCCCCTAAAAATGTCATCCGCGAAATGATTGCTGTGTTAGGATCATCATCTTCCAAGCTTTCAGGAACAAGCAGAATTGTTTAAAAAAGATATTTTTTTAACCGTTGTTTCATGGTCCTAAACGGTAGTTCATTTTTCCTAATGTTTGTGCTTCAACCCTACTTCCTAGGGTCTACACACATGCCAGTGAACAAATAACACTACCTCCAAGTTATTGCATGAACCAGTGCGGTAGTAGTCAACCTATTTGGTGATACTGAATACTCAAAGTACTTCTAAGGGCAGATCCCTTTCAGGACGTAATCCCTCACTCACCAATGGTGACATGCTTCATCATAGGGACTCTCCTCCCAAAGGAAAACCCTAGGTTCGAGGCATATGAGCTACAGATTACACACTTTTGCATTGATCGCCATCTGGTGTTGGGCCCGGATGTTTGCAGTTGGTTTTTCCTCTTGGAAAGTCTTTGGAAGTCACGAGGTCGGTGACTCCTCCTTTGGATCGTATTGCGCATGGGCTTCGGCTCCACCCTCAGATTGTCTTTTTCCGCCATCGGGCTCGGATGTAATCTTAGCGCTCCGGTTCCGAACATTTCCAGTTCGACGATTGAAGTGGAATCCTCACCTCACGTCGCGGTATTGTTTTGATCGCGATCTCCTCAATCAACACACCTTCTCATCGACAAATCTTTGGTTCCAGTCGTCGACGGCGGCGGCCTTCGGGCCTACCCAAGCTCCGGTCCCGGCTGATGGAAAGAACTCCATTCAAGAAGTGCCCTCGATGTGGGTCCAAATTCCCCCACACCGATCTTCATGAGGTGTGCAACCTCTGCCTCTCCCCTGAACACGAGGCTCGAGACTGTCCGGCCTGTAAGTCTTTCAGATCGAAAAAGACTATTCGGGACCGAAGAGCCAGACGAAACATGGCACACTCCTCGACCTCCGTTCCAGTCGATATCTTCGGAGACGACATCGAAGATCCGGGACAGCAACGCACCGAAGAGGACCTCGTCAGTGCTTCCGAGGCTGACTACTCAGATGTGGAGGACATCACTCCGGCGCAGAGGGTCGTGAGTAATATACCCCCCCACACACCCGCGCCGACACCCAAAAAGGCTTCGGTCACGCCTTCGCCTCCGGGCCTAGGCAAGACCAGAGACACTGCTTCACACACCCCACCTTCGGGGTCGGTGAAGAAGCCAAATAAGCCTTCCGGCGGCTCGGGCTCGAGCCAGCCTACCAGCGGTGCCGAGAAACACACTTCGGCACCGAAAAAGAAACCGGCCTCTACCTCGACACCGAGCTCCGCACCGAAGTCCTCGGGGTCGAAACCCAGCGCTTCCGTACCGACGCTATCTTCGGTACCAACCAAACCCCATAAGCCCCTCGGCACCGACACGTCCAAGCCGAAGCCCACCTCGGCGCCGACCAAGCAATCGGAGGTTCCCAAGCCCAGTGCTAAGCAAACTGGCACAGACAAGCCTAAAAAGTCATCGGCCCCGAAGACTTCGGCGCCAACGGACCAAACACTGTCACAGGAACTATTTACACCGGATCCCTTACAAAAAACTCTCACCAGGGATCCGAAAACTGGACATTTGGCACTCTCTTCCAAAAAGAGACATTTGGACAAACCGGCTCCGCCTCCACCTCCAAAGAGGAAGGACTCTGCTACCTCCCCTTTCAGAATACCTTCCCCACCTCCTCCACCTCCTCCACCCTCTCCACCTCCGCCTTCTCCACCCCCACCTCATCGCTCTCCGATCCCGTCTCCAGACGATGATGATCAGGGGGACCCATATCACGATACAGGGGATGTGCCCCAAGACCCTACCCCTACAGGATCCCCAGACCCATGGGACGACTACAATAACCCAGATATTCCCGACGTCCCACAAGATGACCTTTACCCTTCCAGGCCATCTCCACCGGAAGACTCGTTAGGTTTCCACCACCTACTTCAAAGGGCGGCACATTATCACAGGGTAGAGTTACACACTGACCCAGTGGAGGGGGATTTCCTCCTCGACACATTTGATACCACACATAGGTCTACCTCCATACTATCTATGCTCAAGGGGGTGGTAAAACTTGCGCCAGTCAGGGCCAGGGTCATTAACCTACGCATAGAGAAAGTACAAAGCTGCCCCCACAGATCCTGCCTATATCAAAGGGCCAAGGCAGTACAAAAGGGGGTGGTGATGGACGGAGCATCAGAACCAATCAAACACTCACAGCCAGTCAACAGATCTGGGTTTGATCCATCACCATTCTTTAGCCCACTCTGCCACCCCAGTTCAGACATGGCCATATGCAAATCAGTCTGATCCTGTGCCTCATGGGAACAGTCCAGCCCGAACTGCCAAGCCATGCCTTCCCTGGACCGGAAACAAGCTTCCTAGGACCGGTTTCTGGCATTTCAGCCGTCTTCAGCCAGGCTTGTTTGAATCCAGTGGCAAAGTGAGCAAGGGACTCACGTCTGAGCATACCCTGCCAACTTATGGCGAACAAAGCGGTACAAAAGGGGGTGGTGATGGACGGAGCATCAGAACCAATCAAACACTCACAGCCAGTCAACAGATCTGGGTTTGATCCATCACCATTCTTTAGCCCACTCTGCCACCCCAGTTCAGACATGGCCATATGCAAAACAGTCTGACCCTGTGCCTCATGGGAACAGTCCAGCCCGAACTGCCAAGCCATGCCTTCCCTGGACCGGAAACAAGCTTCAGGCAGTTCGGGCTGGACTGTTCCCATGAGGCACAGGGTCAGACTGATTTGCATATGGCCATGTCTGAACTGGGGTGGCAGAGTGGGCTAAAGAACGGTGATGGATCAAACCCAGATCTGTTGACTGGGTGTGAGTGTTTGATTGGTTCTGATGCTCCGTCCATCACCACCCCCTTTTGTACCGCTTTGTTCGCCATAAGTTGGCAGTGTATGCTCCGACGTGAGTCCCTTGCTCACTTTGACCCTGGATTCAAGCAAGCCTGGCTGAAGACGGCTGAAATGCCAGAAACCGGTCCTAGGAAGCTTGTTTCCGGTCCAGGGATGGCATGGCTTGGCAGTTCGGGCTGGACTGTTCCCATGAGGCACAGGGTCAGACTGATTTGCATATGGCCATGTCTGAACTGGGGTGGCAGAGTGGGCTAAAGAACGGTGATGGATCAAACCCAGATCTGTTGACTGGGTGTGAGTGTTTGATTGGGTCTGATGCTCCGTCCATCACCACCCCCTTTTGTACCGCTATATCAAAGGGCCAGCGCCACTAGATTCCCTAGTGGTTTCCACTGCACGAAAAAGGTCAAATTCCCAGGCGTCCGGCGAAGCACCACCACCTGACAAAGAGTCAAAGCTACTGGACGCGTCAGGAAAGCGCACTGCGTCACAGGCAGCCAATATATGGCGTATCGCCAACACCCAACCGCTATTGGCCAGATACGATAGGGCACGTTATGATGAATTAGAAACCATAATGCACCACGTCCCTGAAAGATACAAAACTAGGGCCAATGAATTAATTCAAGAGGGTAAGACAATAACTAACACCTCTATACGCTGTGCCTTAGATGCAGCTGACACAGCCTCCAGGGCCATTAATACTAGCGTCCTCCTCCGTCGCCATGCTTGGCTAAGAATATCAGGTTTCAAACCAGAGGTACAAGCCTCCATCCTGAATCATCGCTTTGACCAAGAACACCTATTCGGCCCAAAGGTAGATGAGGCCCTCGAAAAAATGAAGGACACTGATACGGCGAAGTCCATGGGAGCCCTGCAGTCACACCCTCCTAGGCGCTCCTTTTGCCGCTCTTCCTTTCGGAGTACATCTAGAGGCTACTCCTCAGATAGCGCTTCCACTTACTACAAATCCCCCACTCAGTCCACCTTCACAAGGGTTATCAAAGATGCGGCTATAGGGGAAATAATAAAGGCAGAGGCAAAACAAATACCGCCCGCTCTGCCACACCGCCTACCCAATGACTTCCCCCCCGCTCCCTCCAGACCATCCCACTCCGGTCGGGGCAGACTTCAAAATTTCCTTCATGTCTGGGAGACCATCACCTCAGACAAGTGGGTGACCCAAATTATTCGGTCAGGATACTGCCTGGAATTAACATCTACCCCCCCAAACATTCCACCCAGGCAACGCCCAATGTCACAAGAACATTCCACATTACTAAAACAGGAGGTAATCTCCCTCCTACAAAAACATGCAATAGAACAAGTTCCCGTCAATCAGCAAAATTTAGGGGTCTACTCCCTATATTTTCTAATACCAAAAAGGGACGAGACTCTACGACCTATTCTAGATCTCCGGCCCCTAAACACATACATACATTCAGACCATTTTCACATGGTAACGCTTCAGCAGGTGCTTCCGCTCCTCTCCCAGAACGACTTCCTCACCACACTGGACTTGAAAGACGCATACTTCCACATTCCAGTACACCATGCTCACAGAAAGTACCTCGGATTTGTAGTGGACGGGCAACACTACCAGTTCAATGTGCTTCCATTCGGAGTCACAACAGCACCACGGGTATTCACCAAGTGCCTAGCGGTAGTGGCGGCACACCTCAGAAGACAGCACATTCACGTCTTCCCATACTTGGACGACTGGCTCATAAAAGCCACGTCCTACAACCAATGTGTACACCACACCGCCACTACAATCCAACTACTTCACCAATTAGGCTTCACGGTGAACCACCAAAAGTCCCAACTAACACCATCCCACATAAAACAATACCTCGGTGCCACCATAGACACCTCAAAAGCAATAGCCTACCCCAATCCGGCCAGGATTGCAAGCATTCAGGCTTTGCGACAAAGGTTCATACTTCAACACTCCCTTCCAGCAAGAGTGTTTATGCAACTGATAGGGATGATGGCCTCTTGCATTTTCATAGTGCCCCACGCAAGACTCCAGATGCGTCCACTCCAAGAGTGCTTAGCGCGCCAATGGAACCAGGCCCAGGGGCAACTGACAGATCTGGTGTTGGTAGACTGTCGCACCCATCGCTCTCTGCAGTGGTGGAACACCACAAACCTTTCCAAAGGTCGAAAGTTCCTGGACCCGGTTCCACAAATAATACTAACAGACGCATCGCTCTCCGGCTGGGGAGCTCATCTATTACACCTCACAGTGCAGGGCACATGGACGCCGCAACAAAAGTTACTCCATATCAACCATCTGGAGTTACTAGCAATCTCTCTAGCCCAAAAATCTTTTCAGGCACAGATTTCAGGCAAGGCAGTCCACATTCGCACAGACAACATGACGGCCATGGATTACATTAAAAAACAAGGTGGCACACACTCTCCACAGCTCTCTCATCTAGCACAGAGCATATGGAGATGGGCAATTCCACACAAAATCTTTCTCCTAGCCCAACATGTCCCAGGAGTCCAAAACACCATGGCAGATCTGCTCAGCAGACAGACGCAACAGATCCACGAGTGGGAACTTCACCCGCAGGTTCTTCACCCGTTCTTTCAAACGTGGGGGCATCCACAAATAGACCTATTCGCCACCCATGAAAACAAAAAATGCCCAAACTTTGCCGCCGGATACCCACACCCATTGTCCAAAGGAAATGCGATATGGATGAACTGGTCAGGCAAATTTGCGTACGCTTTTCCACCTCTCCCACTAATTCCATTAGTGGTGCGAAAGCTACAACAGCATTCCCTCACGCTGATCCTAGTAGCTCCAACATGGGCCAGACAACCGTGGTACACCACGCTGCTGGAACTCTCGGTAGTACCACACCAAAAGTTACACCTCTCACCATGCCTCCTGACCCAGAACCATGGAGAGATCAGGCACCCGGACCCAGCTCAGCTCAAC
The DNA here is from genome assembly GCF_964204655.1 of Triturus cristatus. Lineage (NCBI taxonomy): Eukaryota > Metazoa > Chordata > Amphibia > Caudata > Salamandridae > Triturus > Triturus cristatus. The sequence continues at coordinate 1,204,962,808 of NC_140585.1, read as the reverse complement.
CTTGCGATCTGGCTCCTGAAATCCTAGAATTCGGATACCTAAACCTTCCCCCTGACTGTATGAACGTCATCAGAGAAGCTAGACGCCCTACCACTAAAGCCTGCTACGCTGCCAAGTGGAAAAGATTTGTTGTTTATTGCCATAACAACACAATCAATCCTCTAGACGTGTCTATACAACACATCATATGCTACTTACTCCACCTACAAAGGTGTAATCTAGCATATACCTCTATCCGGCTACACCTCGCAGCAATTGCAGCTTACCTACAAAACAGGCAGCACCTATCACTTTTCAGGGTACCTGCCATTAAAGCCTTCATGGAAGGCCTAAAAAGAATAATTCCCCCCAGAGTACCACCCTCACCTGTGTGGAACTTAAATATCGTTCGCACAAGGCTAATGGGGCCGTCCTTCAAACCTTTGCATAAATGCGAACTGCAATTTCTCACATGGAAAACAGCTTTCCTTGTAGCCATCACTTCCCTTAGAAGGGTCAGTGAGATACAAGCACTTACCATACAAGAACCTTTTCTTTAAATGCACCAGAACAAGGTTGTTCTCTGTACCAACCCAAAATTCCTACCTTAAGTCATTTCCCCTTTTCACCTAAACCAATCTGTAGAATTACCGGTATTTTTCTCGCAACCTCAGACTGTTGCAGAAAGGGCTCTACACACGCTAGATGTCAAACGAGCCTTACTTTACTATATCCAAAGAACACAACCTTTCAGAAAGACCAAACAACTGTTTGTTTCTTTCTCTCCACCACACAAGGGCAGCCCCATCTCAAAATCAGGGATAGCTAGGTGGATTGTAAAATGCATCCAGATTTTCTACCACAAAGCAAAACAAACGCTATCCGTTCCCCCTAAAGCCCATTCTACACGAAAGATAGGGGCTTCTATGGCTTTTCTAGGAAACATCCCATTAGATGATATCTGAAAAACAGCTACATGGTCAACACCGCACACTTTCACTAAACACTACTGTGTAGATGTGCAAACCAAGCAACAAGCTAGTGTGGGCCAGGCTGTACTAAAAACACTATTTCAAACCACTGCAACGGATACCGGTGGTCGCCGCTAAGGTTGGGAACTGCTATATAGTCTATGCAAAAGTGTTTAATCTGCAGCTCATATGCCTCGAACGGAATATGCTACTTACCAGTATGCATCTGTTCTTGGCATGTAGAGCTGCAGATCTACACACGCCCACCCGCCTCCCCGGCTACCTGTATCTGTTCCAGTCTATCTTATTTAGATACAACACACATGGGTTTCTTCACTGGTTCGAGGCATGTGGGCTGCTGAATTCATATCTGTGCATAGATCGCCGCCTAGTGTTGGGTCCGGATGTTTGCACGTTGTTGTCCTGGAAGAGTCTTCGAAGTATCCTTGGATAGGTGACTCCTCCCCTGGACTACAGTGCGCATGGGCATCCTCTCCATCCTCAGATTGTTTTTTTCCGCCATTGGGTTCGGATGTGCTATCTTAGCTCAAGTTAGGAAAATATTTTGTCGAGGCCAAAAGGCCTTTAGTTCGCGTCGGTACTGTTTATCGATCGGTTTTCGATACAACCTTGTTAGTTTACTAACTTTCAGCACAGACTTTTTTCGCATTTACCTGTTCATCGACTACTTCGACGATGGAATCGAGGACGCCATTCAAGAGGTGTCCGGTATGCAATGCGAAGTACCCACACATCGACGTCCATCCGGTGTGCAACAAATGCCTTTCGCCAGACCACGACGAATCGACATGCATGGCCTGTGCCCGGTTCCGTTCAAAAAAGACTCTACGGAATCGACGAGCGGCGAGACTCGAGGCGCAGCACGCGGCACCGGCCCCAGCAGACATCTTCAACGAGGCCGAAGACGTCGAAGAATTGGAAGTCTTACCCTCCAGTCCCGGATCCGTGTTCGGAAACGGATCGGACGAAGTCGACGAATCACTCTTCCACAGAGGTGAAGACGACACCGAGGTAGGAGACGACGAGGAGGCCTTAGGGGCCGAAGAGAGTAGCTCCAATGATGAACAAGGCCTACCTGTTCAGACCGAAGAAGGCCCAGTTCCACGGCCTATGGCTCCGGTCGAGGGATCGCCTTCGGGCCTTACCCGAGACCCATCCCGCAGTTCTTCGGCCCCGCCCTCGGGCCCGGCCTCGGACATCCAGCGGCAGCCATTACCGCTTAAACCAGCTGGTTTCCCTTCCATAAAACCGAAACCGAAAGCTGCTCCGGTTCCAACGAAACCGAAAGTGGCGCTGGTCGGATCGAGGCCTTCCACGCCTTCGACGCCAGCGCGACGCGTCGACACCGACCGCACCAAGAGAGACTTCGGTGCCGAACTTGAAGCGGGCGACGTCGGAGTCGATAAACGGAAAAAGGCCTTCGGCGCCGACAAACCTACTCGGCTCCCGGCACCGACGCCACTGACACCGAGGGCTGCGCCGCCTGCTGCGTCTCGCATCGCTCCCTCGACGACACCAAAGCCTCACGCATTGAAGATGTCGACGGTCATCTCCGCACCTCGACTCGATGAACCACCGGCGCCGAAAAAGTCCACGGCCGCCTCTACGAACCTGGTCGGTGCCAAAGCCTCAAAGACGCTCCAAGGACGACCTGGTGCGACACAAAGCAGCAAAACCAAGGCTGCCCTCCAGGACCCGTCGGGTTCCGGTCCGATCGAAGCTCCGGCAGCCTCTTCGGTGCCAGCCAACATTACCTTTGGCTTGCCTCCGTCAACAATCCCGAAAATGTTCCAACTCAGGACACGGGTCACCCAGACTACGATTACACCTGCTGAGACGTCTCCGTCACGTGTCATCGACGCCAACACTGGCAGGATGATTCTCCACGAGCGAAGGATAACTTCGGAACCACCGTTGGACCCTTTCAGGATCCCACTGAAAAGGAAGCTGCCTGTAGAATCAGAACCTCTCCTTTATGAACCTTTCCACTCATCCTACCAGGATCCACAACTATTCTCCCCCACACGTTCCGACACGGATGCGTTGGAGGATTACATGGATGACCAAGTCCCCTACCATGGAGACACAGACCCTGATGACCAGCAGGACCCTGATCACACTTGGGGCGACCCGGTAGACCCAGGTGCACCTCTCGATGCACAGGACCCACAACTCTATGGGGCAAAAACATCTCCCACAGAGGATACTGCAGCCTTCAACGCTCTTATTGAACGGGCTGCCAATAACCATGGGGTGCAGCTTCACTCTGACACCGTCGAAGATGACTTTCTTATGGACACTTTCGCATCCTCAGAACGGCATGTAAAGACTCTGCCCATGTTGAAAGGAGTCCTCAAACCAGCCAAGGACATTTTCAAGGAACCCACCAGGGCACGAGTGATAAACCCCAGGATTGATAAGAAATACCGATCAGCACCTGGGGACCCTACTTACATCAGAGGACAATTACCACTAGACTCCATTGTCGTAGCGAATGCTCGCAAGAGGGCACACTCGCAACCGACAGGTGACGCTCCTCCCCCGGACAAAGAGTCCAAGGTGTTAGAGACCTCTGGCAAGAGAGTTGCCGCCCAAGCAGCCAACATATGGCGCATAGCCAACACTCAAGCGCTCCTTGCTCGCTATGATAGTGCGCACTATGACACACTCGAGCAAATATTCCAACATCTCCCTGACCAGTTCAAGGAAGGCGCAGAAATGCTCATCAGAGAAGGACAGCTACTCACGAATGCTTCCATCAAGTGTGCACTAGATGCTGCAGACACGGCTGCCAGGGCCATAAACACAAGCGTCATGCTGCGACGACATGCCTGGTTACGAATCTCAGGATTCAAGCCTGAGGTACAAAACAATATACTCAACCAGCCTGTCAACCCCGACTATCTATTCGGGCCAGAGGTTGACACCACCCTTGAAAAGATAAAAAAGGACACGGACACTGCAAAGTCCATGGGCGCTCTCCAAACTCAGTCCTTTCGGAGCGGCTCCTTTCGTCGCCCCGGAAACAAGGGAGCAGGTAGAGGACAGGGGTCACAACAAACGTATAACAAAGGCAATACACAGACCACCTACGATAAAAACACCCGGGGTGGATATCGTGGCTCCAGTACAAAGGGCAGAGGACGCGGCTACGGCAACACCAGGTCCTCCCCCAAGAACAAGCAGTGACGCCTTCCTCCCGACCACATAACACCTGTCGGGGGAAGGCTACAAAGGTTCCTGTCCACGTGGAACTCCATCACCACGGACAGGTGGGTCAAAGATATTGTAAAATACGGTTACTGTCTGGAGTTAACCTCCACTCCACCCACAATACCACCAAGAAACCGTCCTATGTCCTCAGAGCACTTAACGCTCTTACAGAAAGAGGTGCAAAGTATGCTTCTAAAAGGCGCTATAGAGGTCGTACCCATCCACGAGCAGGGTACGGGGGTGTACTCCCTCTACTTCCTAATTCCAAAAAAGGACGGGTCACTCAGACCTATATTAGACCTGAGACCCCTGAACCAGTACATTCTTTCAGAGCACTTTCACATGCTCACTCTACAGCAAGTCCTTCCGCTTCTCAAGCAGGGAGACTTCCTAGCCACACTGGACCTCAAGGATGCGTATTTCCACATACCCATCCACCCCTCACACAAAAAATACCTCCGGTTCACTGTTCAGGGGCAGCACTATCAATTCAAAGTCCTTCCCTTCGGCGTGACAACAGCGCCCAGGGTTTTCACGAAGTGCCTAGCTACGGTGGCAGCACATCTACGGAGGCAGCATATACACGTCTACCCCTACCTAGACGACTGGCTCGTTCAAGCGAAGTCAGCCCAGCAATGTGCCAGCCACATGTCCCGCACCATTCACCTCCTCCACAGTCTGGGATTCTCACTAAATTACCCAAAGTCCCATTTCCAGCCCGCACACGTACAACAGTACCTAGGTGCGACTATAGACACTCTGGCGGCCACAGCTCAGCCAAATTTAGTGAGGATCAACAGCATACAACTGCTGATCTCCAAGTTCAAACCCAATCACTCACTTCCAGCGCGAGTGTTTATGCAGTTGATAGGCATGATGGCCTCCTGCATCTTCATAGTCCCGCACGTGAGATTACATATGCGCCCGCTTCAGGAGTGCCTAGCACGTCAGTGGAATCAGGCTCAAGGACAGTTGAAAGACCTAGTGTTGGTGAGCGGTCGGGCATACAACTCTCTGCATTGGTGGAATCCACAAAACCTTTGCAAGGGCCGACCATTCCAAGAGCCTGTCCCACAGATAGTACTGACAGCGGACGCGTCTCTCCAGGGATGGGGAGCTCATGTACTCCACTACACAGTGCAGGGCCTATGGACGACACAACAAAAGAAGATGCACATCAACCTTCTGGAACTGATGGCAATCTTCCTGGCCATGAAGGCATTCAAAGTACATCTATGCAACAAGGTCGTGTTGATCCGGACGGACAACATGACCGCAATGTACTACATACAGAAGCAGGGAGGAACACACTCTCCACAGTTGTCTCATCTGGCTCAGAGCATGTGGAAGTGGCGGAACACCTCCCTGGCAAGGACAACCAGATGGCGGATCTGCTCAGCAGACACAGCCACCAGATGCACGAGTGGGAGTTACACCCGTCGGTACTCCAACCGTACTTCCAGCAGTGGGGTCATCCAGAGATAGACCTATTCGCGACAAGCGAAAACGCAAAATGCCAAAGCTTCGCCGCCAGGTTCCCACATTCCCAGTCGCAGGGCAATGCGATATGGATGAACTGGTCCGGCAGACTTGCGTACGCTTTTCCCCCAGCGCCGTTGATACCGCTGGTGGCTCGCAAACTCAGACAACACTCCCTGACACTCGTCCTAGTTGCTCCAACGTGGGCACGCCAGCCGTGGTACACCACCTTCCTCGAACTTTCCGTGGTGCCGCATCAAAGGCTGCGGATCAAACCCGCGCATTTGACGCAGAACCATGGAGAGATTCAGCACCCAGATCCGCAACAGCTGAACCTGGCGATCTGGCTCCTGAAGTCCTAGAGTTTGGCTATCTCAACCTGCCGCCTGACTGTATGGACATCATCAAGGAGGCCAGGAGACCCACTACAAGAGCTTGCTATGCAGCCAAATGGAAAAGGTTCGTCATTTATTGCGGTAATAATGACATTAACCCGCTGGACGCATCCATCCAAAACATCATCTGTTACCTCTTACACCTATACCGATGCAATCTGGCGTACACCTCTATACGTGTCCATTTGACCGCAATATCAGCCTATCTGCAAACCAGGCAGCACCTCTCACTATTCAGAGTGCCTGCCATCAAAGCATTCTTGGAGGGACTCAAACGAGTCATTCCACCAAGCCACCCACCGGCTCCAATGTGGAACCTCAACTTGGTCCTCACACGCCTGATGGGTCCACCCTTTGAACCTCTACACTCATGCGAGATTCAATTCCTTACCTGGAAAGTAGCCTTCCTGGTAGCGATCACTTCCTTAAGAAGAGTTAGTGAACTCCAGGCACTAACCGTTCAAGAGCCATTCATACAGGTTCACGCCAACAGGGTCGTACTACGTACCAACCCCAAATTCATGCCCAAAGTAATATCGCAGTTCCACATGAATCAAACTATTGAACTGCCCGTTTTCTTCCAAAACCCACAAACTGTCGCAGAAAGGGCACTACATACACTAGATGTACGGAGGGCCCTCATGTACTACATTGACAGGACTAAACCCTTCAGGAAGACAAAACAACTGTTCGTTGCCTTTGCCCCGCACCACAAAGGTAACGCCATCTCCAAAGCAGGGATAGCCAGATGGATAGTTAAGTGTATTCAAATCTGTTATCAAAAGGCAAAACGCACATTAACTATTCCACCACGAGCCCACTCAACACGCAAGTTGGGGGCTTCCATGGCTTTTCTAGGAAATATTCCCCTGCATGATATATGCAGAGCAGCCACATGGTCCACTACACACACATTTACAAAACACTATTGTGTAGACGTGCAGTCAAAACAGCAGGCAGCTGTAGGACAGGCTGTTCTCAAAACACTTTTTCAGACCGCTGCAGCTGGCACTGGTAGCCGCCGCTAATAGAGGGCACTGCTATGTATTCTATGCACAGATATGAATTCAGCAGCCCACATGCCTCGAACTGAATATGCTACTTACCAGTATGCATCTGTTCTTGGCATGTAGGGCTGCTGACATTCATATCGCCCTCCCTCCTCCCCGGCGCCTGTAGCAGCTGCAGCTCTCAGAATTACTGTATAGCATGGTCATCACTTTCTGTATCTACTCCATCACTGCCACAATGGCGAAAAACAATCTGAGGATGGAGAGGATGCCCATGCGCACTGTAGTCCAGGGGAGGAGTCACCTATCCAAGGATACTTCGAAGACTCTTCCAGGACAACAACGTGCAAACATCCGGACCCAACACTAGGCGGCGATCTATGCACAGATATGAATGTCAGCAGCCCTACATGCCAAGAACAGATGCATACTGGTAAGTAGCATATTCATTATTACTACGCTCCATCTTTCCCTGCTGGCGAAAAACAATCTGAGGATGGAGCTGAAGCCCATGCGCAATACGATCTAAAGGAATAGTCATCAACCTCGTGACTTACAAAGACTTTCCAAGAGGAAAAACAAACTGCAAACATCCGGGCCCAACACCAGATGGCGATCTATGCAAAAGTGTTTAGATCTGCAGCTCTACATGCCAAGAACAGATGCATACTGGTAAGTAGCATATTCCTTCCTGTGGGGGCTACATCCCCCTCACTGAGAGGGAGGAGCTCAGGGATGTTTTATATTTGGGTTTTGAGGATCGACTAAATCCACATATGATGAGCAAGGATGTATGAGTGAGGATGCAGCGCAAAAAATGAGAAAATGTGAGAAAGTGTGATAACTAAAACTGGCTAGGAGGCATCAAAACCATACTTTAATAAAGATATGCTTACTGTCGGGATTAAAAAGCAGTGCACCAGCGGTATGTATTTAAACCGCTATGGTGTGGTGTGGTGTTAAATGACCAATCTGAAAGAAACACGTTAGATTCCTCACCTTAGAATATCCCCAGGCGTCAGGCTGGATCCGGAAAGATTTTTGTAGCAATACCCCTTGCGCGTCGCTAGGCGTCGTCTGCGGCTCCGCGTCCGTCGTTGGCGTCGTGCGCCGGAATGACGTCGTTGGAGTACTTAGACGCCGCCCTCGCGCGCTGACGTCAGTTCTTCTTTTTTCCGTGCCAGTAAGCGCCGATCCGGGAAGAGCTTACCCCTAGTCAATTTTTGACTAACTTTTTGACTCTTTTTGGTCGACTCGACTGTTGGTGCCGGTAGGGTGCCAGGGTTTAAGGCCTGTGACGCCTGTCATCGCCTGATGTCGGTGACGGATCACCATCGCCGGTGCCTCTACTGCCTGGGGGCCGACCACGACGCGGAGTCGTGCCTTGCCTGTCAGGCCTTGACCTCAAAGGCTAGGCAGGAGCGGTCCCGCAAGCTTCTCGAGCTCCGCCACTCGGCTCCGCGCCGCTCGCTGTCCCAGTCCAGGAGGAGGTCCAAGGACCGGTCGCGGAGCCGCAGTCAACGTCATCGCTCGTCGGGCTCTTCGGGTAAGTCGAGCGCTCCAAGAAGCGACATCGCTCTTCGGACTCCCCTCGCAGGTCGCGCGACTCGGCCGAGGGTCCAGGTGGTTCCACCCCCGCGGCTCCATTGGAGCCGCAAACGCCGCGTCCGTCCCCATACCCTCCGGTCCCTGGGACTGACGCGACGCCGGCGGAGGTCAGTGCCTTCCTCACGGCCATGAGAGGCCTGGCTCCGCCGTCGACGCCTGCCGGCGCGCCTTCGGGCCCCGCGGGCTCGACTGGCCGACCTCGCGGGCCAGTGACTCCGGTCCCGGCGCCGTTGACGGCTCCGGCCTCGACGCCGCAGGTCCCCGAGGGATCCTGCCCTGGATCTGTCGGCGCCGGTCGACCTCGTGACACCTCCTCCGCAGGCGCCGACACCGGTACCACCTCCGGCGCTGTTTCCGGACGCCGCCGTTACCCAGTTTGTCCCCGTTCCGTGCCCGGCGCCGCCCGACGCCGCTTCCGGCGCCGATGGATGACCGCTTTACCGACTCCGATCATTCCTCCTGTTTATCAGGAATCGGATGACGGGGGCGACTGAGAGGGGTTTGAGGACCCTCTGGCCGCACAGGGCCAACTTTCACAGGACTGGGCAGACGAACTGGGGGATGCCAGTGGTCTGGATACCTCCCCGAACACTGGCTTCATCTCTCCTCCGACTGTGGCCTCGGAGGAAGGTGCAGCTTTTTCAGTGGCGCTGCGCAAGGCGGCCGAAGCCCTTGGGCTGGAACTGCCTGCTGTGGCCATGGTGCTTCAACCGACAGCAAGCTCCACAGAGCCTCTGCTGCAGTTCAATGAGGCCCCGTCGACGTTCTACAGGGCACTTGGTCCAAGCCCTCCACAGTCCCTCCTGTGGATCGGAACGTAGCCCGGCGCCTCCGCCCTGCTCCGGGTGACCCCAGTTTCCTGTCCCAACACCCCACCCCTGAGAGTCTGGTTATCCAGGCCTCTACTTCCCAGTCATCCTTCCCGTCTGCTCCCCCGGACAGGGAATCCAAGAGGTTGGAACAGTTCGGGAAGAAACTGTTCTCGTCCCTGAGTTTGGGGCTGCGGTCTTTGAACACCGCTTGCCTCTTGGACTGTTACTCCCACTCTCTGTGGGATGGGGTGGAGGGCGTGCTGCCCCAGTGTCCGGTGGAGGTCCGGACACGGCTCGCCCAGACACTTGCTGATGGGCGAGATGCGGCACGACATGCTATACGGTGTGGACTAGACACCACGGACTCGCTGGGTAGGGCCATTTCCACCACGGTGGCCCTCCGGCGTCACGCCTGGCTGAGATCCACGTCTTTCTCGGGGGATGTCCAGACTTCTCTCATGGACATGCCCTTCGATGGCACTCGCCTTTTTGGTGATATTGCGCTGGCTCGTTTCAACGACTCCTGGGCTAGGGCCTAGTCCTTGGGTCTCTCAGCCCCACGGCCGCAATCTTCCGCCTTTCGTAGCCAGGGAAGGGGCGCCTCCTCACGTCCGCCGAGCCACCGGCCGCGGTCGCGGACGTGGTTTCCGCCGAGGCGGTATGGGAGGACAACGTGCCGGTCAGTCCACACCGGCAGCATCCGCCTCAAAGCCCTCTTAGTCCGTGCTTTCAGGCCCATCCCACCCCAGTGGGTGGCAGAGTTCGCCATCACCTGCTCCACTGGCGGTCCATTACTTCGGACAGGTGGGTGCTGCAAATCGTCCGAAGGGGCTACTCCCTCCCCTTCGAGACGACCCCTCCAGCCATGCCACCGCAGGGCCACCGTATGTCGGAGGATCACTTGAATCTGCTGCGGGAGAAAGTCATGGCCCTCCTGGCCAAAGAGGCCGTCGAGCGCGTTCCTGGGCCAGAAGTAGGTCGTGGTTGCTATTCCCACTACTTTCTGGTTCCCAAGAAGGGCAAAGGGGGCCTACGCCCTATCTTGGACCTCAGGAACGTCAACGCCTTCCTTCGGAAGGAGCGGTTCAAGATGCTCACGCTAGCTCAGGTTCTGGCTGCCCTCGATCCTGGAGACTGGATGGTAGCGTTGGACTTGCAGGACGCTTATTTCGACATCCCCGTCCTGCCGGCCCATCGGCGTTACCTGCGGTTCACGGGGGGCCAAGAGCATTTTCAGTTTACCGTGCTCCCCTTCGGCCTCACCAGTGCCCCTCGGGTGTTCACGAAAGTGATGGCAGTGGTCGCAGCTTATCTGCGCAGATCAGGGGTTCCAGTCTTCCCCTATCTCGACGACTGGTTGTTGAAGGCGGGCTCGCCCCAGTAAGTCGTCTCCCACCTCCAGACTACGGCCGACCTCCTGCATTCGCTGGGGTTCTCCATCAATGTGCCGAAGTCGCACTTGAGTCCCTCCCAGAAGCTCCTTTTCATCGGAGCGGTTCTCGATTCGGCGCAGTTCTGGGTCTATCCTCCGGAACAGCGGGTCCGGGATATTCAGGCTCTGATTCCCATCTTTCGGCTTCTATCCTGGGTTTCGGTCAGGTTGGTGCTGCTGCTTCTGGGGCTGATGGCCTCCTGCATCCTGTTGGTGCATTCCGCCAGGCGGCGAATGCGGACTCTGCAGTGGGACCTGAAGTTTCAGTGGGCCCAGCACCGAGGCAACCTGTCCGACCATGTCTTGATCTCGGAGGGCACTGCAAACCAGTTGCAGTGGTGGCTCACGGACCGCGATTGGGTCAGCGGCAGATGCCTCTCCCTACCCCAACCGGAGCACGTAGTAGTGACGGACGCGTCCCTCCTGGGATGGGGGGGCCATATGGGAGAGGCGGAGATCAGAGGACTCTGGTCTCCGGCGGAGACTCAACTCCACATCAACCTTTTGGAGCTGAGAGCGATCCGGCTTGCACTGAAAGCCATCCTTCCCTCTGTCCGGGAAAGTGTCGTGAAGGTGTTCACGGACAACACCACCGCCATGTGGTTTTGCAACAAACAGGGCGGGGTGGGGTCGTGGACACTTTGTCAGGAGGCTCTGCGCGTCTGGACATGGCTGGAACACCAGGGCATCACCCTGGTGGTTCAACATCTGGCGGGCTCTCTGAACGCCAGAGCAGACGAACTCAGCTGCCGGTGCATGATGGATCACGAATGGCGTCTGAACTCGGACGTGGCGCAAGGTCTCTTTCTGCAGTGGGGAGAGCCTTGGTTAGATCTATTCGCCACCGAAGAGAACGCGCAATGTCAGCAGTTCTGCACGTTGGAATTTCCAAGGCGGCACTCGCTCGGAGACGCTTTTCGTCGCGAGTGGAGTTGCGGTCTGTTGTACGCCTTTCCGCCTATACCACTTCTGCCCAGAGTGCTGAAAAAGATCAAGCGCGACCGGGCCCAAGTCATCTTAGTGGCTCCGGATTGGGCACGGAGGTACTGGTATCCCGAGCTACTCAGTATGTTAACCGATCCTCCGATACCTCTGCCTCTTCAGGAGGACCTTCTGTCGCAGCAACAGGGGGCGTTCCTTCACCCGAACCTGGCCAGCCCCCACCTCCATGCGTGGAGATTGAGCGGCGGCAGTTGATGCCATTTGACTTGCCTCCTGAAGTCTGTGATGTCATTCTGGCAGCCAGGCGTCCCTCCACAAAAACGGTATACGCCTGCAGGTGGAACAAATTTGTGGCATGGTGCACAGCAAAGGCTGTGGATCCCCTTTCCGCCCCTCTTTCTGAGGTTCTTCTCTTTCTTCTTTCTCTGGCCCAGCAGGGCTCTGCTCTGCGCACCTTGAAAGGTTATCTTTCTGCAATCTCTGCATTCTTGAGGCTTCCTGATCAGCCCTCTCTTTTCAAGTCCCCTGTAGTTTCGCGTTTTCTTAAAGGCATTACCCACATGTTCCCTCCTGTCCCTTTCGTAATGCCTCAGTGGGATTTGAATCTTGTCCTGACATTTCTGATGTGTGCTCCCTTTGAACCTCTTCACAATTGTGCCCTTCGTCTTCTGACTCTTAAGACTGCTTTCCTGGTAGCTATCACCTCGGCTAGAAGGGTGAGTGAGCTCCAGGCTCTGTCATCTAAGCCTCCTTTTCTGTCTGTTCATCCGGACAAGGTTGTCCTCCGGACTTGTCCTTCTTTTCTTCCGAAGGTGGTGACCCCCCTTTCACACCTTCTTTCCGCCTCCGCATCCTTCCAGAGAGGAAGAGAGGCTCCACCGTCTGGACCCAAAACGTGCGCTCTCCTATTTGGATCGCACCAAACAGTTCCGGGTGGACGACCAACTTTTTGTTGGATACGTTGGCGCTAAGAAGGGGAAAGCTGTACACAAGCGGACCATCTCACGGTGGGTCGTTTTGTGTATCAAGGTCTGTTACTCTTTGGCAAACAAGGACCCTCCTGTTGGGCTGAGAGCCCATTGCACTTGGGCCACAGCAGCGACTACTGCCCTGGGGCGGGGAGTTCCCTTGCAGGACATCTGTCAGGCGGCGACGTGGGCCTCGTTGCACACGTTCGCCAAGCACTATTGCCTGGACAGCCAAGTCCGGAGAGACGGCCGTTCTGTTCTCCAGGACTTTCTGGTGTGATCTTGGTTCGCAGACCCACCACCGGGGTTGGTATTGCTGGAGTATCTATTCTAAGGTGAGGAATCTAACTAACGTGTTTCTTTCAGATGAACAAGTTACTTACCTTCGGTAACGATGTATCTGTAAGAAACATTAGTTAGTTAGATTCCTCACCGACCCACCCATCCTCCCCGTACTGCGAACCGACGTCTAGGGTTAAGGTCGTCCTGTTCAGGTCCCTAGACTTTTTTGGCACCAGTGTCGGTCTCTTGCATGGTTCTGCGTTCCTGGCGCGGAAAGCTGTGCACAAGAACTGACGTCAGCGCGCGAGGGCGGCGTCCAAGTACTCTGATGTCATTCCGGCGCACGGCGCCAACGACGGACGGGGAGCTGCAGACGACGCCTAGCGACGCGCAAGGGGTATTGCTACAAAAATCTTTCTGGATCCAGCCTGACGCCTGGGGATATTCTAAGGTGAGGAATCTAACTACCTAATGTTTCTTACAGATACATCGTTACCGAAGGTAAGTAACTTGTTCTTTAACACCGCAATAACTTGGAGGTAGTGTATTTTGTTCACTGGCACTGTTGGCACGTGTGTAGACCCTAGGATTTCTATGTTTGGTAATAGTTGTTTGGGGCTATAATCCTTAGTGATCTTTAAAATGTATTCCCTTGGACCCTCTTCTTTGAACTGTCTTGTTTGTTACTTCAACCCTACTTGCCATTACAATGCAATGGGGTAACCCAGTGAACCTCAGAACTTGGGTAGCATTTAGTACAAAAGACAAATGGTCCCGTTGGGATAGAACAATTGAATACAGGTGATACTTTTGACAGCAGACACATTTATTTTAAGAAAAGAAAAGACAATCAGAGGTAAAGCTATATCAAATGCATATATTATGGTGTAAGTACATGAAAGTATCTATGCACACTGTACTGTAGGTTGCTGCAGTCGTCCAAAAGTGAAGAAAGTGCTCATGCAACGTGACATGTGAGAACGTAGTGTCAAAAAAATTAATTACAAGATGAAAATCAGTGCCTCAGCCGCCTTCGTGCTATTTGTCAAGTATGATAAAGTTAAAAATGCCCTTTTCTCCAGGGCAACTGGAAAGTTGTCTTAAATGTTCAATAGGCTTATGTCATAGTACTAGAAATTTTGACAGTGTCTACGTTTCGACCCAAGATATTGCGTTTACTTGGAACCATCTGAGTAGGTCTTCATCAGGACGTGAGGGGTGAGGCAACCTAGAGTTGCATGAAAACTCCATAGGGTAATCCTAATGGATTAGTTAGACGGCAACACAGCTCGTCTGCAGACTTGGGAAATGAGTGTGGGTATTCTCCGCAGAAGTCTCTGTGCTGAATAACTTTATAAATATAAAGCCTTTCCAGTGGCCTTGGGAATGGGCAAACACCATGCTGATGAAGGCGCCTTCTCGATATAGGTCACCGAGTGCAACTTAGGTCTTTCTGAAATGTGCATAAGATGCAGAGTAGTTGAAGAACGGGTGTTATTTGTACACTTCTGAATTTTGGGGTTATCTGCTCATGTTATTCAGAGGTTTAATTTTCCCTCCAAAATGTTATTTCTTGCACTCTGGCTTCCATGTGAAAGCCAAAAAGGCAGAGAAATCTAGTTGTTGATAACAAATGGTCTACTGTTCTGTAATTTGAAAAAGAAACTGCGCTTGTGTGGTTGGAACAAGCCCCTGCAAGACAAAACACCCCATAACTTGATCTGAAGATAAAACATTTCACCCACCAAAATCACATTTTATTTTTTAAATGTGGGTTAGTTGTGGAGTTTGTGCTCTGGTTCCGCTGCCACCCAGGAAAACATACCAAAGCATTTCTGAAAACTGGGCACCAAGGTGAGTCTAGTGAAGTGTGACTTATGTAGATCCTACAAAGTTTTTTTTACCCTTAAATGTCTTGCAAACCTCAAACTTTGGCTAAAAAAACACATTTTATTCACATTTGAGAGAGGTGGTTATGGAATCTGTGGAGAGCCACAAAAACAGCCTTACATAGAGTTAGTTTAACTGTCTAGATCTTCTGGATGACTGTATGCAAAGAATTCGAGCAGATAGAGCGCTTTCTACTTTGAGGACTTCAACTATCACTTTCAAAGCACAGTTGAAAAATCTGACTCTGCTGTCCATGTTCCTTCATCTGTTTTTGCCCTACCTTTAACGACTCACCACTGCAGGAGAAAAGTATGTTTCAATCACAGTGCACACTGCTGCTATCTTACAATGCACAAGGAAGCCAAATTGCCCATCCTAAATCTCATTGTGGACATGAGCAGACATTTTAGTTATTTCCCATCAGGATCAAGGCTACTAAATAGAGTACTCTCAGCCCACCTTCAGTGGGCCCCAGTGCATTGCCTTTCTTTCAAGACTGCCTTCTTGTTGGCCATCGTTTGTGCCAGACAAGTTTGATATACTTTCCTGAGCAAACAAAGAGCTTTATCGGTCTTTCCACCAACGATTGAGTTTCTTTGAAGACATATCAGGCATTTCTTAGGAAAGTGTTGTCATTAGTTCATTTAAACCACAGATCACATTACCTACTTGTTGCCTGCAGCTTTAACTGTGGCTGTATGATCATCGTATTCACTAGACATCAAAATAGATTTAAAATGTTATTTCTAACAGACAAAAAGACTTTTGCCAACCAGTCATTGGGAAGAAATAAAACGGAAGATTCTTGCTGAAATAGGGTTTGACATGCTGCATCTCTGATGTGGTCAGAGCTCACTATACCATGCATGGATGGCGGTTACAACTGCTCGCTTTGTTGAAGCATACCTAAAGGCAATCTGCGGAGAAGTGCATGGAGGAAAGCTCAAGCCTTATCCAGGCATTATTGCCTTGAAGCACATTCCGGAGCTGAGTAGACAGTGAACCAAGCAGTGCTTTAAAAACTGTAAAAGGCGAACCTCGTTCCTTCTTTCCGCTTTTTTGTCTTCACCTACTGCTTTGCTGTTCTTAATTAAGGGGTGCAAATGTATTAAGTCAATGCTGGAGAAGAAAAAAGTTACTTTCACGTACCTACAGTTTCCCGCCAGAACTTATTTACGTTTGAAAAGCTGTGAAAATTAAACAGTTGAAACCTCTAAAAGGAGTCAAGCTTTTTATGTCACCACTTCATTGTCCAAAGTTTGGTGGATAGACTGCAAGTAGTGTATGGCGGATTGCATTGTTAACTGAGTGTGTATGGACACCACTATATACACGTTGACTTCTTTCAAGGTTTCACTGCCTGACGATGTGGAATAATTTAAGCTTGTGAATATATGGAAGGAAAAAAAACCTGGAGAACTGTAGTTAAAGGTAAGCAACAATTATTTTTTTTTTTCACTTTCCCATGGCTTTTTTCTAGTGAAGAGATGTGGCTCATTGCTGGCTTCTTTGTTGGCCTCTTTGTCTAGTAATTACAAATGTGTGAATGTTGTTGGGGGATCTCTTTTAAAGGTAAAGAAGTGTTTAGGATGGTTGTATGATTTTCAGGTTTGTGTTCTCTCTCATCTACAGGATTTCCTGATCATGTTTGTCCATCACTTGGCTACGATTTCTCTCATATCCTTTTCCTATGTGAACAACATGGTGCGAGTGGGTACTCTGGTGATGTGTCTACATGACGCCTCTGACTTCTTCTTAGAGGTGAGTTTTTCATGACAGAAGTCCGGTCCCTGCTGGTGCTGTATTAGAAATTTATGATGTGCTTACCCAATGTCTCTGCCTTACAGTTGGCAGTTACTGTTATCACCATAAAAGTGTATACTATGGTGATGTGCCTCAGTGTAGGTTTTTCTCTTGCTTACCAGGATTTTTATTAATAATGTTATCGATTTTGAATTGAGAAACACCAACAGAGGCAGAAGGCAGAAGAGAAAAAAACAAGGAAATGTTACAGCAGGGTACTTATATTGACGATAGTGTTACTAGTCTATTGCACATGTTTGGTGTCAGACATACTTCCAAAGGTGAGAAATGCCATCAATTGTCTGAGGTGGACCAGTTTAGTTGGCACCCCTTGGGTAGTGTGTGTTGTATCTGTATATACTTTGGGCATGTGCCTCCTCCCCATTATGTCCGGGTAGTGTTACCGTCCCCTGATTAAACAGTGCCAGATATGTGCTGAGGGGGCCCCACATATTCCGTGGTGTGGCTTTTGTCGGCAATATTGCCCAGTATTCATTAAGCCTCTCCTGGCAAATTGCCAGATCTATCAGCCAGTCTATCTCCTGTGGGGCCAGGCGGTGTCCCCCCCCGTGCATGCCGACCCTTTTCTTGGCCGTGAGCAACATCAGGGGCATCTTTAACGTATCCCAGTAGTGCAACCACAGGCTCTCCAGCCCTTCACGTCCTCAAGCTGATCGAAGACTGTGGTCCAGAAGTGAGCCACTCTATTGAAGCCCCAGGCTAAATGTAAAAAAATCAGCATCCTCCCTCCTGTATCTAATACAGCCATTGTCTGTTCTGAACCCCATTTTACAAAGCCCCATCGTGGTGTGGTAGACACTGTGTAAGTGCTTGACGTGTATTAAGAGCAGTCTGTAGTTGGAGAGTGCAGCTGCGTGGAAGCAGCAGTACATCCAGCAATTGTCCATAAGTGTGGGTCCCAGGTCTCTCCTTCAGTGTTCAAGTGCCCTAGGTGTGGCCACAGGCGCCCTGTCCTGCGTTAGTCTGTACAATCTTGTGATTAGTTTGTTTAAGGAACGGGGAAGCAAGCATATTCTGTAGGGCGGCCAAGCCCGCAGGCTCTTGGAGAAATGAGGGATGCAGTGCTTTAGAGGCAGCACGCAGTTGATAATACAATAGTGTGTTTAGCGGTACACTTTTGGGCCGAGATTGCACCTTCTGCATGCCAATAAAGGTTCCATCTCGATACAGGTCGCCCCATTCGGTGAGGCCCGCCTGGGTCAATTGTCTCCAAGTTCGGTCCTCCAGAGTAAGGGGAAACCTTGGATTACACTCCTCCTGCACTTGGGCGTCATATAGACAGTCTAGTAGCCCTCGCTGGCAGAACCAGTCCCTCATCTGGACACTGCACCGTGTCTGCTGTGCCTCTAGGGTGCCGTGGTGGGGAGCATATTACTGTGGTCAGAGGGCACATAGACATATTGTGTTCCTTGACTGCAGTATGTGGTAAGAACGTCATGCAATAGGACCAATAAAAGCATGCTGCGCTTGCGTGCAATAATAGTATTATTCGAAATAGGGGACACCCAGGTCACCCTGCTCAAATGAGAGCATCAGCGCGTCCATGCAAGCCTAGGCTGCTTAACTGTCTAGGCCAATCGGGTCATCAATGATCAAAGACGGGCAATGAAATCTCTGGTGAGGGGGATTGGGATATTGGGCAGGGTGACCATCTTTGTGACGGCTATCCTACCCGCCATAGACAGCGGCAGCCCAATTCACAGAGACTTTCCTCGTCTGCGACACCATAGTTCTCGACCACAGCTGGTCCAGGTCTGTGCTCATCCATATGACCAGGTACCTCACAGAGGCTCCAGCCCACTCAAGTGGAAACTGTCAAAAAGCGAATAGTCCCCTCCGTCATTTGGAAGATAACAGACTTGAACCAATTAATGGTTATTACGTTGAGTTGGGCGAACAGCAGGAATTCCTGGAGCACTCTCAAAGAGTCACGTCATCCGTGTACTTGGATACTATCAGTCTGCACGCTGTAAAAGCTTGACCCCTCCGCAGATGGGCTGCCTGATGCTCCATCCCAATTGCAAAAAAGATTGGGGAGAGCGGGCATCCTTGCCTTGTACCTTTGTTGATGGTTATAGGGGAGCAGCCGTGCCATTAATGCCGAGCCTGGTCATGAGGAGCGTATAGAGAAGTCTGATCCACTGAAGGAAAGGTCAGCTAAAACCCAGCTTCTGAACCAATGCGAAAATAAAGGGACACTCCAGGGAGTAAAATGCCTTTGTGGCGTCCAGGAACACAGCAGCCACCGGACGTTTCGGGTTTAGTTTATGAAATAGTACAAAGTATATAGGTTGTGGGCAGTTGAGTGCCTCGGGACAAAGCCCGACTGATCCGGCTGGACAATGTATAGCAAAAGGGTCAGGAGTTTAGAAGCCAGCAATTTGTTAAGTATTTTGTTGTCCTTGTTAATCATGGAGCGGAGTTAGTGACCATCAATGCTTCTCTCAGAGAAAGGGGTTGGATTCCCTTGCTCCATGCTTCTTCGTTCATTGTTAGGAGGTGAAGGCCCAGTGAGAATAAGTACTCCTTATAGAACTGGGTAGTCACTCCGTCCAAGTCGGGTGGCTTGACGCTAGGCAGGCTGCAGAGGGTCTGTATATTATTTTCTGTTGTGATAGGAGCGTCTAGGTAGTGTGTTCGTGTGTGTTAGTGTGTTAGTTATCCTGCCAGTAGCTGGATGGTATCCTGTGAGCCCCTGTCCATGAGGTCATCCCCACATCGGTCACCAGTTCCACTATGTAGGAACTACACCATTTTTTATTAATCAGAGCGTCTAGTGTCTTACCAGCCCTGTCTTCCTCAACGTATCGTCTGGCGGTGGCCCGCTTGTGCTTAACATCCTGTAAAGGACACAGTTTGAACAAGAGAGTCCAAGGGAGGATTTTAAAGACCACTAAAAGATTGTCTCCCCAGAGAGCTAACAACAAAACACAGAAATCCTAGGGTCTACAAACTGCCACTGGGTGATATTCAGACCTATGTGGTAGAAAGCCTAACTTAAAGGAAGATAAAGCACTACATGTATAAGGGCAGATCCCTTTAAGGACGAGATCCCTCACTCACCAGAGGTGACATGCTTCATCATAGGGACTCTCCTCCCAAGGGAAAAACCTAGTTCCCTTGGGGGCTAAAACCCCCTCACTGAGAGGGAGGAGCTCAGGGATGTTTTTTGTTGGTGTTAATGGACTGACTACGTCCACATATGATGAGCCAAAAAGTGTGAGCAAGGATGCAGCGCAAAAATAAGACAAATGTGAAGAATAGTGCAAGGTTAAAACTGGCTAGGAGGCACCAAAACCAACTTTAATTAAGAGGTGCCAACTGTCAGGGTTAAAAAGCAGTGCACCTGCAGTATGGATTTAGAACTGCTATGGTGTGGGTTTTAGGTGGTCAACATGTTTCAGCCCACGAAGACCAAAGATGGATCGGGCTTTCGTCAGGACCTTTCAAACGCTGCTGCAATATCAAAAAGTGAGTAAACTATAACAAAAAAGGATATCAAGCCAATGCGATGTCATCAGCCTGTGGTTGAACCTGCATGTACCTGGAACAAACAAGAATTGCCACATGTCAGGAGAAAATAAAGTGTCTCATGATATTATCAGGAGTTAGCTCGAACTAGGGATCTGCATATACATGAATGGAGGACAGAGTTACCTTACCCGCATTAGCTGGGCACAAGGTCTCTCCTCTCGCCTGGCAACCGCTCAGGAGGGCAGCACCGCTCTACAAAAAAATATACCGGAATATATCTTTAAAAAAATAATGTGGTGCAGAAAGAGTAAAATAAATCTCAAAGAATGATCGTGTATAAGTCAAATGCTTGACAAATCGATCTTAATAGGAGCCATCAGTATGGGGAGCCATAGGTGATAAAAAGGAGTGGGAGGAAATACCATTACAACAAACACTACATATGTCGGACAGCAAGGCCATTATTAGCATGCAGACTCACTAAATAGTGGTAGAGCCAGCCACCGTCAATTAGAATGGTGGTTGACAGATGGGAGCGTCTAGCTAAAAGCATTTAAAACCCAAGCATACAACTAACCGGGTACAGACTGCCGCGCTGATAGGCACCAAGGACAGACTGTCCAAAACAAAGCAAAAGCTATCCAGAGGAAAGGATCCCAATTGCTCACCTTTCCGTCGGTACCGCTAATCCGGGAGAGCCTGCTGCCGGAGGGGAGAGTGAGTATCGGGCCGCCCTCTTAAATAGCCCCTGGCGTATATGCCTAATCGTTTTCAGGTGGGGAAAGAAGCGTAACTCATAGCGCATGCCCAATCCAAGAAAACTCTGAATGTAGTATGGCGCATGCGCATTAGCAGAACACCGCCTCTACACGATGGCAGTAGCAGGCGAACTGTCGCGCATGCTCAGATGGATCTTATGTACGGAACGGCAAAATTGTAGGAGGCAATGAAAACGTCCACAACGTGTTGGGCGTTTAGTGTATAGAGGCACCTGCGCCAAGAAAGAGTGGGCTCACACATAAATGGGGCCCATAAGATAAATGCAAGGGCACCCCATTTGGAGCCAAGGAGTGCAGGAGCAAGTAAGCCCCATAAACATGATTGACGGTAAATCAGTATCAAGAATAATTTATGCTGAAAGACCAACATGAGCCACAGAAAGTCAAACCAGTGAATTAGTATAGCCATAAACCACGCACAAGCAGAAGTATTAACCCAAAATTGCACCACGGTCTGCAACTGAATTGAAGTCAGATTGCACAAAGAAACAAGAACCAGTGCAATATAAAGGGTAGAGCATGACCAAAGGTCCAATGCAGTCTAGGTGGTACAGATGCCTTGAGCGGTACAGCAAATAAAGGGTATTATAGTGACACCCAAGGGAGTCGTCATTCAGACCGGACTTGTCAGTCTCCAATTTAAAAACCCAACGTTGTTCCTTCTTGAACAGAAAGGTGGATATATCTGTCAAGTGAGTGGGAATAAAGGGGCGCTCCAACACTGTCCATTTCAGATCTTGGGGACTATGTCCAGCTGTCACAAAGTGTTGGGTTAGTTTGGTGGAAGTTTTCTTGCAGCGAATGGTGCTCTTGTGCTCCAGTATGCGTACCTTCACTCTCCGTGTTGTCATACCAACATACCGGAGTAGGCAAGGGCACGTGATGAGATAAATCAAATTAGTACTGTTGCAATTTGTGTGATTGACCAAAATCCAGGGTTTCGAAGTCCCAATGTCTATTTCAGTAGTGTGTGAAGTATGTGCACATGCAGCACAATTGCCGCAAGGGAAGTGTCCACGTACCCTCGGTAAGTCCCACAATGTGTCTTGGTGAGGTCTCTTATTCTCAAGTGGTCGGGTATGTACAAGTCTATCCCTGATGTTGGTACTCCGTCTGAAAGCAAACTAGGGACGTGGTAATGGAATAGTCCCAATGTTAAGTATCTTCCAGTTCGCCAAGATACTTTTCTTGATTTGATTCGAAAAGCTACAGAATGTATGGACACAAGTCAGTCTGTTAGTAGTTTCTTTGGGACTGTTTAATTCGAGTAGTGCAGCTCTGTTATTATTCGCTGCCCGTTTCAGGGACTGTTTTACCAACTTCTTGGGGTAATGTCTGGTTACCAACTGATTTGATAGTGCTTCAGCATGTTCATAGTACTTGTTCGTCGTGGAACAGTTCCTCCTAATTCGCAAAAACTGTCCAAAGGGCAGATTTTGGCGTAAAGCCTTAGGATGGAAACTGTCATATAGCAGCAGGGAGTTTCTTGCCATCGGTTTTCTGTATAGTAAAGAACGGAGCCCGCCATCAGCCGGGAAAATCAAAACATCCAGAAACGGCAAACTCTCTTTGCTAAACTCACAGGTGAACCTCAAAAAAGCATTACGAGTATTCAGCCAAGTCTTGAATTCATTGATGGATGTCAGCGACCCTGTCCATACGACAAAGACATCATCAATGTACCGTTTCCAACACCGTATGTGATGTCGATATGGGTTGAGAGGGCACATGATGTGTTCCTGTTCAAAACTATGGACATAAAGGTTCGCTAAACTAGGAGCGAAAACACTGCCCATAGATGTGCCGGACACTTGGAGATAAAGCTGTTCCTCAAATCTAAAAAAATTCTCCTTCATAGCGATGCGGGCACAATTCATTATAAAGGATACCGGAGTGATAGAATCCGGAACTTGGTCAATAAGCAAGTCCTCTATCTTGGCTAAAGTCTCATCTTGAGGAATACAGGTATAAAGCGATTCCACATCAAAAGAGACAAGGAAATCGCTGTCTGTGTTAAAGTCAATTGACTCAATAAGATTAAGAACATCCTTGGTGTCTTTAAGGTAGGTAGGCATATCCAGAACAAGTGGATGGAGAAAGTGATCCACAAAGGTGGATAGTGGTTCTAACAGAGATCCCAAACCCGAGATGATAGGACGTCCCGGAGGTGGTCTCTGTGTTTTGTGCACCTTGGGTAGAGCATAAAAGTATGGAATGACAGGATGTCTTTGCACTAGAAAAACTGACTCCTGCTCGGTAATCCAACCATTAGTCACTGCTTCCTCTACCATAGATTTAATTTCTTGTTCCAATCTGGTGGTGGGGTCTTCTCGTAGGGGTTTGTAAAACTGGGTGTTGCCCAGCTGTCTCAGGCATTCAGCACGGTATGTAGAGGAGTCCATAAGAACTATGGCTCCGCCCTTGTCCGCTGGTTTGATCTTGATAGATTCATCCATGGCTAGGGACTGCATAGCCTGTCGCTCTCTTTTGTTCAGATTTTGAAACTGTCTAGTCGCCCTAGTACGCAATTGTGAGACTTGGCTAATTACAGCCTGCTCAAAAGTAAGGACTTGTGGCGGAACCTGATGAGGCAGAGGGTTAAACGTAGACTTGTTCTTCAGGCCCGTGTTAGTTTCTACCTCATCCGTGTGGTCCAGATGTTTGTCTTGAAAAAAGAATTGAAGACGAATTTTGCGAAAAAACTGCGCCAGTTCTTGTCTGATTTGAAAAAAATCACCATGAAAGGTAGGGACGAACCCTAAACCTTTGTTGAGGATAGCCTGTTCATCCTCATTGATGGTGCGGCCACTCAGGTTAATTACTACGTCGTTTCGTGGCTCGGACCTGCTTGGGCCTCTGTCATACTCCTGGTTGACCGTGCCGGTGGATCGTCCGCCCAACGGACAGGAGATCTCTGGTTCCGGCGTCTTCCTCTTGACCTGCTTCGGCCAAACTCTAAAAAAGACTGGTTAGGATATGACTGAGGTTGTGGTTGAAAAGGAAACATAGGGCCTTGTGGGGGCACAGGAGGAAAGCCATAGGGTCCAGGTGTCCACCATTGAGGTTGTAATGGAAAGGGCGGTAGGCCACCCCGCTGGTTCCTCCAACGGCCCCTATTGGTCCGGGCAGGTCCTTTTCTATTGCAAAAGGATTTAGCGCTTTTGCAATGGAAAAAGTATATCCATACACCAGTAGTAAATACGTACCCCCCCCAGTTCAACAGACAAGGTAGGAGATATGGGTCCAACTACTCCACCTCTGGCAGTGATGACTGGTCAAGTGACTCTGATGCCCCAAATCAGGGCCCTTCCCAACGAAAAGGACCTGCCCGGACCAATAGGGGCCGTTGGAGGAACCAGCGGGGTGGCCTACCGCCCTTTCCATCACAACCTCAATGGTGGACACCTGGACCCTGTGGCTTTCCTCCTGTGCCCCCACAAGGCCCTATGTTTCCTTTTCAACCACAACCTCAGTCATATCCTAACCAGTCTTTTTTAGAGTTTGGCCGAAGCAGGTCAAGAGGAAGACGCCGGAACCAGAGATCTCATGTCCGTTGGGCGGACGATCCACCGGCACGGTCAACCAGGAGTATGACAGAGGCCCAAGTAGGTCCGAGCCACGAAACGACGTAGTAATTAACCGGAGTGGCCGCACCATCAATGAGGATGAACAGGCTCTCCTCAACAAAGGTTTAGGGTTCGTCCCTACCTTTCATGGTGATTTTTTTCAAATCAGACAAGAACTGGCGCAGTTTTTTCGCAAAATTCGTCTTCAATTCTTTTTTCAAGACAAACATCTGGACCACACGGATGAGGTAGAAACTAACACGGGCCTGAAGAACAAGTCTACGTTTAACCCTCTGCCTCATCAGGTTCCGCCACAAGTCCTTACTTTTGAGCAGGCTGTAATTAGCCAAGTCTCACAATTGCGTACTAGGGCGACTAGACAGTTTCAAAATCTGAACAAAAGAGAGCGACAGGCTATGCAGTCCCTAGCCATGGATGAATCTCACGATCAAACCAGCGGACAAGGACGGAGCCATAGTTCTTATGGACTCCTCTACATACCGTGCTGAATGCCTGAGACAGCTGGGCAACACCCAGTTTTACAAACCCCTACGAGAAGACCCCACCACCAGATTGGAACAAGAAATTAAATCTATGGTAGAGGAAGCAGTGACTAATGGTTGGATTACCGAGCAGGAGTCAGTTTTTCTAGTGCAAAGACATCCTGTCATTCCATACTTTTATGCTCTACCCAAGGTGCACAAAACACAGAGACCACCTCCGGGACGTCCTATCATCTCGGGTTTGGGATCTCTGTTAGAACCACTATCCACCTTTGTGGATCACTTTCTCCATCCACTTGTTCTGGATATGCCTACCTACCTTAAAGACACCAAGGATGTTCTTAATCTTATTGAGTCAATTGACTTTAACACAGACAGCGATTTCCTTGTCTCTTTTGATGTGGAATCGCTTTATACCTGTATTCCTCAAGATGAGACTTTAGCCAAGATAGAGGACTTGCTTATTGACCAAGTTCCGGATTCTATCACTCCGGTATCCTTTATAATGAATTGTGCCCGCATCGCTATGAAGGAGAATTTTTTTAGATTTGAGGAACAGCTTTATCTCCAAGTGTCCGGCACATCTATGGGCAGTGTTTTCGCTCCTAGTTTAGCGAACCTTTATGTCCATAGTTTTGAACAGGAACACATCATGTGCCCTCTCAACCCATATCGACATCACATACGGTGTTGGAAACGGTACATTGATGATGTCTTTGTCGTATGGACAGGGTCGCTGACATCCATCAATGAATTCAAGACTTGGCTGAATACTCGTAATGCTTTTTTGAGGTTCACCTGTGAGTTTAGCAAAGAGAGTTTGCCGTTTCTGGATGTTTTGATTTTCCTGTCTGATGGCGGGCTCCGTTCTGAACTATACAGAAAACCGATGGCAAGAAACTCCCTGCTGCTATATGACAGTTTCCATCCTAAGGCTTTACGCCAAAATCTGCCCTTTGGACAGTTTTTGCGAATTAGGAGGAACTGTTCCACGACGAACAAGTACTATGAACATGCTGAAGCACTATCAAATCAGTTGGTAACCAGACATTACCCCAAGAAGTTGGTGAAACAGTCCCAGAAACGGGCAGCGAATAATAACAGAGCTGCACTACTCGAATTAAACAGTCCCAAAGAAACTACTAACAGACTGACTTGTGTCCATACATTCTGTAGCTTTTCGAATCAAATCAAGAAAAGTATCTTGGCGAACTGGAAGATACTTAACATTGGGACTATTCCATTACCACGTCCCTTGTTTGCTTTCAGACGGAGTACCAACATCAGGGATAGACTTGTACATACCCGACCACTTGAGAATAAGAGACCTCACCAAGACACATTGTGGGACTTACCGAGGGTACGTGGACACTTCCCTTGCGGCAATTGTGCTGCATGTGCACATACTTCACACACTACTGAAATAGACATTGGGACTTCGAAACCCTGGATTTTGGTCAATCACACAAATTGCAACAGTACTAATTTGATTTATCTCATCACGCGCCCTTGCCTACTCCGGTATGTTGGTATGACAACACGGAGAGTGAAGGTACGCATACTGGAGCACAAGAGCACCATTCGCTGCAAGAAAACTTCCACCAAACTAACCCAACACTTTGTGACAGCTGGACATAGTCCCCAAGATCTGAAATGGACAGTGTTGGAGCGCCCCTTTATTCCCACT
The DNA here is from genome assembly GCF_964204655.1 of Triturus cristatus. Taxonomy (NCBI): domain Eukaryota; kingdom Metazoa; phylum Chordata; class Amphibia; order Caudata; family Salamandridae; genus Triturus; species Triturus cristatus. The sequence continues at coordinate 1,204,935,973 of NC_140585.1, read as the reverse complement.
CACTTGACAGATATATCCTCCTTTCTGTTCAAGAAGGAACAACGTTGGGTTTTTAAATTGGAGACTGACAAGTCCGGTCTGAATGACGACATCCCTTGGGTGTCACTATAATACCCTTTATTTGCTGTACCGCTCAAGGCATCTGTACCACCTAGACTGCATTGGACCTTTGGTCATGCTCTACCCTTTATATTGCACTGGTTCTTGTTTCTTTGTGGAATCTGACTTCAATTCAGTTGCAGACCGTGGTGCAATTTTGGGTTAATACTTCTGCTTGTGCGTGGTTTATGGCTATACTAATTCACTGGTTTGACTTACTGTGGCTCATGTTGGTCTTTCAGCATAAATTATTCTTGATACTGATTTACCGTCAATCATGTTTATGGGGCTTACTTGCTCCTGCACTCCTTGGTTCCAAATGGGGTGCCCTTGCATTTATCTTATGGGCCCCATTTATGTGTGAGCCCACTCTTTCTTGGCGCAGGTGCCTCTATACACTAAATGCCCAACACGTTGTGGACGTTTTCATTGCCTCCTACAATTTTGCCGTTCCGTACATATGATCCATCTGAGCATGCGCGACAGTTCGCCTGCTACTGCCATCGTGTAGAGGCGGTGTTCTGCTAATGCGCATGCGCCATACTACATTCAGAGTTTTCTTGGATTGGGCATGCGCTATGAGTTACGCTTCTTTCCCCACCTGAAAACGATTAGGCATATACGCCAGGGGCTATTTAAGAGGGCGGCCCGAGACTCACTCTCCCCTCCGGCAGCAACTCCCGGATTAGCGGTACCGACGGAAAGGTGAGCAATTGGGATCCTTTCCTCTGGATAGCTTTTGCTTTGTTTTGGACAGTCTGTCCTTGGTGCCTATCAGCGCGGCAGTCTGTACCCGGTTAGTTGTATGCTTGGGTTTTAAACGCTTTTAGCTAGACGCTCCCATCTGTCAACCACCATTCTAATTGACGGTGGCTGGCTCTACCACTATTTAGTGAGTCTGCATGCTAATAATGGCCTTGCTGTCCGACATATGTAGTGTTTGTTGTAATGGTATTTCCTCCCACTCCTTTTTATCACCTATGGCTCCCCATACTGATGGTTCCTATTAAGATCGATTTGTCAAGCATTTGACTTGTACACGATCATTCTTTGAGATTTATTTTACTCTTTCTGCACCACATTATTTTTTTAAAGATATATTCCGGTATATTTTTTTGTAGAGCGGTGCTGCCCTCCTGAGCGGTTGCCAGGCGAGAGGAGAGACCTTGTGCCCAGCTAATGCGGGTAAGGTAACTCTGTCCTCCATTCATGTATATGCAGATCCCTAGTTCGAGCTAACTCCTGATAATATCATGAGACACTTTATTTTCTCCTGACATGTGGCAATTCTTGTTTGTTCCAGGTACATGCAGGTTCAACCACAGGCTGATGACATCGCATTGGCTTGATATCCTTTTTTGTTATAGTTTACTCACTTTTTGATATTGCAGCAGCGTTTGAAAGGTCCTGACGAAAGCCCGATCCATCTTTGGTCTTCGTGGGCTGAAACATGTTGACCACCTAAAACCCACACCATAGCAGTTCTAAATCCATACTGCAGGTGCACTGCTTTTTAACCCTGACAGTTGGCACCTCTTAATTAAAGTTGGTTTTGGTGCCTCCTAGCCAGTTTTAACCTTGCACTATTCTTCACATTTGTCTTATTTTTGCGCTGCATCCTTGCTCACACTTTTTGGCTCATCATATGTGGACGTAGTCAGTCCTTTAACACCAACAAAAAACATCCCTGAGCTCCTCCCTCTCAGTGAGGGGGTTGTAGCCCCCAAGGGAACTAGGTTTTTCCCTTGGGAGGAGAGTCCCTATGATGAAGCATGTCACCTCTGGTGAGTGAGGGATCTCGTCCTTAAAGGGATCTGCCCTTATACATGTAGTGCTTTATCTTCCTTTAAGTTAGGCTTTCTACCACATAGGTCTGAATATCACCCAGTGGCAGTTTGTAGACCCTAGGATTTCTGTGTTTTGTTGTGCTTAACATCCTCCTGATAATCTGACAGTTCTTTGCAAAACTGCGCCTGTACGCACTGATCGCCCTTTTTGAAGAATTGGAGGTCAAATTCCTCTGATATAAGCCTTGAAGGCCTTCCAGATCAACCCAGGGGATTTTACTGTGCTGGTGTTAGTCTCCTAGTATTCCAGCACAGATGCTCACATATCCGCATGGGACACTGATTCTCGAAGAGTGAAGGGTTGCAGCCTCCATGTAAAAGCCTGCCTCCCCTCTCTAGAGTAGCTCTGGACGTCTACATTTGGGACATGCACACAGGCTATAGTGACTCTCATGCTAGCTAGTATCTCATGGAGGTTTACATATCTTCCCTCCCTGTCACATAGGGAGCTCAGGGTCTGCCATTGCAGCCTTTTTCTGCTGAGTACCACAACCCCCCGTACATTGGCAGAGTATGTCGCCACATGCGCCTCACCAAGCCACCCAGAGCACAGCCTGTTCCCCGAGGTCTTGGTCAAGTGTAGCTAGCTCTTGTAAGAGTGGTATGTCTACTCTGTGGTCGCGGAAGTGTGCGAAGACTAATCTCACCTTTCGGGGTCATTAGGACCCCGTACATTACATGTCATTAGGGTTATGTCTGTCATATCGGTGATAGGAGAGAATGAGCTTGAACTGTGTTCTGTAGGTGCAGGCAGAACAGGAGTGATGTAGTGATTGTGATGTACCTCACTGCAGTGCTGTGATAAAAACAGAGTTAGAACATTTTGTATTACCCACCCACCTCCCACTTCAGTGCCCCCCTGCACTCATTGAAGATCATTTCCTTTCCCAGTAACAACAAAGCAACACAATACCCACATAGGAAAATGTCGCTGGGCGCAGCAGCAAGTCAGGTGAACGCCCCATCTCGATGTATGGAAATGGGCCGCCCAGTGTGTCGTTAATGGGAGGAAAGGCAGGTAATAAACAGTTATGTGACCTGCAGGAGATAGGTAAAAGAGCACTGGTCCGCGTGTCTGGGTATCCATCTCCTCCCCAGTGTCCAGGACTCAGTCCGAACAAGGGATCCACGCCCCTGTTCTACCACAAAGATTGGCGGACTGCCAGTGTAATCATTTTCACTGAGGTGGCTGTCTGGGTTCTCTGCATTGGGTTGTGGCTTAAATTGTAGGCGGGCTTGTGTCAAAATTAGAGCGCCAGCTTGGGGGGGTGTGAAAAAATTAAGGGTTTATCGTCTGTCATAACTCAGTTTTGCTGGGTAGAACATTGCGTATGGCAGTTCTATCGTTAGTGGCAATCCCTTTGTGGTGAGCAGGGCACGAGTTGGGGGTACACGTGGGTACACAGCGTCCACCCACTCTTTTCACAGGGTGGACGCCATCCCCCCTGCTAAAAAGTTGGGCCCCACAGAAATATGTTGAACTTGTCCCAGTGTAATTTTGAAACACTGGGGCAAGTTCATCAGCTCCTGCACGTTGTCTGCTTTCGATTCCCAGCAGCAACGTGCAGGCAGTGAGGGGGCTTTTTTTACCACCTCCAGCTGGGCAACGATAAAGACAGAAGTTAAGGGGCCATCAGGCCTCCTTTTGATAGAGTATGGGACTGGAGGCGTCCTGGAACCTCGCAAATGCACGAGCCAGGAAACAAAAGCACACAGCTTGTTATCTCCTCACAGGTACTTAAGAGATGCATGCTTTTTACTTTGTTGTATATAAGTGCATGCACTGTAAGAAATGTCAGATGGGTTTGTCGGTCTTAGTATTTACACAAATAATTTAAATAGCACTATTTTGTTTATTTTATAGCGCTACTCTTCCCAATGCAGAATGTTAGAGCACTTTACATAACATACACATTATCGATTCCAAATAAATCATGTTGTAAGTGTGTAAATTAATGTACAAGATGTGTTACATGAGAAGCAGGGTTACAAGGTGCAGGATTCAAATACCCTTCATGGCTCACTGTGGTCTTACTAGAAGGATTACAATTTATTAACTGCAAGTAACAAAAGGATCCCTGTGTTGTAATCCACTTACCTATCTACATAAAATAAAAATCTGTGATCTGCATGTTACATGGTATGCTTTGCAGGAGACTACATATTTTTTTTAACATATTTTATTGCATTTTCAGTTGGCATATGTTTTAACATACACGTATCAGAGCATCACTTCCAGTGAGGTTACTTCCTGTGATGCCTCGTGGAATGTCACGCGTCTTGACATCATGTGCTTTGATTGCACGAGTCATGTCACTACAATACGAAATATTGCCTGAATTGGTCAGTCATCCCACTTTTATATTTTTTAGGACTTGTGCCCTTGTGGGGAGAAATTCTCTGCTGGTGAAGTCCGGGTATATGGAGATATTTTTCTCTTGATGCTGAATCACTCCTCTGTCCCTGGCGAGCAGGGCCGGACTGGTCGTAGCGGGCACCGGACATTTCCCCGGTGGGCCGCCTGGGTTGGGGGCCGGTTTTGAGCCCCTAGGGGCCGATTTTGTTACAGGACAGTTTTTGCAGCATAGCTGCAATATCGCCCGCTGTAACGAAATCAGCGGAAACGGGCTGTGGCAAACAACTCAACAATCCATTCCAACAGTGCTCCCTATACGTTCTGGGTGCTGTGCCTTCACTTCAGGTATGAAGGTCTGCCAGGTTGCTTTCTCGGCAGGAGGGTAGGCAGCGCCTATTCCGCCTGTGCCCGGGACCTCCCGCCACTGATGCAGGGCCATCTCAAGCCCCCAGCAGGGCCAGCACCACTGATCGCTAAGAGGGTGTGGGGTGAAGAGGGTGGAATCAACCCCCGGTGTACTCCGACTGCTCTGTGGAGCTCACGCGGTCTCCGCCTCACCTCTGTTTCCAGGGGAGGGGAGGGGAGTGTGGGGGGGGGGGGGGGTGTTTACACAGCACCTCGGCCGTTTCCAGATCTTGGCAGGCGGGGACAAGGGAGCCCCTCTCCACAGAGGCACTCCACGCCGCTCTGGAACTGCTTACCGCGTGGCCGACCTAGTTGGCACACCCAGACACGACCTCCCATCCGCTGCCGCCTTGCAAGCGTGGCCAGCCAAAGCCGCTTCGTCAAGTGTTTCGGGCCTTACACCTCTCTCGACGTTCCCGCAGCACAGGATTTCCAGCGAAATACTGCCCATCGCTCCAATATATGGCGAATTCGGACAGATTCAACACTGGACAGGCAGAGCCTCCCAGTTAGGCGGCCATCATGCAGCCTGGCTCACCCCGCCACCCCTTCCTTACCATGCTTTGCTGCATGTCCAGCTGTTGGAAGGCATTTTTTGGAAAATGGTAAAACAACAAATTTTATATTTCACCTACAGAGAGCTTTTAGCTGTCTGTTGTCCAGGGCCTAACTGGCCATAGCGGGAACCGGGCGTTTCCTCAGTGGGCCGCCAGGGTTGGGGCTGGATTTGGGCCCCTGGGGGGGCGACTTTTGTTACCGGGGCTGGCAAAATCGAACCCCCCCCCCCCCCCCCCCCAATAACAAAATCCGCCGAAACCAGCCCTGGAAAATAGCTCGGCCGCACCTCGCCCTGCCACACAGGAGGGTTGGCCGAGCAGTTTGCCAGGGCCGGTTTCGATTTCCAGTCTGGCCCACCTGTTGTCAAAAAACTGCTTACGAACTATACCAACAAGCATTTGCAATGCAATAGTTCTCGCATTAACGTGAGTTTGAGCTATTGGCATTGTAAATGACCATGCATTTTATTTATGTTTTGGTTTTTTAAACCTAAATAAAAGCCATTGTTATTTATAATGCCAATAGCTTAAACTTGCGTAAATGTGAGACCTATTGCATTGCAAATGCTCGTTTAAAGATACAGTCCTGGCTGTACATAGAGACTATTAAGTGTAATTTATTTTTGTCACACCATAGAGTTCCAAAACATACATCCCCGGAGTACAAGTCCTGACTACAGCACACAGAACATAACCTGGATTTAAATAGTACCCAAGCCTCAGGCCACGAGTGACGACAATACTACCTGAAGATGCTGTCCAGTTAGTCCACTAGAAACCAGAGATAAGGCTTCACACTCGACGCCTGCCAAGCTGCAATAGCCTCTTTCCAAGTATGTTGTCTATGTGCTAGATGAGAACATGCTCAGCTCAGCCGGTGTGGTTTTCTGTTTTACCAATACAAAATCAAATATCACGCACAAAATGCCTAGTCCTACCTTTCCCAGTTTAAGAAGAGTGAATTGACAGTTTGTTGCCTTTTCCCTCTGCTCAGAACCCATTTTGTCTAGAACGTTCACGCGCGCGCTGGGGCTTGATGAACTAGGATGCGGTCTGCATGTGAGATATACATTGGAGGAGTATGAATGAGACTCAATTGGTTTCAGTGAGTGAGTGACATGAATGAGGTCTACAGGAAAGTTCAAATGGCATGCGCAGGTTTAATGTGTCCGATCACCCCCAAGGTGACCAATTATCTACTGGATGAAAAGGGTTAATCTGTCACTAGCGAAGGCCTCAAGAATCTGGTCTAACCCGAGCAGAGCGCCTGCAGCGGCCCCGTACGCTCCTGAGATGGCTTTACTTGTGTGTGGGACATAAATACCATCCAATGTATGAGATAACCAAACATAACATAATCCGAAGCATTGCCCTATGGCGGGGTAGACTCGTTCTACTGTCGTTCTCCGGGGATGGGGAGCTAAAAGTCCGGAAATAAACAGAGCTGGGGAGATTGAGAGAAACACTTTTATTCTCAAACACGTGAGAGGCGAGGATGTCTCAGCCTGTGATAGTGCGGTTTCCGAATGTAATGCTGCAAACACCGTTATTATACTTGTAATAGAGCGCGCCCTGCCAATAACTTGGTCTTGTAGTGCTTTTACCAGCAGACGCATCCCAGCGCATCAACAAGATAAACACTGCTATCTGCCTCCTTGGAATACAATGTTTCAGGTATGTTTTTTTAGCCACTTCTAAGAAACTTACCGGTTCGCTATGCTTGAATTCCTAAGACTGGAGCCCTGAATCTGAGCTGCCTGCTACAGTCCGTCCCACACCCAGCCTCGGCATACTGTGCAGCCAGAGTCCCCGCAACAACAGTGCACTGCCTCGCGAGGCATCTGTGCATGATAGAGTGCGGGTCACCAGCTCGGGTTGAACACACACATACCTAAATAGTCACCTGGGCCCAAACCATTCACACAAATGAGCTAGCAAACCCTGCTGATATCAATTTTTGAGTTTTACCTGCAAATTTAATTTCACCGTTACCAAGTCTTACCAATTTTATCTCCTTAATGATTTCTTTCATGATGAATCAGGTTTCTAAGATAGTTAAGGTAGAAAATGACATTTATCTTATACTTGAAATAACCACAACCTCAGAAAGTTTGGAAGACCTTTATCTAAATTAATAATTTTGTGAGTCAAAATCAATCACAGCTTAAACACATTATTCCAAGAGGTAAAATGAAGTCAACAAAACATAGTCAAAATAATGATCAATGAAGACGGTACCTGAAAAAAAAGAAAGAGAGAGAGCAGGTACAATGACAGGTCTTCTCAGATTTATATTTAAGGTGATAGATAAACCCAACTCTTGAAGATAAGCCAGATAGAATCTGCCAGGGCAAGATTGCAGACAGAGGGTTTGGACAGATTCGGATCTGCGAAGGTGACCTCTTCCAAGTCCTACGCCAGCGTCGCACCCCTCTCTGATACTACTCTCCTCGGGTGTCCCTCTTCCGAAATTCTCTCTAGATGATTATATTAGCGATCAGTATCTCAATTTCTCGAGCAGAGTTTCTGGCAGCAGTAGGGTCTGATACGGCGTCTCAGACAGGATAGCAGCATACACGTTGGGTCGGTGACGAGTTGGAATGGTGGATCTGACAAACTATCTAACTTACCTTTTTTTATATTATTCTTTATTCATGTACCACCCCCAATGTATCCAAGTTTGTGTTTTTCCTTATTCTAATTGGTCAGGGCGAGAGGTGAGTTCATCACACCATATTAAAAGCAATAATTTTACTGTGGACTATTGTTCTATGTTTCCGCCCCTTAATTTCACATTATGTTCAATAAGACTTTGCAACAATTATTTGTTTCAAGCTTGAGGTCCATAAGTTCAGTTTCCCAGGCAACTTCAGCTTGAGGTGGCCTTGGATGTGATTCAAGTTCCTTCTTGGGTTTCCGGACAGACTTTATGCGCGTGCGCGCTGGTCAGATGGGATAGGGATTTCAGTCACCCTCCAAGGCCCAAATAAGAACTAATAATAAAATCAGAAAGAGATACGTTCGAACACGGAACAAATGATTTCACTGTATACCACTTATCTCTACTCTATCCCCATTTACTTATTTTAATCTTTTGCATTAGTGTTTGGTAGAACGTACAAGGTTTAATTTAGCAGAAGCATGTGCGTTAATGTGTGAGTTTCAAGCGGCCATATAAAAAGCTATTGCGCAGTTGCAAAGTTTTCCCACCAAGTGACAGAATACATCATACTATGTAGGTGCAGTAGATGCATGCGCAATAAAGTTCCCGTGTTTTTGGCGGCCATATTAAGACACTCGGGTTACTTGTTAGTAATACACATAGGAAAGCTTCCCCTGGATACTGTATGTCGTGTTTAATGTAATATTAATATTCACAAAACAGGTTGATTATAGTGTTACACGTTATTTGAGAGGATTGCGTCTGAGCAAGTCTCCTCTATTTTGAAAGCTTGCTCCATCCATCCCCTCTCTGATGGCATTTTATGCCATCTCTAATTTCTACTAAATCAGATGCCAACTTTAGCACATCTCAACCTTTTCATTCCTTTCTTTTCCCTCTTACACTGTAATCCTCTCACTCTTTTATAAAAATCTCCTTTTAATTCATCTAGTTGCATTTCCTCGAATTTTCTTTTCTTACCTCTTTCATTCAATTCATATTTCTTTCTCCCTTTGCAGCATTTATGCCAGAACATTATAGCTAATACTAAAAGTGTTATTCCCATTATGGGCAGTATTATATGACTTAGAATACCATTACCTATGTTAGAAAACCAACTACCTATACAAGTAATGCTATTTGGCAATTTTGTCCAAACATTTTCAACTTCCAGTGGTTTCAACTCTTCTTCTAAATTTGTAATATTCTTAATGTATTTCCCAATTTCAATGCTTTTGTCTGGAATATACGTGCAACAATGTTGCGCTTTCAATAATTTACAAATTCCACCCTCTATTGCCAATAATATGTCAAGAGCAAGTCGATTTTGCTTAACCATAGATCTGACCGCAACTAATGTGTTAATCATCAAGAATCCTCCAGCAGTGTCAGTGGATAACCGATCAACTACTGTAGACAACTGACAAATTTTCCATGAATTTAGAAGAACTCCCACTGAAGGTATCAATGCACCAAACATGTCACCTACTATTTCTGAAAAACTAGCTCTTTTTACACGTGTTAGTTCATTATTGCCTTCATTGCTTCCAGTGATTCTCTTTACATGATAAACTTTAAGGGAATACTATTCCAAAATAGCAACTCCCATACCAGTGGTCAGGCAACCTAAAGTAGGCTTTATTACCACACACATAATAGATTCCAGGAAATACTGGCTCTGTCCCTCCTTTTAGTCCCCATCCCCAATTATAAAAAATAAGGTTCACATTCACTGGAACCAATAAACATATGGTTATATTCAGTCTTTAAGCTATGAAGACAGATTTTTCCCTTCTTTTCAAGATCCAAAGACATTGCAGCATGAGTCTTGCCATTTGCATAATGCTCCTCCTCCTCCTCAGCCCACTTAGGTATCTGAGGTTTAGGTTCAGCAGCTCTCTTTTGAAATTCCTGTCTCCTTCCCTTAACTAAATTTAAAAATATTTTCTCTTCTTCATGCAATTTACAAGTTAAATTGTGCTTGTGTGCTTCGGCTATATCTATTGTTTTCATTGTTAGAAAATATTCACCCATAAATTGTGGGTCTCTAGTACTAAGGACAGGATTCATACTTTTTCGCATAGGAACCTCAGAAAAAATGACATCTACATTAGAATAATAATACTGCAATTTTCCTGTTCTATAAAATAAACTAGCTAAAACGCTACACGAAATACCATATGTCGATGGTAAATGATATGTTACTCCTTCTGCTACAGATGCGGGTAATTTCATACATAAATAACAATTACTAAGCTCCATTGTTTCTACATATTGTACTAACAAGTTGGTAAAAACAGTCAAGTCTGTATCATTTTTATTAACAGTGTGATGTAAATCTAACTCATCTGGTGCTTCTACTTCTACTTTGTCTTTTTTGATGGTGTCTACCTTTCCATGGGTATTAGTGCTATTTTGTACATTTGTAACCGTCAAATAAGTAATGGCCACAGTTAGTACTAACCATATTATGAGTACTACAAATATACTACCTATACATTCTACATTTCTTCACACAATTCGGTTTTCCAGCAGCTCTATTGTCAGCCATTTATCAATTGGGATAAGAAGATTTCTCCTCTTTACTTTGGTATTTAATTTTATCATCTTCTCCAATTATTTCCAAATTTTCGAAATCTTCAAGAATAACATATGTCTGTTCAGGTCCCTTGAATTTGTTATTTATGGTTTTCAATCTTGGACTTCTTCGTCTTTGTACTACTGATGACGGTCATCTACTTGTTCTGGTTCCTCTGTTATGGGCTTAAAACGGTACTTCGCTCTTTTGATGACACTGGGCCAATTATCACCTCTCCTGATTCTTTTAGCTTGCACTGCGCTCTCACCTTCTTCAAGTGTTCTTTTATTTTCACTGTGTTGTGGCACAACTTGGTTATTTTCGTTCTCCAAATTCCTCTCTACCTGACCTTGTCCAGGGCTTCTTATTTTGATGTCTTCTGCCTGGATACGTTCTTCTTCCATAATCTGACCCTGTTCAGGTTCAGTTTTAATTGGCTTTTCTTCTTGCTTTACCTGAACTTGTTTGACTTCGCCTGTCTGGTCCTGCTCAGGTCTTTCTGTTTCTTGATTTTCTTCTACCTGAACGTTTTTTCTAGAACCTATCTGTCTCTTCTCAGACACTGGAGCTGTAACTTCAATTTTGTCTGTCTGAGTAGATTGCTCTTTCCATATCTGGTCCTGCTCAGGTTCCCTAACAATCGTTGTTTCACTTACCTGAGCATGTTATTCTGTTCCTACCTGGTCCTCGTTCTTTTCCTGACTAGCTAATCTAGTTTGGCTCCTTGTCTTTATAATTTCTTCAGGTATCTCAACTATTGGGATCCAATCATCTTGACTGGTGCTTGGTTGTTCTTGCTCAGCTACTTCAGGATTTATTACTCGTGATCCTTCAGCCGTACAACCTTCCGCCACTTCTCTTGTTTGACTCTGTTGAGATTCTTCCTCGTCTGGTGCTGGTACTCTTTTTGTATGGCTTGCATGAACCCAGTTAGGAAAACCTGCACATTTTACTGCTGTTGTTGGAATTAATATAACCTGATGTGGTTTTTCCCACCTGGGTGCTAGGCACCATTCTCGAATATGATTCTTCACTACAACCCAGTGGGATTCAGATCATGCGCTGGGTTGGGGTGCCTGAGGACTGCGTCTTCTCCAACCTGGTGAGATATAGAACGCACTTGGTCAGCCAACTCTTTGCAATACTCCAGTACCAAATCATCAGTTATATTTAACAGCTTGTGTTCTGGTATACATGCCTGCCTCATTGTTCTTCCCATGATTATTTCATGGGGACTCAATCCGGTATTCTTGTCTGGAATACTTCTAAGTCCCATCAGAACAAGAGGTAAAGCATCAGGCCAATCCAGTGGAGTGGATGCACACACCTTTCCCAGCCTTGACTTAATTGTGCCATTCAATTGTTCTACCACTCCAGATCCCTCTGGGTGGTAAGCAAAGTGCAGCTTTTGTTCTATTTTGAAGGCTGAGCAAATTAATCGCATTATTAAAATGAGACCCTCGGTCTGATTCAATAGTTACTGGAAAACCGAAACGCGGTATGAACTATCTTAATAGAAGTTTGGCCACTGTCAAACTGTCATTTCTTCTGGTGGGGTATGCCTCCACCCACTTTGAAAATAGACAAAAGATGACAAGTACATATTTTAATCCTCGACAAACAAGCAACTGAATCGGTTTGAAGTCTTATAAAGTGACCTTCAGCTTTTCCAATTTTCCCTGTATAGACTATTGTTCTCTTGCCAGGATTCATTTGCTGGCATGTTAAGCATCTTTGGCAAAGGCTCTCTGTAATGTTCCTGAACCTTGGATTAAACCAATCCCGTCTAAAGAGTCTAATCATTGCATCTCTACCTATGTGGGTGTCTCCACGATACATCTTAGCCATGGGTGCAAGCATACAGTCTGGCAATACAGGTCTGTCATCTAAGTAAACCCATACACCATCTTCTAGCCTTTTCTGACAACCAATTTTCTCCCACTCTTCTCTTTATTTTGTCTCTGCTTCATCTTGAAGTTCTCTTACTTCTCTCCATGTTTGTAATCCTGACAATAGCATAAGTTGGCAGATGATTCCACAATTTTCAACTTTCCTGTTTACTTCCATTTGAAACTTAGCACAGTGATGGGCAACCTGGTCAGCATACAGATTGCCTGCAGTCACATGGTCATTTCCTGACTTGTGTGCGGCACATTTGACCACTGCCACCTCTTTTGGTAATTGTATTGCTTCGAGAAACTCTTTAACAAAATTTCCGTTTTTAATGGGAGATGCTGAAGAAGTCCGGAAGTCCCGCTGCATCCAAAGCTGGCCAAAATCATGCACAGCCCCATAACCATACTGACTATCAGTATACATGGTTACTCTCCCATTTTTCCCATTTTTGCAGGCTTTAATTAAAGCTATCAATTCAGCTACTTGTGCAGATTTGACTCCTGGTAAATAGGATGCTTCGACTATTCCAGTCAATGTACATACAGTATAAGCAGCACTTAACCCTCCTTCCTCATGGCACATACATGAACCATCTACAAAACGTTTGTGCTCAGCATCTTTCAAAGGTTTATCCTGTATATCTGGTCGGGGTTTGGTTCTGAGTTCTGTTAACATCAAGACATTCGTGTTCAGCTTCATCTTTCACTTCCTCATTGTATGGGTTTGGCAACAAGGTAGCTGGGTTAAAAATTGTACATCTGATTACGGTCACATTTTCTGCTCCCAATATGATCCTTTTATATTTTGTTAATCTGCTCGGGGTGAGATACGGAGTACGTGTTCTTGTTAGCAGAATTTCAACTGCATGAGGGACGTATACCTTAACAGGATGTCACATTACAATTGACTCACTTTTTTCTATACTTACACATGTTGCAGCCACAGCTTTTAAGCATCCTGGCAATGCAGATGCTACAGGATCTAAGGTAGCAGAAAAATACTCCACTGGACGTCGCATTAGACCATGTCTCTGTGTTGAAACTGAGAGGGCACAGTTTTCTCTCTCACAACAAAACAATGCGAATTCTTACGAATAATCTGGCATACCTAGAGCAGGTGCTTCACATAAACAATTTCGCAATTTTACAAAAGATTGCATGCTCCGATCATCCCACTCTACTGGGTCTTTTGCTTGTTTCTTTGTCATTTGTATCAAGGGTTTTGCCAGTAGAGAAAACCCTACAATCCATTGCCTGCAATATCCCACAACACCAAGAAACATGCTTATTTCTTTTTGTGACTGTGGTAGCTTCATTTGCTTTATTATTTTTATTCTCTCAGTGGTCACTCTTCTTGATCCTCGTTCTATTTGATGTCCTAAATACTTTACTTCGCTTCTGCAGAATCGCAATTTTTCAGGGTACACTTTATATCCACCCTTTGCTAGATGGTTTAATAAGTCAATGGAATCAGTTACACAATCACTTCTTGTTTTAGACGCGACCGATAGGTCATCAATATACTGCACCAAAACTGATTCCCAAGGCAGCACCAATGTCTCAAGGCATTTTTTCAAAATGTGGTTAAAAATTGATGAACTTTCTGTGTACTCTTGAGGAACGCGATTCCAAACATAGATACGATCCTCAAATTTAAAGGAAAATAAAAACTGACTATCAGGATGTAATGGGATGGAGAAAAACGCATGGCATAAATCAATTACAGTGAACCATCTTGCGTTCCATGGTATTTGGTACAAAATCACTGCAGAGTTGGGCACTATAGGGCAACATGGCACAACAATCCTGTTGATCTTTCTTAAATCTTGAACTACCCTATATTTTCCGCTTTGTTTCTTAATGCCAATTATAGGGGAATTACAGGGACTATTTACGATTTCCTTTAAAATGCCCTGTTCGACCATTCGACCAATTTCTGCAGCAACACCTGCCTTTACTTCGGGACTCACCTTGTATTGTCGAGTATTTGGATAGACTGCACCTTCCTTCACAGTCACTTTAACAGGGTCTACGTCTGTCATTAACCCTACTTCTTTTCCTGTAAAATCCCAAACTTCAGGATTCACTGTTGTTTTGACTTCATCGGTTAAGTCATCTTTGGTCATCACTGAATATAATTCATCTACCCCTGTTCCTTGCGTGGCTAGCATAATTTTATATATTCCATCTTCATCAGAGGTCTGTATGGCAACACCATCCGGTGTGCAAAATATGGTGCAATTCATTCTGCACAACAAGTGCCTTCCTAATAAATTTACAAGACTAGAATCGCACACTACAAATTTGTGCATTTCTTTAAAGTTTCCAATACACACTTGTATTGGTTTTGTAATAGGGGTCCTAATTTGCATATTAGAAACGCCCACTACTTGGATCGCTTCTCCCGAGAGGGGTAGGTTTGGGATGTCGGCTGCTCTCATAGTAGAATGGGTAGCACCAGTGTCCAACAAAAAGGTAATGTCATTTCTCCAGTATTGGGGTATCTTTCATAGATTCACATGCCTGAATCATTCCCCGTCGTCGGAGTGGGAGTCCCACGGTACATAAAAAAGCAATAATTATGCACATAATAACCATAACATAGGTAACCTAGAACCAGGAAGTAAAGTAGTCATAAACTACAAGGAAAAAAACCTCCAACATCTACGACTTGTCCAAGTAATTATATATAGTCCAGACTGCAGCCAATCAGGCGACAGTACCCTCTAGAATGCTCTCCTCAGAGACTGAGGCTCTCAGATTTTCTACCGCACGTCCTGTGAAGGGAGTCTCCCTGAGCTCTGCTCAGTACTCTTCTAGAATTTCTTCTTTCAAGATGTCATCTTCAAAGAAATCTCTTTAGATCTTGTGACTCTTGTGGGAAGCTCCGGCTGTTTTCTGAAGATCCCCACAAGAAGTGCATTTATTGCCTTTATCCTGATCACCAGGTGAGAGATTGTAAGATATGCAGGACCTTCCCTCAGAAAACCCTCCGAGATAGAGAAGGGTGACTACTTCTGTGGCTACAGAAGATTAAGGATCAAGACAACGCCTTATCTGAGGTGGGAAGTATTGTCTCTGGCTCATCTATGTCCTCTGGGAAGAGGATGGCTGAGGAGGATTTGTCTTCTCCTGGGGCTAAGGTGTCGAGAAAAACGCAACCCTCTAAGGGTTCTGATTTGCCTTCCACCTCAAAAAAGGCTCCTCCACCTTCTAAGGGTAAGCCTCTGCCTGCTACGCCCCCTAGAAAGACTGTGAAGTCTCTGGCTTCAAAACGACTTCCTGAGAAGGATTTACCTCAGAGAAAAATCCCGTCGGCGAAAATAATCGTCGAAGCAACTTCGACGTCGACTGTTACCTTCTCGTCGCCAAGACCAAAAATTATCCTGTCATCAGCTTCATCTCCGTTGACGCTGGTCTCTGTCTCTGTGAAGCCCATCTCGTCGATGAAGGACATTATACCTACCGTCGACGGGAAAGGTTAGAAAGAGCTCATCGTTGATTGCCTCGACGACGGTCGCCTCGTCGACTGCCGTCGAAGACCGGCTCGTCGTCGACGACATCCTCGTCGACGAAGACTACCTCATCGTCGACGCCCACCTCGTCGGCGAAAAATGCCTCATCGTCGAAGTTTACCGCGTTGTCGACGACGACTGCCTCGTCGACGGTTACTTCCTTGACGTCAGCACAATCGACGACGATACCATCAACGGCCCCCTCGTCGACGCTTCAATTGTCCTCTTGCACAGAATTGCAAGTTTGGTCTGCATCTACGGCCAAGGCCTCCTCTGCACCGTCTATGACAGCATCTTCTTTGCTACAGAGACGTGGTTCTTCATTGGAGGCTTTCTCTCCATTGCATATCTTCCCTACCAAGGTGCCTTTTGAGGTACCTGAGCAATAACTGGACTCGGGGGGAGGATGATGAGGAGTCCGAAGAGGATGACAGATTCCGCACTGCCAGGAGCCCTTCGGAATTGTTTATTAAATATCAAGAGGATGACCAGAAGGAGGATACTTTCCCGGAGCCTGTGGCTCCAGCTCCTGAGACGATACCTACAGCTCAGATGCCTCTAGCTCTGCTTAACAATCTACAATATATGTTGGACGATTATTATCGCCGTTTTCCTCCATCTGAATCGGCAGAGTCCATTCCATCGACACCTATGCCTCAACCTTCTGGCTCTTCTTTGATGTCTCCCAGACCACCTTCTCCAGTACAGTCTCACCATTCCCATGATGTTAACACCACTGATGATGATAGGGAAGAAGGAGAAGTGGACAATAGATCTCTTCTTACGGAGTGGGACGACTACCAGATTCAAACTCTGTCCACTTCAACTCCAGCTCCCATTGACTCTCTTCCAGTCGATATCGGAGGCTTTCATCTACTTATGGAAAGGGCAACACAAAGGTTCCTTCTACCAATGGAGACAAAGAAGGATGAGTGCTTCCTCTATGATTTTAAGGATCAGCCAAGGAAACAGATACGGACCATTCCCATAATTGATTTCATTTGGAAGGAAGGACTGAAGGTCATGACAGCGCCTGCTTCTATTCCTGCGGTCTTGCCTCGGCTAGACAAGAAGTATAAGGCACCAGATAATTCACCTGCTTGCCTCATAGGGCACCCGAAAGCTGACTCTGTTATTGCCCAAGCGGTACAAAAACGAGCTAGAAACCCCTCCTCTCCAATTATAGCTCCTCCAGACAGGGACGGCAGACGACTGGATGCTATTGGGAAGAAGGTTTCCACCATGGCAGCGACGACTGTCCGTGCTGCTAATTCACTGGCCATATTAGGGCGGTACGATATACAGATGTGGTCGGACATCTCTCCCTACATCAACATGTTGCCAGAACCATCAAAGTCTGAAGCCTTAAAGATCTTGCAAGAAGGGGAGCGTATCTCTGCTAAGATAATAGATTCGGCCGTGGATGTTGCATCCACAGGATTTCGGCAGCTAGCGGGTGCTACAGTTATGCGAAGGCAAGGCTGGATAAAGTCGACATCTTTTTGCTAGGAGGTTCAGGCAAAGATTATTGACATGCCGTTTGATGGAGAATCACTATTTGGCCAGCATGTCGAAGAGGCCCTTCAGGCCATTAAAAAAGATACCGAGACAGCAAGATCTCTCGGTACTCTTCAATTTCGCAAGCAGCCCTTTCGGGGTGCTAAGGGACGCGGATCCTTTTCCAATAGAGGAGGCTACAACCAACAAAGGTCATACCAGTCCTTTCAAAGCAATCAGAGATATCAGTCCCAAAGACAACAGTCATACGGACAGCGAAATACCTCCTATTCGCAAAACAAAAGAAGGCCCTCCTACTGTGGACGGGATTCAACTAAAAAGCAATGAAAACCGCCACCTGCCACCACTTCTACTGCCCACCGCTTTAAGAGTTGGAGGAAGAATCTCCCAATATTACTCGAACCGGTCCGCCATCACAGACAAGTGGGTCCTGGACATCGTGGCCAGAGGCCATGTTCTAC
This sequence comes from Triturus cristatus, assembly GCF_964204655.1. Taxonomy (NCBI): domain Eukaryota; kingdom Metazoa; phylum Chordata; class Amphibia; order Caudata; family Salamandridae; genus Triturus; species Triturus cristatus. The sequence goes on along the minus strand of NC_140585.1, from coordinate 1,204,918,080 downwards.
AATTCATAAAGATTCCTCCAAATTCTCCTCCCAAGGGCCCACCTCCTGCTCATCTCAAGGAGCTTTTTTCCCAAATAAATTTGATGATTCGGAAGGGAGCGATCAAAAGGGTCCCTCATTTACAAAGAGGAACAGGATTTTATTAGAGATTTTTCCTGATTATGGAAAAGTCGGGGGAATGGCGCCCCATCCTCTATCTTCGCTCCCTCAACAAATACCTGAAATAATTGTCCTTCCGAATGTTGACACTTCAAGAAATCCTTCAGCTCCTCTCGGCAGGGGATTACATGGCCACCCTCGACCTCCAAGACGCCTACTTCCATATGCCAATTCTACCCAGACACAGAAAATTCTTGCGGTTCAGTGTGGCTGGCAGGGACTTTCAGTTCAAAGTCCTTCCTTTCAGACTACGTTCAGCACCCCGTGTATTTACCAAGGTTCTGGCACCAGTGGCCGCGCACCTTCGTCTGGAAGGGATTCAAATCTTTCCATACTTGGACGACTGCCTTATCAAGGCGAATTCTTTTCCAACTGCAAACACACACATTCAAAGATGTCTGTCACTTTTCCAATTTGGGAGCCACGTTAGACACTCAGCTTACCCAAGCATTTGTCTCAAAGGAAAGACAACACAAAATCTGCAAGCTAGCCCACCTTTTGCGATCAAAAAGGTGCGTTTCAGTCCAGCTGTTCAAGTATTTTTTAGGGATGATCTATTCTTGCATCCCTTTGATACCCAACTGCAGTCTCAGAATGAGGCCCCTGCAAGAGGAGCTCAACCACCAATGGTTACAGATTTCAGGGTCGTTCAACGACATTCGCTTCACCCCTCGGATGCGAGAAGCCTTACTCTGGTGGACTCTAATAAAGAACGTGAAAAAAGGGTGTGCATTCCTGGTAGAAGCCCCAAATTTCACCATCACCACAGATGCATCCCTCGAGGGATGGGGAGCACACCTTCAAGGGATGACGGTCAACGGCAAGTGGAACCTCCAGCAGAAAACATGGCATATCAACCTTCTAGAGTTAAGAGCCATCTTTTTAGCCCTAAAATCCTTTCGAACCATCATCCTGGGATCTTCGGTACTAATTCGGTCAGACCACTCTACAAGTATGCACTACTTGAACAAACAAGGAGGAACAAGGTCTCCCCTTCTCTCTCTTTAATCCCAGGAAATCTGGGACTGGGCGATACGGCACAGAATCAGCCAATCAGCGATCCATGTTCCAGGAGTCTCCAACGTCCTAGCGGATTCCCTCAGCAGATCGACAGTTTCCAATCACGAGTGGGAGTTACATCAGACAATATTGAATCGGGTCTTTCAGGAGTGGGGTCGTCCCGACCTGGACCTGTTTGCGACCAATCAGAACCGCAAATGCCCATTCTTTGCAAGTTGGCTTCCCCACAAGGGGTCACGCGGGAATGTGTTTTCGATGAATTGGTCGCAGATATATGCTTACGCCTTTTCTCCAATACCGTTGGTTCCCAGAGTTCTCCGGAAGACGAAGAGAGAACCTTGTCGCCTAATTCTCATCGCTCCCAGATGGACTCGCCAGTTCTGGTTTACCGAACTTCTCCTATCAGAATGCGATCCCATTCAGTTTCGACCAATTCCGAACCTCCTATCCATCCAGAACGGACAGATCTGCCACCCGGACCCTGCTTCTCTGAAATTAGCAGCCTGGCGCCTGAACACCTTGAATTCGCACATCTGAATATTCCTACAGATTGTAAGGAAGTGTTAGCCAATGCTCGAGCGCCTGCCACTGTTAAGACGTACAGGCTTAAATGGAAGAGATTTTGCATATGGTGTAAATCTGCCAAAATTCATCCAATTCATGCAAAACCGGAACAGATTTTACCGTTTTTTTTACACTTGGCAAGATCAGGCCTGTCCCATTCTACTCTGAAAGTATTTTTGGCAGCTATTTCAAGGTTTCGGCACGATGGTTCCAATTCTCTTTATTCAGCCAGGATCATTCAGCAGTTCTTCAAAGGATTGTTTCGGATGTTTCCTCCTATCTGACTCCCACCTCCATCCTGGCATCTTAATGTGGTGCTTGCTCAACTCATGCTGCACCTCTTTGAGCCTATTCATAAAGTGGATTTAAAATTTCTATCGTGGAAAGTGTCGCTGCTATTGCCCTTAACATCATCTAGGAGAGTTAGTGACATTCAAGCTTTTACTGTTAATCCACCTTTTCTTCAATTCACCTCGAACTCAGTAGTACTACGCACTAACCCCAGTTTTCTGCCTAAAGTGCCTTCGGACTGCCATCTCAACGAGCCTATCATTTTAAAAACTTTCTTTCCCAATCCTCAATCACATGCGGAAAGAACTTTGCATTCACTTGACATTAGAAGATGTCTCAAGTTCTATTTACAACGGACTTCTACAATCCGTAAATCTGACCAGCTATTTGTAGTCTACTGAAGGATGCGGCAGGGACATTCAGTATCCAAGCAGACTATAGCTCGTTGGATTTCTGCCGCAATTTGCCTCTGCCATCAGCAAGCAGGAAGACCATTGCAAACAACTCCGAGAGCACATTCTACAAGAGCTATCTCCTCTTCTACTGCTCTCTTTGTGGGTGTGCCTCTTCATCAAATATGCAGAGCTGCAACTTGGTCCAGCAGGCACACTTTTACCAAGCACTACTGTCTGGAGGCTGCCAGTGATGCAGAGACGTCCGTGGGACAAGCGGTTCTCCATAATCTTTTTAAATAAGGTGAGCCTCTGTTCTTCCCTCCTCCTCTGTCCTATTTCTCAGACGCATTTCAGATATAATTATTATATATCATAGCATTGCCCTGTATAGCCATATATACATGAATTTATGCATAGTATAGCATTCTAATTATGTTATTGCATAATGTTTTTGTACATATGTTTATGTTACAAATAGCGTCTTACGAGCATTCTTGGCGTACTGCTTTCTATTCTGATTCAGGCATGTGAATCTATGAAAGATACCTCAACACTGGAGAAGAACAATAGTTACTTACCTGTAATCTGTGGTTCTCCAGTATTGGTATCTTTCATAGATTCACATGCAACCCACCCACTTCCCCCCAGAGGCTCGTTTATGCTCTTATCACGTGGTTCACTCTTGTGCTAGAAAATCTGAGAGCCTCAGCCTCTGAGGAGAGCATTCTAGAGGGTGCTGTCGCCTGATTGGCTGCAGTTTGGACTATATATAATTACTTGGATAAGTTGTAAATGTGGAAGTTTTTTTCCCTTGTAGTTTGACTACTTTACTTCCTGGTTCTAGGTTACCTATGTTATGGTTATTATGTGCGTAATTATTGCTTTTTTATGTACCGTGGGACTCCCACTCCGACGACGGGGAATGATTCAGGCATGTGAATCTATGAAAGATACCAATACTGGTGAACCACAGATTACAGGTAAGTAACTATTGTTCTTCCTTCTACGGACCTGACTGATCTACCGGTAAGGGTGCGCCAAATATGCACTCCTCTTCCCCCCCACCATACTCAGGCACCATCATTGATCTTGATCTCCAAAATATGTATCCTGCAAAAGAAACTGCGATGTTACATAGTTTTTCTTACCACTTTCTTCTTGGAATCCTGTGTCCGCACTGTACTCTGCTTGACTCACAAAATTTGGCAAAGGGGCAGGTGGCATTTGACTCTGTAGGTTTACAACCTGCTGGGGTTGATTCATTAGCACCTCATTCTGCGTCTGTAGATTTAAATTTTGATTTGGGCCATTATTATTCTGTATGCTTTTACACTTGTTCTTCCAATTCCCCAATTTTCCGCACCCATGACAGGGAAACCTCTGTTCGAGGCATATGAACTGCAGATTACACACTTGTGCATAGATCGCCATCTGGTGTTGGGCCCGGATGTTTGCAGTTGTTTTTCTTTTTGGAAAGTCTTTGGAAATCACGAGGTCGGTGACTCCTCCTTTAGATCGTATTGCGCATGGGCTTCGGCTCCATCCTCCGATTGTTTTTTTCTGCCATCGGGCTCGGATGTGATCTTCGCGCTCCGGTTCCGAACAGCTTCCAGTTCGACGCGCAATCCTCACCCACTCAACGCGGCTCTCATCAGCAAGAACCTTCGATTCCAGTCGTCGACGACGGCCTTCCGGCCTACCCAAGCTCCGGTCCTGGCTAATGGAAAGGACTCCCTTCAAGAAGTGCCCTCGATGTGGGTCCGAATTCCCCCACACCGATGTCCACGAAGTATGTAATCTCTGCCTCTCCCCTGAACACGAGGCTAGAGACTGTCCGGCGTGTAAGTCCTTCCGGTCCAAGAAAACCATTCGAGACCGAAGGGCCAGAAGAACCATGGCACACTCGTCGACGGCGATTCCGGACGACATCTTCGGGGAAGGCGTTGACTCTCCAGAAGAACACCACACCGACGAGGGCCTCCGAAGCCGACGATTCAGATGTGCAGGACATCACTCCAGCACAGAGGGTCGTGAGTACTAATCTACCCCTCCCCCCCTCTTCCCCCCTCCCACACACCCGCACCGGCACCGAAAAAGGCTTCGGTCACGCCTTCGCCTCCGGGCGGGCCTAAGCAAGACCAAAGACACTGCTTCCCACACCGCACCTTCGGGACCGGTAAAGAAGCCGATTTAAGCCTTCCCGCGGCTCTGGCTCGAGCCAGCCCACCGTCGGTGCCGATAAACACTCTTCGGCACCGAAAAAGAAAATGGCCTCCGCTTCGACACAGAGCCCCGCACCAAACACTCGGTGTCGAAACCCAGCTCCAGCTCCTCGGTACCAACACCATCTTCGGCACCGACAAAAGCACACAAGGCCACTGGCACCGACACTTCGAAGCCGAAATCTATCTCGGCGCCTACCAAACAATCAGACCTTTCCAAGCATAGTTCCAAACAACAAACCAGCACGGATAAAGCCAAGAAACCAACGGCCCGACGCCTTCGGTGCCGACGGACCAACCGACCTCACCAGAACTCTTTACACCGGATCCAATACAAAAAACACTAACCAAGGATCCTAAGACCGGACATTTGATGCTCTCCATCAAAAAGAGACAGCTGGAAAAACCTGCTCCGCCTCCACCTCCACCTCCAAAGAGGAAGGACTCTGCTACCTCCCCTTTCAGAATACCTTCCCCACCTCCACCGCCCCCTCCACCTTCCCCTCCTCCACCTTCTCCGCCCCCACCTCATCATTCCCCAACACCCTCTCCGGATGATGATGATCAGGGGGGATCCATATGATGACATAGGAGACGTGCCCCAAGATTTGCCTAGAGGGGACCCCACTCCCACAGGCTCCCCAGACCCATGGGACGATTATAATATCCCTGACATCCCTAACGTCCCACAGGATGATCTCTACCCTTCCAGACCTTCCCCACCAGAAGACTCACTGGGGTTCAACCATCTACTACAAAGGGCGGCACACTATCACGGGGTAGATCTCCATACCGACCCCGTGGAGGAGGATTTCCTCCTCGATACGTTTGACACCACACATAGGACTACCTCCATATTGCCTATGCTCAAGGGAGTTATAAAACATGCGCCAGAGGTCTTTAAAGACCCAGTCAGAGCCAGGGTCATTAACCCGCGCATTGAAAAGAAATATAAATCCGCCCCTACAGATCCCTCCTACATCAGAGGGCCAGCACGACTAGATTCTCTGGTAGTGTCCACAGCACGTAAAAGGGCCAACTCTCAAGCGTCAGGCGAAGCACCACCACCTGACAAAGAGTCTAAACTCTTGGACGCATCAGGCAAGCGTACTGCATCCCAAGCTGCCAACATATGGCGTATCGCTAATACACAAGCGCTATTAGCCAGGTATGACAGGGCCCATTATGACGAATTAGAAGTCATAATGCAACATCTCCCTGATAAATACAAACCTAGGACCAACGAGCTAATTCAGGAGGGCAAAACCATTACTAATACCTCCATACGTTGTGCCCTAGATGCAGCAGACACAGCCTCCAGGGCCATCAATACTAGTGTCCTCCTCCGTCGCCATGCCTGGCTAAGGATCTCAGGTTTTAAACCGGAGGTACAAGCCTCCATCCTCAACCATCCCTTTGACCAGGAACCTCTGTTTGGCCCAAAAGTGGATGAGGCCCTATAAAAGATGAAAAAGGACACAGACACGGCAAAATCCATGGGAGCCTTACAATCACACCCTCCCAGGTGCTCCTTTCGCCGCTTTTCCTTTCGGAGCACATCCAGAGGCTACTCCTCCGACACCGCTCCCACTTCATATAAGGTCCCTACCCAGTCCACCTTTACAAGGGGCTACCAAAGAGGTGGCTACAGGGGCAACAATAGCTAAGGTAGAGGCAAGACAAACTGCTTTGCCACCGCACCTACCCAATGACTTCCCTCCACTCCCCCCAGACCATCCCACTCCGGTCGGGGCAGACTCCAAAATTTCCTCCCTGTCTGGGCTACCATCAGCTCAGACAAATGGGTAACCCAAATAATTCGGTCAGACTACTGCCTAGAACTAATATCTACCCCCCCCCAAACATTCCACCCAGACAACGCCCAATGTCACAAGAACATCTAACACTACTAAAGCAGGAGGTAATCTCCCTCCTACAGAAAAGGGCGATAGAACACGTTCCTACCAACCAATGAAATATGGGGGTCTACTCCCTATATTTTCTCATACCAAAAAGGGACGAAACTCTGCGGCCCATCCTAGACCTCCGGCCCCTGAACAGATACATACACTTATTTCCACATTCCAGTGCACAACGCTCACAGGAAGTTCCTCAGATTTGTAGTGGACGGCCAACACTACCAATTCAAAGTGCTGCTGTTCGGAGTCACAACAGCACCACGAGTATTCACCAAGTGCCTAGCAGTAGTGGCAGCACACCTCAGGAGACAACACATCCATGTCTTCCCATATCTAGACGACTAGCTAATAAAAGCCAGTTCATACAGCCAGTGTGTACAACACACGCATGCCACTATCCAGCTACTTCACCAACTGGGTTTCACAGTAAACCACGCAAAGTCCCATCTACAACCATCCCACATAAAACAATACCTTGGTGCCACCATGGACACCTCAAAAGCGCTAGCCTACCCCAATCCTGCCAGGATTACAAGCATTCAGGCTCTCTGCGCAAAATTCATGGCACAACACTCCCTTCCAGCTCAAGTTTTTATGCAACTAATGGGGATGATGGCCTCTTGCATCTTCATAGTACCTCACGCAAGACTCCAGATGCGTCCTCTCCAAGAGTGCTTAGCGCGCCAATGGAACCAGGCCCAAGGTCAATTAACAGATCTGGTGTTGGTAGACGGTCGCACCCATCGCTCTCTGCAGTGGTGGACCACCACAAACCTTTCCAAAGGTCGACCGTTCCTGGACCCGGTTCCCCAGATAGTACTAACAGACGCATCGCTCTCCGGCTGGGGAGCTCATCTATTACATCTCACCATGCAGGGCACATGGACACCTCAACAGAAGTTACTCCATATCAACCATCTGGAGTTACTAGCAATCTTCTTAGCCCTAAAATCTTTTCAAACAGATTTCAGGCAAGGCATTCCTAATCCGCACAGACAACATGACAGCCATGTACTATATTCAAAAACAAAGCGGCACACACTCTCCACAGCTCACTCAGCTAGCACAGAGCATATGGAGATGGGCCATACCCCAGAAAATCTTTCTCCTAGCTCAGCATGTCCCAGGAGTCCAAAACACTATGGCAGATCTGCTCAGCAGACAAACGCAACAAATCCACGAGTGGGAACTCCACCCACAAGTTCTACACCCATACTTTCAAATGTGGGGGCATCCACAGATAGACCTCTTCGCCACCCACGAAAACACCAAATGCCCAAGCTTCGCCGCCAGATATCCACACCCATTGTCCAAAGGAAATGCGATATGGATTAACTGGTCAGGCATATTTGCGTACGCTTTTCCGCCTCTCCCACGCATTCCACTAGTGGTGCGCAAACTACAGCAACACTCCCTCACACTAATCCTATTAGTTCCAACTTGGGCCAGACAACCGTGGTACACCACACTGCTGGAACTATCTGTAGTACCGCACCAAAAATTATGCCTCTCTCCACACCTCTTAACCCAGAACCATGGAGAGATCAGACACCCGGACCCAGCTCAGCTCAACCTTGCGATCAGGCTCCTGAAATCCTAGAATTCGGTTATCTAAATCTTCCCCCTGACTGTATGAACGTCATCATAGAAGCTAGACGACCCACCACTAGGGCGTTCTACGCCGCCAAGTGGAAACGTTTTGTAATCTATTGTCACAACAACACCATCAATCCCCTAGATATCTCCATTCAACACATCATAGGCTACTTACTCCACCTACAAAGGTGCAATCTAGCCTATACGTCCATTCGCCTGCACCTCGCAGCCATAGCAGCTTACCTACAAAACAGGCAACATCTATAACTCTTTGGAGTACCTGCCATTAAAGCCTTCATGGAAGGCCTTAAAAGAATAATCCCCCCCCAGAGTGCCACCCTCACCTGTGTGGAACATAAATATCGTTCTCACCAGACTAATGGGGCCTCCCTTCGAACCACTACACAAATGTGAACTCCAATTTTTAACGTGGAAAACCGCTTTTCTTGTAGCCATCACTTCCTCAGATACAAGCACTTAACATTCAAGAACCTTTTCTACAAATGCACCATAACAAAGTTGTTCTCCGTACCAACCCAAAATTCCTCCCTTAAGTCATTTCTCCCTTTCACCTAAACCAATCTGTAGAACTACCAGTATTCTTCTCGCAACCACAGACCGTTGCAGAAAGAGCTCTCCACACACTAGATGTCAAACGAGCCTTACTCTACTACATCGAGAGAACACAACCCTTCCGCAACACCAAACAACTGTTTGTCTCTTTCTCTCCACCACACAAGGGCAAACCCATCTCCAAGTCGGGGATAGCTAGGTGGATTGTCAAATGCATTCAGATTTGCTACCACAAAGCAAAACGAACGCTATCCGTTCCCCCTAAAGCCCATTCTACACGTAAAATAGGTGCTTCAATGGCTTTTCTAGGAAACATCCCATTAGATGATATCTGCAAAGTAGCTACATGGTCAACACCGCACACTTTCACTAAACACTATTGTGTAGATGTGCAAACTAAGCAACAGGCTAGTGTGGGCCAGGCTGTACTCAAAACATTATTTCAAACCACTGCAACAGATACGGGTGGCCGCCGCTAAGGATGGGTACTGCATATGCCTCGAACGGAATATGCTACTTACCAGTATGCATCTGTTCTTGGCATGTAGAGCTGCAGATCTACACACGCCCACCCGCCTCCCCGGCTACCTTTTATCTGTTCCAGTTTATCTTATTTAGATACTACATACATGGGCCTCTTCACTGTTATTACTACGCATCATCTTTCCCTGCTGCCGAAAAACAATCTGAGGATGGAGCCGAAGCCCATGCGCAATACGATCCAAAGGAGGAGTCACCGACCTCGTGACTTCCAAAGACTTTCCAAAAGGAAAAACAACTGCAAACATCCGGGCCCAACACCTGATGGCGATGTATGCACAAGTGTGTAGATCTGCAGCTCTACATGCCAAGAACAGATGCATATTGGTAAGTAGCATATTCCTTTTGGCCTCTTCCCAACGTAACCTTCCTTTTGGTTTTCCCGCATTATTTTCCCCTTGACCTTGCCTTCTCCCTGCATTTCCTGCCTGATTTTGTAACTGGAGTTCTTGCTGTTCTGCCAATTTCGATTGAGCCCACATCACTTTTTCTTCTAAATTCATATTTTAAAATCTCGTCTATTGGCTTTGCTTGCCAGCACAAATTATGCTGCTTAATCATTTCAGATATTTCTTTTCGTAACCCTGACACAAATCGATACACAAAATGCGTCATGTCCTTGTCCCCAATACTCTCAAAACCACTAAACTGTTTGAACACCTGTAAGAGGCGCTCATAATACGCATGTACAGATTCATCCTTTTCCTGAGTTGTTTTATCTATTTTTATCTAATCTGTTTCCTTTGGGGGAATTTTACCTTTCAAGAAAGTTATTACTTGGTTATATTTCTTCATGACCTCCTCTGAGGGGGCTCCTGTTCTCTCATTTCTGGGGTACTCATCATTAGGCCAATTAACTGTGATTTTACATTGTCCACAAATCAGCAGGTACCACTATATCAAAGGGACCATCTAAATCTTTCAACAAAACTTTCGATACCTTCACTAACCTTTCAACTTGCCTGTACCATTCCATTGGTTTTTCTCTCAATTTTGGCAAATCATTTGTAAATGATATTATATCCTGTCTGGTCCATGGGACATGTACATATCCCCCTCCTGGAACCTCTCTCATTGGATACAACCTTTCTGCCTTCTCTGTTTCTTTTACTGAATATTCAGATGTGACCCAATTTGCCTGGGCATCCTCTTTCATCTTCGACCACCGAACTCTCCACCTGTCCAAATCTCCCCATTTCTGCTATATCGTCATTAATTCTTTAACCTGAAATTTTCTTCCTGACACATTCATATTTTCGAAATCTTTATCAGAAAATTCTGTTCTATAAGGTTTTTGCAGTACTTTGGATCTCTCTATTTCTATTCCCATTTCAGAGGCTGAATTTACCAATTTTTCATGAAAGGTTTTTGTTTCGTGTTATGCTTCTGCAAATAAATAGCAATTCTTCCTAGTTATAGGTATTTAACCTATCTAGTCCTACGTTCCCAGCTATCATTTCTTCTAATTCAACTTTCAATTTGAATATATCTAATATTTTCGGTGGTGAATTTGGTTTCTCTATTTCTTGTGCCCATCTTTCCATTTCATCTGGGGTTACAATTGTGGCATTTCTCGATCCGGTATAGTCAGGACTTCGGAATGTACGTTTAACTGTGTTATCTTTTGTATTAATTTGTCTCTATTCTTTATTTATCTCTTCCTTTTCTTTTCCCTGAAGTACCCTTTCCGCTGTTTTTTCATGTACTATTTGTGACACTTGTGGCATGTCTAAAATCTGAGCACTTGGGGTAGTTGTATTAGGTCTTTCTTGATAGGGTGGAGAATTTTTCATTAAAATATCTTCTAAATAATCATCTTCTGATTCCCCGCAACCAGTTAATGTTAAATGCTTTTTCTTTTCTCTGCACTTGCCTCCTGGTTGTTCCTCTGTCAATACGGGGTATTATCCTTCAGTTAACATGGCCTGTCTCCACTGTTTCATCTGCTTATCTCGAGTTTCACGTGGAAACTTTGGATAATATCTGCTCAAATTTCTGTCACTCCTAAGTCTATCTCGCTCAAATGCCTGTTTCCCATTTTTCTAGGGCTTCATACTGAGTTAATCTGGGTCTTGGTTCTAACTCATTCATTCTAGTGCGTAAATTATGCAAAATTCTTCCATTTCATGTCCTGTTCTCTTGAAACGCTAATATTCCATCATCTTTTGTATATTCTATCCAATTTTCTATCCATACACAAGTATGGTAACCTCTTTCTGCCATCCTATAGGATGCAGGAGTTTTCGGAGGAGGAATAAGAATTCCCTCTCTTGTCTTAATGAGTTTATCCTTTTTAAAATAATTCTTAATTCTCTGCATAAATTACATTTTTCTTTTTTCTCCATACATTTTGCGTAATCTTCCTTTTATGTACTGTTAGTAAGCGAAACCTAAATATTTTCTGTCCGGGTGATTCCCTATTGAGGTTGGATCGTGTCTCCACATGCAAGACCCACTATCAATTATTATTATTGCTTTTATTTTCAGCTAATCAAATGTTAGCTTTTACGTCAACTGACCAATACCAGCACAGCTTCTTTTCTTCTCACCAATCTGATTCTGTTTTGCTAGGTGTTTAGCCAATACTAGCGCTGCTCTTTATGATGTCAGTATCACTCCTCATTACTGATGGAGCGCGGGTCACCAGCTCTGGTCACACATACACCTAATACTCACCTGGGCCCAAACCACATTCACACAATAAGCTAGTAAACCCCGCTGGCATCAATTTTGAATAATACCTGTAATTTTGTTATTCACCTTTACCAAGTCTTACCAATTCAATACATTTTATTTCATTTCCTCGACGAATCAGGTTGCTAAGGTAGTTTAAGGTAGAATGACCTTTACCTCTTTACTCTGAATAACCACAGACTCCATAAGTTTTGAAAACCTTTATCTAAATTAATTGGCGAGTCAAGTTTCAATTACAGTAATCACCTTCATTTCAAGAGGCAAAATAAGTCGATCAGTAGCAGAGTTATTAAATGATCAATGAAGACGGTACCTAGAGAAGGAGGAAAAGGACAGCATAGGCATAAAAGGCAGATTTACGGATTATACTTACCTATTGGTCAAGATGAACCCAACTCCGAAATGGGGGCCAGAATCGAATCTCCCAGGTAGAGTAAACAGGCAGATTCAAATCTGGAAGGATATCTTCTTCTAAAGTACAACGCCAACGTTGCACCCCTCTCAGACACTACTCTCCTCGGGTGTCCATTTTCCGCAATCCCTCTAGCTGAGGCCCAAATAAGAACTAATAATAAAGTCAGAAAAAGACACGTTAGAATGCGGAAAAAAAATGATTTCACTGTATACCACTTATCTCTACTCTATCCCCATTTACTTATTTAAATCTTTTGCATTAGTGTTTAATACAACTTACGAGATTTAGTTTATCAGCAGCAGATGCATTCGCGTGTGAGTTCAAAGCGGCCATTTTTAGTGCCATTGCGCAGCTGCAAAAGTTTCCCACCAAAAGCGACAGAGTCATACTACGTAGATGCAGTAGACGCATGCGCAATAAAAATCCTGCGTTTGTCGGCCATTTTAGGACATTCATGGTACGGGTTAGTAATGCACATAGACAAGCTTCCCCTAGATAAAAGTGTTTGTGGTGTATTGTGGTTTTAGTATTTACAAAACAGATTGATTACATTGTTACATGTTATTTGAGAGGATTGAATCCAAGCAAGTTTCTTTTACGAATCCTTGCTCCATCAGTACTGACCCCTCCTTTACAATTCACGACAGTCACACGCCCGCTGTTTCAACCAATCCCAGCGCGGCCTTCTGTGAAGTCAGTGCAGCACCGCAACTGACCCTTCCTTTGCAAGGTAATACGAAAACGAAATTTTCTCACAAATTTACATATAAGTTTCATTAATCAACAACATAGAAACATTCGCTACTGTGTCTGATCTTTCTAAATTCAAAGAATAGTCAACTTTTAACTGCGAGCAAACCTTTTCCGCTTACTCTTCACACACTACAAGTAAAACCTTCCGCTTACTCTTCATACACTATGAGTAACACTTTCCGCTTACTCTTCACACAAGCATCAGAGAACCTGCTACTCCTTCAGCATTAAATATCACAAGTAGGAAGAGACAACGGACTAAGCCTTCTCTGACCCCCTTCCCATAATCTAAATCTCACTAAACAGAAAAGTGCTACAAAAGGTAAACTACGTTCCCCGTAATGAGGAACAGGGAGGTGCTACAATTCATACACCCGCCAAAGTGTGGGTGGTATACCACGCTTCAACAGAGACAACAAGAGAGAGGAAAGACAATAAATGTCTTAATACTGCCCTCACACACTTTGTAGTGTCATGCTTCATCATAGGGCCGCATCATACATCCAGGTGCAGACCAACACACTGGATGGAGCGCAGGAAAACGTTTTTGAATGAAGAATAGTGGTGAGGGTAGAGTGAATAAAGAGGAACAAAAAACACATAAAGAGACACACAACTTAAAGGAAAAAGTATTCCCTTAAAAAAGGGACTAAATAGTGCAGACACATATAATTAAAACTACCTAGAGGGCAACCCTCGATTTTTATTCCTGTTAACCCCTGGTAGGATTAAAACATAAGATCTGGGATATTCAGGGGAGGTAAAGGCCCCTATATCCCCACTGCAGATACCAACATGTTTCTGCTAATTTTTATCGCTCCCAACCGGGTTGCTCTGGCATTCGTCAGGGTGTTGGTCCCTAGTTTTTTTGGTCTTCACCCCTATTCGGGTGTTTACCTTATTATTTAGCACGATGGACAATATCCAATTGTCATACTCTCTGGGGATTTTCGAGAGGGATCCTGTTTCTGTAAAAAGAAAGGAGAGGGGGGCAGAACCGATGATTGTAGTACTACCCAGCCTTTGCGTGTTCCTCTTCTAAGATTTATCATTCTTGTCCTCAAACTTTGTGCCAGAAAGTCACGTGCAGTGTCTCCATAAAACCCAGTCATTTATATATATATATATATATATATATATATATATATATATATATATATATATATATATATATATATATATATATATATATATCTTCCAAGGATTAGCCACAGAGGTAGTGCAGAGACCACAGACACCTCCTACATCAGTGGATATATAAACGGGACTTTATTGAGCTCATATACAAAAATATTTAAATAATCCTATTAAGAAGGAGTCCAACCTCATTGTGTTAGTATTAGTGTCAAAACATGGTCCCAATCAACGCATGCCTGTGGGAAAATCACTAAATCCCTAAACCAATATGCATATTCTTCTACTCTACTCACAAGAGTTCACAAGTAGTTCTCTGAACCTGGGACCTTTGTGGGAACGTGCTCTTGTTGTCACAGATTCATGTTGAATAAGGGTAGAAAGAGAAGGAAAAAACAACCGTATATATTAGGTATTTCTTATCCTCCTCTTCTATCAGCCTTAATTACACCCCGCTTCAAAAAGCCTATTGTACTCCCAACACTTTATATTAAATCAGGAAACTACCTTTAACATCATTCATGACCGGGAAAAAAACAGTTTGACTAATCGTACTCTCTCATGTGAACGAGATGTGAGCGATGCTCCGCTCGTATTAATGACATTGATCTTAGAGATTGACTGTAATATCCACTTGCTGGTATTGGTATACTCACACCCCTCATAATGCCACCGAATAGTAAAAGCCAGCATCCTTATGTTAACATAGATTACCGTTACACGCTCAGTTGTAAATGGACAAGCATCCCATAGTAATGGTAGGCTAAGGGAGCTAACGGGGAAAAAACAAGCAAATATGCAGACCAGTATCTTTATCCTACTAACGCTCCCCTTCCACTTACTACTCCAAAGAGACACTGTCAGTCTTTTCCTCACGCCGGCCCACTGCCGTTTGCATCTTTTATGGAGCCACCGGCTGGTCCAGAGTTGTAGGACACATCCCTTACCGGTCGCGCGAACACGTCTCATGTCCGGGAGTCTAGTTCATGGAAATAGAGAGAGTGCTCCCTTAGTTCCTAATCGTAAAGAGTGGCGGCCATTTTGAAGATGCACTTTTTTTTACAATTGATGTCCTTAGTAGTGCATTAAATATAGAGTATGCGACAAATGTTGTCAAGATATTATAAAATGCTCAAATTGTATCAAGTCATCACCAAAATCAATCGGTTAGGCATAACCAAGGACCACAGAATGTGAACACACTACTAACGTTTCCTCTGGTCACCATCATTGCCCAACCTAAAACAAGAATGCATCATACATAGAGATCAACCTCGTAATCTCAAATCTATCATTATTTGTTTGTGATCCCATAAAGTTGGAACCAGGGAATACCGTCATTAAGTCCCTTTGTGCTACTCTTAAGTCTGTCCGCCCAGCGCTCTTGCCTTATTAAAAGGGAATTAGAAATGTCGCTGGTGTTGGGTGGGATAAAGTTTTTGTCCAGTACTGCCCACCTTAAATCTTGTTCAGTATGTCTGTACTCATTGAAGTGAGCAGTCAGCTTGGTATTCATTTTCCCACACCGTATCGTGCTCCTATGTTCCAATATGCAGGTTTTTACTCTGTGAGTTGTCATTCCCACATATTGCACGGCCATTTTATCAAATAAAAGACGTTTTCTGTATTGCATGTGGTGTGTTCTCTGTTCCCAAGGGCAGTTGAGCCCGATATCTACACTTTTCCCATTGATCGAGAAGGGACATGCCCTGCAGTAGCCACACAAATAGTGGCCTATTACCGGTGGTTAGAGCTGGTTCAAGTTCTGTCCATTTGAGGGATTCGTCTGTGTCCTAGGACGTGTATTCACAATCACATCCTTGATACTTGCATTTTTCTTGAAAGAGAAAAGGGGGATGGGTTGATCCAGTCCATTTGAGTTAAGAATCCGCAGATTCTTTTGTATTATTTTCTTCAAATGGTTCGATACTGTGTTGAATGTCGTCACGCAGATACTTCTTTCAACGGTTTCTTTTTCATTGGTTTCCAGTAGGGCCTCTCTGTCACAGTTTCTCGCTCGTTTTTGGGCTTTCTTGATGACATATTCAGGGTAGTCTCTGTTTCTGAGCTTCTCACTCAGATTATCCGCTTCCTTTTTTTAAATTTGTAACCAAAGAACAGTTCCTGCGAAGCTGCAGGAACTGCCCATAGGGTAGATTCTCCCTAATAGAACGGGGACGGAAGTTGTGAAAAGATAGTAAATTATTTCTATTGGTCGGTTTGTAATAGATACTGCTGATTAGAGTCCCATGCTCTGATCTTATATTTAGATCCAAAAAAGGCAATGATTCATTGGTTGTCGTACCCGTAAAGTATAAGAACGGGTTTCTTCGATTGAGCCACATGAGGAAGATCTGGGCAGAGCTTCTGCTTCCTCTCCAGATGATAAAAACATCATCTATGTACCTACGCCATACCCTGATATGATTTAAAAAAGAGTTGATGGGTGAAAAGATAGTTTCCTCTTCAAACTGTGAAACATAGACAAGCTAGACTAGGGGCGCAAGAACTCCCCATGAATGTGCCATGAGTTTGTAAGTAAAATTGATTTTAAAATTTGAAGAAATTTTTGGTAAGTGCTAGCTCCAGGAGACAAAGGATAAAAGCCCGAGGGGTCTGGAAATCCCAATCCTCTGCAAAGAGGATGTTTTCAATCACCCTCAGAGTTTCTCGTTGGGGGATGTTTGTCTACAATGACTCTATCAAGTCCGATCATAAGGTCACTGTCTTGATCAAATTCCAAGTCCTTGATAAGGTTCAATACTTTGCGTCTCTTTTAGATAAGCTGGCATCTTCTGAACGATAGGACGCAAGTAGCTTTCACAAAATTTCGATAGTGGTTCCAAAATGGAATTGGTCCCAGAGACGATTGGACGCCCTGGAGGAGAATGAGTAGGTTTGTGCACTTTTGGCAAAATATAAAAATATGGCAAAATTAGGATGTTGTTTACACAGAAAGGACGCCTCCTCCTGACTGATCCAGTTGTTAGTAATAGCTTCTTCCACAAGCGAGACAATCTGGGTTCTAAGTTATTCTGTTGGATCTCTGTTCAGAATAAGATAGTTTCTTCTGTCACTCAACAGACGCAAACATTCTGCATTGTAGATGTTTAGATCTTGAATCACAATCGCACCGCCTTTGTCTGATGGTTTTATAATTAACGACTGATCATCCCTTAATTCATTCAAGGCTTGGGTCTCACTATTAGAAAGGTTGAAGAACGGCTTGTCATTTTTTGATGTTGCCATTAGTTCCACCTCTCTAAGGACAGCCTGCTCAAACACTCCCACTTCTGGTGGTAACTGTCCCAAAGACGGAACAAATGTAGACTTGTTTCTTAGTCCTGTGCCATCCTCTCTCTCAGTAGCTTCCTTTCCCTCAAAAAATACTTTCAGACGGACACTGCGAAAAAACCCAGCTAATTCACATTTCAATTTGAAAGAATCTGGTTGGTTTGTTGGTACAAAGCCAAGGCCTTTTGACAACACCCTCTCCTGTGTTGGCGTCAGTATCCTACTACTTAAGTTCATTACTAAGTGTGTTCCCTGCTGCTGCTCGGTTCCCCTTCCCGGGCCATACAGTGGGTTATTCTCTGATTCATGTCCTCCCACTGTACTTTCTGTGTTCTCTGTGTTTTCTGTCTCCCCCTTCCTCTCCCTCTCTAAAAAAGGCAGATATTCTTTAGGGAAGAACTGAGGTGGGCCCATCGGAGGGTACATTGGGGGCCATCCAAAACCCATCTGAGGTCCTGGCTGGTAAGGGCGCATGTAACCCCTCGACCAGCCTCTACCCCTATATGTTATGTTATGTTATGTTACAGCAATTTATAAAGCGCACGTATACCCGGGGGTGTCTTGGCGCTGGACATAACCGTGACACAATACTGCCTAGCCCCTAATGCTGGAAGAGCCAAGTTTTCAGTTGTTTCCTAAAAATCGTCAGGGAACTGGCATTCCTGAGAGAAAAGGGAAGGGTGTTCCACAATTTAGACGCTCCGTAAAAGAAACTGCGACCACCCCAGTGGGCTTTGAAGATTCTTGGAACAGCAAGTAATCGAGCTCCAGTGGACCGCAGCTGTCTGGTGGGACAGTACCAAGAAAAATGATCCTGCAAAAAAGACGGACCAAGGCCATGCAAGGCCTTAAAAACAATGCACAAGGCTTTGAAATCGATGCGCTGGGGTACAGGAAGCCAGTGCAGATTGCGGATTTCATTGGAGACTGAATGATGTTTAGGGATATCCAGTATGAGACGAGCTGCTGAGTTCTGAATCATCTGTAGTTTGCGCAGATGTTGCTTCTGGGCGTTCAGGAACAGACCATTGCAATAGTCCAGCCTGGATGAGATAAGACAAGAGACTACTGTTCTCTTGGTGTGATTGGGGATGTAAGGAAAGATTTTACTAATTTTTTTAATGAGGAAATGCGATGCCGACACTACCGTTCTAAACGACGACAGTGCTGTTTTTCTAGACGGAGACAATCGGAAAACCAGGGGGCGGAAGGTGTAGACCTATTAGCTGAGAGAGTTCTTTGTGGGACTGAAGCATTCACTGCATCCTGTATCCAATTAGTGTAGCTATCCACGGCGAGGTCTACCTGATCCTGTGGGGAGGGATAGGAGGTTTCTAACAGAGCATTAAAGGACAGTAAGTCTACTTTGTTCCATGCTAGCCCAGCAGAAACAGAACGTTTACTGGCAACCTCCTTGCCTTCGCTGGGAATGGGGAGCGTGAATTTAATTAGAGAATGGTCTGACCAAATTAAAGTAAGCGTTTCCTTAATCATAAGACCCTGAACTGAGGAGAACACGCCATCTAGTGTGTGCCCAGCTGTATGTGTGGGGGATTGCACCAATTGAGAGAGTCCAAAGGAACTAAGGCTATCCATTAGCTCTGCAGTGTCTTTGTTACCTGCATCCTCTAAGTGAAAGTTAAAATCCCCAAGAATGATAAAATCGCAGTTTAAAATAATTGATTCAAATAGACTACCCAAATTACTTAAAAACGTGGTGCGAGGGCCAGGTGGGCGGTAGAGAAGAATACCCTTAAGTGTTAGTTTGGGATGAAGTGTGAGCGAGAAGTGGAGGCCTTCATAGAGGGGGGAGGAGATGGAATGATGAGCTGCCGGGAATTGATCCCTGAAAATAATGGCAACTCCACCCCCACGCTTAGCAGACCTATCTTCTCTGATAGCTTTGTATCCCGTTGGTATGGCCGTGGTAAAGTCGGGGTCAGATGCCGCATCAGCCCAGGTCTCTGTTATGAATAATATGTCTAGGGCCAAGCACTCTATCATATGAGCACTTTCATACTTGTGCTTGCCCAAGGACCTAGCATTGATGAGTCTGCCTTGAAAAACAGGCTGGACTTGTGGCAAAGTCTCCTCCAATCGCTCATGAGCGCGGAATGCCATCACCGGTCTGGGGAGGGGGAGAGCAAATCCACAAGCACAGCTAGTTGTCGCATCCTCGGGATATAAAATACAGCAGGTCAACTCCTTAGGAAGTCCCAGGGCGTGTAGAGCACTGCTTGTATATTTTAATGTTGAAGATGCACAGAGCGGGGCCCTGGGCACGGACTTGGCGCAGACGGGCTTGCCTTAGGCGCGCCTTCGGCGCGCCAGCGGCGCGCCTCCGCTGCGCGTCCGCCCCATCGGTGCTTTTGAACCCTTCCGGTGTGCGCCAAGAGCGCGAACCACCGGAAGCGGAAGGAGGCAATGTAGCTGGGTGTTGCAGGGTCCGCCCTCCGCTCCATCGGCACAGCAGCCGTGACGGAACGGGGCGGCCCCAACACCAGCAACAGAAGGCAGTGCAAGCAGTGAGTAAAATAATAACTAAGAACACGTTTAAAAAATGCAGTAAAAATTCAATAAGATTCAATAAGATTCTGTTCGTAGCCCCAAACGGAACAGTCCCCCAAGCTTCTAATAAAAGTGCAAGATGCTAATAATGTGCAAAATGGCAATAAGGTAGCAGCGTATTTAAACAGAGTGAGGCACAAAGAAAATAGCGTTATGAGGAGCGTGGTACGTACAGGGCAAAGTTATAGCTGGGTCTGTAGTCTCCATCACTGCTCTCACTACCTGAGCTCGAGGTGTCTGTGTTCTGTCGTGATGGCTTCCTTTGTATGTTTTGATTTTCCTTTCTCTTGGCGTAATCATCATTGATATATGGGTAAACTTTTTCCCTAGATAATTTTTTGAGATCTTTTTGTAATGTGTTCACTTTCGAATTCACTAGGTACTCCTTATACTCGTTCACAATTTTATTTGTCTCATCGAGTTTCTTTTTAAAGATTGAGATCTGGATCTGAGTTCTCAGATTCTCCTCACTGGTTTGGATTTTGATCAATAGATCATCTGAGATTTTTTTTAGCTGTATCAATGATTAAAATGAGCCAATCCCTAGAGCATCTTCAAGCGATCAACGACCAATTCTTTCGGAAGGAAGCATCCTCCAAAAAGATTTTTTTTATTTTTATTTTTAAAGATTTTTATTGAGCACATCCTCCAAAAAGATTAGAGGTTCGTTGACCACCAGGAAACCCCTCGCTCTAATATAGTCAGTGAGAATGGCCCCATGTAAGATGGTCCTAGGTGATATAAGACCAAAGTTTCACCAGCGGACTCCCTTTCTATCACTTACTCTCACTTTTATATGAATGAAAATAATCCCTAAATCAGTACTTCTAGTCCTGCGTAGCTTTCAGCACTTTTCCTGATCCAGACAAGTAACCTCACTGCGGTATGGCTTCCATTCGCCACCCACTATTCAATATTCCCGGGAATTTCTGGACAACATGAAACATAACAATCTGAAAGAAACACGTTAGTTAGATTCCTCACCTTAGAATATCCCCAGGTGTCAGGCTGGATCCGGAAAGATTTTTGTAGCAATACCCCTTGCGAGTCGGTAGGCGTTGTCTGCGGCTCAGCGTTCGGCGTCGTGCGCCGGAATGACGTCATCGGAGTACTTAGACGCCGCCCTCGCGTGCTGACGTCAGTTCTTCTTTTTTCCGCGCCAGTAAGCGCCGATCCGGGAAGAGCTTACCCCTAGTCAATTTTTGACTAACTTTTTTGTGACTTTTTTGGTCGACTGTTGGTGCCGGTAGGATGCCTGGTTTTAAAGCCTGTGACGCCTGTCATCGACTGTTGTCGGTGACGGATCACCATCGCTGGTGCCTCTTCTGCCTGGGGGCCGACCACGACGCGGACTCATGCCCTGACTGTCAGGCCTTGACATCGAAGGCGGGAGCGGTCCCGCAAGCTTCTCGAGGTTTCATCTCTCCTACGACTGTAGCGTCGGAGGAAGGTGCAGCTTTTTCAGTGGTGCTGCACAAGGCGGCCGAAGCCCTTGGGCTCGACTTGCCTGCTGTGGCCATGAGGACTAACATCCTCACTGAGGTGCTTCAACCGTCAGCAAGCTCCACAGAGCCTCTGCTGCAGTTTAATGTGGCCCTCGTCGACGTTCTCCAGGGCACTTGGTCCAAGCCCTCCACAGTACCTCCTGTGGATCGGAACGTAGCCCGGCGCCACCGCCCAGCTCCGGGTGACCCCAGCTTCCTGTCCCAACACCCCACCCCTGAGAGTCTGGTTATCCAGGCCTCTATGTCCCAATCCTCCTTCCCGTCCGCTCCTCCGGACAGGGAATCCAAGAGGTTGGAACAGTTCGGGAAGAAACTGTTCTCGTCCCTGAGCCTGGGGCTGCGGTCTTTGAACACCGCTTGCATCTTGGACCGTTACTCCCAGTCTCTGTGGTATGCGGTGGAGGACGTGCTGCCCCTGTGTCCGGAGGAGGCCCGGACACGTCTCTCCCAGGCACTTGCTAACGGGCGAGATGCAGCACGACATGCCATATGGTGTGGACTTGACACCACAGACTCGCTGGGTAGGGCGATTTCCACCATGGTGGCGCTTCGGCGTCACGCCTGGCTGAGGTCCACGTCATTTTCGGGGGATGTCCAGAGTTCCCTCATGGACATGCCCATTGATGGCACTCGCCATTTTGGTGAGAAGGCGGACAGTGCGCTGGCTCGGTTCAAGGCCTCCCGGGCCACGGCCAAGTCCTTGGGTCTTTCAGCCCGCGGCCGCAAACTTCTGCCTTTCGTCCCTTTCGTGGCCAGGGAAGGGGCGCCTCCTCACGTCCGCCCAGCCACCGGCCGCAGAACCAACCTGCACGCGGTCGCGGACGTGGATTCCGCCGAGGCGGTACTGGAGGTCAACGTGCCGGTCAGTCCACATCCACCCCGGCAGCATCCGCCTCAAAGCCCACCTAGTCCGAGCTTTCAGGCCCATTCAGCGCCAGTGGGCGGCAGAGTTCGCCATCACCTGCTCCACTGGCGCTCCATCACGTCGGACAGGTGGGTGCTGCAAATCGTCCGAAGGGGCTACTCCCTCCCCTTCGAGACAACACTGTAGGAGAGTAGGGTCTGCTATCCTATGGTCACCCCAAATTTTTGCTTTTGCTTCACTGGTTTTATGACTTGGTGTGGCTGTGGGCCTGCTAATCAGACCCACAGCCCTGCTGCTCTCTCCCTAAATTAATGCCAATGCACAGTAGGTGCATTACCAATGAGAACTGGTTCACCTTATCAGCCCTTGTAACAGTGTACCCCAGGTACCCAGGGCATAGGTGTATCCAAGGCCTACCAGGGGCTGCAGCATGTATTATGCCACCCCTGGCCTGGCCTCACTATTTGACACAACTGGCTGATCACTCAGCTGGGGTAAGTTGGTGTAATCACCTCTTACTTAGATATAGTATATCTATATCTAACATATATGGACACATGGTAACCTATCAGTCACTCCTATGGCAGGCCTTAACAATCCTGGAGGCAGAGTGCTTGGTTTCATGTGAGATGGTGCTCTGGCATGAGCTGAGCCTGTCTGCAGCTTTCGGAACAACGTCCTTTAGCTGTTTCATGATATTGCCATACCATATACTCTTAAGTGCATTATGTACCTCGCGGTCAAATGCTAACTCTGGTTTGGCTTTATCAAAACATGTCGAGTAAGGGGTCATACGATTTGGAATACTACCCCCTCGCCAATTCTGGCGACGGGGGTAGCATTCCACCCTTCTAGAGGGACACGACATGTACCTAACCTGAAATCCGGGTAAAGTTAGACAGAGCCTCAGCATCACAAAATGGATGGTGCCACCACAGACACACGTCTGCCCTCCTGCTGCTGGGAGTCCTTCCAGCTTGGGAGGTGTGGACAAAGGGTTTCCTGCCAGGGGAGGTGCTAGCACCACCCCAGACAGGATTTTGTGTAGTGGGTTAGGGAGGGCTGAATACATTGAGACATGCCTGGGGCACACAAGGTGTCCCTGTGCATATGCCAGTTCAAACCGGAGCTGGGGCTCTCCAGCCCCAGTCCTGGCGCAAAACTGGACAAAGGAAAGGGGGTGTAACCGCCCCCCTTCCTGGTCCCACCCAGAGGAGGGACCTAGCAGGTAATCCGGGCCCCTAGATTTGGAATAAGAGTAGGAGCTGTGTCCCAAGACTTCAGATCATCCTGAAACTCGACTTTAATAAGAAGAACTTCTGGACTTCGACGTTCTGCTGCACAGAAGACTAACGAGAATCTCCCTTGTGGCCAAGGAGTGACCACCCGGTGAACACAGGCACCATCCAGCAACTCAACGACTGCTTTGCCGCCACCTCCCGCCAGAGAACGAGCCCAGAGTCCGACAAGACCCAGACATCTCAGAGCCTGATCCACAGTCCCTGCAAAGAGACCCGTGGAGGCACTGAGAGACGTGGGACCGGCCATCTTGAAACGTCCACGACAAGCTGACTGCGCAGCACCAGAGGCATCCTCAACGCTGTGCTTTGGGCCCTGAGAAGCCCCAACACCGAGCAGCATTTGCACCAAAGACCAGCCCTCCAGCATCCACGAGATCTGCATGGGGCCCTTTTGCTTTTTGCCACTCGACGCGCCATCCCGGTTACTGGCCCGTTGGCTAGTGGCCATCTTGGCGACGAAATCTACAAACACTGCTGGTCTGGTTGCTCCAGACTGGCCCTTGCTCCTGTGAAAAGGAGCAGCCCCTCTGACCTTGCTGGTCCGAGCATCAAGCTTTCCTCGATTCCTGCGTGGCTTGCATTAGCCAAGGCCTGTTTGCTCCGATCAAGAAGCCGACACCGCCATCAGCTAGAGCCTTCGTGGGACAGCTCGTGAGTGACTCCTGGACGTCGTCGACCTCTTCACTTCCACGTGGCTGCAGAGACAAGCTTCCTTTCTTCACCTGTTTGCACCCGACATCGCCTGGTTCCTTCCTGGTTCCACGCCGGTCACTGGCTAGTGACTTTGAACATTGTCCCCTCTGCTTGCAGGTCGTCTACTCTTCAGATCCACCGGAACTCTTCCTGCCTGGCCGCCTGCAGCATCTTCATCCTCAGGCTCCATAGACCTGCACGACGAAACCCGACGCACTATGACCCTTATGCACCTGCTTCCTGTGGGTGAGGTAACGCTGGCACTCCGGTGCTCCTGGGTAGAGAAACATCTCTAGTGTCTAGGTTTCAAGTTGTTAGGTTCTGGTCCATCTGGAAGACTCCTTTTCCTTTAACTTTGTGACTTTTACGCACCCATTGAAATCAATAGGTGCACGCGTGTAACTTTTAACACTGCACACGCATCCTGTGGGCCTCCTGGTCACTAACTACAGTTAGCTCCTTGTCGTCCCAGCGATTCCCAAGGCCCTAGGCCTTCCTTCCTTTCTATTTGTGGTTCTTATACCACTATTTTAGTATATGGTTTAGCTGGCCACCTGGCCCATCCATAATAGTGCAACTTTTGTATATTTAAACACTGCCTTGTTTTAACGAATGTGCTTCTGTGCTCATAAAGAATATAGGGGATACTTTTAGTAAATAAATACATATATATTTTGAATATATATCTGTGTGGTGTCCTTTCATTTGGTATTCAAGGAGGTTACATATGGTAAAACAGATGGCTTCACATGCCCTCAAGAGTTTAGCCTGCAGACTGCACTGTCCACGCTACCACTAGGATAGCTGGGCTATCAAGGTTGACTTCAACCACCACCATAAGGGTTCTTTGGCATGGTACAAGGTGATCACTAGAATTAGTGAGCAGCATATACCAGGCCAACTTCTCACAGACCCCTCCAGCCATGCCACCGCTGAACCACCGTATGTCGGGGGATCATTTGCATCTTCTACGAGAGGAAGTTTCGGCCCTCTTGGCCAAAGAGGCCGTCGAGCGCGTTCCTGGGCCGGAAGTAGGTCGTGGTTGCTATTCCCACTACTTTCTGGTTCCCAAGAAGGGCAAAGGGGGCCTACGCCCGATCTTGGATCTCAGGAGCGTCAACGCCTTCCTCCGGAAGGACCGTTTCAAGATGCTCACCTTAGCTCAGGTTCTGGCTGCCCTAGACCCTGGAGACTGGATTGTAGCGTTGGACTTGCATGACGCTTATTTCCACATCCCCGTCCTGCTGGCCCACCGGCGTTACCTGCGGTTCATGGTGGGTCAGGAGCACTTTCAGTTCACCGTGCTCCCCTTCGGCCTCACCCGTGCCCCTCGGGTGTTCACGAAAGTGATGGCGGTGGTCGCAGCTCATCTGCGCAGATCAGGGGTCCCGGTCTTCCCCTATCTCGACGACTGGCTGTTGAAGGCGGGCTCGCCCCAGCAAGTCGTCTCCCACCTCCAGACTACGGCCGACCTCTTGCACTCGCTGGGGTTCTCCATCAATGTGCCGAACTCGCACCTGAGTCCCTCCCAAAAGCTCCTTTTCATTGGGGCGGTTCTCGATTCAGCGCAGTTCCGGGTCTATCCGCCGAAACAGCGGGTCCGGGACATTAAGGCCCTGATTTCCATCTTCCAGCCTCTGTCCTGGGTTTCGGTCGGGTTGATGCTGCGGCTTCTGGGGCTGACGGCCTACTGCATCCTGTTGGTACCTCACGCCAGGTGGCGGATGCGGGCTCTGCAGTGGGATCTGAAGTTTCAGTGGGCCCAGCATCGAGGCAACCTGTCCGACCACATCTTGATCTCGGAGGGCACTGCGAACCAGCTGCAGTGGTGGCTCACGAATCGCGATTGGGTCAGCAGCAGATCCCTCTCCCTACCCCAACCGGAGCATGTCGTAGTGACGGATGCGTCCCTCCTGGGATGGGGGGGGCCACATGGGAGAGGCGGAGATCAGAGGACTCTGGTCTCCGGCGGAGACTCGGCTCCATATCAACCTCTTGGAGCTGAGGGTGATCCGACTTGCACTAAAAGCCTTCCTTCCCTCCGTCCGGGGAAGTGTCGTGCAGGTGTTCACGGACAACACCACCGCCATGTGGTATTGCAACAAACAGGGCAGGGTGGGGTCCTGGACCCTTTGTCAGGAGGCTCTGCGCCTCTGGACATGGCTGGAACAACAGGGCATCACCCTGGTGGTTCAACATCTGGCGGGCTCTCTGAACGCCAGAGCAGACAAACTCAACCGCCGGTGCATGATGGATCACGAATGGCGTCTGAACTCGACCTGGCGCAAGGTCTTTTTCTGCAGTGGGGAGAGCCTTGGGTAGATCTATTCGCCACCGAAGAGAACGCGCAATGTCAGCAGTTCTGCGCGTTGGAATTTCCAAGGCGGCACTCGCTCGGAGACGCTTTTCGTCGCGAGTGGAGTTGCGGTCTGTTGTACGCCTTTCCGCCTATACCACTTCTGCCCAGAGTGCTGAAGAAGATCAGGCGCGACCGGGCCCAAGTCATCTTGGTGGCTCCGGGTTGGGCACGAAGGTACTGGTATCCCGAGCTACTCAGTATGTCCATCGATCCCCCGATACGTCTGCCTCTTCAGGAGGACCTTCTGTTGCAGCAGCAGGGGACGGTCCTACACCCAAACCTGTCCAGCCTCCACCTCCATGCGTGGAGATTGAGCGGCGACAGTTGATGCCATTTGACTTGCCTCCTGAAGTCTGTGATGTCATTCTGGCAGCCAGGCGTCCCTCCACAAAGACGGTATACGCCTGCCGGTGGAACAAATTAGTGGCATGGTGCTCAGCAAAGGCTGTGGATCCCCTTTCCGCCCCTCTTTCTGAGGTTCTACTCTTTCTTCTTTCTTTGGCCCAGGAGGGCTCTGCTCTGGGCACCTTGAATGGTTATCTTGCTGCAATCTCTGCTTTCTTAAGGCTTCCTGATCAGCCTTCTCTTTTCAAGTCCCCTGTTGTCTCCCGTTTTCTGAAGGGCATTACTAATATGTTCCCTCCTGTCCCCTTCGTAATGCCTCAGTGGGACTTGAACCTTGTTCTCACTTTTCTGATGTGCGCTCCCTTTGAGCCCCTTCACAACTGTCCACTTCGTCTACTGACTCTGAAAACTGCTTTCCTGGTGGCTATCACCTCCGCTAGGCGGGTGAGTGACCTCCAGGCTCTGTCAGCTAAGCCTCCCTTCCTTTCGGTTCATCCGGATAAGGTTGTCCTCCGGACACGTCCTTCTTTCCTTCCTAAAGTCGTGACTCCCTTTCACATCGGGCAATCTGTCACATTGCCCACCTTCTTTCCGCCTCCGCATTCTTCAAAAGATGAAGAGAGGCTCCACCGTCTGGACCCAAAACGTGTGCTGTCCTTTTATTTGGACCGCACAAAACAGTTCCGGGTGGACGACCAACTTATTGTTGGATATGTAGGTGCTAAGAAGGGTAAAGCTGTGCACAAGCAGACCATCTCGCGATGGGTCGTGTTGTGTATTAAGATCTGCTATTCCTTGGCGAAAAAGGTCCCTCCTGTTGGGCTGAGAGCCCATTCCACTCGGCCACAGCGGCGACAACTGCCCTGGAACGGGGAGTCCCCTTGCAGGACATCTGTCAGGCGGCAACGTGGGCTTCACTGCACACGTTTGCCAAGCACTATTACCTGGACAGCCAAGTCCGGAGAGAAGGCCACTTTGGCCGTTCTGTTCTCCAGGACTTTCTGGTATGATCTTGGTTCGCAGACCCACCACCGGGGTTGGTATTGCTGGGGTATCTATTCTAAGGTGAGGAATCTAACTAAAGTGTTTCTTTCAGATGAACAAGTTACTTACCTTCGGTAACGATGTATCTGTAAGAAACGTTAGTTAGTTAGATTCCTCACCGACCCACCCAGCCTCCCCGTTTTGCGAACCGACATCTAGGGTTAAAGTTCTCCCTTTCAGGGCCCTAGATTTTTTGGCACCTGTGTCGGTCTCTTGCATGGCTCAGCGTCCCTGGCGCGGAAAGCTATGTATAAGAACTGACGTCAGCGCGCGAGGGCGGCGTCTAAGTACTCCGACGTCATTCCGGCGCACGATGCCAACGACGGACGCGGAGCTGCAGACGACTCCTACCGACGCGCAAGGGGTATTGCTACAAAAATCTTTCCGGATCCAGCCTGACGCCTGGGGATATTCTAAGGTGAGGAATCTAACTAACTAATCTTACAGATACATCGTTACCGAAGGTAAGTAACTTGTTCTTTAACGAATAGTGGTTGTTAATGCACAAATCAACAACAAGAAAACATTTCAATCCACAATATTTTCTACCTAACTAACTAGAACCTACCCATGCCTCTGCTACCAAAGAAAAACTGAAGAAGCGCGGGTCACCAGCTCGGGTTAAACACACACATACCTATGTACTCTCCTGGGCCCAAACTATTCACACAAATAAGCTAGCAAACCCTGCTGATATCAATTTTTGAGTTTAACCTGCAAATTGAATTGCACCTTAACCAAGTCTTAACAATTTTATCTCCTTAATGATTTCTTTCTCGATGAATCACGTTTCTAAGATAGTTTAAGGTAGAACATGACATTTCTCTTATACTTTAAATAACCACAACCTCAAAGTTTGGAAGTCCTTTATCTAAATTAATAATTTTGTGAGTCAAAATCAATCCCAGCTTAAACACATTATTCCAAGAGGTTAAATTAAGTCAACAAAACATAGTCAAAATAATGATCAATGCAGACGGTACCAGGAAAAAAAAGAAAGAGAGAGAGAGCAGGTACAATGACAGTCTTCTCAGATTTATATTTACCCAAGGTGATAGATGAACCCAACTCTTGAAGATAAGCCCGATAGAATCAGCCAAGACAAGATTGCAGACAGAGGGTTTGGACAGATTTGGATCTGCAAAGGTGACCTCTTCTAAGTGCAACGCCAGCATCGCACCCCTCTTTGATACTACTCTCCTCGGGTGTCCCTCTTCCGAAATTCCCTCTAGATGATTAGATGATTAGATTAGCGATCAGTATCTCAGTTTCTCAAGCAGAGTTTCTGGCAGCAGCAGGGTCTGAGACAGCGTCTCAGACAGGATAGCCGCATACACGTTGGGTCAGTGACGAGTCGGAATGGTGGATCTGACAAGTCTGACAAACTATCTAACTTAATTACCTTTTTTATATTCTTCTTTATTCATGTACCACCCTCAATTTATCAAAGTTTGTGTTTTCCCTTATTCTAATTGGTCAGGGCGAGAGGTGAGTTCATCACACCATATTAAAAGTAATAATTTTACTGTGGATTATTGTTCTATGTTTCCGCCCCTTAATTTACTTTCCCATAGCTTTATTCCCACCCGCATTTCACATTATGTTCAATAAGACTTTGCAACAATTATTTGTTTCAAGCTTTAGGTCCACAAGTTCAGTTTCCCAGGCAACTTCAGATTGAGGTGGCTTTGGATGTGATTCAAGTTCCTTCGTAGGTTTCCGGACAGTCTTAATGCGCGTGCGAGCTGGTCAGATGGGATAGGGATTTCAGTCACCCTCCGAGGCCCAAATAAGAACTAATAATAAAATCAGAAAGAGATACGTTAGAACACGGAACAAATGATTTCACTGTATACCACTTATCTCTACTCTATCCCCATTTACTTATTTTAATCTTTTGCATTAGAGTTTGGTAGAACGTACGAGGTTTAATTTAGCAGTAGCATATGCGTTAATGTGTGAGTTTCAAGCGGCCATTTTAAAAGCTATTGCGCAGCTGCAAAGTTTTCCCACCAAGCAACAGAATGTCATACTACGTAGGTGCAGTAGACGCATGCGCAATGAAGTTCCCGCGTTTTTGGCGGCCATATTAAGACACTCTGGTTACTTTTTAGTAATACACATAGGAAAGCTTCCCCTTAATACTGTATGTCGTGTTTAATGTAATAATAATATTCCCAAAACAAGTTGATTATAGTGTTACATGGTATTTGAGAGGATTGCGTCCGAGCAAGTTTCTTCTACTTTGAAACGTTGCTCCATCACGCACACACCCGAGAGGAATGGGCAGGGTATGTGGGCTGGTCCCGAGTAAATGGTTTGTTCAGCGTTGTGTGTCACAGGAACAGAGTTCGAGAATGACAAACATTACATCCACTTTAACCTGGTCATCAAACCAACGTGATAACCTACATAAGTCAATCACCCGATAAGTTGCATGGGACAAAAAGGTAGCTACGTGCTCGTACTGTAACTGGCGGGTGCTGAGATTGTTAAAAAAGTAAATAAATAGATTTTATTTTCTATTTTTTTACTTTTGCAGCAATTGCAGCACCCGCGCTTTACCTTTAACCATGTTAAAGTAAAGCGCGGTTGCCGCGATTGTAGCAAAAGTAAACAAATAGAAGAAAAAAAACTATGTTCGAGGCATATGAGCTGCAGATTATACACTGTGCATAGATCGCCATCTGGTGTTGGGCCCGGATGTTTGCAGTTTGTTTTTCTACTTGAACAGTCTTTGGAAGTCACGAGTTCGGTGACTCCTCCTTCGGTCAGTACTGCGCATGGGCTTTGGCTCCATCCTCAGATTGGTTTTTTCCGCCATCGGGCTCTGATGTTATACTTCGTGTTCCGGGTTCGAACCTTTCCAGTTCGACCTTCGACGAAAAATCCTCGTCCATCGAGACTCTTCAGACGAAAATCGGCTTCTTCATCTCTCTTTTCGGCACTTCCTCGATTCCAGGCATCGGCAGCGGCCTTCGGGCCTACCTCGACTCCGGTCTCGGCCGATGGAAAGGACTCCCTTCAAGAAGTGCCCAAAATGTGGGTCTAAATTTCCCCACACTGATCTCCATCAGGTGTGCAACCTCTGCCTCTCTCCCGAACACGAGGCCCGAGACTGCCCCGCCTGCAAGTCTTTTCGAACGAAAAAGACCATTCGGGATCGAGCTCGACGCACCATGGCGCACTCATCGACCTCGGCTCCACCTGACATCTTCGGAGAAGACACCGGAGCTTCGGAACAGCAGCACACCGAACAGGACGACGACGTCGTCAGCGCTTCCGAAGCCGACGACTCCGACGTGGAGGAGATCACACCGGCGCAGAGGGTCGTGAGTACTCTACCCCCTCCCGCTCCCACGCCCATACCGAAAGAGACTCCGGTTACCCCTTCGCCCCCGGGCCTAGGGAAAACCAAGCATACTGCTTCCATCACCCCACCTTCGGGCCCGGTGAAAAAGCATCATAAGTCTCCTGGCGGCTCGGGCCAGCCTCCTAGCGGCGCCGAAAAACACCCTTCGGCGCCGAAGAAAAGCAGTTCCGTTCCGAAGCCATCGGTGTCGAAACCTGGCCTCTCGGTGCCGACCAAACATAAGTCCCTCGGCACCGACGCTTCCGTGTCGAAGCCTGCCTCGGCGCCGAACAAAAAATCGGAGGCCCAGAGTAAGCATGGCGCGGATAAACCAACAAATCCCTCGGTTCCGAAAACATCAGCACCGGTAGGGGAATCGGTGCCGGAGGAGCTTTTCACGCCAGATCCTCTCCAAAAGACTTTAACCAAGGATCCAAAGACTGGACATTTGACTTTGTCTTCCAAGAAAAGACATTTAGACAAGCCAGCTCCTCCTCCACCACCAAAACGGAAGGACGCTGCCATATCCCCATTCAGAGTACCCTCCCCACCACCTCCGCCTCCTCCACCTCCACCTCCTCCACTCCCTCCATCTCCGCCCCCACCTTCTCCACCCTTGCCTCATCGCTCTCCAACCCCGTCTCCAAACTCCGATTACTAAGGGGATCCATTCTATTATCCAACAGATGCCCCGCAGGACCCCACCCCTCCGGGAACACCTGACCCATGGGAGGATTATCACAATCCAGATGTCCCAGATGTGCCTCAGGATGATCTTTATCCATCCAGGCCATCTCCACCAGAGGACTCCCTGGGGTTCCACCACCTCTTACAACGGGCGGCACATTATCATGGGGTGGAGTTACACAGTGATCCAGTTGAGGAAGACTTCCTACTTGACACGTTTGACATAGCAGATAAATCTACCGCTATATTACCCATGCTTAAGGGGGTGACCAAACATGCGACAGAGGTTTTCAAAGACCACGTCAGAGCTAGGGTCTTAAACCCCAGAATAGAAAAGAAATACAAGGCAGCCCCCACAGATCCTGCCTATATTAAAGGACCTGCGCCCCTAGACTCATTAGTGGTATCCACAGCTAGGAAGCGCTCTAATTCTCAGTCATCAGGTGAAGCTCCGCCACCCGATAAGGAGTCCAAGCTCCTAGACGCGTCAGGCAAACGCACTGCCTCGCAAGCTGCCAATATGTGGCGCATCGCCAACACGCAAGCGTTGCTGGCGCGTTATGACAGAGCACGCTATGATGAACTGGAGGCTCTTATGCAACACCTCCCATAGAAATATAAAACTAAGCCTAATGAACTAATACAAGAGGGAAAGATTATTACCAACACCTCTATTAAATGTGCCCTTGACGCAGCAGACACAGCTTCCAGGGCTATCAACACCAGTGTTCTGCTTCGCCGCCACGCCTGGCTCAGGATCTCAGGCTTTAAACCAGAGGTCCAAGTGTCTATACTATACCACCCTTTTGACCAACAACACTTATTTGGCCCAAAAGTAGACGAAGCTTTGGAAAAAATGAAGAAGGATACAGATACGGCGAAGTCTATGGGAGCACTACAATCACACACCCCTAGACGCTCCTTTCGCCGTTCCTCCTTTCGAGGCTCTGGCAGAGGCTACTCTGCCGATAACGCCTCCACATCCTATAAGTCCCCTCCTCAAAATACCTTCACAAAGGGCTATCAAAGAGGTGGATATTGGGGAAACAATAATAAAGGCAGGGGCAAAACCAACACCGCCCGTTCTGCCACACCGCCCACACAATGACTTTCCCCCGCTCCCCCAGACCATTCCACTCCGGTCGGGGGCAGACTACAAGATTTCCTTCAAACCTGGGAGACCATAACATCAGACAAATGGGTGACCCAAATTATTCGGTCAGGGTACTGTCTCGAACTAACTTCTACCCCCCCAAACATTCCACCCAGACACCGTGCGATGTCACAAGAACATACCACACTTCTGAAACAAGAGGTACTCTCCCTCCTACAAAAACAAGCTATAGAGCAAGTCCCCGTCAATCAGCAAAATTTAGGGGTCTACTCTCTGTACTTTCTAATACCAAAGAAGGACGAGACCCTACGGCCCATTCTAGACCTCCGTCCTCTAAATGCATATATCCATTCAGACCATTTTCACATGGTAACTCTCCAACAAGTTCTCCCACTCCTCTGTCAGGGCGACTTTCTTGCTACACTGGACTTGAAAGACGCATACTTTCATATTCCAATACACCCTGCTCACAGAAAGTACCTCCGATTTGTGGTGGACGGCCAACATTATCAGTTCAAGGTTCTACCCTTTGGGGTCACAACCGCACCACGGGTGTTTACCAAATGCCTGGCAGTAGTGGCGGCACACCTCAGAAGACAGAACATTCACGTCTTCCCCTACCTGGACGACTGGCTCATAAAAGCCGCGTCCTACCACCAGTGTGTGCAGCATACAAACACTACCATCCAACTACTACACCAGCTAGGCTTCACGGTGAACCACCAAAAGTCCCACTTGATACCGTCTCACACAAAACAATACCTCGGTGCCACTATAGACACCTCAAGAGCCATAGCCTATCCCAACTCAGCCAGAATCGCAAGCATACAAGTCTTGCGCCAAAGATTCCTTCTTCAGCACTCTCTCCCAGCAAGAGTGTTCATGAAACTAATAGGGATGATGGCATCTTGCATCTTCATAGTGCCTCATGCAAGACTTCCCATGCGTCCACTCCAAGAGTGCCTAGCACGCCAGTGGAACCAGGCCCAGGGACAGCTGACGGATCTGGTGTTGGTGGACGGTCGCACCCATCGCTCTCTGCAGTGGTGGAACACCACAAACCTTTCCAAAGGGCGACCGTACCTGGACCCGGTTGCTCAGGTGATTCTAACAACGGACGCTCCGGCTGGGGAGCGCACCTATTACACCTCACAGTGCAAGGTGTATGGACGCCACAACAGAGGTTACTCCACATCAATCATCTGGAGTTATTGGCGATCTTTCTAGCCCTGAAATGGTTTCAGAAACAAATATCAGCCCAGGCAGTCCTCATTCGCACAGACAATATGACTGCAATGTATTATATTCAAAAAATGGGGGGGACACACACTCCCCAGCTCTCTCGCTTAGCACAGAGCATATGGAGATGGGCAATCCCACAAAAAATCTTTCTCCTGGCACAGCACGTCCCAGGTATACAAAACACCATGGCAGATCGGCTCAGCAGACAAACGCAGCAAATGCAAGAATGGGAACTGCATCCACAAGTTCTTCACCCATTCTTTCACAAGTGGGGGCATCCTCAGATAGACCTCTTCGCCACCCACGGAAACAAAAAATGCCCAAGCTTCGCCGCCAGATACCCACACCCATTGTCCAAAGGCAATGCGATATGGATGAACTGGTCAGGCAAATTTGCATACGCCTTTCCACCTCTCCCGCTAATTCCATTAGTGGTAAGGAAGCTACAACAGCACTCCCTCACACTCATTCTGGTGGCCCCAACATGGGCCAGGCAACCGTGGTACACCACACTACGACAGCTCTCGGTGGTGCCACATAAAAAACTGCACCTGTCCCCATGCCTCCTAACCCAGAACCATGGAGAAAACAGGCACCCGGACCCCGCTCAGCTCAACCTTGCGATCTGGCTCCTGAAATCTTAGAATTTGGATACCTTAATCTTCCCCCTGATTGCATGAACATTATCAGGGAAGCCAGACGTCCTACCACTCGAGCATGCTATGCCGCAAAGTGGAAAAGATTTGTTGTTTACTGCCGTAACAATACAATCAACCCTTTAGATGTATCCATACAGCACATCATATGCTATCTGCTCCATCTTCAAAGGTGTAACCTGGCGTACTCATCCATCCGTCTACACCTAGCAGCAATTGCTACTTACCTGCAAAACAGACAGCATTTATCACTTTTCAGAGTACCTGCTATTAAAGCCTTCATGGAAGGCCTTAAAAGAGTAATTCCACCCAGGGCACCACCCTCACCTGTGTGGAATCTAAACGTAGTTCTTACAAGGCTAATGGGTCCGCCTTTCGAACCAATGCATAAATGTGAGCTACAGTTCCTTACTTGGAAAACAGCTTTCCTCGTAGCTATCACTTCCCTTAGAAGGGTTAGTGAGATACAAGCGTTCACTATACAAGAACCCTTTTTACAGATACTTCACAGCAAGGTGATACTTCGCACAAATCCAAAATTTCTGCCCAAGGTCATTTCCCCCTTTCATCTTAATCAATCGGTGGAATTACCGTTTTTTTTCTCGCAACCACAATCTGTTGCGGAAAGGGCTCTACATACACTTGAAGTTAAAAGGGCTTTACTGTACTACATACAAAGAACGCAACCTTTCAGAAAGACTAAACGGTTGTTTGTGGCCTTCTCTCCACCGCATAAAGGCAACCCCATCTCAAAATCAGGGATAGCTAGGTGGATTGTAAAGTGCATACAAATTTGCTATCACAAAGCAAAAAGAACAGTATCTGTTCCACCTAAAGCCCACTCTACAAGAAAGATAGGGGCTTCTATGGCTTTTCTAGGGAACATACCCTTAGATGACATCTGCAAAGCAGCCACATGGTCAACACCGCACACCTTCACAAAACATTACTGTGTAGACGTGCACTCCAAACAACAAGCTAGTGTGGGCCAGGCTGTACTAAAGACACTGTTTCAAACCACTGCAACGGATACCGGTGGTCGCCGCTAGGGTTGGGTACTGCTATATAATCTATGCACAGTGTATAATCTGCAGCTCATATGCCTCGAACGGAATATGCTACTTACCAGTATGCATCTGTTCTTGGCATGTAGAGCTGCAGATCTACACACGCCCACCCGCCTCCCCGGCTACCTATATCCGTTCCAGTCTATCTTATTTAGATACAACACACATGAGTTTCTTACTATTATCACTACGCTCCATCTTTTCCCTGCTGGCGAAAAACAATCTGAGGATGGAGCCGAAGCCCATGCGCAGTACGGACCGAAGGAGGAGTCACCGAACTCGTGACTTCCAAAGACTGTCCAAGAAGAAAAACAAACTGCAAACATCC
The DNA here is from genome assembly GCF_964204655.1 of Triturus cristatus. NCBI lineage: Eukaryota > Metazoa > Chordata > Amphibia > Caudata > Salamandridae > Triturus > Triturus cristatus. Next base: position 1,204,881,385 of record NC_140585.1, on the reverse strand, counting down.
GGGCCCAACACCAGATGGCGATCTATGCACAGTGTATAGATCTGCAGCTCTACATGCCAAGAACAGATGTATACTGGTAAGTAGCATATTCCTTCTTTATTTTTTCAACAATCACGGCACCCGCGCTTTACCTTAACATGACTGAAGGTAAAGCGCGGGTGCCGCGATTGCTGCAAAAGTAAAGAAATAGAAAAAAAATCTATTTCTTTACTTTTTTAACAATCGCAGCACCCGTAAATAAATAAATAAAAGAAGCATTACACAATAATAAAAAAAAAAACACAAGCGCTGTGCTATAGCATGGTACATGGCGGCCCGTGAAGCGGGAGCGGCCTTGCTAAAGCAGAATGAGCACAAAAGAGTGCTTACCCACTAATAAAGGAGACAGTGTAACGCCGCAAGTGAAAAATCCAGTCCGGATGGGCAACCCCAAAAGGAGACAGGGCGGTAACAAAGAAGCCTCGTTTTCAATGGGAAGCCAACGTTTAGCATAAATGATGACGCCAGCCAATAGGAATGATGGGCGGGGCTTCAAGTCCCCCTCTGAAATCTACCCGATTACAAAAAGCCTCGCAGAGCGACAGCGCATGCTCGCTGCAACGCAGTTCTGCGAGACCTAAAAACTGGTGTTTGTGCCAACCCATTTCTTTTCGTTGGTTTCATTTCTTGTCACTCTTTAGCTTACTCCTTATTAAGTGGCTTTCCTTTCTTTTTTTTGTTTTTACCTCCCCAGCAGCATAGCCTTTTCATCATCCTTTTGATTGGAAGCTTATATCCTTCCACAGACCACATTCAGGAAATGACTTTTTCCGATTCCTCACTTTGAGAATACATATTTTTTCTTGCTCATACCCTCGGGCTGCTTACCCTCTCAAACACTTGCCCCCACGCTCTGTTGTTCCCCTCCCCTCTCAGCTTGTCTGTCAAAGTATAGAAGAGTTATACCTTAAGGTCGTTTTTGTTTTATCTCCTGCATACCACATATTGCACGAAAGCCCCTACCTTGTCTCAGAGAGGCTTTTATGACACTTGGGTTGGGGAAAGTCTGCCACACTCAAATGTTGCCAGCGTTTGAGGCATAAGATTACTTAGAGTGACTGAAAAGGATTCATCCAGTATTTTGAATTGTTTTTTCTTTTTCGAACAACGCACTACAAACAAACATTAGCAAGGCCAGTAGCTTGGCATGCACATTATACAGGCTAAATACATTTACTTTGCCAATGCTAAACACTTCAGCAGCTTTCACTGACTGGGTTCTTGGTTAAGAACTGACATTCAGTTGCATTGTGTGTTGTGGATTTATATACTGTGCCCTCATGCCATCTAGTGTTGCGTTTGGAATATTGCAGTGTTTTTTAATTATTTCGTTTTGGGTTCAGACGTGCATCAAATGATTAGCGATCACGTTCACTGAAATATACAGTAAAGAGGAACGCACACTCTACCTCAAGTGATTTTTAGGTCGAGCCTATAGCAGCGGTCTGTCCCGCGTGGCACTTAAAATATACGCATAATACTAATCACAGGAACCACTGACGGTCTACGGTGGTGAGGCAGGGGACACATAATGCCCCAAACTGATCCCCGAGCACATAGGCCGTACTGTAATCCGTTTTATACTCTGCTTGCTTGGGGCTGCAACATGCGTGCTTTTCATCACACCAATTTTAGGGAGACACAGCGCACACTGGGTGTCCCAGGGGCGGGGCTGGGAGCAGGGCCTCGTAGTCAAGACTAGAGACCAGAGGTGAGGCCATGTGACACGTCAGTCAGTCAGTCACCAGTCACTGCCTGTGAACCCCAGGAGTCTAAAACCACCTCTTGCTCACCACCACGGACACACGGTGCTTTACCAATGGTTGAAAGGAGGCGCTCGAGGAGGAAATTAGGAGTCCCTTCACAACTGAAAATCTGGAGTAACCTGTTGCGCCAGGATCCTCCCAGTAACCTCCCCCATGGCCTCCAACCTGCACACTTTACCCTACATTAATATCCTTCTGCCTTCAGGGCGGTTCTCGCAGGGGTCTGCATGAGGGACTGCTTCAGAACCACACACCGCTATCTGCTCCTCCTGGCTTCCTCCACTGACAGAAGGGGGAGCCAGGCACAAAGGGCCTCTGCGCCTCACACTACTGTGCAAGGAGACGTATGCTAGTGCAGTAACCCCAGCCCTACTGGCGTGTGCGCTTTTGAAGAAAGACGTCAGAGTTTAGAAGGAAACCAATCGCACTGCGCTTGATTATAACCAGGATTGATGCGCAAGGTCAAAAGGTTTGACGTCATGATTCCTAAAGCGCCTCCTGTGACACATGCAGCGCTGTTCGGGGAGCGGCATCTTGGCGCTCAGAGGTGCTTCGATGGACACCATCATGTGAACACAGGATGAAACTGGCCCGAATACACGCTTGAACGCAGAAGTGTGAAACACGGAAAGAAACAGACAAGTTTTATTCTTTTATTACAAGAACGGCGCGGGGCTTCCACGCTCAGTGACACTGTACAGGTTTTACACAAACTGTTCCACTGGAAAGGGCAGTGCTACAGATTACTCATTCCAAGACAGAATCGTGGATTTTTATTGAATAACATTACAACCAGGATATGAAGGATGTGTATACGGTATTATTTAAACACAGCTACTGTTTTCTGCAGCAGGGCGCTCCCTTTTTACCAGCATATCAGTCTCTACAACACAGCTTAAAAACATTGGCAAAGCCAATAGCTCTGGCTAAACACTTATAAGGTCCCAAAGGCGAGACCTATTGGCTATGCCAATGCTTGTTTTCAAGTTCAAATTTGTTGGAGTGCTCTGTTGAACTATTGTTCGCTTAGGCTAAGACTCTACACCAAAGCTCTGGTGTTTTATGTGTGAAAAGCTTTCAGTTCTTTGACATTTTTTTTGCTTGTCATTCTAGGACTTGTGGTTCTGATGTTAAAACAGGATAAACCAGAATAAAAGTCCTATAATGCTGCGCAAAACCCTGGACTGAATGAGCTTCTCGTTCATGGGCCTTGGAAAATTAAGAGCTCTGCTCGTCCCGTAAAAGTAGAAAATCAGTGTAATAGTTGAGGGGGCATTATTCTTGCAACATGTTATTTGCGATTTGCGGGCATTTCACTGTGGAACAAACACCAACACACACTGGACGCTGGTGTTTGTCCCTTGGTGATTGCTGTTTTTCTTTTTTTTTTTTTTTCTACAGGCGGTACCTCCAGTCCCCCCACTGCTCTCCCCACTTTGCTCACAGGCATTTCGCCACCTATACCCGCAGTACTGTTTTATTAAGCGCTGCAGTGCAGTTGGCTAAATGTCCGTTGATATATTTAACGCTGGCCAAAGTCCGCATACTAGTATTTACTAATTTTCAAAGACTTATCTAGCTTTCCACCATTAACTGTTGGGTCTTAGTATGAGAATGATCTGTCGCTTGGTGTATTTGGTGGGGGTGTGTCATTAGGGAAAAAGAATTTGACCCAACTATGTCAACACAGCCAACCCAATGACACCAGCATGGCCAACCTCAACTAGGCCAACACATCCAACCTTCTCGAAAGCATGAACAACATCGGCCTCACCTAACTAGTCACTGACCCCACACACATCACAGGGCACATGCTGGACCCCATCTTCACAGGTAGCAAAAGAGTCCTATAGCCATGCCACTGAGCTGGCCTAGACAAACCACGCACTTGTCCACTTCACCTTCACAGCAGCCGCTGGCACCACCAACAGACCACCCAGCACCTCTCTCCACAACCCCGAGCAAACCCAACAAATTCAAGAGAGCACCAAACATGCCAGCTGGTACACCCCAGAACTGGGAACCACAAAAGGCAAATGCAAGCAGCTGGAAAGGAAATGACGCACCCTTAAGGAGCCCACCGCCCGGACCACCTTCAAGACATCGCTCAACCAGTACCACAACTTCTGAAAGAAACTTGAAGGAACGCCTTAGCCGACCACATCGAATCGTAGCCAGGTCCAACCACAGCAGAGACGTTTTTACCCCCATCAAGGAGTTCTTCAACCCCTCAGCAACGGAAATTTGACCCAACTATGTCAACACAGCCAACCCAATGGCGCCAGCACGGCCAACCCCAAATAGGCCAACACAGCCAACCTTCTCAAAAGCATGAACAATATCGGCTTCACCCAACTAGTCACTGACCCCACACACATCACAGGGCACACGCTGGACCCCATTTTCACAGGTAGCAAGAGAGTCCTATAGCCATGCCACTGAGCTGGCCTAGACAAACCACGCACTTGTCCACTCCACCTTCACAGCAGCCGCTGGCACCACCAACAGCCAGGTCCAACCACAGCAGAGACGTTTTTACCCCAATCAAGGAGTTCTTCAACCCCTCAGCAACGGAAAACAACATCGTCCCCTCCCAAGAACTCTGCAAAACCCTGGCAGACTTTTTCCATGACAAGATCTCCACCATCTACAAAATATTAAACACCCAGCCTGCCGCCGCTGACACCCTCAGTCGCAACCACCGGATCACCGCTTTGGGCCTGCTTACCATGTAGAGCACCACTGACTCATCCGTGCCCTCAGGAGCATCCATGGGCCCCTGCCCCATCACATCTTAAACCTCGGCAGTAAGACCATTAGCGACAAGCTAACGACCATCTTCAACACATCCATCACCTCGGCCATCTTCCCAGACAAGTAGAAACATGCTGAAGTTAAACCTCTCCTCAAGAAACCGTCTGTAGACCCCGATGAGCCCAAAAACTACCGGTCATCTCCCTGGTTCCCTTTCCAGCCAAAGTCCTTAAAAAGGCCATCAACTGCCAACTCGCGGGATACCTACTCCCTACCTACTATCTTCTGCAGGCATCCCAAACTGGATTCTGCTCGAACCACGGCACCAAAACTGCCCGGATAGCAGCCACTGACGACATCTGAGCCCTCCTGGACCGGGGAGAAGCGGCTGCCCTGATCCTCCTCGACCTTTCAGCTTCTTTCGACACTGTGTCCCACCACACCCTGATCAAGAGGCTTCAGTAGATTGGAATCCAAGAGGATGCCCTCAAATGGATTGCATCCTTCCTCACCGGAAGAACAGAGAATCCACCTTCCACCATTCACCTCGGAGCCCAAGAACATAGTTTGCGGCATCCCTCAAGGCTCATCCCTCAGCCTGACTCTGCTCAACCCCTATGACTCCTTGGCCAACATCTTCCAAAACTCATGGACTGAACATTATCTCCTACGCAGACGACATCCAGCTCATCCTCTCTCTATCCGAAGAGCCCTCCACCACGAGGGCCAACTTCCACCTGTGCATGACCTGCGTCACTGACTGGATGCAAAACAACTGCTTCGACCTTAACCCCGAAAAGACTGAAGTACTGATCTTCGGGTACACCACCTCCCCATGGAACGACTCTTGGTGGCATGCCGAACTGGGACCTTCTCCCACACTCACGGACCATGTCCAGAACCTCTAGATCATCTTGGACAGCTAACTCACCATGAAGAACCAATAAACAGTCTCCTCCGCCTGCTGCGCATGCTCCAAACATTTTTCAATTGGCTCCCAGTCTGCACTAGATGCACCGTCACTCAAGCCCTCGCCACCAGCTGCTTGGACTACGACAACACTCTATATAGGAGTTATCACACATTTCCTGAAGAGACTCCAGATCATTCAGAACTCAACTGCCAGACTCCTCCTCGACCTCCCTGATGGACGCTTATCACCTGAAGAAATGCCAATTCACTAATCGGACTCAATACATGCAAAGCCCTGCACAATCGAGGACCAGCACACATAAACCACAGCATGAGCTTCCACCAACCCTACAGACTTGTTCGATCCGCCGCCCTCTCCCTCTCTCACACCCCCCATAACTGTTGAAGCAACAGAGGATGACTTCTCCTACCTCGCCGAAAAGCCCTGCAACAGCCTCACCCCCATCACCCCCTCTCCAAGAGCTCAGAACGGGGACTCGAGACCTGGCTATTCAACTGATGCCACCCGAGCAGCTTGGACCCTAGCGTCTGGATACCCTCGTGGGTGATTAGTTGCGCTTAATAAATCTTGTTTGATTGATTGACCATACTAAAATACCTGCTACCACTGAAAAGATAATCACAAAGTCTATACGCTTTATCATGGTTTTCAGTTAGGGGCGTTGAGGGGAGTGAAGGGTAATATCCAATGGACTACACCTGGTGTCACTACACTCCCTAGATGACCACTTCCTGTGGGTAGAGGGGATCACCCTGTCCCAGAGTTCCTAATTCCACCACACACAATATTGTGGAATTCTCTCTTTTGTGTACACTTCAGGCTGCCCTCCTTAGGGGTGTGACTAGCCTGGAGGTGCAACAGGCCTACTTACATAGGTAATGTCCCACCTGTCCTGGTGCCAAATTGGCCTCAGGGAATGGCATCTCCCAGGTCTGGGGGAAGCCAGGCTCGCATAATAAAGGTGGTGAGCTCTTTGTAGCTACCTGCCTTGACATACTAATTTACTAACGATCCTGCTGGAGGAGGTGTAAACACCTTTTGCTAGAGCAGGCATTGTTTCTGACTTCTGAGAGTGGGTCTCACCTCCTAGAGGGTTAGAAACTTGTCTGTGGTGGCAGTCTGGACAGGCCCAGTCTGCCAGCACACTAGAGGATTAGTAGGGTTCGGGGTACCTCTTAAGGTACCTTTGGGGTGCATGTATTAATAAATCTATCACTGGAATCAGTGTGGGTTTATTAATACGAGGTGTTTGATACCAAACACCATAGGTTTTAGTGGAGAGATTACGTAGCTGGGAAATCCATTTTGATCAGTGCCCAGTACATACCATAAGATGGCTTCCCTGCTTTCTTGTAATATTCATGAATGGGACTAGACATTACAGGGGCATGTCTTCTCATGCAGATATGTCCTCACATGTGCTATAATGCACCCTGCCTTAGGGCTCCAAGCCCTGCTGTACGGGTGGCCTACATATAGCCCACGCAATGTCTTTGGCATGGCACACAGGAGCATGCCATGCCATGTTTTCAAACACTGTTTGCACCATGTTACACAGCCTGCAATGGCAGTGTGGAATTTGTGTGTGGGTCCCTTAGGGTGGCATAAGATATGCTGCAACCCTTAAGGATCCTCTTTAGTACCCATGCCATAGGTGCCTGGGGTACCATTGTCTAGGGACTTACAGGGGTGCTAAAGTCCTTAGTCAGTTGTGAAACAATCAGACATCACTTTGTTTTAAGGAAGGACACTGGCATTGAGGTCTGGTTAGCACGCCTCAGTGAGTCGAAAATCTGCATCTAGCAGCTATAAAGGGGCAAAAAGTGGGAGGACAACAGCAACAAACACTCAGTTTCCTACAAGAGCCTTTTAATGTAAGAAGACCATTCGAGTCAGAAAGGAAAAACGCTCAGCACATTAAGATGGGATGGTTCAAAGGAACTCTGCCTAATAACTTCAATGGGTTTTTGAATAACAGTTCAAAGAATACATTGAAAGGGCAGGGACGAATTATATAGAGAATTGTTCATGCTAATCACTGTGAATCAAGAACATCGGAGCCATTCATCCTTTTAAGCACCAGGAGCTAAGATTTGGAACTTAGAAAATCTCTCAGAAACCTATAGTGACAAGTGTAGATGCTTCGCTTCACACACAACATTTTCAACTCCATCAAACTTGAAATCTCCTCCAGTTAAGGTCTTCCACTTAAACATATGAGCAGGGTGCAGACATTGAAATCATAGAATCATCTTCAAAATGTTTTGGAGTCAAAAGGAAAAGCCACTGCCACAGCGAGTCCAGCCACAATGAAAACTAGATTGGTGAACATCTACTTCTGTAGAGTTATAGAGACCAGATATCAAGTATAGTCCAAACTTCTCTTGGACTATAAATCAGATACGTTTCCAAACATGAACACTAAGTGGTTAGATTTCCAGGGTCGAAGAAAAGCAAAACTGGAATGCCTTTGTGTTTGTATTACTTTCCATGCTTCCAAGATTGATGAAGTTGAACTGAATAATGTTTGAAATGCATATTAAATAGATTCCACAGAAAAAGGCTTTAAATGTTTTCCTATTAATGAAGTGTCTCCAGAGGAAACATCTTGTTTTCATTCAGTGGGCAATTTCCCACTATGCTGGTAGAGACAGTGCTTGAAATTGAAATAATGAAGTGCAGGTATTTTATATCTGAGTATGTTTGCTACTGAAAAGTGCAGATACTGTACCTTTTAAATTAAAGAAATGTATATACTCAATATTTTCCAATTTAAAGCACTTGTTAGAACGAGGAGATTTTCTTAAGACTGACCATAACTGAAAAGAGTAAATTGTATCTCCTTGTGATGAATTCTGTATTAAAATATTTCTGAAAATGTTCAAATTGTATTAAGATACAATCAAGTACTCTGCAGGTAGAGAGAAAATATAAGGCAGCTCCCCAAGACTCAATCTGTTAGGTGTAACTCGCAATCAAACTCTTTGGTTGTCCGCACAGTTTGAATGCGAGCCTTCACTCAAGCTGCAGGGATGACCCTCCACCTGAGAATTGGTCTACGGTAGAACTCAGATGGCCAGACAATAGCAACCTGTGCTGCTATGAAATAGCAGACCGTTTTCAGACCACTGTTGAACAGATGTGATCTGTGCGGGAGGGAGGAAATCTAGTGTATTTATTTTTCAGTGTATTCCTGAGCCATAAAAAGTGAGAGTACAGAAGGAAAGTCTGTCTAAGGATGTGCTGTGCTTTTAATGCGACAAACACAGAGCTTGCAGACCAGTTAATACCAGCCTGCTCCTTGGAAGACCAGGAAGTCCAACAACATCATCTTAAATATGCCATCTAATGAAGAGCATCTATTTGGCCCCAAAGTTGATGAAATGCTGGAAAAATGTGAAGAGGACCTGTCACCTGCTAAATCTGAGCACCTTACGTCTGCATTGATTTTGTCAGGAAAGAAGGCAAACATGTTTGTTTGCAACAGGCCAAAACATCTTTACCATTTACTTTATCAATAAATCGGGCATCACATCAATATATACCAAGTCACCAATATGGGAAATATTAAAGATAATGAATCTGATAAAGACATCGAGCTGCAGATTCCTCATCTTAGAATTCTCCTCAGGCGCCAGCCACAGGAAATTACATGCAATCAGTAGGTGCTTTAATAAAATCAGTGAGGGCTACTGTACAGTGTTCGTACAGATATCACCGAATAATTCAACAAAACAATATATTCCTTTTAAAGCTACATTGCTTTACACTCTGAATTAATCAGCAAATAATTACTGACCCAGCATTATACTTAATACAGTTATTCATTTTGTTATAATTTGTCTCTATCAAATCTCAGTGAAGTGCATCATTACATAATACAAATTTCACAATGTATCCCTTACACAATCCAAAAACGAATACAACCATTTCAGCATCATCACAGACCCCATTCTCCTCTTACACTTCAGTTATAGTTAACTCAAGTAACCATAACACGTGCCCTATTGTAACTATAACTTGTGCCCTCGCCGTGCACCGCTAATTACTTCACATATCATGCCACTTATGAAATGTTCTATAATTTCATTGATAACATCACTGCAACATCTGAAATGATATCATTGATGACACTGTATGGCGGGACTATGTGTTATAGTTACTTTAGGGCACAAGTTCTAGTTACTTGAGTCTGGTGAATTTCAGAGGTTTTGTTTAAAACGTTATGTTTTAACTGAAATTTTCACCTAAGCATAACATCCCTTTAACCTTTGTTTTTTTACTGAAAAGAAAAAATATATATATGTTTATGTATTTTTTCTACTGAATAAACAAAATGTTTACGTGACGTGATAGACAGATGTTCAAATAAGATAAAAACGAATCTTTAAAAACAAAAAAACACTGAAATTCACAACCTAATTAAACTGACTATAATTGGTGCCCCCACCGTGCACTGGTAATGACCTCACATTTACATACCTCATGACATGTTAAATGGCATAATTGATGATTTTGTATTCCCCTTAATTAGATTACTCATCCCTATCACTTCCTTAAATGCAAATTTCTCAAACATGGCATAACCTATTTATGCCAAATAATTAAAAGCACACTTTCTGAGTAAAGTTCTAACTTTCTGCTAAATTAAGTGTAATTCTGTTCGGGTTTTTTATTCAGTACCGGGGAGCAAATTTTCCTATGGGAATTAACAAGGGAAATCAATGTTTTTGGACAACCCCTTTTTTTTAGATCCCACTTGACAGATCGCAGTAAAACTTTACAGACAGGAACTGAAGTGGATCAACGGTGTTCTTTTTTTTATTTTTTTTTGGGGGGGGGGAAAGTTGCATGAGGATTTGTCAAATGTCATGTAGGTTATTAGTAAAACGTGTCAGAATGCAGCTTTCGAGGAACAGGTTCCTTCTAGTTTAAGAAGGAGTTACCTGGACCATCAGAGCCCCAGGTCACCGAGAGAAAGCCAAGCCCTGAAACTTTATTGCTGGGGGCCTTAGACTAAGAACGAGACCCTTCGGCATTGATGCAAGCAGGTCCTCTTACAGGGTAGACACTGAGGTCCATGAGTAGTCATTCAGGGCATGGGAATTAATGCATTGAAAAAGATGCTGTGGTGAGGGACACAGCTCCCTGAAGCGTAGGGCATCTAGCCCCGAGCTGGCTAAAAGGAGACTGGTAGGCCCACCGCCACCCTTTGGCCCCGGTCAGAGCCAAGACTAAGGATGGAAGCTAGTAGTGTTATTGCCGTGCCCATTCGAGCCCTCTAAACTCTTCATATAACAATCATTGAGTCTGTTCTTCATCTCGAAGCATCACGCACCCTCATCTGGCTCCTCTATCGAGACTTCTTCATGCCCTGTCCGGTGTTGCTGCCCTTTGGAGCCTTCTCTGCAGTTCGACCCCTGAGAATTTTCCTTCCATGATGGAATGGACTCAATTCTGAAAGTGCCCGTAGTGATGCACCATGCATCAGTGGACAGACTTTCATCAGGTGTGTAACTCTGTCCCCGGAACATGATGCAGCCTCCTGTACTGCTTGCCTCACATTCTGTAATAAAAAAAAAAAATTTGCGCTGCCATTGAGCTCGACACCTCACATTCGTCTCAATGGCACATCAACAGAGAAACGACACTCCATATCTCTTTAGTGAACAAGACGATGAAGCAGAGCCGCAACTGGGGACTTCTGCCACAGAGGGGCCGGTTTTCTGTTTAGAAGAAAGTGCCAGGTCTGAAGCTGAAATGATTGAGACTCCACAACATCATCCATCGAAGACTGCAGCCATGAGGAAGACCACCCGCTCTCATTCCTACACGTCCCCGGCACCGAACAATGTCTGACCATCCCGCTCCATGGGGGTCGACCTTCGAACCCAGAAACCCGGCAAGAGGCTTCTGGTTCACCACTGCCAGAAGGCCATGGGAGGAATCCGTCACCATGCTTCAAACTCGCACCTACCCAGCTCCCGGCACCAAAGCGCAAACAGAAACATACCATTCGTCTCAGACCTCCCTTTCGGCGACTGCTTCAAAGAGGCCTTCAAAGCCATTTTTGGATTTGTAATCCTTGGAGCCGAAATTCATCTGGGTGCTGCCAGCCCAAAGACCATCTTCGGCGCTCAAACGCTTGGTGCTCAAAGTGCCATCCTCCACCACCTCTGAAGATCTCTTCAATGCCTTTAGGAAGAGCTCGTCCACAGGCAGCAATTAAACCTCATCCCACAAACTGGTCGAATCTTTGCTCAACCTCCTCCAAAAGCCAAAGATGGTGCTTCTCCCAAGTGGAAGCTGACCTTCAAGGGGGCCCTCAACCCACCAACATAGCCAGCGCCTATGATTCTATTGTGCCGGGACAGAGGCACCAGTCCACCACCTCCTCTGCTTTGTCTACCTCTGTCTCGCCTTTTGCCTGCACCTCCTTTACCCCCTTATTCGCCACCTCCCCCTTATCCTCCTTCTCTTCCACCACTTCCTTACCCCTCTTCCCACTGTCCACAGGAGTCACCACATGATCAGTTTAACAATCCTTTAGACCTTCACCCTGAAGATGATCCACTTTCAGACAGGAAAAAAGATGTAGCAGGTAACGTATTTGTACCAAGTCTGTGACACATTTGTGCATTATCTGTTGTGTCTGTTTACTTTCCTGGTACGACAGGGTGCACTGCGAAATATGGGCGCTTTTCCATCACCTCCTAGACTAGTACAAACGGAGGGACAGGAACCAGTGGCAGAGGGCAAGCTAATCTCCAACACCAAAATTCGGTGTGCCCTCGATGCTGCGGGCACTTCAGCACACGGGATAAATTAAAGTGTCCTTCGGTGACATGCCTGGATGCATGTTTCCGGCTTCAAGTTGGATGTACAGCAGCACTCGCATAACCTGCCTTTCATTGGGGCGCACCTCTTCGAACCGCAGGTTGACCACTTGCTCGAAAAGATAAGACACTGATACCGCAAAGGCCATGAGTGCACTACAAACACCTTCAACCCATGGTTTATTTCATATACTGATGACATTCAGTACCGATGAGTTTCCAAGACAACCTCTCCTGAGGCGTCCACCTCTTTCTAGAGATCATAAATGCAGCAAACCTCTCCCCAGGGCTATTCTAGGGGAGGCTACAAGCGCAACAACTTCAGAGGCAGAAGACGGAGCCATCAAGGGTTAAGCAGTAACTCGCTTGCGCTTCCCATTTGAACAAAACACCTGTGGAGGGACGGCTACAGGGGGTTCTGTCCCGATGGGTGGAAATTACCTTGGATAAATGCGTCCTTTTTCTGTCCTTTTTAAAAAAAACATTTTTCATTAAGTTTGTACAACACACTGTAATAAACCAATGCGTATAGAAACAAAAATGCCAGCTTAACTCCAAGAGACAAGACAGCAGGAGTTAAATAACATAATAAAGATACAGTGAGTGGCCATAACAGTATCAACACACCCAGCCGAAGGAAATCTCCACCTTAGACAGGATGAGGGAGCCCACATAATGGGAATAAACAAAACATAAAAACTAATCAAGCAAGACCTCCCCCTCCCAGTAGATCCACCGTGCCCTGACCCCAGGATCCCCTACACACAACAGGAAGAAACACGCAGAAAAGGGAAGCAAAGAAAAGAGAAAGCCACTAAGGGGATTTAGCACTCCAGCATCCAAGGCAGCTATGGAGCAGCCAGAAGAGGAACCATCCACAAGCACCCAGCCCTCACGAGCCATTTGTGGACAAGCTATCAATATGGTATTCCAAGCAAGCAAGATCAGTACTTTCCCTCCTCCAAGCCTCTTCCTGACGAATTGCCTCTTTTTCACAGTCTGCCCACTTCGTCAACTCTAACCACCAGCGGTAGACACCTGGAGCCCGGACCGACTTCCAACTCCTGGTCATCTGCCTGTGGGCAAGAAGTAAGGCTAAACCCAAAACCCATCGGTAATCTTGAGAGCCGCCGATCGTTCCTGGAGGCCGAGCAAGCATAAGGAAGTATTCAGATTAAAGTCTGTATCCATAGCCCCCAGAACCTTCTAGAGGAACATTTTCCAATATGATATTTATTTTATTTTATTTATTTATTTATTTAAACAGTTTTATATAGCGCTGGCTAGACCCGTAGGTATCGGAGCGCTTTACATAAGGTCGACAATGTCACAACAATGATAACAATGACACGTTACATCAAATATAAGAGACACATTAGAGGGAGAGGAGAGACAAGTAGAGAGGGAAGGGAGAGAGGGGGAGTGAGAAGGGAGAGGACGAGGGGGACGATGGAATAAAAGACAAAGGGAAAGTCAGCCCAAAGACCAATGGGTAGGTGACGGCCGAGGAGGTAATCCAAAGCCAGTCTTCCCTATAGCTCTCAAGGAATCTCCAACGGGCATCGGACAGAAAGATGGATAGAAAGGAGACGAGGAAAAAGCAGAATGGCAGAAATACGATAATATGGCCGGGCAAGGCCAGACCATGTGGAAAAAGTCTGTCCTCAGTGGCATACCGGAGACATTCTGAGGTCACGACCGGAACATAGCGTGTATATGTCAGGTAGTCAAATAGGCCCAATGTAAATAAAATGACTGAATAAGTTTGAAGCTGGCATTTCTAGATTCTTTAGAACTAGATTCCAGAATGTTCCTTCAAGAGGAATAAGAGGCGTTCCTATGTCCGCCTCCCAATGCTATCATAGGTTATGAGTGCTGGATGCGGCCCCACCAACAGAGCCATGTAAAGTAACTTAACCGCTTTCGACAGACCTGAAATAAGAAAGAGATGGCGCAAGCAGTTATGCTACAGAGGTTCCCCAACACCAGTGCCCCACCACTCCTGAATCTTTTGCATCACAGCTCCTTGAAGGATAAAATGACCCACTGGAATATCATAGTACTCCATAGATCTGAAAAAGGACACATTTCTCCACCCGCAAAAAGATCACCCAAGACCTCCGTTCCCACCGCCAGTCACTCACCGGACACCAGGCCTCTCCCCCCACTGCCAGATTACCAAAAGAGGAAGCACACGGGAGTACGCACCAGCGTATGAGTCCACTGTAAGGCACAAACCCAAACCTAACATGCGTCTTAATCAGGATTTTTGAGGACTGTACCCAAGAAGCAGGAGTGGGCTTAAGTAGAAAGCCAATAAGTAATCCTTGGAAGGAGAGCGATCCTTAGCTCCCACTCCATCCCATAGAAAGGCCCTCTAATTCGCCACACATTGAAGCTGCGCCGCTAAGTAATATAATTCAAAGTCGAGAGCAGCTAGAACACCCCCCCCACATCCCCCCCCCCACCCACAGGCAAATGCAACTTCCAGAGGACTACACGGCGATGTGAATGTGCCCCAATAAAGCGAGAGAAGCATGCTAACCAGCTACTGAAACTCCAACCTGCATGTTGCAAACAAAGAAGACGCAGCAATGTGCTCATTTTGGAAATGGCCACTGACTGATGGTAGCAATGTGGACCGACGGAGCCAGCGAACACATGCCCGAAGTTACCCCCATATAACAAGTCTGGGGAGCAGTAAACAGCCACTCCAAAGTACCCACCCATATCACGCTCCCACCTCAACATCCGGGATGTGAGGATAGGGCCACACTCGGGGTATCATCCCACTAGGGGTAAACACAATACCTCAAGTTTCATGTGAGCCCTGAAGTCAGATAATGCTGCACTGCTTCCAGACTGTCGATGTCCCTCACCCTAAGATACATTAACACGTTGTCCGTGTACAGAGAGCGACATGTACAGTTAGAGGTAATGTGCAGTCCCTGGAAGGGTAGTCCCTGGCGAACCATGCAGGCAAAGAGCTCAATGCCCAGTGCAAATAACAAAGGTGATGGGGGTAACCCTGCCGTGCACCCCACTCCACCGTAATGGCCTCTGATATCAAAGCACCTGTATGGATCCTGGCCAGGGGCCAGTGTAAAGAAGTCTTGTCCACTTAACGAAGGGCAAACCCAAGCTAAGCATAGTACCATAAAGGAATTCACAACGGAATGAGTCAAACGCTTTCTGAATGTCAACCAAGATAACCAAGGCTTCCAGTAAGAGGGCCTTCCGACGGTCTGGGGCCAGGACCAATAGACGGATATTGGGTATTGTGCTAGCGTAGGAATGAAGCCTGGTTGATCAGGATGAACCAAAAAGCACATATGAGGAAGCAACAAAGTGGCCAAGATTTTACTTAAGAATTTGGAGTTGACATTAAGCATAGACAGGGGGTGGTAAGAATCAAGAAGAGTGTTGTTATCTTTTTTAGGGAGTGACATAATGGCTGCTTCCCGCACTGAGTGCAGAAACTGAACATGCTGCTGGGAATCATTAAAAAGTCTCACAAGTCTGGGAACAAGGTCCGGCGCTAAGGCCGTGTAAAATTCGGAAACCCATTAGGCGCTTTACCCATCGCCATCTCCTTAATTGCTCCTCGGACGCCTAGCTCGATAACATCCACATCCAGTTGATCCACCACTGCCAATTCAAGGGAAACTGAAGAATCCTCTACAGTATAGTTTAGCAATTCCCCCTCATCGCTTGCCACCCTTGCGACTACATTTCATGATAGTGCTGCAGTAACACCGCTCGGATCTCCTCCTGTGTAAATACATCATGCCCGAAGGACCTCATAAGTGCATCCTGCCCGACCTGTTCTGCTGTGCATGCACTCTAGCCGTATGCTCCCTATAATCAAAGCAGTGAAGGCACTCCACAAGATCAAACGGCCTACCCTGCTCCTCCAGCAGGCACCCCCTACCATCCGGGGTCTCTTCCAACCCACCCGGTAGACCATCCAACACCTCCTGCTGCCATTGAATGTTGTAAAGGAGCTGTGTCCGAAACCCCACTCTGCTAGAAAAACAATACTCCCGGATCACCACCTTCATAGCCTCCCATTCAATCCCTACTTGTGAGGCCGGTACTGAGAGATGCATTTTCCCAATAAAACTCGGAGGGCCTGATCATCCAGAAGAGTCCGGTTCAAAGCTCCAGGCAGGCACACTAGGCCGATATGAGGACTATCAAAACGTGCTCAGCATGGGAGCATGATCAGAATACTTTCTCATCAAATATTCCAGCCCAACCACTCGTTCATAAAGTGCTGTACACATATAAAGTCTGTCAAGTCGAACCTCAAGATCATGTAGACCAGAGCGATAGGAGTACACAGGAGTCTCCAAGTGACTAACCCGCCTTCAATCTATTAAATTCCACTTTCCAGACCACAAACGGGCAACCTCCGCCTGCCTGACTGCGGGTGCACCACGGAGGGGCATATGAGACCGAGCCATACTTTAATCCTCAACACAGTTAAAATCGCCCCCACCAACCTCCAATAATGGACTGTGAGTGAAAGCAGGGGCTCCAAACTGGTGAACGTTGACTGGTCCACGCTTGGTGCATGAATACTTAGGAGGGAAACATCCCTGCCATCCATACACCCCAGCACTGGTACATAAGGACCCTCCGGGTCAGTAAACACCCTGTGTAAGCGGAAAGGGACCCCAGGCCAAATCCAAATTAAGAGCATCCTGCGCGAAAGCAGAATAAGAAGTAGCATATAGCCTGCCTCGCCAGCGCCCCGAGGGATGCAGCCCTCAGACTCCATAAGGTGGGTCTCCTAGAGAAACGCTGTAGGAAAGTGCCCCTTTTTGCATGGGTACCCCCCAGCTGTTTTCCACATACCTGGTGCCAACTTGACTGAGTGTGTGCTAGGGTCCTGCTAACCAGGCCACAACACCTGTGTTCTTTCCCAAAACTGTACCTTTGTTACCCTCAATTAGCACAGCTCTGGGCCACCTGTAAATCCCTTATAAAAGGTACCCCTGGTACCCAGGGCCCTGTGACCATGGAGGGCCACTGACTGCTGCAGCACGTATTATTCCACCCTCAGAGGCCCCTTACCTTAACACCCACACACTGCCAGAGCAGGCTTCATGTTTTCGTGCAGACCAAACTGAAGAGTCGACATTGCACACATCTCTGTGTGCCATGCCCACCTACACTGACTGTGGCATGGGTAAATCACTCCTCTAGCAGGCCTTGCAGCCTTAAAGGTAGGGTGCACCATACTACAGGTGAGGGCATAGCTGCATGAACAATATGCAATTTGCTATTCACAGACAGTGTAGTGAAGCCATTTTGAGTACATGCGCTGGGAGTTTGTCAACACGAACTCCACAACTTCATGATGGCTTTACTGAAGTCTGGGAAGTTTGGTATCAAACTTCTCAGCACATTAAATCCACACTGATGCCAGTGTTTTTGCAACTTTTCTAATTATCTCCTCCAGCCAATGGCAAGAGGAGAGAACAGATAAACACGCCCCCGAATCCGGAAACGCCGCTGCCTTTCTCGGAGGCATTTCTGCTTCGCCTCGGAGAAAGGCGGTGGTGTCCCGGCGTCCGGACGCATTTTTCATCCTTAAACTGGCCGGCATACAGCTTCCTTAATGCAAGAGGGGAACGCGGATAAATTTGTGGGCTGTGGATTTGTTGAACATTCTGATTTCTAATTAATAAGGAATGACAGGCAGCCGGATTAGAACTATAACTCCCAAAATACACTGATTTCTTAAATAAAGTCACAGACATGGAAGCGATGGATTCCAGTGGCAAGAGGCCCGCTGTCGATTTTTGTCCAGTTGTCCGTCATCTACAGTGGATTAGGCTATCTGAAAGACATGACCGGGAGAAAATTACACCCATGACATCGGGCTAGGCAGTTTAGTGTAAACATTCGATGATTATTAAAGTGTTTTCTTTTAAAAAACGAATATTTGCACACTAGCTTGAAAGATAGTTTAGTCATTCTTTTTAATCGTGATTTTGTAGCTTTTCCATCTTCGCCTGTGTCGGCTGTATAGGGTTTTAGGAAGAATTACTGCTTTAAAATGGCCGCTAATATACACTCTCGAATGCGTTGTTACGGAGTGACATCACCGGCGAACAGACTCTCGCGTGATTTCCTAGCCATCAAATTGATCCCTTGCGAATTGGTATGTAATGGCTGCCCTTCTGAGTTTGAAATCCGTTGCAATCCTCCTTTTCGGCTGTCTGCGGTTCCACGCCGATTGACGGTAGGGTAGGAAGTATCCTCGGGGGAACGGCGGGACTTGTATCTGCTGTTTTTTGGTGACCTTTGCTCAGTTTAGAAGGCGGTGATGGATACTACTACTGTTCAGCGTCTTGCGTCCGCTCATCGTAGAGGCTTTTCAGATTTTTAATGTATGGTACAAGGCATTGGAGTAGACTATTATATGAGGCGTAGGTTTTAAACCGGTGATTTGGGGGGCGAGGGTCTGCTGATTGGATTCAGCCGGACTCCTGCAGTCCGTAGTTGTCTGAAGGGGTCCGGGGAGCTTCCTCTGGGCAAGGCCTACTATGGTTTCTCACTGCAGTCTGAATGGAGTGTCTAGGGCTAAGAACCGAGCATCTTAAGCATATCGAAGCGTCACCCCTACTCAGGGGGGAGACGGCAGTGCTCCTGAGCTGGCACCGGCGATGTCACAGGCGGCGTTGCCCACCTCAGAATGTAGATTGTAGAGGGTGTAGAGACTTGAACATTTCAAGTCTACTACTATCAGAACATGTCTGAAACGGAGCATTGCTGGAGGATTAGTCACATTTGGTACTTTTTGTTTGTGTGAGCTTGTCCAGAGCCATCTAGTCCTTAAGAATGCATGTATTGTTTACTACCTGTAAGTGTGCCCACGTGTCCCATCTCTCCCTGCTTTGAATTTTCCCGTATACATTCTTTATGATGGGCTGAAAATGTTGACCTTTTTTACAATTCCCTTTACATCCACGTGGTAGGATGAGACTAGTCACTTTAATGTCACAATATTTTTCAATTAAACCGAAGTTGTTTGGTTACGCATTAAAGAGTGCTGGTGCAAGTGTGCTTTGTGCCAAATAAAATGCACGCTCGCTAGTCTTTCCCACACTAAACCACGGTTATTGTGACAGTCATAAATGGTGTGATGTAGTCCAGTAATTTGTTCTCGTTTCTGCGATGTACAAGATCTATTTCTTGTTTACATGGTTTTAATGTTTTTTAGTATGCGAGTCTCCCCTCTCTTTGATTTTGGGACTGTTCTGGTCCGGTCAGAACGCTGGTAAATCTGGTCAATGGCCAGACACGAGGTTCGGCTTTAGTTTGCCTCTCTAACTCCCCAGGCCACGGTAGAACCTGAGGGGATCCTGCATCTCACTGGATGCAACAGGAAGGTGCACACAGGCTTTCCTACAGTTAGAGAATAAAATTAGTTTACTTAGTGGAGTACCATAAAACGGGTGCAAAAGCGGATACTACAGCATTTGCAGGCTATCAAAAATTCGGATGCTATGTACCCAGTAGCGAGCTATTTTGCAAAGGAACATCAGGGAACTGCAAGCCTTTTAGGTTACACTGCAATTGAGTGTTTCTGAGAAAATAAGAGGTGGATATAGAAAGGAGGGCCTGCAGCGACTGGAATCTCAGTATATTCAGAGATTAGATTCCAAGGAACTCTGGAGCTTCAATATTGATTAGGAGATGCACATTCATCTTTGATTGGTAATTACATTGTACCTCTGCTTGTTTTTAATGATCCAATTTTAAAGGTTACAATGAGTTTGTTTTGTATCTACAGGTGCATGGCGGGTGATCATATAGAGAAAAGTACTGATGAGAAAAGTGTAAATAACAATGCCGTTTCTTTAACCCCTTCGCTGCTAGGCCTTTTCCCCTCCTGTGCCAAGCCTTTTTTGGGCTATTTGGGGTAGTGCGCGCTTAGGCCCCTGTAACTTTTTGACCACAGTAGGTATCCACGCCAAATTTGCGTCCTTTTCTTCCAACATCATGGGGATTCTAAAGGTACCCAGGGTTTGTGGATTCTCCTAGAGGGTGCCCAGAAATTAATCAAAATACAGCAAAATTTTGTTTTTTTGGTGAAAAATGGGGAAAAGTGGCTGCAAATGAAAGCGTCTGATTTTTTCTCTGCAAATGATATCAAAAAAGGGTTTGTGGGGCTGAAATCACCATTTCTCCAGCTTTTAGGGAATGACAGATTTTTGTCAGAAATCCAACATTTTTTACACATTTTTCTGGGACATACCCTATTTTTGCTATTTTTTGTGCTTTCAACCTCCTTCCAGATAATGGTAGAAATGGGTAGAAAAGCAATAATGGATCCTGGAAAGCTATACATTTTTGAAAAGTAGACAACATTCTGAATTCAGCAAGGGGTCATTTGTGTAGATCCATCAAGGTTTCTTTATAGAAACTAACAGTTAAATATAGGAAAAATTTAAAATTTGTTGAAAAAAGCAGCCTTTTGAGTCCACGTTTCCACCTGTAACTTCTTCGAATTATGACATCTTTTTGAAAGCAATGTACCGTAACATCCGGTGGACCTTCCTGGTTGTGGGGATATATAGGACTTGTAGGTTCACCAAGAGCCCAACGAACCCAGAGTAAAAAACTGAGCAGCATTTTGTAATGTTTTTTTTTTTTGTTCCGGGTATATAGCAATTATTGTGGGAAAATGTATACATGGAAAAATCGGTATGAAAGACACCTATGTATTTCTGAAATGGGAACAAATTACAGAGTTTAGAAACAGTGCATATTTGCACATTTTCGAAATTGGGAATACTCATACTTGCATGACAATTATTGGTCATTTTTCAAAATGACTTTTTTTTTTACACAATGTCTTTCATTTGGAAGCGAGAAATGCATCAAAAATCAATAGGTAATAACAGTTGCTTTACAAATCTGAACTACCCTAAGTCTCCCGATAAAAATGGTACCTCACTTGTGTGGGTAGGCATAGCGCCCACGACAGGAAGTGGCTCAAAACCTAAGGTGAACACACCACATTTTCACACTGAAAATTTACACTTTTTTTGCGAAGAGTCTAGCTGTAGTTTTTGAACCCTAGCCCTGCCGGCACCTAGGGAAACCTAGCAAACCTATACATTTTTGGAAACTAGACACCCAGGGGAATCCAGGATGGGGTGACTTGACTGCCTCCCACCATGGTCTGTTACCCAGAATCCCTTGCAAACGTAAAAAATTGACAAAACACATTTTCCCCATATTTCTGTGATGGAAAGTTCTGGAATCGGCGTGGATCCACAAATTTCCACCCACCCCACGTTCCCCAAAGTCCTACGAGAAAAATGATACCTCACTTGTGCGGGTCAGCCCGGTGCCCGTGACAGGAAACGGCGCAAAACGCAATGTGGTCACAACTCAATTTTGCAGTGAAAAATGACCCTTTTTTGGCAAAGTGACTAGCTGTAGTTTTTGAACCCTAGCCCTGCCGGCACCTAGGGAAACCCAGCAAACCTATACATTTTGGAAAACTAGACACCCAGGGGAATCCAGGATGGGGTGACTTGACTGCCTCCCAGCATGGTCTGTTACCCAGAATCCCTTGCAAATGTAAAAAATTGACAAAAAAAACACATTTTCCCCACATTTCTGTGATGGAAAGTTCTGGAATCTGCGTGGATCCACAAATTTCCACCCACCCCGCGTTCCCCAAAGTCCTACGAGAAAAATGGTACCTCACTTGTGCGGGTCGGCCTAGTGCCCGCAACAGGAAACGGTGCAAAACACAACGTGGTCACACCTCAATTTTGCAGTGAAAAATGACCCTTTTTTGGCAAAGTGACTAGCTGTAGTTTTTTAACCCAGGCTCTGCCGGCACCTAGGGAAACCTACCAAACCCACGCATTTCTGAAAACTAGACACCCGGCGGCTTCCAGGGAGGTATGGCTTGCGTGGATCCCCCAACGTTTCCTTACCCAGAATCCCCTGCAAACCTCAATTTTAGCTGAAAAAATCACTTTTTTCACACATTTTTGTGTGGGAAAGTTGTGGCACCACCGGGCTCACACAAATTTACCACCACCCAGCGTTCCCCCAGGTCTCCCGGTAAAAATGGTGCCTCACTTGTGTGGGAGGCCCAAGTACCCGTGGCAGGCTAGGGCCCAAAACGTAGTGAGGCGACATCAAAATGGCCTATCGCGAAACCACCTGGTTTTGCAAGGGGGGTCACTTTGGTTTTTGACCCGGTGCTCGGTGGCCATCTAGGGAAACCTACCAAACCCACACATTTCTGAAAACTAGACACCCGGCGGCTTCCAGGGAGGTATGGCTTGCGTGGATCCCCCAACGTTTCCTTACCCAGAATCCCCTGCAAACCTCAATTTTAGCTGAAAAAAATCACTTTTTTCACACATTTTGGTGTGGGAAAGTTGTGGCATCACTGGGCTCACACAAATTTACCACCACCCAGCGTTCCCCCAGGTCTCCCGGTAAAAATGGTGCCTCACTTGTGTGGGAGGCCCAAGTACCTGCGGCAGGCAAAGGCCCAAAACGTAGTGATGCGACATTTGGGATAGGCATTGTTGATGTCGCCTCACTACGTTTTGGGCCCTTGCCTGCCGCGGGTACTTGGGCCTCTCACACAAGTGAGGCACCATTTTTACCGGGAGACCTGGGGGAACGCTGGGTGGTGGTAAATTTGTGTGAGCCAGGTGATGCCACAAATTTCCCACACCAAAATGTGTGAAAAAAGTGATTTTTTCAGCTAAAATTGAGGTTTTCAGGGGATTCTGGGTAAGGAAACGTTGGGGGATCCACGAAGCCATACCTCCCTGGAAGCCGCCGGGTGTCTAGTTTTCAGAAATGTGTGGGTTTGGTAGGTTTCCCTAGATGGCCGCTGAGCACCGGGCCAAAAACCAAAGTGACCCCCCTTGCAAAACCAGATTAACTATTGTTCCTACAGCGTGAGAACTTTGGAATAATATTGCAAAGAAAATGTGGCAGACATTTTAAGGTTTGCAGGACATTGGGGATAAAAAAACTTTTTGAATTCACGAGACATCACCATGAACTCCCATGGGTTTTTGACAATATCTACAGTTGGTGGGTTATTCTTACATGGAAAGTGTACCTTGGCAGAGAAACTAAAGACAAAGATTCCTGCACAACCATCTATTCCTCAAACACACACACATACTGGTTGGATTTGGCACGAGGGCGAGTCATGGTTTAGTGTATTACATTTTATTAACCAGAGATTTCACAAAAATGAAATGCACTGTCAATAATTAAATTCACAAAAAAACAAACCAATGACTCGCAGCTCGTGAGCTGTAAAGCCACGTCAAGGCACCAACCACTTTACAGGCCATTCACACACCTTTCATACGTGATACAAACAAGACCATTCGCACCACCAGGCACAAAAGCAACACATTACAAAATTCACCAAAAAGGGACAAGGTACACCCTGCTTCAGAAAGACAAATATTACAGCACAGCGATCTAATCCGCAAGCACACACACATACTGGTTGGATTTGGCACGAGGGTGAGTGATGGTTCAGTAGATACAATTGTATTAGCAAGTGATTTCACAAAAATGAAATGCACTGGTAATAATTGAAAGGGCCAGAAACTGAACCATTGACTCACAGATCGTGAGCTGTAAAGCCACGACAAGGCACCAACCACTTTACAGGCCATTCACACACCTTTCATACGTGATACAAATAAGACCATTCGCACCACCAGGCACAAAAGCAACACATTACAAAATTCACCAAAAAGGGACAAGGTACACCCTGCTTCAGAAAGACAAATATTACTGCACAGCCATCTAATCCGCAAGCACACACACATACTGGTTGGATTTGGCACGAGGGTGAGTGATGGTTCAGTAGATACAATTATATTAGCAAGTGATTTCACAAAAATGAAAGGCACTGGTAATAATTGAAAGGGCGAGAAACTGAACCATTGACTCACAGCTCGTGAGCTGTAAAGCCACGACAAGGCACCAACCTCTTTACAGGCCATTCATACACCTTTCATACGTGTGAGACATACAAAACCATTCACACCGCCAGCCGCGGGCCCATCACATAACAAGACTCACACCCGCACACAGCGCCATTCAAGGGCCCGTCACTTTCACACGCCCACAATCCAGACACAGCAACTACACAGGCTGATGGATTGCGTGGAGTGGCACTCAGCTAGCAGTGTGTGTAGTGACCAGCAGAAAGTCACTACTCGCACACAGCCAGCCGAGCGCCAGTCCACACACACCGCTAGCAGAGCGCCAGTCCACGCACACCGCTAGCCAAACACCAGTCCACGCACACCGCTAGCCAAACGCCAGTCCACGCACACCGCTAGCCAAGCGCCAGTCCAGGCACAGCGCCAGCCAATCGCCAATCCACGCACACCGCCAGCCAAGCTCCAGTCCACGGACACCACCAGCCAAGCACCAGTCCGCACACACCACCACTCCACGCACACCGCCAGCCAAGTACCAGTCCACGCACACCGCCAGCCAAGCACCATTCCACGCACACCACCAGCCAAGCTCCAGTCCACGCACACCACCATCCACGCACCAGTCCACGCACACCGCCAGTCCATGCACACCGCCAGTCCACTCACACCGCCAGCCAAGCACCATTCCACGCACACCACCAACCAAGTGCCCGTCCACACACACCAACAGCCAAGCGCAAGCCTACACACACCGCCATCGCATTTAGGATTTTTTTAGAAAAAAATAAAAACACAAACAAATCGCAAATAGATACAAATCTTCAAACACAAAATCAGCAACTAAATACATTGCACTAACACCAACCTTGAAACAGAATCAAATTATCCAAAGAATACAGACCAGGCAGTTCACTTTACCACAAATGAATGCTCCCAAAAATTCTTTCGCGTGTGGTACGCTCTAAAACAAGAATGGGACACACAGTGCAGGTTGAGAAGGACAGTCGGGGCAGTTCATACGACTCTCCTTCCGCGTACCTCTTCGCCAACAGACTCTACATCTCCTACTGGGAAAATCTTTTGAGGGTGTGGGAGGAATGTGATCTGGAAAGTGGCGATCTTTCAATCTAGCAACATCCTCCACCACTCCAACTCTAGGAACACTTGCCTGTTCCACTACAACAAGGCTGCCTATTACAGACTCCTGAAACTTAGCAAAAGTCATCTTTGACTCAGGGCAAGAATCCTGGAACACAACAAAAGCATTAAACATTGCCAAGTGGAAAAGATGGATAGCCAACTTCTTGTACCAAATGTAAGCCTTACGAAGAGCAGTGTAAGGTTCCAACCTCTGATCTACTCTGTCAACACCACCCATGTGCCTATTATAGTCTAAAATGCACACAGGTTTGCGCGCTTCAGCGACCTGACCCCAAACAGTCACAGGTGCAGTGCTTTCATCATGGATGGTAGTCAGCATGTAGACATCTCTCCTGTCTGAAAACTTCACAGCAAGAAGCTCCTAGCAACGCAACGCACTGCACTGTCCCCGCACAAGCTTTTGACAAACAAGTTCTTTCGGGAAACCTTTACGGTTAGAGCGGATTGTGCCACAAGCAACAGTGTCCACTTTGGCCAATTCCCTGAACAACCGCACACCAGTGTAGAAGTTATCTACATATAAATGGTGGCCTTTGTTAAAAAATCCTCTACCAAGTTCCCAAACAATTTTCTCAGTCACTCCAAAAGTGGACGTACAACCAGGGAGGTTAATCCTAGATTCCTTACGGGTGTACACCCTGAAATTAGAGACATATCCAGTCCTACTGTCACACAGCATATACAGCTTTATTCCATAGCGTGCCCTCTTACTAGGAATGTATTGCCTAAAAACCAAGCGGCCCTTGAACAACACCAAAGACTCATCCACTGCAATTTCTTTCCCAGGGGCATAAATCTCAGAAAATCGATCAACAAAGTGATCAAGGACAGGCCTAATCTTAAAAAGACGGTCACACTCAGGGTGATCTCGTGGCAACGCTAAACCATTATCAACAAAATGCATCATCCGAAGCAGAAAGCAGAAGCAAATACCTGTCACGACTCATGACTGCCGGAAAAATAGACGTTGCCATCAAGGGACTGCTAGACCAATATGAAGACATTGATGGCTTCCTTAGCAAGCCCATCAACAAAGTTAAACCCAAGAACTTCTTCATCTCTTCAAGATTTGTGGGAGTCCACCGGGTAGCTCTAGAGTGTGGCTTAAGACTGGCACTGTTGTCCCTCAAAAACTGTTCGGCATACAAATTAGTCTGCTCAACAATCTCTGCCAAAAACACATCGTCCATAAACAACTGAAAAAAATGTACTGGCAAAAAGTTTTCAGTATTCACTCTAGACCCTGGAACACCAGTAAACTCTGGCAATGCCGGCTGCACCATGCCAGGGGCAACCCAGAGGTCATCACTTTCAAAGGGAAGTCTTGCAGCCCCAGCCTGCAGCCCAGATGCCTCTTGCCGCACTACACCAACGGGAAGCCTTGCAGCCGCAGGCTGCAGCCCAGAAGCCTCTTGCCGCACTACACCAACGGGAAGCCTTGCAGCCCCAGGCTGCAGCCCAGATGCCTCTTGCCGCACTATCGGCACATCAGTCTCCTCCTCTTACACAGGCACTTCATCCGCACTAAGAGTATCTTCATCATCCGATGACTCCATACGGAGAGAAAACTCACTGCCAGAATCGTCCCCTGCCTCCTCTCCCTCAGATGCAGAGTCAGTCTCTGAACCATGGTCAGAGGAAGACTCAAACAGCAAACCAACAACCTGCTGAGCAGTAATCCTGCGGTTAGCCATAATACTTACTAAGATAGAAGACTGCACAAACAAGTCACCAACAATGTGCAAACCAAGTAAGTAAAGAAATGTGTACCTTTATCACAAAGATCAATGTACTCAAAAACTATACAATTAAATTACAAGAGACAGCTGCACTCACCAGAAACCAACTCTGCAGTGACACAGCAAAACACCAACGATATCCAACTAGAAAGAAGAAAAAAAAACAAATTACTCACAAGACAACAAAATACACATCGAGCACCAATGCAAAAAGTTTTTGACACTCAAAAACCAAACATACTGCTATTATTACACCATTTGCAAAAAAATTCATGCAGAGAAATCAAACACATTTACATTGTACAAAAAAAAGTCTCTTACCAAACTACACAAACAGCAGAACCACCAGTAACAAAACGGCAAACTGAAAAGAGCAAAAGCCTTCACCTAGAACAAAAAAGTAAAAAAAAAACATTACAATTGCAATTCACAAAAAATATAACAATAAACATAACATGCTATGTTACTACCCAAATGGTCAATCGGGTTGTGTGCCAGGTGGGGCAGAAAACAGCAGGTAAAAAAAGGCTACTCTGTCCCAGGGCGGGTGGGCCAAATACACATTATAAAAATTGCACCCTGGAAGCGACCCTTGCCCAAGGGGTCACTTCCATTTTTATTTACACTAATTCCCTGGTGTCTAGTGGGCTTTTCTGCCCCCCCCCCGGGACCAGAAACGGCTACACAAAAGAGCGATCTGCCCCTAGGGGGGGCAGAAAAGTCTTGAAAAATATTTGGGCCCCCAGGAAGCAACCCTTGCCCAAGGGGCCGCTTCCTTTGCTCAAAAAAACACATCCCTGGTGTCTAGTGGGCTTTTCTGCCCCCCCCCCCCCCCCCGGGAGCGGATACGGCAACAAAATGAAACCGATCTGCCCCCAGAGGGGGCAGAAAAGTCTTTTCACAGTTATGGGGGCCCAGGAAGCGACCCTTGCCCAAGGGGTCGCTTTGTGGTAAATAAAAATACCGGACTGAATTTCATACGGAATCTTAAAATAAAGTAAATAGCTCAAAATAACAAGAGGCAGAATCCGTGGTATAAGAGGTTTTCTAAATGGGCTTTATTCCATTCAAAATGGCCGACTCGAGTCGCGGCCTTCAGGTTCCGTCACCACGAGGGTTCAGGAAGTGAAGTACAATACTTTATTGACAGACATGTATTTTTATAATAAGTGCATTACAATGAAACGAATGTAGAAGGCGTAACATTTGATAAGAAAAGTGACAAAATGGGTACGTAATCGAAACTAGGCGTAATAAGGAATAAAAGAAACATGATTGGTTAGGATTATCAGACATAGGTGGATCTATAAGATAATACTTGGCATAGATGCGCGCGCAGCAGCATGACGTGTGATAGACGTGCAACTAGGGGTGAAGGGGACTTGACATTTAGCTCTACATGTGGAGACGAGAAGTCTGGGGGGTCAAGTCAACCTAATCCCCAATCATATCTACCATCCTATGTTTGGAGAACTATGTTATCCACAAGGAAGGACTCTCGGACAGAATCTATTCTATACTAACTGTGTGTGCGTGTACAAGCGTCTAAGTGTCTATATGAGATGCGAGGGGCAGAAAACTTTCCATGGCAACAGGGCTATGAATCACTTGTAGGAGGACGGAAAGGCTGAGTCCTTTGCTTGTGAGCTAAGGGAAATGTTTACCTAAATCACTAGACAAGGAATGCATCGGCTGAAGAGCAAAATAGATAATTCGAAGGTGAAATACAACTTCTTGGCAGGCAGGCGAAAACTGGCCGAGGCAGGCACCGTTAGCTGCACAGGGAGTAGGACAAAGTTCATGGATACAGATGCGAGCTCAAGCTGAAGCTGTCAAAGACAGAGAGCAGGGAAAGGCTTTGAGGACAGAATCGGGCCTACTTGCCTGAACTGTAAAAATGGAGTAACTTAGCCATATAAAGTCGGTGGCCTTTCATGTTTAGGAATCGAATATCCAGCCCATTGATGGCGGATCTGACAGAGAACATGTCGGCGGTAGACACACATATGTTTGCGTCTTAGAAACTGGAACCGGAGGGAACATACATGTACTTGTAACATGCATATAGAACCGTTGGGGTCCAAGATAGGGGACATAACTGATCAGGAAAATCCACATTTCCACATTCCCTCCTTGTCCCCTTCTTGCCCTTCAAGAGATATCAATCTTCATCATTCCATCGATTTGCTCATGGAGCATCATTTCTTCTTCCTTCTTCTTCCGGTATTTTGAACGAGAACTTTGATATGGGATGCATGATGTGGCACACAGACCACAAATCGCTGGTCCACATTGCAGACATAAACAACAACTGAAGAGCATAAGAAGGCCAATACCTAGGAAGGATAGAACTCTCCATCCCCAGGCTGATATCACATTCCAAAACCACCCGGACCACGTCCAAGTGCCTGGATTCTCGTGTATCTGGCTTACAATCTTATGAAGTCGTGTTATAGCTTTATATACAGATGGCGAATTTTCTGGTATGAATATGCAGCAGCTGGATCCGATGACCCTGCAAGCTCCGCCCCTATCGGCCAGGATGACGTCAAGGACAAGACGATTCTGGAGAACAACAATTCTCATCACTGATTGTTCCTCTGTCAGATTGCCTAGGGCGGCTATAGTCTCGTTTACTACAGCTTCAAGAGTCTTGGTTAGTCTACGTATCAGCTTACTATTTGATATTGTACCTATATAGGGAAAGATACCTTTATTGAAATCTACATACTTGTCCCATGCCGTCTCAGTATAATCGACAACTGGGAGATCTCTACGCTCTCTTTTATGTACTAAATGAACATTTCGATAATAATCAGGGGGAGCTAGGAAAACAGGTGGCAAAAGGAATGCTATGTAACAGGTACCATCCCAATCTAGAGGCAGACGCATATATGCCGTCTGGCCACATATGAAGTAAGAATGGCGAGAAGCTCTAAATGAAGATTTACCTTGATCACTATATTCTATTGTAGTAATGCATTGGCTATGGCCCATATGTATGGAACCAACTTTTCTTACACATAATTCACCTTTAACTGGAAATACTGACATAGTGGGCAGAATTAGTTCAACTTCGGATTTGACATTTAAAATCATAAGATTAGGCGTAAAATTACCTAATTTATACACTTCATTCTCTAAATCAGTTCCTGTTCTACTGGGGTGACCCTCCTTATTAGGGTGACAGACTTTGAATAAAACTAGATTCAGATTTCCCCATATCCAATGTTGTTGATAAACTGCTGTGTCTGGGTCTATGGAATTTAATAAACTAAACCATGCTCCACAGGAGCCATTGTGTGTGAACGGATGTGGAAAGAAAGGCAGAACTCCTTTGTTATTCTGATAGGGAGGGAGTCGGCCACACACCCAACAATTGGTGGCATTACTAGTCTGATGGGAATGATGTAACATACTAATGAATGTGTTATTGCGCAGCGCAAGTCTATAGGACAACTCATGTGGCGGTAGGTCACTAAAAGAATGTTCACCAGTTATATTGAAAGTACGTTTAGAAACAGGATAATACATATGCAACAATATACTTGCAGTAACTATTAAAAAACTCAAGGAAAACAAAATTAATAAAGTCACAATACAGTGGTTACGCAGTAATTTACAATAAGCATGTCGTTTCATTATGATTCTGGACTCTACATGATTCAGACCTAAGGGATACATGTCGGGACAGATTCAACCGCTTCACCTTGGAGAGGACTTAAACAATCAAATCGTCCGACAGCTTGGATCTGGACCTGAGTTTCTGTTTATAGAGTTCGGTGCTACTGGCCTCAGCCAAAGGTAGCTTTGAGTCAATGGGGGAAGACACACGGGGAGTACTGTTTGTGTCAGGAGGAAGTCCATGAAATTTCTTTATATGGCTGGAATGCACCCATCCTTTTCTTCCTTCGATCTTCACAGCTGTTCTGGTCGTCAGCAGGACCAACTTAGGAAGCCTCCACCTTGGCTCCAGTTGGGTTTTCCGATCAAAATTTCTGATGAGAACATAATCACCGGGAATTACATCATGAGGTTTCACCTCGGTGTTGTCGGGAAAAGCTGCGACTACCTGTGAACGACAAGATTGTAGTGCAGACATCAAGGAAGCCAGGTAATCTGTCAGCATATTACAGTCAACATCAGTTATTTTACGGGGTATAGGCGTCCCCCACATATTCGGTGGTCTACCAAAGATCACTTCATACGGGGATAGCCCTGTTCGAGAGTGTGCTACCATTCTCATGTAGAATAGCGCAACTGGTAAGGCTACTATCCAGTCCACACCTTTTTCCTGACATATTTTAGACAATCTGATTTTTAAAAGTTGATTATGTCGTTCCACGAGACCTGCTGCCTCGGGGTGTCGGACACAGTGGAATTTCCACTGATATCCCAATAAAAGTGAGACATGTTTCATTAATTCGGATGAGAAAGGCTGGCCGTTATCTGAATATACAACACGTGGTAAACCGTACCGTGGGAAGAATTCTCGAACTAGCTGCTTGGCAGTAGTCGGGGCAGTGTAATCTGATACGGGATACGCCTCTGTCCAACGGGAGAGAGCGCAGACAACTACGAGGACATATTTGAATCCTCGACAACGTTCCATCTGAATATAATCCATCTGGAGGACTTCAAAAGGATGGTCAGGAGGCTGAAATCCACCCTGCTCTACGGGAACACTCTTTCCTGGATTAAACTGACAACATATCATACAGGTACGAACCTTTTGTTTAGCTGCTGCTCGTAAATGTTTGTTGAACCAAATGTGCTGAATGCTGTCTAGCATAGCCTTCTCTCCTAAATGTGCTGGACTGTGAACTGTAGCTATAATGGCTTGAACCATGGAATCAGGGAGAAACCATACAGATTTCTCCTTCGTCATCCACCCTTGATCTGTCTGGATCCCTCCTAGTTCAGTCCACTTCTTTATTTCTTCTGCTGTGGCATGTGTCTGTATGTCAATTACGTCAAGTGCGGGATCCTTAATTGTCATACACTGTGTTGGTGTCTGAACTATTGGCTTTGTCATGTCTAATGTGCGATTCTGAGCAGTCTGTTTAGCTGTTCTGTCAGCTAAATCATTGCCTTGAGAAATGGTATCAGTAACCTTCGTGTGTGCTTTACATTTCATAATCGATATAGCAGTGGGTAGATGTATTGCGTCTAACAAAGCATGAATGAGGGGTCCGTGCTGAATGTGGGCACCATGGGAGGTTAAATAACCTCTCTCTCGCCACAGCACGCCGAAGTCGTGTACAACTCCGAATGCATAACGTGAGTCAGTGTATACATTAACTTTCTTATTTGTGGCTTGAATACAGGCTTGTGTTAGAGCAATAAGTTCTGCTGCTTGGGCTGACAAAGTATCTATACAATTTGTCTCAATAACTTCAGTGTCTGTTGTGACTGCATACGCGGCCACTAAGTCTCCTGTACTTGCTCTCATGCACGACCCGTCTACATACAACGTCAGGTCTGGATCTAGCAATGGAACGTCTGTCAAGTCTTGTCTAGGTTTCGTCTTTATTTCAATGATTTCAACACAATCATGAGCTAGTGGGTCTGTTCCAATTACAGGTAATAGTGTAGCAGGATTCAATGTATTACACCGTCGGATCTCTATGTGTGGTTGAAACAATGTCAGTTCATAACCGGTGAGTCTTGCTATGGTCAAGTGTTGTGTTTGTGTTCGGTTCACAAGAACCTCTACCGCATGTGGTACTTGTACTGTCAATGGGTGTCCTAATACTATGGCATCGCTTTGTCTGATAGCTAAGGCTGTCGCTGCCACTGATTTCAGGCATGCAGGCAAAGCCTGAGCTACGGGATCTAATGTACTGGAAAAATAAGCACATGGCTTGCGTGATCCTGCTTGATCCTGAGTGAGTACTGACAAGGCAGTACCTTCGCGTTCTGTAACAAAGAGTGTAAAATGTTTGCTATAACATGGTGTTGCTAAAACAGGTGCTTGACATAAAGCTTTCTTTAAACTTTCAAAAGCTTGTGTATGTTCTTGAGTCCAAGGGAGAACAGTCGATGTGGCTGCCTCCTGTGTGGTTAACTGAATGAGTGGTTTTGCTAGAAATGCGTACTGAGGGATCCACTGCCTACAATATGAAGTGAGGCCTATGAAAGCTCGCACCTCCTTTTGTGTCTGGGGTATTGACATGTTAGCAATTAACTGGATGCGATCTGGTGTAAGCTGCCTTCCCTCCTTGGACAGCGAGTGACCAAGATAAATAACTCGCTGAACACAGAATTGCAGCTTAGAAGGGGACACCTTGTGCCCCTTGTCGGCTAGGAAATGTAAAACTGTCAGAGAAGCTTTTTCACATTCTGACTCGCTTCTCGCGGTGATCAGCAGATCATCGACATATTGAAGCAGTGCAGTATTGACTGGCATGTGGATACTGTCAAGTTCTCGTTTCAATGCTTGGCTGTAGATGCTGGGGCTTTCTGTGAATCCTTGGGGAGCGCGTGAGAATTTAAAGCTGCGCCCATTTAAACTGAATCCGAACAAGTATTGGCTTTCCGGATCTATTGGGACGCTGAAAAAGGCATTCTTGAGATCAATTACAGTAAAGAATGTTGCTTCGGAATCAATTGCTGTCAATAATGATGATATATCAGGGACCACAGGGAATTGTGGTACAATACACTTGTTTAGTTCACGCAAATCAATAACCAATCGGTATACTGGTGGGGCAGTAGGATCAGTTCGTTTAAGAATCGGAATTATCGGTGAATTACATATATTAGAGTCTGTTTCTACAACTACTCCCTGGGCAATCAGCTCGTCAATGATTTTCAGCAAAGCCACTACAGCATCATGCGGTAACTTGTATTGTCGCATTCGTGGTAGTACCACTCCTGCTTTCAATGTAACTCGATAGGGTGTAATGTTCATGCAGCCAACATCCGTAGGGCCTTGTGCCCATAGATGTACTGGTAAAGTCTGTAGTCGGGGATCCATGTCTCTAGACACATAGTGACCTTTAAAATCACGCAAAAACAACCTTACTCCTTCCGGAGAACAACATATTATGGCTCCTAGTGCTTTCAGAGTCTTAATTCCTAACAGATTTTCTGGGCATGATTTAGTAAGCAATAAATCTGTAGTTCGTGTCAAAGGTCCTATCGTAAGTGGTAGAGGCTGTGATACTTCATTAACAATAGGTTTTCCCGAAAAACCAAGGGAAACATTTTGAGAGCCTGAGAGGGGTGCCCCTGGAACTTCACTACGTTTTATTGTTGTTCGACTTGCCCCTGTATCGAGTAAGAATTTTCTATTTTGACCTAATAATTCACTATGTACATAAGGTCCTTCTTGATCTACAGGAATCTCGATGAGTGGTAAGTCAACTTCCCTCTCTAGGCTGGTTCATGCGTAACGCTGATACTCAGGGTATTCATACTGTGCGGTCTGATACATTTGTCGTGTTGTGGTTTGTGTGGCAGTAGCAGGCAACGGTGGTGCAGCTGGCACAAACTGTATGGGTTGCTGTGAGGCTGGCATGGACTGTTGCTGAACTGGCATGGACTGTCCATGCTGCATAGCTCCTTGTTCATTCTGATCTTGTCTAACTAATCGTGGTCTCTCTTTTGCAATACCTGTAGCTATATTACGTTTCAGGACTGGACAATCATGTACATAATGGCCTAGTTGTTTACAGTAATTGCAGGTTCCTTTTACAGGAACTGCAGAATCACCAGAATGTGTCACGCCCTTTTTGTGACCATCTGCTGGTACTGTCTGAGAAACTAGCATTTTCATTTTTGTATCCTTCATGCGTCTATGCTCATGTTCTTGTTCATCCCTAATTCTATTGTGATGATACTGTAACATTTGTAGCATTTGCGACGGAGTGTTACTTTGCCAGGTACTCTCGAATTTCAATATTCTATTCTTCACTGGAGGCAATGCATTTTCCACTAATTTTGTCACAAATAGATGTGGATATGAGTCACTACTTGCTTTTATACCACTATTTATACCAAAACATTTTTCAAATCGAGCATAATAATCGCTTGTGTCTTCATCTTGCTTTTGTTTGCAGGCTGTGATTGCACCCCAATCTTCCTTTTTTGTAGTTAATAAACGTGGCAGTACCTGTACTAGTAAACCTGGTAACAGTTTAACTTTATCCCCGAGCCCTGAACCTGCAGTTCGGCCCCTTTCTTCCTCTGCTAATGCTGTCCAGTCTATCTTTTGGTCTCCTACTTCCCACTCCTTTTCTTTCAGTTTTTCATATATGCCAGCAGGCAAAAGCACCTTTAATATCGTCATAATATCAGGAAAGGTGTACTCTCCCATCAGTAACATGTCTTTAATTTCTCGGTGGAAACCCGCTGGGTCCTTGTCGTGACTAGGTACTACTTTCTTCATTTCTAATAATTCCATTTTTGATATGGGTGTGTAAACAAATACACGGTGGAACTCATTGTCTTCGCCTTTTATTGGGTGCACTTCTCGTAAAGGATTTTGTCTATCCATATAGTACGGTGCTCTTTCTCTGCGGGGCAGGGAGAGAGAATCTGGATTTACAAAAAGGACATACTGTTTACGTGACACTAATATCTCCTTAATTAGCTTGTTACTAGAACCTCTCCATCTGTTTGTGAGTAGTTCCGTTAATATATCAGGTAAAGGACCAGGGTCAGCATGTTGGCTCTTATATAATATGAGGAGTTGCTGAATCATATAGATTCCAGCTAAACGTTGTTCATCTGTACTGAGATTAAAAAACGTGTGTGCTACGGTCTCATCACCGTATTTTTCAGGACTGTCAATCCAGTGAACAGCTGATCTGGCTAATTCTTGCTCATCCATGGAATCGAGGAGGTGGTAACCCCTTCGTTCTCGTAGTATCTTATCTGCGGCTTGAAACGAATGTTCAGGAGATTTCAGATTTATTACAGGCGTCGGATACGTTCTGTTATTATTTGGACATACAGAGTGTATGGGATCAGAAAAACATCTAGCATTATCACAGGATCTTCCTCTGCCTACATAGGCTATGGTCTCTGACTGTCTTGCGGAATTCCCTGATTCGGACACTTCATCTTGCTCATACTCGTCTGTTCCCAATCTTTCTTCATGAATACGCTCTATTTCTTTACGGATTTTTCGGCACATGGCTATTATACAATTTTGCTTATCGTGTCTCCCTTCTGATATATTCTGACTCCATCTTGTAAGAATAAGCATTGCATTCGGGTCTACCCCCGGACGATCTTGATTTCTGATTACACAGTTTATGAGGAAACGTAACAGTTCCCCTTGTATTTCTACTTTCTGGAATTCCATAGCTCTGTTAATACATCCTGGATCTCGTCCCGTTTGAACAAAATGATATATGTTATCTAGATGCGTAGTCATTCCTGGTAACCTCGCTAAATACTCGGCGGCTCGCCTGATACGTAATGATGCCAGGACCATTTCGTCCTCTTTACCAACCACCGGGTCATATCTACAATTAACAAGGAGTTCCTTAAGCGTACGTTCACTTACGAATTTAGGTGTACGTGAATGTGCTGACTCTTGAAAGACAAGTTTATTTATTCTAGGTGGTGTGAAGGTATTGCTAGCCCCTCCCGTGGCCCCATCTGGGGCGTCGGGTGTGAATGGGTTCGTTGAACGTGACACAGCAACTATGGGTGTCGATACCCCTGTAGAGTCGACTGCGGAGACAGATGCGGAAACAGATGTGCTTGCCGGAGCTCGTGTCGGGACTTGCTGTTGCACGGGGACAGATACCTGATCCTGACGTTGAACCCCTCCGCCAGACGGTCTATGTGGTGTGGGGTTAGCATACTCGGGAGCTGCGTCATCTAGATATGAGGAAAGAAAAACATCTTCTGCGGTTCTGGGATGCCCTTTTGGATGTACCTTAATTGGAAATAATGGGGGTGGCAAGTCTTTTGGCATCTCTGGAGCAGCCTTAGGTAGTCCTTCGGCTAGAAGGGGATACATACCATTCGTAAGAGCATTTCTTTGTCTATTTACTTGTTCTGATTTCACTCGGATACCTTCCTTAATTAATAGATTTTCTTCAACTTTATTTGAACTTTCTCTACTCCTCTCTTCTTGTCTACGTGCTTTTTCTGTTCGTCTATGAGATTCTTTACGCCATAACTCAACAGCGTCTTTCTGTGACTGTCTGACCTTTCTTTTCCATAACTCTTCCTCCACTTTCATGATGCATTCTGCATCCCAGGTTCCCGCTACGGGCCACCTTTGACTTTCCGGCAATCCCTTGGTATAATCTACCCATAGATCAAGAAACAATATGGCATCTAAGCCATGTTTATGGTACATAAAATGCCCTGGAGTGTCCCTAGGAGGAATAGGAACTGCTTCTTCAAGCACCCCTTTTCTGGTAGTAATCTGTCTTAACTTCGAGAAGAGCGGCATATTTACAACTGATCTGATACTTACTCTTGAATTTTCTTAATACGAAAAACACAATAAATGAACAGTGAACAATGAACAGTCATTCATACCACAATATGCAAGACATTTCTGAATACTTTAAACATTAAACATTAAACATTATAACAATGATCGACAATGATGACAGTCTGCCTAACTAATCACCATGCTGATTTCTTGACAATAACTGAATACTTCGGAATACTTGATATACTGCTAAACAGTACATATACACTGCTAAACAGTGCAGACCGGATTTGTGTACCCAAATCCGTCTTGACCGGCACAACCTATGTGCGCGTAAACACGCCTCCCCGGTGATGGTACTCACCGAGTAGCTCCTTGAAACGGAAGGCCTCAGAGAATGGACAGGACTCGATAACTGCGGACAGCGGACCCTCTGGACATCGGAATTTCGGAAAACCTGGTGGGCCTCAGTATACCTCGGATCTTGCTCTCTCAGCTAGGCTCTGGTCGGGATACTTCGCACTTCTCACCGCCTCGTCTGGGTTGATCGCAGCCTCAGTCGCCCCCGCTTGACCGGAGGGAGCTTACAGGAAATCCTGCTGGTACGCGTTTATGGTCCGTCCAGCTGTGGCAGGAGACCGGGCCTGCAACGCACCGCCGGCGCGTGAGATGAGAAAGTGTCCCTGTTCGGGCGCCATTATGTGGTAAATAAAAATACCGGACTGAATTTCATACGGAATCTTAAAATAAAGTAAATAGCTCAAAATAACAAGAGGCAGAATCCGTGGTATAAGAGGTTTTCTAAATGGGCTTTATTCCATTCAAAATGGCCGACTCGAGTCGCGGCCTTCAGGTTCCGTCACCACGAGGGTTCAGGAAGTGAAGTACAATACTTTATTGACAGACATGTATTTTTATAATAAGTGCATTACAATGAAACGAATGTAGAAGGCGTAACATTTGATAAGAAAAGTGACAAAATGGGTACGTAATCGAAACTAGGCGTAATAAGGAATAAAAGAAACATGATTGGTTAGGATTATCAGACATAGGTGGATCTATAAGATAATACTTGGCATAGATGCGCGCGCAGCAGCATGACGTGTGATAGACGTGCAACTAGGGGTGAAGGGGACTTGACATTTAGCTCTACATGTGGAGACGAGAAGTCTGGGGGGTCAAGTCAACCTAATCCCCAATCATATCTACCATCCTATGTTTGGAGAACTATGTTATCCACAAGGAAGGACTCTCGGACAGAATCTATTCTATACTAACTGTGTGTGCGTGTACAAGCGTCTAAGTGTCTATATGAGATGCGAGGGGCAGAAAACTTTCCATGGCAACAGGGCTATGAATCACTTGTAGGAGGACGGAAAGGCTGAGTCCTTTGCTTGTGAGCTAAGGGAAATGTTTACCTAAATCACTAGACAAGGAATGCATCGGCTGAAGAGCAAAATAGATAATTCGAAGGTGAAATACAACTTCTTGGCAGGCAGGCGAAAACTGGCCGAGGCAGGCACCGTTAGCTGCACAGGGAGTAGGACAAAGTTCATGGATACAGATGCGAGCTCAAGCTGAAGCTGTCAAAGACAGAGAGCAGGGAAAGGCTTTGAGGACAGAATCGGGCCTACTTGCCTGAACTGTAAAAATGGAGTAACTTAGCCATATAAAGTCGGTGGCCTTTCATGTTTAGGAATCGAATATCCAGCCCATTGATGGCGGATCTGACAGAGAACATGTCGGCGGTAGACACACATATGTTTGCGTCTTAGAAACTGGAACCGGAGGGAACATACATGTACTTGTAACATGCATATAGAACCGTTGGGGTCCAAGATAGGGGACATAACTGATCAGGAAAATCCACATTTCCACAGCTTCCTACAACAAACTCACACATCCCTGGTGTCTAGTGGGCTTTTCTGCCCCCCGTGGGAGCGGATACGGCAATAAAATGAAACCGATCTGCCCCCAGAGGGGGCAGAAAAGTCTTTTCACAGTAATGGGGGCCCAGGAAGCGACCCTTGCCCAAGGGGTCGCTTCCTATAACAACAAACACATCCATGGTGTCTAGTGGGCTTTTCTGCCCCCCCCTGGGAACAGATGCGGCAAAAAAAACGAAACCGATCTGCCCCCAGAGGGGGCAGAAAAGTCTTTACATTGTATTTGGGGCCCAGGAAGTGACCCTTGCCCAAGGGGTCGCTTCCTATTCAACCTAAAAGCATCCCTGGTGCCTAGTGGTGGCATTCCTGCAGCACGATCGCGACGCTGTTCGCGATCGTTCTGCAGAAATGCACTGTATTGAGACATCAGGGGAGAGGAAATACTCTTTCCTCTCCCCGATGCCTCAATCACAAAGAAAATCCCCCCTACCAGGCGGTGGAAGGCACAGGGACCCGCCACACCCGCGGGCGTGGGGTCGCTCACTCCCTGCATGGGCCGGAGCGGAGGGGACTGCTATGAGGCGGGAGGAGACACTAGGGTTGAGGAAGACGCCCATAGCCGCGCAATGGGAGGAGATGCTTCAGGCGCTCAGACATGCTGAGGTGGGGGATGGGAGGGGTGAGCAGGGGGGGGGGGGGGGAGGCGACGTCAAGCCGGGCAGCGGAAGATCTGCCGGAGTGACCCCGTAGGGTTCCACACACAACACGCACCCGCACTGGGCGAGAGGGGACAATGCACCCGAACGCGTGATGGTGTGCTGCAGTTTCGTCACTTAATGCAATCGGGGGAGAGGGGGACTACACGGGGGGCAGGGTAGCGATAGGCACACTGGAGCTGGTCTACTTTTGAGGTGGTTGAGGTTCTTTCTGTTTGTTTTCTTATTGTTTCTGGACAGTAGCTGCGGATTCGGCTGCGGGACTCACCGGGATATCCTGATGAGCCCACGCGGGGGAAGGCAGGACTGCATATATCAATATTTGAGATTTCTGCCTCATTAGGGGTTCAATGCAGCTGGGCGGAGTTCATCAAGCTACGACCTAATTATGTGTCATTTAAGTGCGCTATGCACTGCTGTTATACTCAAGGAGCTCGTATGCTACTGTACCGAATGTCTGTATTGGTGTTTGACAAAACAACAAAATTAATAAAAACAGATTTAAAAAAAAGAAAATTCCCCCCCGCGGCCCCACCGGAGCACAAAACTCACCACTCCTTGCTGGGACGCCTGGAAGCAAATGGCTTCCAGGCGTCCCAGCGCTTCCTGATGACGTCGGCGCGCGCTGTGCACGCTGACGTCATGGGGAAGCGTGGGGGGGCTCGGGGGTGGCAGCGGAAACTCTTCCGCTGCCATCCCCCTCTGTGTGGGCACGATCGATGCCCCGGGGGGGGAGCGCCAGCGCTTCCCCCAGGGGCTGTGCTCATGACGGAGCGGTTCCGTCATAAGCACAGCCCAACCGATGCTCATGACGGAACCGCTCCGTCATGAGCATCGAAGGGGTTAAATGTTTTAAAAACAAAAACATAAACAAAAATAATATCATGAGCAATGCCAATAGCTCTAACTTTAACAATGCCGAGACCGTTGCATTATAAATGCTTGTCCTCATGTTATTCCTGAGAACTACTGTTGCAGGTAAGTAGCACATTTAGTTAGATATTGATTTTCAAGCAGGCTCGTTGTAATACAAAGGAACGATAATGCCCTCTCACATTGTTTCAGACTTTGTTATAATGTGCCTGGAAAATTACATGATACCTTTTATTTTAGGACGGTTGCGGAGTATCAATGAACACATCTATAATGCAAACGTTGTAAATTTGGGTACCCTGATAATCTCTATTCTTAATGGCTCTGATTCAAATGATGTTGGAAAAGGGGTAGGTTTTTACCTCGTGTGAGCTATTTCAGGTGTAGTTTCAATGGACAGCAAGCCAATTCGGTATTTATTGCACCAAAATTTGCTTAGTTTGCATTTTTACAACATTTTTCACCAGATAAATTTTGTTAGGTTTGGTCTACAATAATCTGTCCGGGTCGGTGCGATTATTTGTATATTACTCAGAATTTCGTACCATGTGCAAACAGGCGTTTGTGCAGGGATTAGAATTTTATCTGTAGATTCAGAATCGAGGCATAAGACTAATGCAAGTCTTTCGTTCCTCAAATGTAATCATTTGTGCTGTGCTCTAATGATGTCTCTAATTTTCTGTTGTAGTCCCTTTCCCTATTTAGTGGGCACTCTGGCTACGGTTAGCACTTGATGTATAGTGCTTCCAAAATGGAGCATTATTGAAAAGCACTGCAGAGATGGGTCTCTATGTGGCTTTTTTCCCAGTTGTTTTGCATTGAAAATGAGAAACACTTGCCAGCTCTACTTACATCCCCTCCTCTGTTACCTTACCCCTTCAAGGCCTTTAAACCCCACTCTGCTCTAACCTGACTTTGATCTTTCTTTTTTGCACCCTACTTTAAATTTAAGCATGCCTTAATTCCTTGCTGACTTCTCTCGCTCCCCATTCGTCCTCAGATTTGAGTGCTCACAATTGTGATCTGACACTGTTATAGGAGTGAGCGTGTGAGTGTGTGCGCGTGTGTGTGTGTGTGTACACCCGATTTTGTATAACTGGATGATTTTGCACATGTACATGCGCCTCTTTGTAGCAAGGGTAGATGTTCACTTCTTGAGTGATTTCTTATCGTCCTTCGTTCAGGAATCTATATTTGCTTTTAAGAGCTACTCCCTGCTGTTGATTATTTAATCAAAAATATGAGGGGGGGGGCGTATTATCCTGGCTTTGGCAGCATTTCCTTTTATGGTAACAATTGTGTTTTGTTTTTCTCCAGGCTGCAAAACTCGCAAATTATGCAAAATACCAACGTGTTTGTGATTCTCTTTTCTGCCTATTTGGGTTTGTGTTTGTCACCTCCAGACTGGGTATCTTTCCATTTTGGTAAGTACATGATGTTTTTTGTCCTATTGATCACACACAGCTTACTGTGATCACCACACATGATATAGCCTGTTGACTTGGTTTGTGCTTTTCCAGTATTAGATCTTTGATAGATTTACATGCTTGAATTATACCCTTTTGTTGAGC
Source organism: Triturus cristatus (assembly GCF_964204655.1). Taxonomy (NCBI): domain Eukaryota; kingdom Metazoa; phylum Chordata; class Amphibia; order Caudata; family Salamandridae; genus Triturus; species Triturus cristatus. Next base: position 1,204,838,730 of record NC_140585.1, on the reverse strand, counting down.
TGGCAATCCCAGCCTGAGGATGAATAAAGTTTCAAGTTTGTGGATGTATGACCAATACCAATGCTTGAGAACTGGAGTCAGACATTAGTGCATGATTTCCTACCAGCATGTTATGGCTCTCGGATCTTGTTTAGTATGGTTTCTAAAGTCTATAGACTCACTGCTTTGTTTTTACCATGCATGATAATTCCTGATGACATCCATAATATCTGTCTTATGTTGAACTCCTAGACTGGCTAACATCAGTTTTAAGAGTGGATGGATTCTATTTACTTTTGCCTTACCTTGCATGTATTGCGGAAGGAACTCCTAAATAATGTGCATATTAGGTCTGTAGACTTGCTTATCAAGTATTTATCTTTTATAGATTTTCTTTCTTTGACTATTCTCTGCCCTAATGCTGGAACCATTGGTTTCTTATTACCATTGCCCAATTAAAGACTACAGTGCAAAATGTTTAAAACGTCATCTGTTTTGTCTTTCACCAGCCTTCTCTTCTGCTGTTTTCCATTTTGTCCAGTATTGGGGTATCTTTCATAGATTCACATGCCTGAATCATTGCCCGTCGTAGAAGTGGGAGTCCCACGGTACATATGACAAAGTAGTAAATTCCATAGGCTATCATGGAGGTAAGGTAACCATGTATTCAATATCTTATCAGCCTCCTTTAATAAAAAAGGACCAAACTCAAAACACGACCAATCAGCAACCAGCACCCTCTAGAACCTCCCCAAAAGAGGCTGAATCCCTCAGATTTTCCAACACAAGTGTAGCTAGTAGTACTGTAATGCAGAGGAGCCTCTCCGGGGAGGAGGTTGGGTTGCATGTGAATCTATGAAAGATACCAGTACTGGATAACTGTAGTTACCGGAAAGTAAGTTATTTCTTATCCAATATTGGGGTATCTTTCATAGATTGACATGCCTGAATCAGAATAGTAAGCAGATATATATATATATATATATATATATATATATATATATATCAAAATTCCAAATGGTATGAATGCTGATGAAGCTCTATCTGTACATCTGTAGTCCGTATCTGCATGTCCTGTTCCGTACCCAGCTTCTATACTTTTTTACTTTAGGCTCACCTGTTTTCTTTTATAATATTTTTTGAGTTACTTGGTCTAGTTGTATACCAGATTTCTTCAGATATGTGATATCTTTATAATAGGTCTACCACGTGTTTCTTTCATCCTTCTCCTTTTCTAAAATTTATTTTATGTATAGATCAGAGTTTCTCTCCTTCTTTTTTGTCTTGCATACATTTCTCCTTTCTATTCCACTTTTCATTTGAGGGTATTTAGTTTGAATATTGCTTTTGTATTTTTCGGTTCCTTATTGTCACTAAGATAAGAGATTGTCCAGCCGCAGAACGATTTCTGTTAGCCCACTGGGGCTTGAAAATGTATGAGATGACTGTGTATTGATTTTCAATTTGATTCCTATTGGTCTTTATATATGTATTCAATTTAAGAATGTATATCTTTATTATCTAACAGTCATCCATTGAGGTGATCCGTTCCCTGTCTCTGGACTATACCTACGTATTATCACGGTATTTTCTGTTTAAGAGGATGAATTAAACAGTATTATACTCTTAGAGATACTAACAATATCCATAAATATGTACACTCAAATTAATGTGAAAGGAAATAATGGAGATGTATGCTGAGCAGATATCTGGGTGAAGTGTATACTTCTATGTCTATGTATTTACCGTTGTCATGACGATTTTTCAAGTAACTCTGCATTTAATGGCTGTCGAAGGTGAATCCCGTCGTAGTGATAAAGGCGGCTTGCCGTCGAAACGCGTTGTGGCCTTCCTTGTGAAATAAACCCACTTTTTGCTTTATCCTCACGGAGTCTACGCCTGTCATCATTTTCCTTGGCAGGGTTGGTTTTATATATATATATAGTTATAGTTAGCTGGACATTTCACTCGTAAAAAACCAATGAAATTCCCCCGTTATAGTTAGTGCAGGCAACTATAACTCACGCGACCGCAATCCTCTGCTGATGACGTCAGATATTACATCACTGATGACATATGTGTCTTTATGAAAAATAAATATTTGTAATATATGTATAGCTAAAGATTAATGGAAGAAGACATGGGTAAATAAGTGTCTAAATACAGTGATGTAATATCTGACGTCATCAGCAGAGGATTGCGGTCGCGTGAGTTATAGTTGCCTGCACTAACTATAACGGGGGAATTTCATTGGTTTTTTACGAGTGAAATGTCCAGCTAACTATAACATGTGTGAAACCTATGGTTTTTTAAGTGAATTTGCAAGGTTTTTTAAATGCTAATTCGTAACTATAACGTGTGTGAAACCTATGGTTTTTTCAGTGAATATTTAAAAACATATAAATATAATCTGCATATCTATATAAATATAAATTCATGCAAACATATACATATATGCATACATATGCATTGTATGTACATGAAAGTTTGAAAAACTCTAATACAAGCAAAGCTAAAAAGCCACCTAATTACAAACAGAATTGCTTTAACTTAAACGAGGGCGAGACCTATTGCATTTTCAATGCTTGTTTACTTTGATTCCATCAAGAAGGCATTCAGATGTGTCCCACATTTTCCATAAATTCTGAATGGTAGCACTCTAGTTGCTCATTAGATCACTGTAGTAAAGCTACTGCTCACCAGGGAAGTCTGCTGCTGGTATTGAAAGTGCATGTTTCAGTCTGTATGTCAGAATTTTTTAATGAAATAGAAGAGGATTTGATAAGTCACTCAAAATGTGCCCTCATTTTTCTTCTTTCCTCACTAATCAGAATTTCTATGGCAAAATAAACCTCCTCATTGTGTTCCTTTTAAATTAAACTACTCACTCTCTACTACTCACTCGCTACTACTTTCTACTACTCACTCTCTACTACTCACTTTCTACTACTCTCTACTACTCACTCTCTACTACTCTCTACCACTCACTCTCTACTACTCTACTACTCACTCTCTACTACTCTCTACTACTCTCTCTCTACTACTCTCTCTCTACTACTCCCTCTCTACTACTCACTCTACTACTCTCTCTACTACTCACTCTACTACTCACTCTCTACTACTCACTCTACTACTCTCTACTACTCTCTCTGCTACTCACTTTCTACTACTCTCTACTACTCACTCTCTACTACTCACTCTCTACTACTCTACTACTCTCTACTACTCTCTACTACTCTCTACTACTCACTCTACTACTCTCTACTACTCACTCTACTACTCACTCTCTACTATTCACCCTCTACTACTCTCTCTCTACTACACACTCTCTACTACTTGCTCTCTACTACTCACTCTACTACTCACTCTACTACTCACTCTCTACTACTCACTCTCTACTTCTCCACTACTCTCTACTAATCACTCTCTACTACTCACTCTGTACTACTCACTCTCTCTACTGCTCTCTCTACTACTCACTCTACTACTCACTCTCTACTACACTCTACTACACTCTACTACTCTCTACTACTCTCTACTACTCTCTACTACTCACTCTCTACTACTCTCGACTACTCTCTACTACTCTCTACTACTCTCTACTACTCCCTCTACTACTCACTCTCTACTACTCTCTACTACCCTCTACTTTTCACTCGCTACTACTCTCTACTACTCACTACTACTCTCTCTTACTCACTCTCTGCTACTCTCTACTACTCTCTCTACTACTCTCTCTCTACTCTCTACTACTCATCCTCTACTCTCTACCTCTCTCTACCTCTCTCTACTACTCTCTACCTCTCTACCTCTCTACATCTACGTCTCTACCTCTACATCTCTACCTCTCTACCTCTCTCTACACGCACACATATGCACATATATGCATTTATATATATATGTATGTGTATATATATGTATATACATACATATATAAACATATATATAATCTGCATATCTATATAAATACAAATATAAATGCATGCATACATATACAGATATGCATCTTATTTACATGAAATTTTGAATAACACTAATAAAAGCAAAGCTAAAAAGCCACCTAATTACAAACAGAATTGCTTTAACTTAAACGAGGGCGAGACCTATTGCATTTTCAATGCTTGTTTACTTTGGTTCCATCAAGAAGGCATTCAGATGTGACACATTTGCCATAAATTCTGAATGGTAGCACTCTAGTTCCTCATTAGATCACTGTAGTAAAGCTACTGCTCACCAGGGAAGTCTGCTGCTGGTATTCAAAGTGCATGTTTCAGTCTGCATGTCAGAACTTTTTAATGAAATAGAATAGGATTTGAGAAGTCAAAATGTGCCCTAAGTTTTCTTTCTGCAGCACTAGTCATAATTTCTATGGCAAAATGAACCCCCTCATTTTGTTCCTTTGCAAATTAAATGTTTTAAATGTTACCACTTTATTCCAATCAAGATGGCTGCAGGTGTGCCATACTTTTGTCATAAGTAAGACTGTTAGCGCTCTAGTTGTTCTTAAAAACACTCTGGGATTTCTGTCATTGGGCTATACTTGGACTACATCTCGGTGATATTTGTGCTACATTTGGGCTCTTTTGTCTCTGGCGGCCATCTTGGGAGACTTGTTATGAAGTTTCCTAATTTCCTCATTTACTGCAGTCTCCTCAGTAGGCAAACTGTCAGTTTTTTACTTTGATTCAATGAAGAAGGCATTCAGATGTGTCACACATTTGCCATAAATTCAGAATGTTAGCACTCTAGTTGCTCATTAGATCACTGTAGTACAGCTACTGCTCACCAGGGAAGTCTGCTGCTGGTATTTAAAGTGCATGTTTCAGTCTGCATGTCAGAATTCTTTAATGAAATAGAAGAGTATTTGAGAAGTCACTCAAAATGTGCCCTAATTTTTCTTTCTGCAGCACTAATCATACATTCTATGGCAAAATAAACCCTCTCATTTTGTTCCTTTTTAAATTAAATGTTTTAAATGTTACCACTTTATTCCAATCAAGATGGCTTCAGGTGTGCCATACCTTTGTCATAAGTAAGACTGTTAGCGCTCTAGTTGTTCTTTGGAACACTCTGGGAAGCTGTAGTAGAACACAAAGGAATCAACTGACAGTCTCTGCCCTTGTTGGATGTACATGTTTTACTGAGAATGTCAGACTTCATTCTCACATGACTGAGAAAGATAATGTGAATTTACAGAAAATATGCTCTCAGTTTAGCTTATAGATCACCGTCCAAACTTCTGTGGGAAAAGCATGTGAAAATAGTTTTCTCTCAAACATGATTCGTGATATCCCAGCAGAAGGCTTTTTCACATGGTAAAATCACCTTAGAACATACTACAATTCCTAAAATGAGTATGGTACCATCAACAAATGATTTATAATGTAACTAAGGTCTTAAAACCTTCTATTAACTGCAATGCTTTTTAATGAGGTGCTATCATGTATATTGGTCCCAAGATGGCTGCCAACACTTCTTGGATGAAGTGCTGACAGCCAATCAGATCTCACAATGAGATGTGTGGTTAGGCTCCGCCCAGATATGTATATGATTTTACTTTTGATTTTCTCAGGAACTACTGAACGGATTTACACCATATATGCAAAAGGCACATGCCTGACCTGAGGACTACCTCTTTGCCAAATTTCAAGTAATTCTGTTCAGCCGTTCTGGCTGTAGCTGTGTCTAAAGGTCCTATAGAAAAATGCATGTGGAAAACGCGTTTTGGGACCCCCCTTTTTTCTCGGCCCCCGCTTGACGAATCACCCCGAGACTTTCAGGGTAGGAGCTGAACGGAGCGCCCCATTCGTCAACCGGCGCCAAAGTTATTCAAAATAGAATTTTGAGATTTCCTATGGAAACTAGGTTGTAACTATAACTATCTACTGGCGACCGCCAGTAGATAATATATATATATATATATATATATATATATATATATATATATATATATATATATATATATATATATATTCACTGAAAAAACCATAGGTTTCACACATGTTATAGTTAGCGGAAATTTTACTGATAAAAAACCAATGAAATTCCCCCGTTATAGTTAGTGCAGGCAACTATAACTCACGCGACCGCAATCCTCTGCTGATGCTAATACTGTATTTAGACACTTATTTGCCCATGTCTTCTTCCATACATTTTTAGCTATACATATATTACAAATATTTTTTTTTCATAAAGACACATATGTCATCAGCAGAAGATTGCGGTCGCGTGAGTTATAGTTGCCTGCACTAACTATAACGGGGGAATTTCATTGGTTTTTTATCAGTAAAATTTCCGCTAACTATAACATGTGTGAAACCTATGGTTTTTTCAGTGAATTTGCAAGGTTTTTTAAATGCTAATTCCTAACTATAACGTGTGTGAAACCTATGGTTTTTTCAGTGAATTTGTACGGTTTTTTAAATGCTAAGTTACTTTACGCCATTCGTGGCGTGCGCGCCCACTTAACGCAGTTCGTTCCGTGCGTGCACGGTGCGCTTCGCGCACCGTGCGCGCACAGTGAGCACGCGGTGCGCTTCGCGCACCGCGCGCCCACTTTACGCAGTTAGTGCCGTGCACGCACGGTGGGCACGCGGTGCGATGACAAAGCAAGAAAGCACGTCAACAAATCTGTTTCTGCTTTCCTCCGTGACTATGGTATGGGTGCCATTTACCACAACAACTTGCGTTATGACATGCAAGACATTTATAGAGGAGATGGTGTGCACTTCAATGATGAAGGGAACAGAGTCTTCCTCTTGAACCTTAGACTCTGCATCGGTACTTACTTGTAGGTACCACTAAAAAATCATTTCATAAACACAACGGCTCTTTTTAGAGCCCCCTAATATCTAAACACTTAAATCTGATTTTCATTTTTTTTTTTTTTTTTTTTCTACCGTACGCTTACCGTAAGCTTACCGTACGCGTACCCCGTGATTTTTTTTAAAATCAATAAATGTTTTTTTTGTACTTTTCTGTCCTTCTTTGACCCCCTTACAAATGTTAGGGGGTCTGTAACTCTCCTCATTGCCCCCTTTCCTTGTTTTCACTCTTTTTTTTCAGAGTGAAATACACAAAATGGCGGCCGCCGCTTCCTGGTTTCGGCCGATTCGAATGTTTACTAAGATCTAAGAGCCAATCAGAATCGCGCTCGCGCACGCCACCGTACGCTTACCGTAAGCGTACGGTAAGCGTACCGTAAGCGGGCTCAGATATATATATTGATTTAAAGGCTATTTTCTCAGAATCTACTGAACAGATTTACACCAAACCTACAAAAGGCACTTCCTTGACCTAGGGACTACCTCTCTGCCAAATTTTGAGTAATTCTGTTCAGCCGTTCGGGCTGTAGCTCGTTCTAAAGGTCCTATGGAAAAATGCATGGGAAAAACGCGTTTTGGGACCCCCCTTTTATCTCAGCCCCCGCTTGACGGATCCCCCCGAGACTTTCAGGGTAGGAGCGGAGCGTAGCGCCCCACCTATTTTGAGAAATTCGCGAGGATTCGTTGACCGGCGCCAAAGTTATTCAAAATAGAATGTTGAGGTTTTCCTATGGAAACGTGGTCCTAACTATAACTACCTACTGGCGACCGCCAGTAGGTAATATATATATATATATATATATATATAATATATATATATATATATATATATATATTACCTACTGGCGGTCGCCAGTAGGTAGTTATAGTTAGGACCCCTTTTCCATAGGAAATCCGCAACATTCTATTTTGAATAACTTTGGCGCCGGTCGATGAATCCTCGCGAATTTCTCAAAATAGGTGGGGCGCTACGCTCCGCTCCTACCCTGAAAGTCTCGGGGGGATTCGTCAAGCGGGGGCTGAGATAAAAGGGGGGTCCCAAAACGCGTTTTTCCCATGCATTTTTCCATAGGACCTTTAGAACGAGCTACAGCCCGAACGGCTGAACAGAATTACTAGAAATTTGGCAGAGAGGTAGCCATAAGGTCAAGGAAGTGCCTTTTGCAGGTCTGGTGTAAATCTGTTCAGTATTTCCTGAGTAAATAGCATTTAAAAGCATATATATATGTGGGCGGAGCCTAACCACACATCTCATCCTGAGATCTGATTGGCTGTCAGCACTTCATCCAAGAAGTGTTGGCAGCCATCTTGGGACAAATATACATGATAGCACCTCATTAAAAAGCATTGCAGTTAATAGAAGGTTTTAAGACTTTAGTTACATTATAAATCATTTGTTGATGGTACCATACTCATTTTAGGAATTGTGGTATGTTCTAAGGTGATTTCACCATGTGAAAAAGCCTTCTGCTGGGATATCATGATTGAGAGAAAAATATTTTCTCATGCTTTTACCACAGAGGTTTGGAAGGTGATCTATAGGCTAAACTGAGAGCTTATTTTCTGTAAATTCACATTATCTTTCTCAGTCATGTGAGAATGAAGTCTGATATTCTCAGTAAAACATGTACATCCAACAAGGGCAGAGACTGTCAGTTGATTCCTTTGTGTTCTACTGCAGCTTCCCAGAGTGTTCCAAAGAACTACTAGAGCGCTAACAGTCCTACTTATGATAAACGTATGGCACACCTGAAGCCATCTTGCTTGGATTAAAGTGGTAACTCTTAAAACATTTAATTTAAAAAGGAACAAAATTAGGGGGTTCATTTTTCCATAAAAAGTATGATTAGTGCTGCAGAAAGAAAAATTAGGGCACATTTTGAGTGACTTCTCAAATCCTCTTCTATTTCATTAAAAAATTCTGACATGCAGACTGAAACATGCACTTTCAATACCAGCAGCAGTTTTCCCTGGTGAGCAGTAGCTTTACTACAGTGATCTAATGAGCAAAAAGAGTGCTAACATTCTGAATTTATGGCAAATGTGTGACACATCTGAATGCCTTCTTGATGGAATCAAAGTAAAAAAACTGAAAGTATTTCCTACTGAGGAGACTGCAGTAAATGAGGAAATTAGGAAACTTCATAACAAATAAGTCTCCCAAGATGGCCACCAGAGACAAAAGAGCCCAAATGTAGCCCAAATATCACCCAGATGTAGCCCAAGTATAGCCCAATGACAGAATGTCCCAGAATGTTCTTAAAAACAACTAGAGCGCTTACTGTCTTCATTATGACAAAAGTATGGCACACCTGAAGCCATCTTGATTGGAATAAACTGGTAACACTTAAAACATTTAATTTAAAAAGGAACACAATGAGGAGGTTCATTTTGCCATAGAAATTATGATTAATACTGAAGAAAGAAAATGAGGGCACATTTTGAGTGACTTCTCAAATCCTCTTCTATTTCATTAAAAAATTCTGACATGCAGACTGAAACATGCACTTTTAATACCAGGAGCAGACTTCCATGGTGGAGTAGTTTTACTACAGTGATCTAATGAGCAACTAGAGTGCTAACATTCAGAATTTATGGCAAATGTGTGACATATCTGAATACCTTCATGATGGAATCAAAGTAAAACACTGAAAGCATTTCCTACTGAGGAGACTGCAGTACATGAGGAAATTAGGAAACTTCATAACAAATAAATCTCCCAAGATGGCCACCGGAGACAAAAGAGCCCAAATGTAGCCCAAAATCAACCAGATGTAGCCCAAATATAGCCCAATGACAGAAGTGTGCAAAACACTTATTATTTTGTGTTTTTGCAGTGTTATATAGTGCAGACTTGTCAGGTATTGGAGTGCTTTACATGAGCATTGGTTACATCACACAAGAACAAATTCATTTTGGTTGTAGACATGGGGAGACTAAGTGATTTGACCAGAATCACAGAATGTCGAGCTGAAGCAGAAACTTCAACCTGGTTCCCCAGTTGCAAAGTCTGCAGTTCTGGAAGTAACACCACATCCTCTCCCCTAAGTGCAACATTTAATCAAGTGGTCAACTGGATAAAAAAACATAAAGATAACAAATAATTTAAAAGTGCTTTGTCGCTATTTGAAAACTCAGAAAATATGTCCTTATTTTAGTCTTTTAGAGCACTAACCATAATTTTGATGCCAATAAGACCCTCTCATATATGTAATTTCTAAAGGAAATGCTCTAGGTATTACAGTTTTGATTACATCAAGATGATGTCAGGCGTTCCACACTTTTGTAATAAATATAGAATGTTAGCAATCTAGTTGTTCATTAGGATACTGTTGAGAGGCAGAGGCCAGGGGCACGGACTCTGAAAATTGAAGGCAGGTAGGAGGGTGCAAAGGCAACAATTTAACCACACTGAGCAGGCAGGAAGGGCCGTGGAAGCACAACAGACTATGGAGGGCAGTGGAAAGGGGGGCAGGGGCAACAAACCAACAATACAGGACTTGCAAGAGAGGCTGTTGGAGGGAAGATCTATTACGGGTCAAGGAAGCTAGGGGCGGTCCCCAGATCCCCGGGAGCCACCACAGAACTGAGCAGGAGAGTGAGTCAGGGACAAAAGGGGCACCTTAATTTGAGCCGGGGTGCCTAGGAACGCTTGCTCCAAAAATGAAGAAAACAGACATATGAGACATGGAATTGGAGGCAGAATACAATGGCAGTTTAATGAGAAGATGCAACTTCAAAGAAACCGCAGAATAGAGACATAAAGTACAAAAAACAGAATCCAGATAATCATACAGCTGTCATAATATTCTCTGTATCTCAATTAATGTACTGACAGAGAGAGAGAGAAAACACATCTATAAATGCATCATGAGAAACAAGTTACACCAAGGAAAATGTTACCTAGGAACACTCACGTTTACTCTTAGAGCAAGCATTCCTGCAATTACAATACAAAATCTTTTAAATGCAAAAGTAAAGAGAACAATGGTTAAACATAACATGACATTTCATATAGGTAAAATAGAATAAGATACTTCAAGCAAAGCAGAGCAAGACATTTTAAGCAAAGGAAGACAAGAGCTCCCAGCTCTTGGGGAAAACCTGCACTGCCTGTTAACCTACATACAGACGGCGAGGTAGTCCGTCGATATCTGTGGGTGCTCCCTTTTTATATCATTTTGTGGGCTCCTTTGCACGCTACATCTACCTACGTATGCTACCCAAAAGCTTCGACTGCAGATTTTACCAGACATTTCGTCATTTACCCACTTAATGCTGACAATGGACTGGGTGAAAAGGTCAGTCTCTCAGGCCAATCGCTTATCGTAAGTTCCATAGAGCAAGCAGAAAATAATGGGTATTGTACGGGAATTCAATATATTCATGTATAAAATCTCCTCAGTTCTCCTAACTTGACGCTCTGCGGTTGCCACTTCCTTAAAAGCGGGAAACCTGCCCAGGAAGCAAGTACCAGTCCAGGATGCAGCCTACTGTATGTCGACAGCTTCAGGGGGATGTTGAACTTTGATACCGAGCACGGAGCACTCGGGTAGGGTGGGGGCTACTAGTTTGGATCAGAAGGCCTCGCAGACCTGCCTTCAGACTGCTATACACTAAAATTGCAGAGCTATGGTCAATTTAACAAAGAGGCCTACATATTGAACAGAAGGGCCTACACAGGGGTTTTATGCTGGCTGAGTGGTAAGGATGTCTCAGGATAATTATATAGCAATACAGGACCCGCTGGTCAATTTAATACGGCCTACAAATGCAGCTGGCAGGGCAAGGACAAGGGTCTCATACTTCAGGTGTGGACAGAACGGGCCAGGGGCCCCCTGTGATACAAAATCTACCCTCCTTCAAGGCTGTGGCAATGTAATAGACCATTGTGGGCAGAAGGAAGAGGCAATGGTAGTACAACCATACATGCCAACAGACCCGATTCAGCCAGGAAACGTCCAATGTTTTTAAGCTCAAATGGGCTTTATTTGATCTGTCTCCTGTCTACAATATCCTCTTTTTCAATGTAACTCAAAGGGGAAAATCAATACCCCAGTTTTTTTTCAAAATCTCCCTCTTACCAAGTTCAAAATGTTCGCAAGTATGGTACATTGGATCATGGAAGGAAATGGGATAGGGACATGGACTTGGATAACAGAGGACAGGAGGGACATGGAGAGGTGCACCAAACTGACCCTGCAGGGCAGGCATCAGGGTTTGCAGCAGCACAATACACCACACAGGGCATGCAGGACGGGAGTGCAGCACAACAATCCATAGAAAGCAAGAGGGAGGGGTCAGGACCATGCACATGGACAACAGAGAACAGAGGGGCAAGAGGCAATGGTAGCTAGCTGACCATAATGGACAGACAGGAGAGAAAGCTGCAGCATAACAGACCATAAAGGGCAGGAGGGACGGATCAGGGGCATTACAATGGAACAGACAAGCCAGGAGGGAGGGAGTAGGGCTGGGGGCAAGGGGGCAGGGCAGGAGCAGCAAGATAGCCATGGAGGTCAGGCAGGATGGGCACTAGAAGCAAGACACACCATGAAGAGCAACAGTGAGACTTTGATGGCATACACACAGACCATGGAGGGAAGGTGGGAGGGGGTCAGGGGCAGCTAACTGACCACACAGGGAAGGTGGGAGGGGCCATGGCAGCACAGAAGACCATGCATGGCAAGTGGGAGGGTTAGTGGCAGCACAATGGCTATGATGGGCAAGAAGGAGGGTGGAGGGGCATGCACAAAGGACAATGGAGGATAGAAGGGAGGGTCAGGACCTGTGCACAGACAAGAAAGTTCAGGGGAAGGGACCTCACAACAGACCACACAGGGCAGGCAGGAGGAGCAGTTGCAGCACAACAGACCAGGGAGGGCAGAAGGGTGTGGCAGTACAATGGACCATGTAGGACAGGAGGAAGAGGATAGGGGCATGGCATGTGGACAGGCAGGGTGGAGGTGGCAGGGACAGGTTACAGTCATCTGACAATGCTAGGCAGGTGGGAGGGGAGTGGCAGCTCAACAGAACACTCAGAGTAGATAGGAGTGGCAGGTCCATGGGACATGGTGGGCAAAAAGGATGGAGCAGGGGCATGCACAAAGACATCGGAGGGCAGGGGGAAGGAGAATAGGGGCAGCAAGCTAAGCACAGAGTTTAAGCAGGAGGTCAATGATGGGGCATAGAATTGGGCAATGGAGGGCAGGAGGACTGGACTGGTACATCATACTAAATTGAGGGCAGTGGCAGCACATCAGACCATGCATGGCAGGAGGGAGGAGGCTAGTCCATGGATTCACACAACAGAGGATAGGGAGGAAGGGGATGGGGCAGCAAGCTAACTGTTCAGAGAAGGCGGGTATTAGGAACTTTATTGTTTTTAAAACATTGTGTCTGTGCGAACTACTTAAAATATGAACAAGTATGCAGCATAATCTCACTTTTATTCAGGAAGAAGAGGACGTTTGTGACTGTGACTCCGGGCTCACTTGGCAGAAACACCCCCTGACCCTCCACCCCCTATCGCAAAATGTAATGCCCGTGAAAAGGGTAGGTGAACACAGTGTTATATAGAACATAGTCCTGAGAGCACGATTGAAAATGAAAACTAGATATAGTGTATGGTATAAACTATGCACCAAAAAGTGTGATATAAGATGAACCGGGCGTGAAATATAATTTGCAATACATTGTGCGCAATGACCGATTCATTGGAGAGCGCGAGATAGCACAGGCACTAGCGCGTGCTATGCGATATGCGCCTTGGAGTGTAATATGCACAGGGCAGTGTTGTGTAACCTAACTAGTCTCTAAAGTTGTAATATAAAATATGTGCTGGGGAGTGTAACGTTGCATATGCACTGTGACAAATATATGGATCCCAGATTGTAATATGTATGGCATAGCACTGTGCGTTATAACATAGGCATCGAGAAAGGCACGTTAGATGGGGCAATATAACCCGTGCGAAGACAAGTGTGGCATGACATATTCACGGGGTGGTGTTACAGTGCACATGGGCTAGAGAGTGTCATAGCATATGCACTAGCTAGTGGAATACAACACAGAGGTGTGTGGCACTCGGCAGGCAATGGTGGGTGTAACACAGCATTGGGCTCTGTCAGGAGCACGCTGTGACTCTCAAGTGATGTTCGTCCCCTTTCCAGAGAGTAAAATAAAAAGTATTACACATCCGGCAGTGGATGTGTGTTTTATTAACCGTGAGGGGGGTTTCTTGCATAGTTTTGGTCGAATTTTTGTCGAATCCCCTTTGAATGGCTTGGTGTGCATGTGTATTAAATGTGCCCGTCAATAGCTACCCATGTTTGTATAAATAAACGACAAGGGTGTCTACCAGGATTAGGCACGGTAGGGCATCAGACATGTCAGAGCTTCACTAGTGGTGTAAATACATTCCACGTGGATTCATTGCATGCATAGTCGCCTTTTAATGAATATCACGCAAATCGTCATGGTGATAGGTACGTACGGTTTGTCCAGCATGTCCTAGGTGTGTCTATAAATATATATTTTTTAAAAATAATAAAAAACAGTGGCCGGCCCTGGGGATTGGGGTCAAAAAAATATAATTAGGAGACTGGCCCTGGGGGATGGGGTCATCAGGGCCAATAAATTAGAATAAGAAGGGGAACCAAACAGCCCCCCTTCTTAAAAAACTAAAATAAATAAAAGACTGGCATCGTGCCGGAGGCCATGCCCCCTCCGTGCAGCACTCTGCAAACGCGCCCCCAACAGGCATCTCCAGTATGCGCCAGGGAGCTGCGCTGCAGCCAGGTGTTCTGAGGCCAAGCCCCTTTTTACACCTCTCTGCAACGCAGCTCTGTGGCGCTTACTGGAGGTACCTAGTGGTCTAGTTTGACCCTAGGGACCCTTAGGATTCAAGGGGACCCTCAACTTAGAACAGCCACAGGGCGCGTTTACACAGTGGTGAAGGGAGGGGACGGGGCCTGAGGTGACGTGTGCAAACACGCACTATGGCATGTTTTAAATTGGGGATATAATTTCCCTTCAATACTGAGGGCCCCTGGGGGCTAACTAGCCCACCAAGTGCTTCCAGTAAGCGCCACTGAGCTGCATTGCAGAGAGGTGGTCCAGGCCGTGCCACTTTTTACACCTCTCTGCAACGCAGCTCTGTGGCACTTACTGGAGGTACCTAGTGGGCTAGTTGGACCCTAGGGACCCTCAGGATTCAAATGAACTTAATCTCCCAACTAAAAATGGACACAGGGCGTGTTTACACAGTGGTGAAGGGAGGGGACGGGGCCTGAGTTAATGTGTGCAAAAACGCCCTGTGGCCTGTTTTAAGAGGTAGTTTTAATCCCCATGCCCTATTATACACTAGGGGCTTACAGAGGAGGTCATGCTAATCACAGGGGGACCCCAACGCATAATGTTCCCTAGTGTATGTAGGTGTTTTCACTGTATTCTAAGTGTCTTTTAACATAGCACTGGCTCTAGGACTGGTTAGTCAGACTCAGTTACCACCAGTATCCGTCTGAAAAAGTTGAGGGTACAGGATGATTTTGCAACAAGGCTTCTTTCTGCTCTTCTTTTTGTTCTTTCAGCACGTTATCCTTCTTCCTGCACTTATCTTCGTATTTGAGGACTTCTGTTGCTTCTTTCTGCACTTCTTTTGTTTCTTTTTGTGCATTTTTTCTTCTTTCTTCACATGTCCTATCTCTGTAGGCATAGTTAGAAATTAGCATTTAAAAAACCTTTGAAATTCACTGAAAAAACCATGGGTTTCACACACGTTATAGTTAGGAATTAGCATTTAAAAAACCTTAGAAATTCAATGAAAAAACCAAAGGTTTCACACATGTTATAGTTAGCTGGACATTTCACTCGTAAAAAACCATTGAAATTCCCCCGTTATAGTTAGTTCAGGTAACTATAACTCGCGCGCCCGCAATGCACTACTGATGACGTCACATATTACATCACTCATGACATGGTCACTGACATCACTCATGACATCACTGATGACATCTCAAATGACATCACTGATGACATCACTGATGACATCATCCAGTGATTGTGTGTTTTTATGAAAATTATATATTTTTTATATTTATGTATATCTCAAGGTCAAAGGAAGAATAAATGGGTATATAAGTGTCTAAATGGATACTTTTTTTTGGAATTTTTTTTGTGTAACTGACTGTTTAAGTGTATCATAGTGAATACATGGCTTACTGAGTAATCTTTAAATATTTAAATATCTGTATCAGTTTCTTACTTTGTGTATAAGTGGCTGCATGGGTTGGTGAGTAGCTACATGAGTGTCTATATAGGTTATTAGTTGGTTTTTTATCACTATGAGTGTCTGAGTTTCTGTATGGTTCGGTGGGGGGTATTACTTAGTGCATAGGTGCATGAATGAGTGACTCACTGTTTGTATGTGTTGAATACAGCATGTGTGCAGGACTGTATGGGTGGATGAGTGTGTGCATGGGTGTGTTAGTGAGTGAATGACTGTCTCAATAGTGTCTTTATGAGTAACTACATATGTTTTAAACTAGTATATGTGACTATTGGTGTATATAAGTGAGTATATGTGAGAGTGAGAGATTGGAAGAGTTCCTGTATGAATAAGTATGTGTTTCTATAAGTGATTGTTTAAAAGAGTAAGTATATGTAAGTTTCTGTAGAAGTAAGTGTGGTGGTGTGTGTATAACTGTATATGCAAGTAAATGGATGATTGATTCTTTATTAGCATGAGTGACTATGTGTGTGAGTTACTCTATGGATGAGTGGCATTGTGTAACGGGATGTACAGGTGTATGAGTACATATGATGAGTGAGTACATGTATGAGTGACTGTAGAGGACTGTTGGTGAATTACTGTATGTGTTTCTTAGAATTACTGAATAGGTTGTTGTAACTGATATTGATATGTTCATTATTTTGAACATTTTAGTTTCTATTTTTGAATGTGTGTTTCAATGGTTATATTAGGGGGAGAGGAGGTCTGCCACTCTATCACAAGGATGATGTCATCAGTGATGTCATCAGTGATGTCATTTGAGATGTCATCAGTGATGTCATGAGTGATGTCAGTGACCATGTCATGAGTGATGTAATATGTGACGTCATCAGTAGTGCATTGCGGGCGCGCGAGTTATAGTTAGCTGAACTAACTATAACGGGGGAATTTCAATGGTTTTTTACGAGTGAAATGTCCAGCTAACTATAACATGTGTGAAACCTTTGGTTTTTTCATTGAATTTCTAAGGTTTTTTAAATGCTAATTCCTAACTATAACGTGTGTGAAACCCATGGTTTTTTCAGTGAATATATATATATATATATTTCTGCTCCGATAAGCAAAACACGCACTCAGAAAGGTACAGCTCGTGGGCGTTTATTCACAAGGTAACGCTACGCGTTTCAGCACAAAAGTGCCTTGATCACACGTTAACCTCAAACCAATCAAGAACATCTTATGTACAAACACCAGTACTCGTCAAATGTAATCAACATAGTGGAAGGACACTGACATGAAAAATAATAAGTCGGCCATATTTGACTAGTTCCTTTCCATTAAATCCCTATTGCATCATAGAGATTTGAAATTCAAAACAGTGAGTCCGCTTAATTCAAGTGAGAAACCTGGACTCCATCTCATATGAATATTACGAGAATAACGTAAATATGCGCACAATTAGTAGTATCACATATATACAACAGAAACAACATTGTACTCGGTCTAGTGCCCGAAAGGAGTCAATTTCTTAAAATCAAAAGAGTGATTAGGCCAAATTTCAAGTAACTAGAGTGTCCGACTTCCAGTAAGGTGATCCCAATGGGTTCGACTAGGGATGTTCCAACAAGGTAATTAGAGTGCATCTAGATCCAAGGATCAAGAAAAAAATCCAAAAAAGGGGGGGGGGGGGGTTAAAGTAACAAAAGTGACAATGTGTATCTTAGCTTTATCGTGGTGAGGTGATAGTCTTCTATTCAGTTCAGACATGTGAAGATCAGTGCAGTGCTCAGGTTTTCTAAGGAGTGACGTGCCCCCGGCTGACTCCTAGAAAGAGGTAACAAGAACAATGATTAAAATGGATTAAAAACATTATCATCAATCAGTATTTGCAAGAACAATCAGAATACAATCAAACATCAGGACACAATGAATTATCATGGACACATTTAGACGGTAACTCTGAAAGTTACTCCGTATGCAGATGGGTTGCAAGTTCCTAGTCCAAATTATGTCCCCCAGGAAATTTGGTCTCCAATTCTAATATCCATTTAGATTCTCTAGTTCTAAGGGCAAGTTCTCGATTCCCACCACGCCTACCAACATTGACCTGTTCAATCGCATAGTATCTCAAAAGATCACTGTTTGATTGGTGTGCGGTTTGGAAGTGTCTGGCAATGGGATATTTGGGGTCTTTGTTATAGATGGCCCTCAAATGTTCCTGGACTCTCTTTTTAGCCATGCACGACGTACTGCCCACATACTTTTTGTGACAAGGACATTCCAAAATGTAGATTACATAGGTGGAACTACAAGTAAGAAATTGTTTGATTTGTTTTTTTGTATTGGTCCCTGGTATTGCAAACTCTTTAACCATCACACTAGACCGGCAGGCCCTGCAATGTCCACAAGGATAGAATCCACTGAGTCCTTGGATATGTTGGCCCCTTTTATCAGTGATGTCACTTTTCACCAACATGTCCCTAAGGTTACGACCTCTTCTGTATGTTATGAGTGGTCTATTGGTCAATTTTGGGCCTAAGATGGAATCGGATTTTAGAATTTTCCAATTATCAGCCACTATTTTTTGTACTTGTTTGGACTTTTGGTTGTAGGTAGTCATTATTCTAGGTGGTTGTGACGAGACAATGGGTTTGGGTATAGGGTTCAGGGTCTCTGATCTCTGGATGATCGATGCTTTGGAAAGGGCTTTAGTCAGTACCCACTCGGGATATCCCCTGTCCCGAAACCGTTGGAGTATGTTGCTACTCTCGTGTATGTAATCCGCCTCTTTGGTGCAATTTCTTTTAGCTCTTAAGAGCTCCCCATAAGGGATGCTCCATTTGAGTGATTCAGGATGGGAGCTCAGGGCATGAAGAAGGCTGTTGCCTGCGGTGTCCTTTCTATGGAGTTTGGAAATAAGTCTACCCTCTTGGATCGTGATACTAGTGTCTAAGAAATCCACCTGATGTTTACTAATGTTGTATGTCAGATGTATATTGTAGCTATTTTGATTGAGCTTTGCAATGAAGGTAACAGCCTCTTCCTTTGTGCCCCGCCAGATGACAAAAAGGTCGTCAATGTATCTGGACCAAAAATGTACCTTAGTAAAATGCTCCTTGAGATCTTCGTTGGTCCTAATTTCTTCTTCCCACTTCCCCAAAAATAAATTCGCGAAGTTGGGAGAAAACGCCGAACCCATGGCAGCGCCACGGATTTGCTTGAAAAAGGTACCGTCAAACATAAATATATTGTTACGTAGACAGAGTTTCATCATCTCTATAAGCATAACAGTATGGTTTCTGAATCCTATTTCACGGTTTTGTAAGAAATAGTAGCAAGCCTCCATACCCTGGGTGTGGTCAATGACAGTATAGAGGGCACTGACATCCATTGTGATAAGTATGGAGCTTTCAGTCAATGTGATGGTATCAATTTTTTTGAGAAAGTCAGTTGTGTCCTTGATGAAGGAAGGGGGTTGGAAGACATATTCTTTCAGGAAGTGATCTACGTACACTGACAGATTTTCATTGACACTTCCTATGGAGGATATGATGGGTCTGCCTGGGAGTCGAACCCCCAGGCAGACCCATCATATCCTCCATAGGAAGTGTCAATGAAAATCTGTCAGTGTACGTAGATCACTTCCTGAAAGAATATGTCTTCCAACCCCCTTCCTTCATCAAGGACACAACTGACTTTCTCAAAAAAATTGATACCATCACATTGACTGAAGGCTCCATACTTATCACAATGGATGTCAGTGCCCTCTATACTGTCATTGACCACACCCAGGGTATGGAGGCTTGCTACTATTTCTTACAAAACCGTGAAATAGGATTCAGAAACCATACTGTTATGCTTATAGAGATGATGAAACTCTGTCTACGTAACAATATATTTATGTTTGACGGTACCTTTTTCAAGCAAATCCGTGGCGCTGCCATGGGTTCGGCGTTTTCTCCCAACTTCGCGAATTTATTTTTGGGTAAGTGGGAAGAAGAAATTAGGACCAACGAAGATCTCAAGGAGCATTTTACTAAGGTACATTTTTGGTCCAGATACATTGACGACCTTTTTGTCATCTGGCGGGGCACACAGGAAGAGGCTGTTACCTTCATTGCAAAGCTCAATCAAAATAGCTACAATATACATCTGACATACAACATTAGTAAACATCAGGTGGATTTCTTAGACACTAGTATCACGATCCAAGAGGGTAGACTTATTTCCAAACTCCATAGAAAGGACACCGCAGGCAACAGCCTTCTTCATGCCCTGAGCTCCCATCCTGAATCACTCAAATGGAGCATCCCTTATGGGGAGCTCTTAAGAGCTAAAAGAAATTGTACCAAAGAGGCGGATTACATACACGAGAGTAGCAACATACTCCAACGGTTTCGGGACAGGGGATATCCCGAGTGGGTACTGACTAAAGCCCTTTCCAAAGCATCGATCATCCAGAGATCAGAGACCCTGAACCCTATACCCAAACCCATTGTCTCGTCACAACCACCTAGAATAATAACTACCTACAACCAAAAGTCCAAACAAGTACAAAAAATAGTGGCTGATAATTGGAAAATTCTAAAATCCGATTCCATCTTAGGCCCAAAATTGACCAATAGACCACTCATAACATACAGAAGAGGTCGTAACCTTAGGGACATGTTGGTGAAAAGTGACATCACTGATAAAAGGGGCCAACATATCCAAGGACTCAGTGGATTCTATCCTTGTGGACATTGCAGGGCCTGCCGGTCTAGTGTGATGGTTAAAGAGTTTGCAATACCAGGGACCAATACAAAAAAACAAATCGAACAATTTCTTACTTGTAGTTCCACCTATGTAATCTACATTTTGGAATGTCCTTGTCACAAAAAGTATGTGGGCAGTACGTCGTGCATGGCTAACAAGAGAGTCCAGGAACATTTGAGGGCCATCTATACCAAAGACCCCAAATATCCCATTGCCAGACACTTCCAAACCGCACACCAATCAAACAGTGATCTTTTGAGATACTATGCGATTGAACAGGTCAATGTTGGTAGGCGTGGTGGGAATCGAGAACTTGCCCTTAGAACTAGAGAATCTAAATGGATATTAGAATTGGAGACCAAATTTCCTGGGGGACATAATTTGGACGAGGAACTTGCAACCCATCTGCATACGGAGTAACTTTCAGAGTTACCGTCTAAATGTGTCCATGATAATTCATTGTGTCCTGATGTTTGATTGTATTCTGATTGTTCTTGCAAATACTGATTGATGATAATGTTTTTAATCCATTTTAATCATTGTTCTTGTTACCTCTTTCTAGGAGTCAGCCGGGGGCACGTCACTCCTTAGAAAACCTGAGCACTGCACTGATCTTCACATGTCTGAACTGAATAGAAGACTATCACCTCACCACGATAAAGCTAAGATACACATCGTCACTTTTGTTACTTTAACCCCCCCCCCCCTTTTTGGATTTTTTTCTTGATCCTTGGATCTAGATGCACTCTAATTACCTTGTTGGAACATCCCTAGTCGAACCCATTGGGATCACCTTACTGGAAGTCGGACACTCTAGTTACTTGAAATTTGGCCTAATCACTCTTTTGATTTTAAGAAATTGACTCCTTTCGGGCACTAGACCGAGTACAATGTTGTTTCTGTTGTATATATGTGATACTACTAATTGTGCGCATATTTACGTTATTCTCGTAATATTCATATGAGATGGAGTCCAGGTTTCTCACTTGAATTAAGCGGACTCACTGTTTTGAATTTCAAATCTCTATGATGCAATAGGGATTTAATGGAAAGGGACTAGTCAAATATGGCCGACTTATTATTTTTCATGTCAGTGTCCTTCCACTATGTTGATTACATTTGACGAGTACTGGTGTTTGTACATAAGATGTTCTTGATTGGTTTGAGGTTAACGTGTGATCAAGGCACTTTTGTGCTGAAACGCGTAGCGTTACCTTGTGAATAAACGCCCACGAGCTGTACCTTTCTGAGTGCGTTTTTTGCTTATCGGAGCAGAAAACTTTATTGATTCTTAACTCGGCGGTGGGATTGGCCGAGTGCAACACGCCACCTGACTATGGGAGATGGATCCCGGAAACAAATCCTTTTGTGAAATGATGGAAAATAAATATATATATATATATATATATATATATATATATATATATATATATATATATATATATATATATATATATTCAGCAGTCCTGTCTTCCTCCTTGCTCAATACTGACCACAAAGTGCCAAATAGATTTTTAGCGTGCTATTTTTATTTTCTCCACGGTCAGCACAACGTTTCGGCTGTTGACACACAGCCTTGATCACATGACCCCCCAGTGACGCACATGATTTATATATAGCCCGTGATTGGATGTTAGTCAGTTACAATTGCTATTTGAAAAAAGGTAGAGCTAAACAAAATACTTCTAATACAGAAATACCTGTTAAAATCCATAAATATTTAAATAACTCTAAAATAGCGTCATTGCTAAATACATGATCACAATTAATATGATAAATTTTTTTGAATAAATAAAATAATATCATTGAATATGTAAGACTATTAATAATAAAAAAGAGCCTACAATATCGGGTTTTCTTCAATGCCATAGTGACACGATGAGTTCCCTATTACATGAATTGTGCTCTACTAAATTATTATTCCAAAACCACATCGTAACTAGTCAACTATAAGTGCAAATGCTCAATTTGTTGTATCACAATTAGAAAAAGTGCAAAAGTAATATTGATTCCATACATATTAGTAAAAAAATTCCTCCTTATTACATCCTGAATCACGATACTGATCACATTAGTGCTCAAAAAGTGATAAAAAAAACTAAATAAATCACACATAATAATATGATGCTCAAAAAAGTTACAGTTCCTATTCTAAAATACATGATCTATTCATTGAATAAAATTAATAGCATTACATCCAATAAAAACTCTCATGATTTTATATCCAATCTTGTTTACAGATATGATCCCCCAGATCTAAATTTCTTAATAAAAATAGGTATTGGAGTTCCTAAAAATTAGACTTAGGTTATATTTACAAGAATGCAGGTAAGTGGATACACAGATTAAGTAAAAGATCCCATAAAATCATAAATATATTTCATAATACTTTCATAAAAAATTATGTAAATCTTCTCCTGTGTTTAATCCCTTCGGAATTCTAGTATCCAAGAGAAGAATATATTTAGATTCCAATTGTCTAAGTTGTTTTTCTCTATTGCCGCCTCTTATATTCTTTTTTACTGAGTCAATTACATAATAGCATAGGTCATTCAAGTTCTTGTTGTGAGCTAATTTAAAATGACGAGCTACTGGATAAGTGTCATCAGAATTGACTATTGCTCTTAAATGTTGCAGGATACGATTGAACACTTGTAACTTTGTACTACCCACATATTTCATTTTACAAGTGCATTCCAAAACGTATACTGCATAATCCGTGCGGCAAGTAAAAAGACTTTGAATTTTAATAGGATTCTTCTCAAATACACTTAGATATTCAGTAGTGTTAATGCCAAACTTGCATGCCCTGCATGAGATACATTTGTGGAACCCAGATTTATTAGATAGCCAATTGGTGGAGTTGACTACTTCAGGGTTAGATTTGACTAGTGCATCTCTCATTGAGGGCGCTCTTCTAAAAGTGATGAGAGGATTAGTCAGTAGTAGGGGAGCTAAGGTTATATCCGTTTTCAACAGAGGCCAATGTTTTGTTATGATACCCCTTATTTTCTTTTCTTCTACATTATATGTAGTTATAAGTCTAACTCCACCTTGGCTGTTGGGTAAATCCTCATCCTTGTTTCTTTGGCTCTTTTTTTTTAGATATAGCAGTGGTGTATAAACACTCCTCTCTTGTGTGGCTATTGGCTTTATCTTTGGCCTGTATTAGATCTTTTAAGTGATACCCACGAGCCAAAAATCTCATTAGGGCCTCTTCTTGGCATTTTTCCAAATCTGAATCCGAACTACATATTCTACGCATACGTAGAAATTCCCCGTAAGGTATGCTTTTTATAAGATGACCTGGGTGAGCACTACTAGCGTGAAGGATTGAGTTCCCTGCTGTCAACTTCCTATGTAGCCTGGTCTGAATTTCATTATCCCTGATATAAATTTCTACGTCCAGAAATTGGACAGAACATTTACTAATATCAGCAGTGAATTTTAAATTCAAATTATTCTGGTTAAGAACATTAATTAATGCTTTTTCAGTCTCTTGGGTACCTTTCCATATCATACAAATGTCATCAATAAAACGCCAAAATTTAATTACATTAGAGTCATACGTTGTTTTATGGATGCCTCTGAGGACATGTTCCTCCCACCATCCAACATGTAAGCAGGCATATGATGGGGAGAAACATGCCCCCATGGCAACTCCTCTCTGTTGCTGATAAATCTCCTTATTGAACAGGAAGTAATTATTCTCTAAACAAATTTGTATCATGCGCAATATCATAACATTGTGCTGACAAAAGTTAATATTTCGCTTGTCCAAGAAATATTTAACAGCATTAAGCCCATTAGTATGATGGATACTGGTATATAGGGTACAAATGTCCATAACCACTAACACATAATCATCTTCCCATTTTACTTCCTTTAACTTGGATAAAAAATGTCCTGTATCTTTTATGAAAGAAGGTAAACTCTCCACTGATTCGTGTAAAAAATGATCCACATATTTCGATATGGGTTCCAGGAGACTCCTTTGGGCCGAAATAATCGGTCGTCCTGGAACCGGCACTACCTGTTTATGGATTTTAGGAATAAAGTACAGAGTCGGTGTAACCGGGAATTCGTTCTTAAGGTAACCCAATTCTTGCTTGCTCAATAAGCCATCTCTTTTCCACTGATTTAGTTCTTTGAAAACATTTTCTTTTAAGTTCCTAATATCCATAACTGAGCCTTTTCTGTAGCATGAAACATCTTCCAAGTGTCTCTTAGCTTCTTCCATGTATAGTGTGCGTGGCCAAATAACAATATTGCCTCCTTTGTCGGCCTTGTTGATGATTAAATTTGAATTGCTTCTTAATTTTTTCATAAGTTTTGCATATTGTGCTTCCATATACTTATATCTCTTTTGTTTGCGAGACGTCATGAATTGTAGTGTTTTCAATTCTTCTACTACTATGTCATTGAAAGTGTCAATAGCGTCTTTAGGCATGAGTGGTATAAATGTCGAAGGAGGTTTAAAATGGCTGTTACATGGTTGGTTACTAGTTATGCCCATGGATATCAAATTCTCCTGAGTAGTACTTATATTGTTTTCTTCATCTGTGGATAAGGCATGTATAGTTTTTAGAATACCTATGTCTGCTACTTGAAATTTATTTGTGGGTTGTTGCTATAGGGAAATACTGGTTGCTTGTTCTTGTACTTTGTTAAGTTTAACATATTTTTGTAATTTTAATTTTCGAATAAATTTGAAAACATCAATTCTTGCTTGTATGTAATTGAAACTGTTGCGAGGGCAAAAAGACAAACCCAAAGATAGTAACTGGGATTCTGCTCTAGAGAGCTCTATGTCCGATAGGTTTACTACCGTATTATCCGGGGTTGAGGGTATAGAATTTACGGTTACCACTTCTTTCCCCTGCCTCTCTTGGCGAAGCCTCGCCCTCTTGCATTTCCTCCTTTGTTTGCGCCGCTCGTTTTTGCTGATACATCTCTTTGCTGTATCCGCGGCCTTAATGTTTGTCGTCTGTCCTCTATTAAAAAACCCAATTCTTCTGAGGGTGAGTAGTTTGTCACTGTTTGTATGGGTGTAGTATTTGTGGCTTCACCATCTTCTGAATCGATGCTACTGGTCGCTGGACTGTAATCCACATCTGATACTTCATTATCAGTGACATTTTGAACTGAAACTATAGGGTTTTTTTCCACTAATGCCTGTCTCTTTACTGTGTCATATTTACGGGCAAATGTGAAGATTCTCCCAGTTTCATAGTCGCGCTTATCCCGGGCAAATTTGAATTGTTTGCGGGTTCTTATGGTTTCTTCATATTTGGCCAGGCGACTGTTAATTTCATCTCTACTCTTTTTTATAAGTTCTTGATTCTGATGTTGCTCCAAATCCTGATTAAGTTGCTCTAATTCTTTCAAAATTTCTTTGCGATCTATTCTGCATACTTTATCAGGATACATACCATTTTCATTGATGCTTCCAAATTGTTGGTCGCCCATTCTTTAAGCATTAGGGGGTTAGGGTTTTCAAACGATGGAGCTATCAGAACTCTTAACCCCCGTGGTACACGTCCCACTTCTTTATATTGTTCTAATGAACGTTTCTCTCACCACTTAGTGATCTCATTGCGAAGCAGCTTTTCCAATTTCTTTGTTAGTGTTTTTACATCGTTCTGGGTTTTCATTTCTGTATTTTCTACTCGAATATTGTCATTCATACTCGGAAATTAAGGAACAGAGCATCCGCTAATGCCTCACGGCTCCGGAGCGTCTCCGCTGATGTAGACATGATTAGTGGATTATAAATTAACTAAGCAGCCGCTTCAAAACACTAATAGATTTCTTAGCGTGTTGACGTATAGAAAGTTCCAAAGGCACAATCCTCTCACCCGCTTATTCAAACAGTTCAATAAGCACTATCCGCTTACCACTAGAGATCCTCGATAGGATACTATACTATTTAGTAGCAGAGCGCGTTACAAAAGCCTCTATAATAATAATAATAATAATAGTTCCCAAGAACGTCCTCCGACATCCACTAGGTTCCTCAAGTCCCTTCCGTGTCTGCGGATATCTGTGCTGTGTATTCCAAAATGCGGGGGGCTGGCTATCTTATACTCCTTCCGGGTAAAGCACACAATCGCAGCAGCGAGATCAACCGTCTTGGAGCCAGCCCAGTAGCGAGAGGAGGGTCCGTAATGGCGGAAACAGCCGTATTCCACCAAATCGTAATGACTTTCAGCAGTCCTGTCTTCCTCCTTGCTCAACAGGTACAGACCACAAAGTGCCAAATAGATTTTTAGCGTGCTATTTTTATTTTCTCCACGGTCAGCATAACGTTTCGGCTGTTGACACACAGCCTTGATCACATGACCCCCCAGTGACGCACATATATATATATGCCTTCCCCTTCACTGCAGGTGACTCCAGTGCATTCTCCGCTCTGATGGACTCTCCAGCGCCCAGGGAAGTGACTCATTCGCCTCCGACCACTCCGGTGTCTACTGCGCAGCAGCCAGAACCAGTCTTATGACCTCGGGCAGCTCCTGAGCAGGCAGTTCCAGATCCGTACCCACCTTTTCCAGCTCCAGGTACGGATCCTTTGCATTGTATGGCATGTTTGCCAGGGTGGCTAACCCTTCTGGTGTGCCTGGTGGTGCCATGGGACCACTTTCCTTCAACATGGGCCTACCCCATAAATATGCCCAGGCACCCTTTATGCCTTTCATGCCAATGACTCCGAGTTGGCCTCTCCCGATGCCGTGGATCTCAACGCTGTTTCAGTCCCAAGAGGGAAAGATGGACTATTCCCCGGCGCCGCGGGGCTCCGGTCCGGTGCTGTCTCGACTTCGTGCGGCACCTCTAGCCATCCCTGAAGGACTTCCATCGACTCCGGCTCCGAAGTCACGTTCGCCGCGTCTAGAGCCACCGATACAAAAGATACGATTGGGAGGGGATGCACAGAGGCTTCTGGCAGAGGAAGAATTCCAAGAACTACAGGAAGAAGCGGAGGAAGGGGAGATAGTTGATACCATGTATGACTTTTAAGGGCTTCAGGAAGCTAGTGGTCTTGATACATCGCCAGAGTGGGAAGTCTCTTATCCAAAAGCTCTATGTTCTTGACCTTCTGGATTTGCAGTTGCCCACCGCAGAGGTCAAATCAAACATTCTGACGGAGGTTCTTCACTCTCCTTCAGTGATAGAACCTTTACTTCCATTCAAAGAAGCTTTGACAGCGCCCATTCTGGAAGCATGGCAAAAGCTTAGGTCTGCCCCAGCTATATCCAGAACTGTGGCAAGGCAATACAAAGCTGCGCCTGGGGATTCAGCATTTCTATCAATGCACCCATCACCCAAGAGCTTGGGGGTTCAAGCTTCATGTTCCTCGAAGCAATCTTCAGGTTCCTTTCCTTCCACTCCGGGGGGTAGGGACTCAAAAAAAACTGGAGCAGTCGGCTAAAAAGGTATTTTCATCAGCCAGTATGGCTTTAAAGTCAACTAATGCTACTTGCCTGCTGGGAGGCTACATCCACACGTTGATGGACTCTGCTAAGGATGTGATTCCTAAACAGCCAGAGGAGGTGCTGTTGGACACTCAAGCTGCCGCCCGCCAAGTTATTCACTCCGGAATTGACACAGCTGACTCCGTTGCTAGTGTGATGGGTTCATCGATGGCAACTAGGAGTCACGCTTGACTGAGAGGATCAGGTTTCTCTCCAGATGTTCAGTCCACACTGTTGGATCTTCCTTTTGATGGCTCTAGACTTTTTGGGACTCAACACTTTAAAGATAGTAGAGCTACTGCTAGATCTCAGGTTTGCAATCTCAGCCTAGGGTTCTTGGATACCGAAGATTTCGGAGCTTTGGAAAGGCTGCTCCATTTTGGGCCCGACCGCATCAGCTGCAACAACAGAACCAACTGTATAGGACATACAGAGGGAAGGGAAGAGGTCGTCTGCGAGGATCTGCTCGCCAACAAGTCTCCTCCTTCTCCTCCTCTCCTGTTCCTGCAAGTGGATGCACAGGGAAGCAGCTCGAGATACCACATCTTAGAGCATGTTGGACCCGTGGGAGGTTGGGTGTGCCATTTTCTACAAAATTGGAAATCTGTTACATCAGAAATTCGGGTTTTGAATCTTGTAGAAAATGGGTACGCCCTTACTTTCTGGGAGTTTCCCCCTCCTTTGCCCCTTCACCAGGACTGGTGTTCAGAGGACCATCTGTTGCTCCTGCAACAAGAGGTTTGGTCCTTACTACAGAAAGGTGAGATAGAGGTTTTTCGGTAGCAGGAAAGGTGTCAGGGATGCTACTCCTGGTATTTCCTGATGCCCCAAAAGGACGGGCGATTGAGACCGATCCTAGACCTCAGGGTCTTGAATTTTTACCTCAAACAGGAGAAATTCAAGATGTTGACCCTAGCTGAGGTTCTAATGGCACTGCAGCAGGAATACTGGATGGTGTCGATCGATTTACAGGATGCGTACTTTCACATTCCCATCCTGAAGTCGCATCGGAAGTATCTCTGTTTTACGATGGGATCTCAACACTGCCAGTTTGCGGTCCTCGCATTCGTTCATACATCCGCACCACAGGTCTTCACAAAGGTGATGGCGGTGGTAGCAGCACATCTCAGAAGGTCGGGGAGTCCTGTTTTCCCCTTTCTGGACGATTGGCTGCTCAAGGCAAAGTCGTCAGAGATGGTTCTTCATCATCTGCAAGTAACAACACAGCTGTTGTTCGACTTGGGGTTTTCGATAAATGCACCCAAATCTCACCTGGTGCCCTCTCAGCGCAACCTGTTCATAGGGACAATATTGTACACTTCTGTGAGTAGGGCATTACTGCCGCATCAGAGGATTCTAGACATCCAAGCTATGATTCCAATGGTTCAAGATAGAGCTGCTGTTCCAGTCTTGAAGGTTCTGACCCTGCTCGGTCTGTTCGCTTCCTGCATACTGTTGGTCAACCATGCACGCTGGCACATAAGGGCCCTCCAGTGGGGCAGGCAGTGGTTTCAACACAACGGAGTTCTCAGGGAGGTGGCCAGAAACTCTAGAGACACTGCAGCGGAGCTGTTATGGTGGAGTGTTCCAGGCAACCTGTCTCAAGAGAAGCCGTTTCAACCTCCTTCTCCTGTGGCCACAGTGATAACGGATGCTTCCACTCTGGGGTGGGGTGCTCATCTGGGGGATCTGGAGATCAAGGGTATTTGGTCTCCAGAGGAAAGATTGCTTCTCATCAACCTTTTAGAATTGTGCGCGATACGTTTGGTTCTCAATGCCTTTCTTCCCTCCCTTCGCAGTCAGTTCAGGTCCTGACAGACAACACTACAGCGATGTGGTACATAAAAAAACAGGAAGGAGTAGGGTTGTATCGTCTCTGCAGAGAGGCTCTGCGACTCTGGTCCTGGACTCTGGCCCATCTGATTTGTGTAATTGCAAATCATCTGGCCGGGGTGCTGAATGTGCGTACGGACAGTCTCACTCGGTAATACTCGGCCGATCTGGAGTGGTGTCTTCATCCGAAGGCTGTCCATCACATTTTCAGGATGTGGGGGGGTTTCCTCGGTTGAACCTGTTTGCCACTCACGAGAACGTGCACTGCTCATCGTTCTGCAGCCTTCTGCATCTGATGCAGGGACATGTTTCAGTTAGATTGGGGCTCACAGCTTCTTTACGCATTCCGTCCCATACCCTTAATACCTCCGGTTCTGAGTAAGATTTGCCAAGACCAGGCCCAAGTCATATTGATCGCCCCAGATTGGCCAAGAAGGGTGTGGTACGCAGACCTCCTTCACCTCTTATTGCACCCTTCGCTCCTTCGCCCTCTCAGGGCAGACCCCCTCTCGCAGTCGCAGGGGCAGATTTTACACCCCCACCGCCAGAGTCTGCACCTTCATGCCTGGAGATTGAACGGCCAAGCTGAGTTCTTTCTCTCTCCCACCGGATCCAGTGGATGTTATATTATCGGCCAGAAGACACTCCACCAAATCTGTCTATTCCGTTAGGTGGGCCAAGTTTGTTGAATGATGCGGAGAGCGGTCAATTGATCCTTTGCAGGCCCATTTTTCTGATTTTCGCTTTTTCCTTGGATCACCAGGGTTCTGCTGTACCAACTGTTAAAAGCCACTTGCCTGCCTTGTCGGCCTTTCTTTGTTTACCAGACCAACCCTCTTTGTTTAAGTCTCCTATAGTAATGAGATTCATTAAGGTTCTTACTAACAGGTTTCCTCCCACTCCATTTATCATGCCTCATTGGGATTTAAATTTAGTTCCTACTCTACTGATTGGGTCCCCCTTTGAGCCTCTACATAGTTTTCCATTGAGGCTCCTGTCATTCAAGACAATTTTTCTGATTGTGATAATCTCAGCTAGGAGGGTTAGTGAGCTACAGGCTCATAGTTCTAAGCATCCTTTCACCTCTATTCATGCAGATAAGATGGTTCTTAGGACCAGAGCTGCTTTCCTGCCTAAGGTGGTCACTCCTTTCCACCTAGGGCAATCTATTACTCTATCCACTTTCTATCCTCCCCCCTCACCTTTCTGAGGAGGAAGAAATACTTCACCTCCTGGACCCTAAGAGGGCGCTCAGCTTCTACCTGGACAGGTCTAAAGTCTTCATGCATTATATAGCCTATTATTCTCTTTTTGTAAAAAGGACCAAACTGAAACACATAACCAATCAGACACCAGCACCCTCTAGAACCTTCCCAAGAGAGGCTGAGTTCCTCAGATTTTCACCGCACTTCGTTGTGTAAGGGAGTCTCCCTGAGCCTGGCTCAGTTCTTCAGTGATTTCAGATTATTCAGACCTTGCCAGTCCTGTGGGAAGAAGAATGTTCACATTGATGATGCCCCCAAAGACTGTATTTATTGCCTTTATCCAAAGCATGAAGCAAGGCACTGTAAGATCTGCCGCACTTTCCCTACTAAAACCTTGAGCGATAGAGAAGGACGGCTTTTATTATGGTTAAAGAAGAATGACGCCGCTTCAGATGCAGAAAGTGATACTTCTTCTAAGTCTCATAAGAGACAGAGGTCGCCTTAGGGACAGCCTGAGGAGAAAAGGAAACAACCTAAAATCTTTCACATGGCAAAAGAATACCTTAATCAGGAGAAAAAACAAAAAGTCTCCTCATGGATTTCATCCCCTCAATCTGCAGGTACTTCTAAAACCAAATCTGCTAGGAAAACCTCCTCCAGTTTAATAGTCTTTACCTGCTACTTCCACAACTTCAACTATGTCGTCTTCCAGACCGTCGACGACGATAACTTCTTCAACGGCAATTCTGATGGATACATCTGCCAGTGGATTCCTCACCTTGTGAATATCCCCTGCGCCAGCAACATTCGGAAACTTTTGTAGCAGTCCACGCCGATGAGGTTGAAGACGATGTCACAGAGACACGGCTCCGCTCGCGACTCCGCTGACGTCACCGGCTCCATAAGAAGACCTAGTCGGCGTGATGACGTCAGTACCCTTTTTTCCGCTCCGTCGACGCCAACGGATTTCAGGAATCTCTGTTGGTAGCTTCACTGTTACTTTGTGTTTCTACTGGATTTCTCGGTTTCTTTTTCGAAAAGGATGTGAACAAAGAAATCGGGCTTCAAGCCCTGTCGTGAATGTGGCAAACATATGTCGATCACGGATCCACATGACAACTGTGTATGGTGTTTATCATCTGACCATGATGTGGAGGGTTGTTCTTGCTGTCACAAGATGAGCTCCAAGGCTCTAAAAGAAAGGGAGAGGAAACTCTTCATCGCTAGGATGAAAAAGGCGAAGAGAGGAAGAAGGAAGTCGAGAACGAGGTCAAGGTCACGATCGAGGTCGGCGTCTAAGTCGACTTCGGGGCATGCTTCAAGATCCAAGAAGCACAAAAAGAAGAGGAGACATTCTTCTTGACGTCACTCTGACAAGAGTTCGGCTCCAAAGTTGAAGTCACCAACTCGACGCCGTAAGGACTCTGTGTCTCCTTCACCCGTTCCGGATTCGCCTCCTGGTCCTTCTTCTCCAGTGGCTTCACCGGCTCCGGCTACATCTCCGGTTCCATCTCCGACACCGGTTCCATCTCCGACACCGGTTCCATCTCCGGCTCCGGTTCCATCTCCGGCTCCGGTTCCATCTCCGGCTCCGGTTCCATCTCCGGCTCCGGTTCCATCTCCGGCTCCGGGTTCATCTCCGGCCCCGGTTGAGGAGCTTCAAGCACCGGGTGAGCCTGCGCCGCCGCTTATTCCACCATCGGCGCCGGTTGGCCCGAGTCCGGTGATGCCTGACCAGTACCCTGCGTTCCCTGGACCAGGTCAGGACCCCTCACATTATTTAAATGCTATGTACGGGGTATTTTCGAGAGCCATGTACACCACTGGTGCACCTGCGGGTCCGATGGGTCCAATGGCCTTCAATTTGGGGGTGCCGCAAGTCTATCCGCAGGCCCCTTTCATGCCATTTTTTCCGGCGACGCCGTCTTGGCATCTACCCCCGCCGAGGACGTCGACGCCGCTCCCTTCTTCACCGGCGCCGGCTCGACCTCGTTCGATGCCGGCTGCTCCTGCGGATCCACGTTCGACGCCGGCACGGTCAGATTAGAACACAGCGCCGCCGACGCCGCTTGTTCGGATTCGGTCCAGAAGGGAAGCTCAAAGGGTGATTGATGAGCGAAGGGACCTTCTGGAAGAAGAAGGAGAGCTGGTGGAGTCTGACGAAGTTTTTGAAGAACTTAAAGAGGCTAGTGGATTGGATTTGTCTCCTGAGTGGGAAATTACTCGACCTTCCGATGAACCCTCGAAGGATGTGGCTCCATATCATGCAGTCATCAGGAAGGCTGCAGAACTGTTAGATCTTCAGTTGCCAACTACTGAATTCAAATCAAATATTCTGACTGAAGTATTGCATTCTCCTTCTACAGTTTCAGAGCCGTTGTTGCCTTTTAATGAGGCCATTATTGACCCTGTGTTGGAGGTGTGGCGTAAGACTTTTTCTGCTCCCGCAGTCTCTAAGACGGTTGCTAGGAGGTATAGCGCAGCTCCGGGGAACCCTGAGTTCTTAACATTGCTTTCATTGCCTGAGAGCCTGGTGGTTCAGGCGGCTTGTTCAGGAAAATCCAAGGGTGCTTTTCCTCAGGTTCCAGGTGACAGAGAGGCTAAAAAGCTAGATCAGTCGGCCAAAAAGGTCTTTTCATCGGCCAGCATGGCACTTAAATCAACAAATGCCACTTGCCTCTTGGGACGCTATATTCATGCACTCATGGACTCTGCGAAGAAATTGGCACCAAAACTATCTGAGGAGGATAGGGTTGGCTTTAATGAGATCTTGACCGATGCCCAGGCAGCAGCACGTCAGGTGATTCAGAGTGGGCTGGGCACGGCGGATTCAGTGGCAAGAGTCATGGGGTCTTTTGTTGCCACCAGGAGGGGTGCGTGGCTGAAGTCTTCTGAGTTTTCCCCGGATGTACAGTCGACTCTGTTGGACTTGCCATTTGATGGATCTGGTTTATTTGGCAAAAAGGCAGATGCTGCTCTTGAACGTTTTAAGGAAAGCAAGACTACGGCTAAGTCTTTGGGCCTTCAATCCCAGTCAAGGGGGTCGTTTAAAAGATACAGAGGTTTCGGAAGGGCAACCTTTCGTTCCTACAGGCAGACCCAACAGCAGCAGCAGCAGTAAGGCTCTTTGTCTAAAGGATACAGAGGTAGAATCAGGGTTCGCTCACGTGGCCGTCCACTCTCCTCCTCTTCCGCCCCTCCTTCCACCGCAAAGCAGCCCTAGATCCGCCATTCTGGATCATGTTGGTCCTGTGGGGGGCCGGCTTACCCATTTTCTACAAGATTGGGAATCAGTAACTACAGATCTTTGGGTTCTAGATCTTGTAGAAAATGGGTATGCCCTTCCCTTTCGGGAATTCCCTCCAAATTACCCTCCTTGTCAAGGAGCTTGCTCAGAGAACCACCGTCTTCTCCTACAGGAGGAAGTTGTTTCAGAAAGGTGCGATAGAGGTAGTTCCAGAGCAGGAGAGGGGTCAGGGATGCTACTCCCGGTATTTCCTGATTCCGAAGAAGGACGGCAGATTGCGTCCGATATTGGACCTCAGAATCTTGAATCTTTTTCTAAAGCAAGAGAAGTTCAAGATGCTCACCCTTGCTCATGTTCTTCAAGCGCTGAATCAGGAGGACTGGATGGTGTCGATCGACTTGCAGGATGCGTATTTCCACATCCCCATCCTGAAGTCGCACAGGAAGTATCTCCGGTTTACGGTAGGTCGCAACATTATCAGTTTGCGGTCCTTCCGTTTGGCCTTACTACTGCACCCCGAGTCTTCACGAAGGTGATGGCAGTGGTGGCAGACTATCTCAGAAGGTCGGGGATCTGGACGACTGGCTGATCAAAGCGGAGTCGCCAGAGAAGGTGCTGCGTCATCTGCAGGATACAACTCAGCTGTTGTTCAAATTGGGTTTTTCGATAAATGTGCCCAAATCTCACCTGGTGCCCTCTCAGCGCAACCTGTTCATAGGTGCGGTACTGGACACTACTGTGTGTCGAGCATTCCCTCCTTCTCAAAGGATTCTCGACATACAGGAAATGATTCCTTTGTTTTACAATGGAGCGGTCGTTCCAGTTCTGAAGGTCCTTCGCCTGCTCGGTCTGTTTGCTTCCTGCATTCTGTTGGTCAACCATGCACGCTGGCACATGAGGGCGCTCCAGTGGTGCCTCCGCAGGCAGTGGTATCAGCACAAAGGAAATCTCAGAGAGTCTGTGAGGATCTCCAGAGAAGCTGCGGCGGATCTGTCTTGGTGGAGCGTGGAGGGCCATCTGTCTCAAGGGAAGCCCTTTCATCTACCTCCATCGGTGGCCACAGTGATTACGGATGCGTCCACTTTAGGGTGGGGTGCTCATCTGGGGGATCTGGAGATCAAGGGTCTTTGGTCTCCAGAGGAAAGGTTGCATTACATCAACCTTCTGGAATTGCGGGCGATTCGTTTAGCACTCAAGGCCTTCCTCCCTTCACTTTGCGGTCAGTCTGTTCAAGTCCTGACGGACAACACTACTGCGATGTGGTATGTCAACAAACAGGGAGGAGTGGGGTCTCTTTGTCTCTGCAGAGAGGCCCTGCGTCTATGGTCCTGGGCTCAGGATCATCAGATTTGTCTGATGGCAAATCATCTGGCCGGGGTGCTGAACGTGCGTGCAGACAGTCTCAGTCGGCAGTTCTCCGCCAACCAGGAGTGGAGGCTCCATCCGGAGGTGGTTCGTCAAGTCTTTCTAATGTGGGGAACTCCTCGGGTGGACCTGTTCGCCTCTCACGAGAACGCTCACTGCCCGTCATTCTGCAGTCTCAAGTATCCGATGCAGGGAGCGTTGGGGGACGCGTTTCAGTTGAGTTAGAGCTCACGATTCCTTTACGCGTTTCCTCCCATACCCATGATTCCTCGGGTTCTGAGGAAGATTCGCCAAGACCGGGCCTAAGTCATATTGATCGCCCCGGTTTGGCCAAGAAGGGTCTGGTACACAGATCTTCACCACCTTTCCTCGTGCCCTCCGCTCCGTCTCCCTCTGAGAGCAGACCTCCTCTCGCAATCGTAGGGGCAGGTTCTACACCCCCACCTCCAGAGCTTACACCTTCATGCCTGGAGATTGAATGGGGCAACCTGAATTCTTTTTCTCTCCCACCTGATGTGGTTGATGTAATTTTGTCTGCCAGAATTCATTCCACCAAATCTATCTATTCCTATAGGTGGTCTAAATTTGTACTCTGGTGTGGATTGATTGATCCTTTGAAGGCTCGTTTATCTGACATTCTGCAGCTTGCCCTTTCTCTTGCTCAGCAAGCCTTTGCTGTGGCCACTGTAAAGGAATACTTATCGGCTTTGTCGGATTTCCTTTGCTTGCCAGATCACCCGTCATTATTCAAATCACCTATTGTTCTTCGTTTTCTTAAGGGCCTCACAAACAGGTTTCCTCCTACTCCCTTTATTGTGCCTCAATGGGACTTAAACCTTGTCTTAACTTATCTTATGGGTTTTCCCTTCGAGCCCTTACACAAGTGTCCCTTGAGGTTGTCGTCTTTTAAGACGGTTTTTCTTATTGCAATTACCTCGGCAAGGAGGGTAAGTGAGCTTCAAGCTCTGAGTTCAAAACCCCCGTTTTTTACCATTCATGCTGAAAGGATGGTACTCAGAACCAGGGCTGCATTTTTGCCTAAGGTGGTAACTCCTTTCCATCTGGGGCAGTCCA
This sequence comes from Triturus cristatus, assembly GCF_964204655.1. Taxonomy (NCBI): domain Eukaryota; kingdom Metazoa; phylum Chordata; class Amphibia; order Caudata; family Salamandridae; genus Triturus; species Triturus cristatus. The sequence goes on along the minus strand of NC_140585.1, from coordinate 1,204,801,744 downwards.
TTACCCTTCCTTCCTTCTATCCTCCCCCTCACCCTTCCAAGGAGGAGGAGAGACTTCGCCGCTTGGACCCTAAGAGGGCAGTGAGCTTCTACCTTGACAGGACAAAAGACGTTCGAGTTGATGACCAGCTCTTCGTGGGCTTTGTTGGATGCAGGAAAGGTCGAGCGGTGCACAAGCCCACCCTTTCCAGATGGATTGTCTTGTGCATCAAGATATGCTACTCTTTGGCTGGTAAGGAACCTCCAGAGGGTTTAAGGGCTCATTCCACTAGGGCAAAGTCTTCCACTTCTGCTTTGTCTAGGGGTGTTCCTGTGGAGGACATTTGTAAGGCGGCAACTTGGGCCTCCCTCCACGTTTTCGCAAAACATTTTTGCTTAGACACGGAGGTGAGGAGGGATGGACATTTTGCTTGTTCCGTCCTTCCGGACTTTCTGGTATAGAAGGGTGGACACCCTCCTCCGGGAGTGGGGACTGCTGTGGGAATCTATTCACAAGGTGAGGAATCCACTAGCAGATGTATCCATCAGAAGAACAAGTTACTTACCTTCGGTAACGCTTTTTCTGGTGGATACAGTATCTGCCTGTGGATTCCTCACTGACCCACCCGCCTCCCCGTTGTCCATCCTTCTATACCTTCAATTCTATTAATGGTGTTTCAAAATGTGTTTTGTTACTGTCAAAGGCATTGTGTTATTTCTTTTGCCTTTCTACTTATTCTCCACACTGTGTGTGTTGCTTTGTATATTATGTGCTGTGTATACTGTGTATATATTGCTGTCAGTCCGTCCGTGTGCCTCGAAGGCACGGAAAAAAGGGCGGAACTGGCGTCATCACGCCGACTAGGTCTTCTTATGGAGCCGGTGACGTCAGCGGAGTCGCAAGCGGAGCCGTGTCTCTGTGACGTCGTCTTCGACCTCATCGGCGTGGACTGCTACAAAAGTTTTCGAATGTTGCTGGCGCAGGGGATATTCACAAGGTGAGGAATCCACAGGCAGATACTGTATCCAACAGAAAAAGCGTTACCGAAGGTAAGTAACTTGTTTGTGTGGTTAATGGATCTATTGCATCAACATTGCCTTTATCGTCAACGACACTTCCGCCGTCGTTGGCATCCAAACCAAATGCCTCGACGTCGACCGCACCGTCGACGAGCAAGCATTTGTCGTCGAGAAACCCATCGCCGATGACGAGACAAGCGTCGACGACGACAACATAGTCGACGCACCGGTGTCGATGACGACTCCATTGTCGACGGCATGGATGTCGACGATGACATCATCTGCAATAATACCAAGGTCGCCGGAGGATCCGTCGACGACAAAGATTTCACCAGCAGTTATGTACGCCAGTTATGCAAAGGGTGCGCATGGGGATTAAAACCCCAAAGATTTCGCCTCTACCTCCCAGCAGTCTTCTGCCTGTTGAAGATACGGACGACGAGGAGGGTTAGTTTGGAGCGGCTTATAGCCCCCTCACAGTTGAATGTGAAATGTCAAGAGAATGATGACTATGCTGAGGAGCACCACTACTACCAACAGTATGAAGTTCCTCCTGCTCATTATAGACAATATAGATACATTAAGCAGCCTGTGCAACAACCTGCTCAATTCCCGCCAGCTTTACTATTGGATCACCAGAGTATGCTGCAGGACTACAGAAAGAGGTTCTCTCCTCAAGAACAGGAAATTGTAGTACCTCCACCACAGCCGGCAGCTCCAGCACCGTTGTTGCCTCCTGTGATGCCAAGTCCCATTATCCCTCTCCCTCCACAAGAGGACCGAGCTACCTCTGACGAAGAGCAGGAGGATGGGGAGATTCCTGACCCTGCGACACCCGCGGACGAATGGGATGATTACGTAGTGCCAACGCCTTCACCGCCACCTCATCGCCCTTCGGATTCACCTCCTGAAGACATAGGAGGTTTCCATAATATTATGGATAGGGCTGCTGTTAGGTTCCACCTACCAACTGTTGTACATCAGGAAGACTGCTTTCTTTATGAATTTAAGGAGCAATCCAGAAAAGGTGTGAGGTCAATACCCATCATCGATCACATTTGGCAGGAAGGTGTGAAAGTGATAAACATCAGCCTCTGTAATCCCTGTACTGCTGAGACTGGATAAAAAATATAGAGCCCCTGAGGACTCTCCCGCTTCTCTAACAGGTCACCCCAAAGCGGATTCAGTAATCTCTCAGGTGGCTCAGAGGCGCTCTAAGAATCCTTCGTCGATGGCAGCGATTTCTGTAAGGGCTGCAAACGCTCTGGCAATCCTGAGCAGATACGATTGTCAGCTATGGTCTGATGTAGGGGAGATGAAATTCTTCCGGAAGAAAATAAGGATGAATTTACTAAGCTCATCACTGAAGGAGAAAGAGCAGCGTCGGAGCTGATTGACATCGCTATGGACATTGCCACTACCAGTTTTAGGCAGTTAGTGAGTGCTCCGTCTTACGGCGTCAAGGGTGACTGAGAGCGACAAGTTTCCGACCGGAAGTGCAATCCAAAATTTTGGACATGGCTTACGATGGTGATAGCCTCTTTGGTAGTCACATTGATGAAGCTTTGACTGCGATCAAAAAAGATACTGACACAGCTAAAGCTCTGGGTACCCTTCAGTACCGCAAGGTTCCCTTTCAGGGAGCTCGGGCCAGGGTTTCTCAAACTACAGAAGTAATTATCAGCGTTCCCAGACCTATCAGTCTTACCAGCCACAACAAGTATATCAGCAATATAACCGCCAACCAACTACAGCTGGTTTCTCTCGACAAGTCAACATCCCAAGGCTGTGACTCCGGCCGCAAACAATGAGTTCAATCGGGTACCAGTGAGTGTGCCTCTTCCCTTAAAAGGTGCAAAACTCTCCATGAATTTACACCAGTGGCGCAAAATCACCTCAGACAAGTGGGTCCTAGATCTCGTATCTCACGGCCACACCTTGGAGTTTATTCAGATACCACCCAATACCCCCCCAGGGGATCGCATCCCCCTCGTCTACATATGCTTAAGAGGGAAGCGAAGATCATGCTTCAAAAGAGAGCAATAGAGAAAGTCAATTTTTCGCAGAGGAGGAAGGGTATCTACTCCAGTCAGCTCATCTAGTGGAAGCAGCAACGGAAGATTGCATTTCCCTGTTTCAGCGATTAGGCCTATCATTAAACTACCAAAAATCCTCACTCATTCCAAGCCAGAGAATGTGTTTTCTGGGAGCAATTCTGGACACCATTCAGAACAAGGCCTTCCTTTCCCAGGAAAGACAGCAACGATTACAAACGCTAGCACTAAAACTGTACAGAAAAAAGTGCGTTTCCGTAAGGGTGTTAAAATCTCTGCTAGGAATGCTTTAATTGGCAATAGACCTAGTGCCAATGACTTGACTACACATGACACCTCTTCAGGAGAAGTTGCAATGCCTGTGGATAAAGACCAAAGGCTCGTTCGACGACATAATAAAGATCACTCCTCTAATGAAAGAAGCTTTCCTCTGGTGGGCACAGTGATCAAATCTATCCAAAGGACTCTCTTTTCTCCCAGTTATTCCAGACTACGTTGTCACAACGGATGCGTCTATGGAAGGTTGGGGAGGACACTTACAGGACCTACAAGTTCAAGGAAAATAGTCCTCAGCTTAACGCAAAATGCATATAAACAGACTGGAGTTGAAAGCCATCTCTCTCTCACCCCAAGCTTTCCTCCCACAGATTCAGGGATCCTCTGTTCTAGTCCGCACTGACAACACCACAAGCGTGTTTTATAAAAACAAACAGGGAGGAACCAAGTCTCCTATCCCTGTCACAAGATGCCCAACAACTTTGTGACTGGCTAACTATCCACAAAATCTCTAACAATGCAACATGTCCCAGGTTTAAAAAATACCCTTGCGGATACCCTGAGCAGAGCAAACGAAGGTTGTCACAAGTGGGAGCTGGAACAATCTCAGCTGGACAGGATATTTTCCACATGGGGGAAACCAGAACTGGATCTCTTTGCAATTCCAAATGCTGGTTCTTCGCAAGCAGATTCCCTCTCCCAGAATCTCGGGGGAATGCGCTTTTGATGCGCTGGTCAGGGATCTGTGGGTATGCTCTCCCTCCCCCCATACCCCTGATTCCCAGTGTCCTCAGGGAGATCAAGTGGGAACGTTGTCGCATTCTGCTCATAGCCCCCAGATGGCCCAGGCAACACTGGTACTCAGAACTCCTCCTGTTGTCAGAATCGATACCCATTCGCCTTCTCCCAACGCCAACACTGTTTGTCACCCGGAAACAACCACACTGCAATTATATGCTTGGCTCCTGAATTCTTTGAATTTAAGAACATAAACATTGACCGGGACTGTAAAGAGATTATAGCCAAGTCAAGAGCTGACAGCACCAATAGAACATACAAACTTAAATGGAAGCGTTTTTGTATATGGTGCAAAAGAAAAGCCTTAGATCCTTTCCACTCTGCCGCTGAAGAAATCCTGCCGTATTTACTCTTTTTAGCGAAATCTGGACTCACATACTTCAGTTAGAGTTCACCTGGCTGCTATAACGAGATACAGACGATTGCCTAACTTCCCCTCGTTATGGTCATCAAGAATTGTGAAAGAGTTCATGAAAGGCCTGTTTAGGGTTTTTCCACCTATCAAGGCTCCACCTCCAGGGTGGCAACTAAATGTAGTATTGTCTCAGTTGATGAGGCAACCTATACAAAAAGCGGAACTGAAATTCTTAACCTGGAAGGTCGCCCTTCTCGTGGCTCTTGCCTCCGCAAGAAGGGTTAGTGAAATACAAGCGTTCACTATATATCATCTTTGCCTACGGTTTTCTAATGATAAGGCCATTTTAAGAACAAACCCTAAGTTAATTCCTAAAGTACCCTCTCAATTCCATTTGCATGAACCGGTTGTCCTCAGAACTTTTTTCCCTAATCCGTCCACACCGGCTGAAAGAACTTTACACACTCTTGACATAAAGAGATGTCTCAAGTTTTACTTGCAACGCACAAAAGAGCTCCGCAAAACAAATCAGTTGTTTGGGGTTTACGGTCTAAACTGCCAAGGAACTGCAGTCACCAAAGCTGCCATAGCTAGATGGGTAGCGAATGCGATAGTTTTGCCACGACAAGGCTGGCAAGCCTTTATCACGGTCTGTACGAGCACACTCCACTAGAGCAGTCTCCGCTTCTGTTGCTCTATTTGCCAGAGTACCACTTGACAAAATCTGCTGAGCAGCAACCTGGAAGGCAACCCACACGTTCTCACAACATTACTGCCTTGAGTCATTGCACAGAGCTGACGCAGCTGTTGGACAGGCAGTACTACGACACCTTTTTCACTAAGGTAAACACATTTTTCTAGATGTGTTCTGTATATATTTATGTGTATGTTAAAATATATATATATATATATATATATATATGTATGTGTGTATCCTTATGTTGGCAGGTTCTGGTGAATGTTGTTGCTTACGCTGATATACTCCATCATTTTCCATGTTTCACAGGGTACTAAGCAATATATTAGCACTACCCATCGTCCACTATAGTGCTTACCAACTAATACCTGTGCGTATATATATGGATCCGTTTCCATTATCCATATGGGGCACTGCTTGCTATTCTGATTCAGGCATGTAAATTTATGAAAGATATCCCAATACTGGATAAGAACTAAGTTACTTACCTGTAACTGCAGTTATCCAGTATTGGTATCTTTCATAGATTCACATGCACCCACCCTCCTCCCCGGAGAGGCTTCCTCTATACTACGGTACTTACCACACTTGTGCTGGAAAATCTGAGGAACTCAGCCTCTCTTGGGATGGTTCTAGAGGGTGCTGGTGTCTGATTGGTTATGTGTTTGTTTGGTCCTTTTTACAAAAAGAGACTAATAGGCTATATAATGCATGTTTGCATCTATGGGCCTATGTTTTTTCATTATTTCTATGTTATTTGTACCGTGGGACTCCCACTACGACGACGGGGAATGATTAAGGCATGTGAATATATGAAAGATACCAATACTGGATAACTGCAGTTACAGGTAAGTAACTTATTTCTTATGCAGAATAAAAATGTGAGAAAGGAAGAAATAAGGATGTAACGTAAAATAATTGCAATGGTGGTGCCTCTGTTAATCGAGATTCTGAAAGCTGAAATATATATGTACAACGTAGGGTAAAGTATGTAAGCCAGGAGCGCACTATAACCGATTGGCAAATTTCAGTTCCCCAGTCCTGAACCTTGAATTGTATGAAGTTGAGATGGACTAATGTTTTTTTGTATTCTATAGCAAAAAGCTGCTCGAGGAAATGGACATAATTTGATGCTTTGGTGGTTGGCTAACAATGTATACCTAATTGTTGCTGTATTTACTGCATCTAACAAACTAAAAGCCTGTTGAGCCGTCTCCATTTTTGCACCAAAACGCTACACCTTGGAAGAATAATACAGTTTAGACTAAATTGACATCTGCATTTTTGTTGCCATCTACTTAGTCATAGGGGGTCAATGAAATACAAGCTTTTTACTGAAGTGAGCGTTTCGTGAAGCTATGCAGACAAAAAATTGTACTATAGTAATAATAATTGAATTAATGCTCAATTCAAGATTAGACAGACAGTGGAATTACACTGATCTTCTTTTCAAACGCATGTACCCCAGATGAGAAAGAGCTTACATTCCTTAGATCTTAAGAACAGTTTTTTCTCTTCCAGGGGAATGAAAATATATATATATATATATATATATATATATCTGTCTGTCTGTCTGTCTGTCTGTCTGTCTGTCTCTGTCTGTCTCTGTCTGTCTCTGTCTGTCTGTCTCTGTCTGTCTGTCTCTGTCTGTCTGTCTCTGTCTGTCTGTCTCTGTCTGTCTGTCTCTGTCTGTCTGTCTCTGTCTGTCTGTCTCTGTCTGTCTGTCTCTGTCTGTCTGTCCTTCCTTCCTTCCTTCCTTGCTTGCTTGCCTGCCTGCCTGCCTGCCTGCCTGCCTGCCTGCCTGCCTGCCTGCTTGCTTGCTTGCTTGCTTGCTTGCTTCCTTGCTTGCTTCCTTGCTTGCTTCCTTGCTTGCTTCCCTGCTTGCTTCCCTGCTTGCTTCCCTGCTTGCTTCCCTGCTTCCTTCCTTGCTTCCTCCCTCCTTCCTTCCTTCCTTCCCTCCCTCCCTCCTTCCCTCCCAGGTAGTTATAGTTCGGACCTATTTTCCATAGGTAATCCGCAACATTCTATTTGGAATAACGTTTGCGCCGATTGATGAATCTTCGTGAAATTTTCCAAACTTTTGGCCTGCTCCGGTCCGCTCCTATCCTGAACATTTCACGGTGATTCGTCAAGCGGGGGCTGAGAAAAAAGGGGGGGGTCCCAAAACGCGTTTTCCCCATGCATTTTTCCATTGGACCTGTTGACGCAGCTACAGCCCGAACTGCTGAACGGAATTACACCAAATTTGGCAAAGAGGTATTCCTCAGTTCAGACTCGTGCCTTTTGCTTAAATGGTGTAAATCCGATCAGTAGTTCCTGAGAAAATCAAAATCACATAAATATCTGGGCGGAGCCTAACCACACATCTCATCGTGAGATCTGATTGGCTGTCAGCACTTCATCCAAGAAGTGTTGGCAGCCATCTTTGGACCAATATACATGATAGCACCTCATTAAAAAGCATTGCAGTTAATAGAAGTTTTTAAGACTTTAGTTACATTATAAATCATTTGTTGATGGTACCATACTCATTTTAGGAATTGTGGTGTGTTCTAAGGTGATTTTACCATGTGAAAAAGCCTTCTGCTGTGATATCATGAATCATGTTTGAGAGAAAACTATTTTCTCATGCTTTTCCCACAGAGGTTTGGGAGGTGATCTATTAGCTAAACTGAGAGCATATTTTCTGTAAATTCACATTATCTTTCTCAGTCATGTGAGAATGAAGTCTGACATTCTCAGTAAAACATGTACATCCAACAAGGGCAGAGACTGTCAGTTGATTCCTTTGTGTTCTACTGCAGCTTCCCAGGGTGTTCTAAAGAACAACTAGAGCGCTAACAGTCCTACTTATGACAAACGTATGGCACACCTGAAGCCATCTTGCTTGGATTAAAGTGGTAACTCTTAAAACATGAGGGGGTTCATTTTGCCATAGAAAGTATGATTAGTGCTGCAGAAAGAAAAATTAGGGCACATTTTGACTTCTCAAATCCTTTTCTATTTCATTAAAAAATTCTGACATGCAGACTGAAACATGCACTTTGAATACCAGCAGCAGACCTCCCTGGTGAGCAGTAGCTTTACTACAGTGTTTTAATGAGCAACTAGAGTGCTTACATTCAGAATTTATGTCAAATGTGTGACTCATCTGAATGCCTTCTTGATGGAACCAAAATAAAAAACTGAAAGTATTTCCTACTGAGGAGACTGCAGTAAATGAGGAAATCAGGAAACTTCATAACAAATAAATCTCCCAAGATGGCCACCAGAGACAAAAGAGCCCAAATGTAGCCCAAATATCACCCAGATGTAGCCCACATGTAGCCCAATGACAGAAGTGTGCAAAACACTTATTTTTTGTGTATTTGCAGTTTTATATAGTGCAGACTTGTAAGGTATTGGAGTGCTTTACATGAGCATTGGTTACATCTCACAAGATCAAATTCATTTTGGTTGTAGACATGGGGAGATTAAGTAATTTGACCAGAATCACAGAATGTTGAGCTGAAGCAGAAATTCCAACCTGGTTCCCCAGTTGCAAAGTCTGCAGCTCTGGAAGTAACACCACATCCTCTCCCCTAGGTGCAACATTTAATCAAGTGGTCAACTGGATAAAAAAACATAAAGATTACAAGTAATTTAAAAGTTCTTTGTCGCTATTTGAAAACTCACAAAATATGTCCTCATTTTAGTTTTTTAGAGCACTAACCATAATTTTGATGCAAATAAGACCCTCTCATATATGTAATTTCTAAACGAAATGCGCTAGGTATTACAGTTTTGATTACATCAAGATGACGTCCGGCGTTCCACACTTTTGTAATAAATATAGAACGTTAGCAATCTAGTTGGTCATTGGGATACTGTTGAGAGGCAGAGGCCAGAGGTACGGACTCTGAAAATTGAAGGCAGGTAGGAGAGTGCAGAAGCAACAATTTGACCACACTGGGCGGCAGGAAGGGCAGTGGCAGTACAGCAGACTATGGAGGGCAGTGGAAAGGGGGGCAGGGGCAACAAACCAACAATACAGGACTGGCAAGAGAGGCTGTGGCAATATAATAGACCATTGTGGGCAGAAGGAAGAGGCAGTGGTAGTACAACCATACATGCCAACAGACCCGTTTCAGCCAGGAAACGTCCAATGTTTTTAAGCTCAAATGGGCTTTATCTGTCTCCTATCTACAATCTCCTCTTTTTCAATGTAACTCAAAGGGGAAAATCAATACCCCAGTTTCTTTTCAAAATCTCCCTCTTACCAAGTTCAAAATGTTCGCAAGTATGGTACATTGGATCATGGTAGGCAGGAGGAATAAGGGTAGGGACATGGAGTCGGATAACAGAGGACAGGAGGGACATGGAGAGGTGCACCAAACTGACCCTACAGGGCAGGCATCAGGGTTTGCAGCAGCACAATACACCACACAGGGCATGCGGGACGGGAGTGCAGCACAACAATCCATAGAAAGCAATAGGGAGGGGACAGGACCATGCACATGGACAACAGAGAACATAGGGGAAAGAGGCAATGGTAGCTAGCTGACCATAATGGACAGACAGGAGAGAAAGCTGCAGCATAACAGACCATAAAGGGCAGGAGGGACGGATCAGGGGCATTACAATGGAACAGACAAGCCAGGAGGGAGGGAATAGGGGTCTGCACATGGAAACAGAGGGCTGGGGGCAAGGGGGCAGGGCAGGAGCAGCAAGATGACCATGGAGGTCAGGCAGGATGGGCACTAGAAACAAGACACACCATGGAGAGCAACAATGAGACTATGATGGCATACACACAGACCATGGAGGGAAGGTGGGAGGGGGTCAGGGGCCGCTAGCTGACCACACAGGGAAGGTGGGAGGGGCCATGGCAGCACAGAAGACCATGCATGGCAAGCGGGAGGGTTAGTGGCAGCACAATGGCTATGATGGGCAAGAAGGAGGGTGCAGTGTCATGCAAAAAGGACCATGGAGGATAGAATGGAGGGTCAGGACCTGACCACAGACAAGAGAGTTCAGGGGAAGGGGCCTCACAACAGAACGTGCGGGGCAGGCAGGAGGAGCAGTTGCAGCACAACAGACCAGGGAGGGCAGAAGGGTGTGGCAGTAAAATGGACCATGGAGGACAGGAGGAAGTGGATAAGGGCATGGCATGCGGACAGGCAGGGTGGAGGTGGCAGGGACAGGTTACAGTCATCTGACAATGCTAGGCAGGTGGGAGGGGAGTGGCAGCTCAACAGAACACTCAGAGTAGATAGGAATGGCAGGTCCATGGGACATGGTGGGCAAAAAGGATGGAGCAGGGGCATGCACAAAGACATCGGAGGGCAGGGAGAAGAGAATAGGGGCAGCAAGCTAAGCACAGAGGCTAAGCAGGAGGTCAATGATGGGCCATAGAATTGTGTTTATGAAGGACAAGGGTACCCCTTATGCGAACCTGGGGTGATACAATGTAGAAGAAAACAATGGTTCGGGATGGCCTAAGAAGGTCCAGGACAAAGAGAAACCCTTAAGAGGGTGGATGATTTTGTATAGGTTCAAAGACTCATACGGGAGAATGATACTTAATATAGAGAAACAGGGGACAGGAAAGGTCAATATATGACACTTATTTATTGTACATAGGATGAATTCAAGTGCTCACATATTTAGTGACAACAAGCGTGACGTGCAGGTGAGAGTGGACTTTTTTTTAAAAAAGAACATCGCATTGGCAACAATAGAGAACCATTTTTTCTTGGTTAAATCAGTACAAAAAGGTTCAAGTTGCGTAAGGTCGACGACGTTTCGAACTCAATTATTTGAGTTCATCTTCAGGACAAATGTGAGCATATGAACTCTAAATGTGGGAAATGCAAAAATAAGTATAATTAACTCATAAATAAGTCCCTGAACTGTAATTAGCATCACAATCAATTAAATGTAAGGTACATAGTGTTCTCCAAATAGTGATGCAAATAGAAAGATCCATTTAGGTGAAAATTGAGAAACTGGAAAAATAATCATGAAGACGAAAATTGAACTGTCTACTGCCCAAACAAATGGAAGCATTTAGCATTTACAGGGTTATTTTCAAGAGACCCGAAGGGTCACAAGGACGAATAAGCTATTAAAATTGCTAGCAAGGTAAGGAGGTGGCGTGAGGCCGCGCGAAGAAAATGGACCACTTACTTAGCATATGGGAAGGTAAGTAATGGGGTTGTCGACAGTTAAGGAAGTTGCAACGGAGGGCTCGCCAAAGCAGTGAATGCCTCGATAGAAAACAATGGCCTGGGGAAACGGAGTGATTTGTGGTTAGCCAGACGTAGTACGGTGTGGTTATGCGAGAATACGGGGTTGTGCCAGAATAGGAGGGAAACACTTACTCGAGTATAAAACTCAGTCCAACCTGCTCAACGTATGGAGGCGGGGTTCCGGTGCCGGGAAATTAATCTGCAATGGAGGGGGAGTAAGTGATTACCGTCAGGCGGATATTAAGGCCGCGAGAAAGGGGAGGGCGAAGAAGGTAATTGCAGAATTACTTACTCATTACAGGCGGCACACGGTTCAATCAATGGGGGTCTCGCGGGGGGTGGAGCGGGTCCTGGACGCGTGCAGGTACGCGCAGCGACTGGTAATGTGGTGGGAAGTGGAGGGTATTTGAGGAAACGCGTTGCTATTGGTTACGTGAAGCGAATGCAGCTGCGTGCATTGGAGCGCGTGAGGGCCCAGCGTCGAGAGTAGGCTCAGGAGGTGCCTGTTCTAAAGCGGTAGCGAGTGGGAAAGGAGGCATGCGAGTAGGTGCTCGATTGTTAAGTGCGGGAACAGTGCATGTTTCCAGAAAGCTGGACAAGCCAGTATGAAGACTTGCTAAGTCTAGATGGAATCAAATAAAAAATAAATTGCAAAAACATATAAGCAATCAGCGTTGCTAGAACGGAGGGGTTCTAGTAGTTGCGGGATCAGTCTTCAATCAAGTGTGTAAATATAGTACAATTGAAATGCAGTACATAAACGATGACATGGCTGAAAAATGGACAGGAATGCATACATGTGGCCGTAGGGTGGGCAAGAAAATAGACTGGAGTTTTCAAAAGTTAGTGGCACATGGGGCCACGGTATCTGGTTACAGAATGGTTCTGTATTCGTCCAGAGTGTTAAGCCCATGTTCGATAGAGCGGCATTTGAAGATCCATTTGCATTCCATGCGGTTAAGGATTTGTTGTTGATTTACTCCTTTGTGGTTGTGGTGTAGACTGTCAATCACTTGCCATGTGAAATCAGTTTCAGAGTGTCCTTTGGCCAAAAAATGTTCCACCAGTGGTGCCGTTTGTATTTTGCAGCGGATCCTACTCCTATGTTGAGAGATCCTGGTCTTGATTTTTTGCGTGGTTTGTCCGATATAAAGCAATTGGCAGGGACATTTAATACAGTAAACCACATTTTGTGAATTGCAGTTAGAAAAAAATTGTAAAGTGTGTTTAGTGCCATTATATTAAAAAAACTGGGTGTTACAAGTAGAATCACATGACATACAATTGTTAAACTTATAGTGGCCTTGTAGAGGAGGGAGGCCAAGGAAAGAATGTAGAGTATTGTCCTTGTGTGTAGGTTTTTGGGCTCTAACTAGGTGGTCCTTAATATTACGTCCTCTTTTGAAAGCAAAGAGTGGGGTGCCTGTGTTAAGTTCCAAGGGGCCTAGTACTGACCAATGCTTTTTAATCATTTTGGTAAGTTTGTTGCTGACTGGGCAGAAGGTAGTTACGCATGTGATCTTGTTGAGGGATGCTTTTTCTTTGGGTTGCAGCAGGAATTCACGGTGTGAATACCATGCTCGTTTCATTGAGCGCTTTACTAAACGTCTAGGGTAGCCCTGGTTAGTGAGTTTCTTGCACAGGATTTCAGCCTCCTGGAAGAAATCCTCTTTGAACCTGCAATTTCTACGAATTCTGAGAAATTGTCCATAGGGTAGGCCATCTCTCAGTGCCCTAGGATGACAGCTATCGTATTGCAAGAGGGTGTTACACTCTGTAGGTTTTCTAAATAGGGTAGTGTAGAGTTCGCCATCGGAGTTCTTGACCGTGACGTCTAGGTAATCCATTTTGTTGTTGTCAAAATTGTAGGTGAATTTTAGATCCGGCTGGATGTTATTGAGCCAAGCGCTGAATAGTTGGAGTTCGGTTTCAGTGCCAGACCAAATCATGAATACGTCATCTATGTATCTGCGCCAAACACGAATTTTGTTAAAGAAGGGATTGTTGTTATTGAGAATGAACTTGTTTTCAATGTCGTCAACAAAAAGTATGGCAAAATTGGGGGCAAAAATGGCCCCCATCGAAGTGCCTTTGCATTGCCTGTAGTACTGATCTTCGAACATAAAATAGTTCAAATACCCTCCACTTCCCACCACATTACCAGTCGCTGCGCGTACCTGCACGCGTCCAGGACCCGCTCCACCCCCCGCGAGACCCCCATTGATTGAACCGTGTGCCGCCTGTAATGAGTAAGTAATTCTGCAATTACCTTCTTCGCCCTCCCCTTTCTCGCGGCCTTAATATCCGCCTGACGGTAATCACTTACTCCCCCTCCATTGCAGATTAATTTCCCGGCACCGGAACCCCGCCTCCATACGTTGAGCAGGTTGGACTGAGTTTTATACTCGAGTAAGTGTTTCTCTCCTATTCTGGCACAACCCCGTATTCTCGCATAACCACACCGTACTACGTCTGGCTAACCACAAATCACTCCGTTTCCCCAGGCCATTGTTTTCTATCGAGGCATTCACTGCTCTGGCGAGCCCTCCGTTGCAACTTCCTTAACTGTCGACAACCCCATTACTTACCTTCCCATATGCTAAGTAAGTGGTCCATTTTCTTCGCGCGGCCTCACGCCACCTCCTTACCTTGCTAGCAATTTTAATAGCTTATTCGTCCTTGTGACCCTTTGGGTCTCTTGAGAATAACCCTGTAAATGCTAAATGCTTCCATTTGTTTGGGCAGTAGACAGTTCAATTTTCGTCTTCATGATTATTTTTCCAGTTTCTCAATTTTCACCTAAATGGATCTTTCTATTTGCATCACTATTTGGAGAACACTATGTACCTTACATTTAATTGATTGTGATGCTAATTACAGTTCAGGGACTTATTTATGAGTTAATTATACTTATTTTTGCATTTCCTACATTTAGAGTTCATATGCTCACATTTGTCCTGAAGATGAACTCAAATAATTGAGTTCGAAACGTCGTCGACCTTACGCAACTTGAACCTTTTTGTACTGATTTAACCAAGAAAAAATGGTTCTCTATTGTTGCCAATGCGATGTTCTTTTTTAAAAAAAAGTCCACTCTCACCTGCACGTCACGCTTGTTGTCACTAAATATGTGAGCACTTGAATTCATCCTATGTACAATAAGTGCCATATATTGACCTTTCCTGTCCCCTGTTTCTCTATATTAAGTATCATTCTCCCGTATGAGTCTTTGAACCTATACAAAATCATCCACCCTCTTAAGGGTTTCGCTTTGTCCTGGACCTTCTTAGACCATCCCGAACCATTGTTTTCTTCTACACGGGCCATAGAATTGGGCAATGGAGGGCAGGAGGAGTGGACTGGTACATCATGCTAAATGGAGGGCAGTGGCAGCACATCAGACCATGCATGGCAGGAGGGAGGAGGCTAGGCCATGGATTCAGACCACAGAGGATAGGGAGGAGGTGGATGGGGCAGCAAGCTAACTGTTCAGAGAAGGTCGGTATTAGGAACTTTATTGTTTTTAAAATGTGTGTCTGTGCGAACTACTTAAAATATGAACAAGTATGCAGCATAATCTCACTTTTATTCAGGAAGAAGAGCACTTTTGTGACTGTGACTCTGGGCTCACTTGGCAGAAACACCCCCTGACCCTCCACCCCCATCGCAAAATGTAATGCCCGTGAAAAGAGTAGGTGGACACAGTGTTATATAGAACATAGTCCTGAGAGCACGATTGAAAATGAAAACTAGATATAGTATATGGTATAAACTATGCACCAAAAAGTGTGATAAGATGAACCGGGGCGTGAAATAGAATATGCAATACATTGTGCGCAATGACAGATTCATTGGAGAGCGCGAGATAGCACAGGCACTAGCGCGTGCTATGCGATATGCGCCTTGGAGTGTAATATGCACAGGGCAGTGTTGTGTAACCTAACTAGTCTCTAAAGTTGTAATATAAAGTATGTGCTGGGGAGTGTAACGTTGCATATGCACTGTGACAAAGATATGGATCCCAGATTGTAATATGTATGGCATAGCGCTGTGCGTTATAACATAGGCATCAAGGAACGCACGTTAGATGGGGCAATATAACCAGTGCGAAGGCAAGTGTGGCATGACATATTCACGGGGTGGTGTTACAGTGCACATGGACTAGAGAGTGTCATAGCATACGCACTAGCTGGTGGAATACAACACAGAGGTGTGTGGCACTCGGCGGGCACTGGTGGGTGTAACACAGCATTGGGCACAGCCAGGAGCGCGCTGGGACTCTCAAGTGAGGTTTGTCTCCTTTCCAGAGAGTAAAATAAAAGTATTACACATCCGGCGGTGGATGTGTGTTTTATTAACCGTGCATAGTTTGGTCGAATTTTTGTTGAATCCCCTTTGAATGGCTTGGTGTGCTAGAGTATTAAATGTGCCCGTCAATAGCTACCCATGTTTGTATAAATAAACAACAAGGGTGTCTACTTGGAGAGTACCCACCGGCGGGGGCGCCGGGATTAGGCACGGTAGGGCGTCAGACACGTCCGAGCTTCACTAGCGGTGTAAATACATTCCACGTGGATTCATTGTATGCATAGTCGCCTTTTAATGAATATCACGCAAATCGTCATGGTGATAGGTACATACGGTTTGTCCAGCATGTCCTAGGTGTTTCTATAAATATATATATTTTTTTAAATAATAAAAAACAAAGGCAGGCCCCGGGGGATGGGGTCCCCGGGGCCATAAGTGGCCTGAGGAGGGGGCAACGCAGCCCCCCTCCTAAAGATTTTTTTTTTTTAAAAAAGGCCATGACCGGGGGTTGGGGTCCCCGGGGCCGATTAAGGCCTTGGGAGGGCCAAATGAATTTTTTTCAACAAAAAAAATTAGGGTGCAGGCCCTGGGGGATGGGGTCCCCAGGGCCAGTGAATTAGAAAAAGAAGGGGAGCCACACAGCCCTCCTTCTTAATAAAATAAATAAAACACCGGCATCGCGCCGGAGGCCACGCCCCCTCCTTGCAGCACTCTGCAAACGCGCCCCCTGGCCAGTTGTAAGTTGGGGTATTAATTCCCCTTCAATACTGAGGGTCCCTGAGTGCCAACTAGCCCAACAGGTATCTCCAGTATGCGCCAGGGAGCTGCGTTGCAGACAGGTGTTCTGAGGCCACGCCCCTTTTTACACCTCTATGCAACGCAGCCCTGTGGCTGTTTTAAGTTGGGGAAATAATTCCCCTTCAATCCTGAGTGACCCTGGGGGCCAACTAGCCCACCAGGTGCTTCCAGTAAGCGCCACTGTGCTGCGTTGCAGAGAGGTGGTCTAGCCCCTTTTTACATCTCTCTGCAACGCAGCTCTGTGGCGCTTACTGGAGGTACCTAGTGGTCTAGTTGGACCCTAGGGACCCTCAGGATTCAAGGAGACTTAATCTCTCAACTTAAAACAGCCACAGGGCGTGTTTACACAGTGGGGAAGGGAGGGGACGGGGCCTGAGGTGACGTGTGCAGACACGCCCTGTGGCGCATTTTAAGAGGTAGTTTTAATCCCCTGCCCTATTATATACTAGGGGCTTACAGAGGAGGTCATGCTGATCACAGGGGGACCCCAACGCATAGTGTTCCCTAGTGTATGTAGGTGTTTTCACTGTATTCGGAGTGTCTTTTAACATAGCACTGGCTCTAGGACTGGTTAGTCAGACTCAGTTACCACCAGTATCCGTCTTAAAAAGTTGAGGGTACAGGATGATTTTGCAACAAGGCTTCTTTCTGCTCTTCTGTTTCTTTCTGCACGTTAGCCTTCTTCCTGCACTTTTCTTCGTCTTTGAGGACTTCTGTTGCTTTTTTCTGCATTTCTTTTTTTTCTTTCTGTGCGTTTTTTCTCCTTTCTTCACATGTCCTATCTCTGTAGGCATAGTTAGAAATTAACATTTAAAAAACCTTTGAAATTCACTGAAAAAACAATAGGTTTCAGGGGCTTTATAGTTAGCTGGACTTTTCACTTGTACAAAACCATTGAAATTCCCCCGTTATAGTTAGTTCAGCTAACTATAACTCGCGCGCCCGCAATGCACTGCTGATGACGTCACATATTACATCACTCATGACATGGTCAGTGACATCACTCATGACATCAGTGATGACATCTCAAATGACATCACTGATTACATCATCCTTGTGATAGAGTGGCAGACCTCCTCTCTCCCTAATATAACCTTTGATACACACATTCAAAAATAGAAACTAAAATTTTCAAAACAATGGACATACCAATTTCAGTTACAACAACCTATTCAGTTATTCTAAGATCCACATACACATCCACTCATTCACCAACAGTCCTATACAGTCACTCATACATGTACTCATTCATCATATGTACTCATACACCTATACATCGTGTTACACAACGCCACTCATCCATAGAGTTACTCACACACATAGTCACTCATGCTAATAAAGAATCAAACATCCATTTACTTGCATATACAGTTATACACACACCACCACACTTACTTCTACAGAAACTTACACATACTTAGTCTTTTAAACAATCACTTATAGAAACACATAGTTATTCATACAGGAACTCTTTCAATCTCTCACTCTCACATATACTCACTTATATACACCAATAGTCATATATACTAGTTTAAAACATATGTAGTTACTCATAAAGACACTATTGACAGTCATTCACTCACTAACACACCCATGCACACACTCATCCACCCATACAGTCCTGCACACATGCTGTCTTCAACACGTACAGTGAGTCACTCATTCATGTACCTATGCACTACGTAATACCCCCCACTGAACCATACAGACACTCAGACACTCATACTGATACTCAAAAAACCAACTAATAACCTATATAGACACTCATGTAGCTACTTACCAACCCATGCAGCCACTTATACACAAAGTGAGAGACTGATACAGATATGTACATATTTAAACATTACTCACTAAGCCATGTATTCACTAAGATACACTTAGTCAGTTATACAATCATTTAGACACTTATATACCCATTTATTCTTCCATCGACCTTGAGATATACATATATAAAACCTATGTAATTTTCAGAAAAACACACATTTACCGGATGATGTCATCAGTGATGTCATTTGAGATGTCATCAGTGATGTCATGAGTGATGTCACTGACCATGTCATGAGTGATGTAATATGTAACGTCATCAGCAGTGCATTGTGGGCGCGCG
Source organism: Triturus cristatus (assembly GCF_964204655.1). Taxonomy (NCBI): domain Eukaryota; kingdom Metazoa; phylum Chordata; class Amphibia; order Caudata; family Salamandridae; genus Triturus; species Triturus cristatus. The sequence goes on along the minus strand of NC_140585.1, from coordinate 1,204,783,123 downwards.
AGTTATAGTTAGCTGAACTAACTATAACGGGGGAATTTCAATGGTTTTGTACGAGTGAAAAGTCCAGCTAACTAGAACGCCCCTGAAACCTATGGTTTTATTTATATATATATATATATATATATATATATATATATATTCCCAATCCTGGCGGCGAAGAACAGTCAGGCACAGACTCCGTGAAGTAATGGCAAAAACAAAGTTTAATTCAAGCAAAGGCTAGACGCGTTTCGGCGGCGTACCGCCTTGGTCACTACGTCAAGAACACACTTGTATAGCACATAAATACGTTTCTCTCAGTTGTCAGGGCAACCTCGCAAGGTTAATCATAGACATAGACAATTACTATGCTACTTCTGACATGACATAGCAAAAAACAGGAAAATAAATGGCAAAACAATTTGTGCTAAAGTAAATGTTAGGAAGAAAAGCACGAGCAATACGTAAATATATTATTAGCATACATTTATCGGAAGTGCAGAAGAGATGAACATAGAGACAAATAATTGCTCGTGTATGGAAACGTCCTGTCTACAGACGTAGACATAGAAAAAAACATATGTCTGCCTCTAGGGAACCAGGTTGAAATTAGATGTAAAAAGAAAAATGCTTGGTCTGAATAAATCACACTAGATAAGGTGGATATACCCGAGATGGAAGATTAAAGACTCTAAAAGGTAATATCCCACCCAGATGTCTACATCAAAGATGTGCATCCCACATAAAAAAAACAATATGTACATAGATCGTAAGTAAAAAACGATCTAAGGGAGAGTCTGTGAACAAAAAATGTCAAAAGGTAAAAATTGACAATGCAGCCCTAGTGGGCTCACGGGCAGGAGACCTACTGTATAGACAACAATAACCCAAAATAAAGGTCACTGCAGGGGGTGCTCCCTAGGACAAGAATGATCAGGATGAAAAAAGGACATAAAAGAAAATTAGAAAGAAAAGAAGGGTTGTAGAGTAGTGTGAGAGAGAGTGAACGCTATATGTTGGCCTAATGAGAAAAAAGTGTAATATATATATATTCCCACCATGTCTTTGCAACATACACAAACAAACCAGGAGAACCAAGAGACACTTGAACTGCCTTTAATGAATGGCAGAAAAGTAGTCCTGCAAATACAAAAGGGGCATTGTCACTGCATTGGAAACTTAGCATAGTAAATGTAAAACATCAAAAATGGGCATTGTGCCCTAAAGGCAGCCATGACCCCCAGCTTCCCATCATGCTTTAGTGGTGACAGGTCATTTGTTCTTTCCGGCTCCTTCAGTCAGGACTTTGTTTACTCAGCTCCACAGATTTTTAGACTTTTTTGTCAGAAAAGATCTTTTTTTTCCCTGTAACTTTTTATTTCGACATACAACACATGTTGGAGTAGGAAGTTGCTTTATTCCTAGCAGTTTGGCTTTTTTTCCACTGAGATAAGCCTTCTCTGTTTGATCCTTGCCCTCCCAGTGGCAAAAAGAAGGCTACAACAGATTCCCATTCTGTTTGTATTCTCTGCCTTCCTGAATCTCATTGACCTGCCAACACTGCCAGAATTTATCAAGACGCACTCTCAAGGAGAGACAAAGGATTCGTCTTTATGGTCTCTCTGAGAGAAAGAAGTCTACTATCTCCAGAGGCAGATCTCCTGTGAGACACAAGAAAAGGTCCAGGTCAACTTCCAAAAGTAAAGTCCTAGTCTGTTATTTTTTGGCATCAGGCTTGGCGTCGAAAATGCCTCCACTGACGAAGAAAACGACTACGACAATACCTCCAACGTTGGCATCACAGTCAAGAGCATCGGTCGTCGTCGAAATCTAAGAAGCATAGAGGTACGTCACGTCATACTCCAGCAACAAATCCTCTGCCACTGTCAACCCGGCAACGGTCGACGTAGAGGATTCGTTCTCCGTTGGTGCCAGTTCATCGCCCAACGTCGAGACCCCGTTCACCATTGTTATGGCTTTCGACATCAAGGCGTAGTCCTTTGTCGCCATCAACTAGGCGGCGGTCAACGTCGAGGCGTATGTCGTCTGATGTCGAGAAGGGATTAGACGTCGAAGCAGACTCCTCCGTTGCAGTCCACGACACTACGCTCCACGTCGAGACCTCGGTCAGCTGCAACGGTGTCCAGAGGAGGTTTGATGCCCCCCATCACCTTCTCCCTGTACGACATGGAGGCTCCGAACTCCATTGGGTAGTCCTCTCCCGACGTCGAATCACCAGTCTCGGTCGACTGGGCATCGGTTGACGTCGAAACAGAACACAGCTCCACAATTTCCGACGTCGTGGCCAAGAACTCTGTCGGTGGACTCTCAGGTCTTGGTAGCGAATAGCGGCTCGACGTCGGACTTGCGTTCATCTTTATCCCAGGTGGCTCCTTCAGTACACCACTGGCAAAAAACAACATCTACGCAGATCCAACAGCCTCTGGACTATTCTAGTCCTCTCCATAGATTTCCTCTGGCTCATTTGGTGCAGGCAGTGAATCGTTCCCCTACCACTCCTTCCAGGGGTCGTCAACGGAACCGGTCTCCATCAGGTCGGAGTTCCACTTTTTGTAGCCGCCACAAGAGGCGTAGATCACCTCCTTTGTCTTCTTCCTCTACACATTCTTTCAAGAGGGACTACTCACCCACACTAACAAACAGCCCACCCTCCAGTGTATTGCCTGAGGATGACATCAATACCTTTCATGATATACAGAGAAGAGGAGCACAAAAATTGAATATCAAAATGTCTGCTACTCAGACATCTGTCAGTCATCTTTGAGACCCCGCACCAGAGGTCAGTGTCGTGGCCTCTACTGCCATTGGTTCCGGGCCTTTTGCAACCCGTCATGGATATTTTTCTTGCCCCAGCAATGCTCAAAACGGCTCTTGCAAGGATCCTAAAGAAATACAGACCATCGGAGCAGGATCACCTATTCCTCTTGGCGGATCCCTCACCAGACTCTGTTATTATTGCTGCTGCGAAGAAGAGTCACGCAGTAGCCTCTTCCTCAACGGTCCCTCCGGACAAGGAGAGCAGAGCTCAGGATTCATGGGAAAGGAAAGCTTTCGGCTCTGCATCCTTAAAAGTATCTAGTGCTGCAGCCCTATTGGGACGTTATGATAGGGCTTTGTGGGACTCACTAGTGTGCTTCAAGGACAAACTGCCCAAGGAGGATCGCCAGGATTTCGGAGAGATTTTCCAGGAGGGTGCTCTCCTAGCGAACCAAATGATCAGTGCTGCAGCTGATGGAGCATCTCTGGCTGCGCACTCGTACTCACATGGCATCTGTGCCAGAAGATCCTCTTGGTTGCGTCATACAGCCTTGAAGCAAGAGGCCCAGCAGCGCATCTTGAACCTTCCGTTTTCAGGGAATTCTTTATTTGGTTCTCATACAGATGAAGAGATGACCAGGATGAAATTGGAACGGGACACTCTTGAGGTCGTGGGTCTGGAAAAGAAGAAGGAATTCAGACGCTGGTACAGGCCTTATGACCGCATGCTGTTCCAACAGAAGGTTCCAACCCCTCAGTGGTCTCGGAGGCAATATCATCAATCCAAGACACACTATCAAGGACTTCGACCTTCCCGGGTAGAGGTGCACCCCGACAACCCTTTTCCACTGCCAAACAATAAGCAATCAATTCCTCAATCGCCGTTACCCACTCCGGTTGGAGGAAGTATTGCCTACCATGTACAAGAGTGGCGCAGCATTACAAATGACCAATGGGTGCTGAATATACTGAAACATGGATATGCTCTATATACAATAAACTCCTCTGGTGAAAACCGCGTTCACCAACTGTCGCGGTTACGTCAAGAGGTGTCCACTCTCTTATAGAAATCAGCCATAGAAGAGGTTCCTCCCTCACAACGAGGAAAAGGAGTGTAGTCCAGATACTTCCTGGTGCAAAATAAGGGCCATAAAGCGGGATTCAGGCCTATTCTGGATCTTCGTTTCCTCAACAAAGTCATCTGAAAAGAAAAATTTCATATGCTGGCGCTCCATCAAATATATCCCCATCTGCACCAAGGGGACTTGATGTGCTCGATAGATCTTCAGGATGCGTACTTCCATGTTCCAATTGCTTTGCGACACGGGAAGTTTCTGCGCTTCATGGTAGGCTCCAAGTACTATCAGTACAGAGTCCTGCCATTCGGCCTGAAGTCTGCACCTTGAGTGTTCACTAAATACATCGCAGTAGTAGCCACAGCTCCATGTCGCTAAGATCTGTTTGTCTATCTGTACCTCGACGATTGGCACCTAAGGAGCTCATATCCTCAGAATTTGAAAGACCACTATCGAATCTGTATGAATCTTCTGCAGCGCTTGGGCATTCAGGTCAATATGGAGGAATCAATCCATCAGCCCACTCAAAGAATACATTACCGGGTTGCTACTCTAGACTCCAGCACAGGAAAAGTGTTTCTTTCGGAGGAGAGACTATTATCAATTACGCTGTAGTGCAGTCGTCTTCAAGTTAATTGTCAAGAATTCCTGTCATACGAGGGGAGGAAAACGGTAACCAGCGAAAACGGACTACATCTCCCAGGATGCTTAGCGGTTGAGAGGTTATGTAAACAGGAGAGCTGTTACATAACTCAAGGGAAACACGCCCTTATGTAAACAGGAGAGCTGTTACATAACTCAAGGAAAACACGCCCTTATGTAAACAGGAGAGCTGTTACATAACTCAAGGAAAACACTCCCTATAAAGGGAGGAACCGGGAGGTACAAGGCTGTCGGATATTGTGTTTACACCGACGTACCTGCTTCGTGAAGAGCAGTGTTCCGGAGTGGTGCTCCAGTAAGGCAAGAACGGAGGTAGGTCGAGTCGTTACTCCCTGGGCCGTGTCTTGCCCCATCGTCACCTGTGAAGGACCCGGAAGCTCTACCGGTCAACCATTGAGCTTCGCTTTTTGACTCGGCTGAGTCCAAGCGCAGTGGCGCTTTTGCTGGTTGGAGTCGTAACTCCCAGCCCGACCAGAGACACAGGGACTGCCAGCTGTAACGCACACCAGGAGGTGTTTGCCGCGTTACAGACTCGGAAGTCCACAGGATCGATCGAGCGGCTGCTCTCGGTTCAGTCTTCTTGCTTGTGATTGGGGTATCGGTGACACATCACCAGGAGGTGACTCCGCGTCCCGGTGCAGTCTGAGGAAGAGGTTGAGCGGCTGCTCCCTTCAGGTAGAGACCCCGGCTGGGTGTTTCCCTGACTCCTCGATTCTCCCCAACACTCTTCGTGCCCCTCACAGCCTACCGATTGGCATTGTCGGCCATTTCATTTCTGCCCTCTGTTGGCATACGCCGGGATCGGCGTATATGCAGAGGACGGTTAGGACCATCCGTGCTGTGGGCTGGTAACGTACTTAGCCTGGAGGATTCCAGTGACTATAACTTTTGTTTGTTCTTTGTATTTTATTTGCCTTCATTAAAAGAACTAACCCTTCACAAGTGGTTGCGTCCTCATTGTCGTGTCTGTTAAACGATCCTGAGACGTTCAGGGCGTTACATTAATCAGCCTTCAGTTCGACAAGTTGCATTGTTCCTGAGGTCGATGGCATCTTGCATTTCCCTAGTCCCCAACGCCAGACTGATGATGAGACCTCTGCAGCAGACCCTGGAGGATAAATGGGATCAGACGACTGTTCCATGGGATGACCAGATTCTACTTATCCATGCTGCGAGATCATCCATCCCATGGTGGACTCATCGGAAAAATCTCTTGGTGGGAGTGCCTTTCCACCAACCTCCTCTGACGCAATCTTTGATCACAGATACCTCACTTAAGGGTTGGGGAGCACACATGGGCCCTCTGCAGACTCTGAGCCGGTGGTCGAGCAAGGAGTAGATATATCACGTAAACATGCTGGAGCTACGGGCAGTGCATCTAGCTCTCAAGGCCTTCTATCCTTCCATACAGTCCAAGTCCATACTGGTCCAGATGGACAACACGACCACTATGTACTATCTAAACAAACAGGGAGAGACCCGCTTTCACCCTCTGTCCCTGGAAGCGCTGGTGATCTGGCATTGTCTCCTGGCCAGGCAGCTCTCAATCACAGCAGTCCGTCTGCCAGGGAATCAAAATTCTCAACCGGACTCCTTGAGTTGTCACTTCGACGATCAACAAGACTGGGTTCTGCACGACAAAGTGGTGGCAGACATTTTTCAACAATGGGATCAACCAGACGATACAAACAAAACATGCCACGCATTCGCGTCCAGGTTTTACCGACCAGGATTGATAGGGAATGCCTTTCTGATCGACTGGTCAGGAACCTTTGTTTACGCTTTTCCTCACCCTCCTCCTCCTCCCCTTCCTCTCATCCCAAAGGTCTTAACCAAGTTTACACACTCCAGAACAAGGATGATACTAATAGCACCAGACTAGCCACGGCAGTGGTGGGTCCCGGACCTTCTTCATCTCTCCGAGTGTCCACACAGGAGGCTTCCGTGCGGAGCAGACCTCCTGTCCAAGATGAACGGGAGGATCAATCATCCCAATCTTCCTTCGCTGAACTTAGCAGCATGGCTCCTGAGGTCCTCTAATATGGCCACCTAAGTCTGCATGAACATTTTGAGAAAGTCAAGAAGACCTTTCACAAGACATTCCTATTAAATGGAAAAGGTTCTATTTCTGGTGTATGCATAATGGTTTCCAACCTGCCAAGGGACAAGAGGAGGTCATTTTGCCTTATCTCCGGCATTTAGCCTAGTCAGGTCTAAAATTTGCTTCCATGAAGGTACAGCTGGCTGCCATTGCGGCGTACAGAAAGTCTCTTACTCAACCTTCTTTCTTCCAGCTCCAGGTGGTTAAGGGTTTCCTTCAGGGTTTAGAGAAAGTTTTCCCCCCTGTCCGGCCTCCTTCACTTCCCTGGGAGTTGAACCTGGTTCTTTCTAAGCTTATGCGTTCCCCCTTTGAGCCAATTCACAAAGCGACCTTCAGCACCTTACATAGAAAGCTGCCTTTTTTGGGTGGCGATTTACTTCAGCATGTGGGTTGAGCGAGATTCAGGCTCTTTGTTCCAAGGAACCATACAAGATTTTTCACCACAACAGAGTATTTTTAAGAACCCACCACCCCTTCCTCCCGAAGAAGGTGTCGGATTATCACCTAATCAAATCATTTCACTGCCTTCTTTCTTTCCCAATCCCTCTACGCCAACGTAAAGGTCTCTCCATTCTCAGACCTTAAAAGAGTTTTGAAATTCTATCTAGATAAGTCTCAGACTATTAGGAAGTCTGATCAATTATTTTTAAACTATGGTTCCATCAAAACAGGCTTCCCAGCCTCCAAGCGTTCCATCTCCAGATGGATAGTGTCATGCATTAAGCTGGCTTACCAATTGGCAAATAAACTCCTTTTGGATTCTCCCAAGGCGCATTCGACTAGGGGAAAGGCAGCTACAATAGCTTTTCTTTACAATATACAGATTGTTGAGATCTGCTAAGCAGCCACTTGGAAATCGGTACATACTTTCATGAGACACTATTGTCTTGACTCTGATCCCAGAGCAGAAATTCAAGTAGGCCAAGCCTTCTTGAGGAATTTATTTCAATGCTAAATTAATTTGAAGTGATTTTTCAATGTTACTGCAATTTACAGTGGTTATTTGCCTATAGGAGTAGAGGATGGGCTTTATATTCGATTCAGTGCTTATGACTATTGATGAGGACCCCCTGGAAGAGAAGGATAAGTTGCTTACCTGTAATCCTAGTTCTCTTCCAGGGGTATCCTCATCAAAGTCATAAGCAACACACCCACCTCCCCGGGCAAATGATCCAGAATTCTGTAATCTCTTTGTGCCCTGATCTCTGGGTCTCCACAAAGAACAACTGACCTCATTGTCACCACTGAGGCATGATGGGTAGCTAGGGGACATGGCTGCCTTAAAGGCACAGTGCCAGTTTTTGATATTTTACATTTGCTTTCATTTTCTATGCTGTTAAGTTTCCAATGTATCCTATGGGCTAACAATGCCTGCTTTTTCTTTGCAGGACTACTTTTCTGCTATTTGTTAAAGGCAGATCAAGTGTCTCTTGGTCCTCCAGGTTTTTGTGTATGTTGCAAAGACAAGGTTTCAGAGCATTGCTTTGCCTTGTGTGTATTTTTTCTGAGATGCTGCATTGATTGGTGAAAAAATTATTGTTCGTATATGTATATATATATATATATATATCTGCTCCGTGTGTTGCCTTCGTTACTGCACTCGTGAGCGGGTGCCCGGTCCAGCGGTGGCAAACCGCTATATCTCCAGCTCCTTACTTCTCAGTAAATTAGGGCCAGCACTCACGTTAGGTTAAATCTGCTTTGGATTTATTTGCGAGATAAATTTAACAACAAACTCGTTTCGGCGTCAGCCTTCGTCAATGTTGACGGGCGCCGTTACCATGGCAACTTAAATCACATGTCAAATTCATTACAACAAACAAAGGACTCTTGCTCCACTATGAGCGCCATCTTTGAACATGTTGTCGTTCACATGTCAATATATATACATTGAATAGATGATTCATTAACTTAAATTACCTAAATCTCTTAGGTTGATGCACCATATGTATCATTACTTCGCCACAGTTTGTTTAGGATCTATATTTCAATCCTGATAGTTATGGCGCATGGCATTTCGGTATCAATTGATCCCATCGCTATTATACTCTGAATGAGTTGATATTCCTCCTGCGCATTCTATTAGATGTCATATTGCCCTGTATGGGCTTTTTATATTTGTGTGTATACTTTCGATACGTTACGTGCATCCCAGGGCTTCCTATGCCTATTATAATTCATTCTATAAGAAGTCCAAGTCATTTTATGTTTGTTACCTGTATTCATACAATGATCTTATTCGCTTATCGGATGAAGGTTACAATTATCAGATATTAGATATTCCTGTTTATCATAGATGGACTGCAAGTTCTTCCCCACTGTTAAGACCTCCCTGGGTATTCCGTCTGAAGGTCGATAATATAACGAGATTCTAATCTCCTCAGACACTTCTCCCTATCGCCCCCTCTAATACTCTTTGGGACGTGATCTAAACAGAAATATTGTAATAGAGATCTATTACTGTTATGTCTTCTTGCAAAGTGGCGTGCAACTGGATAGTTCGTGTCTCTACTAGTTATTGCCCTCTGATGTTCCAAAATCCGCATCTTCACAGGATTAATGGTACTCCCAATATATCGTAAACTGCATGGACATACCAGACAATAAACCACATATGGGGTACTACAGGTCATTAACTTCATAATGCGCCTCTCTCTCTCATCATTCCATATTTTGTATGTCGTGACTCGTTTGCTTGTGGCACATGCTCTGCACTTGCCACAAGGAAAAGAGCCATGAAGTTTCTGTAGACCTGTTTTTGATCTGCGTGTTTCTAAATGACTCTCCACCAATTGATCTTTTAGAGATCTAGCTCTTTTGAAGCTTATACTAGGTTCCATAGGTAAGTCCTTACCTATAATGATATCCGATTTAAGAATTCTCCAATTGCTCCGAAAAATATTTATTTCCCGTGCAGCATTGGAGTAGGTGGTGATCATTCGAAATTTATTTTCAGTATTAGTTCCATCTATCTGGGTACTCTCCTGACTCAAAAGTTCAATCCTGTTCTGCTGTGCTACCTTAACTTCTGCTGTCTTCAAAATATCATTGAGATATCCCCTCGCTCTAAAGCGTTGAAGGCTTTCTCCTGCTGCTTTTTTATAGTCTTCTTCCCTTGAGCTGTTCCGCTTGATTCGAAATAGTTCCCCATAGGGGATGCTCCGGATCAAACTTGCAGGGGGCTACTCTTCTTATGTAGTACAGAGTTCCCAGCTGTTTTCTTTCTGTAGAGCGCAGTGTGTATCACATTGTTCTCTACAAATACTCGCAAACCTAGAAATGACACCTCTGTGGTGCTCATTTCTCCTGTGAACTGAAGATTTAATTCATTGATGTTTAATGAGGAAATATACTGTCCAGCTGATTCCATAGACCCTCTCCATATAATGAAGAGGTCGTCAATGTACCTCCTCCAACAAATTACAATCAAAAGAAAGCCATTCAGGATCTGAAAAATGACAAAACAATTATTGTGAAACCATCAGATAACCACACATCTCATCGTGAGATCTGATTGGCTGTCAGCACTTCATCAAGAAGTGTTGGCAGCCATCTTGGGACCAATATACATGATAGCACCTCATTAAAAAGCATTGCAGTTAATAGAAGGTTTTAAGACTTTAGTCACATTATAAATCATTTGTTGATGGTACCATGCTCATTTTAGGAACTGTGGTATGTTCTAAGGTGATTTTACCATGTGAAAAAGCCTTCTGCTGGGTTATCATGAATCATGTTTGAGAGAAAACTATTTTCTCATGCTTTTCCTAAAGAGGTTTGGTCTATAAGCTAAACTGAGAGCATATTTTCTGTAAATTAACATTATCTTTCTCAGTCATGTGAGAATGAAGTCTGACATTCTCAGTAAAACATGTACATCCAACAAGGGCAGAGACTGTCAGTTGATTCCTTTGTGTTCTACTGCAGCTTCCCAGAGTGTTCCAAAGAACAACTAGAGCGCTAACAGTCCTACTTATGATAAACGTATGGCACACCTGAAGCCATCTTGATTGGAATAAAGTGGTAACTCTTAAAACATTTAATTTAAAAAGGAACAAAATGAGAGGGTTCATTTTGCCATAGAAAGTATGATTAGTGCTCTTCTATTTCATTAAAAAATTCTGATATGTAGACTGAAACATGAACTTTCAATACCAGCAGCAGACTTCCCTGGTGAGCAGTAGCTTTACTACAGTGATCTAATGAGCAACTAGAGTGCTAACATTCCAAATTTATGGCAAATGTGTGACACATCTGAATGCCTAATTGATGGAATCAAAGTAAAAAACCTGAAAGTATTTCCTACTGAGGAGACTGTAGTAAATGAGGAAATTAGGAAACTTCATAACAAATATCTCCCAAGATGGCCACCAGAGACAAAAGAGCCCAAATGTAGCACAACTATCACCCAGATGTAGCCCAAGTATAGCCCAATGACAGAATGTCCCAGAGTGTTCTAAAGAACAACTAGAGCGCTAACAGTCTTATTTATGACAAACGTATGGCACACCTGAAGCCATCTTGAATGGAATAAAGTGGTAACACTTAAAACATTTAATTTGCAAAGGAACAAAATGAGGGGGTTCATTTTGCCATAGAAATTATGATTAGTGCTGCAGAAATAAAAATTAGGGCACATTTTGACTTCTCAAATCCTCTTCTATTTCATTAAAAAATTCTGACATGCAGACTGAAACATGCACTTTGAATACCAGCAGCAGACCTCCCTGGTGAGCAGTAGCTTTACTACAGTGATGTAATGAGCAACTAGAGTGCTACCATTCAGAATTAATGGCAAATGTATGACACATCTGAATGCCTTCTTGATGGAACCAAAGTAAACAACTATTGAAAATGCAATAGGTCTCGCCCTCGTTTAAGTTAAAGCAATTCTGTCTGTAATTAGGTGGCTTTTTAGCTTTGCTTGTATTAGTGTTTTTCAAACTTTCATGTACATAACATACATATGTATGCATATATGTATATATATAGATATGCAGATTATATATATGTTTATATATGTATGTATATATACACACATACATATATAAATATAAATGCATATGCATATATATGCATATATTTATGTGCATATGTGTGCGTGTAGAGAGAGGTAGAGGTAGAGAGGTAGAGGTAGAGAGAGAGGTAGAGGTAGAGAGATAGGAAGAGAGTAGAGAGTGAGTAATAGAGAGTAGAGAGTGAGTAGTAGAGAGTAGTAAAGTGGGAAGTAGAGTGTGGGAAGTAGAGTGTGGGAAGTAGAGTGTGGGAAGTAGAGTGTGGGAAGTAGAGTGTGGGAAGTAGAGTGTGGGAAGTAGAGTGTGGGAAGTAGAGTGTGGGAAGTAGAGTGTGGGAAGTAGAGTGTGGGAAGTAGAGTGTGGGAAGTAGAGTGTGGGAAGTAGAGTGTGGGAAGTAGAGTGTGGGAAGTAGAGTGTGGGAAGTAGAGTGTGTTAGAGTGTGGGAAGTAGAGTGTGTTAGAGTGTGGGAAGTAGAGTGTGTTAGAGTGTGGGAAGTAGAGTGTGTTAGAGTGTGGGAAGTAGCAGAGAGTGATTACTAGAGAGATAGTAGTAGAGATTGAGTAGTAGAGAGCAGTCAGAGACAGTCAGAGACAGTCAGAGACAGTCAGAGACAGTCAGAGACAGTCAGAGACAGTCAGAGACAGAGCAGCTCTGCTGACCTGGTTCTCTGGCTCTAAAGCAGCTCAGCTCTGCTGACCTGGTTTCTCTGGCTCTACAGCAGCTCTGCTGACCTAGTTCTTAGGCTACAGAGCAGCTCTGCTGATCTGGTTCCCTGGCTCTACAACAGCTCTGCTGACCCGGTTCTATGGCTCTAAAGCAGCTCTGCTGACCCGGTTCTATGGCTCTAGAGCAGTTCTGCTGACCTGGTTCTCTGGCTCTAGAGCAGCTCTGCTGACCTGGTTCTCTCCCTCTAGAGCAGCTCTGCTCACCTGGTTCTCTCCCTCTAAAGCAGCTCTACTGACCTGGTTTCTCTGGCTCTACAGCAGCTCTGCTGACCTGGTTCTCTGGCTCTAGAGCATCTCTGCTGACCTGGTTCTCTGGCTCTAGAGCATCTCTGCTGACCTGGTTCTATGGCTCTAGAGCAGCTCTGCTGACTTGGTTCTCTGGCTCTAGAGCAGCTCTGCTGACCTGGTTCTCTGGCTCTAAAGCAGGTCTGCTGACCTGGTTCTCTGGCTCTAAAGCAGGTCTGCTGACCTGGTTCTCTGGCTGTAAAGCAGCTCTGCTGACCTGGTTTTTCAGGCTCTAGAGCAGCTCTGCTGACCTGGTTCTCTGGCTCTAAAGCAGCTCTGCTGACCTGGTTCTCTGGCTCTAAAGCAGCTCTGCTGACCTGGTTCTTTCACTCTAGAGCAGCTCTGCTGACCTGGTTCTCTGGCTCTAAAGCAGCTCTACTGACCTGGTTTCTCTGGCTCTACAGCAGCTCTGCTGACCTGGTTCTCTGGCTCTAGAGCATCTCTGCTGACCTGGTTCTCTGGCTCTAAAGCGGCTCTGCTGACCTTGGTCTCTGGCTCTAAAGCAACTCTGCTGACCTGGTTCTATGGCTCTAAAGCAGCTCTGCTGACTTGGTTCTCTGGCTCTAGAGCTGCTCTGCTGACCTGGTTCTCTGGCTCTAAACCAGCTCTGCTGACCTGGTTCTCTGGCTCTAAAGCAGCTCTGCTTACCTGGTTCTTTCACTCGAGAGCAGCTCTGCTGACCTGGTTCGCTGGCTCTAAAGAAGCTCTGCTGACCTGGTTCTCTGGCTCTAAAGCAGTTCTGTTGATCTGGTTCTCTGCCTCTAGAGCACCTCTGCTGACCTGGTTCTATGGCTCTAAAGCAGCTCTGCTGACCTGGGTCTCTGGTTCTAGAGCAGCTCTGCTGACCTGCTTCTTAGGCTCTAGAGCAGTTGTGCTGACCTGGTTCTCTGGCTCTACAACTGCTCTGCTGACCCGGTTTCTCTAGCTCTACAGCAGCTATGCTGACCTGGTTCTCTGCACTCACGATGCACGCACCCGACTTCGCGAAAAAAAAGATTATTATAAGGACAAATCTATTATTTTTATGAATATCTTAGATAATCTCTTGCCCTAATATGTATATTAAAGACACATACATATCATAATTTTTTTTGCGGGAGTCGCGCGCCCAGCACGTATAGGACGTCACGCGGGACCCGCAACCGCGCAAGCATCTCGTACCGTAATGCGCATGTGTCGCAAATGCGCGGGAGCATGGGTCGCAACTGGTCGCATACTAATCGCGCACATCACGTAATATTAAATGTATATGATGTAACTGAAAACACGCAGCCGTCGCACACCGTACGCGGATCCTTCAGGACTTTTCTAAAATGGCGGCTAAAATGCGCGCACCCACCGTGATGTGTACGCTTTGAGTGCGCGACTCCGAAAAAAAATTGGAATTTTTTTTTTAATGAAAATATACATTTAAAATAAAAAATGAAAACAAGAAAATTAATCAATATTTCAGTTTGAATTTTTTTTTAAAAAATTTGGGCAATTTTCAGAAAAAATATATAATGCTATTTAATGAATAAAATATTTCTAAATAAACTGTTACAAAACTGTAGAAAATTAGTACAAAAAAATAGGTATAACTAACATCACACTTAAAAATTAGCACTTGATTGTGAGAGTAACTATATGAATGAGTGTATAATTGTAATGGTGATTTTTTAACATTAACCATGAGTTACTATGTGTTTGAATAAATGAGGTGTTGTTGGATAATTGTGTAAGTGAGTAAATGTAAGTGTGATTAATTTTTTTCATGAATGAGTAGGATGACTGCATAACCGACTAAGATGACTGCTGATGTGTCAATGTCTATATATGTGTATAAGTGCATTTGATAGTGTTCTATTAATTATGGACTGCATGTATAAATGATTCTGTTGTTGAATGGGTAGTTGTGTGTGTGTGTAGACTTAGGAATCAGTGAGTGGGTATGTAGTAACTGGTATTGGTGTGTCAATGGTTTCAAATATGGTACTCTGTATTTTACAGTGAGTGATGAAAGGTTATACTAGTGTATGATGAGGTGTATCAGATTGTCACGTGGATGATGTCATCAGTGATGTCACTGACCATGTCATGAATGATGCAATATGTGACATCATCAGCAGTGCATTGCGGGCGCGCAAGTTATAGTTAGCAGAACTAACTATAACAGAGGAATTTCTATGGTTTTGTATGAGTGAAATGGCCAGCTAACTAGAACACCCCTGAAACCTATGGTTTTTTCTTTGAATTTTTAAGGTTTTTTAAATGCTAATTTCTAACTATAACGTCTCTGAAACCTATGGTTTTTTCAGTGAGAATATATATATATATATATATATATATATATATATATATATATATATATGTTTTCATATACAATTTTTATATATTTTCCGGGGTCCCCGCGCATGGACGGGAATATTTAGTGCTTATGACTTTGAGGGTAGCCCTGGAAGAGAACTAGGATTACAGGTAAGTAACTTACCTTATATATCTTGAATGCTAACAGAAATGAAGCTTGAAATAAACATGTGACATCCAGCAATTCTGCAACACTTGATAGCCTGGTGCTGCCCCTACCAGAAGTCAATCGATTCCAGTAGAGGAGCTATGAAAGCCAGATTCTGGCCCTAAATCTTCACATGCCATGCAAACACTCCGTGTGATCCTTGTCCGGAAGTCACAACTGTCCGCAACAAGAGCCCCTAGACTGCATCTGCCATGAAAAATAACTGCTGAGCTCATCATCCGGCATGGCCCAAGTCCTGTGGTTTTTTTCCCCCTGTGTCAACAAAGTTCCTGCTGAGAGGCTGGACGGGAAAT
The DNA here is from genome assembly GCF_964204655.1 of Triturus cristatus. NCBI lineage: Eukaryota > Metazoa > Chordata > Amphibia > Caudata > Salamandridae > Triturus > Triturus cristatus. The sequence continues at coordinate 1,204,767,693 of NC_140585.1, read as the reverse complement.
CACCTGCTGATGTCTCATGACTGCAGCAACATGAACAGAGCCTCACACACAAAAGCCTAAGCTAGACCCATAGACCATGGTGTATGAAGCAGGAATATTAAGTTTTACTTCATCACATTTTGGTTACAAACTGGTGAACTAAACTACGAAATACTCAGCAGGAGTAGAAGCCCAGTGAACTGCACATATGCCTAATTTATGCCTCTGCCTGCTCTTGGGTAGAAGTCCCAAAGACACAAAAGATTCTCCTAAAATGGTGAGAGGGTGCTTTAGAGGGCGTAAACTAGGAATTGTATTTTGGAATAACAACCCCTAGTGAGAGCCTCATTGCATTTTGAATAGTTTGAGTTTTACTGTGTGATTGAAGTTCTTATTAAAGTACTTTCTTTTTACTAAGACTATTGAGTTTTGAGATATCACTTCACTGTATCCTAGTTGGTAATGTTGGTTAACATCCAAGAAGGTGGGAGAAGAGGAGATAAGTAGTGTACGTCCTCCCACTTCAACTAGACACCAACATCCTACAAATTATATCACCACTAAGTAGGCAAAAATGGTAACATATGAAAGATGCGTGACCCTGTATAGAAGGCACAATTGCTACTTTTGTTGTTAGACCCTCACCCACTCTATTAGTGGCATGCTTCATCATTGATTCTCATCCTGGTCCTCAAAAACAAGGGTGAGCTCGACAATATTCCAGGGAGCACTTTGTATAATCTCATATTTGGGTCGGAATTAAATATACCTTTAGTACTGATGAAAGCCCGGGACTCCATGGGCCATTGAGTGTAGAACTGAAACATGTTGACTTTACAGAGGGTGTAGGGCCATTACTCCCATAACATCCCACTAGTTACATTTCTAACCATACCAGGAACTCCATCAATAGGGATACCTAGACTTTCCGAGGTTTTTCTAACAACAAAAGGAGCAACTACGCCTTTTATAGAGGGTCAAGCATCCTTCCTATATTGAAAAATGTAGATTTTCATCAGCTTTGATGGACAGAAAATCTGGATTTTATTAAAGACACGGAGGCTAATATTATGCAATCCTCTTTATTGCCGCCACCCACAGCAGCATTGTTAGAACATAGAATACAACAAACATTCTTTCCAACATATCAAAGATCTGGAACCTCCAATACTCTTCCTTCTTTTATGCTGCAATTAAACGAATACATAAGTCTTTAATAAGTCCAAAAACATCCAGGATTCCAAACTTAATAACTCCTTTAACATCCAGGATTCCAAACAACTTCAGACGTAAATAAGATCCATCTTCTTATTCATTGTTGTCCACGAGCTGAAAGACAACAAAACATTACCAACAAGTGAAGGGTGAGGAGGGATAATATTAGCCCCCGTGTCTTTAATAAAATCCAGATTTTCTGTCCATCAAAGCTGATGAAAATCTACATTTTATGGCAAGACCGGAAGCTAAGATTATGCAAGTTCAAAACCTGTCAACTAACAAAGAACTTGCATGCGTCACAGGTTTAAAATAAAATTTCCGAAAAACAGAGTCATTAGACCAATCTGCACTTCTAAGAATATCCTGTAATGCACCTCCCAACATAAAAACTTTAGACGCAGATGCACTCCTTACTGAATGTGCACCAAATCTACTCACATCTACACCTGCATTCTTCATTATCTCTTTCACCCATCTAGCCAAGGTTGAACTCGATACACCCTTGTGAGGCTTCCTATATGAAATCAACAGCTGTTTTTCATTCCCAGGACGAACAAAAGATGTTCTCCTCTCATATTCTTTCAAACAACGAACAACACACAATCTTTCACGTGCATCAAAATATGGATAAAAAATGCTGTCGGAATTAGTCTTTGTTCTTCTGCACAAATAAAAACAAACACCTTCCGGATTAAAAATTCTTGTCCCTACATCTAAAGCCCTGACATCGGAGACTCTTCTAAAAGAGATAAGACACAAAAGCATTGTCAATTTCCCACTTAAATCTCTTAAATCTAGACCACTATTACATCTTAAATTCTCCAAATACTCCAAAACCTTTGAAACATCCCAAGTAGAAGAATACCTATCCACTGGTGGTTTGCAAACTCTTATACTCCTCATTAATCTTTTCACTAAAACGTTCTGTCCTACTGTTACCCCATCAATCAGTTTGTGTCCAGCTGCTATAGCTGATCTGTGTACATTAATGGTTCTATATGCTAAACCTGAAGTAAATAAAGATGCTAAATAATTTACTACAAACACTACATCCACTGAAACGGGATCGTAATCCCTCTCCAAACACCAGCGTAACCATTTCTGCCAAGCCAATCTATATATTTTCCTTGTTCCCGGAGCCCAGGATTCTTTAATAATTTGACTAGCCTCATACGAAAGTCCTGGCACTTCCCATATTCTCCTGAAATTCTCCAAGCCATTAGAATCAATTGACCTGAAAGCACCAATTCGTGACACTCCCCCTGTGCTCCTCTCAAAATTCCGGGAAATTCGGAAGACGAATTGGACAATCTATTGACATCGCTAAAAGAATGGGATACCAAACCTGAGATTTCCAAAGAGGTGTTATCAACACCATCGTCTCCATCCATCTGCGCACTAACACAGTCACTCTGGTTAAAAACACAAAAGGTGGGAAAGCATAAGGACGAAGGCCCCTCCAATCCTGCCTGAAAGCATCTATCCCAGCAGACTCTGGATCCGGACGCCAACTGAAAAACTTCTCCATCTGTCTGTTCCACCTGTTCGCAAACAGGTCCACGTAACAAGGGCCCCACAAATCCATTATCCTCGAGAAAACTGACCTGTGAAGCATCCAATCGCTTGAATCCGTCTGATTCCTTGAATACCAATCCGCCTGTACATTCTTCTGACCTGGTATATATTCCGCTTGAACTAATACATTCTGATCCAGACAATAATCCCCAAAAACTTTCGCTAGATCCCTTGATTTCGGACCCCCTAACTTGTTCACGTATCTCACCGCCGAGACATTGTCCATTCTCAGCAATACTGAACACTTCGCTTTCCCTTTCGTGAAACTTTTCACAGCAAAAGACCCTGCTAACAATTCCAAACAATTTATGAGTAACCTGCTTTCCTCTACAGTCCACATACCTCCTGTCGAACTTGCACCACAGCGAGCTCCCCAACCAGACAAGCTTGCATCTGACTCTATAACTAACTCCGGACTCGATCCGAAAATTGCTTTCCCATTCCATGCCTCCATATTCTTCAGCCACCAGACAAGTTCTGATCTTGCATCCCCAGAAAGGTTAATCTCCTGCGAATATTTCATTCCACGTCTAAATGACTGCCCTTCAATCTCTGAAGTGCACGATAATTCAAAGGACCTGGAAAAATAGCTTGAATTGTTAATGACAACAGACCTACAATCCTTGCCAACATTCTCAAAGATATAACATCCATAGACAAGACCCTTCAAATTTCTTTCCTTATCTTTATCTTTTCCATAGGTAATCTCAACTGACCCTGAACAGTGTCTATCACGAATCCTAGAAACTGAGTTTCTTGACTCGGAGAAAGGCAAGACTTGTCTCTGTTCACAATAAAACCCAAATTCTCCAAAAGATCTATTGCTAATTTCGTATGACTCTCCACTTTTCTTGATCCATAATCAGAATGTCGTCTAAGTAAATAATTACCCTTATTCCTCTCTCCCTGAGGTAAGTTACAACTGGACGCAACATTTTCGTAAAACACCATGGGGCTGATGATAGACCAAATGGAAGACAAACAAACTTCCACAACTTTCCTCCCCATCTGAACCTTAGAAATCTCTGATGCTCCTCCCAGATTGGAATCATCATATATGCATCTTTTAAATCTAATCGAGTCATCCAATCCCCTGTCTGAAGAACATCTCTCAACATATGCATACCTTCCATCTTGAAATGATGATACTCCACCCAATCGTTCAGATTCTTCAAGTTTATTACTGGTCTCATACCTTTCCCCTTCTTTTCCACTAGAAAAATATTGCTTACGAAACCTGCACACACTTCCACTTCTTCCACAATAGCTCCCTTCATTAACAATTCTTTCACTTCTTCCTCTACCAAATCTGACATTTTTGTATCGAATTTTATCATTCTTGGGTAATGATCTTGTCTCGGCTGTTCTATAAAATCTATTCAATACCCCAAAACCGTTTGTAGAACCCATGGGTCCCTTGTTAACATACTCCATTTCTCGTAAAATTGGGCATGTCTGCCGCCCAATCTTACATGGGTAACAAAACGGTCTCTCCTTACCTGATCTTCTCGCTCTTCTGTTCGCTTTTGAACTTCTCCTTTCTCTTTGAGGGTAAAAACTCCCTGGCTGGTATCCAGACTGCAACTGGTAATTATAGTAGTATGGCCTGAATCCCCTTGAAAAAGAGGCCCTTGTGATGCCTTGGCCTCGGCCGGGAAAACGACCTCTACTTCTCCCGGCCCCGCCAAAAACTCTTCCAAATACTTTTTTAATTTCTCTTTGCGATCTCTGTAGTGAGCTAAATGCACCCACATATTTACTCATTTCTTTAATAAATTCCTCTCCAAAAAGCATCCCATTAGCTTCCATTCCGCCTTCATTGTTTGCTAATTCTGCTAATTTTGGATCTATTTTTAAGAGAATACTTTTCCTCCTCACCACTGAAATAGCAGTATTTGCATTTCCCAATAAACATACTGCTCTTTGGATCCACTCTCTTAATTCTTCTACATCCAAATTCTTTTTCCCAATGTAAGCATCTTCCGCCATGTCAAATATCTTTGTTATTGGACCTGTCAGATCCAAAATCCTGTCTTGGCACATTCTTAGTCCTTTATCCAGACCTTTTTTAGGGTCTCTTCCACCTTTGCCTATAAACGCAATTATCTTTGCGTCCAATTCCGGCGTCATAACTATTTTGTTTTGCAAACTTGGCCTTGGACATTCTGAACGGAGCCTTAACCTCACGTCCTTTGGTATTTGTTTCCTCATCCATAATTGTACATATTCTGCAACATGTGGAGCCGGGCTCCATTCAGGTGACAATGGGTGTTTCAATAACATTGGGTCGAACATCGACTCACCCAAGGGATCTTTAACCTCAATACCGCCTCAATTTTTATTTTTTGACTTATTCTCTGCATCTTTCCTCTTTCCTACTACCTCAACTTCCGAATCAAAATCTGATGAGCAACTTATTTCTATCTCCGCACTACCCGAAGACTCCTCACAAATAATGGTAGTATGCCTTCTACCATTCTGACCTCTATCCAGGTCACCTTGCGTGTCCTCAACACAACCATGTTTCGCACCTTTGCGAATTCCTGAGTCTGGGCATGCGCCCTTTGCTCTTTTTGTTTTATACACTTCCATTTCTATATTCTTTCTCTTCCTACTTACTTTCCCTGTTTTCCTTTCCACTATTGGCCCTTCTCCTGCCGACTAAAAATGTTCTTCCTGAGAAGAAAGTGTACCTCCTCTTCTAAATTCATCTAATTTCTTTTCTAATTTCGAATCCAAATCATTCGCAAAAATTTTTAACATTAAAGTAATCCTTTCCTCCATGTTCTGACTCCCTGTAGCACAATCACTCCCCCCAGACATATTTATTTATTTATTTATTTTCTTCAAAATGTAATATTTAACCCAAATCTTTTTTTTTTAATGTTACTTTTCCTCTACCTTTCACCTCCGTTTGCCTTCTCTTCCTCTCAATGTCTCCCTCACTTTGTTTCTAATTCTCCCTCACCTCGCTACAACGAGCTCTACACATGTGCGATATTCACTCGCTACCTTCTCGTGCTCCGTGCATGCGTATTCGACACACTCTTTCCCCTCGCACTTCGCGCATGCGTGCCAAATTTCACTTGCGCATTACTCCCTAACCCGACCCAATATGGCCGCACACTCCTATGACGCTCCCCTAGCGCCCCTTCACACCAACGGTAAGCCTTTTTTAAAAATAAACTTTCATCCTCTTCTTTCCGCATGCAAAAAATTAAATCCAACCAAACCTCAGATTCTCGTTCGTTTTAAACTCTACACCTCGTTCGTTAATATTCTAAACATCGTATGTTTATTACTTTCTATACATTTCTGTCTCTATTTTTTAAATAAACCCATCGTTCATTATTGTAACGCTAGTCCCTTACTTAACATCCTTAAACCTTCCTCGCATGTCATTTTTAAAACATACTCTTCTGATTGAAAACGTCCCTCAATATCTCTTTACTCCTAATTTAAACGTTTTTCTTACACCATCCATCTTTACTTATCCTTCTTACTCATTATTTATTAATCTGGCATATTTAAAACGTTTCTTCATACAATAAATTAACCTCTCGCATTCAAACTTACATTTTAAATGAGAGCCAAAGATTTCATTACTTAACTCACGGGCAGCAGCAAAAAAGAAGGAAGAGTATTGGAGGTTCCAGATCTTTGATATGTTGGAAAGAATGTTTGTTGTATTCTATGTTCTAACAATGCTGCTGTGGGTGGCGGCAATAAAGAGGATTGCATAATCTTAGCCTCCGGTCTTGCCATAAAATTCGGCCACTTGGTGGCATGATAGTTTGTCGGTTCCTTATTGAATTTTTATGCTTTCTTTCACCCCCTCTACCTCCCAGAGAAGCCTTAAATTGATCACCGCACTACCCTGTTAATCGAGTGCAGAAATTATGTACTTCTCAAAGTTTGTAACACCATAGTAGGATGTATCCAGGACACCAGTAGCAAACAACTACACGCCCCACAGTTGTGGCTTAGTAGCCTCCATTATTGGCTAATTTTACTCTGTTTCAGGCAGCACTCCTAAATCAAAGTACTAAAGCAAAAACGAAGCTTTTCTCCCTGCACTTATTTGCTGATCTTTTGTGGTGTTTCCCTAATCTGCACATTGTCCTCGAATGCCACCAAGCCTGTAGAGGGCTTAAAACTGTAAATCACAATTATTCATGTACATTTAGTTGCTTCAAGAAAGTGTACCCAGCAGCGTAATAATCAGTGTTTTAAAATATAAATGCATTTTTCTGATAGATACTTCTGTCTGCAGATTCTTCACCTGTAGAACAACCCCAGATGTCAAACTGAACCCAGAAACCTCAAAGCTCTCACATCGCTGGTAGGGAACGCTGGCTTTGTATCAACTCAGGAAGTGGTGTCTAGTGACATCAAGGACCCAAATTGCGCCCACCCAGGCGAACTCCGTCGTGTCCCTGTTTTCTATGCTTTCAACGCAGTTCCAGAGCTGGCTCTCACCCAAATTGTAACCATTGAAGTACATGTCCCCCCCCCTCCCAAAAGAAATTGGGTTTCAAACCCTGTAAGATTTTTGAGACAGATGTCCTTAATGGACCCCCACGCTGTTTGACTTTAGTGCTGGGGTTGGACCATTATTCACAGGCCTCTGCTTTCTGTCAACGTATTCACCCCTAGGCCACAAAACAGTGAGAAGCATAGCTCTTTATGCCCAGAGCTAGAGATGCCTGTCAACACCACAAGCACTCGAGGCATTGCTCCAGGTCCCATCTTCATCTTAGAGTCAAAAAGAAGAAATGCTCCAAAGGTAAGTCACCCCGTCGCTCCATCTCCCACAGGACCCTTGTCCTCTGAGCCGGAGATAATCGACTTGACCTTGGTGGTCCACCCCTCCAAGCGGCCCGCTCTGGTGACTTCAGTAGACCTGAATTGGCCTCAGACCTTCCTATACAGCTCATTGCCAGGATCTTCACTGCTGGAGCCTCTGGCTCTAGCCTTTATGGAGTTTCTGGTGCCAGGCTTGTACCAAACAGCGTTCCATAAAGCTATGTATTCGCTCTTCTCAAGGGCTTTGATGCCACTTCAGATTCACTGGCTCCATTCATATTCCAATTGTTCATGCCTTTGGCTCCTATGCCAATTAGTGCCCAGTGTCTCCAGTATACGATGCCTCAGCTCTTCATGCGTGGACTGTGCCCCTTCCTCCTCCATCACCTTCAGCGCCGGGTACGGCATCACTGACGTTGCAGCCTGAGACCACTCTGCAGAACAGTTACTGTAGCACTGCCCAACATCTCTTTGAGGAAGAGAAGTATAGAAACTGACTCCATGACTTTTTTGGTATGGACTCCGACGACACTCTGCACATGTACCCTTACTGGAATACTGGAAATCAGGCTCAGGAATTTCAAGGTCTATCTTCTGCCAGTGGTCTAGACACCTCTCCTGAGCTAGCTATGGCTACCAATTGCTGACATGTTCTCCCATCACAAAGTTATGCATAATGCTGCTGGACATGCAGCTTTGGACTACAGAAACCAAGACCAACAACCTCACTGAGGTCTTCCAGCCATCTACTCCTGCGGCAGAACCTCTCTTCCCTTTCAACAAGGCCATTCTACAGCCTTTCTTGGCAGTGTAGGAGAAGCCCTTTTCCACTCCATCGGTCAACAAGCTTGTTGTTCGGTATTATCGCCTTCCACATGTGAACCCGCCTTCGCTATCAACTCACCCTTCACCGGAGAGTCTGGTCATACAAACATCCTGCTCTATAGGCCATTCAAGAGAAGCCTTCCCGACAGCACCCACTAACAGTGATTCTAAGTGCCTGGAAACCTGGGGCAAAAAGAGCTCAGCGGAGAGCATGGCCCTGGAATAATTGAATGAGATATTGCCTCCTGGTATGTTATAAGATGCCTTATGGGATATGGCACACATGCTGCTGCCTCATGTTCCAGAAGACATGAGGAAACATTTACAGTAAGTAATTCATGATGCTCACAATGCCTCCCAGAACAACATTAAATCAAAATTGGGCACAGCTGATTCAGTAGCTCAGTTGATGGGCACCTCTATTTCCATTCGAAGACATGCTTAAATACATACATCTAACTTTTCAGCAGACATCCAGGCGAATCTTATGGATCCTATGAAACACACCTTTTTGGTGATAAGGCTGATTATGTATTGAAGCGCTTAAAACCAGCAAAGCTGCGACTCACTTCTTTGATCTCCGACTGCCTCCTCCCTCAAGAGTCTTTTCCCTGTTTCAATGCTTTTGAGGCTTCTTGAGAAGTTCTCTTTCGTCACCGACAGCAATATCAGCCAAATACCCAGTAACAACCTAATCAATTCGTCAGACAATATAGAGGTAGAACCAGAGGAAAGGGCTATAGATCTGCCCTGCAACATTTCTCCTCCTCGTCTTCCGCACCACCAGGAAAGCAGACCTACTTTGCTCTGTCAAACCCACTCTGAGCCTGTGAGGAGGGCACATGTCCTGCTTTCTCCAAGCCTGGAAGGCCATTCCTTCAGGCCAGTCGCCCCTTCCTTCAGGCTCCTACTCTTTTCTCTCTCTGCCTTCTCCCCCCAACACACTTGCAGACCACCTTGCCATACTGAAATGTTATGTGGCAGCACTCCTACGGAAAGGAGCTATGGAGTTAGTGCCAGAGCACGAAAATGGCCAAGGATGTTACGTGAGTTACTTTCTTGTGCCCAAGTAGGATGCATCCTTCCACATCTCTATCCTGCAGTCACATCAGGAGTACTTGCGATTTGTGGTCTCTTCTACACATTACCAATGTGCGGTACTCTCCCCTTGACTTGACATCAGCACCTTGCCTCTTCACAAAGGTGATAGCAGTGGTGGTGGCGGCCAGTCTCAGAAGATTGGGCATCCCAAAATTCCCATATCTGGATGACTGGTTGGTCAAAGCTACTATGCCATCGGTGGTGATGCGCCATCGGCATTCAACAGCATCCCTGTTGTGAGACCTGGGCTTTTCAGTCAACAAGCACAGATGTCAACTGTGGCCCTTGCAATGACTCCAGTTCATTGGGTCGGGACTGTACACCACACTTCTCCGTGCCTTTCCTTCACTGCAAAGGATCAGCTACATTTAGGAGATGGTTCCATCTTTTCAGCAAGGCACATGAATGATATTCCTGAGAGTCCTAAGATATCTGTCTGCTTGCTTCTTGCATTCACTTAGTGACGCATGCACGTTGGTACATAAGGGTCCTGCAGTGGTGCCTCCACAGGCAGTGGTTACAGTATAGGATAGACCTGTCGGACTCCATTGTGATCTCCCCTGGTGCTGCAGCAGAAGTGGTTTGGAGGGGAAATGAGGCGAACTTGAGCTGCGGGATGGCTTTCACTCTTCCTCTGGCCAGGACTACGGTAGTGATGGATGCCTCCAACGTAGGATGGAGAGCTCATCTAAAGAATCTGGAGTTCAGCATCCTCTGGTCTTTGAAAGAACATGTTCTTCACATCAACCTGTTGGAACTGCGGGTGATTTGGCTGGCGCTCAGGGCCTTCCTCCCTTCATCCCGATCTTGACATACAACACAACAGTGATGTGATATATCAACAAGCAAGGGGATGTCTGGTCTCTCCTCCTGTGCCTGGAATCGTTGAAACTGTGGTCTTGGGCACACAAGCGAGCAATCTGACTCTTCACCAATCACCTAGGGGAGTCTCTGAATATCAGAGCTTACAGTCTGAGTCTACTTTATCTTTCCAATCACAAGTGGTGTCTTCTACTGGAGGTAGCACAGGGCATTTTTACCCAGTGGGGCATTTCTCAGGTGGACTTGTTCATCTCCTTGGAAAATGCTCAGTGCTAGCAGTACTGCGCCCTCCAGCATCTGTCATGGGGAGCATTGGGGATTGTGTTTCATTCGAGAGGGTGCTTTCAGCTGCCATATGACCACCCCTACACCAAATAACCTTGGTTCTTCTGGTTCTGAGGAAGATTCGTTAAGACCAGACCCAATTTATTCTCATTGCCCCGCGTTGGCCAAGGAGGGTGTGGTCCGCCGACCTTTGTGAACATTCTTTCTGCCACCTGGTACAGCATGATTCTGTGGACAAATTATAGAAGGTAGTGTAGGCTGTGAATTGTACAGGATAGAAAAGTTACTTGGTGTACTTAATGGGCTATTAAGGTGAGCAAGAACGGACCCTTTATTTTCTAACATAGTGTCTTTTGTTGGCAGATGGTATACAGCATAGGTACTCACAAACATTTGCTATGGGGCCACAAAGTACGGTCTGTGGTGTGACCGAGGGCCTCACGGATGCCAGCAGGGTGGCAGTAGAGGGGATGGGTGGGTCAGTGAGTGTGTTGGGTGGTCTAAAAAAAAGTTAAATAAACGGGCAAGCATTTATTTGCAGGTTAATAAATGCTTCCCTGTTTATTTAACATTTTTTTCTATAAGTTGGTGCTCGGCAACTAAACATCATCTCATGCTGTTGTTCGCCAGGGGGGCCCGCATGTAAAGGTCAGGAGGGCCGCGCTTTGAGTATCACTGGTATACAGCGTGGGTTGCCCTTTGGTGAAGACTGACAGTCAACATATATGTAGAATTTGGGGTACAACAGACCCACGGTATACAGACTTTGAATGCCTTCATGTTCAAATGAACATGTGTACTGGTTGGAAAACCTGTGCTTTAGGCAAGACATCTATGTATGTCTAAGAAAGGCATCTGTGTAGTTGGATGACTGAGCTGGCCTTCAATGTAAGTATAAAGATTATTGCCATTGCTAATTGTCATTAAAATGAGCTTCTACAAACGCCAGACCTTGCTTCATGCTGACCGAGTAAGATGTGTTTCTATGTTTCAGGATTTTAAATACCACCTTCTTCGAGAGTTGGGAGTTAATTGGTCCTTATCCTTCTTGGTGGGTTTTCAATGGTCTCCTATCAGTTTTACAAGTCCTTCATATCATCTGGTCTTACCTCATTATTCGTATTGCGTACAAGGCCCTGGTTAGGGGAAAGGTAAGTTGGTAAATATATTACACACCTTGTCATCCATAGATGGTTAGTTTGTTTACCATAAACTATCACTAGGCTGCTACACTGTCTGCATTTCTGTTGTAAATTGGTATGTTGCCAATCTAAAATGTATTTTAGTAATTCATTTTTTAGAGATGATATCAAATATTAAGCTTTTATGATGTATTTGATCATAAATCAAAGTCTGCAGTATGCTGGTCCATTATTTTATAAAATGCTTATTTAGCTAAAGTTGCCATGTGCCCATATGCATTCCTGGGCAGATTTGGGTTTTTCTTAAAGTGGCTCAGCCTGCATTATCCATTAGTGTGACAGTGTTCACCGTTGTTTTCTTTTTAGTGTCTTTGTCCCATCCAGTGATTCATTCAGCAGTGTGCCTCTTAGCCATATCCATTTGTTTTGCCCAGTGGTATTTATTAGTGTCCCTTCATCTTGCACCATGGCTCATTCAACACTGTACATTTGTCATATCCAGATGCTCATTCAGCAGTGTTACTTTGTACTGTAGTGGTTGATTCACTACAGTTTCTAGGTCCTGTGTAGCAGTTTATTCCACAGCATCCATAAGTTCCTGCATTGTTAATATGACATTTTCATTGACCTACACCATAGTTTGTTCGGGGCTTAATCTGTAGTGTTCCCTTTCGTCTTGCTGTGGTTGGGTCAGCAGTGTCTCATTATACTGTGCGCTAATTCACAATATTTACAAACATTGACTTTCTGATGGATACTTCTACCTGCATATTCCTCACCTTTTGCATTTCCTCAGGCACCGGACTGGATCTGGAAACGTTTGCAGCGGTTGCTCCTGTACGCTTTCTGGTGGTGCTATCGGACTTTGCTGCAACTGCGAATTGCCAAATGAAATGGCTGAGTCTTAAATAGCCACCACCCCTCCGCGCAGGCATCAGTTCCTTTTTTTGCACTTCTTTTAGCTCAGATCTGCAGGTTTGCTCCTGAACCTATTTGGCGCTTTACTGACCTCCCAAATAGTTTATTGTGGAAGGAAGACAGTGTGCCACAGATGTCTCCCCTGACAACTACAGGTTGCAAGTTTTGCTGGCCCTGCATGTCTGTCATGGACCCATACAACATCAGTCTCTGGTGTCTTGGATCCAAGCACAATTCAAAACCATGCAATAAGTGCTCCCTGATGCACCCACAGGCCATCAGCGAGTAGTAGGTGAAGATTTACATTGCTGATCGCCCTCAGAGGAATGGGCTCACTCCGTCTCCTAGTTCTTGACTTCTTCCCACTCTCTCCTGATCCAGGCTGAAGAAGTTCAAGGACAAGTCCTTATGGAACCACAAGAAGTTTTGATGCGAGGCCTTCCACCGTTGTTTTCATTCCAGGTAGTAGTTGCACATTTGGCCCGACTCTTCACAGATCTTCAACTTCCGACCACGTTCTGCAGTTGGAGCAGGTGTTCTCCGAGTTTACCGAACCATATGTGACTTCGCAGAAGGAGGAGGCCTTCTAAGAGTTCTTGATATTGGATCCCCTGGAGCACCTTCCAGCTCTACAGATCCCTGGGTAGCCCTCTGTCAGTCTGCTGCTGTATGGCACTCCCTAGCATCAACTGACCCTTTTGGCCCTGCCCGACCTCATGCTGGCACCAGACCACTCTTCGCTGCCCTTGCCAAATGCCACATTGGTCCCAAAGGTGCTGATGCTGGATCTATCCCTACAGTTGATTTCTGATCTGGAGCCACGTTTGGCTACATATCAATCCGCTTTGCGCTGTGAAATTACCAAGGCAAATGCCAGCGGTGCTTAGGGACCCTCTGGCACTGCCTTTGCCTCTCCTACAAGTATCTTCAGCATATCAAGGACTTATTTGGCTCTGATTCAGATGTACAGGAAATTCATGAAACACAGGGACATGCAGCAGGGGCTTACAACTTACACTTGGACTAAACAGATGAAGGTCTTTACCTAGAACAATAGCATGCAAGTGGTCTCTCCTGAAAATGAAATAGACTTCCCATAGGGCTCCCTACCAAAGAAAATCCTTCCTTTGCTGTCGTTCCAAGCAGGGCAGTTGAGGTTCTAGCTCTACATTTGTTTATTTTAGAAACTAAGACTAGTTTGTTCACTGATAGTTTGCAACCTATCCATTCATCTTGGGAGCCCTTACTTCCTTACAGTAAGCCCTGACAGATGCACGGGTTGAAGTATGGACAAAGCCCCGTTTAGTGCAACCAGAAAGTCACTTCTTAGTGTGGTGCTACAGAGATGCGGCAGGAGACTCATCCTTTTTTGACTGCATCTTTCCCTGGAAAAGTCTGGTCTTGCTCGCCTTCCCTTCAACTGCACTTTAAAGAATCTAAGCTCATCAACACACATCGCAAGAGGAAATTTTCCTCTGTCAGCCAGGGCTTACACGCCTTGAATGTGGCCTTTTTACTAAGCAGATAAACCTATGTCCTCTAGGGTTGGCATGCAAGATTTTGCTTGCTCTGCCTGAGGAGTTTTGGAACACCTTCGTCCAGGTGATCTATGCTTGAACGGATGTAACAAAGTACGTCTTCCATGACTGCCTTGACAACCGAGCCTTCATAATCTGTGCCGTTGGGCACTTGTGTGTTAGTTTGTCATCACAGCTGGAGGTGTACCATAGTTTTCTCTGCGAGACTGCTCTGATTCTGCTCCTTAGAGAATCATTGCATCCAGGGAGGGGGTAGAATGTGTTTACTGGCTCAGCTTGGACAAATTTGTTATGGACCAGTGGGTTCTGCAGGTTCTGTTAAAGCTACATCCTCCCTTTATTGTCAGCCCGTCATTTGATTCCTCCTGTTTTGACCAGACTTTGAGAGAACATGTCTCCATTCTTGCCAGAGGAATTTAGTTATTACTTGCCAAAGGGGTATTGCCCGAGGAGGAGAGAAGCAGCAGGTGGTACTCACACTATTCCCTAGTTACCAAAAAGGATAATGGATCCAAGTGGATTTTGTATCTTCAATTCCTGAATGCTTTCCTTTGGAAGGATACATCCACTTTCAAGCATTTTGCTCTCTACAGTTAACACTTGAAGGCACACTTAGAGACTGGTTTTGTCATTTGTAGGACTCTGGTCTCCTCTTTGCTTTCCCATCATTGCTGCTACTCAAGTGCGCTCTAAAATTCAGGAGAGAACAGAATTTTTCTTATAGCCCCATGCTGAACTCTGAATATGTTACTCCGGGCTTCTGAGCCTGTGTATTTGCCCCCTGCTCCTTCTACCTTTGTGGGAGAATCTGCGAACCTTTAAAAACCTACGCCTGTATGTGTGGAGATTAAACAGAATCATTTGAGTGGCTTTGACCAATCAGTAGAGGTTATGAATGTCCTCTTGGCAGCGTACCGTACGTTCACTAAGCAAAGTTTGTGACGTGGTAAGAGGGTCCATCCATTGCAGTTTTCATCCCTCCCACTTTTTCTACATTTCCCTGGTCAGTACTCCGTGTTGAAGTCACCATTTACGACATATTGTTTGAAAGAGTGTCCGTGTTTCCCCTTGCACCTTTTATTGGGTCTTAGTGGGATTTTAACTTGGTTCTAATCTTCCTGATGTGGCTGACCTTTGAAGCTTATGCACAGCAATTCATTGAGACTTTTGACCATCAGCCTTATTGCGATTTCATCTGTGTCATATCAGTGAGCAAGTGCTCCGTACTTGGGCATCCTTTCTAATGAAAGTAGGCTTACCCGTCAATTGTGGGGCTGTTTTCTTCTCTAAGCCACATCCCTCTGAATAGGAGGAGAGGTTCTTCGATTTGACCCCAAGAGAGCCCTTTGCTTTTACATCGACTGAACCAAGGAGCACCAAGTGGACAACCAACCCTTTTGTGTGAAGGGAAAGGCATCCCTATCCAGGGGAGTTGTTCTCTGAATACAGTTTGCTATCCCTTGGCTAATAAAGAGCCTCCAGAGGGCTTTTGTACTTATTCCATTAAAACTAAGGCAATAATACGGCCTTAGCCAATGGTGTTCCAGAGAAGTCTATGGCCATCTGTCCTTGCCTCCACTAGACATTATTGTCTTGATTCGCAGGGTGGTAGAGAGGACCGTTTTGCCCGCTCAGTCCTGCAGGCTTTTCTGGTGTGAAATCCAGTCCTCAGACCTTCCATCTTTTGCATTGGTCTCTATTCAAAACAAAAAGAATCTATAGTTAGATGTATCCATCAAAGGAACAAGTTACTTGCTTTCTGTAACGCTCTTTCTGGTGGATAGTCTATCTCACTGTACATTTGTCAATGTCCACTCTCCTCCATGTTCTTCTGAGTTGACTTTTTGATAGAATAATGCTCCAAGTTAGATTGTGCCCCCGTCGCAGTTATTGGTCTGCACTGATGATCGGTGTCCAATGGCATCAACTACTTAGGTTAACTGATGTCAATGTGCAGAGGTGGTGCCTATCACGGCACAGCGATGTCACTTCTGAAAGTGAGATGAAGCCACTGAGGTCAGATTGTGCTATTGTCTACACCTGGGTGCAGTTGCGGGGAAAAAATCTGGATCCATCTGGTGCCTGGGGATTTCGAAAGGTGTGGAATGTGCGGTTAGATTGAGTATCCATCAGAAAGCCTCCTCGAACAAAGGATGCAACTTGTTAATCTTCATCTTTGGGATCACTGGAAGACTTTACAAATTTTTTTTTTATTAAAGTGGAATATATCTGTCCTAAAATACATTTAAAGGGACACCTATAGAAGTCAACATTTTCCTGTTTTGTTAAATAGTTCAACTATAGTAAAAAAAAAAAACAATCAGTGAAGCTCTTTAGTTCCTTGCTACAGGAGAGAAAATTTAGGAAATAGGTCCCGAGCTAGGATGTCTAGGAAAGCAAGCTTAGACAGTGGAACCCTACAAAGAGCTAGCACCTGACCTTCTATCCCTAATTATTATGCATATATTGAGAAGTACCCAAGGTTGTGTGTGCACACAGTTAGCGCACCCACTGTCACGGTGCAATCCAATACTGGAATTTAAGAATTTCTAACGAGAAAAGGTGCACCACTAAAAGATAAGCTAACACACATCAAATTATCAGATCCGTGTCCAGAGATGTTTCTTCAAGTTCTTAGTTTATTATAAAAATTAAAAACAATCCAGTTGAAATGAACAGCTGACGCCTTTCAGCCAAACAGATGGACTTTTCGGGGCATCAATGAGGCACTCCTAAAATATAACATCAGAGTGTCCATGGTGGATGAAATCAGCAAGGAAGATGGCGAATCCCGTCCACTATAATTATTAAGAGAGTGAAGTAAGCTTCACGTAAATGAGATTAGCCAGAAGCAGGACACAGATCTGATAATTTGATGTGTGTTTGCTTATCTTTTAGTGGTGCACCTTTGCTCTTGTTAGAAGGAGCTAGGATATCTATTGATACTGTGGTGCCAACAGGGTTGCCAAAATATAAATTGCCAAAATAGTTAACCCAGTCGGAAGCGGCCACATTACTGGCCGGATCCTGTGTGGCTGTGAAGCAGCCCTGTGCCACCAAAGACCAAAATTTGGAAAGATCACCTGCAAAACATGTTTTCAAAAGGGCCTTCCTCCTCTGTTCGTCCCAGTCACTTTAGGCTTGTGAAATAGCCTTTTTGTATTCCTTCTTTAGTAGTGGTATAGGGGTCATGACTTTTGTTTTTCTGGCATTGACTAATGAATGGCTTAATGAAACAACATTCTTTGTTATACCTTGATTGTTGTACTTCTATTCTTCCTACGAATTACATTCGAGATGGTAAAAATAGATAAAATACGTTCAAAGAATGCCCCATGAATCAGGACCACTTGGTCAGGAGCACTTGCTTGAGCCTCCACAATCTATAGGAAGACTAAGTGAAGATCTTTTTGAATGCAGACAAGATTTCTGGACGTGCAGCAATCTGGGGCCATTTTAGATGGCGTTTATGTCCTGTCAAAGCAACCTCCCTTGTATAGGAATGTGAATTGCCATCTGAGGGAATGAGCTCACAAAATGCCTTATAAATTGCAGATACAGGATTATGGTAGCTGTCAGTTCTTTCTAACACCATCATATCAATGACTGTTGGCCATACTCTCAAATCAACTAAATTCTAGTCTATACGACTTGTATAAAAGGGCCCGTTAAAGGTGTAGACACCCTTTGGATCAGGTTTGGTACGGCCATTAAGTGCTCTCAGGCCATGCTCAATTGCAAGTGCCTTGAAATGGACTGCAGAGCGTGTCCATGTGTGAATCGGTTCGATATCTAGAAGAGAGACTGCCCAAGCAGCATCCTCTGTTACATGCACATCATGGTCGTCCAGTGGATCAAATGTAAGATTGAAATCATCTCCTAAAATAAGAAAATATTGTTTGTGATGTTGGTTGAGAAAAAGCTCAAGGGCTTGTAGGGTGCCTGAAGCCGACCGTTTCCTTGCCTAACTTGCATAAATATTAAGCATGTTTACCAACAGGTTACTACCAATAGCCAACTGAATACCCAGTATGTCATGGGAATCAATTTTAAGTTGACAGACTTTACAATGTAATGAGTTTCGTATCCCCTGCAGTCCTTCCCCTTAGACTAGGAATAGCAGGGATAAAAAAAGTTGAGATAACCTTGCCTATGAATAGGATCCACAGACCAGGTTTCTTGTAAGAGGCAAATGTCATATTTGTCCATTAAACCATTCCAATCTGGGAGGTATATTTTGGATATCAGTCCAGCCACATTCCATGATATAATATGCAATTTGATAGGCTCAATGAGTATTTGAACCTGACTGGGAAATATAGACTCTGGCAAAGAAGGCCAAAGGCTACCGGGTGAAACAGTAGACACATCACCAGAGTTAGAAGTGAGCTCAATAATGGGCAAAGAGTAAGAGCTAACAATGTGCAAGGCGTGGGTCAAGGGGTCAGAGAAAGCAACACTCGGAGGCTGACTCACAGGAGACTTGGATTATATAAAATATTTGCCCCCCTTAGTTCAAAGGACTAATTGTATTTGAAATTATTGATTGGGAAAAAGGTAAAGAATGGGAGGGGGGCAGTCTCCCTTCGGTGTAAATCTATATCACTAAGCCTTCGGTCAGAAAGAGAAGCCACCTTAGAAGACCTGAATTATGTTCTCACCTTCCTCATGTGTACTCCTTTTCGAGCCCCTGCATAATTGCCCCCTCCGGCTGCTCACCATCAAAATAGCCTTTTTAGTGGAAATCAATCTGCCAGGAGGGTGAGCGAACTGCAGGTCTATCATCCAAGCCCCCATTCGTGACGATATTTCCAGACAAATTGGTGCTTCTCACTAGATCCTCTTTCCTTCTGAAAGTGTTGGACATTTTTTCAAGTGGGACAATCTGTCACCTTGCCCACTTTCTACGGTCCTCCACATCCCTCTAAGGAAGAGGAGCGACTCCACTGTCTGGATCTAAAAAGAGTGCCATCATTTTACTTTGACAGTACAAAAGATTTCTGGGTGGACAACCAGCTCTTCATGGGGTATGTTGGTGCGAAGAAAAGTTGGGCAGTGCTGAAACAGACAATCTCTCAATGGGTCGTGCTCTGCATCAAGATCTGCTGTGCTTTGGCGAAAAAGCAGTCTCCTGAAGAGCTCATTCCACCAGAGCTAAAGCGACAACCATTACACTTGCACATGGAGTCCCAGTCCTGTACATCAGCCAAGTAGCGATGCAGGCGGCTGCACACGTTCACCAAACACTACTCCCTCGACAGTCAGGTTTGCAGGGACGGTCACTTCCCCTTTGCGGTCCTGCAGAACTTCCTAGTTTAGAATTTGTACACAGCCCCCACCGGGGATGGTATTGCTTGGGTATCTATTCAAAGGTAAGGAATCTGCAACCAGATAGCTCTATCAGATGGGCAAGTTACTTACCTTCGTTAACACCTTATCTGGGAGACATGAGCTAGCCACAGATTCCTTACCGACCCATCTATACTCCCTGCACTGCGGACACGTTTCTAGGGTTAAGGTTGTTCCCTTTCAGTGCCCTAGTTTTTTCAAACACAACAATGTCAGTACTCTACAAGGCTCCACGTTTGTGCCATGAAAGTCATGAAAAGTAATTGACCTCAGCTCGCCGAGGATGCACCTATATAGGTGACACAGATGTCACTTCCAGCGAGGACGACGCTTACGTCGCGCAGAGACGACCGACACCACCTACTGGCATGCAGGGGTATTGCTTGAAGGAAAATCTTCCAGATCCAGTCTGATGCCTGAGAAATTAAAAGGTAAGGAAACTGTGGCTAGTTCATGTCTGTTCCAGATATGGCGTTACCAAAGGTAAGTAACATGTCCTTCATGCCCATTGCAGTTTCTTTATTGGAAGTTTGCCTTTATTTTTTTCCGGGTCCACTATGACACACTGGTTCTTAAAGCCATCCTAAATTCTTACGTAAGATGTTCCACCTTAATACAACAATCAAGCGCTGTCTTTTTTTGTGACCTTATTGGATAGCTGAGAGGGCGCTCCACACACCTGATGTCCAGCATGCTCTCATGTATTATATAGATGACAAAGTCTTTTCACAAGACGCAGCAGCTCCTTGTAGCCTTCTCCCAGCCCTATAAAGGTAATCCCATGTCTAAGGGAAGGATCACCAGGTGGATTGTTAAGTGCATCCAAACCTGTTACATTAAAGCTAAAATAACACCACCTTCTCGCCCCAGGCCACACTCCACCTGCAAACAGGGTGCCCATGCGGCTTTTCTTGTCGCATACCCATAACAGACATTTGCAAACCTTGCTGCATGGTCTACCCCACAGACTTTCACAGCAATTATTGTGTGCAAGGCAGAAAGTTATAGTTGGTCAAACTGTCCTTCAATGCAGAGCATATGTATCTCAGCGACACATACTACGAACAGATTGTTATCCTGCAAGCAGCTGTTCTTTGCATGTAGTGCAGTAGATTTACATGTGCCCACCGTCCTCCCTCAAAGCTGGGGTTTGCTACAGATATTTTCCACATTCAGATTTCTCTCTTTCTACACGCATGATCACTATTGTATCCTACTCACTACTCCATACCTACTCCCACCCTCTGTGAGAAACGCAGTCTACGATGAAGTCTGTGCACATGTGCATTAATGGACAGGGGAGGAGTTACCATGAACTTGTGACTCGAAAGACGACTTCCTAGAAAAATAAGTTGCAAACATCTGATCCCAACACTAGATGGCTGAAGTATGCAGAGCATGTAAATCGACAGCACTACATGAAACGGATACGTGCAGGGTAAGTAAAATAATCCTTCTTTGAAATTTTGTTCATTATTTAAAAACAATAAATAGAAAAGCAAGTCAAGCCTCAAATTAAAACATGAATATATTCGAGCTAGCTGAGTTATCACGTTGTAGTGCAAAATTAATTAAAATGGTGGTATGACATAGGGCAGATAGTTTATGGAACCAGTCGCCACTGTGACCATAACCAAAAAAGCAGCATACACAGGTTGGGGTGCTGACATATAGAGCCTGAAAATCAGGAGAGTGGACATGACCTCAGATGGCGAAACCCATCTACCTCTTAGAAACTAAAGACTTTTATTTTTTGGGTGAATACTTCTCACTGCAGATTCCTCCCCTTAGTAAACACTCTCAGACTGGTTCTGGAAAATCTTGTAGCAGTACTCCTGCTTCATCAGGTTATATGCTGACTCAATACTGCCCCGGAAACTGGGGAGCATAGCCACATATAACCGCCATCCCTGCACTCTGACCTCACTTTTTACTTCTGCGCCTTGCGACACATATCCGGAGCAGAGCTCCCAACTTTGTTGGTGTACTGACGACTCCAAAACTTTTCAACAGTGTCGGGGAATGATCTCGCCACTGATGACTTCAGGATTCAGTCAGTGCCACAACTGCAGAAAGTATTTGTTGGTCAGATGGGATGGTCACTTCATCTGTTCGATTCTGTAGCTTTTTTTGTTAGGAGTTTGCACCTCAAATCGTCTAAATTTTTGACATATGGATATGGTATGTTTTCTATAATTGAAGAATCAGTGGTTAGGAGCATACATTATAAGCACAAGCTACCTACCTTTGGTAACACTCTATCTGGTGGATTCTCTAAATAACCTCTAATTTCTCATGGCCTTCCCAACTCCCCGTTCTCTGTAGTCTCCTGTTTATCATCTAAAAAGGTACCTAGTTATCAATTCTGTATACTTTCTCAGATTCTTTATTCTAAGCTCTGCTTCTCAGGGCACGGAAGAGGATACAGGAAACTGACGTCAGCATGTAGGGGTGGTGCTTCTATGCAGGGTTCATTCCATCATTTCCGATAAACAAGGTTGTCCTGATCCAGATAGACAACATGACAACCATGTACTATCTGCATTAACAGGGAGGGACTCACTCCCTACAATTATTGCGCCTAGCCCAGACCATCTGGCGCTTAGCAGTACAGCACAACATTCTTCTCCTGACAGAACACGTACCGGGGACATGCAGTCAAGTTGCAGACCTCCTCAGCAGGATGCAGCGACAAGTCCA
Organism: Triturus cristatus; assembly: GCF_964204655.1. Taxonomy (NCBI): domain Eukaryota; kingdom Metazoa; phylum Chordata; class Amphibia; order Caudata; family Salamandridae; genus Triturus; species Triturus cristatus. Next base: position 1,204,745,435 of record NC_140585.1, on the reverse strand, counting down.
CAAATGGAAACTTCACCTCAAAGTCCTCCTACAAGTGAGGGTTTCCAGAAAAAGATCTGTATGCAACCCCAAAAAAATCGCAAAATGCCCAAACTTTGTGTCCAGGTTCCCACAACCAAGGGCAATTCTCTATGAATGAACTGGTCAAGGATATATTTGCCTGTATTTTTCCACCCCTCCCACTACTTACATTTGTGATCAGAAAGCTCAAGCAAACCTCCCTCACCCTAGTACTAATAGCTCCAACCTGGGATCTTCATCCATAGTTCGCCACACTACTGGAACTCTTGCATGTTTCCCACGAGAAACTTCCCCTCAAAATGGACCTTATCACACAAAACCATGGCAAAATGAGACCTTCCAATCCCAAGGAAATAAATCTTACCATATGGCCCCTGAAGTCATAGAATTTGGGTATCTAAACCCACCACAACAATGCATTGATATTCATAAAGAAGCTCGTAGGCCTACAACTAGGAATTGCTACGTTGCCAAATGGAAACGATTTGTCCTCTACTGCCAGCATCAAAAAGTAAACCTTTTGGATGCGCAGGTACAAACAATTATTTGTTGACTCCTGCATCTCCAAGTCTCAGGTCTAGCCTACACTTCAATACACTTAAACGTTGCAGCCATTGCAGCCTATCTGCAAAACAGACAACATGTATCTTTATTCAAGATACCGGTCATTAAGGCGGTCATGGAGGGACTTAAGAGTAATTCCCCCTATACTTACACCAGCTTGAAATCTCAACATTGTACTAACAAGGCACATGGGGCCTCCATTTGTGCTACTACATTCCTGCTGACTCCTATACTTCTTGGAAGCACTAACCTTGGATGAACCATTTTTCCAACTCTACCAAGACAAGGTAGTGCTCAGAACAAACCCAAAGTTTCTTCCCAAACCGGATTCTGTTGCAGAGAGAGTTCTTCATATTCTAGACGTTAAAAGAGCTTTAATGTATTATATTGACAGAACCAAAACATTCAGGAAAATTAAGCAATGATTAATTTCTTTCTCACCTCCCCACACTGGAAATCCAATTTAAAAAAATTGATTTCTATATGGATAGTCAAATGTGTTCAAACTTGTTATGGTAAAGCTAAAAGACATTTACCGATTCCCCCTAGGGCCCACTTAACCAGTAGACTAGGGTCCCTAATGGCATTGCTAGGGAACATACCCATTGCTGACATTTGCAAAGCATCAACGTGGTCCACATCACACACCTTCACAAAATATTACTGTGTGGATGTATTAGCATGTCATCAATCCCATCAATGTTGGACAAGCAGTGCTACGTACTCTTTTTCAAACAACTGCAACCTCCACAGGCTAGCTACCGCTTGGGAGATGGACTGCTTTACAGTCTATGCTAAGCATGTGTATCTACAGCCACACATGCCTTGAACAGATTATGTTACATACCCTTTAAGCATCTGTTCTTGGCATGTAGTTCAGTAGATTCACTTGTGCACACCCTCCTCCACGGATGCCTGTGTAGGTCACAGTTTACTTTTATAAATTACCTTAATTCACATTACTTGCATGGTCATCACATTACTAACACGTAATCTAACTCCATTCTCACCCGCCTGAGTCAAAACATTAGAACAATGGAGTTGATGCCAATGCGCAGTATCACCAGAAGGAGGAGTCACTCAGCCACATGACTCGAAAAACGGCTCCAAACAAAAATAACTTGCAATCGTCCAAGCCAAACACTAGATGGCGGAGTTATGCTAAGAATATGAATCTACAGCATTGCATGCCAAGAACAGTTGCTTACCGGATAAGTAGCATAATCCTTACCAAATGTATGGAATTTGTTTGATAGATAATTCAGAACTTTTAAAATAGGATTATTAATCGACAGGGCAGTTGGTGTCCCCCTGATTTCTTTCTCCTGTGATGTAGAGCAAAATTTCCTCTTGAGGTCTTACTAGCTTCTGATTCTTAGTATTTACTTTAAATGCGTTTTTATTTGATTTGATTTAGAAAAACCCTGAAAGAGTAGAGCAATCTCTGTAATTCTCCTTCCCAAATCAAAACTCCGCCCCTCTCTAAAGTCCGTTCTCATCCAATTAATTTGAAACTCCAAATAACAATCTGATGAATTGATTACAATTTCAATTAAGATCAAGTGTCTCTTTCTTTTTTTTAGTCCCCTGTCTCTTAGTTGCATAGTATCCATTTGGGAATCTTCTAGAATGTAAGTCTTTCAGTTGTTTGGTACAATGCAGTTCTCGAACAGCTCTAGACAGACAAGTTAAAAGCATCCACCCCTGTTTTGTATACTCCTGTTACTTCCCTTTGGCAGGTTTCAAAACATATATAATTGCCAGGATCCACCAGGTCATGCCCATCCAGATGGCCTCCCTCGGAATTCAGTAGTGCCCCAAAGTGACTGTATACATTGTTTTGCTGCTATGCGTAGGTGGGAGATGATTCTGCCTTTTCTACGATATAAAGGGTAAACTTTATTGGAAGGGGATCCAAGCAGGACCACCTCAGGGTAGTGTGCCAACTGGAAACTCAACCCTTCAATTGTTTTAAGAACTGACTGCCAGAAGGCCTGGCGCCTCAAATAAGCCACTGGAATTAAGCTATCCTGGCTGAAGAGGGGTGAAACCCCAAAACCGGTCCTAGGATGCTTGTTTCCGGTCCAGGGAGGACCTGGCTTGGCAGTTCAGGCTGAACTGTTCCCATGAGGCACAGGGTCAAGACTGATTTGCATATGGCCTGGTCTAAACTGGGGTGGCATGGTGAACAAAAGAATGATGGATTTAACCCAGATCTCTTGACTGAGGGTGAATGTTTTGATTTGTTCTGCATTCCGTCCATCAGTTGTGTGTCAAATAAGAACAAGGCACATTAGTGAGTGAGTGCAGCCCTCCATATTGTCTACGGAAGTTGGCACCTTTTGGGGTACCCATGACTTTGAATTAGTTGGAGTGTAATTCCATCGATGTAATATTTTTAAGACTTTCTCTTCTCCATCATCAATATGGTGCCAAAATAAAAACAAACAATATTGTAGAGTTGTTGAAGTACCCATTTATTAAAACGATTTTGTTGCAAAGGAAACACCCCCACTGTCTCCCTATACTTGTTCTCTAATTTCCTCACCCTTTTCCTTGGATCATTGTGGTAGTTTAGAATTAGATTTATATCTCCTCTTTTCCCTTCACTCCGGTCCTTTCAGAAATGTGATGTTGCATTGCTGATTGTTTCTGACTATCCTGTGTACTGTTGAATAGCTTCAGCTGCTGTTCTTTGTTCCTGTCCTTTCTCTTCTTAACTCACTCCTCCTACTTGCCAGGTTCTTCCTCTGTCAGTTTTTCCTCGTTTATCTCCATTCATCTGAAAGAAACACGTTAGTTAGATTCCTCACCTTAGAATAACCCCAGGCCTCAGGCTGGATCCGGAAAGATTTTTCGTCAGCAATACCCTTGCGCGTCGCTAGGCGTCGTCTGCGGCTCCGCGTCCGTTGTCGGCTTCGTGCTCGCCGGGATGACTTCGTCGGAGTACTTAGACGCCGCCCTCGCGCGCTGACGTTGGTTCTTCTTTTTTGCGCGCCAGTAAGCGCCGATCCAGGAAGAGCATACCCTTTTACTCACTTTTTGACCAAACTTTTAAAAAAATCTTTTGGTTCCATTTCCAGTCGACCTCGACTCTGGTGCCGATAGGGATGCCTGGCTTCAAGCCTTGTGACGCCTGTCACCGACTAATGTCGGTCACGGATCACCACCGTCGGTGTCTCTATTGCCTTGGGGCCGACCACGATGCCGAGTCGTGCCTCGACTGCCTTGACCTCGAAGGCTAGGTGGGAGCGGTTCCGCAAGCTGCTCGAGATCCGGCAGTCGGCTCCGCGCCGCTCAAGGTCCCGGTTGAGGGACCGGTCGCGGAGCCGACCTCATCATCGCTCGTCGGGGTCGAAGTCTTTGTATTCTGGTAAGTCGAAGCACAGCAAGAAGTCAGAGGCGTCATCGCTCTTCTGGCTCCCCTCGCCGGTGGCACGGCTCAGCTGAGGGTTCGGGTGGCACCACCCACGTGGCTCTGTCGGAGCCGCGAAAGTCCTGTCCGACCCCATACCCTCCAGGCCCTGGGTCTGACGCGACTCCGGCGGAGATCACAGACTTCCTCGTGGCCATGAGGAACCTGGCTCCGCCGTCGACGCCTGCCGGCGCGCCTTCGGGCCCCGCAGGTTCGACTGGGAGGCCTAGCGAGCCGACGGCTCCGGTCCCAGCCCTGGCGCCGACTCCGGTCGCGATGCCGCATGTCCCCGTGGGATCCAGGCCTGGATCCCGGTCGACCTTACGACCCCGGCGCCGACCCCTCTGGTGCTGCCCCCGGCGCAGCCTTCGGGCGACGCCGTTCCCCCGTTTAGTCCCGGTCCGGGCCCCGCGTCGGAGTGGCGCCGCTTCCGACGCCGATGGGTGACAGGTTCATCTTCCGCCTGGCTCCGATCATTCCACCTGTATACCAGGAATCGGATGACGGTGACGACTGGGAGGGGTCTGAGTTACCTCAGGACTGGGCAGACAAACTGGGGGATGCCAGTGGTCTTGATACCTCCCCTGACACTGACTTCATCTCCCCCCTCCCCCTCCCCCCCCCCCCCCCCCCCCCCCCCCCTCGAGGCGACCCCTTCAGCCATACCACCGCATGTCGGGGGATCACTTGCAACTTCTGCAGGAGGAAGTTATGGCCCTCTTGGCCAAGGGGGCCATCGAGCGCGTTCCTGGCCCAGAAGTAGGTTGGGGTTGATACTCCCACTACTTTCTGGTTCCCAAGAAGGGCAAAGGGGGCCTACGCCCTATCTTGGACCTCAGGAGCGTCAACGCCTTCCTCCGGAAAGAGAAGTTCAAGATGCTCACCTTCGCTCAGGTTCTGGCTGCCCTAGACCCTGGAGACTGGATGGTAGCGTTGGACTTGCAGGACGCTTATTTCCACATCACCGGAGTTACCTGCGGTTCACGGTAGGCCACGAGCACTTTGTTTACCGTGCTCCCCTTCGGCCTCACCAGTGCCCCTCGGGTGTTCACGAAAGTGATGGTGGTGGTCGCAGCTCACCTGCGCAGATTAGGGGTTCCAGTCTTCCCCCTATCTCGACGACTGGTTGTTGAAGGCGGGCTCGCCCCAGGCAGGGTCCGGGATATTCAGGCTCTCATTCCAATCTTTCGGCCTCTATCCCAGGTTTCGGTCAGGTTGGTGCTGCGGCTTCTGGGTCTGATGGCCTCCTGCATCCTGTTAGTGCATCACGCCAGATGGTGGATGCGGGCTCTGCAGTGGAACCTGAAGTTTCAGTGGGCCCAGCATCGGGGCAACCTGTCCGACCATGTCTTGATCTCGGAGGGCACTGCCAGACAGTTGCAGTGGTGGCTCACGGACCGCGATTGGGTCAGTGGCAGATCCCTCTCTCTACCCCAACCGGAGCACGTAGTAGTGATGGATACGTCCCTCCTGGGATGGGGGGGCCACATGGGAGAGGCGGAGATCAGAGGCCTCTGGTCTCCGGCGGAGTCCCGGCTCCATATCAACTTTCTGGAGCTGCGGGCGATCCGACTTGCACTGAAGGCATTCCTTCCCTCTGCGCCTCTGGACATGGCTGGAACATCAGAGCATCACCCTGGTGGTTCAACATCTGGTGGGTTCTCTGAACACCAGAGCAGACAAACTCAGCCGCCGGTGCATGATGGATCACGAATGGCGTCTGAACTCTGACGTGGCGCAAGGCCTCTTTCTGCAGTGGGGAGAGCCTTGGTTAGATCTATTCGCCACCGAAGAGAACGTGCAATGTCAGCAGTTCTGCGCGTTGGAATTTCCAAGGCGGCACTCGCTCGGAGACGCTTTTTGTCGCGAGTGGAGTTGCGTTCTGTTGTACACCCTTCCGCCTATACCACTTCTGCCCAGAGTGCTGAAGAAGATCAGGGGCGACAGGGCCCAAGTCATCCTTGTGGCTCCGGATTGGGCACGAAGATACTGGTATCCCGAGTCACTCAGTCTATCGATCGATCCCCCGATCCGACTGCCTCTTCAGGAGGACCTTCTGTCGCAGCAGCAGGGAACAGTCCTCCACCCGAACCTGTCCAGCCTCCACCTCCATGTGTGGAGATTGAGCGGCGGCAGTTGATGCCATTTGCCTTGCCTCCTGAAGTCTGTAATGTTATTCTGGCAGCCAGGCGTCCCTCCACAAAATCGGTATACGCCTGCAGGTGGAACAAATTTGTGGCATGGTGCTCAGCAAAGGCTGTGAATCCCCTCTCTGCCCCTCTTTCTGAGGTTCTCCTCTTTCTTCTTTCTCTGGCCCAGCAGGGCTCTGCTCTGGGCACCCTCAAGGGATACCTTTTGGCTATTTCTGCTTTCTTACGGCTTCCTGATCAGCCTTCTCTTTTTAAATCCCCTGTTGTTTCTCGATTCTTTAAGGGCATTACCCACATGTTCCCTCATGTCCCTTTCGTAATGCCTCAGTGGGATTTAAATCTAGTATTGACCTATCTGATGTGCGCTCCCTTTGAGCCTCTTCATAATTGTCCCCCTCGTCTGCTGACGCTTAAGTCTGCTTTCCTGGTTGCCATCACCTCTGCTAGAAGGGTGAGTGAGCTCCAGGCTCTCTCTTCTAAGCCTCCTTTCCTTTCTGTCCATCCGGACAAAGTTGTTCTAAGGACTCGTCCTTCCTTTCTCCCTAAGGTGGTAACTGCCTTTCACATCGGCCAGTCTGTTACACTGCCCACCTTCTTTCTGCCTCCCTCGAAAGAGGAAGAGAGGCTCCACCGTCTGGACCCAAAACGAGCGCTGTCCTTCTATCTGGACCGCACCAAACAGTTCCGGGTGGACGACCAACTCTTTATTGGATACGTGGGAGCTAAGAAGGGACGGGCGGTACACAAGCGGACCATCTCTCGGTGGGTCGTTTTGTGTATCAAGGCCTGTTATTCCTTAGCTAAAAAGGAACCTCCTGTAGGGCTGAGGGCCCATTCCACTCGGGCCACAGCGGCGACCTCTGCCCTGGGCCGGGGAGACCCCTTGCAGGACATTTGTCAGGCAGCAACGTGGGCCTCGCTGCACACGTTTGCCAAACACTATTGCCTGGACAGCCAAGCCCGGAGAGACTGCTTCTTTGGCCGTTCTGTTCTCCAGGACATTCTGGTGTGATTTTAGTTTGCAGACCCACCACTGGGGTTGGTATTGCTGGGGTATCTATTCTAAGATGAGGAATCTAACTAACGTGTTTCTTTCAGATGAACAAGTTACTTACCTTCGGTAGCGATATATCTGTAAGAAACATTAGTTCGATTCCTCACCGCCCCACCCATCCTCCCCGTTCTGCGAACCGATATCTAGGGTTGATGTCATCCCTTTCAGGGCCCTAGAATTTTTGGCACCAGTGTCGGTCTCTTGCATGGCTCTGCGTTCCTGGCGCGGAAAGCTATGTACAAGAACTGACGTCAGCGTGCGAGGGCGACATCTAAGTACTCCGTCATCCCGGCGATCACGCACCGACAACGGACGCGGGGCCGCAGACGACGCCTAGCGACGCGCAAGGGTATTGCTGACGAAAAATCTTTCTGGATCCAGCCTGGCGCCTGGGGTTATTCTAAGGTGAGGAATCTAACTAACTAATGTTTCTTACAGATATATCGTTACCCGAAGGTAAGTAACTTGTTCTTTTTGTCGTAGAAGTAAATGGTCCCTTCCACTATTTGCTTTTTTCATGCCTGGTTCCTGGTCTTTTGCTCCACAAGTTCTTGCTGTGCATTGTTCCCTTCTGGAAAATCCTTTTTTTTTTGTCCTCACTCGCTATTTTGTGATTTAACACTACTCAAAGTTGTACATTTGCAGTACTTGCGTTTTAATTAACCTCACTATTAAGACCATTCTGTATCAGTAGATTTACATTGATAATCTCATAGAGACTTTTAGCTGCAGATTTTTTACCTTGGATTTTTCCATGATTCAGGCTTGATCGTCGGGTGGCTATATTCTGCTCTGTGCGACATCGGCGTTGGCATCGGTTATAACGTCGTGGTCACCAATATAGGTGCCACCCAGGCCCACGCGCGTCGGTTCTTTTCTTTCCGTGCCAGTTAAGCGCCGATCTGGAGAAGAGTTACCCCTCTGTCTCTTTTTTGACAGGCTTTTTCGACTTTTTGTCAAGTGACTTTTTTCTTGCGTCTCGAGGTTATGTCACTAAGATGTTCAGCGTTTAAACCGTGTGGCGCCTGTCACCACGCCATGTTGGTAACCAATCCCCACCTCGTCTGTCTGTGGTGCCTCAGGCGCTACCACGACACAAAGTGGTGCTTGGAATGTCAGGCCATGGCTCCGAAGACCTTGACATTGCCAGAGCGAGCTTTGAAGCTCCTTGCGGCCCGGCTGGCGACACCGGCTGGCAAGACTCCTTGGAGATCCAGGTCCTGTTTAAGGAAGAGGAGGTTGCAAGACCGCTCCAGGAGCCCCAAGTCCTCTTTCTCACACTCGTGGTCCTTGAGTTACTCAAGGGGGGGTCACAAGAAGAAGAAGTCCAAGCGGACTTTGTCTTCACCTCATCTGTTGTGTGTCGACGAGAGAGATAAGGAGCAGCAACACTCTAGGCACAGTTCCCCCTTAGCCAGGTTCGACTTAACGCCTCCCTCCGTTTCCGGAAGCTGAAGTGACCCCTGCTAAAATAAAGGGGGGTTATATGTTGTATTTGAGTGGTCTGACCCCTCTGGTGAGCCTTCTGGCCCGCAGGGTTGGAAGGGGCCTCATCGGGTGTGATGCCATCGGCTCTGGCCATGGAGCCTCAGATCTGATTCCGGGTCTTGCCGACCTGTAGTCAGTGCCTCTGGCGTCGCCAGCCCCATCCTTCTACCCAATGACTCTGAGTCGGATCGGTGTTGCTCAACAGAGACTGGAGGTTCTACGTCATTGCCTGTACATTCAGGCTTCAACGTCCCATGGCATGTTCCCTTCCACTCCTCCAGATAGGGAATCCAAGAGACTAGACACACTTGGTAAGAAGTCGGATCATCGTTGCTCAACGCTGACAGAGACCAGAGGTTCTACATCATTGCATGTGCGTTCAGGCTTCTACGTCCACTGGCATGTTCTCTTGCACTCCTCTGAATCTAACGGGCTGGACACACTTGGTAAGAAAATGTTTTCTTCTACCAGCCTGTCATTGCAGTCGGCAAATACCGCTTGCTTATTGGGCCATTTCTCCCATACCCTTTGGGAGATGTTTGCGCAGGTGCTGCCACAAGTCCCGAAGGAGGCCCGGGCCATACTCTTACAGGCAGTGAAGGAATAGAGAGATGCAGCAAAATTCACCATTAGGTGTGTGTAAGAAAGTGGCTCTGTATATACTGTTCTCAAATAGGTACAGTGCGTACAGAGTCCACAGAGGTTTGGCAGAGGCTAAAGTTAGATATAACCTTACTCTCTAAAGTGGTAGCTTGGTCGAGCAGTAAGGCAGTATCAGAGGACAGTGTAAAGCATTTATTGTACACACTCAGTCAGCAAATAGCCTCACACACTCAAGAACTGAACTCTAGGCCAATGGTTTTGTATAAAAATATATAGTTTTATTTTTAGAACCAACAATAGGTATCAAAATATACTTTCTCAGAATGAGATGCTTTAGTTAAATACTTTAAATAGGCAGTAGACTTTTGAATGCAAGAGTTACAGTTGTTGCAATAGGCAACACAATTCAATCACAAATTATAACATTGAGCTCAATGGGAAGTAAATGCAATTAATTACTCTTAGGATTACTTTTCTAACCACAGGACTGGATCCTAGATTCAGTCCTGGGACATTTCCTGTAAACAGTTGAAAGAATACGTTTTGGTTACAGGTATGATTTTTAGTGAATATTTTAAATTTTCAAAACTCGACACTTGAGAAGAATTTCCAAGTGAAACCAGTCAATGTTAACCCTATGGAAGAAAAGTGAGTTATCGGCTTTTGGGTACGTACTCGACTGACAGGGTTAAGGTTCTGGTCATAGACTCAGGGGTCTCACAGGGTCAGGTAGGTACAGTTGTTACACCCTCAGAGGCACAGGGGCAGCCGGGTGCAGAGAGAGTTAGGCCCAATGTTATCCTATGGCGGGCAGGGGGCCTTTGGTTGGTGGCTGTTGGCAAGCAGGCCACGCAGCTGTGGGAGCTGGGCTCCTGGCCACTTACTCAGGGCAAGTGGGGAAGTAGATTAGGATAGATGTTGCACTGCCAGGGGCACTCGGGCGGGCGGGTGCAGGGTGCTTTTGAGCCGTCGGGGGCTCAATGGATTTCAATGGAGAAGCTCAGTGACGAACAAAGGCTGCAAGCTCGGGGACGAAGATTCTTCAGGTGCGACCACCACTTAGAGAGGTAAGTTGGGAAGCTGTAGGATAGGTAGGCACCCGGGAGCTGGGCACAGGGGGCCGCAGGGCGCCGGGTGCAGGGGTGTCTTTTCGCGTCGGGAAATCTTAACCTCAGCTGGTCGCGGTTGGAGGGGTCCCTGGTTCTGAGGCTGCAGGTGTCGTCAGGAGCATCGAGGTGGGTCCTTGGGTGCTGGATTCGGGGTCACAGTCGCCGGGGGGACGTCCTTGTGGTCTTTGTCCACTCTGGCACAGGCCAGGCTTGGCGGGTGCAGACTGTGCAGGAGTCGCGGTTCCTGGCTGGTGCCATGGACTTGTTACTTGCTTTGAGCAGAACTACTGCTCATGGGAGTCCCAGTTGTTTAGAGTCATAAGGCAGTCAGGTCCTCCGGGGTTTTTGAGGTTGCTGACCACTGGAGACGCCGGGAGCAGGTTCGAGGGTCGACAGGCCTGTGGGGCTGGGGCCAAATCAGTTGGTGTCTTCCTCTTGTTAGCAGCTGCATGGCAGGTCTTCTTCTTGCTTGTTTTGGAATCTGGATCTGAGGAAGGAAGGTTCAGGGTGCCCCTAAATACTACATTTAGGGGCGTTACAGGTAGGTAAAGGGCAGGGACCAATGGGTCCCTTCCCTGAGGTGGGTACACCCCCTATCCTGCCACTCTCCTGTGGGAGGGGGACAGTAGCCTAGTCCTGATTGGGCAGGGCTCCCCATCTTCAAGATGGTGAGAGCCCGGAGATGTGCTTCACCTCGCCTCCCCCACCTGAGGGGTGGGGTTGGCAGAGGCTGGCACACCCCCTTTCCTCCCTTGGGGTTTCCCGACAGTCTTCCCGCCAGTGTGGGGGTCAGAACCGGTGGGGGCCAGTTGCTGAGTACAGCAAGTGGCCTGGAGAAGCTCACAAAGGAGGCATGCCTTTGAAGCTTCCCCTGTCCATCCTGGGGGAGGAGAACTAGTACCTCACCCAGGATGTGCATTGTTGCAGGCCCAGGAGAGCGGTTGGCTCTCTACCCAGGGGTCCAGCAACATGTCTGCTGTGTGGCAGCCTAGGCAGCCCCTCAGACAATACGTGGATTGTAGGTTAGGTTCAGGGGGCAACTCTAAGTTGCCCTCTGTCGTGCATCTTACATTAAATCCCACACTGGCATCAGTACGGGTTTAATGTGCTGAGAAGTTTGATATCAAACTTCTCAGTCTTCAGTGTAGCCATCATGGTACTGTGGAGTTCGTGTTGACGATCTCCCAGCACCATATACTCTTAATGGCAGCACTGCACTTACAGTGCCCAGGAATGGACCTGGGTACTGTAGGGGTACAGGGCTCATGCACCTGTACCCACACCACCCAGCTAGAGGGGTAACTGAGGTATGCCAGGGCAGTGTGTGTTGTGGGCATTGCACACAGGGATGTGTGCCATGTCGACTGTTTTGTTCTGCACCCAGACACTCAGCCTGCAAAGGCAGTGTGTGTGTGTCAGGGTACAGGGCCTCTAAGGATGGCACAATAAGTGCTGCAGCCCTTAGAGGCCTTCTCTGGTCACAAGGCCCTGGATACCTAGGGTACCATTTATCAGGGGCTGACATGTGGCAGAGATGCCAATTGTGTTTAGGCTTCATGTAGTTTTTAGGGAAGGCACATAGGCCCTGGGTACCTGATTGGCAGGAGCCCAGGGCACACTCAGTCAAAGTATATCAGCAATTTAGCAAAAAGTGGGGGCATACCATGCAAGAAAGATGGCACTTTCTCACAGTTTAGACACGACTGACCCGCTGGGCAGAGCGTTTTTTTTTACTGTGGCCCTACGGCGCCACAACTGGCTCAGAACATCTGGCTTCTCGGGTGATGTCCCGGCTAATCTTATGGACATGCCCTTTGACGGGATGCTGGGAAGAGCGGTTTTGTTGATGGTGGCCTTGTGGCGCCACGCCTGGCTTGGAACAATTGGCTTTCCTGGGGGATGTCCAGACAAACTTGATTATATGGGAAAAGGGGGGGAAGATAAATTAAAACAAAGTGTGCAGTGAGTGCAAGAAATTGATGTGGGTAGATCAACTCTGGATTATCAACTAATATTACATTATTTAAATTAGAAATACCTTTATGAATATGAAAAAAAAACTGACAATTTTATATTACAAAATACTTTTTCTTTTTTGTATTTTTTGGGATGAATAAATATTCTGATTATCTATTTCTTAGTTGATACAAAAATTATTAGTAAACAGAGATGGTTTTCACAATGACTGAATTGTCTAAATGATATACCTCCCCAACCAGATCTCACAGTAGTGACAGATGTATCACTTCTGGGAAGGGGCAGCCATCTGGGAGAGGTGGACATCAGGGGACACTGGTCTCCGACTGATTCGGGGCTACACATCAATTTGTTGGAGCTTCGAGTGATTCGATTGGCATTGAAAGCATTTCTTCCCTCTGTCAAGGGGAAGTTAGTCCAGGTGTTCACGGACAACACCACCGTCCTGTGGTACTGCAACAAACAGGGCAGGGTGGGGTAGTGGACCCATTGTCAAGAGGCCCTGCGTCTCTGGACATGGCTGGAACAGCAGGGCATAACCCTGATGGTTCAACACCTCTCAGGTTCTCTGAACGCCAGGGTGGACAAACTCAGCCATCGATGCCAAGCGGTTCACAAATGGCGTATCCAATCGGGGGTGGCACAAGGTTTCTTTCAGTAGTGTTTCTGTTCACCTCCGAAGAGAATGCGCAGTGTCGGCAATACTGCACGCTGGAGTTTCCAAGGCAGCTATTGCTCGGCAATGTCTTTCGTCGCAAGGGGAGCTCCAGCCTGCTGCACGCCTTTCCTCCCATACCACTAATGCCCAATGTTCTGAAGATCAGGAACGTCCGGGCCCAAGTCATTCTTATGGCTCCAGACTGGGCGTAGAGAGTATGGCATCCAGAGATTCTGAAAATGAGTATCGATCTGCCGATCCGGCTGCCCCTTCGGGAGAATCTTCTGTCGCAGCAACAGGGGAGGGTCCTCAACCCGACCTGGTCAACTCTTCGCCTCCAGAGATTGATCAGCGGCAGTTGCTGTCTTTTGACCTTCCTCCTGAAGTATGCAACGTTATTTTGGCGGGCCTCCACTAAAACAGTATATGCCTGCTGTTGGCAGAAGTTTGTATTATACTGTAGTGAAAGGTCTATTGACATTCTTTCTGATTCTCTTTCCACTTTTCTTCTTTTCATTCTAACCCTTGCCCAGCAGGGCTCTGCTTTGGGTACTCTTAACGATTATCTTTCTTGTCTATCTGCTTTTTTGCAGCTGCCAGACCAACCCTCTCTCTTCAGGTCTCCAGTTGTAAATAGATTTTTTTAAGGGGCTGGCTCACTTGTTTCCGCCCACACCTTTGTTATGCCGCATTGCAACCTTAATTTGGTCCTCACTTTTCTGATGTGTGCTCCCTTCGAGTCTTTACACAACTCTCCGCTCTGGCTGCTTACCATCAAGACAGCCTTTCTAGCGGTTATTACTTCTGTCCGGAGGGTGAGTGAGTTGCAGGGGCTATCTTGTACGCCTCACTACATGATGTCCATTCCAGATAAAGTGGTGCTTCGTACCCGTTCTTCATTCTTGCTGAAGGTGGTGACCCCATTCCATCCTGGTCAGTCTATCATGCTGCCCACCTTCTTTGCTCCCCTGCATCCCTCTAAGGAAGAGGAGCGTCTCCTCATTCTGATGGATACATCTGCCAGTGGATTCCTCACCTTGTGAATATCCCCTGCGCCAGCAACATTCGAAAACTTTTGTAGCAGTCCACGCCGATGAGGTCGAAGACGACGTCACAGAGACACGGCTCCGCTCGCGACTCCGCTGACGTCACCGGCTCCATAAGAAGACCTCGTCGGCGTGATGACGTCCGTTCCCTTTTTTCCTCGCCGTCGACGCCAGCGGATTTCGGGAATCGCTGTTGGTAGCTTCACTGTTACTTTGTGTTTCTTCTGGGTTTCTCTTTCGAAAAAGAAGTCGACAAAGAAATCGGGCTTCAAGCCCTGTTGTGAATGTGGCTAACACATGTCGATCACGGATCCACTTGACAACTGTGTATGGTGTTTATCATCTGACCATGATGTGGATGGTTGTTCTTGCTGTCGCAAGATGAGCTCCAAGGCTCTAAAAGAAAGGGAGGTGAAACTCTTCATCGCTAGGATGAAAAAGGAGAAGAGAGGAAGAAGGAAGTCGAGGTCACGGTCGAGGTCGGCGTCGAAGTAGACTTCGGGGCATGCTTCACGATCCAAGAAGCACAAGAAGAAGAGGAGGCATTCTTCTCGACATCACTCTGACAAGAGTTTGGCTCCGAAGTCACCAACTCGACGCCGAAAGGACTCTGTGTCTCCTTCACCCGTTCCGGATTCGCCTCCTGGTCCTTCTTCTCCAGTGGCTTCACCGGCTCCGGTTCCATCTCCGACACCGGTTCCATCTCCGGCTCCGATTTCATCTCCGGCTCCGTCCCCGGCTGAGGAACTTAAAGTACCGGGTGAGCCTGCGACGCCGCTTATTCCACCGTCGGCGCCGGTTGGCCCGAGTCCGGTGATGCCTGACCGGTACCCTGCGTTCCCTGGACCAGGTCAGGACCCCTCGCATCATTTAAATGCTATGTATGGGGTATTTTCGAGAGCCATGTACACCACTGGTGCACCTGCGGGTCCGATGGGTCCAATGGCCTTTAATTTGGGGGTGCCGCAAGTCTATCCGCAGGCCCCTTTCATGCCATTTTTTCCGGCGATGCCGTCTTGGCATCTACCGGCGCCGAGGACGTCGACGCCGCTTCCTTCTTCACCGGCGCCGGATCGACCACGTTCGACGCCGGCTGCTACTGCGGATCCGCGTTCGGCGCCGTCGGATTCGAACACGGCGCCGCCGACGCTGCTTGTACGGATTCGGTCCAGAAGAGAAGCTCAGAGAGTGATTGATGAGCGAAGCTACCTTCTGGAAGAAGCAGAAGAAGGAGAGCTGGTGGAGTCTGACGAGGTGTTTGAGGAACTTAAAGAGGCTAGTGGATTGGATTTGTCTCCTGAGTGGGAAATTACTCCACCTTCCAATGAACCCTCGAAGGATGTGGCTCCATATCATGCAGTCATCAGGAAGGCTACAGAACTGTTAGATCTTCAGTTGCCAACTACTGAGTTCAAATCAAATATTCTGACTGAAGTATTGCATTCTCCCACTGCAGTTTCGGAGCCGTTGTTGCCTTTTAATGAGGCCATTATTGACCCTGTGTTGGAGGTGTGGCGTAAGCCTTTTTCTGCTCCCGCAGTGTCTAAGACGGTTGCTAGGCGGTATAGGGCGGCTCTAGGGGACCTTGAGCTCTTAACATCGCATCCATCGCCTGAGAGCCTGGTGGTTCAGGCGGCTTGTTCAGGAAAATCCAAGGGTGCTTTTCCTCAGGTTCCAGGTGACAGAGAGGCTAAAAAGCTAGATCAGTCGGCCAAAAAAGTCTTTTCATCGGCCAGCATGGCACTTAAATCAACAAATGCCACTTGCCTCTTGGGACGCTATATTCATGCACTCATGGACTCTGCGAAGAAATTGGCACCAAAACTATCTGAGGAGGATAGGGTTGGCTTTAATAAGGTGTTGACTGATGCCCAGGCAGCAGCACGTCAGGTGATTCAGAGTGGGCTGGACACGGCGGATTCAGTGGCAAGAGTCATGGGGTCTTTTGTTGCCACCAGGAGGGGTGCGTGGCTGAAGTCTTCTGAGTTTTCCCCGGATGTACAGTCGACTCTGTTGGACTTGCCATTTGATGGATCTGGTTTATTTGGCAAAAAGGCAGATGCTGCTCTTGAACGTTTTAAGGAGAGCAAGGCTAAGGCTACGGCTAAGTCTTTAGGCCTTTAATTCCAGTCAAGGGGGTCGTTTAAAAGATACAGAGGTTTCGGAAGGGCATCCTTTAGTTCCTACAGGCAGACCCAAAAGCAGCAAGGCTCTTTGTCTAAAGGATACAGAGGTAGAATCAGGGGTCGCTCACGTGGCCGTCAACTCTCCTCCTCTTCCTCTTCAGCCCCTCCTTCCACCGCAAAGGAGCCCAAGATCCGCCATTCTGGATCATGTTGGCCCTGTTGGGGGCCGGCTTACCCATTTTCTACAAGATTGGGAATCTGTAGCTACAGATCTTTGGGTTCTAGATCTTGTAGAAAATGGGAATTCCCTCCAAATTACCCTCCTTGTCAAGGGGCTTGCTCAGAGAACCACCGTCTTCTCCTACAGGAGGAAGTCCTGAAGTTGTTTCAGAAAGGTGCGATAGAGGTGGTTCCAGAGCAGGAGAGGGGTCAGGGATGCTACTCCCTGTATTTCCTGATTCCGAAGAAGGACGGCAGATTGCGTCCGATATTGGACCTCAGAATCTTGAATCTTTTTCTAAAGCAAGAGAAGTTCAAGATGCTCACCCTTGCTCAGGTTCTTCAAGCGCTGAATCAGGAGGACTAGATGGTGTCGATCGACTTGCAGGATGCGTATTTCCACATCCCCATCCTGAAGTCGCACAGGAAGTATCTCCGGTTTACGGTAGGGTCGCAACATTATCAGTTTGCAGTCCTTCCGTTTGGTCTTACTACTGCACCCCGGGTCTTCACGAAGGTGATGGCAGTGGTGGCAGCCCATCTCAGAAGGTCGGGGATCTCAGTTTTCCCCTATCTGGACGACTGGCTGATCAAAGCGGAGTCGCCAGAGAAGGTGCTGCGTCATCTGCACGATACAACTGAGCTGTTGTTCAAATTGGGTTTCTCAATAAACGTGCCCAAATCTCACCTGGTGCCCTCTCAGCGCAACCTGTTCGTAGGTGCGGTACTGGACACTACTGTGTGTCGAGCATTCCCTCCTTCTCAAAGGATTCTCGACATACAGGAAATGATTCCTTTGTTTTACAATGGAGCGGTCGTTCCAGTTCTGAAGGTCCTTCCCCTGCTCGGTCTGTTTGCTTCCTGCATTCTGTTGGTCAACCATGCACGCTGGCACATGAGGGCGCTCCAGTGGTGCCTCCGCAGGCAGTAGTATCAGCACAAAGGAGATCTCAGAGAGTCTGTGAGGATCTCCAGAGAAGCTGCGGCGGATCTGTCTTGGTGGAGCGTGGAGGGCAATCTGTCTCAAGGGAAGCCCTTTCATCTACCTCCATCGGTGGCCACAGTGATTACGGATGCATCCACTTTACGGTGGGGTGCTCATCTGGGGGATCTGGAGATCAATGGTCTTTGTAATCCAGAGGAAAGGTTGCTCAGATGAACAAGTTATTTACCTTTGGTAACGAATTTTCTGGTAGAGACTCAATCTTGCTTGCAGATGCCTTACTGGCCCACCTGCTATGTGGACTGATTTTGTTAGGGCTAGCGTCAATCCCCTTTTCAGGGCCCTAGATTTACATACGTTTGTCAGCTACGTCGTTGCTCTGCGCTTCTGGTGTGGAAAAAATTAGAAGTACCTATGGCCGCGCACCTGGGTGGCGCCTATATAGGTGAACGCCACCTCATAACCGACGCTAATGACGCAGTCACGTGGAGCCAAATGGAGCCGCCCGAGGGCGTGCGCAAGGGGTATTGCTCAAGCAAAAGTTTCCGGATCCAGCCTGACGCCTGGGAAATTCAAAGGTAAAGGAATCTGCAGCTAGAAGTCTCTATCAGATAGTGCACTTATTTATACACCTCACACAGGCTCTACTGAAATAATTTGGGGCGCTTTTCAACATGGAAGTCCAAAGTCATGTAAAAATAACCAAATAATGTTCCAGTGAAACACACTCACCAATTTTAAGTGCGAATATGGTAGACTGATGCATCAAGGTAAGCAATCTGCAGCTAGACAGTCTCTATCAGATAGTGCACTTATTTATACACCTCACACAGGCTCTTCTGAAATAATTTCGGGCGCTTTTCAACATGGAAGTCCAAAGTCATGTCAAAGTAACCAAATAATGTTCCAGTGAAACACAACTCAATTTTAGGTGGGAATATGATAGACTGATGCATCCAGGTAAGCAATCTGTAGCTAGATAGTCTCTGAACAAGTTACTTACCTTCGGTAACCCATCTGGTAAACGCATAATTGAAACGTTCTCCATTTTTGAGAGGTTTTCTTCTATCCCTAGTATAACACTATTGCCGTGGAAGTCAGGGGATACATGTCCCCATAGAGACGACTCTATTATTGCATAACTGTCCAGCCCAGCTCCCTGGGTTACAGAGTTGTCCCTTTTTTCTAGTGAAGCCAGGATAGAGCTGCATAGTGAGAAGTCAGTCTGTCCGCTGTTGAGGGTAGCAACACCTGTCGCAGTCTTAGTCTTTTGAGAACCTTTCTGTTTGTAGTCTGACATAGGCATGTAAGAGTGGCTTAAATGACAAAGGCAAAGTAGGCAGATGGCAGTTGGGTGACTATTTCGTGCAGGGGAGAGCACTAGTGAAACAAATTCAAAGATATGAGAGTGGCAAATAAGTTGGAGTTTAAATGATTTTATGGGGGAGAGGCTATGACCTCTTCTAATTCTTAATCCAGTATTGCAGTAAGGCTTTATGGGTCCTTAACAGGAATTGGGCTGCCCCACCCCCCATGGGGCTTACCTGATCAGGTGGGCCTACTCTCTCAACAAGGGAGAGTTCTCTACCCAAACCTCCACAAATTAGACCTCCATGCTTGTAGATTGAGAGGAACCAGCTCAGCAAATTCTGTCTGTCTGAGGCAGTGGTAGATGTTACCTTGGCTGCTTGTTAGCAATCCTCAAATTCGATTTGTTCTGAACTTTGGGGTAAATTTGTGGCCTGGTCAAGGATAGTTGGGTTGATCCACTGCAGTCTAGACTTTCTGATATGCTTCTGTTTATCCTGTCTTTGGCCCGGCAATGCCTTGCCATGCCTATTGGTAAAGGTTTCGTGTCAGCCCTCTCAACCTTTCTACATTTGCCTGTTCAGCCCTCTCAGTTTAAGTTACCAGTTGTGATGTTTTTTTAAAGGGATTATGTTCCTCCTGTGCCTTATTCCACAGTGGGAACTTAATATTTTCCTACCTTCTTAATGTGCACATCTTTTTAACCTATACACAGCTTTTCCATAAGGCTACTGACCTTTAACACTATTTTCCTCATTGCGATTGCTTCCATTTGCTGTGCCAGTGAATTGGAGCTGCTCTCAATGCAGCCACCATATACTACCTTCTTTTGCGACGTTAGTTCTTAGGACTTGGGCATTATTTCTGTCAAAAGTGCGTTGTTTATACATCTGGCCTCCTGGCTAATTTCAATAGAGCTAAGAACACTACTATGGCCTAAGCCATGGGTGTTCCAGTATTAACCATTTGCCATGTGGCTGCATATTGGTCCATACGCCCCTTCACCAAGCAATACTGACTTGATTTGCAAGTCTGCCAGGAGGGCCATTTTGCCCACTTGGTCATGCATGATTTCTTGGTGTGTCCACTGTTCAGACACTCCACATTTTGGGAGGTACTGCTTTCATGTCTGTTCAAAAGGTGATGAATTTGCAGTTTGAAGTATTCATCAGAAGAATGTTACCTTCTGATGGATACATCTGCCAGTAGATTCCTCACCTTGTGAATATCCCCTGCGCCAGCATTCCACTGAACTTTTTTCCCCAGCTCTCTACGCCGAC
This sequence comes from Triturus cristatus, assembly GCF_964204655.1. Taxonomy (NCBI): domain Eukaryota; kingdom Metazoa; phylum Chordata; class Amphibia; order Caudata; family Salamandridae; genus Triturus; species Triturus cristatus. The sequence continues at coordinate 1,204,725,474 of NC_140585.1, read as the reverse complement.
GTGGACGTCCTAATGCTTCGTCTCCGCTTGCGACTCCGTATGATGTCACCGGAGCCATAAGAGAGCCACGTCGGCGTGATGACGTCAGTTCCCTTTTTTCCGCGCCGTCGACGCGTAACGGTTTTCCAGCACTCTCCTGCTGCTTTGTAGTCTTGTAGTGGTTATTGTTTCTGGATTCACCATGTCTTCGACGAGGAAGTCTGGTTTCAAACCTTGTAGGGAATGTGGGGGCCACATGTCAATGACTGACCCCCATGAGGATTGTTTGTGGTGTCTTTCTTCTGACCACGACGTGGAGGACTGTTCCAGCTGCAGAAGAATGAACCCCAAGGCCCTGAAGGAGAGAGAGGCCAAACTCTTCATGGCCAATGCAAAGAAGGAAAGAAGAGGTAGGAAGAAGCAGAAATCGAGGCCGGAGTCGGCGACTTCGCACTCTTCGAAGTCGAAGAAACACAAGAAGAGGAAGCATAGCTCTCGATGCCGGTCTTCGAGGAGTAAGACTTCGAGATCGCCGTCGCCTTGACGTCGAAGTAAGGATGTTGTATCTCCTTTTCCATCTCCTAGGAGGTCTCCAGAGAGGTCGCCTTCGCCGAAGCGGACTCAAGCGCGGTCCCCGGCGCGGTCCCAGACGCAGTCTCAGGCGCAGTCACTGGCGCCAGTGGAGTCTTCTGCTTCTGACGCTGAGCAGGAACAAGAGAAAGAGCTTTCTCCAGGACCAGCTGATCCTGCGGCGCCTCGTGAGGACACTTCGGCTCCGGTTCCGGGTACTCCTCGACCGGATTCGGAATCAATCCCTTATCCGCAGTTCCCGGCGCCGGGTGCGGATTCAACACATTTCCCTAATGCGATGTATGGGATTTTTCATCAGGCTGCCTTCCCATCCGGCGCACCATCTGGTCCCGTGGGTCCTATGGCATACACGTTGGGGGTGCTGCAGCATTATGCTCAGGCCCCGTTTATGCCCTTTTTGCCGATGGCTCCTTCGTGGCAGTTACCGGCACCGTCTGGTAATCCACTTCGGCTGAAGCGGCCTTCTTCGGAGCCTTCCTCGATGCCGTTGCCGACTCCTTCGGCTCCGCGCCCAGCGCCGCCGGCTCCGGCGCCGCCGACTCCATGTTCGGTTCCACCGATTCCGCGTCCGGCGCCGCCGGTTCCTCTGATCCGTTCAAGGAGATAGGCCCAGAGAGTCTTGGAAGAGGAGCGTTATAGGGAGGCAATGGAAGAAGGTGAGGTGGACGCATCTTCTGATGACTTTGAAGGCATTCAGGATGCTAGTGGTCTTGATACCACTCCGGAGTGGGAGCATTCTTCGACTAGGTCTTCGCCACCACAAGAATTGGCCGCCTATCATTCAGTTATCAAAAAGGCCGCAGAGTTGCTGGACTTGCAGTTACCCTCTGCTGAATATAAGCCAAACCTCCTGACTGAAGTCCTGCATTCACCGACTTAGAATGTTGAACCCTAGTTGCCTTTTAATGAGGCTATCTTAGTGCCTGTAATGGATGTTTGGCGTAAGCCACTCTCTTCGCCTGCAGTCTCCAGACAGGTGGCAAGGAGGTATAGGGTGGCTCCGGGAGAGCCAAGCTTTCTTTCTTCCCACCCTTCTCCATAGAACCTTGTGGTGCAAGCTTCATGTTCGAAAAGTTCTTCAGGCGCCTTCCCTCAGACACCTGCGGATAGGGATTCTAAAAAGACTGATCAAGCTGCCAGAAAGGTCTTTTCTTCAGGGAGCATGGCGCTTAAATCTACTAATGCCACTTGTTTACTAGGGCACTATGTTAATGCACTGATGGACTCTATGAAATTATTAGCCCCTAAGCTGCCAGAAGGAGAGAAAGCTTCTTTTATGGAGGTGGTCACTGACACTCAGGCTGCTGCAAGGCAGGTAATTCAGTCGGGACTGGACACGGCTGATTCTGTGGCAAGGATAATGGGGTCTTCGATAGCCACTAGGAGGCAAGCGTGGCTTCGTTCTTCTGGCTTCTCTACTGATGTTCAAGCCACTTTGGTAGACTTGCCTTTTGATGGAGAAAAACTTTTTGGCGAGAAGGCTGATTCTGCCTTGCAAAGATTTAAAGATGGCAGGGTTACGGCGAAATCTTTGGGGCTACGGACTCCTGCTAAGGGATTTGGTCTTGAGAAATTTAGAGGCTTTGGGAGATCCTCTTTTCGTTCCTTCCGGCAACCTCAGCAACAGCAGCAGCAGAATCCCCTCTATAGGTCGTATAGAGGAAGGCAAAGGGGACGAAGAGGTTCTGGCCGCAACCCATCTTCATCTTCAGCCTCTTCTGCACCCAATGAAGCTTCAGGGAAGCAGCCCTAGATCCCCCATCCTAGATCATGTGAGACCTGTGGGGGGTCGGGTGTCCCACTTTCTGCGAGGTTGGAAATCTGTTACGACCGACCTTTGGGTTTTAAACCTCGTGGAGACTGGGTACACCCTTCCCTTTCGGGAGTTTCCTCCCTCTTACCCACCTTGCCAGGGTTTTTGCTCGGAAGATCATCTGCTTCTTCTGCAGAAGGAGGTTCTAACTTTGTTGCAAAAAGGTGCGATAGAGGAGGTTCCGGAGCAGGAAAGGGGTCATGGATGCTACTCCCGGTATTTCCTGATTCCCAAGAAGGACGGCAGATTGCGTCCAATCCTGGACCTCAGAGTCTTGAATTTTTACCTGAAACTGGAGAAATTCAAGATGCTGACCCTTGCGCAGGTTCTTCAAGCGTTGCAGCAAGGAGACTGGATGGTGTCGATCGACTTGCAGGATGCGTATTTCCACATCCCAATCCTGAAGTCGCACAGGAAGTATCTCCGTTTTACGGTTGGGTCGCAACACTACCAGTTTACGGTCCTCCCGTTTGGTCTTACTACCGCACCTAGAGTCTTCACGAAGGTGATTGCAGTGGTGGCTGCTCATCTCAGGAGGTCGGGGATTCCAGTTTTTCCATACCTGGACGACTGGCTTCTGAAAGCGAAGTCCCCGGAGATGGTGCAGAATCATCTGCAGGTAACATCTCAGCTGTTATTCGACTTGGGTTTTTCAATCATTGTGCTCAAATCTCACCTGGTGCCCTCTCAACGCAACCTGTTCATAGGGGCGGGACTGGACACTACTGTGTGTCGAGCATTTCCTCCTCCTCAAAGAATTCTCGACATTTAGGAGATGATCCCTTTATTCCAAAATAGAGCGGTTGTTCCAGTTCTGAAGGTCCTTCGTCTGCTCGGTCTGTTCGCCTCTTGCATTCTGTTGGTCAACCATGCACGCTGGCACATGAGGGCGCTCCAGTGGTGCCTCCGCAGGCATTGGTATCAGCACAAGGGAGATCTCAGGGAGTCGATCAGGATCTCCAGAGAAGCTGCAGCGGATCTATCTTGGTGGAGCGCGGAGTGCAATCTGTCTCAAGGAAAGCCCTTTCATCTGCCTCCATCTGTGGCCACAGTGATAACGGATGCATCCACTTTAGGGTGGGGTGCGCATCTGGGGGATCTGGAAATCAAAGGTCTTTGGTCTCCAGAGGAAAGGTTGCTTCACATCAACCTTCTGGAATTGCGGGCAATTCGTTTGCCGCTAAAGGCCTTCCTCCCTTCCCTTCGCGGTCAGTCGGTTCAAGGCCTGACGGACAACACTACCGCGATGTGGTATGTCAACAAGCAGGGAGGAGTAGGGTTGTTTAGTCTCTGCAGGGAGGCGTTACGACATTGGTCTTGGGTTCAAGATCATCGGATTTGCTTGATGGCAAATCATCTGGACAGGGTGCTAAACGTTCGTGCGCACAGTCTTAGTCGGCAGTTCTCCGCCGACCACGAGTGGAGGCTCCATCCGGAAGTGGTTCGTCACGTCTTTCGGACGTGGGGGGACACCTCGGGTGGACCTGTTTGCCACTAACGAGAACGCGCATTGCCCGTCATTCTGCAGTCTCCAGTTTCCGATGCAGGGGGCGTTGGGGGACGCGTTTCAGTTGAGTTGGGGTTCACAACTCCTTTACGCGTTTCCTCCCATACCTTTGATTCCTTGGGTTCTGAGGAAGATTCGCCAAGACCGGGCCCAAGTTATTTTGGTCGCTCCGGATTGGCCAAGAAGGGTGTGGTACACAGATATTCTCCACCTCTCCTTGTGCCCTCCGCTCCGTCTCCCTCTGAGGGCAGCCCTTCTCTCGCAGTCGGAGGGGCAGGTTCTACACCCCCACCTCCAGAGCTTACACCTTCATGCCTGGAGATTGAACGTGGCAACCTGAATTCCTTCTCTCTCCCGTCTGATGTGGTGGATGTTATTTTATCGGCCAGACGACACTCCACCAAGTCTGTTTACTCCTACAGGTGGTCTAAGTTTGTAAAATGGTGTGGGGAGAGATCCATTGACCCTTTAAAGGCCCATCTTTCCAATGTGCTTCAGTTTGCTCTTTCCTTGGCTCAGCAGGGCTGTGCTGTGGCCACGGTTAAGGGCTATCTATCGGCCTTATCGGCTTTTCTGTGTCTTCCAGATCAGCCGTCTTTATTTAAATCTCCTATTGTTTTAAGATTTATCAAAGGCCTTACTAATGGGTTCCCACCTACTCCTTTTGTAATGCCACAGTGGGACCTTAATCTTGTCTTAACTTTCTTGATGGGGTCCCCTTTTGAGCCCCTTTATAGTTGCCCTTTGAGGCTGTTGTCTTTTAAGACGGTCTTTCTTGTAGCCATAACATCGGCAAGGAGGGTGAGTGAGCTTCAAGCTCTTAGTTCAAATCCCCCGTTTTTATCCTTGCATGCTGAAAGGATGGTACTCAGGACCAGGGCTGCTTTCCTACCTAAGGTAGTTACTCCCTTTCATCTGGGGCAGTCCATTACTCTCCCCGTTTTTTATCCGCCTCCTCATCCCTCCAAGGAGGAGGAGAGACTTCATCGTCTGGACCCAAAAAGAGCTGTGAGCTTTTACTTGGACAGAACGAAAGACTTTCGTTTAGACGATCAGCTCTTCGTGGGCTATGTTGGACATTCTAAAGGAAAAGCTGTGCACAAGCGCACTCTGTCCAGATGGATCATCCTGGCCATCAAGATCTGCTACGCCCTGGCTGGTAAGGTTCCTCCTGAGGGTATTAGAGCTCATTCAACTAGAGCTAAGTCTTCTACCTATGCTTTGGCCAGGGGTGTTCCTGTGGCAGACATTTGTAAAGCCGCGACTTGGGCCTCCCTCCATACCTTCGCAAAGCATTATTGCTTGGACTCTGAGATGAGGAGGGAGGGCCACTTCGCGCACTCTGTCTTGCAAGACTTTTTGGTATAGGAAGGTGGACACCCTCCTCCGGGAGTGGGACTGCTGTGGGAATCTATTCACAAGGTGAGGCATCCACAGGCAGATGTATCCATCAGAAGAACAAGTTACTTACGTTCGGTAACGCTTTTTTGGTGGATACAGTATCTGCCTGTGGATTCCTCACTGGCCCACCTGCCTCCCCGTTGTCCACCTTTGTATACCTTAAAGAATGCCTTGTTTGACGTGTTGTTTTATCTGGAACACTTTTAGGAAATGCTTTTGTTCCTTAGCTTTCCTTTTTTATATATGTACTATGTATATTTGTTCGAATGTTGTATACTGTGTATACTTTGAATCTGTTGTCGGTCCACCTGTTCGCCTCGGAGGCACGGAAAAAATGGGTGGTACTGACGTCATCACGCCGACGTGGCTCTCTTATGACGTCATACAGAGTAGCGAGCGAAGCCGAAGCATTATTACGACGTCCACGTCGGCGTAAAGAGCTGAGGAAAAAAGTTCAGTGGAATGCTGGCGCAGGGGAAATTCACAAGGTGAGGAATCCACAGGCAGATACTGTATCCACCAGAAAAAGCGTTACCGAAGGTAAGTAACTTGTTCTTCAGAACACACTTTATGGTGAATACGCTATTTTATCTCTGATTCCTTTTCTTCCCATTCTGTGAAATATCCTTCTAGTTATTAATTAGGTTCCATGCTATTTTCTTTAGTGTCCAGAATCTCAATCTGTTACTGATGCTTTTTGTCTGAAGGTGTGGAATACTGTCAACTGATGTCAGTGTGCAAGGGTGGTACCTGTATACAACTTCACACCATTACTTTCGGAGGTGTTTATAATACTGCCGCTGAGTCCGATGGCACCACCAGTTGCAGGAAAAAGTTTCTGGATCTAGTCTAGCACATAGGGGAATTTAAAACGCAAGGCATATGTAGTTAAAGTATGCACCAGAACGAGCTTTATTGTAGGTAAGTAACATGTTCTACAAATAAGATTTTTTTTCATTTATCTCTAATATCCATCCATGTCAATGATAGCTATTTTCTGTTACCAAAAAAGCCTAGAATGTTGTTTGTAGCTTTTCTAGACTTCTTAAAATGAGAGGACATTGCGCATGCTTCTGTAGTAAACTTATTGCAATGTGTTGGTGATGATTTTGCCTGTAGAAGATCAGCCTAAAATTTAAATTCACAGAGTGGTTCTTGTGAATAAATGGTTGCATTGTGTAGTGCTTATGGTGTTCAATCTCTTACTCAGTTGTTTTTAGTGAACTATCTTGTGGAGGCATTGGTTGTTCTTTCAACGTGCCTTAGAGATTGTGGCCATGTGTCTTTGGTAATGTCTTCTGTAACATGTAAAACTATGGTATGTCTCTGTACTAGGCCTTGTTTAAAGTGCATTCACTGTATGACACTCTGAAGTCTGATGCTTGTGAACTTGGACATATGGTTTGAGTATATTTAAATTTGGGAACTTTGATTCGGTGAGGTAGCAAAACGGGGGCTTTCCCTGTCCATCATAGCCCTTGTAATTGGTGGATTTTAGGGCAATTCTCATTAACGATTTAGGAGTTTGGAAGTGTCGATTCATCTTCTTTAACTGTGTATATTGAGAGGGCAAAGCAGTCAGAGTATTATGACTTAAAGGCATTTGATAGGTTCCAACTATGTGACATGAGTTCTTGCAATCATTTTTGAGTGTATGTGCTGACACGTAGGCTGTGTAGAGTTTGACATGAATTTTGGGTGCTTTGGTATGTAGGTGTAAAGAGGCAGGTTGTGCAGACCCAATTAGTGGCAGTAGTATCAGAGGCTCTGTGTGGTGCGATGTGAAATGTAATCTACCAAGAGGTTTGGTGTCTATGGTTGTGGCATTTGACTGTGGGGGGGGGGGGGGGGGGGGGGGGGGGTATACTTTATAAGAAAGAGCTCTAGTGTGTTTTGCGGGCATGGTGGTGTATTGTGTTTAAGGTCTGTGTTACGTAGTGTGGGATAGTCGTTTAGGAGGTTGGCTGCATTTTGTTGGGAGGTTGCCTGCATTTCATACACCGTGCTGTGGGGAATGATTTCATACATCTGATGGTTTAATATTGGAGAATGTATATGTGCTTTGATTAAGTGCAGAGGTTGTCTGTAGATTGTGGGTGAAGAGACATGTTGGTGTAAATAGTGACGGAAAGGAATTCTGAACCTTGTGTATATAATGGGAGAACGGTCATTGTATCGAAATATCAGGCTGCTGTGATGGAATGTGGAGGGTGTGTTTTTAGGTTTTGTGGGGTGAGGCATGTGGTCTACTGAACGGGCTGGTTTGACACGATGTACCACTTATTGGTTGCTCTTGGTAGCCTCTGAAATCCTTTAGCCTTTCTGAAAGATGCATCTTGCTCTTGTCCTTGCTTTTCTCTCCTGTCCAGGTAACCTAGCCAGGAAAGGACTAGATGCCTTTTGTCCTCTCCACTCTTTTCTCGCTCCTTTTCTCTGTACCAGGTTGGATCTGGAAAGTTTCACCCTTTGCTTGTAAGTTTTTTCTGTGCTTGAACCTATTGAGGGTTTTGTATCCTATTGTTTCTCTAGACGTATGTCTTCCATTCCATTTCCAAACCATTTCTCGATCTCCTGTTACCTTAGTCATTGTTTTTTTCCTGTTTTCTTCTATCTTTAAGTCCTTGTTCAGTCTACTGTCTTTTCTCTCTTTCAACCCCCCCCCCCCCTTCTTAATTTGCCACCTACCTTACATCACCATCTCCTTGTGGGTATCCTTTTCTCTCATTTGCCCTCTTATTTTCTGTCTCTGCTTTATTTGTGAATTTACAGTGAAGCTCACCCAGATGCTTTAGAGGTTTGGCATTAAATAGAGTAATGTGTTCTAGTGGTAGTAAATTCTTTATCCTAGTTCATCTCTTCTCTCACCAAAGTGTTTCCTGTTTTAGTTTGAATCTGTATTTGTTTTTTGATACCTACTCTCTTCCCTCTCTTTTCCCTTCTCTTTTCTCATCACGTCTCCTTTCTCCTCTGACTCCTCCATTGCTTTATATGTCTTTCTCTCTCTTTTTCATCTGTCTCCTCAATCTGTGTCCTTGCTCTCTTTTCAGCTGTCTCCTCAATCAGTGTCCTTGTGTCCTGTATTGTTAATTTCTTAATTTTTTCTACTTGCCCTTCCTCTTTGGCCTTCTCTCTTTTTTGACCACCTATCTGTGGCTGTTTTTAGGTCCTTTTCTTTGGTAAGATAATTTAAGTAGATGAGGAAGGTGAGTTATGGAACATACTGTGAACGAATTTTCAGAAAAGTAACCTGAGAAATGTCAGATTTCAAGCTCTAATCACAGTCTCCCTTAAACTATTCTACTCAAGTCTCTTGCACACATGGCTTTGCCCCACTGGAATTATCTGACTTTGTAGGCAGACACTCGACATATAATGTATATTTATTACACAGAATTATTTGGAAGTGTAATGCATGCTTAATCTAGGATTCTTAATGACCCCGTTTTGAGTAATCCTCCTGTTTTTTAAGTGTTTTTACAAATAACTGCACATAAACACATTTGACCCTCGGTGGGGGTTGTTTCTAAAGCTGAAAGCTCAGAAGGACAGCTACTTGCAGAAAGTGGCCCCTATTTTTATAACTGAGGTTTTCGGTCTTTGACTGCTTTCCCTGTTTGCTTCGCATGTTAAGCATGTTGGTGCGTGGAGGTGATAGTACATCCCCAGTTGATTGCAGTGTCCGATCAGCCTGGGTTTGAAAAGCAAATGCTTATTTCTCCGCTCCCTCCAATATCTCACCCATCTGAAATTTGCAAGACAGTGTTAGAGATGACTGCTTTGATATGCAAATTAACCTTTGTCTAGGGTTTTTAGTGATCCCAATACATGCCCTTCATATCAGTGTGTGTGCTTTGATACTTTATTCACATTCTTCATATTCCTGGTTGCTTTTGATTTGGTTGCCAGGAAGTTAGGCTATAATTAGCTTGTCTGGTCCAGGACATTTGCTTTCCTAGCCCTGGAAGAGATGTGTTAACTAGTTTTAGAAACTGATTAAGTAATATATTCTTATACAAATTGAAAAGTCCCTCTGGCCCAATACGTGTCCTGTCTGGCAGTGGGTTAAATGCTGGATCTAGCTTGAATACAATTTTACTCTGTTATGGTGTATTTCTATTCTATTGATCTCCTCATAGGTCTGCAGAGCAGATAGTTTTAGTGATTTTGTTTTCCAAAGGTGTCACTAACTATGTGCTTTAATACATTTCAGAGCTCAGTTGTTCCAATCCTATGATTTGAATTTTTTACTAAACAGAACATGCTGTTAATTAACCAGATATCAGGCAGCACATCTGTAAGACAATGATAAAGAAATAAATTATACTTTAACTGCAAAAAGACAGAACACCAATGCATGTTAGTCCTCCTAAACTCCAAAGTCGGAGTGAAGTCCCCACAGCTGTAAAGGTACCAGCAATGGAGTCCATTTCCCTGAACCTAAAAATGTCATGTGATTCCAGGCAATTAATGAAGCAGGTATTTTCTGTCCAACCTCGAGTAACAAGTAATACCTCTGAGAGGTTTGGGCAACTCTAGGAGTATGATCTCCTGCGTCATAGCCTGGGCTCTCGATCTTGAATTTCCCCAGTCACTCTCAATGCTTCCAGGGTCTCTCACACTGCAGAAGTCCAGAGACTGCAATCTGTCACCCAGTCCGCTATCCGGACTCTTATTTCCGCGGCATGACAATTGTCAGCAAAGAGACCAAGTTAATGATCTATTGGTGCATATTCTATGGGTGTATCAGTAGGCACACTTTTGTCAGAGTACGTTTGTTCCATCTTTGCGGTTGGAGACCACCCCGTCACTTGAAACCAAATTGGTTATAACCTCCGTCTCATCCAGTACTCTCCTCTGTTCCTTGGCACACTTCCCAGGGGTTTTCTATATAGATGTGGTTTAAATAATTCAGTTGTATGAGTTTAACCTGTGTGTTGCTGGATAGACTTCCACTGTGTGTCATTCCTCTTTCTTGAAGACTGTTCTCACATCCTGTCCATGTCGCACAGACACTGAATATTGCAAGGATTTGCATTGTAAGCATAGATAGGTACAGCAGTATAGTGAACCTCAATCTGGTAGCCAGGTCCAGCAACGGCTGCATCACCACATTTGTGGTGGGTTTATTGTGCCATTCCCTCATGTTAACCAGGCCAAACAGGTGAGAAGCGAACACACCAATTGACTGATGGAGTTATCAAAAATAAAGTTTTTGTCTGATTTTAGCAAATGTACATAGAATGCCTGACGCATTTTAATAACCAACATGCATCTTTGTAGAGAAACGGCAGTGCCCATGCTGCTTTAGAATCTGATCACAATAATTAGCCAATAAGGGGATCATTCAGTTATCTTACTTGCAAAAATTACTAACTCAACTTAATCAGTATTAAGTAAAGTGGGAAACAGACTCTTTGACAACCGGGTGTATCAATAAGCTAATGTTTTGTGCTCAAAAACAGGAAATATACAAGATAAATAAAATCAAATAAACAAAAGAAGGGGGTTTGAGCATCCAACACCCGAGTGATCTTAGAAGTCCATATAGTCGCAGACAGTAAACAGAGTCACCGGTAGTGTTGATCCACTCTTGCAATGTAAGTTGATGGTCCGACAACAAGTCCATAGGTGACAAGACTACTCTTAAATTAAGTGTAATTATATGATTTTATAGAATCAAGCGGTGAAAAGACATAGTTGTTTCGATCTCCCTTACAATAAATATACGAGCCTCATCCTCAAGACAAATGCTTAGAAACCCAATACACCTTAGTTTAAAAATTTAAGGCAAGAAATACCCACTTAGATTTACGCCTTGGGATTCCAACAAATACCAACGCACCGTGTCTTTAATGTGTGACCAAACAATAATTCACTTGTGTGTCATATCCTAGTGTAAAGCAATATCATCAGAAACATGCTATAGCACAATTCATTTAAAAGAAAGAGGAACAATAGGGTGTTGCGGTAATGTGGTGACACACAGCGCATGCCAATAAGCGTCCGTCAAAGAAAACATTAGCCTACATGAATATGTAGAATAAAGCTTATGAAAGAAATCCAGCTATTAGGCATCACTGTAAGAGAAAGTATATATATTTAGATAAGCCAACAATAAATCACAATAGTCAGATGGAAAAATGTTCGTGAATCAAGTTAACTCACCACCTTAATATTGCTAAATATAACCAAAGATTTATTTCATACAGATTATAGTCACAAGAATGGAGCCATAGGGAATACATTCACTCAATAGCTTACCAGTTTTTTTTTTGTGAGCAAAGTTTGAGGAAATTTGTTACCATTTTAAAGTTCACGAGCCGAATTCTATCTAGACCGCAATGAAAGGCATGGCCATATTGGAGCTGAATTGTGGACCAGAAGACCCATCTTTGTATCAAAAAATTAAACGGTGAAACTTAAAGAAATAAGGTGAAAGAATTTGTGTGACCATGTGAGCCATTGTTATGTGGAAACCAGCTAGTATCTTGTATAACACAAGCTGAATTTTTCATAATGAACAACATGTCTAATTAAACAGTAAGTGCGGCCCTATGTATAAATACTTTGTGGTCAAAGAGCTGTGGAGCAAATAGTGATGCATCGAAAATATAAGCAAAAATGCATACATTTTATGGCTAAAACATTGGCACAGTCATCTTGTAAGAGTTGTTTTGGAATGAACATGTACAAAGAACTGAAACAAGTACAGCCCATGTTAAGGTGACTTTTCCCAACTGTAAAATATACTTAAGTTTGAACAATTAGCAGTAAATGTAGCCCTATGTACTACCAATTCATGATCAAAAGGGGTAAAGAAAAAACAGTTGGTGAATCAAACGAGAATGTAGGCAAATACGCATGACATGGATCTATAGGACTGAAACATCAGTACAGCTGTCTTTGACGAGTTATTTTGAAAATACAAAAAAGAGACATTGACCAAGCTGATAAAGGATAAGTAAATTCAATCTGTGTTGAGATCTCTATTCCCAACTGTAATATATACTCATTAATTAAAAATAAATGCATAATCAGCGCATCCGTTTTTAAGTTGGGAATGAGTGGCCAATTCCTATAAAGAATATCTATGTACGAATAATCCCAGTACAAAAAACACGTTCTATTCCAGATAAAATGGTAAGTTTAAGGAACATGATGAGAACGATTATGTTGAAACCCCAAAGGGTCAGGTTACAAAAAGTTTTTTTACATGTTATAACAAAATGTTTTTTACATGTTATAACAAAAAGTATCTTTTCCTATAATCCGATTCAGAGGATTGGGTATGATAAGTAGCATATAATTAAAAGCACAGAGTACCTGTTTAAAGCAAAGTTCTGCTGTTCCACTGAAACGTTTAACCTAGAATTGACACTATCTGCATTCGAAATGCATCTGTTTCCACAGAGAAAGAGTTGGTAATGCAGGTTATGATTTCTGACTGAGTTTTTGAACACGTGAATCGCCCACCATGCCATGTCTCTTGTGGCAAGCTTATGTTTGACAAAATGGTCAACAAGTGGCGGATGAGCAACTTGCCATCTGATTCTCGATTGATGTTGAAGGGTACGTGTTGTATCTCCTGTGTAGTTTTGTCAATATATAGTAAGCCATATGTAAATTTAATACAATAAATCATGTTTTTTTGTGTGGCAGTTTGAGATCCGTTTCATATGGAATATTTTCCTATTCAGAGTATGTTGTTTTATGACTCAGTAGTAATGCTTGCCTGTTGCCAATGGTTGCATAATTATTCCATATTTTACCATGCAAACAGGGATGGCTCTCAAGATATCACTTTTGAAAATGCAGTTCTGAATGGAGTTGATCACCTGTTTCAGCACAGACCATTTTATAAATTCAACATGCCTAAGACGCAACATGCAGCAATAAAAAAAATTACAATTGAAGTCTGATATTGATATAAATCCAGCAGACAAAGCGGAAGGAATTGTTTTGCAGAAAACATACTATAAAAAAGAGATATACAGACAATTGAGACAAAGTGACAATTATAAAAACCTAAATGAGGATGCCTAATTTGATACCCGGAAGAATATTCTATTTTTGACTAAACCTGCACTGGTTGATAGTTGGCTTAGTGACAAAGAATTTCCCTTTCTAAATAGAAGCAACCATATTGTGCCTGCGATTGATACTCTACCAAAAATCCACAAAAATATTCCTGAACCATAAGATTGTCCAGTCATTTCTGCATGTGAATCTATGTTGAAACCATTAGCACAATAAGTTAACTTTTTTGATTCAAACCATATGTTGACAATAGCCTCTCTTACATCAAAGATAGCACTGCAGTGATCAATATACTTGAAAGATTTCCATTAGACACGTCTATGGACTTATTAATCACAGTGGATATTGAGAGTCTGTATGCTAACATTTTCCCAAAATTAGGCACTCCGAATATTAGAAAACATTCTTGAATCTAGAACAAGACCACTCCTAGTACCATCTTGATTGCACTAGTATTGGAGGTTGCAGGAGCTATTTTATTTTTTTAACATGAATTTTTTGAACAACCAAAATGTGTCGCAATGTGAGTTTTATTTGCTCCATAGAGCAAATTTGGATATAGCGGATTTCAAATCCAACCATATTTTAAATACACACATTCTATTTAAAAATAACATCAAGAAATGGATCTGATATATGGATAATGTATTTTGCAAGGTGATACTGAGTTTCTATCAAATGTTTTGTTTTGGCTGAATGGATTTTAGAAAAAATAACCTCTTTTACAATGCAATCAGATAAACACTAATTACCATTCTCAGACTTACTAATTCTCAAGGGAAATGGTTCATTGTATACAACTACCCTGTTTGCCAAACCAACTGCTTGTAGTACACTGTTGAGATATGATAGTCATCATCCCCAAAATTTGAAAGATAACTGACCGTCAGGACAATTTTTGAGACTTGGAAGAAACTATTCTAAAAGGCAAGACTATTTCTTAGAAGCAAAGAAACTCTGGGAAACAAAAAGCTCTTGGTTATCCACGTAGACTAATAAAAAGATCTATGAAAAGAGTAAGGTATAGCAATTTTGAAGCTCTTCTAACAGAAAAAACTCGATCTGACAAGTCTAGAATCATGTTTGTCTCTTTTTGGGGTACAGAATCTAATAAGGTTAAGAAGATAATTTGTAACCACTGTAGTCTTCAAAATAATGGTCAACCATTTTCAAGCAAGCTCATGTTTGCATTTAAATGCAGACTGAATTTGAAGGATAGACTAATAAAAGCATACATCAAACTTAAAATTTACTCCATAACAGAAAGCTTTGGCCTTCAACCCATCGTAGGCCATTTTAGATGTGGAAACTTTATGCTACATATCACTACCCAAGCCATAAAACAATGTACTCTGAATGTGAAGATATTCCATCTAAAACAGTTCTGTAGTAGGGGATCTCTGTGTATAGTCATAATCTATGAATAGTCCCGCCCATGTGCGGGGACCCTGGAGCAATCAAAATATCTCTTAAGCTGTCCTGCATTTGCAAACCTGCAAAGACACTTAAGAGACAGACAAAATAATACAGCCTAATAACAATATGGCTGCACTGGCCAGCACTTCATCTGAAGTGAACACAAAAGCCAAAATAAAGTTTAAATGTCATTTTTATTCACATCTGACATGTTCCTTTATTGTATCACACTCCCTTCACCAAAATCCCTTTAAACAATAGAGAGGAAGGGGTGGACAGACAAGCCCTATAGGCTGTCATTTTGTGTCTGCTAAAAGGATACCGTGCCTTTAAGGAACTCTCCAGAGACCCCCGGTATCCCAGGATGCACAGCCAAAGCAAGTTACTTTCAGTTCTTTTTTCCGGCTCCTGCTAGCAGGACCCTGGAGCTTTGAGCTCTACCCTTTTGGGTGGATATTTTGGATAAAAATTGGTTTTTTTGATAAAGAAGTTTGTTCATTCGATGTCTAGAGCCTTTCTCTGCTGCATCCTGCAATTTGGTGCAGTTTGACCCACTCTTAGCATGGCTTTATTTGATAAATGCCCTGAGTGTGGGAGGAAAATGGCCAAGACGGACCCACATGATGTCTGTAGTCTCTGCCTATCATCTTCACATGTCCCTGCTACATGTGACATCTGCAAGACCTTCTCCAGGAGGACCCTGAGGGACAGAGAGAAGATTCGCCTTCAGGGACAGGAGAAGCAGAGAACAGGTGGGACTTCTGGGCATGGAGGATCTCCTTCCCCATCCTCTGCCCATGCTTCAGCCACTGGAGGGACCTCCGGGCAGAAAAAGGAGCAGAAACGACGCCTACCGGCCGGAAGATCCCCTTCGACGTCGAGGGCTACGACGTCGACGGCGAAAGGTACAGCACCGGTGTGTTCGCCGTCGATCCAGGGCTCTGGATCTCGGCGTCCTCGACGTTCGCCGTCGAGAGAGGGGCCGGCGAGACCTCGGACTAGGTCGCCGTCGAAGGCTTCACAGTCGATGTCGACACACCATCAACGTCGTACTGAGCCCCGCAGCCAGCGCCGCTCGCCGTCGAGGCGAGCCCGCTCGCCTCCTTCGCCGTTGACTCATCGATCGACGTCGACAACATCGACGCGAAGCCACCGACGACGGACGTCGAGTCGAGGGAGATCGCCGTCGAGTCGAGGGAGATCGCCGTCGAGTCGAGGGAGATCGCCGTCGAGTCGAGGGAGATCGCCGTCGAGTCGAGGGAGATCGCCGTCGAGGCGAGGGAGATCGCCGTCGAGGCGAGGGTGATCGCCGTCGAGGCGAGGGTGATCGCCGTCGAGGCGACGGAGATCGCCGACGGAGATCGCCGTCGAGCCGACGGAGATCGCCGTCGAGCCGACGGAGATCGCCGTCGAGCCGACGGAGATCGCCGTCGAGCCGACGGAGATCGCCGTCGAGCCGACGGAGATCGCCGTCGAGCCGACGGAGATCGCCGTCAAGGCGACGGAGATCGCCGTCGACGTCGAGAGGCTCGCCGTCGAGACGAAGGCACTCGACGTCGAGAAGACGCCGTTCGACGTCGAGGGGACGCCGTTTGCGTTCAACGGCGAGGAGAAGCCGTACGAGGTCCACGCACGGCTCGACGTCGAGGACGAGATCACCTGGTAACACTTCTTCAGTGATTACGATCTCCAGTCGTGGATCTCGGAGAGCGGGACGCTCCCCCTCGTTCACTTAGGCCTCTTCACGGAGTAGACCCGCAAAGAAGAGAAGGGGGGACGGAAGTCCGGACAGGGCTAGTCCGGGTTCTCCCGCAAGGAGTGATGGGAGAGAGTCTCCAATGGACCCCCTGCCGCTACCGCGACCGCAACCTAAGCCTCCCACGCCTCCTCCTCCTCCTCCTCCTCCTCCACCTGACCCCCGGCTCCCAGTGGCGCCTCCTAAGCGACCTCCGCCACCACCGCCTCCGGTGCCACAGCTCCCGCCTTCTCCTCGGCGACCAGTGGCTCCTAAGAGACTGAGATCACGCTCTAGATCGCTCCGGAGGTCACGGAGCAGGCACAGATCGTCCACTCACACAAGGCATAGACGACGGAGGTATAGGTCTCGATCCAGAGGCACGAGGTATTCGGACTCTTCTGGCACTGGACGGCTTTCTCCCACGTTATCGGAAACGCCGCCTACTAGAATCTCGCCAGTAGATGATATTGCCACTTTCCGAGATGTTCTGATGAGAGGGGCGGCAAAATTGGGAATCTCAGTGATAGTACCAGTTCCACCTACCTCTGTGATATTCGAGACTTTACACGAGGCGCATCTATCACGCCCCCTCCTCCCTTTGGTTCCAGGTCTGGAGGAACCAGCCATGGAGGTCTTCTTGACACCAGCCGTGGTGAAGTCTGCACCCTCAAGGTTGCAAAAGAAATACAGGGCCCCTGATTCGGACCCGGCGTTCCTCAGGGTGGACCCTCCCCCGGACTCTGTCATTGTGGTTGCGGCTAGGAAGCAACATGCCACGTCGCCCTCTTCCACAGCTCCTCCGGATAAGGAGAGTCGCAAGATGGACTCCTTGGGGAGGAGGATGTGCTCTACGTCGGCCTCGACTATGAAGGCTGCTAGCGCCTCCGCTCTGCTGGGGCGCTATGACCGATCGTTATGGGACTCCCTGCAACAGTTTGCTGACTCCCTGCCTAGGGATAAACGGGAAGACTTCCAGGAGGTGTTGAATGAGGGCATGATGGTCTCCAACCAGATCATCAGTGCGGCGGGGGATGTGTCATTGCTGGCGGCCCATGGGTACTGTCATGGCGTACACATGAGGAGACATTCCTGGCTGAGACTTACCTCTCTGAAGCCTGAAGCGCAGCAAAAGATTGCTAACTTGCCTTTCTCTGGCACGACGTTGTTTGGGTCTCATGCGAATGACGAAATGGCCCGCATGAAGGCCGAAGCAGAAACCCTGAAGGCCGTAGGGTTGGAAAAACCCAAGGAACAGAAGAGATCATTCCGTTCCTATGGCAGGCGTTATTCTAAACCACGCGGCCAAGGGCGTCAGTCTGGTCAACAACAACCACACCAGCAACAACAACAGTTCCCGAGGCAGTCCTTTCAAAAGCGCCAGAGGGGCAGAGACCAGCATCAATCCTCGTTGGGGAACAAAGGCCCGGCCGGGTCGAAGCCCTGAAAGGTCACTTCCCCCTCGTCCGTTACCCGCTCCGGTGGGGGGGAAGTATTCAATACTACCTGGCAGAGTGGAGAACAATAACTCAGGACAAGTGGGTGCTGAATATTGTTTGCAATGGGTACAGTCTTCGTTTCACCAGCCCGCCTCCACAGATTCCACCAGTGCGCTCTCCCTTCATGGTGCGAGAGCTCCAGTGGGAGGAGGACATTCTGTTAAAGAAGAAGGCGATAGAAACTGTTCCTTTGAGGCAAAAAGGAAAAGGTCTTTACTCAAGGTTCTTTCTCGTCAGGAAAAAGGACAAGAACGAGTTCAGGCCTATTCTAGATCTGCGTCAAGCAAACAAGTGGATCCGCAGAGAAAAGTTCTGTATGTTGTCCCTGCATCAGATTTACCCTCAGTTGCATCGAGGAGACTGGCTGTGCGCCATAGATCTGCAGGACGCTTACTTTCATGTGCCGATCGCACAAAAGCATCGCAAGTTCCTGAGGTTTCTGGTAGGCAACAACCATTACCAGTATACAGTACTCCCGTTTGGTCTGAAGTCTGCACCAAGGACGTTCTCCAAGTGCATGGCAGTGGTGGCAGCACACTTGCGGAAGAACAAAGTGTTTGTGTATCCATACCTGGACGATTGGCTGATCAAAGCTTCCACGTACCAGGGAGCCCAGTGTCATTTCAACAGGACAGCTGCCTTGCTTCATCGCCTGGGACTGCACATCAACATGTCGAAGTCAGTGCCGATCCCTGTACAGTTTCTCCAGTACTTGGGGGCCTCAGTCAATACTTTGAATGCAAGCGTGTGTCCTTCGGAGGAGAGACGCTTATCTATCCGTTGGAAGGCCCTGCACCTCCTCTCAGCCCACTCTCCTACGGTGAGGACGGTGTCCTCTTTACTGGGGTCGATGGCTTCCTGCATCTTTCTCACCCCCAATGCACGTCTGCATATGAGGCCTCTGCAGGAATGTCTGGAGGAACAATGGGACCAGAGGCGGGGGCGTTGGGAGGACAAGATTCATCTGTCCCAACACGCTCTACAGTCTCTGAAATGGTGGTGCTCCTCAGAGAATGTCTGCAAGGGGACTCCCTTTCACAAGGATATTCCGGTCCAGACCATAGTGACCGATGCGTCTCTCCAGGGCTGGGGAGCGCATTCGGGCCCTCTTCAGATTCAGGGGATATGGTCACAGACGGAGATGACTTACCACATCAACTTTTTGGAACTCAGAGCAGTACACTTGGCCCTGAAGGCGTTCCATCCCTCCTTCAAGACGAACTCCCTGCTAGTTCAGACGGACAATACTACTACCATGTATTACCTCAACAAGCACGCTGTCTCGGGAAGCACAGACAATCTGGAATTGGCTGGTGGCCAGGGACCTAACGATCACGGCAACCCATCTGCCGGGAGTGCAGAATGCCCAAGCCGATGCGCTCAGCGCTTCACGAGTTTAGCCTCAAAGACTGCTTAGCCTACGCTACCACTAGGGCAGCTAGTCCGAAAAGGTTGACTTACAACCACACCATAAGGGTTGCTTGGCATGGTACAAGGTGATCACTTTAACTAGTGAGCATCATATACCAGGACAACTTCTCACACCGAGGCAATGGTGGTTCACCGACCTTCTTCACCGGTCTGTTCTGCCACACCGGCGCCTGCCGTGTCGGCCGGACCTTCTCACGAAATTCGGAGGACAGATGCTTCACCCCAATCACTCGTCCTTGAGTTTGGCAGCATGGCTCCTGAGCTAGTACAGTATGGACACTTGAACCTACCTCAGGACTGTATGGAGATCTTGAAAGAGGCGAAGAGACAGTCTACGAGGACTTCTTACGCCTATAAGTGGAAGAGATTCTGCTTATGGTGCACGGCAAAGGACATTGACCCTACATCCTGTAAAGAAGAGGTTATTTTGCCTTATCTGCTGCAGTCAGCTCAATCTGGGCTTAATTTTCAGTCTATTAAAGTTCATCTCGCAGCTTTGACTGCGTATAGAAAGGGCCCTTCCCAAACCTCATTTTTTCAAATCCCTGTGATTAAAGATTTTTTGGAGGGTTTGCGTAAGGTGTTTCCCCTTGTTAGACGACCTTCTCCACCATGGGAATTGAACGTGGTGTTGTCCAGATTAATGAGGAAGCCTTTTGAGCCTATTCATAAGGCTTCTCTGCAGCACTTGTCCTGGAAGGTTGCCTTCCTTGTGGCCATTACATCGGCCAGGAGAGTAAGTGAGATTCAGGATCTGTGTTGTCAAGAGCCGTATACTGTATTCCATGCTTCTAAAGTGGTAATGCGTACTCATCCTAAGTTTTTGCCTAAAGTGATATCTGATTTCCATGTAAATCAAATGATAACTTTGCCTACATTTTTTCAGCATCCCTCCTCTCCGGCAGAGAGGTCTCTGCATTCGCTAGATGTGCGTAGAGTGTTGAAATTCTATCTAGATAAGACAAAAGACATCCGCAGGTCGGATCAACTGTTTGTAAATTATGGTTCAGTAAGAACTGGTCTAGCTACCTCGAAACAGTCCATCTCCATATGGATTGTGTCCTGTATTCAGCTCTGTTATCAGAAAGCTAATAAGACGTTAGGGGGTAAGCCTACAGCGCATTCGACTAGGGGCAAAGCAGCGACTACAGCTTTGCTTAGGAATGTTCCAATTGCTGACATTTGTAAGGCTGCCACCTGGAAGTCGGTCCATACGTTTACAAAGCATTACTGCCTGGACTCTGATGCTAGGGCAGATGCGCAAGTTGGACAGGCTTCGCTGAGGAATTTGTTTGCACAGTAATTTGTTGGTGTTCGGTTTTTACTCCACCGCTGTTTGTTGGTTGGGATGGGCTTGCCATTCTATTCATAGATTATGACTATACACAGAGATCCCCTACTACAGAAGGAGTAGTTTCTTACCTGTAACTCCAGTTCTGTAGTAGGGGTATCTCTGTTATAGTCATAAGCGACCCTCCCTCCTCCCCGATGGAGTAACCTGACAGTATCAGGCCTGTTGTTATACACCTTCAAAAAGAACTGAAAGTAACTTGCTTTGGATGTGCATCCTGGGATACCGGGGGTCTCTGGAGAGTTCCTTATATGCACGGTATCCTTTTAGCAGACACATAATGACAGCCTATAGGGCTTGTCTGTCCACCCCTTCCTCTCTATTGTTTAAAGGGATTTTGGTGAAGGGAGTGTGATACAATAAAGGAACATGTCAGATGTGAATAAAAATGACATTTAAACTTTATTTTGGCTTTTGTGTTCACTTCAGATGAAGTGCTGGCCAGTGCAGCCATATTGTTATTAGGCTGTATTATTTTGTCTGTCTCTTAAGTGTCTTTGCAGGTTTGCAAATGCAGGACAGCTTAAGAGATATTTTGATTGCTCCGGGGTCCCCGCACATGGGCGGGACTATTCATAGATTGACTATAACAGAGATACCCCTACTACAGAACTGGAGTTACAGGTAAGAAACTACTCCTTCTCAAACTGTCACACAAAAAAGTGATATATTGTTTTTAAAGTCCATGTTGCTTACAATATATTGGCGAAACTACACAGGTGATACAACACTGTATCCATTAACATCAATCGGGAATTAGAATCCAAGTTGCTTATGCTTCACTTGTGGACCATTTTGATTAACATAAGCATGCACCAAGAAACGTGGAATGGTGGGTGATTATGTGGAATGGTGGAGGATTCAAGTGTCAACAATCTCAGTCAGGAATCGTAACCTCGATTACCAATTCTCCCTCTGTGAAAATAGAAGGATTTGGAAAGTAGATTGCGTCATTCTGATCTAAACGTTTGAGTGGGACAGCAGACCTTAGCTTTACGCTAATAATTAACTTGTTCAACTCTGTGTGCTTTTAATTTTATGCTACTTATTAACCCAATTCTCTGACTTCGAATGACCCTTCGTGGTTTCCACATTCTTTCTCAACTTATTATTCAAACTTACCATTGTCTCTAGTGTTGTGTAGTTCCTATAAACCTATATAGGACCTGCGCGTTTAGACAACCTAGACTGGGATTGGTGTCCAGACTGATTCCAGACACCCCAACCGGGTATGTTTGCCTGTATACCAGCTAGCTTACAGTGCCACTGTAAACTCCTCTTACCAAGGAGAGAATAGTTCTTGGCAACTATCGAACATGACAACTCTGTCCCATCAGGGATCGTGGAAACAGTGCAGTACTGTACGCTCAGTCACTCGTGCTCACTTTTTCTCAGAGATATACAGACTAACAGTGGAGACGTTTTCAATAGGTATTTATTGAACCATTGGCATTCTTTGTGTAAGATAGGTGTGCTGAAACACCTATAAGACAGAAACTGAAATGAACAATATTTAGATGGTACCATAGTGCTAGAACAATGAATATATGCAAGTATATAAATACTTGACAGTAACAATGCGCACTCCTACGATGCAACCCTAACTAGATGTACCTAAGTGTACCTAGCATATATGTAGGTGTAGAGCCAGTAATCC
The DNA here is from genome assembly GCF_964204655.1 of Triturus cristatus. Classification (NCBI taxonomy): domain Eukaryota; kingdom Metazoa; phylum Chordata; class Amphibia; order Caudata; family Salamandridae; genus Triturus; species Triturus cristatus. The sequence goes on along the minus strand of NC_140585.1, from coordinate 1,204,703,057 downwards.
CCCTAGACAGAAGCCAATCCCATTACCTGAAGTGAGAGACTGTGGGACCACATCTTGATCTCGAGATTGACACCCCACGAGGGATGTCAGACCACTGCGAGCTGGAGTGTCTGCGTGCAGGAACCTCAGCGTCTCGTGTCAGTGTGTCAGCATGGAAGTCTTTCTCCTCTGCCTGCCTCAGCAGAGATATAGAACATAACGCTAGCATAGAACATGTTTTTTGTACTTGGATTATTTTGGCATACATATGCTTTGTAATAATTGTCCACATGCTCAGTCTCAATTTAAAAATGGTCAAGCTGATTATGCATATATGTATATATTCACTTATAAGTATATATCACAGTTGGGAATAGTCACCTTAAACCAGATAACATTTACTTATCCTTTATCAGCTGGATCAATCTCTCTTTTTTGTATATGGATATTTTCAAAGGAACTCTTCAAAGATGGCTTTGCTGTTTCATTCTTATGTATGCATATCATTTGTCTGCCTACCTTCTCGTTTGATTCACCAACTTTTTGCTCTTCAGCCCTTTTGTTCATAAATTGGTTTACATAGGGCTGCATTCGTTACTAACTGTTAAAACAAACAAGTATACTTTTACTTGTTTCCCTTCGTTGTACATCTTCATGCTAAAACAACTCTTACAAGATGGCGTGCCAATGATTTATCCATGAAAACTTAGCTCTTTCGCCTACATTCTCATTGCATCAACTATTTGCTCTACAGCCCTTTGACTGAAAAGTATTTATACATAGGGCCGCACTTACTGTTTAGTTAGTCATGTAGTTGATTATGAGAAATGTGACTTGCCTTGTACGGCCACACCCAATATTTGGACTGATGCCGCTGGTTTTTCAATTCAGAGTGCACCGATGCCTCCAAACCAGACCTGTGTGCCTGTGCCCTAACTTTAAAACTGTGTATGTTTGGCTTATACCCAATTGGCAAAAGCTGACTTGTAAGTCCCTAGTACATGGTACCCAGGGACTGTAAGTTAGAGGGTCATTCCAGGAACTGCAGCACTGATTGTGACACCCTGGTTGTGACCAAGTTAAAACATGACTCCCTATCTGCCACTACAGACTGGAGGGGCAGTTGTAAACCACTAACTCGATTTTGACATTTAAAGCAATTGGAGAACCCATAAGGCAGGCCTGACGAACCTTGAGGCGGGGTGCTGTATATTAGGCAGTGGAACGTACTTTGTTGGCTCAACAGTAAAAAAACGCAATTTTCATTTTTATTGTGGAAAAGGCTATTTTCCCAATGTCAAGTTCTGAGTTGCAGGCTGCAACAGCAGCCCTGCTAACTTCTGATTGGGACTACAGCAGTTGATACTGCAAGATATCAAGCAGTTAGTTACATTAAGCTCGACTTGATGCCCAAGTCTTTTTGCCGTGTGCAACTTTCACCAGGTTGTAATTTTGTTGCCCTAAATCCCCTGTGTCCCTCAACAGTTGCACATGGGGTTTGTCCCTGTGATAGTTTACGGCCCTCCTCGGAAAACACGCAAACGGTTCCCAGTCAAGGACACAATAGAAGCCTGCGTGGGGGTGGCGTTACCTCCCCCTGGCAGGAAGCCACATGCTTGTTGGCTCTAAAGATGTGCTTCAAATGAGAAGCCGCCTTTGAAGGGCAAATAGTGAACACTTGGGAGAGGCGCTGCTCTGTGCTCTGTTTAGGTAGACAGGCTGCCACTCGGGAAGAAAAGGGGAAAACAGTTGTAGCCCCCTTGGTAGCCACACCTCTTGTTTTGGCTAGGGAGATCTACAGAGAGAGAGAGAGATTTCTGCCATCTTGAAGGTAGACAGAATGCAGAATTCTTGGCTAGCCAGATGCCACATTCCACTGGCTACTACTGACCATGAGGGCATTTTCGGGGCATTAAAAGGGTCCCCCCGGCACCCAGCACGCAGATCTTGATGAACTGGATAAGAGGACCTAAGGACTGCCCTGCTGCACCAAGGACTGGCGAAGAGAGGCTGCACCAATGTGGACTGCATCTGCTGAATCTGGTGGCTAACAAAGGAGCAGGGACTGTGCCTTGCTCATGGAGAAGCCAACTCCACAGCCCAGCCAAGGCTCAGTTGGCTGACCCCCTGTTCACTGCACAGGACCACAACAGCTGAAGAAGCATGCTGGGTGAGCTGGTAGCCCAAATCTCCTAACCGCTGCTCCAGGGACCAGTACTGGACCAGTACTGGATGCTCAAAGTTGACCCCGAGTCTGCTGAGCCTGGAAGCGTATTTTAGAGTCCAGCTTTGTCGCCTAGAAGGCAAGTTATCACTCAATGGAAGGATTTCACTGTGATTGAGATACTAAGCGACTGGTAGCCCAGTGGTGACTCGAACTTCTGCCAGGAATGAGAGGACTTTGAGAGGCTAGTCAATCAGTTCTACTGGCCCCAGATGTCTGCGAAGGTAAAGGAGTTTTGTTGCTCCTGCCTCCTTTGGCAGGCCAGTGGTAAGGCCGGGGGCAAGCCAAAGGCTCCCCTGATAGTACTTAATGTGGTGGGGATGCCCTTTGAGAGTTTGGGGATTGGCATTGTCTGTCCCAGAAACCCTCCCAACAGCATCAGGGAGCAGGTTTATCCTGGTGGTAGTAGACCATGGCACCAAATAATGAGACTATCCCCCTTAGGACAACCACTGCTCCTGCAGTATCTAGAGCCCTCCTTGGAATCTTCCCCGGGTGGAACTTTCTTAAGGAGGTGATATCAGATACAAGCATACATTTGCTGTCTTACTATATGAAGGCCATGTGTGATGAGTAGTGTAACTTACAAGGACACCATCCCCAACAAAATATTTTAGTTGAGAGATTCAACAAAACCGTCAAAAGGCATGATTATGGGTTTGCCTAAAAAAACTCAGAAAGAGATGGGATGTTCTCCTCCCATGTCTGTTGCTCGCTTACAGCGAGGTCCCCCAAAAGGGAGTTTGCTTTAGTCCCTTTGAGCTACTGTTTTGGACACCCTGTAAGGGGTCCACCAAGCTTCGTGAGAGATGGTTGGGAGAGACCCCATAAGGAGCCCAGCAGGACAGAGTGGACTATGTGCTAGACCTTCGTTCAAGAACGACTGAGTGCTTTAAGAAGGCAAATAGGAATTTGCAAGACAAATTATCTGCCCATATCTAATCCTAGGGACGTCACCTCCTTGGTGGGCCTAGGTACGCTCAGAAACCCTCATAGGATCACCCATGTCAACAGGCTCAAGCTACCTCATGATAGGGCAAACATCACCATGCTGATGGTGACAAATGGTGGAGGGGGGTGGTGGGTATGGGAGAGGAAAATGAGTCTTTCTCAGACCTCTTCACTTCCAGTGCCCAATTTGGTACTGTGGAAGGAGTAGTTCTCTTCTCCACTCTGACAGACCAGCAACAAAGGAACTGCTATCAGTTGCTGAAGAAGTTTGCTGATTTCTTTCTCTGACCAAGTTTGAGAACAATGGTATACCCATGATGAGGTCACCAGTGACAGCTTGTCTGTCAAGAGCAAAATATAGGGGTTGTCTGACCATGTCAAGGCCAGCATTAAGGCTGAGGTATGCATGATGTTAGAGTTAGGGACAATAGACCCCTCTGTTAGTCCATGGGCCAGCCCAGTAGTACAACTACCAATCCCAATCCCAAAGGAGGAAAGCCTGAGATGAGGTTCTGTGTGGACTACTGACGCTTAAATGCACTCACAAAGACCGATACCCACCCCATACCAAGAGCTGATGATCTCATTAATAGGTTTGGAGCAGCTAAATATCTGGGCACCTTAGACCGGTCTTCAGGTTATTGGCAGAGAGCCCTCACCCCAGGAGCCAAGGAGAGGTAGCTTTCTCTGCACCTGAAGGACACTTTGAATTCAAAGGGATGCCCTTTGGGTTGACGAATGCACGTGCCACTTTCCATAAGTTGGTGAATCGTGTACTATCAAGTTTGGAAAGTTTCAGTGCAGCTTATCTTGATATAGCCGTATTCAGTTCCTTCCACCTGGGAGGGTCGCTTGGTACAGGAAACAGCCTTTACATTGCGGCTCGAAACACGCTGTGCCTTAACGCGGCCCAAGCCACAAATGGGTCTTTACAATGCATTCCTTTACCACGCAAGTATTTGCAACAACTTGCCTTAAGGAAAGTGTTGTTGGACTTTAAGTCTAACACTTTCCCTACTGTTGCGCAGACTGGAGTTGGAATAGTAAATTATACTATTCCAGATTCCGGAGCTCTCCCTGAGGCAAGTCGTTGTAATGACTTGCGTGGTAAAGGAATGCATTGTAAAGACTCATTCATGGTTCGAACCTTGTTATGGTAGGCGTGGTAAATACCTGTGTGGTTCTGACATACAACTCTGGGTACACCTCAAGGAAGTGCTTGAGGCCTTGCTGCAGGCAGGCCTGACTATCAATGCAAGTAAATGCAAAGTAGGGCAAAGTCCTTTTGTGTACTTGAGCCACAGCCCAAGATCCAGACAATTCTTGCCTTTGAAGCTCTTAAGATTCAGTCCGACTTCAGGGTCTTTCTTGATCTGACTGTGCAGTACAGGAGGTTTGTGAAAGGTGTTTATCGTAACATAGTGGCACTACTTACTGAACGTATACCTCCAAACTGCAACTCAGAAAAGTTATCTGGACTGGACAGTGTCAAAAGGCTTTTGACACCCTCAGGGAAGCTCTGTGCTCAGCACCTGTCCTGAAGGCTCCTGACTTCAGTAAGTAATTAATTTGTCATGCCTCTGAACATGGGATTGGGACAGTGTTGGCACAAGTGAATAATTTGTACCAGTATCAGCCAGTTCCCCTCATTAGCAAGCTACTCCCCCAAAAAGCAGCATTGGAGTGCCATTGAAAAGGAATCCCTTCCTGTCATTTGGTCACTAAAGAAATTGAGGCCCCTACCTGTTTAGTACTTGCTTAAGAGCTTAAACCGAACCTAGGATTCTCAGATGTCTGGTCCAGATGAGAGGAGAGACTCAGAGTTATGGAGGTATTTCACCTCCCTACATGATATGGACTTTTCAATGGAACACAGACCGGGAACTGACCATGCCAATGCAGATGGCCTTTTCTAGTTCTTCCTATTAGATAACTACCAAGATAAGGGTTAGTTGATCACATTTAATCTAGAGGCCATGTAAGGAAATGCCTCTTTTTGTATGGTTACCCCCAAAGTTTTGGACTGATGCTGCCGGTTTTTCAACTTTGAGAGTGCACTGAGGCCCACTAACCGGACCTTTGTGCCTGTGCCATGACCTTAAAACTGTGTATGTTTTATTAGCTTATACCCAATTGGCAGAAGCTAACTTGTAAATCTCTAGTATATGGTGCCCAGGTCCTGTAAGTTAGAGGGTCACCCAGGGACTGCAGCTCCAATTGTGCCACCCTGGGTTTGACCAAGTTAAAACATGGTTCCCAGTCAGCCACGGCAGACTGAAATGTCAGTTGTAAACTGCTAACTCTATTTTGCCATTTAAAGCAATGGCAAAACCCCATCTGTGTGTGTGTGTGGCGCGTGTGTGTGGCGCGTGTGTGTGGCGCGTGTGTGTGGCGCGTGTGTGTGGCGCGTGTGTGTGTGTGTGTCGCGCGCGCGTGTGTGTCGCGCGCGCGCGTGTGTGTCGCGCGCGTGTGTGTCGCGCGCGCCTGTGTGTCGCGCGCGCCTGTGTGTCGCGCGCGCGTGTGTGTCGCGCGCGCGTGTGTGTAGCGCGCGCGTGTGTGTCGCGCGTGTGTGTGACGCGCGTGTGTGTGTGTGTGTCGCGCGCGCGTGTGTTGTGTGTGCACGCAAAGCCCCATCTTCGTGTGTCTGTCTGCGAAATTAATAGCCCTAATCGACGTTCCTCGCCACTGTGCAGCACCAGGGACCCGGACCTGACACTCAAAGTTGCCCCCAAGTCTGCTCAGGCCAGGAGATTCGTCAGAGTGCCCCTTGTTTGCCCAGAAGGCAAGGTATTGTCCAAGGAAAGATTCCACTGTGACTGTGATACTGGGCAACTGTTAGCCCCGTGGCAACTGGACTTCTGCCTGGATCAAGATAACTTAGAGGTACGTTTACGCCTGTGGCCAGGATCATCTCACCAAGCCTGTGGACAGAGTAGCCGCCACAGGAAGACCCCCATTGACTGAATCGCTTCCTTGAGCATCATTAGCATTCTGTATCCATTGCTTCTGATGGATACATCTGCTTGTGGATTACTCACCTTTTAAATTACCCCTTGCGCAGCATACCACAAACTTTTTTCATAGCTCTTCCATGTCGACGAGGACATCACAATGGTTCGGCTCCGCTCGCAACTCAACGTGACGTCATCGGAGCCATAAGAAGACCTCGTTGGCGTGCTGACGTCAGTTCCTTTTTCATCGCGTCGACGACTCGTAACGGTTTTTCTAGGACTCTCCATTTCTTTATGGTTAACATTGTTACAATCTATCTGTAATTGTAGCAGTGCAATGGCTATGCAGAAAAAGTCAGGGTTCCAACCTTGTAGGGAATGTGGGGAACATGTGTCCATCACGATGATTGCCTTTGGTGCCTGTCGTCAGACCACAACGTCGAGGGATGCTCTTCGTGTCGCCGGATGAACCCGAAGGCCCTCAAGGAGAGGGAAGCAAAACTGTTCATGGCTCGGGCAGAGAAGCAGAAGAGTGGTCAGAAGAGGACAAACTCAAGGTTGAAGTTGCCGACTCAACACACCTCGATGTCATCAAGGAAATATAAGAAGAAGCGACGTCATGGTTCCAAGTGTCGCTCTTCTAACGACAAGTCACCGAAGTCTGGGTCACCAGCTCTGTGCCTTCACAGGAAGGATGACATCTCACCTACCCCTTCACCGCAGGTGACTCCGGTGCATTTTCTGACTCTGAGGGACTCTCCTGCACGCAGGGAAGCGAGTCCGTTGCCTCCAGCTACTCCGCCCCGGGCGTCTCCGGAGCCAGAACCAGCCTTCCGACCTCAGGTGATTCCAGATCAGGCGGATCCGAACCCACCTTTTCCAGCTCCAGGTGTAGACCCTTTGCATTTTTTTAAATGCAATGTATGGCATGTTTGCCAGGGCTGTTAATCCATCCAGTGCGCCTGGTGGCCCCATGGGGGCGCTTAATTATGCCGAGGCACCCTTTGCCTTCCATGGCAATGACTCCAACTTGGCCTCTCCTGACACCGAGATTCTCGACCCCAATCCCGTCCAAGGGAAGTATGGACTATTCTCTGGCGCCGATGGGCTCTGGTACGGCCGCCGACGCCAATAACAAAGATATGATCGAGAAGGGAGGCACAGAGGCTTCTGGAAGAGGAGGAATTCCAGGCTCAACAGGAAGAAGGGGAGATACTGGATCCCATGAATGATTTTGAAGGGCTTCAGGAAGCTAGTGGGCTGGGCACATCGCCAGATAGGGAACTCTCTTCTCCCAAAGCTCTTTCTTCTCAGGAGGTTTCTTGCTACCATTCTTTTATAAGGAAGGCTGATGACCTTCTAGATTTACAGTTGCCTACTGCAGAGGTCGAATCAAACTTTCTTACTGAGGTTCATCCCCCCCCTTCATCGGTGGTGGAAGCTTTGCTTCCGTTCAATGCAGCCTTGACGAAACCCATCTTGGAACTTTGACAGATACCTATGTCTGCTCCAGCTGTATTCAGAACAGTGACAAGACAATACAAAGTTAGGGCTGGGGATTCTCTCTGGATGTTCAGGCCACTCTGTTGGATCTTCCCTTTGATGGCTCTAGACTCTTTGGGACCAAGGCAAACTCTGCTCTACAAGATTTTAAAGATAGTAGTGCTACCGCTAGATATTGAGGTTTGCAATCTCAGCCTAGAGGTTTTGGATACCGGAGATTTCAGAGCTTTGGGAAAGCTGCTCCATTTCGGGCCTGACAGCAGCAACAGAACCTTCTGTATAGAACATACAGAGGAAAGGGAAGAGTTAGTCTGTGAAGGTCTGCTTGCCAACAAGTCTCCTCCTACTCTCCTGTTCCCCCATCTGACTCCGCAGGGAAGCAGCTCTAGATCCCCCATCTTAGAGCATGTTGGACCCGTGGGAGGTTGGGTGCCCTATTTTCTACAAAATTGGAAATCTGTTATGCCAGATCTTTGGGTTTTGAATCTGGTGGAAAATGGGTACGCCCTTCTTTTCTGGGAGATTCCCCTTCTTTCCCTCCTCACCAGGGCTGGTGTTCGGAGGACCATCTGTTGCTCCTGCGACAAGAGGTCCTGTCCTTGCTACAGAAAGGTGAGATAGAGGTTGTTCCGGAGCAGGAAAGGTGTAAGGGATGCTACTCACGGTATTTCCTGGCCCCCCGAAAAGGACGGTACTTTGAGATCAGAATCTTGAATTTTTATCTCAAATAGGAGAAATTCAAGATGTTGACCCTAGCTCAGGTTCTGCTTGCGCTGCAGCAGGAAGACTACCTATATTTACAGGATGCGTATTTCCACATTCCCATCCTGGAGTCGCATCGGAAGTATCTCTGTTTTACAGTGGGGTCTCAACACTACCAGTTTGCAGTTCTCCCGTTTGGTCTTACATCCGCACCACGGGTCTTCGCAAAGGTAAAGGCGGTGGTAGCAGCACATCTCAGAAGGTCGGTGATTCTTGTTTTCCCCTATCTGGACGACTGGCTGCTCAAAGCAAAGTCGCCAGAGACGATGCTGCATCATTTGCAAGAGACAATGCGTCTGTTGTTCGACTTGGGTTTTTCGATAAGTGTATCCAAATCTCACCTGGTGCCCTCTCAGCGCAACCTGTTCATAGGGGCAGTACTGGACACTACTGCGAGTCGTACATTCTCGCCTCCTCCGAGGATTCTAGACAAACAAGCTATGATTGCAATGTTTCAAGATGGAGCAGCTGTTCCAGTCCTGAAGGTTTTGCGCCTGCTCGGTCTGTTTGCTTTCTGCATACTGTTGGTCAACCATGCACGCTGACACATGAGGACACTCCATTGGTACCTCCGCAGGCAGTGGTTACAACACTACGGGGATCTCAGAGAGATAGTCAGAATCTCCAGAGACACTGCAGCTGAGCTGTTATGAGGAGTGTTCCAGGGAACCTGTCTCAGGGGAAGCTGTTTCAACCTCCTTCTCCGTTGGCCACAGTGCTAACGGATACCTCCACTCTGGGGTGGGGAGCTCATCTGAGGGATCTGGAGATCAAGGGCCTTTGGTCTCCAGAGGAAAGATTGCTTCACATCAGTCTTCTAGAATTGCGCGCAATATGTTTGGCTCTCAGGGCTTTTCTTCCCTCCTTTCGCGGTCAGTCGGTTCATGTCCTGACAGACAACACTACCGCATTGTGCTACATAAACAAACGGGGACGAGTAGGGTCGTATCGGCTCTGCGGCTCTGGTCTTGGGCTCCGGACCATCAGATTTACGTGATTGTGAATTATCTGGCAGGAGTGCTGAATGTGCGTGCAGACAGTCTGTCGGCAGTTCTCGACCGATCGATCACGAGTGGAGTCGAAATCCAGAGGTGGTCCATCACGTTTTTCAGGATGTGGGGTTTCCTCAGTTGGACCTGTTTGCCACTCAGGAGAATGCGCGCTGCCCGTCGTTCTGCAGTCTCCAGTACCCGATGCAGGGAGCGATTGGGGGGGTGGGGGGTGCGTTTCAGTTAGATTGGGGCTCACAGCTTTTTTATGCGTCCCCTCCCATACCCTTGATTCCTCGGGTTTTGAGGAAGATTCGCCAAGACCTGGCCCAAGTCATATTGATTGCCACGGATTGGCCAAGAAGGATGTGGTACACGGACCTCCTTCACCTCTCATTTCACCCTCCGCTCCATCTACCTCTCAGGGCACACCTCCTCTCGCAGTCGCAGGGGCATGTTCTACACCCCCACCTCCAGAGTCTGCACCTTCATGCCTGGAGATTGAACGGGCAACCTGAGTTCTTTCTCTCTCCCACCGGATGTGGTGGATATTATATTATCAGCCAGAAGAGACTCCACCAAATCTGGCTATTCTGGTAGGTGGGACAGGTTTGTTAGATGGTGTGGAGAGATCAATTGATCTTTTACAGGCCCATTTGTCTGATAATCTGAGTTTTTCTCTTTTCTTGGCTTGACAGGGTTGTGCGGTCGCAACTGTTAAGGGCTACTTGTCTGCCTTGCCGCTTTCTTTGCTTGCCAGACCAACCTTCTTTGTTTAAGTCTCCTATGGTCATGAGATTTATTAAAGGTCTCCCTACCAGGTTTCCTCCCACTCCGTTTATCATGCCTCAGTAGGATTTAAATTTAGTTCTTACTTTCCTAATGGGTTCCCCCTTCGAGCCTTTACATAGTTGTCCGTTGAGGCTCCTGTCGTTCAAGACAGTTTTCCTGTTTGTGAGTACTTCTGCCAGGAGGGTTAGTGAGCTACAGGCTCTTAGTCCTAAGCCCCCTTTCACTTCTTTTCATGCAGATCAGATGGTTCTTTGGACCAGAGCTGCTTTCCTGCCTAAAATGGTCACCCCTTTGCACCTAGGGTGTAATCTATTACTCTACCTACTTTCTATCCTCCCCCTCATCATTTCAAGGAGGAGGAGAGACTTCACCACCTGGACCCTTAGAGGGCGGTCAGCTTCTACCTGGACAGGTCTAAAGACTTCAGGCTGGATAACCAACTCTTCATTGGATACATAGGAAAAATGAAGGGCAAGGCTGTCCACAAGTGAACGCTGCCCTGGTCGATTATATTCTGCATTAAGATCTGCTATGCCTTGGCCAAGAAGGAGCCTCCTGAAGGTATTTTAGGTTATTCTACCGGAGCCAAGTCTTCTTCTTTGGCTTTAGCTAGAGGTGTCCCTGTTGTAGACATCTGCAACGGGGACGAGTAGGGTCGTATCGGCTCTGGTCTTGGGCTCCGGACCATCAGATTTACGTGATTGTGAATTATCTGGCAGGAGTGCTGAATGTGCGTGCAGACAGTCTGTCGGCAGTTCTCGACCGATCGATCACGAGTGGAGTCGAAATCCAGAGGTGGTCCATCACGTTTTTCAGGATGTGGGGTTTCCTCAGTTGGACCTGTTTGCCACTCAGGAGAATGCGCGCTGCCCGTCGTTCTGCAGTCTCCAGTACCCGATGCAGGGAGCGATTGGAGGGGTGGGGGGTGCGTTTCAGTTAGATTGGGGCTCACAGCTTTTTTATGCGTCCCCTCCCATACCCTTGATTCCTCGGGTTTTGAGGAAGATTCGCCAAGACCTGGCCCAAGTCATATTGATTGCCACGGATTTTTCCTATGTATCCAATGAAGAGTTGGTTGTCCAGCCTGAAGTCTTTAGACCTGTCCAGGTAGAAGCTGACCGCCCTCTTAGGGTCCCTGATGTAGACATCTGCAAGGCGGCAACTTGGGCCTCCCCCCCCCCCCCACACTTTCATGAAGCATTATTGCTTGGACTCGGAGGTGAGGAGGGACAGCGACTTTGCACGTTCTGTGCTGCAGGATTTTTTGGTATAGGTAGGCGGACACCCTACTCCAGGAGCGGGACTGCTTGGGGATTTAATTCAAAAGATGAGGAATCCACTGGCAGATGTATCCATCAGAAGTGTAAGTTACTTACCTTCGGTAGCGCTTTTTCTGGTGGATACAGTATCTGCCTGTGGATTCCTCACTGACCCATCCGCCTCCCCGTTGTCGGCCTACTTATACCGAAAATGATTTTGGGCATGACATTCTTGTATTTCATTGTCATTTGCATTGATGTTATGATTGTCGCTAGGAAATGTCTATATTTTAGAATTCTTAATTTTCTTTCTTCTTTGAATCATATACTGTGTATATTTGTGCATATATTGTACACTGTGTGTACTTGCGAAATGTTGTTGGTTCACCTGTTCTCCTCGAAGGCATGGAAAAAATGGGTGGAACTGGTCTTATGGCTCCGATGACGTCCCGCGGAGCTGAACCATTGTGACGTCCTTCTCAACGTGGGAGAGCTATGAAAAAAGTTTCAGTGGAATGCTGCGCAAGGGGAAATTCAAAAGGTGAGGAATCTACAGGCAGATATTGTATCCACCAGAAAAAGCGTTACCGAAGGTAAGTAACTTGTTCATCAGGACCACTTCCATAGGAGTCTATGGCAAGGAGATAGAAGTGATTGGAACGGACTGGAGACTGCTTCTTCCTGAGGGCCTTGCTGGTCCCCGTGACCGACTCCCTGACTGAGTTGGTTGCCTGAAGAAACTGAAAATAACCACATTCCTTCTTAACCAAGTTTTGTTTCTAAGTGTCTGATTCATTGAATCTGCCAATGCTTGTTAGTGGTGAAGTCAAAAATGCACATTTGCTGTATCTCCAGGAACCCTCTGGTGGATGTTTTGTTTTGTGTCAAAAAATAGTCTATTTTTATAAATTGGTGTTGGGAGTTCTTTGTGTTTCATTTATTTCTTCCACAAATGTTTTGATGCTGTCTAAATGCTTTTCATCTGTTCCTTTGCACAAGCTTGACTGCTCAGAGCCACAGCTACTCGGGGTTGAGCTAAAGTTTAACAAACAAAACACAACCACATCATATAATACACCTCATCTTTTCAAAGATGTCTGTTTTAAAGTTCAGGAATCTGCAGTTAGTAGTATCCGTCATAAGAACATGTTTCTTTCCTTCGGTAACTCTTCTGGTGGATGCTCTGACCACAGATTCCTCACTCACCATTGACCTCCTCATTCTGCGGAATGGTATCTCTTTCTATCTAAAAGGTCCCAAATTAGAGATCTACACACTGGTACCTCTGATTGATTTTGTGCTCTTCGATCGAGGGCGCACAGACAGATTCATGAAAGAAATGGGCTTCGGCAGGCAGGGTTGGTGCTTATATGCGACTGCTTCTGTGGAAGGATTCATCGCGGAAGCACAAAGTGCCTCCTGCTGGCATTCAGGAGCACTGCTGTGAAAGATTTCCAGTCCTGGGATATTCTTAAGGTGAGGAATATGCAGTTAGAGTATCTACCAGTAAAAGTTACTGAAGGTAAGTAACTTCTTGTGTTTGCAGGAAGTGAAAAAGTGTAAAGGCCAATGTTTATAAAAATGCCTTGATGGCAGTCCTGGAATATATGCCAGTAGAGTGGCTTGCTGCGCCAAGAGTTTCTGCTCACATTTCCACTTGTATGTTTCCTCTATTGTCATTACATTGTACGAAGTCACTCACATTCAAAGCAGACCACTAGACTAGCTTAGACATTTTACACCTTTTTAATAAATAAGTTTGCATCTTTGACAGCCTCTGGACATTCTCATGACCATGAAAATATCAGTAATTTGTTTAAGGGTTTTTAGACCTCCTCAAGAATCTTAGCCTTAGAATTAATGAACAAACAAAATGTATATTCTTTGGGCAAATACTGGATCACTTTTATCTGGTTAATAACTATGGCTTCGTCACAAATTTCCTTATCATTGCACTTTTAGTAAAGGTAACTTCGTAAGCCTGCTGACTTTATGGGAGGCTAGTAGAAAATAGTCTCGGTCTCTGGAGAGGTGACTCCTGAAGACTTTAGTTATATGTTGTCAGGAAATAATGCTACTGGAGTGTAGGCTTCTATAGTGTTTAAGCCATGCTGTTGGTTGGGAGACATCTGGGAAGATTACGAAAGTTGTTGGCTTAAGTAAGGGTACTTTAATAATCTAAGTGGACTCCTTAGCTTTCTCCCTGACTAAAAAGTCTGTTCAATTGTGGTTTGGGTTTGTCTGTTTGATGCTGTGCATGTGCATTATATTTGGCTTGGACTTGGCCACATACTGCTGATAAGCATGTAATTTGTGTTTAAATTTGTTACATGCTCTTTAACATTTGAACTGGATGTAGCCTAGGACTGTAACCGCCTGTACATGCATGAAGTCTGAGTTGGCTTGTATTTTGCACATGCATGATATTTGGGTTTAATTTGGTGACGTAGTTTGATATTTAGTTTCAATGTAGTCTAAATCTGTAATCCTTTGCACATGTTTGGCATATAGGAATGCGTTCCAGCTCTGCAGGCGCATGAAATTTGGGTTCGGATTAACCAGGTTCTTTGTTGCCGTGGTTCAAGCTAAAAATATTTAGCATGTAAAATGAATGGTTAGTCCAAACTGTACCTTCTAAGATTTGCAATTAATTATCATGATATGGTTGGGTGGCAGGCCTCTTGCACACTGCTGTTGCTTTTAATAGTTAAAAACAATCTGGCCCAACCCATGAATCAGAAATTATGGAACATAGTAATCCATAGTGCAAAGTGTGTGGGTCCTGGCTATCTAGCTGAGTGGGATAAATTAGCAATTTTTTATTGTAACTGATATTTTTTCTTGCATGATAAAGGTAAATGTTTCTTTGCAGATTAAGCACTGGGAACTGTTACATTACGATTAATGAACTAATGGCAATTTATAGTTTGGCTTTAGGTGTTAAGGGACTAGAAACGTTGTCTCTGATATTTTGTTTTCTTTTTGGCATGCTCAGGTGACAAAGGATGATCGAAGTGACGTTGAGAGCAGCTCTGAAGAGGAAGATACAACACCAAGTGGTGGTAAAGGTTCACGCAGCACTTGTAGCAATGGGGCCAGTCGAATTAACGGGCACGTGAACACTGGCCAGTGGGCAGAGGAGTAACAAAGGCACATCCTGTTGGATCCTTCAGGGAACATGTTGAATCAAACTTTTCAAAACTGATAAACCGTGGCAAGCAAACCCATTTAGTGTGCCGCCCCAGCACCTGGTATCAGACCTGGAACATCCGAAACCTCTGTTGAACACCTGATGTACTTCATGTCCAGGGCTAAAGAAATGAACTAGGTTGCTAATGAAAAGGAAACGATAATGGAAGCAATTTGATTTTTCCTCTGTTTTGTTTATAGCATTCAAAACCTCAGGAGACATGCTCATAGAATACATTGCTGTACCACTTGTAGTCTTCTAGGGTCATCCCATTTCTTTTTTTAATTTAGTCACATGAGCATTTTTCTGGTTTTAGATGAACTGGTATTTATTAAGAGAAACTCATGTGATGAAGGAAAAGGTCTGTATTGACTGTGATGGGACTTTGATGTCAGTGTGCTGTGGATTGTATTGGCGGCTTAGTATCAGCCAAGCTTTGTCTGTGACATTTGCTTGGTACCTGGTGAAGTACTGAATGATGCTATGTTGGATCAGCCAAGTGTTAACTGATTGCTGCTTCATTTTTGTCTGGTACTAGGTAGTCAGTCTAGCTGTGATGAGTGACTGCCTTTTACCGGCCTTTTGTCTAATGCATGCCTGGTATCAGCTCAGCAGAAACTGCAGCGGAATATTGACCAACCATAGACTGTGACAGCTGCCCTGAGGTGACCAAGCACAAACTGTGAGAATTGGCTGGGGTCAGTGAGTTACTGATCGAGTCAGCTTATACAAGTTGATAGTTGCCTCTTAGTCCACCGGAAATTAATTAAACAGCACCTGATTCCGACACAGTTGCAGCCTTGTATAGAGGGGCTCTGGCAAATGATATGAATGTATAGTTGGTACTGGTGGTAATGCAAGAAAAGTGCAAAGCAGTAAGTTCAGTACTGATAGTGAGACAGACCCCAGTTTCAGCCTTCTTATTGACATGCCTGCTCATTCAGATTTCTTTAAACATACAGTCAGGTTTGAGGGTTACCACTGAAACAGCGGAGACTGTTAAAGAATCTATTTACAGAAACACAGACTGCTGAGGGTACTGCTTCTGTCAGACCTGCTAATATCTGTACTGTATACTGCTGCACTTTATACTAGCTACACTGCTGCAGTAATTGGTAATGCTGGACCCGGTATTATCTGCAAACTTGGCTGAACGTGGTACTGAGTGTGATAAGAATACTTCAAGCTGATCTGCCTCTAATTACCAGAACTTTAAACTGGTATCTGGCTGGTACCTGTGACAGTTGGCTGATAGCAGACTTGTAGTGGCTTTTACTGCACACAGTTTCCTTGCTTTTTGTTGCAGTGATTGTTGTAGAAGCCCTATTCTTTCTGTAGTGGCGCAGGCTGTCATCATACCAGCTATCTGAGTTTAGTGTACACTCCCAGTCCCTGTACTAGTTATATGTTTTGTTTTTATAATGCTGTAAATCTATAAACTGCAATAATGCTGTAGGTATATAGCACATTTCACTCCCCTGAGCAGCAGTGTGTACCAGTTATCCCTCTGGCTGGTCTATGAGATGGTACTCACTATAGGCCACACTCTGGGGGTCAGGTGCGTGCAGGCTAGCTTAGGAATGACTTTCCATCTCCTTGACTGGACTCTAAATTTGGGACTGATGTCTCTCCAAATTTTTGGTGCTGAATATCCAAGAGCACTCCGCCTTACTTGATATTATGCTTTCTTGTCACTTTGATGTTTGAAAATCTCCACACCCTGCCTAGAGATACCAGAGAACAGGCAGGAAACTGACTTGGGAGAAATGTACAAAGTAGTGGCACAGCAACTATCACTTGGAAAGATGCAAGCACTGCCCTTACAAGGGAGCTGGGTTCGCACCGACACTTTGAGGTACTGTGGACAGACAGGTAGGTAGCCGGTCCTACATCCGAATTATGCTGGGGAAGCAGAACCTGTCTGAGTTTTACCATTTTATACTGTTTACTCTCATCTCTGTGATTAAAAACAGGATTTGAAAACGAAAGCCTCCGTATTCTTTTTTTTTTTTTTTTTTTTTTTTTTTTTGTGGGTAAATGTCATATATCTTATCCTCAATGTTAGACCTGGCACCATTGGCGTGGGTCTCCTTTCCATCTTTCACTTTTGTCTCCCCTGTGTTTGCTGGTGTTCGATGCTCTGGGCGCTGTGCCACTGCCATTCTGTGCCACAGCGCGAATGCTCCCTATTGTAAAGTGACTGTATGAATTGGTATTCCCTATAACCCTAGCTGACCCAAGGAACATGTTTGGAAAGTCGAATTTAGCATGCCTGAGCTCAGAATATTGGAGTACATCTTTTAGTGAGGATTATTTTTGTATTCGGTGTTTGAAAGTACCACTTCTAGAAAGGAGGTATTTTCTTGCCTAAGTCTTCCAGTGTGCTCTGCTGTTATGTGTATTGGCTGTCTGGTTTTGAAGGGACAGGGCAGGCTGAGCCCGACCTGGATTGAATAGAGAGATCTGCAGTTGGAGTATGGGGAGGGGTGACCCTTTGATCTGAGCAGGGCTGTGCCTGGCAAGGTGAATGATTGCTCTACCTCCCACTGTGCGTCTGATGGCAGACCCCTCTTCCTGAAAGGCAGGATGCCGCCTTGTAAACAAAGTGCTCCAGGACCACACCGAACTGGTTCTGGCTGGGTTCAGTGACTTGACTTTTGAGAACAAAGACTTTTGGGGTATAAATATCTGTGCTAAAACCCCTACAGGGTGTGTTACTTCTGGATGTCAAGACGAACCTCTGTCCGTGTAACGAGAGGGAAACAACTTTGAAACTTTTCTCCATCTTGCTGACGCAACTACCCAAGAGCCTGATTTGAGCTTGTCTCCTGCTGAAGTCTCGGGGACATTAGACTTCACCCATCAGCCGTCCGGATTCCTATTTGAGAGGGATTCTACTCACAGGTGAGGCCTCTGTTGAGAATTCCAGAGCCTCTGGTTCTACTGCGGGGAACGCGGGCTTAATGTCATCGCATTGCTATTGTGGGCCGTCGCAGCTGAGGAGCTGTTGTCGCTGAGAGTAAGCATTTGCCTGTGTTACCAAAGTCATCGTGATCGCTATTGTGGGCAGCCGCAATTGAAAGGCTGTTGCCGCTGAGAGCCCGCATTTGCCTGTGTTACCAAAGTCATCGTGATCGCTTTTGTGGGCTACCGCAGCTGAGGAGCTGTTGCGCTGAGTGTCCGCATTTGCCGTCCTACGAGAATCAGCGCTATCGCTATTGTGGGCCGCTGCAGCTGAGGAGCTGTGCCGCTTACTGCCCGCATTTACCGTTCTACGAGAATCCTCGCTATCGCGGGCTGCTGTAGCTGAGGAGCTGTGCCGCTGAGTGCCTGTGCTACTCACCACTTCGAGGATCTGGCTATCACCTGTGGGTGCCCGCCTTTAAGCCCCGTTCCAGGATTACTGTGAGTGCATGCCACGGACCGCTACAGCGGGGATCTATTGCCGCTGCGAGTCCGCCTGTCATCACCGCGGCTTCCTTGTGAGGCTGCGTGCCGTGCCCCTTTAAACCTCAGGTACATTGTGCATCACCGGGTCACGTGGGCCCCGGCCTCGAACTAAGTTCGTTCCACACTCTTTTTGAGTGCCTCTATTGCTGTGAAGTGAATCTGTAATTATGTGCATTGTGGTTTCTTGATCGCTTTTGAGCCTTGTATTAAGCCTATATAAAGATACTTATTTTTCTATAGCTACTTGTGTGGTGTCCCTTTGTAGTGTCTTCACTGCGTTGTTTGTGTTTGGTCATAAATGCTTCACACACTGCCTCTGAGATAGGCCTGTCTGCTCGTGCTACGTTACCACAGGGTTGAGCAGGGGTTATCAAAGGGTGTAGCCCCCTTACTCTGACTTAGGAAGAAGGACCCCTATTTGGACATCGGCGCCAGCCGCTGCCAACTAGGGCCCCTCATTTCTAACACTCAACATATACCATGTGAAATTAAAAATATGTAAATTGTTGTTTGCTTAAACATGTTTGGTTCTACTCCAGATTCAGCTGTCTACTTTTCAAATCGCTTCTAACCTGGACAGTTTTTGATGGCATCTGGGATTGAGGTCAGAATTTGAAATCTTGGAATAACATGCCTTCAAAAGTGTGCCTCGTGCACATGCAAACTGCTTGATTGTATAGGAGCTTTGTTGCAGACACTTCTGTGTCTGATAGCAGTTGACAATCTTGCCCATTTCCTTAATCTTTTTGCAGAAATATTTTACTTTTATTTTTAATTCCAGGGTTTTTATTGAGACATTTCTTTTTATAAACAAAATCAAATCAGAGGCAACATAGAGATGCAGAAGTAGCCAGTTACATGGTGAAATAAGCAAGTAAGCAACATACTTTAGATCTGGTCATGATATGTGGGTTCCATGTGAGCATAAGATAAGCAAAAGTCGAGCTCAGCCTAATGACACCAAATAGGAAAGAGTGAAAATAAATAAGATTAACAATGGCAAAAGAAGTGAAAGAAGAGAGAGGAACCCTCTTGTCAAACTCCAACATGGTGTTATTAAATCAGCCAATTAGCCAAGAAGGTGTATCTAAAAGTGTAACACCTATTCAGTACATTATAGTATCACCTACACAGTACCTATATTACAATATAGTTAATATATGTTCACATAACAATTGGGATACCTGTTTGGTACATGTAATGGAACAGGTACTACTGGGAAGGGGGTGGCCTGCTGTCTCATGTGGCTTTTGTCCTAGCGAAGTAGATTTGAAGGGAATCCCAGACGTTAATCTGTGGTTTCCATTTAGAGTTCTGGAGAGAGATATTGTCAGCTCCTCCTAAAAAAGTAATCCAGTTAAGCCACACACGAAAGGAGGTAGCAGTTGGTCAATATCGATTTCCAAGCTGAAGTCAGCAGTATGTGTACAAGACGTCTATCGTTCTGTGAGTGGATCTGTGGGTCTAAGAAACCCTGAATTAGGAGAGAAATTCTTTTTTAAGATGTATCTCGCATAGAGAGTGAATAAAGTCAAAAACCTTATCCCAGAAAGGGGCAACCGCCCTGCAGAGAAAAAGTAAATGACAAAGGTCCCCAGTAGCTGCATGACGATTCCAACAAGTTGGACCATCTCTTGGAGCCATTTTATGGATTTGAGTCGGTGTCCAGAATGTCCTATGAAGGAGCCAGTACTTTGTTTGAGGAAGGGAGGGCGAGATCTTATGGGACACAACAGACTTCCAGATTAGCTGCCACTTGTCTGGGGGAATGGACCCATGTTTATCCCAGTGTCCTAAGACGGTCCCCGTGATAGATGTGTGTGAGAAGTTGGCCTGATGTATGATGTCACTAGTTCTAGTGTACACCTTATATCAGTCCAAATACCCTTATGGTGATTGGTTGTAAAGTCAACCTTATAGACCAGCTATCCTAGTGGTAGCATGGACAAGAGCAGTCTTAGGCTAAACTCTGAATGGCATGTGAAGCCAGCTGTGATACCATATACAATCCCCTTGAATACCTAATGAAAGGACACCACAACAGATCTATATATAAAATAAAGTGTATTTATTCTAGTCAAACCCTCAGCACTCTTTATGAGATTAGAGGTAAGTACAACACAGTCTTATTTAAGCATACATTAAGTCACACAGGTAAGTAATACAGTTAGGCCCTAGGGGCCACGCAAACCATATACTAAGTAAGTGGTATAAGAACCACTGTCACGGAAATAGAATAGGCCTAGGCCTAGGGAATCGCTGGGGCTACACTACACTAGCGTTAGTTAGGAAGTGGGAGGCCCACGGGATTCGTGTGCAGAGTGGAAACACTCACGCGTAATGCGTAAAAGTCAATAGCAATAGTACAGTTTAGAAAACGGTAGATTTAGGACACTTCCGGAGTAGCTAGGAAGTTGAGACTTGAAAACTAGACACTAGGATAGTCACTATCCTGATGAGCACCGGAGTACCCAAGTTACCTAGCCCACAGGCTGCGGGTGCATAGGGGTGAAGATGCGTCGTTTTCGTCGTCGACTCCTATGGATGCCTGAAGAAAGATGCTGACAGGCAGTCAGTGAAGAGTGTCCGGTGGATCCCAAGGCTGGGATCAAGAAGAGAGGAAACCTGCAAGCAGAAGGGACAGAGTCAAGGTCACTAGCCAGTGACCACGTGGAACCAGGAAGGAACCAGGCGATGTCGTGAAGATTGCAGGTGAAGGTGAAGCTTGTCGCTGCAGCCAGGAGGACCAGGAAGCGTCGAGGACGACCAGGACCAGGAGGCGAGCTGTCCCACGAAGGCTCTTGCTGTCGGCGGCGTCGAAGTTGGACTAGGACTCACCAAGCCTTGGCAAGCGGAACCCACGAAGAACGGAGGACTTGCCTCTGGTGCAGACCAGGAAGGTCTGGGGTGCTTCTTCTTTGCAGAGAAGCGGGAGCCAGTCTGGAGGAGCCAAACCAGCACAGAAGATTTCAGGGTGCGTCGTCACAAAGGCCACTAGCCAGCGGGCAAGCAACCGGACAGACGCGGCAAGCAGGAAAATGCTGAAGGGCCCCACGCAGGACTCGTGGAGTGTGGGGGGCTGATCTTCGGTGCAGATGGTGCTTGGGGTTGGGGCTTCTCAATCCCCGGTGCACAACTTTGAGGGTACCTCAGAAGCTGCGCTTTAAGTTACTAGCCACTTTTTCCAGGTAGCCGGTCCCACGTTGCTCGTCGCCTCCACGGATCTCAGCTCTGCTGTAGATGTGGATCAGGGTCGGAGAAGTCTGGAAGTCAAGGCTCTGGTCAGGCTCTGCAGTCGGTTCCTCGTAGAACGTGGGTAAAGCAAAGGGTAGTCTCTTGATGGTGCCTGTTTGCACAGGGTAGCCACTCCTTGGCTACAAGGGAGATTCTTCAGTCTTCTTCTTTCGTCGAATGTCGAAGGTCCAGAGTTTCTGTTCAGTTTTGCAGGTTCAGGATAATCTAAAGTCTTGAGGCCCAACTCCCACTCTTATACTAATCTGGGGGGCTGGGATACCTGCTAGGTCACGCCTTATGGGTGGGACCTGGGAGGGGGTGGTTACACCCACTTCCCTTTGTCCAGTTTCGCGCCAGAGCTGGGGCTGGAGTGCCCCAGCGCCGGTTTGAACTGGACTATGCAAGGAACACCTTGTGTGCCCCAGGCATGTCTCATTCCTTTCAGCCCACCCTGCCCCAATACACTAAAGGCTGTCTGGGGAGGTGCCAGCACCTCCCCAAGCAGGAAACCTATTGTCCAGGCCTCCCTGGCTGGGATCACTCCCAGCAGCAGGAGGTCAGACTTGTGTCTGTGGCAGCAGCATCCATTTTGTGATGCTGAGGCTTTGGTTAGAGTTAAACAGCAAAGTAGGATTTTAACATGTCTCTCCCTCTAGAAGGGAGGGATAATATCCTCATCACCAGAAATGGTATGGGGGTATTATTCCCTAGTGTTAGACACCTTACACAACATGTTTTGATAAAGCCAAACCATAGTTACCATAACCGTTTAAGATTATAAGGCACTTTAAGAGTATATGGTAGGCTATATCATAGAACAGCTATAAGGACATGGTTCCGAAAGCTGCAGACAGGCTCAGCTCATGCTAGAGCACCATCTCACATGTTACCAAGCACTCTGCCTCCAGGATTGTTAAGGCCTGCCATAGGAGTGACTGATAGGTACACATGTGTCTATATATAAGGGTAGATATAGGCATACTATATCTAAGCAAGGGGTGATTACACGACCTTGCCCCAGCTGAGTGATCAGCCAGTTGTGTCTGATTGGAAGGCCAGACCAGGGGTGGCATAATACATGCTGCAGCCCCTGGGAGGCCTAGGGTACACCTATGCCCTGGGTACCTAGGGTACACTGTACAGGGTCCAATAAGGCGATCCTTACCAATTGGTTATGTACCTAGGGTACATGGAGTCCATTTTAAAGAGAGAGCAGACAGCCTGAGACCCTGAATGGCAGGATCTCAGGCCAACTAAGTCGAAAAACCAGCTAGACACTAGGCAAAAAGTTGGGGGTAACCATAGTCAGATATCCACCTTCCTACAATGTGGTTTTTTGGTTTTAGGATGTGATAAAGTTTGGAGGACTGGTGACCTGACTTATTGAGGGAGAGCATTGTCTTAATGATGGAGGGATGTTTGTCCGGGCAGCTGATCTTAGACAGACTTTGAGCTTAAGAAAGTCATAAAAATCTGTGTCTAGAAGATTGTATTGCTTGAGTACTCTGAAGGAAATCGTTGTTTCTGGGGTGCCCAGTTGCTTTAAAAAGTGGATGCCTTTTGATGCCCAGGATTCCCAGAAAATTGTTTTCCCCTGGATTTTTATCTTTGAGTTGTGCCAAATCGATATCATGTTCGAATGATTAAGAGGATCGTCTACAATTTTATCGATTCTTCTCAGTGCTCTTTTAGTATTCTTAAAAATGATTTTACCAGAGGATGTGGGTATTCTGTTGCATGTTAAAAATGTGACAGGATGAAGTACACCTAAGATTTCTTTTTCAATTATTAGCCAGATGGAAGTGTAGTCAGGAGGCTGCAAAAACCACAGGGAGCCTTGTCTTGTCAGGAAGGCAGATTGATATTTTTTTATAATTAGCCAGGTTCACTCGGCCAAGGTGAACAGGTAAGCGCTGTTTTTTTAGAGAAATCCTACGGCGTTTATTTTGCCATATACATTTTGATGATAATTTGTCCAATTTTTGATGGAAATCCTCTGATAGTACAAGGGGTAGCAGCATACTGATCAGATAATTAACATTAATGGTCTCAATGCGGCCCCACCATGTGAGAAATTTAGGGTTTCAGCCCTCCAGTACAGTTTCGACCTTTTTCAGTGTTCATTTTTCATTATGTCGGAGCGATTTTAATAAGTCTTCATTGAATTCTGAGCCCAGGTATTTAATGAAGTGGGGTTGCAAGGTTAAACTTGTAAAGTTAAAAAGATTGTTCAATCCCATGATTCTAGGCTTGTCTTTGAGTTTGTAGCCAGACACCCTAGCATAGCTTTCGATTGTCTCTAGTAGAGGGGGAATTGAGCATGTTGCCTCTTGCGACCTAATCAAAATAACGTCAGCGTATGCAGCCACCTTTGTTGTCTTTTGGTCGAAGGTAACTCCAGAGATAGAGGGGTTTGAGCGGATACTATGGCGGAGTGGCTCCTGTGTCAGGATGAAGAGGTGCGGAGACTGGGGCAGCCCTGCCGGATGCCTCTCTCCAATTTGAAAGATGAGGATAAGAGACAGTCTGAACAAACTCTAGTGGAGGGGGCGCTGTACAGGGCCATGATCATCCTTGTGAAGGTCTCACTGAGGTTGTACTTAAACAGAGGCTCTCGGAGGAAGGACAAAGAGACCCTGTCAATTGCTTTCCTCAGCATCGAGGGTGACCGCTACAGTATCGGAGTTGAAAAGTTTGGCTTTCTCAATAATGTGACATAGGAGACGATTTTTGTCGCTTGATAGTCTGTTTTCCATGAATCTTACCTGGGAATGGTCAATTAGGGACAGCAACAGTGGTACTAATCTTTTACAGAGGATTTTGGCATAGATTTTTGCATCTAGAATGGGGCGGAGCTTGCCGCGCAGCGAGATGGCCGCATTCTATGCGAGCTCCTTGCTGAGGCCCGGATTAGTCCTATCATAATCCTGCACATCAAAACCGAATTGCTTTAAATTAGGTGCGACTGGACGTCGCGAGTAGGCTGGTGCCTTCCGGAGCCAGTAACCGGCTACTCTGAGCACCTTGGCTGGAAACAGCGTAAGTCCAGCTCTCCGGGCCTTGCTGGGTGAAACCGAAACCAAGGCGGTGACCTGGAGTAGCGAGAGGAGCAGGGACGTAAAGCACGCACGGCAGCCTTATCTACTAGTTAGCTCCGGCGGTGCCGGAACACACAGCGGATACCTCCGGATGGCAGCTGTGGCGGAGAGGTGAGCCCGGTGATGGGGGAGTGATAGACTCAGCAACCGCACGCCCCTTATACGGAGGAACCTGTAACCCACCTGCATATCGTAGCGGTTTGAGCCACGCGACCGCCAGCAATCGCGGGCATTGGAGAGAATGAGCCGGCGGGAGAACTACGCTACATAGACCAACATTGCGAGGGGCGACAGCGCGAAGCGCTGAAAAGCAGTGATCAGGCAGGAACAGGAGGTGAGTGCGACACCCTGGGGGAGACAGCGCTCACACGCAAGAAAACCGAGCTCACAAGCTGCGTGACGGTGGGATCTGAGCGCAGAAGTGCCATCTGCCTGAACTGGATCGAGAACTCAGGCCTCACATACAAAAAGTTGTCCCTGGGGCTAAATAGGGATCAGAACATTGGAGATCAACACTGCCATTAATCAACACCCCTGAGGGACGCCTACCAAATACATTCAACAGAGGGGCTTGGGGCCTGGTTCCCAAACAGCATACAGAACTGAGCGCACCCAGGGGGGGAGACATCATATCCCAAATTTGGCATCAAAATGCTAGTGGTTGGGAGTTAGGCTTTTCAAGACACTACGCACAGCATTGACAGGCGCTGACTTATATTTGATTGCCTGGACGCTATTGATTGGCCAGGCCTCTGGATGAAGGCTGTAATAGCAGAGGTTGGTGGGAAAGACGTGCTGGATTGACCTACCTGCAAGCTAGTTGCGAGCGCAATTGTCCCACAAGACAGATATCACTGCCTGCTGAGTTTCAACGTGACCTGCGCTACTGCTACAACGCCACACAACCCTCGCAAAACAGGCAAGAACAGTCACAGCACCATCATATCGCCGCCGGCGGTAATTCCCACCCCTGACATCTCAAATTCACGGGAACGCTGGCATAGAGCCAGGCAAAGAGCTGGGAATATGTGCAAGACGGACAGGACCCAGCCAAAGCTAACATTTGAGCATACCAAAAAACAAATGGATCGGGGATGGAAGAACCGTCGCAGCAACAGGAAGAATCGGGGGCCACTAGTGGAGTAACAAATGTTGAAGTGCAAGCCATGTTCACTACTATACAGGCTGCTCTTACCAATATAGATGGTAATATTGATGCTCTCACATACCTCGTCGACAGGATGTCTGAGCGCCTGGACAAGCACATGGAACGTCTAGACCTGGCCGAGCGGCGAATATTGGACGCCGAGGATGCTCAGGTACAGATGGATACGAAGCAAACAAGGATGGACAAGCAATTAGCAGCTATCTCTGCAAAGGCAGAAGATTTGGAAGCGATGTCCCGCAGAAATAACATTCGCCCGACGGGCATAGCAGAGATAACAAACACCGGCCCAATGGAAAGATATGTGGAGCAATTGCTAATTGCAATGCTAGGCCGGGACACATTCTCTGAGATATTCACCGTTGAGCGTGCACACAGATCCCTGGCGCCAAAACCGTCGATCGGTTCATCACCAAGGCCGATCATAGTGCGAATACTGAACTATAGAGACCAAGATGCAGCGCTCCGGAAGGCAAGAGAGCTGGGGAAACTGACACATGAGGGCATGGATATCCCCGACTTTACGGTCTCAGTGCAGGAGGCCAGAAAGAAATTCAGCCAGGCGAAACAAAAACTGAGAGAACTGAATATTCCATACACAATGCTATATCCAGCACGGCTCTGGGTCACGGATGACGGGAAAGTGAAAATCTACAACGAACCAAAAGAAGTGCTCAACTTTATACAACAGAGAGAACATCCAAAACCGAGACGTGGATCCCCGCGGGGGGACCAAGAAGACCAGCATACCACATAGGTTGTAGAATGACGAGACATAGCAGGGAGAAGAGAACACCACTGCACGCAAGACAGATCTGAAATGGCCTAGGAGACAAGGCATGGTTGCATAATGAATACAGCCTCAGGAAGCGGATGAAAATATTATAGCCAGGTTGTTGGTGGACTAAGAGACATTGGCCATGAACAGTGGAATAGCTGCAGACAACTCTGGTAGCCCGATGGAATAACTCTGGTAGCCCGATGGAATGCAGAGTTAACAAGTGGTAACTAGACGAAGCTCAGAGGGCCCAGTGATCAACACAGATAAGTTGAACATCTCCACACTTCGAATCACTTTGAGTAATGAAGTATTACGTACTGTGCTGGACTATGTTTGAAATATGCACAACCTTGGAAACATTGCAGACTTATTGCGGACTTGCCAAATGCCCCTATATTAACACAACATGTTATGTTTGGTTTTGATGTATACGTTTTGCAGGGCGTTCGCCCATGTGGGGGCTCCCACAGGAAACGGGCTGGCAGCTCTTGCCCTCAAGTGTACACCACACTAGTTCATTGTAAGGGTTTTTTTTTAGTTATTTTGTTGTTTTTTTACATGATTAATCGAGTTGGGAATGTCTCCGCTTCTGGGGCTAGGGCGGAGTGGGTGGGGGGGGGATAGTAAAAAAGGTCTGGTCGACAGAAACTATTAATGCAACTGCCACTTCACATATGCACCATGCAAGGAACACGACCATGCCAGGCTATGCCACATGCACATGGCTGACACCAGAACGAACACTAGGACACTGACATTATTGACATGGAATGTTCGCGGATTTCAAAATCCACAAAACATACGGAAAGTACTTGCATATTTTGATAGACACGGTATTGACGTGGCATGTATACAAGAAACACACTTAACCTCTGCTACAGAAACACGGGTGGGCACTAGATGGGCCTCCTACCGCATAGCATCATCTTACTCCACTTATGCTAGAGGGGTTATACTACTGATAAGACGGAACATCCCATTTCAGCTGCTTCATGCATTGGGAGATGATCAAGGCCGCTATGTTATGCTGCAAGGTAATTTTGGAGGCTCTGTGTTAACTATAATCGCATCATATGGCCCAAATATTGATGATCCAGGCTTTTATGCGGAAATTTGGGCCAAACTGAGGGAATTCCCCAGTGCTCCAATAATATGGAGTGGAGACTTTAACACCTGTCTGGATCCGGCACTAGATAGGTCCACGGGTAATGAGCGGTATGGCAGATGAGCAACTAAAGCCCTTAGAGACGGTATGGCAACATGGGGAATGACTGACATATGGAGAATGAGGCACGCGTGATGGAGGAAAGGGACATGCACATCTACGACACATAACACATGGTCCAGGATAGAGTACTGGCTGCTTACGGCAGAGGCATGCACATGGACGCGGACGGTCAAACATCTATCCAAGACACTGTCAGATCATGCCCCGGTTAACCTCATATTAGACATCCCCACCCATATACCCAGGCATTTCTCGTGGAGACTGCGGGGTAGTGCCCTGTTAGACCAAGTATTCAACAGTGAGCTTCGACGAGCAATCACAGACTACTTCAAATTGAATACAGGATCTGTAGCGAGTGCAGGGACATTATGGGAAGCATTCAAGGTAACGGTACAGGGACACTGTATTCATAAACATGCTGGGATACTGAAGGATATCCAACTGCAACTGACTAAAATAGAAAGGGACATGAGTACACTTGAGGCGGAACATACACGGACACAAAATCCAACCATACTGGCGAGAATAAGGGAAAAGATGGACGATTATCAGAAATACGCTGCAGATGAGGTAAAATAAAAATCAAAACGGTACACAGCACGAAACTACGGGGAGGGTGGTACACCGGGACGCGCCCTGTCGAGTAAGATCAAACCATCATGCACGACTTCATACATAATACAGATACAGGACGAAGAGGATCAAATGCTATATGACACCAAGTCCATATCTAACTGTTTCCAGAAATATTACACACAACTTTATGATACACAAACCACCACCACGGCAGAGGACATAAACCTCTACCTCCAAGACGTAGCTTTAGCATGGCTCTCAGATAATCATCATAAATTTTTAAGTCACCACATTACCAAGGACGAACTAACGGACGCAATAAACTCCCTACCAAACAACAAGGCTCCTGGGTTGGACAGACTACCTGGGGAGTTCTACAAAACATACAAGGATCTGTTGATACCTCACTTAGCCAAAATGTATGAGGAAGTATATGAAGAAGGTAACCTCCCCGCCTCACTGAGAGATGCTCTCCTAGTGACGCTCCCTAAACCAGATAAAGACTTATCACGATGTGACTCGTATCGGCCCCTGTCATTGATAAATATAGATAAAAAGATTCTGGCGAAAGTCATTGCCACTAGGATACAGCTACTTCAGGAGACGCTGGTCTTACCTGATCAGGAAGGCTTTCTTCCCACAAAATCCACTACACAAAAAAATACGTACCATTTTTGCTCTATACCACCATCTGGATCCAGAATTGCCAGCAGCAGCGGCCTTGCTAGATGCTGCGAAAGCTTTTGATTCAGTGGAGTGGCTGTTCATGTTTGTAGTGCTGCGTAGAATGGGGTTTCCGGAATGTTTTTTTTAAATGGATTGAGGTGTTATACCATGCCCCAACAGCTAGAATTAGGCTGAATGGTCAAATATCTGACCCTATAGAGGTGAAAGGGGGGACGAGACAGGGCTGCCCGCTGTCACCGATTCTATTCACCTCGATTCTGGAGCCCCTTGCCAGTAGGATTTGTCAATGCCATCGGGAGGCAGCTTTACAGTTTAGCCTATGACCCCTCAGCATATCATTGTACGCTGACGACATGGTACTATTTACACGACACCCTAATATACATTTTAAATAATCTTAATTGGAGAGTACATCCGTTTTGAACGGTATGCAGGGTTACGGATTCATTGGGACAAATCAGTGGTTATACCACTAACACCAGCAACGACTCAACCTGTGTTAGATTACCCCTTGAAATGGCAAACAGACCCAGTGAAATATCTGGGGATATGGATTCATAGGGACCCAGACCTCGTCATAAGGGAACACTATGGTAGGGCAATGATCAAACTGGAGGAACAAATAGCCAGATGGACACAGTTGCCTCTATCACTAGCAGCTAGGATTTCACTGCAGAAGATGATCGTATTGCCCAGGTTTTTATACCTATTCATTAACATCCCAATCCGGCTGACACAGGCCCTCTTTGTAAAATTGCGGTCCGCAATGCAGAAGCTGACGTGGGTGGGTAAACAAGCTAGGGTCAGCTGGACTAAATTGACAAAGCCATACCATACGGGTGGGTTTGGAGCACCAGACCTCTAGCTGTATTTCTACTTCGCACAAGCACAGCACGCCCACTACTGGACCAAACAGCATGGATACATTGCACACGTGGCAGTGGAGACGGACAGTATACAACCCACTCCATTGATGACTTTCATATCAGACCCGAGGCCTTACACACATAGGGACACGATACAGTCTGTGCACTGCACCTCGAACGCATGGCACATAGGGCAAATAAGCTGCCTGTCTATGCACAGGCGCTCCCGATTGCCAACCATCCAAAATTATCAGTAACACAAGAGAAGATGATGTTGCTACTGCTAGAAGAAATTAAAATCTGCACTATGAAGGACGTTTTCCCTAACGGTAGATTTATACAAAGAAATGACCCGTCACTAAGCATGCACAACACACCAATGAAGGTATTTACACATATGCGACTGCAAGCGGGGGTTAAAGAGCTCTATAATACTTACCCGGAAGAGCCACCAACGCTAAAGGCATTACAAGCCCTACTTGTAGCGCCAACTAGGCAGAACTTAGTCACTCGCCTATACAATACGTCACAATCAGAACAAAGTGAGGCGAACACTAGATCTCTAGCTAAATGGGAAACGCTGTTAAAAGACAAGATAGAGGAGCGGAACTGGGAATATAGCTGCACACAATTACAATTATTGACATCGAATTGTAATCTACGAATAATACACTTTAAATTTCTTCATCAATTTTATTACACACCGACTCAGCTCCACAGATATGGCCTAAGACCACATGACAGATGCCAAAGGTGCAACGCCATGAATGCTGACTTTCTACATTTGGCGTGGGCATGCCCTAAAATACACGATTACTGGCAGGAAATTATGGGGGCAATAACCGCAATGCTAGCTGAGCAAGTGCCGAACACGCCACTTGTATGTTTATTTGGGATATATAAATTGACACCGATGAGAAGGCGAAAGTTCTTGGCGGTAGCGCTACTGCTAGCGAAACGACTGGTAGCCATTAGATGGGGCAGTAAACGTCCGCCTAGATTCAAGGACTGGCTTACGGACATGTCATATTGCAGGGAAACCATGGAGACGTATGCGGAGGAATTACCTCTCTCGTCGAGACCCCGAGATTTCTGGGAACCGCTGAAACAATACCTTTTGACCACACAAGAGAATAATTAATGTATGTAAATAGATGACAATGTACAAACATAAGAGATGCTCTGTTATAACCTTTACTCCTTTCTGCCATTCCAGAGTAGATGTTAGGTTTTCTGTTTAAATTCCATGTGTAAAATAATGTAATTTTTATTGACAAATGATGTGATGTAGACTTAAGACGTTGAGTGTATTAATGCCGCACTACGTGGAGATGAGAAATCTGTTGTCGGCCTAGATTGCATGACCTGAAAGTGCACTGTCGCCGTACATTGAAAGCTTACATTTGTCCTGATGTATACCTCATAACAAACGGCAGCATGGTATGTATAACCTGTACTGTTGATCAGACGAAATAAAATAAAAATAAAAAAAATAAAAAAAGATTTTTGCATCTAGATTAATTAGAGAAATTGGCCTATAGTTTTTTACCAGCAGGGGATCTTTACCCTTTCTTGGTATAACCACTATAGTGGCTTCGCTGGTTAAGCCTGTGATGGAACCTGAGTCTGAGAAGTGTTGGAATAAGTCCAGTAGTGTAGGATTAAGTACAGAGGCTAATGATTTATAGAATTTCGCTGTAAGGCCGTCAGAGCCTGGAGCCTTGTTACGTTTGAGGGTGTCGACTGCTTTGGACACTTCCTCAAGTGTTATTGGTTTACTAAGGCACATTGTATCCTGGTCCTTGATAGTTGGAACTATGGACTCCTCCAGATTCTTCTGGCACTCCTCTACTGGGGGGGGGGGGGGGGAGAGTCTTCCTTGTATAGTGATACGTAAAAATCCCTACAGCTCTATGATTTTATCAGGGTTCGAATGGGGCACATTAAAATTGTCTTTGAGCAAGTTAATGCCCCTATGATTTTGTTTGTTTTAAATATGAGGCCAGAATTTTCCCTGCCTTATTGGCTTCACAAAGTTTAAGGGACTTGTATTAATTAATCCAGATTCCTTGCCCTATCACTCAGAATTCTATTATATTCGTATTGTTTGCTGGAGAGAGTGGAGAGGTTTTGGGAATCCGGATGGGAGATGTATGTTGTTTCCAATGCTCTAATCTCTTTCTCCAAGGTATCAAGATCCTTGCTGTGTGTTTTGTTTCATTTAGATAACATTTCTATTAGGGTACTTCTAACAGTGGCCTTCAGAGCATCCCAGTGGTTAGTCGGGGAAGTATCAGAAACCATGTTTTCTTTCAGATAGTTCTTAATAGTAGATTGCATTGTGGCCCTAGATACAGCATCTTTGACTGACTCATTGAACCTCCAGATCTTTTTAGTAGATCTTGTGTTGGTGCCTGTGACCGACAGGGTCATTTAATTGCCTATTGATATGAGATCAGCCTGGATAAGATGTCTTTCTGGTCTATTAGCTGTGTATGAGACTTAGAAATCAGAAGATAGTCAATCCTAGAGTAAGAGTAATGGAGATTGGAGTCAAAAGTATAGTCCCTGGCCTAGCGCGTATCCAAGATGGTCGCGTGAGCACAGGGCTCCCCGGACCCTCTCTGCTCCTCGGAATTTATCCTGAGAATATCCTGACTTGGCTTATGGAATCTGGGAGATAAAGACCAGCTGAGCGTATATCTCTTTTCAAAACTCAAATCGGACCTGGGAATCCTGAGTTGTCGTCGTCGGAACTTTTGGGACCCACCCGACGGAGGTGACCGGGGTGAAGGTGACCCGAGGGACCGGGCTGCAATTGAACAACAGCGGCTTCAGCGCGGTGCCAGCTGCCGATCCACCACTTTCGGTTTCGGTTTTGCACTTCAGGAGACCGGCAGGGAGGTGCGCTCGGGGTGGAGAGGTGCTTCCTGGGCCTCTGCATGAGGTTTTCTTTCATCTGCCACTAGAGCGCCTATCGCCTCGGACCCCCTATACCGACATTTTGTGGTCTTCTTGCTGGTGCCTTACACCTCTTGATTGGAGGTCCCCTAGGGTGACCGTGTTCACATGGGGGGCAAAGGGGGTCCCGAGGGCCGCAAGACCAAGGCTTCCCTCCGCGGGGGGGCAGTCCAGAGCAATAACATGGACCGCTACACCCAGGGCAGGGGGCCCTCTGGCGCTGCTGGCCTCCCCTCGGATACTGCGGAAGGAGGCGCGACCGCCACTACGGAACTATCCTTGCAGGACATTATGGGCGCCATTGATGGCATCAGGGAAACCATCGCGACGCAATATGAGGCCCTGGCCCGTAAGATTGACACTGTCGCGATCGATGTCACCCTGATCCGGGCCGACCTCTCCAAAACTAACGAGAAGGTCCAGGCTCTCGACGCACGGACCTCCACCCTCGGTGCGGATGTGTCGGATCTGCGGGCCGCGCTTGGAGACATTCGGGTGGTTAACGACCATATGGCCCGGCGGCTTGAGGACTTCGAGGGACGGGCCCGACGCAACAACATCCGCGTCATAGGTGTACCGGAGTCCTCTGATGGCCGCCCGGTTGACCTCGTGGTCGAGGAACTTATCCTGAAACAGTTGTCCTCGGCTGGCCTAAGTAAGTTCTTTGCCGTGGAGCGGGCCCATCGAGTTCCGGGCGGTCGGCCACGGCCGGGGGCCCCCCCGAGGCCTATCGTGGCCAAACTGTTCTACTACAGGGACCGCGACGCTATTCTTCAGGCCTCGCGGACCCTCGGCCCGGTTCGCCATGAGAACTCGACCATCAATTTTTACCCGGACTTCACGCAACTGGTCCAGAAACAACGGATGGGATTCCAAGGGGTGAAGCGTCGTCTCCGTGAGCTGGGCCTAAAGTATTCGATGCTCTACCCTGCAAAACTCCGAGTGGAACATGGGGATCGGACAGCCTTTTTTGACTCTCCTGTGGCTGCAAGTGACTGGCTGGACTCTCTGCCGGACGGAGGTGGCCGTCCCGGACCCTCTGCGGGCACCGCAGGTGATGGGTCCCCTTTAGAATGACTTTTGGTCCTTGATTTTGCCTTTTTGCACAGTACAATCGGGTCTTAGTTCATTTGCATATTGTGTTTTACCAGGACCAGTGAGGGGGGCGGGCGGGGACGGGTCCCTTACCTCCTCGGGGTTCTTTTCGTAGAATGGGGTTAGTGGGGCGACAGGCACACTGCAAGTTGGGGGGGTTTTTTGGCCCGCAGGGGTGCAGGGTGGGGGGAGTTGGTCCTGGGGTGGGGTTGGGGGGGAGGAGGGTTTGTTTTGCTGTGTGTTTTTTGTTTACAGGGCGAGGTACTGATTTTTGTCCACATTTGGGAACTGTGCTGCAGGCTGGGGGACCCTTGATCTATTGGGGGGGATGGGGGGGGACGGGTTGAGGCTTATGTCATGGAACGTCAATGGGTTGGGGGACCGTATCAAGCGGGGTGTAGTACTGCAATATTTGCGTCGTCTGACTCCTGATGTGGTGTTTCTCCAGGAGACGCATCTGGTGGGCAATGTTTGTCATGCAATGAACAGGGGGGGATACCGCCTCGTGGCCCATTCTGGTTTCACAACTGGTTCCAGGGGGGTGGGCATTCTGCTGCGAACCTCACTTCCGGTAGAGATCACTAAGATAGTCTCGGATGACAGAGGGCGCTATGTGTGTTTGATTGGGAGGTGGGAGGGGCAGCCCCTTGCCCTGGTTTCAGTTTACGTCCCCCCGGGCCTCCAGAACTCCACCTTCACTGACTTGGGTCGAATGCTGCTTGACCTTCCGGACAGCCTCCTGCTCATGGGCGGGGACTTTAATTCTGTGGTTTCGGGTGAACTGGATCGTCACCCACCAAGGACCCTCCCCGCTGCCCAGGCATGGCTGGGTGGGATGCTGGAGACCTTCGGCCTGGTGGATAGTTGGAGATTGATGCATCCGACCCAATGTCAATTCACCTTTCACTCGGGGGCGCATGGGAGTCTCTCTAGGTTATACTACTTCCTTATGCCCGCGGCGCAGACTGGTCGGATTCGAGAGGTCAGGCACCTGGCGCGGGGTATCTCCGACCA
Organism: Triturus cristatus; assembly: GCF_964204655.1. NCBI lineage: Eukaryota > Metazoa > Chordata > Amphibia > Caudata > Salamandridae > Triturus > Triturus cristatus. The sequence continues at coordinate 1,204,668,302 of NC_140585.1, read as the reverse complement.
TTCTCCGCTGTGGCTTGTTTTTGACACCGGGCCGCGGTCTGCAGGGCGGATCGCTCCCATTAACCCATGGTACCTGCGAGACCCTATGACTCGTGACAGCCTGGTTAAGGCTATGGACCAATACTTCCTGGATAACGAGGGGTCGGTGTCTTCTGCAATGTCCCTGTGGGAAGCCTTTAAAACCGTGATCCGCGGGCACGCCCTTTCCCAGATAGTGGTGGCTAAGAGGGTCAAGAGTGAGGCAGTGGTGAGGCTGGAGACTGACATCTTGGGGCTGGAGTCGGCCTTGGAGGCGAATGTTACTCCGGACGGGCTCCATGCCCTCAGCCTGAAACAGTTTGAATATAGGTCCCTGGTCACTGACGCGGCCAAAACTATGTATAGGGAGCAGCAGGGTCGACTGTACGATGCCGGGGACAAGGCGGGAAAGTTGATCGCGTGGCTGGATAGGAAGGAGAGAGTGAATCGTGTGGTCCCGGAGTTGCGTGCTGCGGATGGTGTGTGTGTGACGGAGCCTGGCGAGATTGTGGAATGTTTTGCCGACCACCTCCGGGCTGTGTACTCCCCAGTGACTGACAGGGATGAGGACGACTCTCGCCTTCTACTGAGGGATATCGCCTTGCCCTGCCTGTCCGTTGAGGACCGTGAGCGGCTGGACGCCCCCTTGTCGGTGGATGAAATAGCGACCGCGATCCGCTCCCTTCGCTCGGGCAAGGCTATGGGTCCCAACGGTCTGCCCATTGAGCTATATAAATTGCGCCCTGACAAGCTTGCGCCCTTCCTCAGTCGCATGTTCCGTGAGTCTCTGGCGGCGGGTTCCCTCCCGGCCGATCAGCGTTTGGCCACGATAGTCGTTATCCCCAAGGAGGACAAGCCGCGAGATCGCTGTACTTCTTACCGGCCTATTTCACTGCTAAATGCGGAGCCTAAGATCCTGGCGAAAGTCCTTGCCAATCGTCTGTTGAGCGTCGTGTGCGATCTGATTCATCCGGACCAATGCGGATTCATCCCGCATCGTAACACCGCTCTTAACTTGCGGCGTCTTCATGGCGCCCTTGCCAGGGCGGAGCTCCTCTCCGAACCGGCCGTGCTGGTTTCTTTGGATGCCACGATGGCTTTTGACACCATCGAGTGGCCATTCCTCTGGGCTGTCTTGGCTAAATTTGGCTTTGGGGAAGGGTTTATTGGCTGGGTGAAGCTTCTGTACACGGGGCCCATGGCTCAGGTGGTGGTGAACGGGCGGGTCTCGCGGCCCTTTGCCCTCGGCAGGGGCACGAGGCAGGGATGCCCGTTGTCCCCTTTGCTCTTCGCTCTCGCCCTGGAGCCACTCGCGGCTTGGCTCCGCTGGGAGCCCTCGCTTCAAGGGATCCGGTGGGCCCCGGGCTTTGAAGATCGGGTTTCGCTGTATGCGGACGATATTCTCCTATATCTCACCTCACCGCGGCAGTCGCTCAACGTCCTCTTTGACGTTCTGACTTCCTTTGGGAATAATTCGGGTCTCACGATCAATTGGTCTAAATCCTGCGTCTATCCGATCTCCGGTGGTCCTCCACTCCTACCGCCTCGGCTTCCGATCCAGGTATCACTGAGCGGCTTTAAGTACCTGGGGATATACGTTTCGCTGGACCCGGTGGCTCGCTATGAGCTGAATCTCCTGCGACCGCTTCGGCGATTGCGAGAGGATACGGCCCGGTGGTGCAGGCTGCCCCTGTCCCCGCTGGGTCGGGCCGCGCTGTTCAAAATGATGTCCCTTCCCAGGTTCCTCTATGCACTCCAGAATTCCTTCGACGTCATCCCAGTGGCCTACTTTCGGGAGGTAGAGAGCCTGCAGAGGAGACTGGTGTGGGACGGGCGGGCGCGTATTGCTCTTGCTAAGCTTACTCTCCCCTGGTATGACGGGGGCATCGCGCTTCCCGACATTCGCAGGTATTATTGGGCCGCGCAGCTTTCGGCCATCAACCATGCCACGTATGCGCCTGGCCTGAACCCGGCGTATGAGATGGACAAGTTCCTGCTTCCCGGCGGGGACTATAACAGGGCGCTGTACTCCCGCTCGGCTGGCCGGACCCTTACGGGTCCTACTAAGATTGCTGTGCGGACCTGGAGGGCCGCCACTGCTGCCACGGGCTGGGGTGAGCGACTGACATGTGCTACTCCTTTGTTTGCCTCCGATCGCCTGGGGAGCCTCTGGACTACGAAGGGGTTTGACCAGTGGGACACGATTGGCATCAGCAAAGTGGGAGACCTGTGGCATAAGGGCGCGGTTAAGACTTTCGCGGCTCTTCAGGCCGAATATGAGCTTACGGATAGGGAGTTCTTCCGCTATGCCCAGGTTCGACACGCCCTGCTCTCGGTCTTTGGAGAGGGGACCACGATCCCGGTTTCCTCGCCCCTCGAGGACCGCATACTTGACGGACATGTCCCGGACAGCACTATTTCTTTAATTTATAAGAAACTGATTAATCATCGGGCTGACCTCTTGGTGCGCCTTCGGGAGGCGTGGACGGGGGATGGGGTGGAATTGGACGACGAGGACTGGCAGTCTGCGCTGTCGTCCCCCAAAGAGGTCGCCATTCCGGCCCGTCTCCGGTTGGTACAGCTTAAGATTCTTCACCGGGTGTATGTGACGGGTCCTCGCTTGGTCTCGATGGGATATTCCGACGATGGGCTCTGTAAGCGGGGTTGTGGGCTCAGTGCCACCTTTCTCCATATCCTGTGGGAGTGCCGCGAGGTGGCGGACTACTGGCGCCGGGTACATACGGTTATGGGACAGGTCACTGGGGTTGTGCTGCTGCCGGAGGTGCGTCGTTGTGTTCTGAATGTGTGGGAGCCCAATGATTATAGCGCGGCTCAGACTCGGTGGGCGGCCCTGGGGAACATGATTGCCAAGAGAGATATAGCGCAGCTTTGGGGTGCCCAGCGGCCGCCCACCGTGTCAGTATGGAAGGAGAATATGGACTGGTGTATGTTCAGGGAGAAGACTGTGTATGTTGCCCGTGGTAAGCCGGGGGCATGGGGCAGAATCTGGGGGCAATGGAATGCTTATCGCGGGGGTATCTGTACGCCCCCCCTGGTGGACACCGATATCGCCATGTCCCCCTGACCCTTGACGGTTCCGGGCACCTTTTGGAATGACTATATATGGACGTTCAGTTCCCTTGGCCCCCCCCCCCCCCGTCCCCAGCCTCCCGGTACTCCTTCCTGTCGTGTGCTGCTTAATGGTCTGACCTGGAGTTCCCCGGAGGAAGCCTGCCCTGCGCCGTTTGTCTTTATGCCTCGCCTTTTGTTTTTCTTTTAGTTTTTTGTGTTTGTTTGATCTAAGTCTCCTGTGCCTCTAGAACTATCCGGACTCACTACGGGGCCGACCCCCGGGAACCGACTGCAGCTTTGATAAATGTATATTTCATTCTGTACTTAGCGGCCGGCCCTGGTGGTTGTAGGCCCGTGCTTGTAATCGACTTATTGTTCAATAAAACTTTTAAAACACAAAAAAAAAAAAAAAAAAAAAAAAAAGTATAGTCCCTACTATCTGGATGCTGCAGTTTCCAAGGGTCAGAAAGATTGAATCTGGTGCAGAGTCTGAGAAGCGATTTATGTGATCTGGTGGAGTGAAATGCTGCTTTGGATTGATGGTCTATGGTTAGGTCAATGGGAAGATTAAGGTCACCACCAAATATAAGATTGTCAGCAAGGATCTGATTCAACGGAGTGATAAGGACTCACAAAAACCGGAGCCCTTGCCGTATACAATGAGAATGTGAAGCCATTTGTTATTTTTGGATAGTTTTGTAAGGATCCATCTACCGTTGTCATCTGTGGCATGAGAGTCAACGGTGAGGTCGGAGTATTTAGAGATTAACGCGAGTACGCCACCCTTTTTATTGTTGGCCGGGGAGCAGAGGATGTCAGCCAGCTACTCCCAAAGCAGGCCACGTCTCTATGGGATACTTTTGTTTCTTGTAGAAAAATCACGTCTGCTTTGAGTTTGTAGAGTTAGTTCTCAATTTTTTTCCATTTAACCGGATGATTGAGACCCCTGACATTTAGTGACACACTTTTCAAATTCATGTCAACGGGGTGTTTATTCATATTGAAGGGAACAACCTATGCAGAGGTGATGCTTGAGTGGGTCACAAAGCGAGTGGTCGAAAACTGGTCGGGGGACACTATGATCAGCATGGGAAGAGTCATGTGGGGTCCAGGAGCACACAGCTGCTAGTGGACAGAGAGATCTTGAGACCAACATGTGACTGTGTTTGCAGGGCAGTGTCGCATGACAAAACAGGACAGCAGGTCAACCCAGGAAGTCTGTAAAAACAAGGTACTGTTTGGCTGATGGGTCAGGTGTGACTCAAAGGAGAGCACAAGAGGAAAAGAAGAAAAAACAACTGAGAATAGAACAGAGAATAAAACGCAAATACCAATAATAACAGAAAAGAACTCAAATTTAAGCCCAATCCACACCCTTCCCATCCATCCCCCAGCCCCCCCCCCCCCCCCCCCCCGCCCAAACACTGACTGAGGAGTGGAATGAAGCTGCTCTGAGGTGTACAGCAGTGCTTACAAATAGTGTGGTGTTAGTTGGATCCTAGTTGGGGTTTAAGATAAAGGGCCAGACCCTAAATACCAGTGATCCTATTTGCTCTTCTGTGACAAGTTAGCCTGATTCTAGCCTAAGCCCTTGAAAAGAGGAGACCCAAGGAACCATTAAGCCAGGGAGGAAGAGTGCGGATCCCTCCTAGAACAATTTAATTCATAAGCACATTAGTGACCGGGGTGCATAGAGATGACCTATAGAGCAACTCAAGACGACTAGAAGTTGACGTACTGGAAAGTATGTAACAGGCAAGGTGACCAGCATAGAGAGAAGCTGGGTAACAGTGGCATGGTCATGCTTGGTAGAGTTGTACATAATTGACGTAGTGTTGTGCGAGTGAACAGTAGAAAACCGAACAGTGCTGAGCGGATAGCAATGGCTAGAGGGCCCAAATTGATGATAATGGCCTGGCCGTGTGTAGCCAGCATAGTGTTATGGGAGTGAACGGATGAAAACAGCAGAGCGAGCGGACGACGACAACGACTAGAAGGCCCCATAGGCACATTATATGTAACATCAAGATAACAAAACAGAACATAGAAAGGTATCATTGCAACCTGCTCAAGAAGCAGAAGTATAAACCAGAGTTTTCAACAATGTTCCTGAGGAAATTGAAGAGGTCAGTGAAGGCCTTTTGAGTCGAGAGTTGGGACGGAAAGTGGTGCAGAATGTGTGTCCATTGCGGTTCCTTCCCTTTTGTATAAGAAATCTTGCAGGGCGCTGTGGTCAGAGAAGACATGTTGCCTGCCATTTACTTGAATTCTGAATTTGGCAGGCACAATGAATGAGAATTGTATGTTTGTATTTTTCAGTCTCGGACGTAGTGCAAGGGAGCTCTTTCTAGTCTCGATCGTAGGTTTGGAGTAATCTCGTGATATGAAAATGTTTGGGCCATTCCACATGATGTGATTATTTTTACAAACATAGCTGAGCGTAAGCTCTGTGTGCTGGTATCTCAGTGGGCGTCAGACAATCTGGCGGTTCTAGTTTTTGTGCAGAGACTTAAACGAGGGAACAGGATGAGCTCTTTCCAATTCATACTCTTTTTTGAACACGATGCCTGTCATTTGTGGAAGCGATTGCTCCAGGAAGCTATTGCAGGAGTCCGCTGTGTCATCCAAACCTTCCGGAAGGCCAAAAATACGTAGATTCCCAATGCGATTCTTGTCCTCCAACTATGATACCTCTCTCTGAAGGATCTTGGAAGCATCCAGAAGTTTATTTATGTCACTGGAGGAGGTAGTGGCATTGTCTTCAAGGGTGCTGATATGTGATTCTGCCTCTGTTGCTCTGTTAATGGCATTTATATCTGTTCTGATAGATGAAAGCTCTGGCTGGAACTTATCTGTATTGACTATAGTAGATTTCACTTGGTCGTGGACTTCAACCAGTTTTTTTTTCTAGAATCATGTCCATGGTGGTGGTGTTTCGGATTTTTCTTTGATGGGCAAATCAGGCAGAGGGGGTTTGGCTTTGGTACGCTTGTTGCTCACTTTGGGCTCTTTGTTTAGCAGTCGGTGGATTGCAGCGGAGTCAAGCAGAAGCAAGTTTACGCCCTCTTGAATTTGGTCCCAGTGATCTTATGGCGTACTCGCAGTGTATGACAGGGCTGAGAGAGATCGGAGTGTTGATGCTGCTGGGCACGGGAAGTTATGGACGATAGTGCTGAAGTTATGGAGACGGATGTTCTGAATTGGTGGTCACCACTCATGGTCTGGTGGATCTAGAAAGGCGTACACCACCTTCAGTGTGGTGCGGAGTGTGGATGAAGTCCTTGACCTTCAGTGCCCTCTGTTGTAGTCCAGACTAATGTCTTGACAGAGGTGCTACAACTGGGAGTCTCCACATCGAAACTGTTACTCCCTTTCAATGACGCCCTCACTGACGTTCTTTTGGCAACCTGGTCCAAACCAAACATTTTTGTGAATGGGACGATTGCGTGCCGCTTCTGCCCGCTCCTGGTGACCCAAACTTTCTCACTGAACACCCTACCCCAGAGAGCTTGGTGGTACAGGCTTCAGTGTTCCACGGTGCATTCCCTACTGCTCCCCTGGATAGGAAATCCAAGAGGCTGGTTTATTTGTGGGAAAAAAAAATTTTTCCACCAGCCATTAATTGCAGTCCATGAACACCGCATGAATTTTGGGCTGTTATCCCACACTCTCTGGGACACGGTTGGGCAAGTTTTGCCCCAGGTCCTGGAAGAGGCCCGGTCTGTACTCTCCCAGGCAGTTGCCGATGGGAGAGATGTAGCAAAGTTAATATTATGATGCAGACTTGACACAACCTACTCACTGGGCAAATCGGTTTAGTCGACGGTGGCTTTGAGTCGCCACACTTTTTTGAAAATGACCGACTTTTCGGAGGTTATCCAGGCTTCCCTCATGAACATACCCTTTGATGACACCTGTCTATTCGCAGACAAGGCGGATTCTGTGCTCAAGCACTTTAAGGACAGTATGGCTAAGACCAAGTCCTTGGACCTTTCTATGACCCCACTTAATCACCAATTTGCTTTTTGTGGCTTTGGAAGGGGCTTCCAGCCACTGAATATGCTCCCCAACCTCTGCCGGGATGAGGGCATTGTACCCACTGACCACGTGAATCAGGTGGACAGTGATCTAGTCAGTCCCCCCCCCCCCCCCCCTTCCCCGCAGCTGCAGCCTCCAAACCTTACTAATCTGCCCCTTTACCATCATGGGCATCCAGTTGGCGGCAGGATTCGCCATCACCTACCCTGCTGGCAGTACATAACCTTGAACAGTGGGTTTTGCATATTATCCAAAGGATCTACTCCCTTCCCTTCGAGGCTACTCCTCCAGACATGCTTCCATCTCACGACTGAAGGAGGTTCATCTGTCCCTTCTCCGTGAGAATGACCTGGCTCTCTAGCCCAAGGGAACCATAGAGAGGGTTCCGGTGCCAGAAGTAGTCTGTGATTGCTATTCCCGCTACTTTGTCAAAAGGCCCTGCGCCTCTGGATTGGGCTGGAACAGCTGGGCATATGCCTGGTGGTTCAACACCTGGCGGGCTTGCTGAACACCAGAGCGGACAACTCAGCAGTAGGTGCCTAGCAGATCATTAATGGCATTTCCAACCAAAGGTGGTGCAAGGTCTCTTTTAGCTATAGGGAGAGCCTTGGTTATATCTGTTTCCCTCTGAGAAAGCACGTCAGCAGTTTTGAATGCTGGAGTTTCCAAGTCGGCTCTTGCTCAGAGACTCTCTTTGTCTTAAGTGGAGCTCAGGTCTCCTTTCTGCCTATACCACTCCAGCCCAGAGCTCTCAAGAAGATCAGGTACAATCAGACCCAAATCATCCTTGTGGTCATTAGTGGGCACGGTGAGTCTTGTATCCCGAGCTACTGAGCATGGCCATCGATCCTCTGATCAGGCTGCCCCTTCTGAGGGTCTTCTGTTGTAGCAGGAGGGGAGGTTTCTTCACCCGAACCTGTCCACTCACTGCCTTCTTGCATGGAGATTGAGCAACAGCAGTTGACAGCTTTTGACCTTTCTCCTGAAGACTGTAACATCACCTTGGCAGCTAGGTGTACCTCCACCAAGACTCTATACACTTACTGTTGGAAACAATTTGTGGCTTGCTATGCAGAAGAACACATCGAGCCCTTCCACCCCTGTTCTGAAGTCTTACTCTTCATTCTTTCCCTTGCCCAGCAGGGCTCTGCTCTAGGCACTCTTAAGGGCGCTCTGTCTGCTCTTTCTGCTTTTTTGTGGCTACCTGTCCAACCCTCTTTGTTTAAGACCCCTATTGTACATAGGTTTCTAAAAAGTCTTGTCCATCTCTTTTCTCCTCCATTTATTATGTCTCAGTGGGACCTGTACTTTTTTTAAGTTGAGCTCCCCTTGCATAATTGTCTTCTCAGGCTTCACAAACTGAACACAGCCTACCTTGTGGCAATTACATCTGCCTATAGAGTGTGTGAGCTGCAGGCCTTATCATTTAAGCCGCCTTACATCGCAGTATATCCTGACAAACTGGTGCTTCGCACAAGGGCTTTCTTTCTACTAAAAGTGGTCACCCCATTTCATGTAGGTCAATCTATCACCCTGCCTACTTTTTACACTCCTCAACATCCCTCTAAAGAAAAGGAGCAACTCCACCGTCTGAACCCAAAAAGAGCATCATCGTTCTACCTTGACCACACCTGAGAGTTCCGGGTTGGTGGCCAACTCTTCGTGGGGTATGTTGGTCTGAAAGAAGGTAAAGTGGTGCAGAAGCGAGTCCTCTCTAGATGAGTTGTGTTATCGGCTTTAAAATATGCTTCGCACTGGCCAAGAAGCAACCTCCTGAAGGCTTTCAAGCTCATTCTATGAGAGCTAAAGCTATGACCACTGCATTAGCACACGGAGTTCCGGTCCTGGACATCTGCCGGGCCGCAATGTGGGCTTCCCTGCGCAGGTTCACCAAACATTACTATCTGGACAGTCCGGTCCGTAGCGATGGGCATTTTGCCAGTTCAGTCCTGCAGGACTTCCTTGTGTGAAATTAGTCCTTAGACCCACCTCCGGGGATAGTATTGCTTGGGTATCTATAAAAAGGTAAGGAATCTGTGGATAGAAGTCTCTGCCAGATGAACAAGTTACTTATCTTCGGTAAAGCCTTATCTGGTACAGACAATATCTACCAGCAGATTCCTTACTGACCCAACCATCCTCCCCATTCGGCAACGGATTTATAGCAACGGGGTTGGGCCCTTTCAGGGGCCCAGTTTTACACGCCAGTGATCCTTCATGGCTTCTCACTTTTGGCATTGAAAGTCAAGAAAAGAATCTGACGACGGCGCCCCCGTAGGAAAGAGCCTTTTTTTACATGGTCAGCCCCACTTTTTGCCTGGTATCTGATGCAATTTTGATGGGAAAAGCAATGGGTTCCTGCTGTCCAGGTCCCCAGTGCTAGATCTATCCCTACAACTGTACAATTGTTCCTCAATTGGAAAGACCTTTAGCACCCCTTTAAGTCTCCAGTACATTTTACCCCTGTTACCTAGGGCATGGGTACTAAAGAAGGTACCTACGGGCTGCAGCATGTATTGTGCCACCCTAAGGGACCCCTCACCCCACTCATGCAGACTGCCATTGCAGAATGTGTAAAATGGTGCAGACAAAAGTGAAAACACAACATGCCACACACCCAATGCGCCGTGCCTGCAGACAACTGCATGCAATATATCCAAGTCACCTCTACAGCAGACCTTACAGCCCTAAGGCAGAGTGCAATATAATACATGTGTGGACATACTTGCATGCGCAGATATGCTCCTATGGTGTTTAACTCAATTCTTACACATTGCACGTGACCAGGGAAGCCATCTTGAATGTATTTACTGGGCACTGGTGATTGAGTTCCCCAGCTACGTCATGGCTTCACTGAAACCAAAGGTTTTTGGCATCAAACACCCTGTGTTAATAAACCTACACTTATTCCAGTGATTAATTTATTAATACATTAAACTAGAGGGTACCTTAGAGTTACCCGCCTGAAAGCTACTAGTCCTCTAGTGCGCTGGCTGACTGACACTTTTAACCCCCTAGGAGGTGAAAACCCCACTCTCAGGGGTCGGGAACAATGCCTGCTCTAGCAGATGTTTACACCTCATCCAGCAAGCTGGCTAGCAAATCAGCACATCCAGGCCAGAGTCTTCAAAGCCTCTGGCGTGTTTGACATACGACCCCGGCTTCCCCCAGACCTGGGAGATGCCACTCCCTGCCCTTAGGCCCATTTGGCATCAGAGTAGCATCACTTTCTACTGCGTTTTGTCTGCTAAGGTTGCAGATGGCATCCTTGTAGTCTGTGTGGTTACGCAGCCACTTCGATGTATTTAAGTTGGTCTGCAAGACATCGAAGCAAAACTTCGTGTATAGCAACTTTGCTAGTGGGGGGGGGGGGCTTTATTTCATACATAAAGGCCTCAAACAAGGGGGCCAGTTTTATGGTTAAAACCTGCGTGGTCAACCTTCCTGCTTTGGACTAGAATGTAAGCTATCCTGCCAGTATGACCAGTAGATGTTTTTCAAAATTCTTTTTGAGTGGTAGGTTAAGGATTGAGGGTCATCCCAGAAGCTTCTTAGGCCTAGTTTGTAAAACCAACTACGCACATGTCGTAGCCATGGAAGGGTTGCATTGGGGCAGAGGTCGTCAAACTGTGGGGCGCGCCCCCCTGGGGGTCCGTGGCGGCAGTCCCAGGGGGCGTAATGCCTCATTAAGTACTTAAGAATGAAGATGGCCTGGAAGAGCAACTTTGCTTATTTTTCGTGTTTCCAGGCCCTCTTCATTTACATAACAGTTGAAGTGTTGAGAAAAGTAAGGCAGTTGTGATCCTGAACCTTGGGGTTGCGAAGTCAACAGCTTGGCTAAAAACAACAAAATATTTTATAAGTATTTTGCTGTATTTACATGTTCAGCAACTGCATTTAAAATAATGCTCAGGCCTACAAGTGAGAAATGAGGTGTTAAATAAATGCAAATTTTGGTTAATGTGATCCCCGAAGATGTCTGTATGAGAACAAAAGAGTCACAAAACTGAATCCAGGATGGTGCAGTGCGTAATAGTGACATGTGAATTTATAATGTGTTTACGTCCTAGCATGTAACAGAAAGCAATGTGAATATTCTAAAATTGTATTAAACACTGTATAAGATAGGTTGCCACACAATGATTTTGCGTATGTGATCAGGGCCAATGGAATTATGTGGCAGGGGAGCACCATAGACAAATTATGCAGTATAATGCGGCACATTTTTACTAGTATTAATTATTTTGAAATTGTATTCACTTGGTAGTACTGACTGGCAAAGATTTCATTTCATTAGTACCAATTTAACAAATAGAGAACTAAGCCACTGAAAGTAGGCCAGTTACCCTTTGTGAAGGGCTTCCAATTTTTTAAATATGCATTTTATACTGCAGGTGGTGGATTATGTGGCAAATCCATAAATATGTGAAAAATGTCACTGCTGCAGACTCGCATAATTCCAGCGGCCCTTTATAAGATAAAACAAGTACTTTCAAAGAATACATATTAGTGATAGCTAACCAGACTGTACCTATTGCAGGATTTTTTTATAAGACCATTAAAAGTACACTTTTCAAAACTCAACATCCCTACATTGCCTCTAAAAAAAGAATTATTTTTTTGTCATGATGTTGCTTCAAGTTATCCCATAAATTAAATCACATTAGACCCCCTCCTTGAACTCTCACACAGAGGTACCTCCAGGTCCCCGTTAACATATCTGGGATGGTTGTTTTTAACATGGCAAGTCTTTCCAAAATTAAAAACACATGGGCACCTTAGTCCTGACAACGTTGGCCTCTGTTTATATGCAGATGTCCTTTCAGGTGAGTTGAGAGGGTACAAGGGAAGAGACCAAAAGGGTCATATTCAAAGGCCCGACCGCCCGGACCCCTGGGGTTTCTGGGTAATGGCCCAGCAGAAAGAGTAAAGGCGTGAAATCCATGGATAGCATCAAAAGAGGATGCGCTATGTGGAACTGATTTTTTTCGTTTATAAATGAGACCGCTTCCCCCTATCCTCAGAGAGATGCCTGAAGAAGATATTCAGAAATGCAGGTTCATTTTACTTTTTTTGGCCACCACTACCATTAGTACAGCAGCTGCATTGGCACAATGGTGCGAGGGGCCAATGTACACCAATAATGAGGGTGACGCTAGCACAAAGGGTGGGAAGCCATTTTCCTTGTTAGCATTAGAGTCCGGATTACAAGCAACGGGGGAGAATGTGGATATTTTCCTCCATTTTTCGAAACAAAGGGGCAGACTGTCTGCTTTGGGTGTCAGACTTAGAAATAACAGCCAGTGGAATGGGCAGAATAGTAGTTATCATTTGTGCTGCATGGCATCAGGACCCAGGGGTGTGAGGGCCCAACTAAATCCTTATTATTGCTGCTTTACTCATTCCTTCCTTGCAGTAGGGCTCAGTCCACCCTTGCTGTGTAAGTGTTGTTTCCGGCATCAGACCAATGGCCCAAGAGAGAATAATTTGAGCAGAGGACACACTTTAGCTGTAGGCTTCAGGGAGATGGCAGAACGGAGGTTGGGAGGAGGACTTTAACATGGGGTAGAGAAGACTTCCAGCTTTGCAAGGCAGTAGGTCTCATTAGTGAAGCAAGGAAAGTGGCACTGGGACCTAAGAGTGTGGAGGGCCCACTGCATCACAATTAAGACCGTCCTATACTTTACAATAAGACATGAGGAGAACATTAGGGATGAGGTGGTTCCCACATGGGCGCTAATATTTTCAGTAAGGGACAGAGAATCTGTTTCAAGAATGGAGTGATGGGCAGATGTGGTGGGGAAGGGGTGAAAGAGACAAAGGGGATCACCTACTATTCATGGCTGCAGCTACCGTTGGCCCAGAAGGCGCAATTGCATTGGGACCCAAGAGCATGAGGACCTCAATTAATGGGAGTAGTGTTTTGTGTTTAGTTCAGTTTATATGGGTTTGCTCTTTTATACATCTCACAGTTTGTGTGAAGTATGAGCTACTGAAAAAGTGCCCCTCATATTATCTCATAAGCCCCACTCTCTGCGCTGAGTCCTAACCCTCACAATTATCCATAACGTTTTGGAGGGGGGCCCGACTTCAAAATATTTTGGGTAAGGGGGGCTCAGAGCAAAAACGTTTGAAGACCTCTGCATTAGGGTCAAGTTCCAATATCTCCCTTAGCACGTCTATATAGTGTTTGAGCTCTTGCGTGGTCCACAAATGTACCCAAAATAACAAGGGTCTTAATTTGGCTTGATGTTCGATTCGCCTAAGATTTAAATCTTGTATTATGGGGTTCATTGGAGTGCGTACCGGGAGCTGCAGCAAAATGCTTATAAATCTATTCTCTTCTACAGTCAGTTTATCCTGGATGTTGACACCCCACAGTTCTGCGCCATAAAGGGTTGCGGTTTGCGCCCTACATTTATAAACTTCTAGGGCTGGTGACACTGCTTTGGATGTGCTTTTTTGATGTTTTTTCGCTATTGCCATTGAATTTTGGGTCACAATAGACTTAAATTTGAGGTTTCCATGTCAGTTCGGTATCAATAGTTGAAGTTCGGCACATATTTCCAATTTTTTCTTTCCTACAATGATATTTTTCTTGAAGAATTTATGTGGCTTTAGGGCCATATATTTAGTTTTATTTGTGTTTATTTCTAAACCTTTTTCCATGCAGTATTCCCTAAAGCAATCTAGAAGGTTTTGCAGACCCTTGGGCGTTTGGAAAAATAAGATCGTATTGTCTGCAAAGAGTAATGAGGTACTGGCAACCCCCCCCCCCCCCCCCCCCAACTTTGGAACAAGATCATCATCGGGGTGCCACAACAATGAAGCAGATGCACAGTCGACAACTGTCGGACTTCCATGAGTGTGAACGTTGCCAGAGCTCTGCCAACCTTGCGGCCAGCCTAAAAGAGATCAGTTCGCCAGCCAAAGCAACTAAAAAGGCCTATGCCGCACCAGCAGATATTGCCTGTCGGGAACCATGGGCATGCTCTTTCAATCAGATGGTTCAAAGTCTTTGCATACGTCTTTCTTCCATTTCCCCTGATTTCCAAGGTTCTGAGGAAACCAAAGACTGATCACTACACTCTGATCCTCATTACTCCAGCGTGGCCAGTACTGGTACAGAGAACTCCTGCAGCTTTCAGCACATCCAGCGATATCACTGAAACTGCACTCCAGGCTCCTCTCCAGACACCGTGGAGAGATACTATACCACGACCCCAAGTCGCTGAATTCAACAACATGGTACCTGACCTCCTAGAGTTTTGGCACTTGAAATTAACTACAGAATGTAGGAACATCCTAGTGCATGCATCAGCAACCATAAAGCAATACAATGCTAAATCGAAGCATTTCTGTGGCTGGGTCAAAATCAAAGGATTTCATCCTCTTTATATACAACCTCGCCACATACATAATTGTTAGATCTAGCCGAGAATGATTAAAATATGTGTTTGTGAGACCATGTAGCGGTAGCATCAACATTAGAACAGAAGTCACCTTATCCACTCTGTTCTCCCAGAGAATAATAAAACAATGAAAGAAAATTTTCAAGCATTTCCACCTGTTCAGTGTCCTCCAGCATTCTGGGAGCACTATACAGTCTTTAGTGAACTGAAGTTCTCCCTCTTGTAACCAGTCCTCAATGTGCACCTAAAGTTCATCTTATGGAAGACACTCTCTATTGTGTAATCAAAAAAATGTATATGTATGCTATTTCTTGCACTTTTCCCTTCTCTAATGTTCATATTATGTTTTATGTTTAGGGATTATTGTTAAAGTTATTCCGTGGAGGATTTAAATTTGTCAGTCCTGAGGAAGGTGGTTTTTATCACTGTACACCACCGAAACGCGTCGACGCATAGGTTGTTGGGTGGAATTTGTTGCGGAACAGAACTCCAAGTAACTAGGGTGCATCGCCACCAGATTTTTTCTGTTTACTGTAATTACAAATTCACACATCCAAGACATAATTTTGGTGTCTGTCATTGTTCCTCCCACTACACAATTGTTTATATGTCTTATTGTCTTTTTAATTTGTACCAAAAGTTATACTTCATAACTGTGTGTGTCTTTAGATATAACGTACATATATTTTTACTTTGTCATTGTTGAGGCTTGATCTTTAGTCACTTGTCTGTGACTATTTTATCTTTTGTAATTTGATCATGAGATTTTTTTAACTTGTCAATAAATTTCAACCAATGTTTTTTACTAAAGAAAGACTTTCTCTACTGATAATTTTCCAACATTACACGTGGGGCGTTCACAACTTTGTTTGAAAGTGTGCAAGTGGGTGAATGATATAAGGTCTGTTTATGTGACATAATCTTCCATTCTAGCTCAAAGAGAAAAATCTTTTTAACTAAAAAGTTAGATATTCTTACAATTCCTAACAATAACGTCCCTTTAACTTTAATTTTTTTCCAGTGAATTTTGATTTTTTTTAATCTTCTAACTCTGTGGACGGTGGGGTGGTTGGACACAGGGCTTGGCCAGGCATTGCCCATTGAGCTGCCCCTGCCCAAGCATAGTGCCCCTCCCGCCCAACTGGTCCCGACACTATACCTTCTTCAATTTCCACGTTGGTTGCAGTTGAAAAGGCTTGTTGGTGCTTCCGATGAACACCGAGCCCTTAACTCTCGACATCCGACGTGGCACAGCTTGTGCACGGCTCCTGGTCTTCCACAGTGTCGCCTGGTCCGCACAGCTGCCGATTCAAGGTCACCGTCAACTCGCCTACAACACTCCACTTCGGTGGGTATTCGTCATCCGGACCTCCTGGCCACTGCCAAGTGGCATAGACTCTGTCCCCTCTGCTTGCAGGTACTTCTAAACCTGAATCAACTTTGGGTTTCGCCGGACACATTCACCTTCTCCAGCAGTGGCAACTTCCTGAAGTCCTCCATTGAATTCTACAGCAGTTTCCAATGCCACTTCACACCTACGCACCTGGCTTCCCTGGTGTAGGTATCATGGTTCCTAGGTTATCCACGGGTGGGGTGGCTTTCCAACCTTCTGTCCTCCACAAGGTTTCTTCAGGGTCCACTGGGAACGGTCCTTCTTCAAAATTGCAACCGTGACTTACCCATTGACTTGTATTGAGCCCGCGGTCGTGTTCCCACTCTGCACAGAGCCTCCTTGGAGTTCCTGGTTACTTACCTCGGGTGGTTCCTTGGACCCCGGCACTTCTACGTCTTCTGGGTATAGTCTTGACTCGAGTCATGGTTCGCATACCACTATTTTAGTATGAGGTTTGGTCTCCGTCTGGTGACCACTGTGTATTTCGTTCTACTTACCTGTTTCTATTGAAAAGTATTGTGTATATCTCTGGCTAGGAAATATGTGTGTGTGTTAGTGAGTGTCTTATAATAAATACATATTTTTATAAATACATTGTGTAGTTCTTTTTCACTTAATCTATACCTATAAGATTATGTTCTGGTAAAACAAGCAGCTTTACACTCCTTCTGGACTAAGCCTGAAGGCTGCTCTCCAAATCTACCACTTGGAGGGCTTTCTAAGGTTGGCTAAGACAACTAAAAGCACCATAAGGTGCAAGGTGCCCACTTACATAAGTGTACACCATATACCAAGCCAGCTTCTCACAATTTACAATGAGGAATTACTGATGAGACCAGAGAAGCAGCTAGCAGTACTGTCTAGAGGACTTGGAATGAGGAACTACCACTGGGAATAGAAACATACCAACTTAGAATGAGGAATTTCTGATGGGACCAGAGGAGCAGCTAGCAGCACTGCCAGGAGGACTTAGAATGAGGAATTACCACTGGGAGCAGAGAAGCAGCTGCAGCACTATGTAGAGGGATAGGAATGTGGAATTACCACGGGGACCAGAGAAGCAGCTAGTAGCACTAGCCAGAGGACTGAGAATGAGAAATTATCACAGGGAACTGAGACCCAGCTGCAGCACTGCATAGAGGACTAAGAATAGGGAATTACCACTGGGAACAGAGAAACGGGTGCAGCACTGCCTAGAGGTCCTAGAATAAGGAATTACTGATGGGGCCAGGGAACAAGCTGCAGGGCTGCCTAAAGGACTAAGAATGAGGAATTACAGATGGGACCAGTGTAGCAGCTAGCAGCACTGCCTAGGGTACTTAGCTGCTTCTCTGGTCCCGTCGCTAATTCCTCATTCTAACTGCTCTGTTTAGAGGACTTAGAATGAGGAATTACCTCTGGGAGCAGGGACGAAGCAGCAGCACTGTCCAGAGGACTTAGAATGGAGGAATTACTGACTGGACAAAAGAAGCAGTGGCAGCACTGTGTAGAGGACTTAGGTAGGAAAGTAGGATTTGCTTTTATGGTTACCCCCACTTTTTTCTTGGTGTTATGCTGCTGTTTCTGACCAGTCTGGCTGGGATCCTGCTAATCAGGACCCCAGCCTCAGTGCTTTCTCCCCTAAATTGGTATGGTAAGTACTTGGGTACTTCCCAGATTGGACACTTGTGTACCCTTATCAGTCCCTAGTATATGGTACTGAGGTGCCCAGAGCATAGGTACACCAGGGGTCCGCCATGGGCTGAAGCATGTATTATGCCACCCATGGGGGACCACTCAAACGGTAACCACAGGCCTGCCATTGCAGCCTGTGTAAGCTGGTGCTAGCACCACTTAAGAAAGATATTGGTTTCCCTATATCTAAAATCACTGCACTTAAAACCTATTAGTCACCCCTAAAGCAGGCCTTTCAATCCTGAGGGCAGGGTGCTCGGTTCCAAGTGTGAGGGTGCCCCTGCATGAGCATGACACCCTACAGCCTTTGGAGTCTATTCTCCCGGGCTGTAGGTGCATCAGCCATTGCGATACATGGAGTGGCCATGCTTCATTACGTAATGACCATCTCTAAACTGGCTGTAACGAACTCTATCATGTTTGGTATCAAACATGTTTGAATCATACCCCCACACCAGAAACTGTGTGGAAGATATTATTCCATGCACTGTAAGGCTTCTCCAGGAGGCTCTAAGTGCTCCCGGTACCAGTCTTCTAGACGCGGGCAGCACAACATGGCTGCTGCCGACCAGAGACACTATTCTGCCATCCTGCAGCTGAGCCAAGCTCGAGCAGGGGAAGGCAGAACAATAGGTATCCTGTAACAGGGAGGTGTGACCACCTCCCAGACAGGGTTTAGTGTATTGGGGGCAGGTGGGAGCGATTGTCAGCGACACTTAGTCTGCTTAAAGGGCACATTTGGTCCCCTCCTTGCATAGTCCAGTTCAAACCAGCTCAGGGTGTCATTGGCTCTTGCTCTGGCGCGTAACTGGACAAAGGACATGAGAGTATCCTCCCCACTCCGACCCCTTAGGGCTTACCTTTCGGGTGACTTACATGTAGTAAAAGGGAAGGTTTGGCCCTTGCAAGTGGGTACTCTTGCTAGGTCGAAATGGCAGTTCAAAACTGCACACACAGACTGCATTGGCTGTTCTAAAACATATTTGCAGGTCTGCTCACGTGTGTGGCACAATCATTGCTGCAGGCACACCTGGTGCACTTTACTAGTGACTTACTAGTGAATTAAATATGCCAATCATGGATAAACCAAACACCAAGACAATTTACACAGGGAGCACTTGTAATTTATCTCTGGCCAGAAGTGGTAAAGTGCCCAGAGTCCGAAAAGTAGCAATAACGAAATGCAGCAGTCAGACAGGGGAAATTGCACCCGAAGATGCCAGGTCTAACACTTACCTTGAGATCACCCACACGTTTGTACCTCATCAGGCAGGACAGAGAAGTCCACTCCTTCAATCATACTGTATCTAACTGTGGCGACCCGCCTTCTTGGGGTTACACATACACTGGGAGACCGCTCATCCCCTTGCAGTATCCCAAAATCTCTTCAACAAGAAATAAGTAGCATTCCCAAAGCTTTGTGTAAATAAAATTGTATCTCTGTGACTATTAATTGGGTGCCGCCAACATAAGTTGTGTTGTGGCCGATGCCATGTCACTGGCGTTTAAAGAGTCCCCTCATTGGGGGGAACCCTTTATCCAGCATACTTGAGTACTCCGCTTATGAAATACTTAAGCAAACATCATGTAGAGTGCCACCTCGGGATTCAAAAGGAGAGTCCTGTTAAGGGCAAGAAATATACATTTGTGGCAGTGCCCTGGCAAACTCTCTCCACTCGCCCAGGAAACGGAGCCACAGTAATTGGTAAAATACCTAATCACTGCATGCTGCTGCTTTGGACAATGCTTCAAGTTGGCCAAAAGGCTTCTTCTTATACTGCGTCTGCTGCAAACATGTTTGATATGCCTGTGTTGATACAAAGATTGACAGAGTGTTGAGTGGGTCTCGTCTTTCGTGTGCGCTGCCAGAGTCCAGTTTTGGTTGTCATTGCTTCCCTCTTCCTTGGCCTTTCCAGATTTCTGGTTCACCTGATTTTTTTCTGCATGTCGAATGTTTTCTTTTGATCGGTACAAGTAGGCCAATGAGACAGGTGAGTGTAGTATGTATTACAACAGAAGGATCATTGCTCAGTATCTAACATCAAGCGTTTAGACTAAGGATCAAGTTGGTTGAATTAAGATGATGGTCACTGAAGTATCCTTTGGCCCTCTGCTGTTTTGTTTAAGATTTTCGCCAGCCTGTTCCATTTTAGTCTTCAATAGGAAGCCAGTGCTAAACGTAAATTGCTTTCAATGCACCATCTCTTTTAAGCTGCATGTTGACTATTACTACCGTAGATGTACATGGTTTGACCAACCTTTCTAGAAGATAAGAGATTATTGATCTTTTGTGCTGGCAGGCTCTCCTAACTTCTACTAACGCAAGACCCACGAGCTCTACAAGCCTGTATGTAAGTAACATTGTGCACACACAGGAAGAGGAGGCCGAATGCACTGTTGGGAGTCCTTCTATATCTGTAATCAATACACGGATATCCAGATGGGAGCCTTGGAAACCAGAGCACTGCCTTGGCTTCTCTGGCTTAAGTTACACGTAATGCTTTTCGGCGACTATTTTTGTATTTTTTAGGTCTCACCTACGCAGCGCGCATACGTTGCATAGGAGGGCCTTTTGCCATCGCTCTGCTCATTTTCAAGCACACACTCGTGCTTGTGGCGGAATCCACCTTGCGGGAGCGAGCAGCGGCGCGCATGCTAATTGGCTGTTGCTCGCTCCCGCAAGGCAGATGGTGCCACAAGCACGAGTGTGCTTGAAAAAAGTGCACGGCTCTGCCTCGAGGCGTCTACGCGCTATATTAAACATGCACTTCAGAAGTACAATAAAAAGCTAATAAATAAGCTGTCTGCCTTCCCCCGTGCCCATTCGCTTTGTTCTTTATCCTTTTCTCCTGTGCCCCCCTGTCCCGTGTCCGTGCTCTGATGTCTGTTTTTGACCCTCTGTCTCTGCAATTAGCCGCAAATTACCGAGCAATTAAACTGGTTGGTAATTTACACAAACTTTGAATAATGCACTTAAGTGCATTTTTCTAAGTTTCATGTTGAGCACACACATGCCCTTGGGGCATGTGTGCGCAACATGGGTGCACATCACAATTTCAGGGGTGCAACAGGGTGTCCTTTTGACACCCTTGCACCCTTGAACTTGCATGCGACAATTTGCGAGTACCTATTGGTGCTCGCAAATTGCTCATGCAATCTCCCATTAATTCCTATGAATGAGGAACCATTCCTTAATTGCGAGTCGCAATTTGCGAGTCGCAATTTAAGGATTGTTTAGGAATCGCTATTTTTAAAGCGATTCCTACACGCATAGGCTTTTGCGAGTCCTTAATTGCGATTCCTTAATATTCGCAATTAAGGACTCGCAAAATCCTACCTTGATGCATGTTCCCCTTTGTGCCTGCCACATGTAATCTCACAGATGCTCTGACATTGGCAGAAAGGTTTTCTCATGTCTTGGAATGTTGAGATTTAGTTTAGTGCTATCCCAGTACATTCAATTAGGTCCTGTCATCTCTAGTTAGTTAAGCATTTGGTCACTTTTAGTGAAGCTGCTGTAGTTGTTTCTGAGCATCAGTGAGCGAATGCATCTGGGGCTTCCTGGGAAGTGTCATTTGCCGTCTGAGATATATTCATATGGGAAGCTACTCGAGGAGTGTGATAATGACCACCTTTGTGGCTCATTTCAAGCCTTGTGGTAGTTCTGGGCTCGGAGTATTCTGGATGGTTGTTCTTTTGACCAGGGTTATTGTTCTTCTACACATATCACTGTGTGGGTCTCACTCTCGTTTTCCTTGCTAATTCTTTCCATTGGGTTTTATCCCCCCCCCCCCCCCCCCCACCCCCCCCTCCTTTTCCAACCATCAAAATACTTAGCATAGTCTTAAGCAGATTTTGTCACCCGCAGGTCATCACCACTGATCTTCCTAGAACTTTATGCAGTGTACTAACAGAAAAAGTAAACTTGAAAACTTGGATAGTTTTGAAATGAAGCGATTTAAAAGTGCACAAAAGTCTCCTGGCAGACTCTCTAGAGATAATGCTTTGCTGCTGGACCATGTTGGGCCACCCTGCAACCAAAAGATTGCTGAAGTGGAATTTAAATCTGAGGAGAAGGGTATGATCTCCGAGGAAGTGTTTACTTCCTAAAAGGGGGCAGTAGAGCTGCGGGAGCAATAGTGTAGACTTTGTTGGTAATTGCTTCCTTTGACAGCAGATCATTCTCCGGTGCACGTTCATATGATGTGTTGCGTATCACTTACCTGTAGTGTTGTGTTTCCTCCAGCTGCCATTATGGTGGCTGTGCAGCAGCCTGGAACTCTTCCTTGAGGTCGACAGCAAAGCTTTCTGCGGCAAGTTTCAGATCTGACCACGGCATCTCTGTACACCATATTCAGAGCCATTTGGTTTGATTTTTACGGCTGGAATTCTTCAGGACTGCTGTTGTGAGAAGGGTCTTCTGCTCCTTCCCACTCCTCATCCACACGCATGGTCTAATTTCAGGAGGGTTTTTTCCCCCTTCCTGGATATCTGCTCTGAGTAGTCTCCTAGCTTTCTGTCCATTCTTGATCCAGACTCTGCCTCAGGAGCAGAAGTGTATTCCTCCATAACAAGGAGACACTCAAGCCGTAGCCAAGAAGACCTACCCTTGACATTATGAGGGATAATTCCGGAAGAGCCATGGGATTGTACCGACTGTCCATGGACAACAAGAGCTCAATAGGTATTAAGGGTTAGAACTATCGCGCTGTGGCATCATTTTAGGAAAGCCTGGGAAA
Source organism: Triturus cristatus (assembly GCF_964204655.1). NCBI lineage: Eukaryota > Metazoa > Chordata > Amphibia > Caudata > Salamandridae > Triturus > Triturus cristatus. The sequence goes on along the minus strand of NC_140585.1, from coordinate 1,204,645,956 downwards.
CCCTGTTCTATCCTATTTTAAATCTAGTAGATGTTGATAAAGCAGCTGCATTGCTCAACGTCAAGAACACACAAGATGTGCATCACCAAAAAAAGTAAAATAATGTAGCTTATAGAAAAGTGAAACACAGCACCAGTGCTGGTGGGTGAACTTGTAGCAGCATAGATGACTAAGAAAGAATGTTCTTCTCTCGTAGCATAAACAGTTTGTCATTTGTGGTGCACTCTTAATGTTCCACAATCAGTCCATCCTTGGGTAATTCCTGCATTATTTGTGGAAGCCTTTTCTTTTGAATCCTGTGTTTTGATATAGTTTACTTTTGCGCGTTACTGGTCATCTGTAAAGTTGCGATTACATTCATGTGATTGGACCTTCAATGGGAACCTTCATGAATCCTAGCTGGAGTGTTTACTCAACACAGCACACATATCTAGCTTCTTAAGTGTTGTTCTAATGTTGTAGAGTCAATGTAGACGCTGCTTTAGGAACCATGTAGATGCTGGGGAAGCCCTCAAATTCAACATCTTAATTCTCTGGTCTTTAATGCCATCACCTGTGGTTGAGTCCCTTTCTAAAAATGTTTGTGCCAGACTGCTAGTAAATGTTAGCTATTTGTAACCCCGACTATGCATTCCTGCCTACTAAAAGGCCTCCTGTCTCTTCCATACACCACAACACAGTAATTTATTATGTACTAACATAACTACAATGCAGCTTCCTTCATATTCAGTAGGTCACTAAGCACTATGTAGCATTGGGGGCATGAGGCTCTAACTCCTAATGGGCGAGCATGCTCAAACTGGTCCCTTCCCCATGACTGAAGGCAGGGCGCCTGTCTAAAGCACTCTGCAGACACATAGTATTCAAGCAAAAGAGGTTACATAATAGGACAACTTTTTTTTGCTTCGTGCTCTTTCTTATTCAACAGAATTTTCTGCCACGATCATGGAAAGGGGAGGAGTCAAGGCTGCTGAAGTTGTGGGTGGGGACTGTTTCCACGTGGGTGTCGGTCTGTGACGTCCACTTGTGGCATACCTCAGTGGCGAGCTAAGGCTGTGTTTTTGTGTTGAGTATGTGTGTCACTGTGGCTCAGGGGAGGCCTCGCACGAGGGTGCTGTGTGCATATAGTGAGTGCTCATCGGAGATATTTAGCTGGGGCTGTTGTGATGACCCGCGAGATCAGTCTCATGGGATGTGTGTTGCAGTCATGTTTTGAGAAGAGTTCTTACAAGTGTGGAGCTTTGCTTGTGAATGATGCTATTTACCGTCAACATACCTGCCAACTAGAAGAACAATCTCACTGTCTGGGGAGGGGGCTGGGCCTCGTGCTGATAAGTAACTATGATTGCAAAAGGAACAATTGATGGACAGAATGCTGAACAATGCAAACATTCACCCCCAGTCATAAAGTTTCATCATTCTTTTGTTCACCACACCATCCCAGTTTGCATCCAGCCATATGCAAATCAGTCTTGACCCTGTTGCTCATATCAGTCCAGCCCGAACTGCCAAGCCAGGTCCTCCCTGGACTGGAAAAAGCATCCTGGGACCTGTTTCAGGGCATCACCCCTCACCAGCCAGGCTAGCTTGAATCCAGTGGCGTAGTAAGCACTGGACCCACGTTTGGGCCTACCCTTCCCACTTACGGCGACAAATGCTAAATGAACAGTTGATGGACGGAATGCTGAATGGTGCAACTATTCACCCCCCAGTCACAAGGATCTGGGCTTAATCCATCATTATTATGCTCTCCACGCCAGCCCAGTTTGGACACAGCCTTATACAAATCTGTCTTGACCCTGTTCCCTATGGAAACAGTCCCACCTGAACTGCTAAGCCAGGTCCTCCCTGGCCAGAAACAAGAATCCTGGGACCGGTTTTGAGGCATCACCCCCCATCCTATACTAATCCTACATTGCGAATGTAGGTTTAGTATAGTGCGGTTCATGATGACTAGATACTAGCGCTGATGTTTTCACGTACTCAACTGCGGCCCGTGCAAGCAAGAGCGATGGGGCCGGGTTGGGAGGGGGGTGGGATTCTACCGAGGACCACAAGGGAAAATTAAATAAAGAATTAATTTCCTCTCCTTGTCATCTGTCAATCTCCCCACCCGGCCCCACCGCCCTTACCTGCAGGGGCCGCAGTTGCAGATACTGTTGTAAAGAACACAATACATTTAGAACAGAATTTAAACTAGACTGGATTCAGTTTAGTTACGCTAGTCTATATATGTTGGGAGTTCTGATGGTTAATTTTAAACTCTGAAGGAGTGATAATAAAGCACTTTGGGCTTTCTGTCTTAAGACTTCTCCTTAAGTACTTTGTTATGTTACATAGGACGCCACTTACACGCTTGTATTACAGCTGTTTGATTGTCCTTATATTACACCTATGTCTGTAAGAGCCCGGGTTATGTCAGATTTCAGGACATCCTCCATGTCAAAGATTACCATATAGAGCCACTTTATGGAAATGTATTACCGTGGCTACCTGTGAAAATCTGGCATGGGTCTGGCCCTTGAGGGTCACGTTTGACACATTCGTGGGCCAGTGTTGGACATGCCGGATGCAAGACCATGAAGCCCCCTGGATGCACATTTGAGTACTTTCATCCACTGTAATATTCCTTAGCATTCTGTCTTTTATTAAGCATCATCCCTAGATTTTCCACGAAACTCTTAATCCTTTACACTTTTCTGCCTCCACCGTGTCCATACACCCTTCTCAGTTTTAACGTAGTTTTGGAGTTGTAAGGAAATTAATTGAACCTCTGATGATAAGCATGTCTCCGGTATAGCTGGGCAGGTATGGTGAATTTCCATAATTCAAGCCATTGGCGGCTTCTGCTGTGAAGACCACATTACGACCAGCAGTTCTATATCTTTGGCCGGGGTTTTCTTCAATGGTGAATTTTTACTGGAGCTGGCAGACTGATTGTTTTAAGCTTAAGGAGGTTTTGTGGTTGTAACATAACTGTTCTATACGTCCCGTAGAGTTCTGACACTATGAGATCTTTGTTAGCGAAGCATATGTGATCCTATTTTCTCATATAGTATCCATGCTCAGTTTGTCTGAATAGAAAATTTGCTTGTTTTTAATTTGACAACACTGTATTCATATCTCGACAAGCATTATCCGCCCGTATGAAGTCACCTTTGCTGAGATGAAGCACTCACATATTCTAGGCAGTCCTTTGTTAATTTCAAATTGAAGCTGAAATATTTTACCTATTTCTTGACCGTTGTTTTCAAAAGTGGTTAATGTGACCAAGATAACTTTATCAAGTTGACAAAGGTCGCATGCAAAGTTAAAGGTAGCCAGAATCTTTTTCATCCCCCCCTTCCTGAATGGTAATTTTCGACCACCCCCGATTTTTATTACCAAATGTCCACCTTTTCCCCATCCTCGCGGCCCATAGTCCCATGAACATCTCGGTCTTCCTACCTCAATTTTTTTTAAACAACATTGAAATGGCAGTTTACTTTCTCATTACCCTTGTGAGAAGACCTTTAACCTGCAGAAAATTGTTAGTCTGTCGTCGATGTATGTGAGGGAAAGGACATACATATTCACTTCTCTCCACTTGTGTATTTTAACACGTTTTTAACAATCCTATATTTCCATTTTTGTGCACTTTTTTTTGTTTTGAGAACTGCGCCCTCCATCTGGAATCAACACTGTTTCAAACTTTATCAGTTTATACAGATATGTTTTGTTTGGCCGTTCTTGCTTTCAATCTCTGGCTGAAGAGGACATCCGTGTTATTCCACCCTGATCAACACCTGCTTTTGGTATTTGCCTGCCTGTTATGTTAGCCGCCCCTTGGCACGGTGCTCTGGCTACTAGACCCATGCTATCCCGGATTGTACCAAGTTGTGTGTGGTCGGGGGAGGAGCCTTGCAAAGGCAAGAATGGTCTGGAAGCAACCTCTTCCTAGGAGAGACTGTGCCAAAGTCTGTGTTATTTTAATCCGCTATTCTTTTGATGTAGTTTTGGGAAGAGATGTTGGCCCCCCGTAGCTTTGTATGAAACGGAGGAAACTGTATTCACTGGTCTTTTCCTAATCCAGTGAACCATTTCCGGGTTATGAGAAGCACCCCCTGCTACAGTCTCTTAAGTGTGACACACATGGCTCTGAAATGAGCAACAGCTGCTCTGTGATAATTGAATTCATTTTAAACCTCTTGCTGATTGAAACACTTGGTAGTAGTTTTTTTATTGGGATGCGTAGTGTACTGAGTTACTCGGTGTGGCAACGTCCCTATTAAAAAGGGTGTTACTGATCCTGCACCTTCTTTTTACAAACCACTGAAATCAAGTAGTCCAACCCGAAAGGGTCCTTTAAACGCAAATTAGAGTGTTCCTTTGTTAACCCATGGGGTCCCTTTGACAGGCAACCACACAACACTGCATCCCTGTTAAGTAGTACTTAATAGTTTTTATACAAAAAAAAACCTTTTTCTGAGTTGTAGATTTAGCCAGGTGCTCTGATGTCACTGTGGTACGCTGTTTGGTTCTCACCGGAAGACCCTCCTGTAAGCGCTTCCGCAAGAAGTCGTCTCAGTGGTGTGGGCTGTAGTGTCAGTTACTCAGTTGATAGAGCTTTACCTTAGTACACCAAGTTTATGAATGATTTGTAGTGTCGAAATGTCCATTTTGTCTTTACTTGCATTTGGAATGTTTCTCCGTAGTGTCCGTACACACCTGGTGCAAGTGGCTATGGTGTGTTGCCTCCTGGTCGCCACAAAGGGTTAGGGTGTGCTTCAAGTAAAAAGCAGTGTTTTTAGGTCTCGCCTACGCAGCGCGCATGCGCTGCATAGCAGAACCTTTAGCCGTCGCTCTGCTCTTTTTGGAAGCACATACTCGTGCTTGTGGCAGCATCCACCTTGCGGGAGCGAGCAGCAGCATGCATGCTAATTGGCCGCTGCTCGCTCCCGCAAGGCGGATGCCGCCACAAGCACGAGTGTGCTTGAAAACAGTTGCTGCTTCGCGTGCGCGTTCGGAAGCATTCCGAGGGCGTCTCTTCTATTCTGTGCACTCCCCCCACCCCTCCCACTTGTTGTTCATTTGTTTCGGGGCCGGAACACTAGGGCTCGTGTTTTGCTGTTGTTTGCGGTGACCGCTGTCCCAGTTTGCAGGCTCGGGTTGACGCAGTGCGAAATTCTGTATGGGCACTCCACATGTCGGCACGTGTGATGAAGTTGTTAGCAAAGCAAACACAAATCCTTAATCTTGCATGCACTGTTATAGCAATGTAAAAATTGTATAGACCCTTATAACTTATTTGGCAATTAGTTGAGGAGACTTCTTTGTGCCGTGCACATTCTGCGCCATTTGTTTATATTTTTAGGTAGGTAATCGCCATTAAAAGTGTTTCAATGCATGGGAAGTTGCCAAGCAAACTTTTATTGAAACTTTGGATGGAAAATTAGATGTCGACCCATATGTGAATATCTCAGAGCAACCATTACTTTTATTGAAACCGACAATCGCAGAGAGCGGGTAATTTTCTTTTTTGGGGGCGACAAAAGCCAGGACTGAGAAGACGTTAATAGTAAAACACACGTCTGAAGTGATTTTATTTATTTTAATTTCCTTTGCCAGATGCATGTGAGAGAGCCCCAAACGAAGCGGTTGTCCTCTGGTTCTTGATAGTGGTATTAGCAGGTTGTAGCTGGGTTTTCAAAGTATCTTATGTGCCCTTGTTTCAAAGCAAGCGGGATGACCTGTAGTGAATGAGCCACTTTTGTGGTCTGACACCCTATGATGACCCTCAACCACCACCATTTTAACTGATTTTAGTGTGTTATGTTAGCCTAGCCTTAACGTAGGATGGCCCTGCATATGTCTGCTTCTCTCCTGTCCTGTAATCTTGGTGTCTTTCAGTAGAATAGTCTTGCTAAGAATAGAAGGTTTGGGATGTTGAGGTGCAGTGTTGTGGGTGGTGGTGCACACATGTGCTCAATGTTGTATACTGAGGGATAAAGTCTATAGTGTTATTTGGGTTATGTGAATTATGTGTTGAACTATTGCCTTTGACATGGCTTCATGTCATTCTGATTTCTGACTTTATCTTGCTTAACGGCAGTGCTTGCTATTGGCTTTGGCCTGATCTTATGTCATCTTGCATACTAATTTTGCTCTTTTGCGTGAATAGAGGCTTATGCTTGAGTGACTCCATTTTCTCAGTTGTCGCCATTTTCTGAGCTTCACTAGGTGAGAAGGGCATGTTTTCCTTTTCACTTGTTTTTCACACTTGACTGACCAGAAAGAACTGGATCTTGTCAGAGGAATGTGCTCGCTCTGCTCTGAAGCCATAACAGACGCCTGGCCAGCTGAAGCTGTGGCCTTGGTGCGGAGTGGTACGGACTCTGATGGGAAAAGGGGGCGAGGCTCACCAGGAGCTTCGTCTTACGTCTGCACTTGTACTAAAGGAGATGTCTGGGTTCTGTTCGGTGGAAGTTCATCACAGGGCAGACATGCAGCTGTGGCAGTGGGGCGTATAGTGTCACTACTGTCTCCTGTTTTGGCCAAAGAACCGGACTCCCCTTTGGCGAAGTGGAAACGGGATGGACAGAAAGTTGGTGAGGTGTTCTACTAATTTCTAGTGTTCCTACTGTTCTTGCTCACTATAACTTTATTTTCAGGTTCCATACATTTATATACATGTATATATTTCTACATATATGTTTGCCTTGATTGTGTTTCAATCATACTATTGATATGTTAGAGTCTGCTATGATAGGTACATTTGGCTTACCGTGTGGTGCTATTTACTAATAAATATATCCCAGATATACCAATTCGTCTTTTCCTTGTAGCAGGAGGTGTGGACTCTTCTTGGCCAAGTATTCTGTTGTAGAAGGATGGGTGAATTCCCTTCTAGCAGGTAATTGTGTTATAGGAAGTTGTTCTACTCCTGGCAAGTGATGTGCAAAGTATATCTCGCTCTAGAGAAGTGTTGTGTGTGTTACCTTGGTCTAGAGGAGACTCATGTGATTTTATTTTACTGCCTTGCCTTTGGGGGAGTGTTGAAAGTTTGCCCACATTAGGAAGTGCTGTGTATATGTTATATTCCATAAGTTTGGAACTGATATTCTCTCCCTGGGAAAGTGACGGTACATACCTTGGTCGAGGGGAGATCTGAGACCTTTCATTACATGACCGAAGGAACGTGGCAAGAGTTATGCTTCTTTATTTAGGAGCGATGACAACTCTGCATCCTGCTGTGCCGGCGTGGTCCAGCTTACTGGCGTGGAATTTTATAAAATATCTACTTGTCCAAGGGACACAACACTTCAAAAGTGGGCTTGTCCTGTGTTAAAAAATTTCATTTTGTCTACCATGTAGTGAGGTGGGACGTTATGGCAGCTTTGGTATAGCAAAACAGCTCTGATAATTTGCCACTTTCTGCAAATCTGCATATAGGGGCTGGAATTGGGCTAGAAGCAGAGTTTTAGGGATGGAATAACCAGCGAGTTTGTATCATCACAAAGTTACATTTGTAAGTTTTTTTTTTTTACCAATATCTCTCCAATCTCTTCTGACATTTTAAGTTGACATACTCTGGAGTAAAACTTGGATCTGCAATCTCATAAAATTTTCCCAGGAGCAAATCTACACCAGTCACTGGGGTCTTAAGTCCACTGAATATCATCCCGAGCTACTAATATTATTAGTGGTGTCATAGTGGCTAGATCAAAATAGACAACATTAAAGGCCACCCCATTCAGGATTGACACCAGCGATCACTGCAGTTCATCAGGCAGGATTGCCAGCAGTAATGTAAACAAGCTTTGGCATAGCCAATAGGTCTCGCCTTGGGGACCTTATAAGTGTTAAGTTATCCAGCACAATATCTCTTGGTGCAACAACATCAAGTGTTGCATGGCTAGACACTTATAAGGTCCCAAAGGCAAGACCTATTGGCTATGCTAATGCTTGTTTAGGTCTTGCCTGAGACAGCCCATGCACTGTCACTTGAGAGATATTTTGTTTACTTACAGGGGGTTTAGAGTCCGCCCGTTGCTCACCATAGGTTGGCTTCAACAAGACTTTCATTTCCTTGCTTCTCTTTGGTCAGCGCTTGCCAACTTCACTTCATCTAAGTCTGTTCCCTCCCCCCCCTGCCCCCCACCAGGAGCATGGCCAAAGTACTTGTAACCTTCAAATGCTTGCCTTGTGGGATCTACTTTTTTTTTTCTTGACACTCCCAGCAAGTGCATATGTTTTTGATAGGCCTACTTTTTGCAAACCCCCCCCCCCCCCCCCCCCCATGTAGCACGCTCTCACCCATATTTTTGTTTCTCCAAAACATTGTTTACGGACATGCCGTTTTGATCAAGGTTGATGGAAGTCTTCCATTTCATAGCCTCCATGTATGTTGTCTCTGAAGGGTGTGATACCCCTAAACCGTTTGCTGCCCCTCACACCAACAAGGAGGTGGAAATCCTGCACTGACCATATGTTGCTGAATGAATTTATTATTTATTTTTCCCTATCTGCTAGCGAATTTAAGGAGTATATTTTTATTATCTATGTTTGAAAGGAACTGTCTGTTCCGGGAAACATTTGTAACATGTTGCTGCACTGGGCAGACAGAATGTTTTGCCTTTAAAAAAGTTCCTAGATTTTATTTAATTTTATTTTCATCAAATCTCTTGTAAAATGAATCTGGGCCCTATGAAGGATAAGCGATCATAAGTGTACAAAAAATATTACAATTCCTTCTTCTCACAAAGAAAAGTACAATGCAAATGTTTAGTATACTACTTTCACGAGCTTCCAAAAAAACTCTAACTATAAACAAAAAATTTGACAAAGGCATAAAGGCCATTTTTTTAATGTTGAGGTTAATCTGTAACTAAGCACTCCTCTTTGTTAGAGGTAAATAAGGCACATGATATGTTATTTGCTGGAAAGCACACAAGTTGTTCTTTAACCCCTTCGCCGCGGCAGGAATTCCGCCGCGGCGCTGGGGGGGGTTTGGGGGCAGCGCGGTGGCGCTGTGCTCGTGACGGAACCGCTCCGTCACGAGCCACGGTTGAGCTGTGCTCATGACGGAGTGGTTCCGTCACGTCTCCGTCCACTGCGCTAATCGCCTGCACAGGCGGGGAATTAGCGCCGCGTGGGCGGAGCGGCCGCCAACGGCCGTAGCATGACGGAACCACTCCGTCATGAGCACAGCGCAACCGTGGCTCATGACGGAGTGGTTCCGTCATGAGCGGGGAAGGGGTTAAAGAAGCCACGATTACAAGCCAAATCAACCCCTTGTTCGGCCACAAATCTCAAACAGAAAGTAGTCTAGCCTGACCTCCGCCAAGTACTCCAAGCTCACCCTATGTCTTAGAGGGGCTGTCAAAGTAGAGGGAAAATGCTTTTTTCTTGAAACAGTCATGCATTAATAACAGTCTAGAATGTTCCTTAGTGTGTTGATGTCAGCTTGGGCTTTGAGACTTATAGATGTCATTCAACCCTTTTAAGCACTTGAGATGATGTCAGACGGGATACTTATCTACATTATGGGGTCGCACCAGGATTGAAGGCGCACGCCTTTTATCCTTCCATGCAGTCTCCTACAAAAGAAAAACAGTACTTGGAAAATAAGAGCTAGGCACCAATGGGATGTAAGATGAAACAGTGCAAAAACAACAATGTATGCATGGAGTAGTTGTCACCCGGCGTGAAACAGCTTAGTGGGTTAATGCAGCGGTTGTGGCCATTAGTATGTAACCTGCAGATTAGCACTTTCTTGCCGTCACCTCCAGTGCTTGACCCTCTTTTGATTGTAACTGGTTTTGTCTTCTTTGTAAATACTAATATCTAAAAGAAACTGTAGTTATAGATTCCTTACCTTAGAATTACACCTAGGGGTCAGACTGGATCGAGAATTATTTTTCCTAGGAGTACCCCTGCGCGTCGGTAGGTGGCATCGGTCGACTCAGCATCTGTAAGTAGACACCGCCCCTGCGCGCTGACGTCGGTTCTTCTTTTTTTGAGCCAGCCAGCACATATCCGGAGAGAGCATGCCGTTTAGTCATTTTTTGACAACGTTTTTGACTTTTTGTCGATATCTTTTTCTAGTCTTCGATTCCTGCATGAGGGATGTCTCATCGTCTGACCGGTTTCAAGCCCTGTGACTCCTGTCACAAGCTGATGTTGCTCACCGATCCGCACCTCGTATGTCTTTGGTGCCTGGAGCACGACCACAATCCGAAGTCGTGCTCCGACTGCTGGGCCATGCAGCTGAAGTCTTTGTGGGAGCGGTTCCGAAAGCTGTTAGAGGTCCGGCACTCCGCTTCGCGCCGTTCGAGGTCCAGGTTGAGAGGAAGGTCGCGGGACCGGTCTCGGAGTCATCACCATTCCTCCTTGAAGTCTTCGCATTCCTCCGGTCAGTAGAAGCACAAGAAGGCGTAGAAGCATTGTCGCTCTTTGCCTTCCCCCAGTCCGTCGGCTGATGTGACGTGGGACCTGGAGCGTCATTGCTCTCTGGCTCTGTCTTCGGAGCCCTCTGGGACGGCTCCGCGCTTCCCTCCCTTTCCCTGAGCCAGAGCGTCCCCTGTCCAGCTTCGTACATTGTACAAAGCGCTCCATAGCATTTGGTGGGCAGCCCGACTCCGCAGGCACGCCTTCAGGCCCCACGGACTCGGCTGGGGGCCCAGAGCCTTCGATGCCAGCGGCTTCAGCCTCGGCGCCAGAGGCCCGCATGGATCCAGGCCTTGTTTTGGATCGACACCGGTCGATCTCACGGTACCTTCCCCGTTGCCGATTCCAGTGACGATGCCCCAGATGCCGATTGTGACCCCAACAGGCGTCGACCCCCTCACCCCCGAGTTGGACCCAGTGCCGGACCAACGTCGTGCGTTGTCTGTACCGGCGCCGTAGGGTACTTTTGTACTGCTGTTCATCCCTGGCGTTCCCTATCGCCCTGAGTGGCAGTCAGAGGAGGGTGAGGAGGACTGGGAGGGTTCTGTTGTCCCTTTAGCTGACCAGCTTGATGAGCCAGACTGGCGTGAGGAGTTGGGTGACGCCAGTGGTCTGGATACCACCCCAGACCTTGGCATGCTTTCCCCCCTACTGAGGAGGGAGCTTTCTAAGCTGTGGTGTTGTGTAGGGCGGCTGAGGCCTTGGGCCTCAAACTTCCTACGGTGGCAGTCAGGACTAATCTCCTGACAAAAGTGCTTCAGCCGGCAGCGGCCTCTACGGAGCCCCTGCTGCCTTTTAAAGCCCTAACCGACATCCTTCTGGGCACTTGATCCAGGCCCATCACAGGGGCTCCTGTGAACAGGATGATCGCCCGACGCCACCACCCGGCCCGGACGACCCACTTTTCCTCTCCAAACACCCCACTCCCAAGAACTTGGTAGTCCAAGCCTCGTCCTTGAAAGGTGCATTCCTTACTGCTCCCCCAGATAGGGAATCCAGGAAGCTGGACGACCTTGGGAAGATGTTTTCTTTCGCCAGCTTAGGGCTAGGGTCGGTGAACACCGCATGCCTCTTGGGCCGCTATACCCATACAGTGTGGGATTCGGTTGTGCAAGTGCTGCCACAGTGCCCGGAGGAGGCCCAGGCCGTGCTCACCCACTCAGTGGCTGAGGGTCGAGACGCAGCGAAGTTCACCATCCGGTGTGGGCTGGATACCGCCGACTCTCTGTGCAGAATGGTTTCCACGTCCGGAGCCCTGAGGCGCTACGCCTGGTTAAGGACATCCTGGTTTATCAGGGGGTGTCCAGTCCACCCTTCTGGACATGCCCTTTGATGGCCGTTGCCTGTTTGATGACAAGACGGACTCGGCGCTTGAGCACTTCAAGGATTCTAGGGCTACGGCCAGATCCTTGGACCTCGCGGCAGCCTCTTGCTCCATGCAGTCTGCCTTTCGCCCCTTTTGCGGGCTACGGAAGGGGTGCCCCACCACGTTCCACCCAAGCGAGCCACAGGGCCATGCACGCCACCCAGCCTATGCGTGGCTGCAGATGTGGGACCCAGCGACGTGGGTTTGGGGACCAGCGGGTGGGCCAGTCCACCCATCCCCCCCCTGCAGCAGCCTCCAAACATTCTTAATCTGACCCTTCAGGTCCATCAGCGGCCAGTGGGTGGCAGGATTCGCCATCACCTCCCCCACTGGCAAACTATCACGTCAGACAGGTGGATTTTGCAGATCGTCCGAAGGGGCTACTCCCTCCCCTTTGAGACGACCCCTCCCTCCATGACATTAGCACTCCATTGCATGTCGGAGGTTCACTTGGCCCTTCTTCGCCAGGAAGTTATGGTTCTCTTGGCCAAGGGAGCTATCGAACAGGTCCCTGTGCCAGAAGTAGCTCATGGATGCTATTCCCACTACTTTCTGGCATCCAAAAAGGACAAAGGCCTGTGTCCTATCTTAGACCCCAGGGCCCTCAACCGCTTCCTCACGTTGGCTCAGGTCCTCTCTGCCCTCAACCCTGGGGACTGGATGGTAGCGTTGGACATGCAGGATGCTTATTTCCACATCCCTGTCCTGCCAGCCCACAGGCATTACCTACGGTTCACGGTAGGCCGCGAGCATTTTCAGTTTACCTGTGCTCCCCTTTGGCCTTACCAGCGCCCCTCAGGTGTTCACAAAAGTAATGGTGGTGATCGCAGCTCTTCTGCGCAAATCAGGGGTTCCAGTCTTCCCCTATCTGGACGACTGGCTGTTAAAGGCTGGCTCACCCCGGGCTGCTGTCACCCACCTCCAGACTACGGCAGACCTCCTGCATTTGCTGGTGTTCAAGATCAACGTGCCGAAGTGGCACCTGATTCCCTCTCAGAAGCTCCTTTTCATCGCAGCAGTTCTGGATACAACGCAGCTTCTGGCTTATTCTTCTGTGCAGCGAGTCCCCGATATTCTGGCTATGATACCAATGTTTCAGCCTCTATCCCAGATTTCAGTGAGTCTGACTCTAAGGCTGCTGGGCCTCATGGCCTTCTGCACCCTGCTGGTGGATCATGCCAGATGGCATATGCGGGCTCTGCAGTGGGACCTGAAGTTCCAGTGGGCGCAGCATCAGGAGAATCTTTCCGAAGTCGTCCATATCTCATAAGGGACTGCAGTGGTGGCTCCCCAACCAGAGTTCACAGTGGTGACAGATGCGTCACACCTGGGATGGGGCGGACACATGGGAGAGGTGGAGGTCAGGGGTCTCTGGTGGAGTCCGGGCTCCACATCAACCTTCTGGAGCTCCAGGCGATCCGTCTGGCACCTAAGGCATTCCTTCCTTCTGTCATAGGAAGAGTAGTGCAGGTGTTCACGGACAACACCACTGCCATGTGGTACTGCAACAAACAGGGCGGGGTCATGGACCCAATGTCAAGAGGCTCTTCGCCTTTGGACATGGCTGAAACATCAGGGCATATCCTTGGTGGTTCAACAACTGGCAGGTTCCTTGAACGCCAGAGTGGACGAACTCAGCCCCCGGTGCATGTTGGATCATGAATAACGTCTTCACTCGGAGGTGGTGCAAGGTCTCTTTTAGAAGTGGGGAGAGCTTTGGTTAGATCTATTCACCCCCGAAGAGAAAACGCAATGTCAGCAGTTCTGCATGTTGGAGTTTCCAAGGCGGCACTCACTCGGCGATGCCTTAAGTCGCAAGTGGAATTGCAGCCTCCTGTACACCTTTCCACCTGTACTACTTCTACCCAGAGTGCTGAAGAAGATCAAGCACGACCGGGCCCAAGTCATTCTTGTGGCTCCGGACTGGGGACGAAGAGTCTGGTACCCCGAGCTCCTGAGCATGGTCATCGATCCTCTGATCAGACTGCCTCTCTGGGAGGATCTTCTGTCGCAGCAGCAGGGGACGGTCCTCCACCCAAACCTGTCCAGCCTCCACCTCCTTGCGTGGAGATTGAGCGGCGACAGTTGACAGCTTTAGACCTTCCTCCCGAAGTCTTTAATCTCATCTTGGCAGCCAGGCCTCCCTTCACTAAAACCGTATACGCCTGTACATGGAACTAATTTTTGGCATGGTGCACAACAAAGGCTGTGGATTCCCTTTCTGCCCCTCTTTCAGAGGTTCTCCTCTTTATTCTCTCTTTGACCCAGCAGGGCTCTGCTCTGGGCACCCTTAAAGGCTATCTTTCTGCCATTTCGGCCTTTCTTCGCCTTCCTGATCAGCCTTCTCTGTTCAAGTCCCCTATTGTTAACAGATTTCTGAAGGGAATTACTCATCTCTTTCCTCCTCTCTTTCCTCCTTCTGCCTTTGTAATGCCCCATATCGCCCCACATCCAGCCGCACTGCTGCCATGCGCTACTTCTTTGCGCCAATATTTCAACTTTATGCTGATAGTCCGTTTCTTCAAATTTCATCTGAATTCACTAGTTTAATCATTTTTAGTACAATCCACGCGCAGGAATCATTTATGCAATTTCCCAAGCTTCTTATGTCACTGTAGTGCCCAACCGGACCTCATACTGAAACACGACAAGTGCACGATTCGTTCCAGGCAGTATTTATTTAAAACCCAATGCATTTCAGGCCATAAGCCCTTCTTCAGGGGTAACTGTGAATAACGATAAAATATTTACAATTAGCATATTATGTATTTTGTATAAACTGTACATACGTTTTATACGTAGCTTATCGGCTATTAACTGTACATTGTTCAGTTAACCCCATTGTGTGAATCTCATATAACACGATCTATTATGTCACTATTCAATCTTTCAAATGATAGCTCAAGAAATGCTTCACCCGCTTTTTTTATGAAATACGACCAGATTGACAAAACACAGGTTTCCCTCTGTTTTCCTCACATTACAATCGTTGTTCTCACTAACATTCACCATTTTTGCCAAATTATCCTTTCATGATTTCACTTTATTCACCACCCCTTTCTTCTCTAACTCCAACTTGTTCGTTATTATTCCTGTCTTCCCTTCTATGAATTCATACAACGATTTACATCAATATAAGATCCCCGGTTGGAGATGACTCGTACCTGCCTCGATGATTAAAACAGTTCCTCTTTACTCGCAACTTCAAACAATCAGTCGCGCCACCCACACTATCATCCATTTTAACTCCATTCGTGTTCTGTCCCTCCCCTCAATTAAGTTACGTCATACATCATTTTCGCCGGTTTCCACCTCCCTTTGAGTTGGAACACTACGTATCCCACAATGCAATGAGTGCATCCCAGTCTTCCAACTGGGATTCTTTCTTTAGGTATGGTTGATGTAACGTGAATTTAGCGGCATAATAAACAGTGAAAAAACAAAGTTTGACATAATATGCACTAACTTAAATCTGGTAATAGTCTCACAGTTCATTTTCCTTTCCCTTTTCACCAATACCGACTTGCTTAACGAACCCAGTTCTTTTGTCTTGCGCGTGGATGATTTCATTTATGTCAACATTTATCCTTTTCATTCAGTTTCTTTCTTTGGGTGCAATCCATGTTAGGGCAATCTTCATGTTAATGATCAATAGGGGTGTAGGATGCACACCTGTTTCATCTAAGGTATCCTTATCTTTCCTCACGAGAATGCGTGCGTTGCTGGAGTAAGTGCCATGCCCAATCGACACTCCGGATTAAATAGATAATTCGAAATGTGGGGCGCATATCGCCCCACATCCAGCCGCACTGCTGCCATGCGCTACCTCTTTGCGTCAATATTTCAACTTTATGCTGATAGTCCGTTTCTTCAAATTTCATCAGAATTCACTAGTTTAATCATTTTTAGTACAATCCACGCGCAGGAATCATTTATGCAATTTCCCAAGCTTCTTATGTCACTGTAGTGCCCAACTGGACCTCATACTGAAACACGACTAGTGCACGATTCGTTCCAGGCAGTATTTATTAAAAACCCAATGCATTTCAGGCCATAAGCCCTTCTTCAGGGGTAACTGAATAACGACAAAATATTTACAATTAGCATATTATGTATTTTGTATAAACTGTACATACATTTTATATGTAGCTTATTGGCTATTAACTGTACATTGTTCAGTTAACCCCATCATGAGTGAATCTCATATAACACGATCTATTATGTCACTATTCAATCTTTCAAATGATAGCTCAAGAAATGCTTCACCCGCTTTTTTTATGAAATACGACCAGATTGACAAAACACAGGTTTCCCTCTCTTTTCCTCACATTACAATCGTTGTTCTCACTAACATTCACCATTTTTGCCAAATTATCCTTTCATGATGTCACTTTATTCACCACCCCTTTCTTCTCTAACTCCAACTTGTTCGTTATTATTCCTGTCTTCCCTTCTATGAATTCATACAACGATTTACATCAATATAAGATCCCCGGTTGGAGATGACTCGTACCTGCCTCGATGATTAAAACAGTTCCTCTTTACTCGCAACTTTAAACAATCAGTCGCGCCACCCACACTATCATCCATTTTAACTCCATTCGTGTTCTGTCCCTCCCCTCAATTAAGTTACGTCATACATAATTTTCGCCGGTTTCCACCTCTCTTTGAGTTGGAACACTACGTATCCCACAATGCAATGAGTGCATCCCAGTCTTCCAACTGGGATTCTTTCTTTAGGTATGGTTGATGTAACGTGAATTTAGCGGCATAATAAACAGTGAAAAAACAAAGTTTGACATAATATGCACCAACTTAAATCTGGTAATAGTCTCACAGTTCATTTTCCTTTCCCTTTTCACCAATACCGACTTGCTTAACGAACCCAGTCTGCGCGTGGATGATTTCATTTATGTAAACATTTATCCTTTTCATTCAGTTTCTTTCTTTGGGTGCAATCCATGTTAGGGCAATCTTCATGTTAATGATCAATAGGGGTGTAGGATGCACACTTGTTTCATCTAAGGTATCCTTATCTTTCCTCACGAGAATGCGTGCGTTGCTGGAGTAAGTGCCATGCCCGATCGACACTCCGGATTAAATAGATAATTCGAAATGTGGGGAGCATATCGCCCCACATCCAGCCGCACTGATGCCATGCGCTACTTCTTTGCACCAATATTTCAACTTTATGCTGAAACCCAATGCATTTCAGGCCATAAGCCCTTCTTCAGGGGTTGAATCTTGTCCTCACTTATCTTATGTGTGCTCCCTTTGAGCCACTACATAATTGTCCTCTTTGTCTTCTTACTTTAAAGACTGCTTTCCTGCTTGTTGTCACCTCTGCTCGCAGTGTGAGTGAGTTTCAGGCTCTGTCTTCCCAGCCGCCCTTTCTTGCTCTCCATCCGGACAAAGTGGTCCTTCGTACTAGGCGGCCTTCTTTCCTGCCCAAAGTGGTTACCTCTTTCCACATAGGTCATACCATCACATTGCCAATCTGCTTCCCGCCTCCGCACCCTTCCAAAGAGAAGGGGAGACTCCACTGTCTGGACCCAAAACGTGTGCTGTCCTTCTACCTTGACCGCACTAAAGACTTCCGGGTGGACTATCAAGTCTTCGTGGGTTATGTGGGTGCCAAGAAAGGTCGGGCAGTGCACAAACGTACCATCACTTGATGGATGTCTTATGCATCAAGATCTGCTATTCTTTGGCAAAAACAGAACCTTGAGTAGGACTGCGCGCCCACTCTACCAGGGCGACGGCGGCCACTCCTGCTTTGGGACGTGGAGTTCCGCTGATTGACATCTGCCAGGCAGCTACGTGGGCATTCCTGCACACGTTCACAAATTATTACTGCCTGGACAGCCAAGTCCGGAGAGACGGCTTTTTCGGCCGTTCTGTTCTACAGAACTTCCTGGTGTGAACTTAATCTATAACTATAGTCTCTTGCAGATGAGAAAGTTACTTACTTTCGGTAACGATGTATCTGTTAGAGACATAAGTAGTTATAGATTCCATACCGCCCCACCCATTCTCCCTGTTCTGCGAACTGATTTCTAGCGATAGGTACTCACTTAGAGGGCCCTAATTATGTGCACCAGTAGTCCGTGTCTTGCATGGCTCTGTGCTTCTGGCAGGTAAAGTCGTGACCGAACTGACGTCAGAGCGCAGGGGCGGCATCTCAGTACTCACCGCAATGTCATCCTGGTGACCACGACACCGATGACTGACGCAGAGTCAACCAACGCCACCTACTGACGCACAGGAGTACTGCTATGAAAACATTTTTCAGGGTCCAGTCTGACGCCTGGGGGTAATTCTAAGGTGAGGAATCCATAACTATATATTTCTCTTACAGATACATCGTTTTCGAAGGTAAGTAACATGTTCTTCATATCCTCTGTCCTGTAGAATAAAAGGTATGCCACTTTAATTGTTCAGAAACCTGCAAGCGTATGAAGATCCCAGGCTCCCAGAAAATTCTTCTTGTGCTTAAGTTCTGATTAAGCATTGCTGTTTCCAACTAATCCAAAAGCATGTTGCTTCCTTAATATTTTGCACACTATTAAAGCACTTTCCCTAGTACAGTTGTATTGACACTTGTTTTTTTATAAAACACCTGCAATATATCGTAAATTGTTTTACAACCTGTCATAATATTAAAGTAGAAGGTAAAAATAAAATCATGAATGTACAGATAATACGTTGGCAGAAAAACTGAAAAATAAAATCGATGCTTAGCGTTAACGATGACACATGACTTAAAACTATGAATAATGGACCCTCGCTCGCCCTCCACCTCTGCAGGGCTGGCTCAGCAGACCACTGTGCTGTGACTTCACTGTATCACTTCTGCCCGGGGAGAGTGCAATGTGGGGAAGCCATTGGTTCAGAGACAGACAGCAGTCTAAACCCCTTTATGTACACACACTGATGGAGCAGGGTTTGCAAAGAGAAAAACCTGCTCGCATTGACACCCCCATAATATTGACTAACAGAGTGCAGTGATAACTAACGTGTGAAACACATATATAACCGCTTTGCGCATGCATGTACTAATGTAAATGAATGCATGAAAGAACTAGGCTGCATTTTTTTTGCAGCGCATTTTACATTTGCGCTTTGAAAGAACCAAAGGTAATGCATGACTAGGCCGCATTTACTGAGAGAAACACTTTTGCACATGCATGCACAAAAGTAATGCATGACTAGGCCACATTTCGCATCTTGCATCTCGCTTTCAAAATAATAATAATGCTTCTTTTACCCAAAGCTTAGGATAGGAAAAAATAATTAACATGGTATAGTGCAAAGGTGGGAGGTAAACAGTGAAAAGTGCATTTCATCTAATTAATAAATGTCTGTGTTCCATTTTATTATAGAAAAGTCAAAATGGGCCCGCGCTTGTTAAGTTGACACGATAGATGAGGACTAAAGGGGAAGCCTGAAATAATAAAGAGAATAGATGGAAAAACTGAATGCTGCAAGACAAGTAAAAAGGACAAGGTCAATCGGCTGAGAGAATTATTGTCCGCCTGCCAAAAGATGAGACTGGCCGTGGGACCCAAAGTCAGCATGTATACTTCTTCCATGGACACAGCGGAAAGGGAATGTGTGAGAAACTAATGAAACAGATACATGTGAAATAAAATTATGTACTTGCATTCACTAGCCGCAAATTACTTCATGAGAAAGACGGATGAATAAAAATGATAAATTCATGAATGAAGTCAGGGTGTTGCGACACACCACCCCCGAATGACGAATCAGAAGAAGAGTTTCGTAAAATGTTTCAGATATTGTGGGTTGGATATGTAGGTTTTAGGGTATAACTGGGGTGGCTTTAGGGGTGTGGTATAGAGCGTCTGTCGGTATTGGGAGAAGATAGATGGGAGATCGTCGCTGTCCGTCGGTTTGCAGAGAGGCCTAGCTGTTCCTGTCCTGACTCCTGAAATCTTTGTTCCCTGACTCTATCTCGGGGAACCCCCACTACCTCCTAGGGCTGGGGGGTGGTATTTCCACTGATTCTTTGGGTTAGTATGTTTTTCATGATCCGTTCCTTGCTTAAATCATTTGCAAATGTATTTTTGTATCTGAAACGTATGTCTCTTCACCTATCCACTCCTTCATATACATTTCGTTCATTGAATGAGTTTGACACTGTTTGCATTAGGTGATGTTTTCTCTCCCTCCTGAAAATAATTTCTTGTTTGCTTTGTAACCTGTATGCGATGAGCATTTACTTAAACCATTAATTTGAGATAAAAATGATTAATCATAGCAGACACTGGATCAGTGGTTTCTCACTGATTGCAAAACCTCTACAGAGGTTGACATGAAAAGATGTGAAAGATCCGATTGTTTTGGATGATGAAAGCCTGGAAGTTTTACCAAATTGCGAAACAGTCTTTGTCGAGCACCTGCATTGGGAATGCCGTACATACAAAGGATTTTGCATTGTACTGCTGTGAACGAGATGGGTGTGCACTTTCAGTCATAACTCAAAAACATGGAATGGCACGGCATCCAGCGTCATATTTTTCTGCTGCTCTGGATTCAGTGGCTGCAGCGTTGCCAGGCTGTTTGAAAGCAGTAGCTGCTACTTGTGAGTCTGGAACAGAGTAAAGCGATTGTGATGGAACATCCAGTCAAGGTATATGTGCCACATTTAGTTGAGATCCTTTTGACCCAGACAAGGACGCAGTATATGACTTATAGTCGGCTGACTAGGTAGAAAATAGTGATTTTGGGTCCTGAAAATTTGACCGTGGTGAGGTGCATAACTGTCAATCCGGCAACCCTGTTGCCCAACTCATATTGTGAGGAAGTTAGGGACGAAGCAGATCACAACTGCTTGAATGTTACGGAGTTGTGTACAAAACCTAGGCCTGACATAGAAGACACCCCACTAGAAGAATCAGACTGTGTTATGTTTGTTTAAGGATCATGTTTGAGGAATGAGAAAGGTGAACTGCATTCTGCCTATGCTGTATGCACCATAGCTGGAGTTCTGGAAGCATCCTGTCTAAAAGGAGTAAACTCTGCACAAATTGCTGAATTGATCACTCTGATTAGAGCCTGCAAAATTTCCAAAAGCCTGAGGGTAACCATATTTACTGACAGCCAATACTTGTTCATAGTTGTCCACGATTTTGGGCAGGTATGGATGCAAAGGGGATTTCTGACTTCTTCAGGTTCCCCAATAAGAAACCGCAAAACTGTAAAAGATTTATTGGATGCTTTGCCAAAAAGGGTTGCAGTGGTCAAATGTTCCGTACATAAGTCAGGAGATGATTATGTGACGAAAGGCAACAGATACGCGGATCAGATAACTCGTTTCTGTGCAAGAAATGTGATTGCCTTAAACAGAGGGATGGAAAGAGAAAATACCAATTGCCATTTTATGTTCTCTTCTTCATTTGAAACTTGGGATGAAATTAGACAGTTGCAGGAAGAAGCAAGTGATGAGGAAAGGGAAATTTGGAGAAATTCAGGTTGCAGAAAGAGGGCAGAGGTTGAAGTGTGGGTTTACTTAGAGGAAAGACCAGTCATGCCAGATTCTTTACTTTCACAGATGGCAAGGGTGAACCATGGAATTGCACATGTTGAAAGAGATGCAATGATTAGACTCTTCAAGCAGTCATGGTATAACCCCGAGTTCAGGGTCATTGCAGAGAGTCTATCCAGGGGTACGCAACGTGTCAGCAGCAAAGTCCAGGCAGAAAGACAGTTGTTATTTGGGGACAAATTGGAAAGGCGGCAGGGCCATTTACCCGTCTCCAGTTGGACTTCATTGAGCTCCCCCCATGTAATGGTCTGAAATATGTTTTGGTTGTTGTTTGCTTGTTCTCCCGTTGGGTGGAGACCTATCCAACGAGGAGAAACGACAGTCTAACAGTAGCTAAACTACTTCTAAGAGAGTTGATTCCTAGATTTGGATTTCCAGTCACTTTAGAGACAGATAGAGGAACTTATTTTAATAATGTGATCATTCGGATGATTTGTGCAGCATTACAAATTGAGCAGAAGCTGCATTGTGCCTATCGACCCGAGGCATCTGGAGTGGTTGAGCAGATCAATGGCACAATAAAATCTAGGTTAGGGAAGGTGTCTGCATCCACAACACTGAAATGGCCTGATGCTTTACCCCTTGTATTGATGAGTCTTAGAAGCATTCCTGATAAAAAGACTGAATTGAGTCCTCACAAAGTCCTGATGGGAAGAGCAATTAGACAAGCGATTGTACCAGCAAACAAACTGATGAATATATCTGATGATCTAGTGCTAGAATATTGCAGAGGATTGGCTGATCGGGTACGTTCTGTGTCTCACCAGGTCAGAGAAAATGCAACTACAACACAGCTGAATCAAGCTTATGTTCTGAGTCCTGGAGAGTGAGTTCTCATGAAGAAGCACGTGAAGAAGTCGTGCTTAGAACCCTGGTGGAACGGACCTGATCAGATCTTTCTGGTGATGACAACAGCAGTGAAGTGTGGTGGCTTGCCAAATTGGATTCATGCAAGTCATACCAGACGAGTCCCAAGTCCACTTGAAAGACAAGAAGAGCAGCTGCTGGTAAACCAAAGACAAACACCAGAGGCTGAAGTGTGCAAAGTTGAAGAATCTAGAGTAACAGATTCTGAAGAACAAACAGATGATGAACTACCGAGCACAAGTCAAGTAGAGGGGGCACCAGATACTGGGTCTTCTGAGACTGTTGTCGAAACAGAAGAAAGAGAAGTTACTGAAAGTCAAGAAGAGCAAAAGAGAGAAGGGCCAAGTAAAAGAGCCTGTGAGCCAGAAAAAAAAGGTGAAGAAGCTGTGAAGGCTTAAAGAGCAAGAAAAGGTGATGATTGGCCAGGTGGAGTGAAAAGACTGAAATATACACTTGTGAAGAGAAGATCAAAGAAAAGACCAGAGCAAATTAATGAGGTCTTCAGTCAGACAATATCTTGGAATTGAAATTGAAAACACAGATCCAAGTGAAGAAAAAGACAGTACTGACACTGAGGAAACTGATGAAAGCAAATTGAAGCCACCTTAAAAAGAACTGTGAGAAAACTAAGGTGCAACATTATCAGACAGAAGAATTGAAAGTCTCAAAAGATTTAAAGAAAATAAATAAGAGAAAGGTGTAAAGAAGAAAGCCGTGAAGTGTAGGATTACACTATTTTTTCTGAACTTTGTGAGTAAAGCTAGAGTTTTGTAGATTTATATTTTTGATAGAATATAAAATGGCCGAAGCTAAAGTGACTGAACATCCAAAATCTAGCCTAAAACATAGATGTATTAAAGCTTGCTTATGTAGTGTCTTTTTATTAACATCAATGTGGATGTTAACTGTCATCGTGCCTATTTTAATGTAAACTAATAACGGAAACAATACTAATGACATAACAAGTGAAAGAGTGAGTGATGTTACTAAAGAAACCCCTAATACTAATATAGAACCAATAGATGGAAGTATTTATCATCAGGATAAATCAATTAGTGACTTCTCGTTAAATGTGTTTACTAAATTGTTGTACGAGTATGTTAATACAGTGATTTTGAGTTATTGTTATGTCTGCATGTGACTACCTTTGTCAGTCTCAGAGGGGGTGACATATCATAACCTACCTTTAACATATGGTGTGTCGTGCAGTGTCTTAACAAGTTTGTTTTATGTAACGGGCAGCTGGAGTATCACTATTCCAATATTGATGTAGTATTTTCAGAAATTCTTGTTATAAAAGAGCTGAACTAAGTTTTAAGTAGTAAAAATGCACATTATGTGTGAGAATTCTTCCATATTACCAAGTCACTTGCTATAGAATATGCTTATAAAAATAACCTAACATGTAGTCTGCGGGTTGAAGAAAAGGTGTTCATAGATATGGTAGAAAATAGAAGAGAAAGTTTTGAATGAAAAGCAGCTGAACAGAAGTCACAGGTACCACCGTTTGCATTTAGAGAAGAACATTATGAGAAGGATGAGACATATGCTGCAGTGCCCCTGGACTGCCATCAAAAAGGGAAAATCTGCTTGCTTAGATTAAAAACTATCTACAATAATTATTTAATTGGTACTTGTGAGTGTGAGCATACTTTCCAAATTACTGGAGGTTGGGGATTAAAGGGTGGAACTGATTCTGTTTTCCCAGGAGTCTATTATGTGTGTGGTAAGAAAGCCTATTACACGTTGCCTGCACATTGGTATGGTAGTTGTTATTTTGGAATTGTTTTTCTTAAGATTTACCATGCAGATAGAGACAGCAAGAAAATCAATGAAATAATACAAGGACTAACACGTGAGAAAAGACCAAGTTTCTCAGAAATAATAGGTGATATTTTTAGTGCACTGATACCATCAGTTGGAGTCGTTCTGAATTCACATAAAATTCAAAAATTATCCACAGTGGTTGATCGTTTATCAGCAGATACTGCTGGTGATTTCTTGATAATTGATACCGAAATGGTTGCGATCAGATCAATGGTTTTACAAACTCGACATACCATTGATATCTTATTGGCGAAAGAGGGTGGAGTCTGTGGCATGTTGAAAATTCAACATTGCTGTACCTATATCCCTGACAAAAGTAAAGGAATTGAGGGATATATTAAGATTATTATTAAATTACTTGAAGATTTGACTCAACTGGAGGAGTATGGTGTCTGGGAGAGACTTGGTAAGAGTTTCTCCTATGTAGGTAAATGGTTTTCCACCTTTGGAAGTAGTTTATTAGGAAAACTAATAATGCCAATAATTTCAGTAACTGTGGTAGTTTTAGTAATAATAACAACAACATATAAATGTTGTAAGTGTAGATGTTGAAGAAAAGAGACAACAGAGTCAAAGAACAAATGAAGAGCAAGAAAGACAAGAGGAGATGAGATGGAATCAGAACATATGAAAAGAGACTACTATGACATGATGAAAGATTTAGACGAAAAGATAATAAAAAGAGAAGAGAATGCTGAACTTTAGATACAATAAAGATGGCACATGGTATGATGGGTATTTTGTGATGGCTCAAAAATGCCATCAAAGGGGGGATTGGTGGAGCATGGTTTGCAAAGAGAAAAACCTGTTGTATTGACACCCCCATAATATTGACTAACAGAGTGCAGTGGTAAGTAACGTGTGAAACACATATATCTTGTATCTCGCTTTCAGAATAATAATGCTGCTTTTGCCCAAAGCTTTTGATAGGAAAAAATAATTAACATGGGATAGTGCAAAGGTGGGAGGTAAACAGTGAAAAGTGCATTTCATCCAATTACTAAATGTCTGTGTTCCATTTTATTATAGTAAAGGTCGAAATGGGCCTGCCCTTGTTAAGTTGACACGATAGATGATGCCTAAAGGGGAAGCCTGAAATATTAAATAGAATAGACGGAAAAACTGAACGCTGCAAGTAAAGTAAAAAGAACAAGGTCAATCGGCTGAGAGAATTATTGTCCGCCTGCCAAACGATGAGACTGGCCGTGGGACCCAAAGTCAGCGTGTATACTTCTTCCATGGACACAGCGGAAAGGGAATGTGTGAGAAACCAATGAAACAGATACATGTGAAATAAAATTATGTACTTGCATTCACTAGCCGCAAATGACTTCATGAGAAAGATGTCTGAATAAAAATGATAAATCCATGAATGAAGTTAGGGTGGTGCGACCCCCCCCCCCCCTCCCCCACGAACAGACGAATCAGAAGAAGGGTTTCGTAAAATCTTTCAGATACTGTGGGTTGGACATGTAGGTTTTAGGGTGCCTTTAGGGGTGTGGTTTAGAGCGTCTTTCAGTATTGGGTGAAGATAGATGGGAGATTGTCGCTGTCCGTGGGTTTGCATAGAGGCCTAGCTGTTCCTGTCCCGACTCCTGAAATCTTTGTTCCCTGAATCTATCTTGGGAACCCCCACTACCTCCTAGGCCTGGGGGGTGGTATTTCCACTGATTCTTTGGGTTAGTATGTTTTCATGATCCGTTCTTTGCATAAATCATTTGCAAATGTATTTTTGTCTCTGAAACTTATGTCTCTTCACCTATCCACTCCTTCATATGCATTTCGTTCATTGAATGAGTTTGATATTGTTTGCATTTGCTGATGTTTTCTCTCTCCTCCTGATGACATTTTCTTGTTTGCTTTGTAGCCTGTACGCGATGAGCATTTACTTAAACAATTAATTTGAGATAAAAATGATTATTCATACCGAGAGTCTGTGATTATTTAGCTAATTAGATAGATAGTTAGATAGTTCTATTATTACCATCAACTACTCAACTAATGGTCTGTCGACCAGAGGAAAGATAGTTGATATGCAGGTTCGAGTTAGTGATTTAGAAGTGTCAGATATGAGCATGTATAGAGAAAACAACTAAACATTTGTCATTAAATACTTGACCCCCAGCACATCAGGGATTTGGGTGAATGTGTATGGGCCAATGTTATGTGATGTTATTGAGTATTGATCCCTGATTAGGTGTCGCGCTGGATCACACAATTCATTCGAAGACTCAGCCGTCTCCTTGAAGCTTCTTAGCACTGTAAATAACTGGTGCTCCAGCCCAGCTCACTAGTACTAGGTTTATCAACATCACAAGGGTGAATGTCAGAGTAAACTGAGCCCTCCAGGTTGCTCACTGACTTCAGCAGAAAAGTACATAATATGATCTACCGCAATCTGCTTTCTTGAAAACTTTCAAGAAAATGTGTTCTTTGAGTCGGCCCAGCCTAACCTCTATGCCCTTTATTTAGTGCTGTCTTTAATTCCATTACCACCTTCTCTCTGTCTCTCTCATTAATTTATTTCCCATGCTCATTCTTCTCTGTCCCTCTCCCCTTCTTTCTGTAGTTCTCTCACACACACTATTTTAACTCTCGTGGCCCCCACTCCAGCCCCCCCCCCCCCCAACTCGAGGGGATTGTCTCTACTTTTATCTCTCTCCTTCACAATCTTTCTGGCCAGCCTGTTTATATCTCACTCTTTCACCACCTTTCACCCTTCCTCTACTATGCCGTCACCCCACTCTGCCTATCTACTTTTCTATATTTTCCATTCCACTCTTTTTCTCTCCCTCTCTAATCTTGCGCTCTTGGTTCTTCCTTTCCTTTTGATCAATTTCCATGTTCTCTTTCTCTCCTCCATTCCCTCACTCTTCTCTTACTCCCACACAGTTACTATTTTTTATTTTTCCTTCGTGAAACTATCAAAGGGCACAACTATATAAAACACAATAATCAAGCAATCATTCGCAAAGGTCTTTCGGCTTTGTCAAAAAAAAAATTGTAGTCCTTTTGTAAAGGCGCGCAGAATAGCTAAATGTTTAAAAAAATTAAAATGAGCAGTGACGCAGACGACTTTATTTTTTATTTTATTTTTTAACCTGCATGTACAATATGACTAAAAAAACATTGACAAAGAATAGCTCTTTCGTACATGAGACCTGTTGGCTTCCCAAATGTATGTTTTTTTTTATTCTGTCATTCCTTCTAGCAGACGGCCCCCGCCCCCCAGAAACACCAGCCAGCCCACCATCTCCAACTGGACACCGATCACGGCTGAAGACACTGCCTCGACCATGAAAAGCATCCACACGGGGGCCCCCACATACCTCTGCCCCCTCACATCTACCACAGAGCCGCGGCCACCATCGTACCCGAACTACAACGCACCATCAACACCACCTTCAAAACAGGCACCTTCCCAGATGACTGGAAGCCCGCAGAATTCAGACCCCTGCTCAAGAAGCCCACAGCTGACCCCACCGACCTCAAGAACTATCGGCCCATCTCGCTCCTCCTCTTCGCAGCCAAAGTTGCAGAGAAAACAGTCAACAGGAAACAAACGATTCTTTGAGAATCCTCAACCTGTCCCAATCCGGATTCTGAAGCAACCACAGCGCAGAGACTGCCCTACTGGCCGCCACAGACGACATCCGCACCCTCCTGGAAAAAGTCCACTCCGCAGTCCTCATCCTACTCGACCTATCCGTGACCTTCGACACCGTCTCCCACCGCACACTAGTCGCCAGACTACACGACGCAAGCATACTAGGAACATCCCTGGACTGGATCCGATCATTCCTCAACGGAAGAAGCCAAAGGATCAGACTCCCATCCTTCCTCACCGACCCCACAAAAATCACCTGCGGAGTCCCACAGGGTTAATCACTGAGCCCCACCCTATTCAACATCTACATGGCCCCCCTCGCAGCCATCGTCCGACAACACAGCCTCAACATCTTATCCTACGCCGACGACACCCAGCTCATCCTCTCCCTCACCGAAGACCCCACCACTGCCAAACTCAAATTCCAGAAAGGAATGCAAGATGTTGCAGTCTGGATCACCAACAGCTGCCTGAAGCTCAACGCCGAGAAGACAGAAGTCCTTGTCCTCGGTACCACCCCTTCTGCATGGGACAGCACCTGGTGGCCGACCGCCCTCGGAAGCCCACCTACTGCCTCAGACCATGCCAAGAATCTCGGCATCATACTCGATTCATCACTCACCATCAACCGACAGGTCAACGCTGTCACCTCCAGCTGCTTCAACACCCTCCGCATCCTCCTCAAGACCTTCAAGTGGATCCCCCCTGAGTCAAGGAAGACAGTCACCAACGCACTCATCACCAGCAGACTGGACTATGGAAACGCACTCTACGCCGGCATCAACAAGTCCCTACTCCTTAAACTTCAGACAATACAGACCACCGCCGCCAGACTTGTCCTTGGCATCCCCCAACACAAACACATCAGCCAACACCTACAAAGTCGCCACTGGCTCCCGATGGAAAAAAGAGTCACTTTCAAAATCCTCACTCACGTCTACAAATGCCTACACAACAACGGACCCAAATACCTCAACGACAGAATCAACTTCCACGTACCCAAAAGAAACCTCTGATCCTCCAACCTCGCACTGGCCGAAACCCCGCGCATCCACAGAGCCAGAGCAGGCGGCCGATCCTTCTCTCACATTGCATCCAAGACCTGGAACGAGCTACCGGCAGACATCAGACGCGCCCCCTCCCTGAATACCTTCATGAAAACCCTCAAGACCTGACTCTTCAGCTAAATAGATCTGCAGACACCCCCCATAGCGCCTTGAGACCCTCACGGGTGAGTAGCGCGCTTACAATTCCCTGATTGATTGTTCTCTATCCCTTGACCTGTTTAGTTCACAATTATCATTAAAAATGTGCCTTCTCGAGCTGTTTTACATTCTGCTCGCTGGCCGTCTCCAAGTGCAGAGAGTTAAAACCAAATATAGCTCCTAATCCTGTGTCATTTCAGAAAGCCGTTGGAGTCTTACTTCAGCTGCGGTTTGCCCGACATGTTGTTTCACCAGTTTTCTGCACACCCTCTGAATGTCTTACCCACACTCGACCCCAGATCTTAAGCGTCTCGCCCTTGTATTTATCTTTATAAGTTTTGTATAGTGCTAATGTATCGCCTTCCGGCCACTTCTCAGACTGAAGCTCGGGCAGTATCTGCCCTTGCCCCTCAGTGTCTCGCTCCTTCATCACACCCAGCTCTTGAGTGTCTCACTCTATTCTCTGATCCAAACCTCAAACACCTCATATTGTCTGCCAGTCCCTGAAGTTCTCACCTAGTGCTTCATTACAGCCAGAAGCTACCTGTGCTGAGCACAAGGACTTAAAGCGCTTATGGTCAGCCAGGCATTCGTGCCATAAGATGCTGACCCCTTCCCTCTCGCCCTGCCAGGCCCCTGAACCTCATAACCCAACGCACGATAGAAATGGTGCTTTCCCACCTCTAATTGGGGGATTTCGGCAAAGGTAGGCCCGCCACACACTCCTCCTCCAATCGCACGTGCGCATGGCCCACTGCTGCATCCCCTCTGGTGACCTGCCCCTCTGGTGAGCTGTCTGACTAATGCAGTATACACGAGGGCCCTCCTCACCCATCTCTTCCTGTCTGCAGGGTAGACGGCTGAGAGTGCCTAGGCAATGAATTACTGGATGCGCCTAGTGGTCTCTCTAGAGGGGCAGATGGTGCTATGCCCAGCTCTGTTTGTCATGACTCGCCAGTGGGCTCCACCAGCACAGCGTTTGAATGTGCCAGCAGGTGGCACGGAAAACCCGACGCGGCCACTTGCCCACATTCCTTTGTACAGATCACTTTCACTGCAGAGCAGCGTTGTTTGCTGGAAATGGTTCAATCGGACATGGGGGCTGATTTGGAGATTGGCAGGCAGGACATTTTGTCACAAATGCCTATAAGATCGCACTCCCCACATACCTCAGGCCGCAGGGGCAGGACAGCACACACACTGCATAATCTGTTTTATCGGATCCCTCTTAATTAAATAGCAGTGCTTGCTGAGTTGCTTTCTAATCCTCATTGTCGAACATTGTAATCATTTCCACTTGTTCTGACTGTTGTATCATGGATTCCCTATCCTTTCTTGTTAGCTCTGTATGTGGCTTCATCCAGTTTTTGTCTTGTATAACCCTGTGGGTGAAGCTTTCAGCCATCTCTTGGTGGGCCCTGCAGAGTTCCTCCTCCTGACTGCAATTTCTTCCACAGAAGTTCCCATAAGGAATACTGGTTTTCAGGCTCCGAAGGTAACTGCAAATACCACACTGCAAAAATGCAGTGTAGTATTACCTGCAGTGGTTTTTATGTCTAACTCGGTTTTTTCCATCTTGTACTCTTTGATATATACAGCTAAATCTGAAAAAATAACCTGTTTCGCTAATTGTGTTAATAAGATGCACATTAAGGTTGTTAATGTTAATTTTATGCACAAAGGTTTTCACACTTCCCACGGATCCCTTCCATACAACAAAAAGGTAATCTATAAACCTGACCTATAAAATCACATGTTCCTTCCATGCTGCTGCATTTTTTTTGGGGGAGCACCTGTTCCTCCCACTAGTCCATAAGCAGACTTAATCATTGTGATGGTATCCAGGCGCTGGGTAGGGCAGGCCTGCGGGGAGAGGAGGAGATGATGCCTGTTTGGTCAGGAAGAGCCATATCTTGAGGTTCCTTCGTAAGTCCATAAGGGAGGGAGAGGCTCTGAAGGTGTTTTAGGAGGTCGTCCAAGGTCTTGTACGTGAGATATGAGAAGGAGCGTCCTCCGCTTCTGGTCTTCTTGATGCGAGGGAGGTATGCTCCTGCCAAGGACACAGATCAAAGTTGTCTGGTGGGCTGGGGGCTGTAATCCGATACTCGGAACTAAAGTGTCAAAGACACCAGTATCACATTTAAGAGGGCAAGATCAATGTTTGATGTATTAGTAAAAATCAGCCTGGATTTGTGAGGAGCAAGAGTTGGCTTCAGCACAGTAGGTATTTTCACAAATGCAGTAAATACAAGGCATGTCAATTTGGCTTGACCACCACAAAATACACGGGCCATTTCACAAAAATTGGATCAGAATATATGCAGGATTTTACAACAAAATTAATTATGTAGTATATGTGTTGTCCTGTCCCTGCAGCGTAGGGGAAGTGGGGAGTACGATTTTACAGGTTCATAAAAGAATCCTTAACCACGTTAAGGCTATCACAAACAAAGATGGTAGTTACCCACTAGCTGGACATTTTGATGAATACCGTATGAGTTGAATAAAATTACTGAAATACTGATTAATTGATTCAGTACCTTTGAACCATAGAGGGAGTAACCATAAAAAAGTTGTGGGAATATTAGAGTCAAGGTACACACTGGAGTTGTAATAATATCAAAACACCTCATGGTTTAAATATTGACGAAGATCTCCACACCTTTTTATACAATGTAACTGTTCAGCCCTTTTTCCTTTTATTAGGCATTTATCGTTTTTTCATTTTCATTTCACTCTTTCTATTTGGGTGTGTAATGGTGTTTGAAAAAACCCACTTGGGCAAGATTGAAAATTTGACTCATAAGCACAAAACTCAAGCAAGACAAGTGTAAATGAGCGTGACAGTTCTATTTTCTCATATGTTGAAGACAAAACCAGACTAGCTTTGAGAAATAATCGATGTACAAGTCTTTCTTTTTACTTTTATGAGGCACATTTGCACTTTGACAATTTATATATATTGTATCAAGTGAATTAAGTTGTAAATATGAAATAAACAAATCAACAACATTTACAGATACTTATGGTAATGAATTAAGCATAATTAATTGAGAATGTTCTGTTTTTTAACACAGAGTAGTGTTTTCTCGTTATTTCATTTGTCACATGAGAACTTTAAATGACCCTTTAACATGGCCTCTTGGTATGTGAATAATGCCGAACAAAACCGCCACAACACGTCATGACAGACTAATCGTTGTTTACTAAATAAATGAATTGCCAAGTTCACTGGAGTCTGTGCCTGTTTGCGTAAAGGAACACAGGAGCAAGAAATATATATAAAAAAACCTACTGTGAAATTATAGTTAGGACCTAGTTTCCATTGAAAAAATGTTTTTTGACATGCCTATATCTTTGGTGCTGGTTGATGAATCTTTACAAAAATTCCCCCAGAAATATGAATCTCACCTCAGCTGATGTCTGGAAAGCTTTGGGGTGAGCCGTTGAGCGGGGGCTGAGAAAAATGGGGGCTCCCAAAACGCGTTTTCTTCATGTCAACACGACTGCAGCCCAAACCACTGAACGGAATTGTACCAGATTTGGCAGAAAGCTAGCTTTTGGTCCAGGAAGTGTGCTTTTTGTTATTTGATGTAAATCCATTCAGTAGTTTTAGAGATATTAACCAAAATCCAAATTTGTAAATCTAGGGGCATGGACCCTCCACGGTGGACTCGCGGCCCCACGTGCCAAAGAAGGGTCTTGATTGGCTGCCCGCAACCAGACTGAGAAGTTGCAGCCGCCATTTTATATATTGAGTAACAGTCCACGGGGCAGAAAATGTCTGTGAAAAGTGAAGAAAGGGGTCAGGGTAGAGGTATCCTAATCCCATGGGTGTATTAGAAGGATCCCAGAGGGACCCATAAAGGCCAATAAATTGCCTTCTAATGTTTTTTTCTTTTTTGTGAGGGAATCCGCAGATCCCTCGCAGTGCTCATCGCAACTCGTCTCCTATGGAACAACAATCATGCAGCAGTTCGTTTGAAGTCCCGCCCCCTTTCTCCACCACTCTGTAAAAGTGCCTCCTGGCACAGTACTCATTGGGGGATGAAATCCCTTTGGATGCTGAGGGTTGTTGGGGACCAAGAACCCCTCCTGTTACCACCAGTAAGTCTCACACAGCGGGATTGCTGAGAGCTCGTTGGAGGTCCTATCCCCTTTTTCCACCACTCTGCAAATGAATCTACTGGTGCACTACTGGCTGAGGGTCGTTGGGGCCAAGAACCACTCCTGGTACCACCATAAGTACCACTCAGCGGTATTGCTGAGAGCTTGTGAGAGGCTCTGCCCCTGTCTCCTCTGACTGTACAGACCCGTACAGCCACTTACACAGTCGCTCACAGACCCATACAGCCACTCACAAACCCACTCACACACCCAAAAAGCTACACACACACCCATGCAGCCACTCACACACCCACTCACAAAACCCCTCACAAATCCAGACAGCTGTATAAACCCACACAGCTACTCACACATCCACATAATGAGTCACAGAGTCACATGTCTCTAGGCGCTGGGGGCCGTCGGGAAGATTAAGCAAGCTATTGCCCAGAGTCACATGGTGGTGGGCTAATCTGCCCCCGGCGCCGGGGATCGAACCGTGATCCCCGGAGTCAGTCGCCGTGGTCGTGGCGCCACACCTCTTCCACTGGTGAATTCAGTGGTTTTCGAGTTTAAAACTGAACTTTTCACATAACTAAAATGTTACTTTAAACCATTATTTGTTTTCAGTAAATTTGTTGGTTCTTTTGTTTAAACGTAAAGTGATATTTAATTACCATATATTAATCCGACCCCCGCATGCAGCCAACCCCTTTCTCCGCAGGGCTTTCGGTTGTGCATGGTAGGGGGATGCCCACAGGGCCTGGCATCTGTCCAATCTCTTGTATGCAGGCAACTCTACACTGCGCACGGCTTTTGGCCATGCACAGTGGGGGGTTAGCCACAAGGCCTGACCTATAGCCTGGCGCTGTGGCCAACTCCCCAAAAGGCAACCCCACACTGCACACAGCCTTCGACCGTGTGTGGCGGGGGTTGGCCACAAGGCTTGGTCCTGGGGGCCACATTGCCTTTTTTCTTTCTTTTTTTTTTGTAAAGAGGAGGGGGCTGCGTGGCGCCAGCCCTGAATCTATTATGACCTTGAGGCCCTTATCCCCTAGGGCAGAATTTTAATGGGAGAGGGGGCTCCTTGGTCGCCATCCCGAAGGACCACTATTAAAATCAAAGAAGAAGCGGCCATGCGGCCTGCCTCCCTGAGCCTTATAGGCCCTGGAGATCCCAGCCCCCAGGGCCGACTAAAGGGGGGGGGGGGCAGGGCCCTCCTCTCTGAGCCTTGATAGGCCCTAGGGACCCCATAGCCCAGGGCCACTGATTAAAATTAAAGAGCGGGGGGCACAGGGCTCCCCTCCCCAGCCTGTTTTGACCCCGGGGATTCCGTCCCCTGGGCCTGGTGCATTTTATGGTGGGAGGGAACATGTGACCTCCCCCTCCCTGGGCCTATTTCGGCCCTGTGGACCCCATCCCCTGGGGACCAGCCAACAAAAGGTGGGTGGCCTGGTGTATTTTTCTGGGGAGGGTTTCATGCCCCCCCCCCCTTCCTGGTCCGCTTTTGACCCCAAAGACCTCATCTCTCAGGACCCAACACATATTTGGGGAGGAGGGGGGGAACATGGCTCCCCTTCCTGGGCCAATTTTGGCCCTGGGGACCACATTCCGTGGGCCCGGCACCATATTCACAGAGAAGTGGGGCACATGACCCTGACCCCATTCCTCAGTGACCGGCCAACAAAGGGGGGGTGCACTGGTGCCCACTCATGGCACCCCCATCACTATTGTTTGGGGCTGCGGGGGGGGAACCGTCTGGCCCTATCCGGCTTCCCTCATCCAGTGTGAGCCATCCTGTCTCCCGCCTTTGCCCGCAGGGAGCAGCTAATAATGCTGTTCCTTGTGGGTGAAAGCAATATTTAGATCTGTTTGCCTGCCTGTGGACGAAAGCAATATTTAGATCTGAAGTCCACTCCCAGCGGGAGTGGTCTTGGTGTTTTCTCCCGCTAGGGCCAGTGCGGGCCGGGAAACCGATATGTACCGGGGGTGGACTCACCGGGACGTAGCCGGAGCCAATGAGGTCCAGAGGACATTTAATGGTTCAGGGAGGGGCCCCTTCCCCTTTGCAGATGCAGCCAG
The DNA here is from genome assembly GCF_964204655.1 of Triturus cristatus. NCBI lineage: Eukaryota > Metazoa > Chordata > Amphibia > Caudata > Salamandridae > Triturus > Triturus cristatus. Next base: position 1,204,610,902 of record NC_140585.1, on the reverse strand, counting down.
GGGATAGGGTCTCCATGGCCGGAATTGGCCCGGGGTGGGGGGGAATCAGCTCCCCTCCCCTTTACAGATACAGCCGGGCCTCGGGGATGGAGTCCCCCTTTGCATATTCAACCGGGTTCTGGGGCTGAAATCAGCCCAGGGAGGGGGAGCGCATACCCCATCTCCCTTATCAAATACTGCCAGGCCCTGGGGGAATGGGGTCCCCAGAGCTGAAATCATCCAGGGGGAGGGGGGCCGCAAGCCCCCTCTGTCTTTCCTACACAGCCAAGCCCCAGGGGATGGGGTTCCCAGGGCCAAAAACAGCCCACACCCAAAATATAAATATGTTTATCCTTCCCACCCGGGTGGCTTTAAAACACAAAAGCATGGAAGACCATGATTTTCTTTTTTTGTAGCAGATTTGCAGATCCTCCATGAATTCGCTGCAAAATGTAAAAACAAAAATACATTTTTGGCCACCATTCCAAGGGGACGAAGGTGGTATTACCCAACCCCACCCCCTGACCTCCCTTGTGTCTTTTTTGTGGTATTTATGTTTTTTAGGGCTCGGACTAAGTCCTGAGTCTTAAGATGGCTGCCACCACTTCCTGATTGGCTGGCAGTCAATGAGATCTCAGTTTGAGATCTGTCTAGATACGCAGAATTTCCGTGTCCCTAGGTACACAAAGTTTTTGAGCACTATTGCTCAAAAACGACTGCGCAGATTTACACTAAAACGCAACAAGCATTTGCAATGCAATAGGTATCGCATTTATAAGAGTTTGAGCTATTGGCATTGTAAATGAAAATCACGATGCCTTTTATTTATGTATTGTTTTTTAAACTGATAAATAAAAGGCATTGTCATTTACAATGCCAATCGCTTAAACTCTGGCAAATGCAATACCTATTGCATTGCAAATGTGTGCTTGAAATGTATTTTTTGAAAGCATTAGGAGAGAGCGTGTCCTGCCAGCAGGCGGGTCAAAGCTTTTTGAGAAAATAGTGTTTGGAGGCTGTAATTAAAGCCTACCGAGCAACAGCACACGTAACAGGAGCTGTCGCCATGGGAGGTTACAAAATGAGACTAGGCGTTACTAAGGAGGGACTACTAAGCCCTTTGACCAATGAACAGCCACAGTTTACAGTGGACAATCACACAAGCCAAAGAAAAATGTGGACGGAGACTGGGCGGAGCTTCAAGTCCCTACCTCAATACAGCATCCTTTGCAGAACAGAGCATGCACGGACCAGGCTCGACCTAAAAAGCACTCATCTGGACCTAGATCTAGTTTTCTGCTAAATTTGGTGTAAATTCGTTCAGTGGTTTAGGCTGTAGCTGTATCTAAAATTTGTATGGGAAAATTAATGGAGAAAATTAGTTTTGGGGGCCCCCTTTTTTCTCAGCCCCCGCTTGACGGATTACCCTGTAACTTTAAACTTTCCATGTGCAAGCTAAGCAAAAAAGACCACTTTTTTGGAAACGTTTGTGAAGATTCCTCAAACAGCGCCAAAGATATTAGCAACACAAATTAGTTTCCTATGGAAACACAATCTAACTATAACTACCTATACATACATATACTCCCTTCTATAAAACCACAGAAGAAAAAAAAAGAAAACATGCAACCGCTCCGTCTCTGGCCTTGACCCCAGAATTTGGAACTCTACCTCCAGAAATCAGGACAAACCCCTCACCTGCTTAATTAAAAAACGATTAGCGATAATGGGGTAACCCTGTGTCCCTCAGAACCTGGGTATTTTTTTTTTTTGATAATCAAGTTTTTATTGTTTTTAAAACACATAAAACAATTCAGCAAATAAACGGAAATCATAGGTTTGAATTCATTCTTAAAAGCAGTGTAACCCACTATCATGACCCTCATAAGACATACACATACGGGAGAGGGGACCAGGTTAATCGGGACCCTCCACGTTCCCCAGCCACTTCCCCCACACTCTGATATTTCTTAACACACCCCTCGGCGCCACCTCCCCAGGTCAGGCGGGTTGGGGCTTTTCCAAGCCGCCGCTATGTCCCGCTTGGCCACCATCATAGCTGTATTAAAGAATAACTTTTCGTTTCTGGACCCGTCCAGCCCGTCCGTGTTCCCCAACAGTGAGTGACGTGGGTCATGAGGAACCTCTCAGCCCAATACCTCTGTTAGCTCTATCTCAATAGATCCCCAGAATTACTCCAGGCGGGGGCACAACCAAACCATGTGGAGGAAGTCAGCCGGGGTGTGAGTGCATCTCGTGCATGACGCATCTGGGTGCAAGCCCGCTTGATAAAGGCACAGGGGAGTGAGATACGCAGCATGTAGGTAATAGAGCTGAATCAGCTTGAGTTTGGCAGAGACTGTGACTGTTTTGGGGGCTATGAGGGCATCACGCCAATCTACCCCATCAAGGGGGCCCACCCATTGAGCCCTCAACTTATCTAAAGAGGTGGGGGTGTTGTTAACTAGGGTGCGATAAATGCGGGAGACCCCTCCCTTACCTAAGTCGCCCATCATCGTCTGAGCCTTAGAGGGGATATATTCGGGGAGCCTTGTGCCATCCTCAGTGTGCATATGGAGGACATGTCTCAATTGCAAATATTTAAAGAATTTGGACAAATGTAGGGAGTAACGGGTTTGGAGCTCCTGGAAGGACAGCATATGGCCCCTAGCCCATACGTCCCCTAGCTGTGAGATGCCAATAAGGTCCCAAGTTCTAAACCCCTGTAGTCCACTAATCTCCCGGAGCCAAGCCCCATGCCAGAGGGGAGTACACTGGGTCAGCTTACATGTCCATCCAGTGTGTAGCAGCGAGGCCCGCCAGGCCAGTAGCACGGAGCGTGTCACATCAGGCAATCGGGATGAAATGGGCCCCCCATACATCATGGCCTGGATGCTAGCTAGACCAAGTTCGCTCAGTTCAAGCCTGTAGGCTGGGTCAGACCAGCCCCCATTGAACCAGTCGTGGACTCCCAAGAGACGTTCCGCCAAGAAATACAGATACAAGTGCATCATCCCCATACCCCCATCATAGGAGGGAATCAAGCAAACAGACAGAGCCACACGGGCCCTTCCTCCGCTCCAGAGAAATTTGGTAATTAGACTGTCTAGCTTCCGGAACCAAGTCCTGGGAAAACAGAAAGGGGTATTCTGTAGGACGTAAAGGAATCTGTAATCATCATTTTAAACATTGCCACCCTCCCCAGGGGGTTTAAGGGCAGCACTTTCCATTTATGGAGGTCTTCCTTGGCCTTCTTGACCAACGGAGCCACGTTGAGGGACCAGCCCAACTCGGGAAGGAGGGTAATCCATATACCCAAGTATATAAAGGATTGTCGCCGAAGTGGTATGGTGGACTGCCAATCAAAGCACTCCCTAGACAGATGCAGGGGGACCAGAACAGATTTCCCGGGATTTAGCCGCAGCCCTGAGGCCTGCTCGAAAGAGTGCAAGATCTGGAGGCAGTGTGGCCCGGAAGAGGCTGGGTCGGCAAGGAAGACCAGGACGTCGTCCGCGTACAATGCAATCGTATCCGTTTCAGTACTAGGCCACTCCCATCCGCGGAGGTGATCCTCAGCCCGCTCCAGGGAAGCCAAGGGCTCCATCGCTAGGGCGAATAGCAAGGGAGAAAGGGGACACCCCTGCCTAGTGCCCCTGGCAATGGGGAAGGCCTCTGACAGTACCCCATTAACCAGCACCCGTGCTCTCGGGGGAGCGTACAGGACACAAACCAAGGAACGGAAGTGGGACCCAAACCCTATTTCGGCTACCACATCCTGTAGGTATGCCCAGTCCACTGAGTCAAACGCTTTTTCAAAATCTATGGAGAGGAGCGCTAAGTATGAGGTAAGCAGGTGCCGGTGGGCAAGAGCCAGCTGCAGCCTCTGGAGGCAGTGGCGGGTCCCACGTTGAGGCATGAACCCACATTGGTCCGGGTGTACCAGTAATGTTAAGTAGGGTTTCAATCGCTGAGCCAGAATGGAGGCATACAACTTAATTTCAGTGTTGAGGAGGGAGATGGGACGGTAATCTGCAATTCTACGGGAGGGCGGCTGGGATTTCGGGAGAACCACGATGGTGGCAATGTCCGTTTCCAGTGGAAAGGAGCCTCTCTCCACAGCTTCATGAAATAAGTTGGCCAGGTGGGGCACCAGGGTGTCCCGGTATGCCGCATAGTATTCCTGAGGAAGGTCATCTGGGCCCGGGGTCTTACCCGGGGAGGCCAGGATGATCGCCTCTTCTATTTCTTTCAGTGAGATGGGCCGCTCTAAGTCTTTCTGAACAGCCTTATCCAGCCTAGTGAGACGCACCCTACCCCGGTCAAGGAGAGCTGAGATGTGTACAGCCTCCGATAGTAGACAGCGAAGGTATTGGCCATTACCACGGGGGCACGCTGCACCGCTCCAGCCTCTTCCACCACCTCTGGGATAATACGATTCACCCTGGAATATGTGGCCAGCCTGTGCAGGATCGTGCCATTCTTGTCCCCCCAACCATAAACTCTTGCCACTGAGGACCTCCAGAGGAGCTTAGCCGCATCCAGGGACAGTTGTTGAATGTCATTTCGAATGTGGGCAAGTTGTCGGGCCTGGGCAGCATCCTCTGGTGTGGATAATAGCCGTTCCAAGCGGAGTGCCTGCGCTTCCTTGGAAGAGATAGCATGCAACTGTGATTGCCTCTGGGTCTTAAGCTGCCCTTTAGCAACACCCCGTATAGTCACTTTCCCCGCCTCCCATAGGGAGGCAACAGAACCCTCATTAGTAGCAAAGTATTGTTTAAGTTTCTTCCCCAGCACCTTCTTAAATTCTTTGTCTTGGAGAAACCAGGCGTTCATCCTCCATGTTTGGCGGGCTGAAGGTGGGGGTGGCCCCTGTGCTAAGGAGTATTGGAGAGTGGTCGGAAATGCCTCTAGGCAAAATCCGGACGTCTAGGATCTCGGTACAGTCGGGCGCGGAGACAAAAATCGCATCTATGCGCGCTTGTGTATGGTGGGCCACGGAGGTATGTGTGAATTGGGTGCTGCGGGGGTGCCATGTGCGCCATGCATCGCAGAGTCCCAGGGATTCAGACCAGTTCTGCAGCTGTTTCGCACTCGCCTTTCGGGCAGCAGAAGGAGGACCTGTTGTATCGAGGGCCGGGGCTAAAACTGCATTAAAGTCACCCACAATAACCATGTTGCCAGTGGGCGTATTATTCAGCAGGGCAGCAGTGTGTGCAAGTGTGGATGTGAGCATTGAGGGGGGGGGCATATACAGACAGAGTGAAGGGAGAGCCAGCCAGCGATCCGCGGACTGTCACATATGAGCCCTGAGGATCATGAATCACTTGAGAGTGGACGAAGGGCAAGTTGCGCCTAAGGAGGATGGCCACCCCTCGTGAGCCCCTGGAGAAACCGGAGTGCCATACTCTATCATACTCCTAGCGAGCTAAGAAGGGTCAGCAGTTCCCTAAGAGGTGCGTTTCCTGGAGCATGAAGATATCTATGTGGAGGCGCTGCGCATACCTTAGGACCGCCGTGCGTTTGTGCCGGTCCAATAGGCCATTGACGTTTCAGGACAGCACGTGTAGAGAAGCCCTAGGTGAAATGTTATCAGTCATGGTAGGTGTTACCTGGTCTAGGACGTGTGTATTGATGTGGGTATGCATACGTGCATGGGAGTCCGCGGTGGTGTGCGCATACACCTGCTGCGGGGGCATGCCCTTCCCTCCCATTGGTAGTTTGTGTCATTCCGTGGTAGCTGAAACAAAAAACTGCAAAAAACATAACAACGAACGGGAAAGAACCTTCCCAACCCCCTCCCATACCCCCACTCCCCACCCTACACTTCAGGGACAGAAGCATCTGTCGACCCCCCATTAGAACAATACCCAAATTCACAGGGAGAACAACTAAAACGCTTGGGACTGGGGAAGCGTGGAGGACCCCTCCTCATGTTCGGATGCATATTTGCGAAACCATCGGGAAATTAGGAACTGTTCTGGGCCGGGGCACTGTCTCCGGCCGCGGAGCAAGGCCCGGCGGGCAGAGACCGGCTCAGGCAGGGTCTTTCAGGAGCATCGGGCTACGTGAGAGGTCCCTGTCCGGGAGGTCAATCATGGGAGACTGGGGCGAGGCGCCTCCGCCGTCCAGTCGGCCGGAGGAACCAGAGCGCCTCCCAGACCATGCTCCCTCTTCAATCAGGATTGGTTGCTGTGAGTGGCCCGGCGGGGAATCCGAGCGGGCCCGCCTCCGGTCACGGCGCCTGCGAGATCGATAACGCGGAGGCTGAGGAGCAGAGGGAGCGGGACGGCCAAGTCCGCCCTCCGCTCCCCCCCGGTCCGGGGCGGGCTCTCCAGCCCACAGAGGGCGCTCCTCCGTTGCCCAGGTCCAAGCCTCCATCGGGCTATCGAAAAACAATGTCTTGTTTATGAACAACACTCGCAGGAGAGCCAGAAGGCGGAGCCGATACTGAATGTTAAGTGCCCTCAATTTTTGTTTAACTTCTCCAAAAGAGCGACGCTGGCCCTGGACCTCACAGGTGTAGTCGGGAAAGATCATGATAACACAATTTTCATGGAGGAGCCGCTGCTGCTTGCGGGCTTCAGACAAGATGGCATCACGATCTTTGAAATTAGGAACCCGCATTATGATTGGGTGGGGAGGTGCACCCGGCTTTGGTTTGGGGGCCAGGGACCGGTGAGCCCGCTCAATTGCGAACCAAGGGGATAGAGAATCCCCAGGGACCCATGACCTCAGCCACTTCTCCAGGAAGTCCACCGTACGACCCTGCTCCACTCCCTCCGGGAAGCCCACCAGGCGGAGGTTTTTGCGTCTGGCCCTGTTTTCGGCATCCTCTGCCCGAAGATGCAACTCCTGAGTGTGGGACTGAAGACTGGCCGCCTGCCCCTTGAGTTGCTGCACGTTGTCCTCCACAGTGGAGATCCTGGTCTCAGTCTCTTTAATCCGGGCATTCACGTTACGGAGGTCCTGCCTGATGAGTCATGTCCACTCTCACTTCTGCGATTTTGCCCTCCACTGAGGTCTGGGATGCGTGGATGGCCTGGAGGATGGTGGCCAGGTCCGCGGACGGAGGAGCTCCCTGCTCAACCGCTCCTCCAGTCGGCCCCACGTCCGGGGATTAAAGCGGTCCATTTTTGTCTGGGTGGCGGGGACCTTCGCCGATCTGTCTGTTCTACCCATGATCGGCCCCTGGGAGGCGCGTGTTCCCCAAAGACCCCCCCAACCGGCCCCCACAATGGGAAGCCGACAAAGCAAGAGGCGGGGTAGGGAGCCGTCAGGTGTGAGCAGCTGGCGCGAAGACCTGGGACAGCCCAAGCCGCTGCACAAGAGGTGCGGCCCGCGAAGGGGGGATAAAGGAAAAGAGTCGTAGGCAAGGGCCTTATGCTGGTCCCCTCCATCAGAGCCACAGAGTGGTCTGCCGTGGCAAACTCACAGCAGACGAGGAGATCCAAGAAGGGCAGTGGATCCCTGACTGGAGGGTCGATGTGGGCAGTTTTCCCCAGGGGTATGCTGGCGGCCCAAGGAAAAGACTGGAGGTCCCTCAAGTCCCGTGTCACTTGACTACAGCCAAAGCTCCCGGGGATCCACCAGACCTCCGTTCACCTCCCTCAGAGGGACACTGCTAGCCGAAATAGCGGCCGAGAGGAGAAGCCCACCGGTCAACGCCGTCACCACCACTGCCCAGGAAGGGTTGGCTCTCCCAGCCAAAAAGTCCTAGATGGCACACCAGGAGCCGGGAGCGGGGGAAGAGGTGGGGGGAGAGGAGCCACAGGAACCAGGGCCCCCCCTCACCCCACCTGCTGCCTGGTAGATAGCCGAACCCACATCCCAGGACCCACCACCACCGCACCCCCCACTCCTTACCTGCAGGCCGGTTCACAGGAGCGCACCCTCCAGCAGACGATGACCGGCAGAGCCTGCAGCAGCGGCCCCGGTCGCAGACCACAGCAGGGGCACCGGCAGGCCTTCCCCACGTGGATTCTGATGGAGGCCCGTGGCATCAGCGGCGTCCCTCCGGGGCCCAGAGGCGACTGGAGAATGCCACACCTAGAAGGCTGCCCCACTGGCGGCAGTCCGCAGCACTAGCGATGATCTTGTGGGCCTCAGCGTAAACAAAAGGCCGCCTCCTCAACAAGCGGCCCAGCAGATGTAGGCCCACCACGCCACCGACCCCGGTCCGGATCTCAAGGGGGCAGTAGGAGGGTGCCGCCTCCAGCAGACCTTCCAACCAACACAGACCGAAGCCCCAGGGGCGACAGGGGCTCACCCCCCAGCAGGCCACATCCACGCTGGGCCCGCGGCGTCAGCAAAGTCAGCTTGAGTCCAAGGGCAGCAAGGGACCCCCACACGCACCGCTGAGGATAGCCCGCGGCGCGGACACCGCCAGGCCGGACAAGCAGAGGTTCCCCGGGAGTACTCTGCACCATGGGAGGGGTCCAGCAGCACCGGACGCAGCAGGCCAGGCCTCGGGCAGCAAGGAGGATCAATCAGGGTCCACAGGAGCATCACAGGCGGCCCGCGAGCACGGAAGCACCTCGCGGGGCCACAGCCACCTCGCTCCCGCCTCGGGAGAGCCAGCCAGCCCAGGACGGCAGCCCCAGACTTCCACCGTCTCCCTCCAGCTATGTGGGGCAGCAGGCTCGAGGCCGGCGGGTCGCGCAGGGGGAGCGGCGGTCCGATCCAGACAGAGGAGAGCCCACCACATAGGCCACATAAGGAGCTCCCGCCACAGGCAAGCAGGGCCGGTCACGGACTGCAGACCGGCAATGAACCGGGACTCTGCGCGGCTGCAGCCCCCATCTTAAGCATTCCTCGCGTCATGTTGGAAAGGCCGGAGCGGCCCGCCTCACTCCAGCAGCAGCGCCCAACGGCTCACAAGGAACTTCAGAGGCCCCCAGACATCCAGGTATGCGATGCAGGGTGCCAGGCGGTCCCGATGGCAGTGGATGGCCGAGCGGATGACGGAGGGGTCCGGAGCACACCTAAGGTGCGACCGCCATCTTGACGCTCGTAGCCACGCCCCCCCCCAGAACATGGGTATTTATGATCTATAGAACAAGTGGTTCTGTCTGGAAGTGGCAATTGCTTTGTTCACTGTATCTAATACAATTTCAACTCTCAATTTAAAAAAAACATAAAGTACAATTCAGATTAGAAGTAATCTTAAACACCATGGGGGAGAGAAGGAAACACCACAAAGACAAGGCAACTTAGTCAAAAATAAAGTTATTTACTAAGTTATTATTTTCCAACAAACCATGAATGTAGCTGTCAATGAGACATTACATACACGACGATGTAACCATTCCTTAACACATGAATACACAACCCAAGTCTTATTTCTATTCGGGTCAAGGAGACGGCATGGACTAGTGTGACAATAACGTCGACGTTTCGACACTTGAGCATACCGCAGCCTAATACGCGTCAGAGACGGGTCTTCTTCAGGACTGGGGGAGAAGGAGGATGACAGCCTGTGGAATAATTGAAAACATAAAAATCAGGTGTGTTCCAAAAAGACCAACGGACTAGGGTGTGTGGTGCAGTAGCGACTGCAAGCTTACCGCAAGGGATTGATGCCTGGGATCCTATTAGGTAATTTGATTGTGATCCACATATAACTGCAAGTTGAATTGTCCGATTTGATGAACGTGCAGACCTACACCAGGAGGTTGTGGTCTGAAAAGGAATTGAAATATCATCTAAAGTGCGCTATGGTATTCACACTATTCTTCACAGAGGACAAAACCAGGCCTGGCTAATGGTAAAATTGGAAAGACATGAAAAACCAAAATTGTCAAGCGCAATCTATGTGACTGGTGCTAGGATAACTGATAGTGCTTGGTCAAAATTACATGAAAACGGGTAGAATCGCACAAGGAATTAAGCTTCTATTGATTAAGGTCGCTACCTCAAAAAAACAAATGTGCGAAGCAAAAAAGCAGCTCTTGATTCATAGATTTCTTCTCCAGGAGTGATGATCCTTCTTCAGATTGGCTATCGTTGGGTGGACTCCAGAGGATCTTAGAACTGATATGCTTAACAACATACTGTATATATGTACTTCATGATACTTCCCTATCTGATGAGACCTTCGAAAAACACCAGGGAACATGGACTTGCAGTCGACCCTTCGGCATATGAAGGTATTACTGAAGTGGAGGAAAATAAGATGAAAGAATGATGAATTGTGGGCCAAGTTACTGCACGATGCCAAGCAAAAAAACAGCGCTAAATTTTGGCAAACGATCCACAAGATAGAGCGACCGAACCATCCAGGAATAAGCTCCAATATAACAGAGGCCACTTGGGTAGATTATCTCTCTACCCACTTCAACAACAATAGGCAAAAGGAAGCGGAATCGAACAAGGAAACGGGTATTGTGACAACGGATAGTGAACCCCCCAAAAGAGTAGAAGTGACACAAAATCGCACTATCAAAGATCAATCGGCCAATAGTTCTAATACCCACAAACAACAGGCGATTCTCCTGGCCGCCGATTTAGATTCATTAGCCTCCATTAAAGAGGAATGGTATGCACCCACGGAAAAACAGATAAAATGTCTGATAGCCAGGGGTAGAGCTATGGGTGCCCCTGGCCCCAGTGGCATCCCTCCGATGTTGTACAAACATGACGCCAACTTCTGGAGCAAGGCTTTATTACCAGTCTTTAAGGGCATAAATTCTACAGCCACCATCCCGGAATCTTGGAAAGGATCAATTATCAGTCCTATTTTTAAACAGGGCAATAGAAACAATCCAAACAAATATTGACTATTCACCCTTATCGACGTAGATGTAAAATACTACGTAGGAACAATCTTGGATGAGTTAACTTCTTGGGCCTCAGAAAACTCCATCATTCTTACCAATCAAACTGGGTTTTGCAGTGGCCAAGGAACAACAACTAACATCTTGGCCCTAACACTGTTAATGGATGCAGCTAAGGAATCAAAAAAAACCCTCTTCCTCTGCTTTATTGACTATACAGCCACCTTCGATCATGTTGACCGAGCCAAACTCTGGGGAAAACTTGAAAGCTGGGGTTTACCTAATTCACTCTTGGATCGGCTTAAACATTTACACACAGATACCTGGATCAGGATTAAATTAGGCGCAGGGACACATATCTCAAAACGAATCATGACCTCGAAAGGCCTCAAGCAGGGGTGTGTCCTTGCACCGCTTCTTTTTAACCTGTTTTTTTTAGCTGAACTCCCAGGGGAGCTGGATAGCTGCATATCCCATGCGCCAAAATTGGGAAACAAGTTATTGTCAAACCTGCTATATGCTGATGACCGGATTTTGATTAGTCGGACTCCCATTGGTCTTCAGCATCTTTTAAATACGACAAGTAGTTTCTCACATCGGAACGCCCTCCAAATAGATCTCAAGAAAACTAAAATTATGGCAGTTAACTATCATAAAAAGAAGAATAACAGCTGGTTCCTAGATGGCCAACGTTTGGATCAGGTAACGAGTTATAAATATTTGGGAATATTAATGGACCATAAAAGCTCCTTTAAACCTCAGCTAGAGTCCATGTGGAGAAAGGGAACTACAACTTATTTAGCACTGAAGTCATTGGAGAGACGGCTTACCGACCTCACGCTTGATCCCTTCCTACAGGTTCTGCAGGCCAAACTGCTGCCAACACTAACATACGGGAGTGAGGCTCTTAAAGGCAAAGACGCAGCAGCCCTAGGCATAGTAATAGCCAATTCTTATAGAGCAATTTTCCATCTTCCAAAATATGTCTCCCCTGCTCAAATACAGCTGGAATTTGGGGTCCAAAGACAAACGGTGGAAAGAAGGAGTGATTATGTAAAAAGTTGGCATAAAATCCAAAGTGCAGAGGCAGGATCCCTTAACTCCCACCTCTGGAACGCCTTACTTCGTCAAGGAAAATGCTCAGCCAGGGATTACCTGTTTGACTCCATTGAGCTACTGGGTCTGTCTGAACTCTGGGCTGTACCAACAGATCATCTTTCCTTCAAAAAAGCAGTGAAAAAGACAACGTCCATGTTATCTGTTTTAGAAGACAAAGCAATTCTTACTAAAAAGGCACACAGCTGGAAAGTGCTCAGTGATTACGTAAGGCTCAAACCCCCAATCCTACTTGAGGGCAGGAGTCAAAATGAGAACGGAGGTAAATTTTCTAAAGCTGCGATTGGGGATAATTGCGATTAATCCCCACCTCCCACCATTGGAAAGAAGAGGAGGTACACCGACTTGCCGTCTATGCGGAAGCGGGAAGGAGGACATTATTTATGTAATCTGTAACTGTCCTAACTTAAAGGATATAAGATGCACCTTGTTACGTCCCTTTTTCAGGTATTATGGCACCCGGTCCTGCAGGCAGGTAGTGAAGCTTTGCTTCAACCCTGTTGAGGTTCAGCTTAACTGTCGGCTAACAAAATTTTTTGAGACGGTATCCAAGAGACTCAAGAATTTGTCGTTATCCGAAGTATGTTAATAATAAAAGTACAAGGGCGTCATAACTGTATATTTAAATTGAGCAGTTGTCTCTGGGGTGCAGAGCCCTGCTATGTATGTGCAACTTGACAAATAAAATTTGTTTAAAAAACAAAAAAAATAGGAGTACAAGGGCATCAGAAGGGAGTCGCAAAAAATCAAAAATGATTTTCTGATAAATGTTAGGGAAGGTGTTCCAGCTAAAATGTGAGCATATTTTCTTTAAATTCACACTATCTTCCTCAGCTATGTGAGACTAAAATCTGACATACTGAGTAAAACATGTACTCCCACAAGCAGATGCAGCATGTCACTTGAGTCCTCAGTGTTTTACTGCAACCTCCCACAGTGTCCTAATGAACAACTAGAGCGCTAAGATTCTTATTTATGACAAATGTGTGGCACATCTGAAGCCTTCTTGATTGAATCAAAGATGTTAAACTTGAAACGTTTGGCTATAAACATTATGGTTTGTGCTGTAGAAAGCAAAATTAGGACACATTTTCTATGAGTTCTCAAATATATTCTTCATTAATTTCAGTATTGCATTCTGGCATCAGCAGCAATCTGCCAGTTAACTTGCAGGTGATCAACTGCAGCTTTAACACAGTGTTCTAATGAACAACTAGAGTGCTAATATTTTACACTTATGACAAAGTGTAGGATACCTGAACCCCAGCTTGATGGAATCAAAGCTGCACAACTGAAAACATTTCCTGCAGAGGTTACTGCAGTGAATGAAGATACAAGGGAACAAACAAGTCTCCCAAGTTGGCCTCCCGAGAAAACAGAGCCAACATATAGCCCAAAAATCTCCAGAATATTACCTAGGGGCAGCAAGCCAACAATGCAGAACAAGTGAGAAAGGATGTGGCAGCACAACAAACCATGGAGGACAGGAGGAAGTGACAGTGAGAGCACACTGTACAAAGGAGGGCAAGGGGTCTGAGGTACGGATACTGTTTCGGACAGTGGAGAGCAGGAGGTAGCTGGCAGGGGCAGTAGGCCGACTACACAGGGCAGGTGATGCGATGGTGATGCACAATAGACCATGCAGGGCTAGCAGACGGCGCAGTGGCAGCACAATGAACCATAGAGGGCATGAGTGAGGGGGCAGGGGCATGCACACAGACAGTGGAAGGGATGGAGGAGGGGGGCAGGGGTAAGAAGCTTATCATTCAGGGCAGGCAGGAGTGGCAGTGAAACCATAACACACCAGGGAGGTGATGGGATAGGGGTAGTTCACGAACAACGAAGGGAAAGTCGGAGGGAGTCAGGGAGAGGGGCAGCAAGCTGACAATGTAGGGTAGGTGGGATGGGCAATGGCAGCACCATGGACCACATATGGCAGGCGGAAGGGTTAGTGGCAGCCCAACGGACTATGTTAGGCAATGGGGAGGGGGAATCATAAAGGACTATGGAGTGCAGGCGGGAGGGTGAAGGGGTTGGCCTCAGACAACTGAGAAGAGGGGGAAGGGAGCAGGGGCAGCCAGCTGACCACACAGGGTGGGCAGAAGTGGCTGGGTCAGCACAGAAAGCCATGCAGGGCAGGTGGCTCAGTGGCAGCACAACAGACCATGCAGGGCAGGAGGGAGGGGCAGCACAATGGACTTAGAAGAGCAAAAAGGACAGGATAGGAGCATGGACTAGGACAATGGAAGGCAGGGGGGAAAGAGCTGGGACAGGGGCATCAAGCTGACCAGGCTGGGCAGGCAGGAGGATCAGTGGCAGCTCAGTGAACCATGTATGGCAGGAGGGAGGGCACCTAGGTACACACATGAAGAATGGAGGTGTGGACATGCTGTTCCTCTAAAATCTTTATTCAGCAGAACTTGTTTTCACTTTTTTCACTTTTTTCCTGCTCGTCATGTGGGTGGTCATTTCTTCTCCTGATGATTGACAATTTGAGGTGCCATTCTTGCTAGGTGTGCCTTTTAGTTGTCTACGTCAGCTGTACCCCATAGCTATTTTGAAGTGCGGCGTGGACATGTAGCAAACTTGCACAGTGGGTCTACTGCTGGTGTGCTGTAGGCTAGCCTGTCTGCACCTGTCGGCGCCTGTTCCACAGTCAGCCACATTCCCTGTTCCTCTTCAGAATCAATGAGCATTGTTATATACTCCAGAGGTGATTTACTCCATGCAAAGCCCTGTAGCATGTATTGTAGCTGAATCAAGCCGGGGGAGTTTAGGAGCACACTATCTTGTGCTGTTGTGGCCTTGCACTACAGTCTGACCCTTCTCTCCTCAGGGCCTACTCCCATCACAGTGCAAAGCACACTGGGCTGAAATTCGAGAGAACTACACCTGTGCCACCTCTAAACTTTAGGACCCTTTAACAACAAAAAACTCCTTTATTGTTTAAAATTTACATGAGTTTTTGAAAATGTTGTCCATGGGATGTAATTTTTTCGGTCTCCCTCACTTGTCACACCACGCTTCTTCCACTATTTTGTGAGAACTAGAACAATTTTTTACAAAATCTTTGATATATTATTTATGGAATATATCAATACTATTATGTGTCCCTACGTATATTGAAAAACGGTCTTATACCACTGCCTTTGGCAATTACTAATCAGCATTTGCCAAATGTCTAATGATTAATACCTTTTTAAATGCAATAGCTCAGGCTGTTTCAGGACCTTTTTTGGCCTTATATGTACCATTGTTTCCTTACACCACCTCTAAACCTTAGCCACGAGTCAAGCTTTAAGTCTTGCCTGATTAATCTTTGTTCATTGGCTAAAAATACCCTGCATATTTTCCAAACTTCGATGGAGGATAATTTTGATGTCATATTGTCCGATTGTAACCCTGACATTGTCGAAGATGTGCCTCCAGTTTTTGAGATTTTCAGATAAAACAGAGAGGCAAAGGTGGGTGGGAGATCACTGTTATCTTATGCATTTATTTCAAATGCTCCACTTTAACAGTAGATAGTTTAAAGGGAGCAGAGAACCTGGGTTTTTGCATTGCCTTCTCCCAGCAAAGTCTGCTTCTTAGGAATTCTAACTGACCGTCCCCCGGGCGCTTTTTTCAGAATTTCTCCTCATGTGATGAGGCTAGTCTCCCGGTTGCTCTGAGGTACACTAAACTCACTATTTTGAGGGACTTCAGTCTACTCATGGATGCACCAACCAATGGTCTAGGACTGGTAGAATCTTGGCATTCAGTTTATTATCTCTGGACTCCATGCCTACTCATCAAGCCAGTTACTTGCGAGATTTTATTTTCTCAAACTTGGCACTCTCAGTCAAAACACCTATGGGCCTAATGGGCAGACCACTTTCTGATCCTTTTAGGTGGAACAGGAGTTATATTGCCACTGAACTGACTCCTTTGGGAAATACGGGGGCTTGAGCCTGGAATAACGCCAATCCTTCCGAGCTTGTGGAAATACTACTTGACTCGCAGCCCATCCAGGGAGTAATATGGACTTAGATTTTGAAGCTGATAATTCCTGCCTTTAGGTAGCCTGCTGCCGTTTAGCACCAGTGAAACCCTTTACCTCCTTATAATTAAGACCCTCCGCTCATTGGGTCTCGGCGGAGCTTCTAATACTTCAGAAAAATTGTACAATATGAGAGCGTAAATGGCAAATGCAGTATGACTAGTCCACTTCTGAGTCATATAAAAAAAACCTCTTAAACCCTGTCATAAGGTGATCAAGACCATGCAGTATAACTTCTATGCTGACCGAACTGCAGGCGCCAAGAATTCCCTCCACAAAATCTTCAAAATCACTAAATCTTTACTGAACCTCAGAGCAGATAGCCCTCTGGCTACCAGACAGAGCTGATAGTCTCCTGCCTCAGCAGATCCTTGTGAAAAACTGCATTTTTCGAGAAGATCCTAAATATCTAATCCAGTTTCTCAACCCTTTCCTTGCCCCTAGCTTCTGTGGGCATGGAGATTAATTCCCACCCTACCACCACTGCAGCTTGCTCTCCAAACAAAGCCAATTTTAATTGTGGTAAGCTAACCAAAACTACAGCCGGTGCCGATACCTGCTCTCAGTCTACCACTGCATCTCTTTTCTTCTTAAACAAATTTGGTCCCACCTCTTTGGAACAAGTTAAATACACGCTGGAGCAATGCAAATTGGACTCCCCGAGTGACCCTTGTCCTCCTCCTATTCTCAGCCGGGTGGCTGAAGTTATTGCCCCTATGTTTATTCAACTCTTCAATAGTTCTTCTGAGTCTGCTATGGTCCCGCTCTGTTGGAAAAAAACTAAAGTAGTTCTTCTTTTAAAAAAACCTACTGCCAACCCAACCTTCCTGTCTAACTTCCGTCTGATATCACTGCTTCCTTCTGCTGCCGAAAAATGCTTGGAAAAGTGGTCAATTCCCAGCTTTCAAATTATCTAGAAGACAACAAAATGATGCATTACACCGAACCCGGTTTGAGTCTTCATCATAGTACTGAATCAGCTCTGTTGGAGGTCATGGAGATCATTATGATCACCCAGGATAAAGGGAAAAGTGCCGCCCTGAACCTGTTTGATCTGTCTGCGGTATTTGTCACTGTGTACCATCCTCTCCTGCTGCAGTACTTGTCAGCGGTTGGTATTTGGCTGAGCCACCTGTAGCTTCTTAAGGCCTTTACTTGAGGACAGGGAGCAAAAAATCTGGCTACCTCCATTCACGTCATCTCACAAAAGGCTGGCCTATGGGGTGCCATAGGACTCCTCACTAAGCCCTACTTTGTTTAACATTTATATGGCCCCCTTAACTAATCTACTACAATCCTATGGCCTAAAAACTATTTCATATGCAGATGACACACAACTGATCACCCCTATGAATCCTTCTTCATTGGCTACTGCCTCTTGCCTGAGTGACATATTTCACTGGCTGTGGGAGAGTCCCTTGCGATGCAACACGGAAAAAAATGAAATCCTGTTGTTTGGGCAGCTCAGTGGGTACTGGCTGTATGATTGCTGGCCTTTTAATCTTCCTCCCAGTCACCAGCCTTCCTGCATAGATAAAATACTGGGTGTTAAGTTGGACGCTAAACTGTCTTTCGGACACCAGATCTAGATTGTTGCTGCAACATGTTTCGCTTTACTCCTTTCTATTAAAATTTTCTTGAATCTTCTACCTCTTACTTCACATAAGACTGTAGTCCAAGGACTCATAATCTCAAGGCTGGACTATGCAAATGTTCAGTACTTTGTCCTCCCTGTCACATCAATTTAATAAGCTTCCAGTGGTCCAGAACGCGACAACCCGCCTCACTTTGGGCCATATTAAATGTGAACATTTATCCCAACATCTTGCCAGCCTGCACTGGCCTCGTATTAGGAAAAGGATCCTTTTTAAAGTCCTTACCATTATGCTTCGGGCCTTTTGTATGTGTGGTCCACAGTATCTCTCCAATAGGATCACGCCCTGTCATCCCTCATGTTTCCTCTGTTCTGCCTTGCTGGTTTTCGTTCCTAGGATATGTTGTGCTAGGATTGGAGGCCACTCCTTTAAGGTCCTCACCAGCACTGAATGGAACCAACTTCTTTATATTCTGTGTACCACTCATCACAAATATCTTTTAGGAAAGCTTTAAAAGTTCACCTGTTATCTACTTGCTGATTTGCCAATCTTGTATGTTTTGCTTTGCTTCCAACACTTGGACACTCTGTGCAGTACCTGTGTGGAGTAGAAAACCACTTATTCATTGGATGGAGAAGGTGCCATGTTACATACAATTCAATTGATATAAAGACCATCAATGAAGAATAAAAGAGAATAGTGACAAGATCAAAGAAATGCTAAGTCCCAAGTGTGCAGCAAAATCAGTAAGAAATCAGACCGCATCTCTGGTAGGGACCCAAAAAGATCTGGCTCACTGCCAAATTCAAGGGTTTATCTAGAACATTTCTCTATATAGGAGCATTAACATTCTTAACTCACAGGGGTGTGAGTAGAGACGTACATTTTCAACACATCAGAATACAACTTTAAAATAGTCATATAGCCCTATCACATATGCACTAACTCACAGCATATATATTAATCCAGAGGTTCTGACCTAGTGTCATTTGGAGGTGTCAAAACAAACTAGATGCATAAGCAGCTGTGCACCATTGTGAATGAATATAATACAATGTACAAGAGAAACAGAACAATTGCACAAAGTAACACAATAATTACAGGGGTTAGATTAGCCCTTAGCATGCCCCACTGAAGAGGTCAAACTATTCAACAACCTTACTAAAACCCTTTCCACTCTCACAAACCCTTGAACCCACTGATTCCCATAAGCCAATCTCTTCAAAAACTTTGACTTCATGAGAAATGTTAGTGATGTTAGTTACATATGGCTCAATAAGCTTCCTGTTATTTGGGATGAGGGTGCAGGTCTCTCTCATCTTCAAAAACCTGCAAACTGCATTCCTTTGCAGCAAGGATATTTAGAGCTAGGCGATGTTGCCAAATCATTGCCTGCATAGCAATTAACTCATTCTTTATCGGGGTTAATGCACCAGCCGTGGTAGAAGCAAGGTGATCCACGCGCGTAAATAATTTTCCAATTATCACAGCCATTCCCAAAGATGGAAGCATAGACCTAATACGTCTCATTGACTTGGCAAAACCGAGGGGATACCAAAGCAAAGTAGCAGGTTCCCACCCACTTATGAGGCAGGTTAAAATAAGCAGTTGTTTCACACCTATTAGCTACCTCTACGGATTGGCTCTCCACCAACCAAAAATTCCCCAACATTGGCTGTGTTATAGTGTTTTTTTTTTTTTTTTTTACTTAAAGCCATGTTACAAAGCAGCTCCTGCTGTTGTGCAACATGTAAACAAACATTGACAAAATCAACAGATCTCTCATAGGTGATACCTTTTAGCTTTGCCAGTGCTTCGTGTAGATCCAGGCCATTTGCCAGGCTAGTCTAGTTGGGTAGATCCTAGATCGCCTTGCAGCTAAACTAGGGAGCATAAACGCTCTTTCCGCAGGGAACCACTGCTCCTTCCAAAGGCTTCCGAAGACCTTACTGTTTTCTACCCCTAATGCTCATGATTCTGCCTTCCTGCTGGCATTCACACCTTTCCCTGCCACTGGGATGCTTTCCGAAGTCACACTCTACCAGTCTCACATCATTGATTCAATGTAATGATGCATGTCAGTTTAATAGGTGTTGCTTCATCGATGAATAAGAAGTGCGTGATCTAACCAATAGGGGTGTTTGTTAGACATGCTATTTATAACTTTCAGTGGTAGGTGACTGCAGCAGGAGGTAACTTGATAAGATCTCCAGTCTAAATTGAACACACAGATTCAATGAACTAAAAGGTCGGATCGAATCTTTCCAGTCCACGTGTTATCATTAGTATACATGGCAGCAGACTTTTCACAGACCAGGGAGCTCCACTAATCTCCAGTATCCATCCTTTAAGGTTCTTCGGCCAACCTTGATTTTCAAATCTGATTGTGACCAATATACTTTCAGGTCAAAGTCAGCATGAAGGAGCCAGGGGCAAGAGTGCATACTTAGTAATCCCACAACCTCCTCAACCAAAATGAGAGTCTGACAAATGCCCTGTCTGAAGGTGTACAGATTTGAGGGATGCCTCATGGCACCTACATTTAAGATTTAATAATATTTCTTTTTGTAAACCATTGGCAAAGCCAACAGATTTGGTGCTAATTGCTATCCTTTTGGCTTTGTTAATGCTTAATTTGTTTTGTAGTGAATTTTGTAAATCTTTATTGTTGGGGGGAGCTGCGAGGCCTTCGCTGTATTAAAAAAAAAAACATTGACTAAAAGCAAAAATGTTTTATTATTCTTAAAAAGCACACCTTTGTGTGCTGAAGTGCTCTTTGTGAAAGCGGAGAATGCCGTCACTCACGGTGAAGTTGGTCACTGGCTAAAGTGGGCTGACCCCTTGCCTTATGCTGTATGCTGCACTGGGCGAAAAAATAGACCAGCAAAGGAAGAGGGCTCGCTGAAAGCCCCATAAGTAGGTATATTATATATGGAATTTAAGTAAATTCAAAAGGTGTTGACTAAGACCAGATCCAAAAATGAGATGATCTGTATGTGTGCTTTGTGGATGGTCAGTAGCTGTTTGAGTGCCGTGCCGGCAGACCTGGTAACTTTTCTTGTGTGGGTAATCCGAATCACAAAAAGTACTCTGCAGTGGTTTTATATGTTGCTTGCCAACAGATACGGGCAAGTGGCAAAGTGATACTCCTTTCGACATGGGTGGCTAAGACACTTATGATGGCTGGTGGTAGCTTAATGCAGTAGTGTACTGTGCCATGACCGGACCCGCAGATTATACCGGATTGTTTGTGGAGCGTGCATGAGAATTCTTGGCAACATGAGATTTGTGTACCCTGGGCTGGGGTCCTCTTTGTGTGTGGTAGCCTGTAAGGTTGTAGGGAGTTTCATTTGGTTTTAGGGGTGGGGTAGTCAGTGCTGCAGTCTTTTGCCTTACTGCTTGCCCCCTGTGCTGCTCCTATGATTCTCCCCTTCCTGTAGAATTCCTTGTGAAACCAAGTGCCCCTGTCTGGTTTGAAGCATTCTCTAAGAGATAAGAGCGGGAAGCATCCATTGTTGTCCTGGCTTGGAGCGAGGCAATTCTGTTTCTTGCTTGTCAAGAGTAACACTGGAGCCATTGCACAGATTACGGGTGGCAGCTCCCCTGTGGCACGTTGCTGTGAAACTGTGGTCCATCTCCTAAGGAAATGTGCTTTGCCAGGGTTGGACTCCCCTCTAGTGCATTTGGGTCTAGCTTTGGATCTGAGTGGACAGTTGATTGGATGCTAACACTGCATATAATGTCACCTTCTTTCCACATCCAGGCTTCATCTTTTACTGGGAAATCTGCACTGTCTCCATTTCAGGGATTCAAACTATACCCCCATGGCTGAAGAAAACCCTTGGATACTGCTGAAGAAGACAAGCTGGTGGGTTGCCCTGCAAGTGGGGGACCTTTCCACGAGGAGGAGGGATAGGCTAAGCCTTCTGAAATTGGGAGACCTCCGTTTTGAGAGGCCTATGGGGCTTTGGGGGGGGGGGGGGGGGCGGCCGACAGGCAGGGAGGCTCGCACCCCTGGGGCTTTTGGGCTGGGTGGTGCGGTGGCTTGGGCTTTCTTTGGGCTGGGGGTACATATGCGGCCAATTTCGGGAGCCGTGTCACCATTTTGGAAGGTGACCCGGCTACCGTTTTACCGCAGCGTAGGGATAGTTTTATTGCAGCGCAGAAAAACCTTTGGCAGTATTTGCTGCTTTTAGTTAGTGTGGAGTGGAGTGGAGGCATTCAAGAATGGCATGCAATGAAGTGCGTGCAAGAGGCCATGAGGCTCCTGGCGGAGGCAGGCTGCATGGACTACGTTCGAGGCCCAGAAGAAAACTCGGTCTGGCAGCCGCGTCACACGGTGGGGGGCATGGCTGCCTCAATCCTGGTGTGTTCGCTGCAGATGGGGCAACCAAAAAACGAAAGAATTCGGAGGAACGTGGGGGGGCCGCAGAGCTAGGCGGCCCCCGCGAAGCGGGGAAAAAGGGAGAGGAGCGCCATGAGGCGCCCACCCCTGGCATTTGTGATTGGAAAAGGGGGTGTGGTGCGCAAAATGCGCTATGAGGGCCCGCGGCGGTGTGCGCCGCGGGTGCCACTTGTGAGCATGAAACTGCCTGTGGCCATAGAAGTTTGTGTGGGAAGACACAGAGGGACCTGCAGGCAGTTACTGGGATGGGGGAGGGTGGGCTGGTGAAGAGCAAGGTTAGGAGCAAGTGGGAGGATGCAAGGGAGTGGGAGGGTGGGAGCCACTGGAGGTCAGTGGGGGGGAAGGAAGGAGAGGAGGGGGTCAAGGGAGGAAGCGATGGTGGCACTGGACATTAGAGGGTGGTTAGACCGGGCCCCCTGGGGGGTGGGGGACAAGTGGCCAGTGGTGGTGGGATGGGTGCAAGGGGCTCCGGTGGGGGAGTGGAAGATGCCATGGAGTTCAGTCTTGCGGGGAGAAGGCACGCTTTGTTGCTAGAATGGAGCGAAGGGGAACAGGAGTTGGGAGAGATCCCCTTCGGCCCGGATATACGAGCGTAAAGGGGACAGGAAAGGGGTGGGCCTGGCAAAAAGGGGGGGGGGGTCACCCAGCGGGCCTAGGCAGAGGTGGAGGGGGTGCGGGACCGCGGGTGTTTGCACAGGCACCCTCCAGTGCCTCGGGTATGGGGGTTATTGGCAGTGGTGCCCGGATCTGCGGCAGGTAGGGACAGATAGGAACACTAACCACAGCATGCTGGATCTTTCATTTTCTTTGCAGGTGCAGCGAGTACGGGACGCATTTACTGAGGGCCAGTCGCATGCGGCTACCGGGAGGAAGTGAAGGCAGGGTCCATGGCGGCCAGCTGGAGCACGTCGAGGGACCATAGTGGCAAAGACGACTGGAGGTCTGAAAGGGTCACGGCTGGGCGACAGCCCAGTGGGGCAGAGGTGCCCACTAGGGCAGCGGTGACCATGAGTAGGCAAAATGGGAAGGCTGAGGAGGGGAGCAGTGTAAGAAAACTTGTCTCAGACAGGGTGGTACACGGCGAAATGGTCACGTGTGGGCGACAGCCCGGAAGGGCAGAGGCGCCCTCCATTGCGGCGGTGACAGAGTACGGGCGAAGCAGGAAAGCCGAGGCCACGATAGACAGATTATTGCAAGAGGAAAGGCACACATGGGTAACAAGGGTAGAAGAGGAGGGGGAGTGGGTGGACATCCCATTAGATTATGACGAGGATAGCTTGGAGGAGGGAGAGATAGTGGACGAAGAAAGGGGGGGACAAGTAATTTTGTTCCTAGTGTGTTACAGGAAGCGGGACGCGATGTGGAGTGCATGTCTATGCCTCAGATGACTCAACCCTCTGCGACACTGGTTAGGAGGTTGGATCCGGTGAGGACACCGACCTTGACGCCAGGTAAGAAAGGTGGGTGGGGTAGTGCAGCTAGTCCAAAACGCAGGGTTTCCACTGGAACAGATGCCAGAGGTTGACGACGGGGACAGCGGGATAAAAGTATGCAAGGGAAGATACGTTAGGGACACAGGAGTGGGTACGGAAGGGCAGAAGACAAGAAAGGAAGCAGAGACGGGTAAGACAGGGGAGACGATGGACGACAAGGCACAAAAGGACTCGGATGCCACAAAAGTTTTAGGGGAAGACAAAGGCAAAGGGGGGTCAGGGCAGTTGACGGAGGGCAAAGAGAGTAAGGAGGTCAGACTGCCAAAACTGCCTTACATGGGAGTGACAAAGCCATTGGGAGCACACCTCATGTTAGCCATGAAGGAAAAAATATGGAAGGGTGAGTATGTAGACATGCTGAAGCTTCTGCATAGGAAATTGCGATTCAAGTGGGGTCGAAAGAGGAGGAGCTGGAGTTATCCCGGCGACCCAGGGTCCCCATGACTATAGAGAACTGGACGGCAGCCTTTTTAATTTTCGCAAGTTTGTACTGTGAGAAGTACCCAGATAGGTCTGTGGCTTTGTTTAAATACATGGATGTAGTTAGGAGTTCACATCTGACGTACGGGGGTTACGCGTGGTCACACTATGATGAAGAGTTCCGTGCCAGACTAGCTTGGGACCCCGAGGCAAACTGGGGGGAGATTGACTCAGATCTGTACCAGCAGACGATGGGGGCAGTAAAGTTCAGGAAGACAACGTACATGGCCAGTTTGTTGCCGTTAGTCTATCGCCCCTTTCAAAACCGTCCCACCCAGGGGGGGTGGGATACACTCCGAAACCTGCAGGGGGAGGTCAAGGGGCCTGTTGGGACTATAACAAAGGCACTTGTGCCCGGGACTACTGCAGAATTGGGCACATGTGCTCAAAATGCTCTGGAAGACACCCTCTGGTATAGTGCTTCGGGCCAGGGTACGCAGGACAGGGTCAGGCCGGGGGGGGCAAGGGCTGCAGCATCAGAATGCCAATAGTGGACAGCAGGGGATGGGAGGCAGGGGAGGACGAGGGTCGCAGGGTTATATGGACAAAGGCTTATACACTCATTAAGCTGGATTGCTTAGAGGCCTGGCTCTCACATTACTCATACAAGCAGGATGCGCGAATTCAGAGAGGGCTTTAAATTTGGGTACAATGAACCGAGGTTGGCCTGATGGGCGGAGAACTTGAAATCAGTGGCATCTCACAAAACAGTCGTTTGGGAGAAATTGCAAACAGAGGTACAGTAAGGGCGCATGGAGGGGCCATTTGCAGTTAGCCCGATAAAGGATTTGTTTATTTCTCCAGTCGGGGTGGTTCCAAAAAAGAAGAGAGGACAGTATTGTCTAAACCAGCACTTGTCATGGCTACAAGGGGTGTCAGTTAACGATTTTATTCCTTATGACTTGACGTCAGTCTCGTACTCTTCGGTGGACGTAGTCAGGGCCCTGGTGGAAAGGGTAGGAAAAGGGGCCGAGATGGCAAAATGTGACATTAAGGCCGCTTTCCGGCTCTTGTCAGTACACCCGGAGGACTTATAGTTGCTGGGCATTCAAGTGGATGGCAACATCTTTGTGGATAAGGCTTTACCCATGGGATGCTCAATATCATGTGTGCTGTTTGAGAAGTTCAGTTCATTCTTGCAGTGGGTTTTCTCTTGGAAAACGGGGAAGGATACGGTGACACACTACCTTGACGACTTCTTGGTGGGATGGCCTGGTTTGATGGACTGCCAGCAGCAGCTGGACAGTTTCCAGAAGCTCATGGGGACACTGGATGTCCCCTTAGCACCAGAGAAGACACAAGGTCCAAACAAGGTGTTGTCATTTCTGGGGATCCAACTGGATTCCGTGGCCATGGAGGCCAGGTTGCCGGACGATAAAAAACTGCACATGAGGATGATGACATGCTGGCCAGAAAGAAAGTGACAGTAAGGATGGTGCAAGTGTTACTGGGGCATTCGAATTTTGCATGCTGGGAAGTGAGAGCGGGACGGAAGTTTTGCAGGAGACTAAGCAGGTCACTGGCAGTCCTCACGCTACCACACCACCACATGCGTTTGTCGGCAGGGACGAAGGAAGACCTAAGAATGTGGTGCAGGTTTTTGGAGGAATTCAATGGGATTCCCATGTCAGCGCCAGAAGAGTGGGATTGGGATGCGCATATATTCTCTGACGCCACAGGCGCGGGGGGTTCGGTTTGTACTGGTAGGGAAAATGGTGTGCCGAAGAGTGGCCACCCCAGTGGAAAAATGGGGGCAGGAGCATTGCTTTCCTTGAATTGTTTCCACTAGTAGTCGCGGTCACCCTGTGGGGGCAGAGGCTAGCGCACAAAAGGGTCACTTTCGGGGTAGACAACATGGCAGTGGTGCAGGTGGTCAAGAGGCAGTCCGCAAGGGATGAGCAGGTCTTAAAGTTATTGCGCGTATTCATGTGGAGTTGCTTGCAGTACGACATTCAGTTCAGGGCAAAGCACGTCCCGGGTGTAGAAAATGACATTGCGGATGCTTTGTCTCGTTTGCAGTGGGAGAGGTTCCATGGGCTGGCCACGGAGGCGGAAACTCACAAGACACCGGTGAGCGATGGGATGTGGTCCGTAGGAGAAAAAGGATGCTGCAACTGGTGGTAGGGTCGTTAGCACTTTCCACGAGGAAGGCTTAATGACTCGTGTGGAAGAATTTCTGCAGGGAGGTGCGAAGAGGAGGCGTGGGACATGGGCCAGGGAAGAGGGCGTCGTTCAGTTAATTTTGGACTTGATTGAGAAGGGTTTGTCAAAGGTTACCATAGCGGCAAAGCTGGAAGGGATAGCCTTCAAGCGCAAGTTAGTGTGGGGATATGCCCCAACAGCAGGCGAGCTGGGGGAAGAGGTTGCCAGAGGGTTGGGCCAGGGAGACGGGTAGAGGACAGCGGGTTAGGTTACCGGTGAATAATGTGCTGTTGGGCAGAATGATAGCGGTGTTGCCAAAGGTATGCTGCAGCTGGCAGGAGGCGATATTGTTTGCGGCATTAATGTCTTGGCTATACTGGGCAGCATTCCGGGTTTCGGAACTGTTGGGAAGGAAGGGGGTTCCAGGGCTGCAATGGAGGGAAGTACAAGGATGCGAAATAGGAAGTGATGCAGTCTCCATCTTCCTCAGGTGATCGAAAACAGATCAAAGGGGGATGAGGAGGTCAGTGGCGCTGTGGGCTAGGGAGAATCCCATGATCTGAATGGTAAGATGGGGGTGCCTTTTGCGGGAAGGTACAAGGAGGGAAGTGAGGCAAGTTTTCTACAGGTTATCGGGCGGGAAGTCATGGCGGCACAGCTTCTATGGGTCATGCGGTGGGTATTAAAATTAGTGGGGGAGGTGCCTGAGGCGTTTGGCACTCATTCCTTCAGGATTGGGGTGACTTCTGAGGCGGCAAAGTTGGGGTGGGGCTCAGAGAGGTTGAAGCAACTGGGACATTGGTCATCAGATTGTTATAAACGCTATATCAAAGCAGGGGGGAGCTGGGAGGAAGAGGGTTATGTAAATTTTTCTCATGCATGTGTCTTTGCAGGTGCAGTAGCTGGGACCGGGTCAGAGGCACGCGCTATCTGGATTGTCGGGCATTCTTTTGTGAAATGGGCGGAAAGACACGAACGGAACAAAGGAAAAGGAGTAAACCTGGGATTGGACCCGGGATTGTTTAAAGTCAGTTGGCATGGAACAGGGGGCATGCATTGGCACAAGCTTTTCCCCCTTAAATAAGTTACTGCGTCGTCATGTTTGCCCAGATGTACTGTTACTTCACTTGGGGGAGAATGTTTTAGTCGTTTGTAAATGGTTGTCTCTGTTGAAGCAGATGAAGAGGTATTTGAGGGAGCTCAAGAAGCAATGGTCTGGGTGCTTTGTAGTGAGGAATGAGTTTATTCCCAGGAAGCATTGGAGGGGGGCCGAGAAGGCCTGTTGCCATTGAGAAGGCCAGGAAGAAGGTAAACAGAGAGATGAGGGTGTTTTGCAGAGAGGCAGGTTTTGGCAGGGTGGAGCATCCAGAGTTAAAGTATGCGGCGGTGGATCACCTGGTGCCGAAATATTTGGCAAAAAATGTTTTCAGGGATGATGGGGTGTATTTCTCTCGCTTCGGGATGGAGTTATATTTGATTCAGATAAAAGAAGTTTTAGATTCAGCCATGGACCTCTGGCGTTATTCTAGAAAAGGCCTAGAGGTTGGGGGGTCAGAAAAGTCATAAGGACTATTTTGAGTGGCGTCGGTTAGCTATTTTTGCCCCGTTTTTACTGTTTCTGTTCATGGTTGGGGACAAGCAGATAAGGAGGTTTGTAGATAGATCTTTAGACAGGTAGATAAGAGGTTGCAGGGTTTATTTAAAGGGTTAACAGTTAGTGATCGAGTAGAGAGATTTTTAGACAGGTTGAGAAGAGGTTACAAGGTTTTAAAGGGGCAAAAGTTATTGATCAAGTTGGGGTCTGTTAAATAAATTGCAATTGTGTTTGGGGAAACCTTAGGGGTGAGGGGAGGAGGATACGTAGATGAAGTTTGTATAGTTAGGTATAGTTTTGTGAGGCAAAGGCCAAGGTTATGTTTTGTAAGGTGCACCTGTCTTCAATAAAGCGGCCTTTTCCACACATATGGAGAGTCAATTCTGGTTTGTTCCGCATACTGCAGCCCAATGTCTCTTTAAGGCCCTTGCACCTGTGCACTGCAGTAATGCACGGCCTATCGTCGAGTGATTCCAATGTCCATGGGAGGCCTGCACGCTTATGATCTCATTGCTGTGCGCCCTTCCTTCAAGTTACACTGATCCCTGTGTAAGGCACGTGTGCATAGCAGTGGTTGAAGTAGGCGGGCTCTATTGGGGAAAGACAAACCCAATCTGTTTCAATTTTCCACTCACCGTTCCCCTACTTCTTGTTGCTACACCCCCACATTCGCTGACTTCACCCCCATTACACTCATTATAGTTCCCATAGTTTTTTATGTACTTTATTACTGCCAAAGCTACCTTGTCCTTCAGACGACATTGAGGCTCACGTGAGAACCAAGTATTGTACCCTCACTTCTGAAGGTCTCACTTAGTGCCAGAGCTCCACCTAGCACTGCTGCAAACAAACTTGCTGTTTGTGTTAATGGCTACTACTCCCCCATCAGCCACCATTGGCCAGGCCGTCCCTGAATGTGGCTCGTGTGAACTCGTCTAAGAGATGACGCCTATTAGTGCTAGGATCAATCTTGCTCTTGGGTTCCCTGAGGGCTCATAGATGTAAGGCACTGAGAAAATACAGACTGACTTGAGCAAGCGTGCTGCTCGCCAAAAAAAGCGCTTCAACACCCCATTAGGGGTAACAAGCGCTATATAAATGCAATTTTCTCCCCTCTTACATCCCTCCGCTAACCTTCGCAATCCAAATAACTGACTAATATCCACAACACAAAGTACTTTCATATTTCACTATACTAATTCAACACTAATCCTTCATGGGTTCCGGAGTAGCGTGCTACTTGCCGAAAAAGCACTTTGACGCCTCGTCAGGGGTAGTAAGCACTATATAAATGCAATTACAATACAATACAATACAATACAATGCTTAGACTTTATATGTACTGTGAGTGATAACTGTTCTACCCAACCCGTCCTCCAAAAGGTACTTGGTAAATCCAGTGAGCTTGCCGTAGTAATTAATTAATTCAGTTCCGAACACAGGAAGTATTTCGCACAAGGATGACCTTACTGCCCTTGAATCACACCGACACTGGAGAACTGGCCTGTCCATTACTCTGTCACGCCTCTACGTCAGTTTCACGTGAACTTGGTTACTTTGACATTGCACAGGGGAACCTTGTTGTATAGTCAGTGCACATTACATTATTTGGATTCCTTAACATATAATCATAATAATTAGGTCACAATACATCACATTGAAATTACAGAGGATCGGCGGTTTCTGCGGAGTTCTTTATTTATTTGTTAAGGAGGTTTGCAAAGTTCTGTTCGTCTCCTTTTGGTTACTTCCGAGCACAGACAGAAAGTACAAAGAAACCCAGTTTGATGGTTTGAGGGAAATCTAGCAGTCCTGATGGGTCGGTAGATAGCAGAGTCTGACATTCCTCTATTATGAACTAGTTCATAATTTCCCTCTCACTGTGTAGTTGGAGTCAGAAAAGGTGCTCCAATGCTTATATGTTTTTATGTGTTAGGGATGTTCTCGAGCCGTAGGTCAGTAAACTAGGACAACTAGCTGGTTTGGTCAGTTGGCGCAGAGTGGTTGTGGCATTTTGTGGCGATTCATTTAATTTTGTAGACGAGGCACTGAGTTTTGAAGGTGATGCTAGCTTGAACAGGGAGTTTGTGAAGCGATAAGAGTTACGGCATTACCGATTGAAGTTATCTGATAGGGACATCAAGCCATAGATTCCTTACCGTATAAAATTCCAGGCGTTAGTCTGGATCTGGAAGACTTTTGCTCAAGCAATACCCATGCGCGTCAGTAGGTGGCATCGGTTGGCTCCATGTGGCATCATCTGCCCCGGAAGTGACGTCTGCGTCACCAATATAGGCACCACCTTGGTGCGCTGGAGTCAGTTCTTTGCTTTAAGTGCCAGCTACCGCAGATCCGTGAAGAGGGCTACCCTTTTGTCAAGGATTTTGGTGTGTATGTTTTTCCTCAATGACGAAGAAGACTTCTGGATTCAAATCGTGCGGCGCCTGCCATCGTGCCTTGTCGGTGACGGATGTACATTTAATTTGACTCTGGTGCCTGGAGTGCGACCATGACTCTAAGCTGTGCTCCGAGCGGTCCCTAAAGCTGCTTGTGGCCACACGTTCGACTCCATGCCGTTCGCCCTGGAGGTCTTGTTCCCAGTCCCGGTCAAGAGGAAGAACTGGGCATCTCTCTGGGACTCCTAACTCATCGTCCTCCCACTTGAAGTCGTCGGGTTGGTCAGATAAGAGGCATAAGAAACACAAGAAATCAAAGCACGCTTCAACTTCTCCCATACATCATCTGACGTGACGGAGGAGTCTCAACGTTCTAGGCCTCCTGCCGAACCAGCGCCTGAATCGGCTACACGCTTCCTGCCTTTCCAGGAGCCGGAGCAATACCTACCCAGCTTAAAGAATTCTATGGCCCCATATACCTTATATTTGGGCAACCTGACCCTCCCGGCGCACCTTTGGTCCCTGTAGGCTCAGAGGCGCCTCCATCATGTTCCGCGCAAGCAGCTTCGGTCCAGACGCCCCCAATGGATCCGGACTGGCGCCGTGCCCCAATGACCTTCCCGGCCCCCGTGTGAGACTCCCGATGCCTCACAAGGTGCATTC
This sequence comes from Triturus cristatus, assembly GCF_964204655.1. Taxonomy (NCBI): domain Eukaryota; kingdom Metazoa; phylum Chordata; class Amphibia; order Caudata; family Salamandridae; genus Triturus; species Triturus cristatus. The sequence goes on along the minus strand of NC_140585.1, from coordinate 1,204,580,228 downwards.
CCATATGCACCCCGGATAGGGAATCCAAGAGGCTGGATAGTTGAGGCAAGAATATTTTTTCCTCCGCCAGCCTTGCATTGCAGTCAGTGAACATGGCATGCCTATTGAGCTGTTACACGTACTTCTTGTGGGAAAAGGTTGCGCAAGTACTGCCACAGGTCCCGGATTAGGCCCTAACCATTCTCTCCCAGGCGGTATCAGACGGGAGAGATGCGGCAAAGTGAACAATTCATTGTGGGCTTGATGCAACCGACCCACCGGGCAGAGCAATATCATAGATGGTGACTGTTCGACGCAAAGCCTTGCTCTGAACTTCTGGCTTTTCTGGGGATGTCCAGGCTTCCCTTATGGACATACCCTTTGATGGCACCCATCTCTTCAGAGATCAGTCAGACATGGCCCTGGAGCCCTTAAGGACTCGTGGGCTACGGCCAAGTCTTTGTGCCTTTCAGTGACCACGTGTCTGCTTTTTGACCCTTTTGTGGCCACAGAAGGGGCTTTCAGCCGTGCCAACCATATCCCAGCAACAAGACCGCACAAGTTCAGCAACCTCTGCGCGTCCATGGGCACGGCTCCTTTTGACCCAGTTAGTCAGGCAGTCATAGGTCCAGTCAGTCCACTCCTCCCCCTGCAGCCTCTAAACCTTCCTAGTCCGGCCCTCCAAAATCATGGGCGGCTGGTTGGTGGCAGGATCAGCCATCACTTTTACCACAGGCAAAACATCACATCGGACAAGTGGGTTCTTGATGTAGTCCGAAGGGGCTACTCTCTCCCCTTCTAGACTACCCTTCCCTCCATGCCTCCGACTTACAACCGGCTGACAGAGGACCACCTGATCTTGCTTCAGGAGGAAGTCAGGACTCTCTTGGCCAAGGGATCCATAGAGAGAGTTCCGGCGCCAGATGTAGGCAGTGGTTGCTATTCCCGCTACCTTTGGGGCCCGGAGAAGGACAAGGGCCTTTGTCCTATTCTAGATCATGCAAGCCATCAACTACTTCCTCATAAAGGAAAAGTTCAAAATACTCACACTTCAGGTCTCATCTGCCATAAACGCCGAAGACTTGATGGTAGTGTTGGACTTGCAGGACGCCTATTTTCACAATCTTGCCCTGCCTGCCCATCAGTGCTACATGCAGTTCATGTTAGGCCACAAGCACTTTCAGTTCACAGTGCAGCCCTTTGGTCTTACCAGCGCCCCTCGGGTGTTCACCAAGGTGATGGCAGTGGCCGCAGCTCATCTGCACAGATCTGGGTTGGCAGTCTTCCCGTCTCGACGACTGGCTGTCCCACCTCCAGACTACGGCGAATCTCCTGCTTTCGCTAAGGTTCACTATCAACATGCTGAAGTCACACCTAACTCCTGCTCAGACGCTCCCTTTAATCAGAGCTGTTTTGAATACCCTGCATTTTCCCGCCTAGCCTCCCGAGTGGCAAGTCCAGGATAATCAGGCCATGATACTGATGTTTCAACCTCTATCCTGGATTTCGTTGAGACTGACTCTGAGGCTGCTGGGCCTTATGCCCTACATCAACATGCTACTGATACATGCCAGGTGGCATATGCGGGCTCTGCAGTGGGACCTGAATTGCCAGTGGGCGCAGCATCACGGGAATCTCTCTGGCAGATCTCGGAGGGAACTGCACAGGATCTGCAGTGGTGGCTGACCATTCACGATTGGGTCAGAGGCAGACCCCTCTACCTTCCCCAACCAGATCACAGTAGTGACAGATGCATCACTCCTGGGATGGGGCCATCATCTAGGAGAGGTGGAGATCAGAGGACTCTGGTTTCTGGTGGAATATGAACTCCACATCAATTTGCTAGAGCTCTGAGTGATTCACTTGGCATTGAAAGCTTTTGTCTCTTCCATGGAGGTAAAGATGGTTCAGGTGTTCATGGACAACACCACCGACATGTGGTACTGCAACAAACTGGGCGGGGTGGGGTCCTGGACCCTTTGTCAAGAGGCTCTGCATCTCTGGACATGGCTGGAACAGCAGGGCATATCCCTGGTGGTTCAACACTTGAGAAGATCCCTGAATGCCAGGGCGGACAAGCTCAGTTGTCGATGCCTAGCGGATCATGAATGGCATCGCAATCCGGGCGTGGCGTAAGGTCTCTTTCAGAAGAGGGGAGAACCTTGGTCTGATCTGCTCGCCTCTGCTGAGAACGTGTAATATCAGTAGTTTTGCGCGGTGGAGTTTCCAAGGCGGCACTCGCTCAGTGACACTTTCTTCTTGAGTGGAGCTCAGGCCTCCTGCACGCCTTTCCACCAATACCACTCTTGTCCAGAGTGCTCAAGAAGATCAAGAGCGACCGGCTCAAGTCATTCTTGTGGCTCCGAACTGGGCATGCGGAGTCTGGTATCCTGAGCTTCTCCAACAAAACCATTGATCCTCCGATCAGGCTGGCCCTTCAGGAGGATCTTCTGTCTCAGCAGCAAGGGACAGTCTGCCACCCGAACCTGTCAACTCTACGCCTTCTTGCGTGGAGATTGCGCAGCAGCAGTTGACAGCATTCAACTTTCCTCCCGAAGTCTGTGATGTGATTTTGACAGCAAGGCACCACTCTACCAAGACCATGTACACCTGACGGTGGTAGAAATTTGTAAAATACTGTACAGAAAGGTCTATTGATCCTCTTTCTGCTTCCCTCTCTCAAGTCCTTCTCTTTATTGTGATCCTTGCCTAGCAGGACTATCCTCTGGGAATTCTTTAAAGGGTTTCTTTTGGCCTTGTCTGCCTTCATGAGGCTGCCAGACCAACCCTCTTTATTTAAATCACCCACTGTAAACAGATTTCCTTAGAGGCTTGTGCATATGTTCCCACCTGCCCCTTTTATCATGCCTCAGTGGACCTTATTGTGGTTCTAACCTTCCTGAGCTCCGTTCGAATCTCTGCACAGCTCCCACTTTGGGCTACTTTCCATCAAAACAGCCGTTTTAGTGGCAATAACTTCTGCCAGGAGGGTGCGCGAATTACACGCCCTGTCATCCAAGCCTCCTTATCTGACCATCTTCCCTGATAAGTTAGTGCTTCGCACTAGGGCCTCTTTCTTATGAAAGTGGTAACACCATTCCACGTGGGGCATTCAGTCACCTTTCCCACTTTCTATGCTCCTCTGCACCCTCTAAAGAGGAGGAGCGACTCCACAGTCTGGACCTAAAAAGAGCATTGTCATTCTACGTTGACCGCACTAAAGAGATCCGGGTGTACGACCAACTTTTCATGAGATTTGTTGGATCAAAGAAAGGTTGTGTGGTGCAGAAGAGGACTCTCTCTCAACGGGTCATCCTCTGCATCAAAATTTGCTACGCTCTGGCCAAGGAACAGCCTCCTGAGGGCTTAGAAGCTCATTCGACCAGAGCTAAAGCTGCGACCACAGTATTGCAAAGTGGTGTTCCAGTTCTTGACATTTGTCAGGCAGTAACATGGGCATCACTGCACACATTTACTAAGCACTACTGCCAAGACAGTCAGGTCCACAGGGATGGCCTTTTTGTCCGCTCTGTCCTGCAGGACTTCCTGGTCTAAACTTGTCTGCAGTCTCTCCTCCGGGGATAGTATTGCTTGGGTATCTATTCTAAGGTAGGTAATCTGCGGCTAGATGTCTCTATCAGATGGCCAAGTTACTTATTTAGATAATGCCTTATCTGGTAGAGATATATTCTAGCTGCAGATTCCTTACTAACCCACCCCTCCTCCCCACATTGCAGACAGGTTTTTAGGGTCAGGGCTGATCCCTTTAAACACACCACTGTCAGTGCACTTCATGGCTCTGCGCTCCTGGCGAAGTAAGTCGTGAAAAATAACTGACGTCAGCATGCCGACGTGGCGCCTATGTAGGTGATGCGGAGGACGTCACTTCTGGCACAGATGACCACACTGACACCACGCGGAGCTGACCAACCCTACCTACTGGCGCGCAAGGGTATTGCTTGAGTAAAAGTCTTCTGGATCCAACCTGACACCTGGGATATTCTAAGGTAAGGTATCTTCAGCTAGATTAGGTCTCTATCGGAAAAGGCATTACTGAAGGTACGTAACTTATCCTTCAATGCCAGAGGATGAGACTCACTTCTGTATTCTGAATTTTGAAGTCTTTTGCTTTTGTATTAATGTACACCAGTGCACAGTGTACTGTGGTAGTCTGAATGGGAGTTGAATAGAGCCTAAACTGCTATGTGTAATTTTATTGGTCGGAATGAAAGTCGTGATTGAGTTGAGGTGTTCCATTTAGAAGAGCATAGATTTTACTAATCTCCCATTTTTGGTTTTGAGGCAGAGATGAGCATCTCATAATATATCACGGTTTCTGACATTTCATCTGATGGAGACATTGGCAGGGTGGGCAGCGCGTTTGTTTTAGAGATCGGGGTGAGCTAGGACCTAGCTACAACCAATGCCATCTGATGAAGTGGCTGTGCCGATTCTCATCGGCTGAGTGTGGTTGAACAATAAGGAAAGGACCCACCTTTGTGTTTATTGAAGCCCACTTCTGCAGGCAGGTCAAGGAGATCTTGCCGTCAAGCTCCAGAGCTGGCTGGTAAAGTAGCATCACAGTGCCTGTTGAGTGATGTAAAGAGACCTTCTCTGATACATGCCAAGGTAGAGTCTATCCCTTTAGCGCTGAAAGTCCAATTTTCACTAATTAGATATTTGAGCTGCTTTCTTAAAATTCTGGCATTGTTCTCTGACCTTTCCTTCTCTGATTTCTGGGAACAATAAATTAGACCTAGGTTGGTAGCTAATCACTTTATTTATGGTGTTCCATACATTTTCTTTGGTTGGGAGGGGTAGGGTTTGGTTACCAGAAAACGGCAGGTTGTCGGTGGTGTGTGTATAGGTGGGCTTCCCTTGTAATACGTACACGTTACATACACGTCAGGCCTGATTGTATGGCATCATAAGAGAACTGATGTTTTAGGGGGGGTGTATGGCTTAGGTCCTGTAAAACTAATATTTTAAATAAATGGTGAATATAGTTCACTAGCAAATTCCATCTATGTCTTCCTGATGGTGTATAGCACCACTAATGGGCACATTTTAACATTTGCTCCTCACCGTCTGTGCTTTCTGCAGTAGTGCCGGCTTTGTGGAAAACTTTGAACTATTCCTACTCCAAGAGACTGTGGTCCAACCCCAATTCCCATCTCATTTGCGGGAGATTTTCCAGCACCAGAGCTACCCCTGAAGAACTCGTTATTGTCAGATACTAAGTGCCTGCCGTCCCTTTTGGATAGGAAACATTTCTGGGATGGGGTAAGGTGTCCAGTAGCGTGTAGTTTAATTGAAGCCGTTTCATTTAAGCCTGCAAGGGCTACTTCTTCATATAACAGTATCTCAGCCTTTCCTTATCAGGAACCCCAAAGTTTGCCTTGTTTTGCTCGAGAGATTGTATCCTCGCTGTGTTGTACAGGTCCCCGATTTTCATTCAGTATAGGTTTCTCCATTCACTGTATGTGTGAAATCCGGGTTTCCTATAATGGGGGTAAGTGGTGGACTGCATACTACACGGATGCAACAGTAGAGCCAAGAGATTGACTCTAACTAGCCAACACGAGTAACACTATCCTACTATGCAGTACATTCAAAGATGTTGTTATGCTCTTGTGTCCCCAATGTTCCAGGATACCGTAATTAATGTAGATACTAAAGCAATTCTAATGTGCTCCAATTAACTATGTATGTGGAACCTATGTATAACGTGTGATATTACAACACTGAACATTTTCAAAAACCAATAAAAACAGATTTTAAAAAAAGAAATCGGGGTCAGTGGTGATGGGGAGGTGGTGAGCCAGGCCTGTATTGTGGATCTAATGACTGGGCAGGAATAAATCTCACGCTACCTATGATTTTTGGGAAGCCATGGTACCATCCATATGTGGATTCTAGCAATATGCTGGTGTGTATAGCACCATTGTTTTTCAGACTCACTTCTGTTGCATTCCATGATGTATCAAAGCTGAGCTGGAAGTTAATAGCTGTTAAGATTTGGGATTCCCAAGCCTTCCACCTCTTGCTTTCTTCATTATGCGAGGCCTTATGCCATTGAAGATTAAACTCTTCATCAAATTCTGCATCTTATTCAGGATTTTCGAGGGTGGGGAGGGTTGCAGTGCAAGGGTCTGAAACACATACAGAATCTTGGGGAGAAGGGTCATCTTGATCGCTGCGATTCTGCCATGCTGAGAGAGGCCTGACATATGTGACAACTCTAAAGCCCTTTGATTCTGGATGAGCAGGTCAGTAATTAAGAGATGCCATCTTGTCCAGGCGGGGTAATCTTTATCCCCCAAAATTGGACACATTGCCTCACCCACACCAGTAGGAAAACTGGCTGTAGCGTGTCCTCAACCAGGGTTAGGGTCAATGGCGTTCTCTCTGACTCATTCTCAATGCAAAGGGACACAAGACAGGGATGCCTCTTGTCTACTTATTTGTGCTTTACATGGTACACATGGCCAGAAAAATCATGACTAATCATGAGAATAGGGGTGACAATAGGCAGACATGAACATAAGCTGACGTTCTACACTGACAACATCATGGTGTTGGTGTCTGAGCCACTAAGTCGATCCTCAGTCTTGATGATTGAGCTTCGCATCTTCGGAGGAGTGTCAGGCTTTAATATGAATCTCCAGAAATCGCAGATATTGAATCTCTGTACTCTGAAAGACACGCTACAACCAGTTTCCCTACTGCCACTCACACAGTCACTCACTCAGTTGCCCCAATCATGCAAAACACTCAACAAGGGATAGGAGGGGGGATAGCCTGCCCATGCAACCTTTCAGTGCCCCTCCCTAGCAACACAGTAGGAAACATCTAGTTGCCCTCAACACACATACACCAAATAGGCCATCAGTCTCTTGTCCCTCATACACCAGCCAGATAGCTCTCCTTCAGTGGCGCCAACATAAACAACACATATGTTTGCGACATGACTGCAGCAGATTCGGGTGCAACAATCTGGGGAGTGTTTTCTACGATATCAACCGTGCTGGTGTCTGAGTTTGAGGCGGTTGCCACCTCCACCAGCACCCTGGCTTCCTTTCGTTCCATCTGTAGTTGTGCTGGATTGATAAGGGGCAGGTGTCCATCCTCGCTGTCAGAGTTCAATCGCTCCCAGACTAGGGAGTCATCCTGTCATACCACTACCCTTTGAGAGGAACGGGAGGTCTGTCCATTACGTTGTCCTTGCCTGCCCGTCTTGTGTGAGTGCTGCGACCCTGGGGAATGGTTGTCTGTTCCTCTCGAGGTCGGGAGATGACCTTCACCTTGTACTTCCAGCCGGTCCCATACCGCCTCCGGGGTAGAGAAGAAATGCGAGCGCCCATAGTGGATACATTTTAGTTTTGCTGGGTAGAGTAATATGCATTGCTCTCAGTTTCTGTTTCACACCAGTGATGGATATCCTCTGCCTTTGTACCAAACACGTACCTGGTACTAGGACCCAGCTACAACCAATGCCATCTGATGAAGTGGCTGTGCCGATTCTCATCGGCTGAGTGTGGTTGAACAATAAGGAAAGGACCCACCTTTGTGTTTATTGAAGCCCACTTCTGCAGGCAGGTCAAGGAGATCTTGCCGTCAAGCTCCAGAGCTGGCTGGTAAAGTAGCATCACAGTGCCTGTTGAGTGATGTAAAGACACCTTCTCTGATACATGCCAAGGTAGAGTCTATCCCTTTAGCGCTGAAAGCCCAATTTTCACTAATTAGATATTTGAGCTGCTTTCTTAAAATTCTGGCATTGTTCTCTGACCTTTCCTTCTCTGATTTCTGGGAACAATAAATTAGACCTAGGTTGGTAGCTAATCACTTTATTTATGGTGTTCCATACATTTTCTTTGGTTCGGAGGGGTAGGGTTTGGTTACCAGAACAGTCTGGGGAGTGTTTTCTACGATATCAACCGTGCTGGTGTCTGAGCATAGTCTTAATCCAATTTTCAAGGAACAGTTCAGGAATCTGTCCTTCGAATCCTCCTGGGAAACCAATAAACTGCAGAATACATCCTTGAGAGTGACTTTCTGTGTCTTCAGCACTGCGTTACAGTGCAGCAGTTTTCGCGGAGAGGTCTGTAAGAGCAGATTGCAATGTTGAAACCTCGGTCTACAGCTCAGTAACGTCTGCTCAGTGGCCATAGTACCCCCAGGGGCACCCCGCTGTCCCCCCTCCCCCATAATAGGTTACCCAAATGACACACACAAGACAGTTGGTGTTGGGTAACAATGCTGCAGGTTTATTACATAATTCCAGAATATGTAATGGGTGGGTTATCTTACGGGCGATCCAAGGGCAGGCAACCATCTGGGTCGCCTGCCCGCCTGATGAGCCGGGCAGCGCGGGAGCGATGCCCGCTGTTGCTGCCCTCCAGGTGATTCTTTCTATGATCACGTGCCGTTGGTAATTCTACTCACGCCCCCCCTCTCGGGGCGGAGCGTCGCATAGCAAGCCCCCAGTTGTTCAGGCCCACAACCGCCCGCAGGACTAGCGGGGCGCCGACATGGCTTCCGGGATCTCCCTTGAGGCTCCTCGGTTTTGGCTCAGGCACCCCCTATGGTGCCGCGCAGAGGTACCCTTTGTACCGGCCTGCTTCCAGATCGCCCTGTAACTCCGCCTGCAACGAAAAAGAAAACATTACAACGCTCAGAAACCCCCCACCCCCACCCAACGCCTACGCCGGGTAAGCGGTAGGGAGGGAAATGGTGAGGTGGGCGACAAAGAGGTCGCCAGGAGGGTGGGAGAAGGCTAAATAGCCTCCCCCTCACACCAGGGCCAAGGAAGTGACACGCATTGCGCGTCACTTCCGGCCAGCCCGAGGAGGGGGGCTCCGGTCTGCGTCCCCGCCCCCCCCCCCCAAGTGGGAGGGGGTGTGGAGGGGTGACCGGTGCCCCGGGGGCACTAAGGCGCCGACCGTCGATTGGCCCCCTGCGGGGGCCGCGGTCAGCGGCATAGTACCCCCAGGGGCACCCCGCTGTCCCCCCTCCCCCATAATAGGTTACCCAAATGACACACACAAGACAGTTGGTGTTGGGTAACAATGCTGCAGGTTTATTACATAATTCCAGAATATGTAATGGGTGGGTTATCTTACGGGCGATCCAAGGGCAGGCAACCATCTGGGTCGCCTGTCCGCCTGATGAGCCGGGCAGCGCGGGAGCGATGCCCGCCGTTGCTGCCCTCTAGGTGATTCTTTCTACGATCACGTGCCGTTGGTAATTCTACTCACACCCCCCCTCTCGGGGCGGAGCATCGCATAGCAAGCCCCCGGTTGTTCAGGCCCACAACCGCCCGCAGGACTAGCGGGGCGCCGACACGGCTTCCGGGACCTCCCTTGAGGCTCCTCGGTTTTGGCTCAGGCACCCCCTATGGTGCCGCGCAGAGGTACCCTTTGTACCGGCCTGCTTCCAGATCGCCCTGTAACTCTGCCACAGCCCTGGAGGCGGCTAACCGTCACAGCCAGGGCCCCCACCAACCCGCTATAGTCTTACCTGAAACCTCTCCTATCTAGGGCTTCCTGCAACTAGCTGGAAGGGAACCGTCCTAGCAGAAAGAAGAGTTTGAAATTCTGCCACCTCATGACAGTGTGACAGCGCTGGCGGGACTCAAACCCTGTGGGATCCCTTATATCCACAGGCCCAAGACTTACCAGTGAGCTGTAGCTCCTGGTGTTGTAGATGGCCCCATCTATGTCCCCAAGGCCCGAGACGCTATCCTAATCGGATAGGGTCTGCTGAAATAAAGGACCCGTTGGGCCTGGGGAGATGTGCCAAGAACTATTCGCCCCCCATGCGGGCAGGTTACCCTCTTCACAATTCTGGGCCAGCCCTCTTTGGCTATGAGGGCGAGAAGGGTTTTACTTAACCTTTGGCCAGTCCCCTCTGATTGCTAAACCTGGAGCACAGCAGTGCTCCTGGCTGCCAGCGCGTGACCATGGGCAAGGGGCGACTCTTGCCCCTGCCCACCATCCCTTATTCCTTCTGGGAATTATGCCCCTATAGATCCCTCAGTGATGTAACCCCCTAGGTATACCAGCCTCGGGAATCTGTCTGGCTTAAGCATTGCGCACTGTCAGTAAAGTTCCAGCATTGAGGATTGACTAAGTCCAACTTCGCCCCTCCCATCATGCTCCTCAGTAGGAGGGTGGCTGGGGGGTGCCCCCCCCCACAAACTCAGTGCATCCCCAGCAGTGCCAAATTCCTGCTCCGTTGAAGTAGAGATTTAGTGCACCCTGGGCGTGACAAATGTACTATTGACATAATGTCCCCTTGTGTTTGCCCCGCTGACACCCCAGTTATTGGGACAGCAGCACCCTATGTTGGCTGGCAGCGCCCCTAGCGCGGTAAACGTGTCCGTAAACCCAGATCCCAGTCTCCCGCAGCTGCGGTACGCGACCAGTGAATCCGGTGGGGGATACCCCCAACCGCAATGGTCCTCTAGACATCCAGAAAAGGGTCATCTTGATCGCTGCGATTCTGCCATGCCAAGAGAGGCCTGACATATGTGACAACTCTAAAGCCCTTTGATTCTGGATGAGCAGGTCAGTATTTAAGAGATGCCATCTTGTCCAGGCGGGGTAATCTTTATCCCCCAAAATTGGACACATTGCCTCACCCACACCAGTAGGAAAACTGGCTGTAGCGTGTCCTCAACCAGGGTTAGGGTCAATGGTGTTCTCTCTGACTCATTCTCTTTTTTTTTTTTTTGAAATTTTTTATTGAGATCAGGACAGGAGAACGGGACAACACATAATAGCTAGCATAACAGGCAATTAAACATATTGATCAAATCGAACAGGCAATACAATACAGAGCATGTATATTCGGATCAGAAACCGTATCAGTTGTATCAGAATCGACTCAATGGCATAAAAAAAAAAAAAGGGGCCCCCTCAGTCTTTACTTAGAGTTGATGAGCCACAGATTCTATTAGTTTTTTGTAAAAATTTGTGGCCTCTGATCTTAGCTAACGAAGTTTCCATAGTGTGAATTTCTTTGACAAGAAGCCACCACTCCATCACATGTGGAGGGTTGCAAGAGATCCAGGTCCTAGCGATAGTAAGTCTGGCACAACCAATCAGGATATTAATAAGATCAGTGTGTAAGGCTAGAGATGGATGATTCAGCAGGGGGATGCCAAGCAAAACATTGGCCAAGCTTATTATGATTGGTTGTGTCAAGATCTGCGTAATACCCTGGCTAACTTTAGACCAAAATTCAGTGAGTCGGGGACACATGAACATCATGTGTTCGAGAGTAGCGGCTAGCAGGTCACATTTAGGGCACCTTGTCCGGTCACTGCTGGAACTATTACTAGACCATTTTGAAACTTTTTCCGGAGTATAATATAGCTGAAATATCGTTTTATATTGTTGTATACGTAAGCTGGAAGATTGGACCGAGCGGTTAAAACTAGTAAGTGAAGATGATATCTGGTTAGCTGTGATATTCAACCCCAAACGGGAGCTCCATTTATCCGCGATATTCCCGCAATCGTCCGGTTTGAACGATGTGAGAACTTTATAGCCTGAACTGATGAGTGATCTAACCTTAACAGTGTAAAAGCAATTCCATATATCTGAATCTTCAATTTTAAGTAGCTTTGTTTTGCGTATTAAATAGTCATGTATCTGAATGTATTTAAACTGTGCAACTAAAGGTAATTTGAAGATTACTCTTAGTGACTCAAAGGATAGTAGTCCATCATTACCATAAAGGTCACCGAGTGTTTCAATTCCGGCAGCCTTCCACTTATGAAATACACCGTCATGAAATATGTCCGGAAGACCGGGATTCGCCCATAAAGACAGTTTAGGATGAAAAAAAGACGTATTACATTTGGCTAAAATAAGTTGCCAAATTTTAACCGTGTCTCTGATCGTCTTAAATTTTACCCGCTTGAAGTAGTTTGGGTCAGTAGATTTGGCTAGAAACATATTGGAGTCCTCGCCGAGGGCGAATTGATAACAGTATATCGTTTGTATGTTGCGGATAAACAGGCCACGGAGACGGCTCAGAAAAGCAGAAAAATAATAAACTCTGAAATCGGGAAAGGTCAGGCCACCTTGGTTAAGAGGTAGTTTAAGAAGACTTATTGACCTGCGGGCCTTCTTGTATCCCCAGATATAGCTGCTAAAGATCCCATCAAGCCGCTTAAAATATGCATTACTAACGAGAAGAGGTATGGACCTAAATAAATATAAGAATTTTGGTAGTATGTTCATTTTAATTAGGTTGATCCTACCAACCATGCTTAAGGGAACCTTGTTCCATTTTTTTAGAGTTGTAGCAGTTTCTTTAAGAAGAGTCTCATAATTAAGTTTGATAATCTCATTAGTGTCTGAAGAGATTTTAATACCAAGGTAAGTGGCTGTTTTGCAAGTCCCTTCTATTTGAATCGATGGTTTATAGTTAAGAATAACTTGTGTTTTATGTGAGTTAAGTTTATAGCCGGAGACTAACCCGAATTTGTTAGCCTCCTCGGTAATTCCCAGTATAGCTAGTGGGATATTGGTTGAATAGACCGCAATATCGTCGGCATACGCCGTTATTTTTAGTTGTTTCTGACCGTGTATGAAAGGGGTAATTTTAAGATTCGTTTGTAATGCCACGAGAAATGGTTCAAGCGATAGCGCGAAGAGCAAGGGTGATAACGGACACCCTTGCCGAGTGCCACGAGAGATGAAAAAGCTAGAAGAAGTTAGCCCATCATAGCAGAGCGTAGCTGAAGGACGGTTATATAAAGCCTGGAGCCATTTAAGAAATCGGCCATGAAATCCCATAGTGATCATTGTTGACCAGAGAAATTCCCACCCCACTCGGTCAAAGGCTTTTTCAGCATCCAAGAGAATCATACCGAGTGGGGTGGGTCCAACCCTGGCAACATCGAATGCCGTAATGGCCATATTAATATGGGCAGTAGTATCTCTTCCCATAACAAAACCATGTTGGTGAGGGGACACCAGGAGAGGGATGAGTGGAGCTAATCGGGAAGCAAGTACCTTGGCAAAAATTTTGGCATCTGCATTGATGAGTGAGATGGGTCGGTAGGACCCACATTGATCCGCCGGTTTACCCTTTTTTAAAAAGAAGACCATCCTGGTTGTGTTCCAGGATTTAGGAGCCTCCCCATTTATCCCAACATTATTGATCACATCAGTGAGTAATGGGAGAATTTCCTCAGAGCATTTTTGGTAAATGTCTAGTGGGATAGTGTCCTCTCCAGCAGCTTTTCCTAGGGGTAGTGAAGCAATTGCTTTCCTAATCTCTTGCTCAGTGATGTTTTCAGAGAGCAACTCCTGGTCTTCGATCTGGTTTCCTTTAGTTATGTGAGTATCTAAATATTCTTGTATCTTATTCATATCAGGATGATCCTCTGGAGTGTATAATGTACTATAAAATGCAACGAATTGCTGGAGAATCTGTTCAGGTTGGGTGTAAACCAAGTTGTGCTCTGACTCATTCTCAATGCAAAGGGACACCAGACAGGGATGCCTCTTGTCTACTTATTTGTGCTTTACATGGTACACATGGCCAGAAAAATCATGACTAATCATGAGAATAGGGGTGACAATAGGCAGACATGAACATAAGCTGGCGTTCTACACTGAAAACATCATGGTTTTGGTGTCTGAGCCACTAAGTCGATCCTCAGTCTTGATGTTTGAGCTTCGCATCTTCGGAGGAGTGTCAGGCTTTAATATGAATCTCCAGAAATCGCAGATATTGAATCTCTGTACTCTGAAAGACACGCTACAACCAGTTTCCCTACTGCCACTCACACAGTCACTCACTCAGTTGCCCCAATGATGCAAAACACTCAACAAGGGATAGGAGGGGGGATAGCCCGCCCACGCAACCTTTCAGTGCCCCTCCCTAGCAACACAGTAGGAAACATCTAGTTGCCCTCAACACACATACACCAAATAGGCCATCAGTCTCTTGTCCCTCATACACCAGCCAGATAGCTCTCCTTCAGTGGCGCCAACATAAACAACACATATGTTTGCGACATGACTGCAGCAAATTCGGGTGCAACAGTCTGGGGAGTGTTTTCTACGATATCAACCGTGCTGGTGTCTGAGTTTGAGGCGGTTGCCACCTCTACCAGCACCCTGGCTTCCTTTCGTTCCATCTGTAGTTGTGCTGGATTGATAAGGGGCAGGTGTCCATCCTCGCTGTCAGAGTTCAATCGCTCCCAGACTAGGGAGCCATCCTGTCATACCACTACCCTTTGAGAGGAACGGGAGGTCTGTCCATTACGTTGTCCTTGCCTGCCCGTCTTGTGTGAGTGCTGCGACCCTGGGGAATGGTTGTCTGTTCCTCTCGAGGTCGGGAGACAACCTTCACCTTGTACTTCCAGCCAGTCCCATACCGCCTCCGGGGTAGAGAAGAAATGCGAGCGCCCATAGTGTTTAGTTTTGCTGGGTAGAGTAATATGCATTGCTCTCAGTTTCTGTTTCACACCAGTGATGGATATCCTCTGCTTTTGCACCAAACACGTACCTGGAACATAGTCTTAATCCAATTTTCAAGGAACAGTTCAGGAATCTGTCCTTCGAATCCTCCTGGGAAACCAATAAACTGCAGAATACATCCTTGAGAGCGACTTTCTGTGTCTTCAGCACTGCGTTATAGTGCGGCAGTTTTCGCGGAGAGGTCTGTAAGAGCAGATTGCAATGTCGAAACCTCGGTCTGCAGCTCAGTAACGTCTGCTCAGTGGCCATAGTACCCCCAGGGGCACCCCGCTGTCCCCCCTCCCCCATAATAGGCTACCCAAATGACACACACAAGACAATTGGTGTTGGGTAACAATGCTGCAGGTTTATTACATAATTCCAGAATATGTAATGGGTGGGTTATCTTACGGGCGATCCAAGGGCAGGCAACCATCTGGGTCGCCTGCCCGCCTGATGAGCCGGGCAGCGCGGGAGCGATGCCCGCAGTTGCTGCCCTCCAGGTGATTCTTTCTACGATCACGTGCCGTTGGTAATTCTACTCACGCCCCCCCTCTCGGGGCGGAGCGTCGCATAGCAAGCGCCCGGTTGTTCAGGCCCACAACCGCCCGCAGGACTAGCGGGGCGCCGACACGGCTTCCGGGACCTCCCTTGAGGCTCCTCGGTTTTGGCTCAGGCACCCCCTATGGTGCCGCGCAGAGGTACCCTTTGTACCGGCCTGCTTCCAGATCGCCCTGTAACTCCGCCTGCAACGAAAAAGAAAACATTACAACGCTCAGAAACCCCCCCCCCACCCAACGCCTACGCCGGGTAAGCGGTAGGGAGGGAGATGGCGAGGTGGGCGACAAAGAGGTCGCCAGGAGGGTGGGGGAAGGCTAAATAGCCTCCCCCTCACACCAGGGTCAGGAAGTGACACGCATTGCGCGTCACTTCCGGCCAGCCCGAGGAGGGGGGCTCCGGTCTGCGTCCCCGCCACCCCCCCCCCCCCCCCCAGTGGGAGGGGGTATGGAGGGGTGACCGGTGCCCCGGGGGCACTAAGGCGCCGACCGCCGATTGGCCCCCTGCGGGGGCCGCGGTCAGCGGCAGTTTCCTTTCCACTACCGCATGGTCGTCCACCCTCAGAAATCGCACGTCCAGGGACACAGCCTCGATCTTGTCCAGCACCGCCACGCTCGAGGCCTTGATGTCCGTGAGGATCTGAGCCCCTGTGGGGTCCGTAAATATAGTCTCCGTGGCTGGCGAGGGTCCTGCGGCAAATCCGTTCATGGCCTACGATAGTGACGATGAGCGGGCTCGAACTCCAGTCCACAGCCCCAAGAGCCCCCAGTGCACACCGCAGTCAGGGCAACTACGTGAGCCTAAACAGGTAGGAGGGGCAGGAGAAATGAAGGAGTGTGTGTGGGCCAGCGCGGAGCTCCTTAGAGTGCGTCCTTCACGGCCGCCATCTTAGCCACGCCCTCAAGTGCTACCTTGTTGGTTAAATATCTACTGCATATTCTAGATATGTTACCCCCTCCTTCCAACATGCCCCCGGGACCTGGCCCACCTGGGAGCTGTATTGAAAACAAGTGCGGGAGACTGCAATTGTTTTTTTTGCTGCAAATTTGTGAATTTGCCACATAAATTTAAAAAATGCATTTTGACCCTGGCCATGTCTCTAGGGGACCCCGCCACCAGGCCTAGGGCATCATGGTATTCCTACCCTGCCCCCTTCTGTTTTTTTCCATTTTTTTCTTGGGACTCAGCTGAGTCCGAGTCCCAAGATGATTGCCAACACTTTGTTTGAAGTGTTGGCAGCCAATCAGATCTCACCAAGAGATCTGTCGGATTCAAGGAGGATTCACGTCCCTAGATATCTATAAACCTTTTTCTTTAATAACTCCAAAACTACTGAACAGATTTTCGCCAAGTTACAAAAAGGGCTGTTTCTGGACCAAAACTAGCTTTCTAGCAAATTTGGTGTAATTCCGTTCAGCCGTTCGGGCTGTAGTTCTGTATAAAGTCCCTATGGGAAATTGCATGGGGAAAAAGCTTTTTGGGACACACACCCTTTTTCTCCGCCCCTACTTGACGAATCACCCTGAAATTTTCCAGACAGCAGCTGAAGTGAGTTGGACACTTGTTTTGAAAATGTCATGAAGGTTTGTCAAACTGCAACAAAGTTATTAGCAAAACAACAAATGCTTTGTCTATGGAAACTAGGTCCTAACTGTAACTACAGTAGGTAATAAATATGTATACACACACATATATGACCACAAAACTGTGTGGCTAAAGCCCACTATGTGATGCAATGCGTTGTAAAAGACAACTTGTATATTACATGTGTGGGAAAGACATAAATAGCCCCTAGCCGAGGGCCCCAGGGAGTATGTAGACTGGCTGTCACCCTTAGAGGCAGAGTCCATGTAGGCCCACTGGGTGTCAGCTAAGAGATTCCCCTGGCTTAAACATTCCTTCCCTCTCCAGTGGTGTACACACCTTTTTGTTTGATGAGGGCCCTGCAATCCCTCCTCAGTGACAAATCTGCTTAGTCATTTATACCTTTGGGGTGAGTCCTGCTTAGTGTAGTTTGTCCATTCTGCACCGTTCCCTCAAGCCTGCGCCTCCAGCAGTTTTTCACTCCAGGGCCTTTTTTGACTCTGGACCCTGATCCACCGGTGTAAACCCTCAGTGGTAGGGACAATTGCGCAAAGAAGTGCTGAGACAAAATTGATATATCAATATAAACCCTTGCTTCAGGTTAACAATACGAAGACCACCAGCATCGTAATATAAGCTAACAACAGTTAACCGCAAGCATAAACAAGTTTGGAAACCGAGCAAAAGGGTTGTCTAGAGAGTCATCAAACATGTAAAAGTGCAAGTGCACATCGAACAAAATATTTCAAGGTAAATTCCAGGTTTTCATATTTTCTCTTTATTTCTTGGAAGAAACTTCTTGGATACAAGCCCACTGCCAGCCAACACGTGTTTCGTCCTGACTATTAGGTCATGGACTTCATCAGGGCTGGAAACAAAGAAATAACCCAGTTTCATAACGAAATTACTTAAATGTCACAACAGAAAGTAAATAAACATAGTAACGTATGACTTAGAGGCAAAAAAAATCGAGCTATTAGGGCATTACAAAACCTAATAGGTAAACATCGTGGTTGGAGCAAAAATGTATAATAAACTGTCAAGCAACATTGAATTGTGCAAATTGTGTGCAGAGGAAAAAAGGGAACCCGCAGAAAGAAGGTGCTAATTGTGAGAGGAGAGAGCGAGCTCAGTGAACTAAGTGCCATAATGAAATAAATTTAAGAAAGTAATAAAGGGAAATAATATTAGGTGGAAGGAAAAGAAGTAACACTGGAGACCCGTGCTATAATCCAAGCACAAATATAAATAAGTTTTTTAATTAAAGAACAAGCCATTCGAAGAAAAGCTACCTAATTGAAGCTAACCACCAGTGCGAGAAACTCTCTAAGAGCCTGAAAATGAAACATATGTGGCTAAAGACTCACCAAGTTGGTATTGTCAATCTATAGTTAGTCCAGGAGCCAAGGACTTAGCGATCGCAACCTGCATGTAAAATAATATTTTCAATCAATCCAACTCACTCAATTGTTGTAAAGTACAACAAGAAAGTATTAAAGACATACCATTCTAATTTCGTCATTAAAGTAACCTAGAACGAAAATTTAAACTAAATTTCACGTTATCAGCCAGTATACAAGATTGGTAGACATTTATGCTTGTATACTGGCTGATAACGTGAAATTTAGTTTAAATTTTCGTTCTAGGTTACTTTAATGACACCGTCTACCGAATAATTGCATCGATTGACTTGGCTTTAATTTGAATTATTGGATATCGTGGAGCCGTTATTTCGAAATTAGAATGGTATGTCTTTAATACTTTCTTGTTGTACTTTACAACAATTGAGTGAGTTGGATTGATTGAAAATATTATTTTACATGCAGGTTGCGATCGCTAAGTCCTTGGCTCCTGGACTAACTATAGATTGACAATACCAACTTGGTGAGTCTTTAGCCACATATGTTTCATTTTCAGGCTCTTAGAGAGTTTCTCGCACTGGTGGTTAGCTTCAATTAGGTAGCTTTTCTTCGAATGGCTTGTTCTTTAATTAAAAAACTTATTTATATTTGTGCTTGGATTATAGCACGGGTCTCCAGTGTTACTTCTTTTCCTTCCACCTAATATTATTTCCCTTTATTACTTTCTTAAATTTATTTCATTATGGCACTTAGTTCACTGAGCTCGCTCTCTCCTCTCACAATTAGCACCTTCTTTCTGCGGGTTCCCTTTTTTCCTCTGCACACAATTTGCACAATTCAATGTTGCTTGACAGTTTATTATACATTTTTGCTCCAACCACGATGTTTACCTATTAGGTTTTGTAATGCCCTAATAGCTCGATTTTTTTTGCCTCTAAGTCATACGTTACTATGTTTATTTACTTTCTGTTGTGACATTTAAGTAATTTCGTTATGAAACTGGGTTATTTCTTTGTTTCCAGCCCTGATGAAGTCCATGACCTAATAGTCAGGACGAAACACGTGTTGGCTGGCAGTGGGCTTGTATCCAAGAAGTTTCTTCCAAGAAATAAAGAGAAAATATGAAAACCTGGAATTTACCTTGAAATATTTTGTTCGATGTGCACTTGCACTTTTACATGTTTGATGACTCTCTAGACAACCCTTTTGCTCGGTTTCCAAACTTGTTTATGCCTGATCCACCGGTGCTCACAGGCATCCACAGCTGTGAGGAAGTTCCCAGTAGCGTACTATCGCTACTCGATGTCTTCCAGGGGATGCACCACACCCTGACACACAGCGTGACCCCCATTCTGCATCTTCCCTTCTCAGGAGTACTTGCGTGGCCCCGAATCAGGGGCTGTTCACAAGGCCTGGTTAAGAATGGCCCTGGTTACTCATTAACTCTCAGGGTATGATTCTCGCCAGTAGGCTGCAGGTTGCCCCCCCCCTCATTCCATGCCTGTGCCTGGAATATATGATGTTACACCGCGAGCAAATACCACGCGGTAGGTTACAATGCGGACGTTACATCGTTTGCGTTGTTACCACGCATGGCATTACATCGCAAGTCATTTCTACGACTTGCGCTGGACTTAGGAATAGTATAAATTACAATTCCTACTCCAGTTAGCGCAATAGCAGGGAATGTGTTGGACTTAAGATCCAACACAATCCCTGGTGTTGCCCGCCATCTAGCGCAAGTCGTTGAAACGACTTGCGACGTAATGCCATGCGTGGTAACAACGCGGACCATGTAACATCTGCGTTGTAACCTACCCGCATGGTATTACCAGCGTTGTAAACGCTGTCTCCCCTGTGCCTGTGTCACTAGGCAGGCCCACTACAGTTTCCCTTGTACTTTGTTCCTTGCACCATGGTCCAGCGTCCTACATGCTCATTTCTGGTCCGAGGCATCACTCTCACTTCAGCTGCACTACTGGTCCTTATCGGTCTCAAGGCTAATGCGCCACCATTTCACTGCTCCTGGCGGGCAGTCTCCGTGTCTTCACTCCTCCTGGTAGAGCTGGGGCCGGCCCCTGATTGCGCCCTCAGGGTCTTCAGCCAATCCCAGAGTAGCTGGTTGGGCTTCTGCTGCTCCCTGCTCAACAGGAGACCAGTCCTGCGTTGGATCGGTGAGGAGCACCGGGAGAGAGCTCCTACTCCGTCGCCATCTTGACCACGCCCGTTAGAAAGGTTTCTTTGTACTGGGTGACCCTCAGTGATTTTAAGGCGGTGGAATTTATGGGATTCACTTGTGGATGTGGATGGCTTTGTGATATCTCTGAGATATCAGCAGAACATTGGATTATAAAGTTTAGGAGGACCAAGTTATGTGGCTGAGTTGACTAAATTAGGCAGCAAGAAACGCCAAATGATGCGACCTAATGCAGCATATTTTGTAATAGTATTCCTTTATAATTTTGTCACTTTTTCACATGCTAATACGGTCTTGGCAAATGTTCCTTCAAATAATTCCCAGTTTAATATCCAAATACAGTAACAAGCAACTATAAGAAGACTAGTCAAACTTTGCATAGGGCCTTCCACTGCACAGCAACAAGGATTGCCTCATTTTGAGTAATATTCGATGCGTTGGAACTAGAATCCATTTTTGTTTGTTAAAATCTGCAGATTATGAAACGTATGATGAGTTATGTGGCAACTCCATAATCATGCGTAAGACTCCGTGGTCGCAGAATTAGATACTTCCAGTGGCCCTGGATATCACACATTTACTCTTCTACTGGACTGACATCCGTCATTATACCACACTGACCTGGATGGCCTATTCCAGTTGAATACTTAAGGTTGTCAGGGGGATCAAGAAAATTGACAAATTAGAGAAGGCGAACCTACAAATAAAAAACAGGGTACAGGGAAACATTGCAACTGGTGAGAGAGGGCCCGGTAGAGTAATGTTGAGAACCTGAGGAAAGTTTGAGGACCCCACTCGAGAAAAGATAAGTCTTCTGGACTAATATGCCAACTTCAGCCTCAGCCGAAGAACAGCTACTCAAGGGCTAATAGTACATATTATGTCTTAGAGCCGACGAGCCCCTAAAAGATCGAGCCAGGCTTGAGCCAGAAGGCTGGCTCTGGCTCAGCTCGGGGTCCTGTTGGAACCTTGAGCTCATAACGAGCCGAAATATTATGTGACTTCTCCCTGCCCCTGCCCAGGACATGTTGTTATGGGCAGAGCTGCCGGTTCTGGAATTAAGCAGCCAGGTTCAAGTCTCGGTGTTGGCTCAACATCCTGCAATTCTGGATAAATCACCTAATCTCTTCTTACCTATAGAAAATGAATGTGACCTTGTGTAATGTATTTGGCCTTACAATCGAGTTTGCGCTATATTTAAAAACTGCAATAAGAGGCAAAAACAAAGCTTTAACAAAGGGAAAGACGGGGAGGAGCCTAGCGCGGGACCAAGATGGCTGCGTGAGCACAGAGCTCCGTGACCCTCGTTCCCTCCGGCAACTATCCTGAAAAAATCCTGTGTCAAATATCCGGAATATTGGAGATGAACCATTGCTGAGGCGAGCGTCGTTGTCCTGACTGAAATTGTGCACCGGAGACCGAAGTTGTGACAAGTGAAAGTTCGCGGCCTATCCCCGGGAGGTGCCCGGGTCTCGCGTTGGCATGGGCCCGGACACTAATTGAACAACAGCGGCCGTGCGTGGTGCAGACCATCGGATGGGGGCTGTTTCACTTTCACTTTCGTTTTCTTCTACAACTGTGTGCCTCGGCCCGCGAGTGTCTTGGACAACAGTCGTCTGTAGCTCGGCCTGCACATGCTTGGGCTTGAATCGGGGTCCCGGATCCAGCGGACCTCGTGCCAATTGTGTGGCTGAACGGCCTGTCTTTGACGCTGACTGTTCCGGTGTTGAGGATGTCGGCCAAATCGGAAGCCGACAAACAGAAGCCCAAGAATACCAGGCGGGGGGGCTACACTCAAACTAACAATATGGATCGCTATGCCCAGCAAAAGGGATCGCCAAGCGGACCGGGGAAGCCACAGGAATTACCGAGAGACGGCTCGGTCCCCGCACCGGAATTGACACTGCAAGACATCATGGGCACCATTGAGGAGATGAAGTCCTCTATTGGGCAACAGTTCGAGACCCTGGCACACAAAGTGGACACTATCTCAGTTGACGTTAATTTGCTTCGCGCTGACCTGGGGAAAACTAATGAGAGAGTTAAATTATTGGACCAAAAAACCTCTAGCCTCACGGGGGACGCCTCTGATCTGCAAATAGAGGTCCGCACGCTGAGGACTACCAATGACCTCTTTGCCCGCAAGATGCACGATTTTGAAGGCCGGGCGAGGCGCAATAACGTGCGCATTGTTGGCGTTCCGGAGAAATCGGAGGAGCAATCAGCGGACTTGTTTGTCGAGGACTTGGTGGTTAATCATTTGGCGCCTAAGGGCCTCAGCAAGTTCTTTGCGGTCGAGCGGGCCCACCGAGTCCCGGGTGGGAGGCCCAAGGTGGGAGCCCCCCCGAGACCGATCATCGCCAGGATCTTCAATTTCAGGGACCGCGATGCCATTCTGCAAGCGTCACGAGTGTCCGGACCAGTCACTTTCCAGAACACTGCAGTGAGTTTTTATCCTGACTTCACCCAGGCGGTGCAGAAGCAACGGCAGAGTTTCCTGAGGGTTAAGAGGAGGCTACGTGAGATGGGCCTGAAGTAAGCCATGCTCTTCCCAGCCAAGTTGCGCGTCGAGTACGAAGAGCGAACCTTTTTCTTTGACTTGCCAGACGAGGTTGGGGAATGGCTCGACACATTGCCTCAGCGGCGGACTAGCGGGGATCATGCTGGCGGAGCGGAAGGTGGTCATGTCGCAAAAGAGTGAGGACTCCGGTGATTGAACATTCTGGCTAAGCTCAGGACAGTGGTTCGCTGATTTGTTTTCATTGCTAGCTATTGTCCGGGGGTGGCGAGGGTACAATGGGATCTCTTTCCTCCTACGGGGTTTCTTCTTGTAGATTAGCTTCTGCTAGGGCGACAGGCACACTGCAAGTTGGGGGGGCTTTTTAGGCTTACGCAGGGGTGCAGGGTGGGGGGTGGTATGGGTTTGTTGGAGTGTTTGTTGTTGTTTTTCATTTTGCAAGGTATCGCAATGCAAGTCTCGTGTGCTGTTCTCTGGGGGGGGGCGGGGGTCTCTTGCCATTCTGTGATGGGGGTAGGGGTTTGAATATACTTAGTTGGAATGTTAATGGCTTGGGGGATCGTATTAAGCGGGGGATTGTTATTTTCTGAAGAGGTGCTCTCCCGACATAGTTTTGCTGCAGGAGACGCACCTGATAGGCAACACGTGTCATGCTCTCAATAGAAAGGGTTATAAATTTGTTGCGCACTCTGGGTTTTCCTCGGGATCTCGGGGGGCTGGAATACTCGTTAGGACCTCGCTGCCGTTTGAGATTGATTCTACTACTGTCGATGAGAGGGGGCGCTTTGTGGCTGTTGCGGGGAGGTGGGAGGGCAGGACACTGGTTTTGGTTTCTGTTTATGTCCCTCCTGGCCTGCAGACCGCCACATTTGCTGACTTGGGGAGGGCTATGTTGGATCTCCCCGAGGGCGTGTTGTTGGTGGGTGGTGACTTTAATGCAGTTGGTTCCGGATTACTAGACAGACATCCGCCAAGGGACCCCGGGGGGGCGCAGAGATGGCTCACAGATTTTATTGATACGCTAGGTCTGGTTGACTGCTGGAGGCTGCTGCACCCCGCTCACCGGCAGTACACTTTTCACTCTGGGGCGCACGGCAGTCTCTCTAGAATAGATTATGTTCTCACCTTGGCTGCCCAAGCTTCCTTGGTGTCCGAGGCTAGGCACATGGCTAGGGGCATCTCCGATCATTCGCCGGTGTGGATTTGTATGGATTTTGGCCGTGGAGCGGCAGGTAGGGTCGCTCCGATTAACCCCTGGTATTTCCGTGACCCTAGGACTCGTAGCGCGTTGCTGAAAGCGGTCAATCTCTACTTTTCGGAGAATCTTGGCTCGGTTACCTCCGCCGTGTCTTTGTGGGAAGCGTTTAAAACAGTACTGAGAGGAGAGGCCTTCTCCTTGATAGCGGATGTCAAACGTCGGAGGGATGCGGAGGTGGCGCAGATCGAGGCTGAGATAGTGGTATTAGAGTCAGTCCTGGAAGACGAGGTTACGGCGGAAACACTGCATAAGTTGAGATTAAAACAGTCTGAATATAAAGCACTGGTGACAAACGCGCCTAAGGTTCTTAGCAGGGAACAACAAGGGCGATTGTATGATGTAGGTGACAAGGCTGGGAAATTAATAGCGTGGTTAGACAGAAAAGAACGAGTGAATACAGTTGTGCCAGAAATAGTGACGGTCGGCGGGGATATTGTCACAGAACCCGACGGGATAGTCCAGTGTTTCGCGGACCACTTCCGCATGGTCTATACGTCCGTGTCGGACAGGCCAGAGGAAGACTCGCACGAACTGCTGCGAGATATTGCCCTGCCTTGTCTCTCCGATGTAGACAGGGAAGACCTTGATGGTAACATCACCGCGGATGAGGTTGCAGTTGCTATCCGCTCGCTACACCCGGGCAAGGCCTCGGCCCCGAATGGCTTGCCGATCGAGTTGTATAAACTCAGGCCGGATAAGATTGCTCCGCATTTGCGAGATATGTTTGTAGAGGCGCGGGAGCATGGGTGTCTCCCATTTGACCAACGTCTGGCTACAATAGTGGTCATACACAAAGATGGCAAGCCCCGGAACAGATGTGGATCGTATAGGCCTATCTCCCTACTCAACGCTGAGCCAAAAATCATCGCCAAACTGTTGGCTAACCGTTTGATCAGGGTCATTGGAGACTTGATCCACCCGGACCAATCCGGGTTTATCCCACACCGCAACACTGCGTTGAACCTCAGGCGACTCCATGGCGTGCTCGCGAGGGTTGGGACGCTGCGGGAGTCGGCCATCTTGGCGTCACTTGATGCCACGATGGCTTTCGACACTGTGGAATGGCCTTATTTGTGGGCAGCGCTCACAAAATTTGGCTTCGGACCGGGTTTTATAGGCTGGATTAGGCTACTCTATGAGGAACCTTTGGCTAAAATTGCGGTGAACGGTAGGGCGTTATCTCCGTTCGAGCTTGGGAGGGGCACCCGGCAGGGTTGTCCTCTGTCGCCACTATTGTTCGCCCTCGCCCTTGAGCCGCTGGCGGCATGGATTAGATGGCAGCCAGACATAAAAGGGATCCGATGGTCGCCAGACCACGAGGACCGCATTTCTTTGTATGCAGACGACATTTTGTTATACTTGACCTCACCTAGGAAATCCCTCATAGTGGTCTGTGACGTCTTGAATTCTTTTGGTAGAAACTCGGGTCTCGCCATTAATTGGGGAAAGTCGCATCTATATGTTCTCAGTGGAGACACCCCTATCGTCCCGCTGAATTGCTCCATCCAGATCGCCCAGCAGGGCTTTCTGTACTTGGGGATATATATTTCCACCGATCCCTCTGTCCGATACGAGAAGAACCTACTCTCTCCGTTGTCACGTTTGAGACGGGACGTTGCGGGTTGGAGGCGGCTGCCGCTCTCCCTCCTAGGCCGCACCGCATTGTTTAAAATGATGTCTCTTCCCCGATTTCTCTATGCCCTACAGAACACCCTAGAGTTAGTTCCGGCCTGTTATTTTCGTGAGGTGGAGAGCCTCCAGCGCTCGCTGTTATGGGACGGTCGACCGCGTATAGCTATTGCAAAGTTGACCCTTCCATGGTATGACGGGGGGATTGCACTCCCTGACATCAGAAGATATTATTGGGCTACCCAATTGGGAGCGATTAACCACGGTGTTTATGGTCCGGCGTTGAACCCTGGGTTTGCTATGGATGGGTGGTTGTTGCGCGGGGGTAATTATCTTAGGGCGTTGTATTCCAAATCACTGGATGGGTCCCTCACGGGACCAACCAAGACGGCAGTGCATGTGTGGAAGGCGGTTACAAACTCGTTGGGCTGGAAGGACAGACTTACCCAGGCTACTCCGCTTTTCGAATCCAATATATTCGGGAAATTATGGCACACGAAAGGGTTTGAGAAGTGGGACCTAATTGGGATTTCTAGAGTTGGGGATTTGCTGACTAAGGGTAAGGTGAAATCGTTTGAGATGCTGCAGACGGAGTACGAATTAGGGGGTACTGAATACTTTCGATATGCCCAGGTGCGTCACGCTCTGCTATCTGTCTGTGCCGAGGGGGAGGTCGTGCCTGAGTCTTCTCCTTTGGAGGATCGGATTCTGGATGGTCATATGCCGGAGAGTACAATCTCCTTGATTTACAAGAAGCTTGTAAATGTTCGGACCGACCTCCTCCTTGATGTGCGAGAACAATGGACTAGGGATGGTCTCGAGCTGGACGATGAGGACTGGCAATATGCCATCTCCTCTCCGAAGGAGGTTGCGATCCCGGCTAGACTGCGGCTGGTGCAGCTTAAGATACTTCACAGGGTTTATGTCACGGGGCCCCACCTGATTCATATGGGTTTCTCTGATGATGGCTTATGCAAGAGAGGCTGTGGGATGTTGGGCACCTTTCTACACATTATTTGGGAGTGTGGGGAGATCGTAGAGTTCTGGAAACAAATTCATGACGTGATGGAAGAGGTCACGGGTATCGCACTCTTCCCGGAGGCAAGACGATGCCTATTGAATGTCTGGGGTCCCACCGACTATGATGCCGCTCAGACCCAATGGGTGACCCTGGGGAATATGGTGGCGAAGCGCGATATTGCGCAGCTGTGGGGATCCCAGAGACCTCCCACCTTGGTAACTGTTTTGAATGTAGCTTCTCACCAATAAGCCACACCCAATCCCTGCACTCCCACCTGGGAGGCAAATAACAAAATGCAAAGACTCTATCACTTTTAGAATAAGGCTTGGGGTTTATTACATAATACTCTCTAAACAAAAGCTGTCTCAGATACCAAATGCATAAGATTCAAATATATGTAGCAAACTCATAATCTAAAGGCATGAATCAATAACTGAGCACACTATAATACTGATTAATAAACAAGCAATAACTGATATAAGATAAGGTACACTGGACGTCCTGCAAGAGATCAGAAAGATATACATATATAGAGAACAGAGGAGTACTCTGGATGTGCACCTCCCACACCACAAAGAAAACACCTCCAATGATCAAAGAACCACACAACTCAATACATCACCTGGTGCATACACTGCCCACTTCTGACTGGGGGAATTACAGCCGGGGATCAGAGCTCAGCAAGCCAGGGTTCAATCCGAGATAGACACGTCTGCCCTCGCTCGGAATCCAAACTCCCAGTTTCTCAGCCTGCAACCCTCAGCTATAAACACACTAGAAGATTCGTGAAAGACCTCCTCCCACCGCCAGAGGAATTTTACCAGAACTGGCCAAGTTCCAAGCAAGCATCTCCATGGCTGTAAGGAGCTCTCAAGTCTCTTCCTCCATTCGCACTTCTTCCAACCTCTGTCTTGACGAAGCTCTCACAAGGCCTTCCACAGTACACTAAACAAAAACAATCGCTCAGGAAAACACCAAGACCTTGACTGTGAATAACCCAAACAACTTGCAAGCACGGCTGTGCACGCAGCAGCAAGGCAGAGTCAGACATGAGGCCCTGTCAAAGGCAATAGTCCGCACCTATAATTCTCATCCACACAACTTACAAGCACCACTGTGCACACAGAAAAGTTTGAAGCAAGGTAAAGTCAGAAGGCAGAATGACATTAGACTACGTCAAAGCCAATAGGTCAAAGTCATAATTCACCTAACCCAAATAACATTATACACTTAATCCCTCAGTATACAACATTGAGCACATGTGTGCACCACCACCCACAAGACTGCACCTCAACATCCCATACATTCTATTCTTGGAAAGACTATTCCACTAAAAGACAGAAGAAAAGCAGGCATATGCAAACCCATCCTACATTAAGGCTAAGGTAACATAACACACTTAAGTCAGTACAAAATGGTGGTGGTTGAGGGTCATCATAGGGTGTCAGACCACAAAAGTGGCTCATTCACCACAGTAACATGGATGGAAAATATGGACTGGGGCATGTTCCGGGAGAAAACGGTGTATAGTGCCAGAGGTCGCCCTAAGA
Source organism: Triturus cristatus (assembly GCF_964204655.1). NCBI lineage: Eukaryota > Metazoa > Chordata > Amphibia > Caudata > Salamandridae > Triturus > Triturus cristatus. Next base: position 1,204,552,090 of record NC_140585.1, on the reverse strand, counting down.
AATGGCATAAGATATGGGGGCAATGAAACCATTATAGGGGAGATATTTGTGTGCCCCCGGTTACTGAGATGCTCGATGTGCAACTACTCTACTCCCAACTTTGGACGTAAAACTGTTCATAACCTGGAGCCCGTACCTCTGCTTTCCCCTCACTTCTTTGGCGTGGTGTACTGCTCCGCTGATGGGAGTGGGACCTCGCCCCGGCTGAAAACTAGCGCATGCTTATTATATGCTCTGCCTTGCTTGTGTTTTTATTTTTTGGTTTACATTAAAACGAAACCTTTGTTACTCCTGATGTATAGCTATGGACCTTCCTACGTACTGTTCTCATCGTGCTGCCGGACCTCTGGGATGTCGGCTGAATAGCTGTGTACCATGTTGACGTAAATAAAGGTTTTTTTTAAAAACAAAAAAAAACAAAGGGAAAGACAAACAGTTGGCCCCTTTTACTGGCTGAGTGGTACAAAGAGAAACCAGATAACCTTGATAAATCACGGCTTCCTTGCTTGAATTGTGTGATGTAGGGCAAATTATTTAATTTATCACACCAAATTCATTTTTTCTTCATTATTACGTATGAAAGCACTTTCAAATATTTGAGTTCAGTCTACCAGCTGTATACAACTATCACTTGTAATAAGTATTTCTCACTGCAGTGCTATAACGTGCCCTATTAATGCCAAAGCTTTCACATGTTAAAGAAATACACTTTGGGGGATATTCACAAGGATCTATCGCCGAGTTAACGGCACTTTATCGCAGCCATAGTTGCGATAAACTTATCGCCCCAATCACAAGCTGATGTTAACATCCCACAGCACCAGTTTACCCGCGATAGCAGCCGCAAAAACATCGCCACAGATGACCCCTGCAACTTTCGCTAATGAGATGCAGAGTAGGCGTTCCCGTGCCAAACGCCGTGACAACACCACTCCACAACATTCACAACGACCAGCCAGAACTGCGATAAGAACACAAAACAGGTGATAAGGCGCGGTAGCAGCAGGAAAATAACACCTGCTCTCACCTGGTGCAAAGTCGGACCCCAGCTTGCACCACAAAAGGGAGCACAGCCCACAGCCACATGGGAAGGGCAACAGATGCCATGGAGCCACTGGTCATGCAGCCCGGACACCCAAGAGGGCCACAACACCCACCGCCACCACTCCAGGACTCCACCCCCTCCCGGAACACCCCCCGGACCACAACAGAGGCAGCGCAGACAAAGACAGTGGGCCCCCAGGAAACGCACCAGCCTCACAGACCCAACACCTGACAATGTCATTGCCCACTACAGGCTCAAAAGGACAACCATCGTATGCATCCCGACCAACAACGCCCAACAGGCCGATGGCACTAACACAGCGGCCAACCAACATCCCACCCCACACAAAGCTGCTGGATATGCAGCGCCTTGTACCCCCCAACCAACACCCGCCAGAGTCGGAGGAGTCACACAGCCAGCCACATTCAAGTTCCTCACACCTGTCCTGGACATCACCATCAGCCTGGTACCCCAGTCCCTATACTTCCAACACAATGCGCAGGATCCGTTGAGAACCAAGCAAGGACCTTACGCCATAGCTGGATGCACGCACGTGTTGGGGCAATCCACAGCACACATCATACCTGTGCCCCTTGGTGACTCAGCATGCAATCACCGCAACAGAAAGCACACGTCTCACATCAATATGCAGGCAACAACCGAACACCGTGGAACCTCAACCAATGTCGCCTCCAAATACCCAGCCAGTGTGCATGATTCCTTCATCCTCCGACAGTCCATCAGCAACCAGCGTTCCCAGGATGGCACCAAGGGAAATGCACAGCCCCTTGGCAAGTTCCAAATGAACAACCCACTCACCTCAACTCCACAACCATGCAACTCACAACTCTGGCAATGCACACGTCACAAAATCACAACCAACATGCAAAACAACATGCCCACACACCAGACACGACAGAACAATTCACCATGGTAACCTAGGCAAGCCGTGAACATGAGCCATCAACGGCATGGCACCTCAGCTACACACTAGCCGAAAGTGGGGAGAGGTGGCAACCAGGCATGTGTGAAGGATGCAGGAGAGCCATGATTGCGAAAGTACACAATGCCAAGAGTGGCAGAGATGTGCTGGACAGACTGTAGTTTGCCAAACACACCCATATCCATGACGACATACACCGCTGGTGCATGGAGTGTATGGACAGTGGACGCAACCATGTCACCCCAGCCAGCGGGGGAGTTCACGGAAATGTTGCCTGTTATGTCCCCCCCGTAAGCGTGAGCGGAGTGGGATGGCCCGACGTACGCCAGGCCAGCGTAGGGGTGTGAATAAAAAGCATGTAGCCCTGGGCGTGGTCCTCTTCCGGAAAGCCCAACGTCTCTGCCAGGGCTGCGCCTCTCACCACGCCACGAGGGAGTTGCCTGCGCTCTTGTGCGCCTGCCGTACCCCGGTCCGCTGGACCCCGAACCTGTCAGGCCCGCCCCTACGCAGCCAGGCCACACTGATCATCTTCCGACACCGGCGTGTGTCAAGGAGGGCCCACCACGTACCTGCGCAAGCTCCAAGCCCGAGGGCCGCGACCTTGGCAGCCTCTCAGACCATCACGGCCTCAACGACACAGGCCCGCTGTAGTCCTTTCTCGTTGACGTACTCTACTGCCGCCTCCGACCTACACCACGGTCAAGTAGGTCACACATTTGGAACTGAGTCTTGATTACACCATGGCAGTGAACATTATTTAAGGCAGAGTTCATGTCACTATACTCCCTTCGATGTGGTGCCACCAAGCCTGTGCATAGCATTACAACCACATGTGTCTGTGGGCCTACGTGGACTACTGCCCTCGACCTATGCTGTGCACGAGTAGGTCACAGAGTTGGAACTGAACATCGATTATTCAAAGGCAGAATACATTTCATCGCACGCAAGGAGAGGCGTAAGAGGATGATGCGTTGCAGTCCGGAGGGAATTGGATCATCGTTACGGAGGTGATCGAACACTACCGACAACTGCCCTGGTGTCACTAACTCTGTGCATCGCGAGCCAACGACAGGTGGGTGTGGTCCCCTGCTGACTACTGCCTTCGGCCACAACTACGGACAAGCAGGTCACACATTTGGAACTGAGTCTTGATCATACATTGTCCGTGTACGCATAAAATTGAAGATTCTACTTCACTGTACTCCCTTTGGTCAGGTGGCAGCAACCATGTGCATAGCATCCCAATGACATGTAGCTGTGGGCCCTTGCTGACCGCTGCCCCCGGCCTACACTGCGGTCGAATAGGTCACACACACCTTCGAATTCAGCCTTGGTTTATTTATGGCAGACTTGATGTCATTGTACAGGCCTCATCACAGACTGCATCCCTTTTAAGCCCCGGTGCCACTATGTCTATTCCCCGAGACCCATGGACACTTTCTGGTTGGACTTTGGGGGCGACTGAGTCCATGGACTTGGGGCTGTTGTCGCCATCATGGCGGTGATACTGACTTTGTGGCGAAAACAAGGCCGTGGCATTCCACCCCTCCATTTGCTGCTTCCGGACAGCTTCCACCCTCTGCATCATGCCCTGGAGGACACCTTCCACTGTCCCCCGCAGCCCTCTGCAACATACACCTCGGACATTGATGAGGACCCGCTCAGGTCGCATGGCCCATCTGACTGCCCGCAAGTCACCGTCCCATGGCTGGGTGCCTGTGCCAGCCGCAGTGCATCCGGGGCCACTAACTCTGTGCTGGTCATGTCCGGGACCCCTTCTTCTGAGATATTGGATGGCCTCTGGGGCGATTGCCTTCGGGTCATCAACGCCATGTGTCTGTGGCCCTGCGCTGTCCGCTGCCTCCGGCCTCAACTCCGGTCCACCAGGGTTCACACATCAAATCGAGTCCTGACCGGCCGGACGTCGCATCACCGCAGAAGGCACACGCTACCACCGCCAGGACCACCTCCAACCGCCATCTGCCAGAGTCGAAACGGTGGTCCTGACAGACTTACTGCTTGGCACTCCAGGTGCCACTGACTCAGTGCACCTCAAGTCATCGTCCGTTACTGATTGAGTTTTGTGTTGTTGAGAGGTTGTGCAGCAATGTCACCTCAAGCAGTGTGGGAGACCTGGGACGTTGATGAGGAAGATGATGCAGGTCTAACACACCCCACTGCATCTGCATCAGGAATGTCTTGAAGGGACACAATCCGAGACTTTTTCTTCACATGGGTGCACTCAGCTGTAGTGCCCCTACCTCAGTGCACTGCAACTCACTGACACTTCTGTATGCATGTTGTGTGTCCTCTGGACTTTCTCCGGCTCCCTCCATGTTGCTCAGCAGTTGACTCTGTTATGCAGGTGTTTTCAGTTTCCATTGTACTGGTATCCACTGTTCAAGTGGTTGCCAGCACCAAGCGCTCCATGCGGGCTGGCTTACACTCACCCCACACACATCCAGTCACTGTACATGTGGTCCTGCCAATAACGGGGCCGGGCGCACATGCCCATAGCCAGTACAACGTAATATCTGCGTGTGTCCCTATGGTCTTGTTGTATGCATAAGGGCCCTGGGCCCTACGACATTACATTGTGCTGTGTACAGCTGATGCAGACATGTCACCGCAGGGAGCGGGTTGGGGCTTGGACATGTAGCTTTGTCGTCACCCACTCAATTCGTAAGGGGAGTGGCCTGGGCCATCGTACGCAGAGCCAACGTGGGTGTGTGACTGCTATTTGCATGCCCCTGGGCGTGGTTCTGTACTGTGAATGTGCATCTGCATGTGTCTCTAAGACAGTGTGGGTCTCCTTTGTGGGGTGTAGGTGGTCCCTGAAGGGAAATAGACACCAACGTATGTGATCTAGTTCACCTTCCATGGGTTCGGACCCCACCCACACCTGTTCAGTCACCTCCTTTTGGCGTGCTGACACATGGCATTCGGTGCCATGTGTGGGTGGGTGAAGTGTCGTGAGCCAGCTGTGCTTGCGGGTGCTTCCTGCTGTGTGGTGTGTTGCAGGCTCTGTGTTCTCTAAGTAGCTTGGTTGCCCGGGTCCTGGTGGTGGGTTGCGTGGGATGTCCATGGGCTGTTGTAGGGCGTCGGTGTCAAAGGTGTGGTGGTCCTCTCCGGCATCACAGATGTGTTGTTTTCTGTGCTCTGCTGGAGGTGTTGTGCACCCCTCTGCAATGTGAAGGGGAGATGATTGTTGACATTGTGTTGACATGTATATTGGCGCATTGTTCTGGTTTACATGCAGACTGTATGACAATATACATTGTGACTGTTTGGGAGGTGCTGCATTCTTCTGCAGAACAGTGTACATTTGGATTACATGACGGATGTGAGGTCATACGCGTACATTTCCATTTCACAGTTTCCAGCTCTGTCAGATGTAGTAAGCATATTTCTGTGCATGTGCGGAGCCAGTTGTGTCCTCTGTTCTGCAGTGTCGGCTATGCGCATTGTACCACGTTGTCGTCAATGTGGATGTGCTGTTCTTGCTATGTGTGTGTGCTGCAGTGTGCCAAGGGGATCAGGGACATGATCCTGGGTAATTGTGGGTGTGTAGTGTGCTACACCTCGTTGTGCATGTGTGCCATTGTGCCCATCTCCCCCCATCCCCACAGTCCCTGTTCGTTACTCTCCCTGTTGATGTTGTGTCAGGTCCTCTCGAGCTGTGTCCGTACTCCCTACTCCTTGCACCGTCTCCACACTGATGACTGTGGCCTTGGTTTCCTCCAGCTCCTCCTGTGGTGCAGGACTGCCACCTCCTGTCGCCGTTGCTGCCTTCCTGTTGGCAGTGGGTTTGTGCCTGGTTTAGGTTGTCACGTCATGCCGGCGCCTCTTGACCTCCTCGATTGGCCTCGATTGGCCTCCTCGGCACTCCGACTGCATTCCAGGTGGTCTGCTTGTGGGTCAGTTGCTGGTAGTGTTCTGTCACCTCCGTGACGCTGGTCTTGTTGTCCTGCAGTCTGCACCCCGTCCTCCTCTCCCTCTTCTCCTTGGCCTTCCCCGACCCCGTTGTTCCTTGCTGGTGGTCTGTGGGGGTTGTGGGGTTCGCGTTGGCCTCTGCGCTGGGTCTGGGTGCATCCATGTTGCTACGTGCTTTGGCTTGTTTCTGGTGTGTTGTTTCTGTGGTTTTTATGGTGCATTTTCCCGCCAGATGCGTGGGATTTGCAGTCCTGTGGCTGGTTTTCTCTACTTTTTGTACCGCGGTTGGCCTCATCGCATGATTTTTTGCGTTCGCATTTTGCATTTTTGCAGCGTGGCGTTGAATTTTGCACGTCCATTTGATGCGTTATCTGGTGACTATCGCATGCAAGCGCCGCGTTGTGAATACTTGGTTGGCACGGCGGAATTTCCCCGCTATAGGCTGCGATGTTGAGAGTTGCGTTAAGCTACTCTTGCGGTAGTTATCACACGTTCTTGTGAATATACCCCTTTGTTTTAAATTTTGAAGAGACTTTATCATATTTTACGTGACGTTTGCGGCATGATTTAGATAGCAAAAGGTTTCAGTGCTCGGCTCGTGCACGGGCTCTAAGACCGAGCCAGAGGACCCTTGGCTCAGCTCTCTATGCATAAATTATGGCTCACCATCTTCTATTTCTCCTCCTCTTCACCATCAGCACAATCACCGCCCAACATAAAGGAACAGCATAAAGCAGTCTTTGTAGTTTAGGGTCCACCGTCATAGCTGACTCGGGTTTAGGAAGAGGGTCAGAAGACCTACACTTCCACTGCAAGGATGTGAAGCGATATACAGATGCAATTAGAATATTCTGCAATAAACCAACTCCGCACAGGTTGGGCAGCAGGTCATGCGATCCGCCAACAATGCCCCGACCCTCCACCCACCCCCACCCCGCCCTCCCAGATGGATCCCTCCTGCAGGGGGCAGCATTTCAATCAGTACATGTGCCATCACATGTCTATGTACTTCCTTCTCCTTGGGCAAATACACCATTCATCTGCAGGGAAGAGCTAGGAAGTCATGTAACTGTTGAGTGCACAATGCAAAACCTGTGCGGTGTATTGAAACAATTTTGGGGACTTTTAAGCCGCCTGCTTTATCATTCAGCACAAGACAAATCTGTGGCTGGATCCCTCTTCCCAACAAGCTTTAGTTGACTTTCAAGTTGATGATAAAAGTCTTAAAGTGGCCAAACAGGGAAACGTGGCTTTTGCATCAAGAGTTGATATGTATCACTTCCCAGGGTCTGCAGCATGTTACACAACAGGTGTCGCTTTGTGTAAAAACACACTTTGAATGAAATTGTAGCAGAACCAAGCTATTCTGTTTTCTTTCATTCTAGTTTCTGTGCGAGCTCCTGGGTCATCGGTCTGGCCCAGTTTCTCATTGGTGATCATCAGAGTTGTCTGCAGGACCTGCTGCCTGAGGCAAAGAGAATCACACTTTAGATGTCGGCACCTTGCTTCTTGGTCAGGGTCACATGCAGAGCCACCCCCGGTAACAAAAACGCCAGCCCAGGGGTCTAAAACCGGCCCCCACCCTGGCGGCCCACCAGGGAAATTCCCGGTGCCCGTAACGCCCAGTCGGCCCCTGATCCTGCCAGAGAGGCAGGAGAATTTTCCTAAGGACAGAGCTTTATGGCCTCCTTCTGTTGGCCTTTCAAGTCTCACTTCACAAAAAAAGTTGTTAATCCATTACTGGGTGTTTACCTAATTCACAAAACTCGGAAGAAGACTTCCGAGTTTCCTCTGCATTTTGGAACGTGTGACACGAACATTTGTTTGTGGCGAAGGTGCCAAGAAAATGAAGATAGTGAAAGAAAATGTACAAAGTGTGATGGCCCTAGTAGTGTTCCGGCGCTTAGGCGGAGAAGTGAAGACGTGTGAGCTGACTCTACCAGGGTTCAAGTTTCAAGTTTATTTTATTTGCAAAGTTACTAAAAACCATCGCAACATTTTAAAATAAGCAATAGAACTAATATAGTACACCATAAAAATCAATAAAACACACGTGCTAAAACATGCAGTACAGTGGTTAATATTGTCGGTGTGAGCGTTCGCAAGATCATTGGTTCACAGAATAAAGTGCAGTGTAGTCGCTTAGAGCGTTACTGAAGCCAGAAATGCGTCTAGTAAAGTGCTGTATAGTGCATATTGTTTGGTAGTTTGGTTGTTTCGAGGCCCTGTAATTGTAATGAGTACAACTTAAATCCTTTAACGAGGATCCATTGGAAGGCAATTCTGGTGCCAGCAGTCGCAGTAATTCCAGCTCCAATAGAGTATATTAAAGTTGCTGCAGTTAAAAAGCTCGGAGTTGGATCTTGGGATTGTGCTGGCGCTCCACCACAAAGCGAGCTACCCCCTGTACCAGCCCCTGCCTCTCAGCGCGCCCTTGATGCTCTTGACTGAGTGTCCTGGGGATCCGAAGCTTTTACCAGGGGTTTTCTTGAACTTATGTTGGCATTTTCCGCAATTAGAGATTCCTAATTAAGAGAAATAGAAAAGACAAATATTATATTTTTTAAATACTCGCACAAAAGCAATTTCATTTTTTCTTAACTTTACACGCCCTCTTTATCCACCACAGCCATTAGAAAATGAGTCCATTACTGCAGTTTTACAGTAATCCGCAATTACAACACCACTCACTAATATCTGGATTATTAGCATGAAACTTTGAAGTGCTAAAAATGGGAGAAAAACTATGCATGCGTCTCTGAACACCCATTTTACCTCTGGCATTTTCCTGACCCCTTCAACATAACTCCACTAGAACACCCTCCCATCCCCAAACATGTGCTTTTCTAAAGAACAAATAAAAATGCAGGAAGCTCGGCAGATTAGTGGAATTTCCATCTTATAAAATACAGACCAACTGCACAGTCTGGCGTGTACTAAGGAGCTTGTCACCAATGAAGAGAAGCCCAGGATACAATAGATATTACATCACAGTTCCCAGTTAGTCGCTACTGTAAGTTGTCTCCTCCACAGCAATCAGATTTTTAAGTCTAATCGGTGCTTAATTTGAGCCGGTGGGGGGCACAGATCAGGGGCCGTATTATACAAGTGCCACGGGCCTTAGCGCCTGCTTTGTGCGCCTCCAGGGCATTTTGGTATTACAGAAGGAGCTGCAGACGAAATGAACGATGCTACCACAAATTAAGAGTGAATGAGATTTTTGATTAATGATTTCAAGTGACAGCCAGATGTTGAAATTTCATGTTTCGTACCTTAGGTATCCGGCTGTAGGTACTAGATGCCCATAGGTATCCAGTCAAAGAATAGAATTTTATGGCAAGGCCCGGACACCAATATTACGCATAATTCTTTATTGCTTCCCATACACAGCAGCAACAATAAACTTAGAATTAGAGTACATCAAAAACTCTAGAACATGCATATAAATCCTTCACAAGCAGGCATCTTCCTTCTTTTGTTGCTGTTCGTACACAGATAAAAACATTATTTTATCCTTAATTTGCGTATGAGTGATTTGAGATTAATATTAGGGATTTAGGTATTAAATGAGTCAGGGTATGAATAGACTGGAGTATGTGGTTGTTTTGGGTTAAGTGCCTTTGAATTTTAATATTTATGAAGGTTTTAATATTGATGAAAAGGCAAGGAACATAAGGCTTGTATGTGCAGGGAATATGTGTTTTACAGTGAAATTTGAATGAATCGGAAGGTGTTATGTGTGCGTCGGGCTTTTAGCTAAGTTAATGTTTAGCCTTACAGTAAGAGGCTACTAACGTTAGTCGTTTAATGCACGCGAAGTCCGTTGGCTGCGCGTGTCTGCCACAAAAGGCAAGGGAGGCGAGCCTCAGTCTGCTCAGTACTTGCGCTAGGCTCAAGAGGGTAGAACATTTGTGTCTGCACTCACGCTAGCCTCGGGAGAAGAAGGTACTTTGTTTTTGGCAATCGGGAGCTGACGTACGCGTCATCTGATGTACTGCGGCCATTTTAGGAAGTAGGGAAAAGGTATATTAAAGTAAGGAAAAGAGAACAGCCATGTTTTGGGGGGAATGCAATAGTTTTTCGTGACAGAAGGATTTATTTGGTTCAGTCAGAGGTCAGTCAGTCAGGGAATGCAAGAGAGTTTAGGGGATTTTCAATTTTGTAAAAAATTTATCTGACAGAATACAGTCACTGGAGTGTGTAATCGTAGGAAAGTGGTGAAAATGGAACAGAATGAGTGAACAGGTTTTGAGGAAAGGTTTAAACAATATATTGCCAAGATGTTGGGCGAATTACCTGTAAATTGGGATAAAAAGAGAGAAAGAATTGTGGAGAAAAAGATGATTGGACATTGAAATTGAAAGAGAGCTCTTGAAGAAGAGAAATTCTGGTCTACAGAAGAGGTTGGGGTTGTGGTCATTGGGTCAAGGCAGGATGGCGTTAAAAGAACAATGAAAAAGAATAATGTAAGTGTGAAGAAGGTTACTAAAGAACATAAGGTTCTGAATGATTGGTACGCTATAAAGGCTAAAGGAGATGCTTTAAAGGCAAAAAAGAAAAGCCAGTGTGGTGGCATGTGATAATTCCTCAACGAGTGGGGATGTGGAGATTACTTGCTCATCAAGCTTTGAGGATTCAGATAATGAGGAGAGTGTGTAGAAGAGAGGAAAGTTGGTTGATAAAAGAATTAAACTTGAGATGGGTGATTTTATGGATCCCCTGGGGGAACAAATGTTCGACCCGCTGCTGATTCAGCACCCATTATCACCGCAGTGGACACTAGCTGAGCATGTGGCGAAGTATATAAGTTATTAGATGCGTAGGGAGATCCCAAAAGAGGTGAGGACTCGGCTTAGGTCGGAGTGCCCGAGACCAACTTTGCAGTCTAAGGTTGCTTATACTCCTGAGTTAGTCCCTAAGAGGTTTTTGTTTTAGCAAATCAGGGCGAGACCCAAGGAGGGGTTTGGATTAGGGTCTAAAGGGATGTCAAGATAGATTGCTTGACGTGCTTGGTCCACTTGCTAAGGTCTTTGACATGTATGAGGAGGCACATGCTAATAATACAGGAGTGGACGTAGATGATTTGCGCCAGTGGGTGCAAAGGGTAATTTGTTTGTCGGGAAATTCAAATGTAGCCTTATGTATTAAAAGGCGCAAAAAGATATTAATGAAAATTGATCAGAAATTGGCAGAACTGGCCAATAAGGAATATGGCGAGCAGAGTGAGTGTATGCTGTTTGGAGAGGGGTTTGTCAGGGACATGTGAAGGTACATGAGTACCTTCAATTCTTTGTAGAAGGCACAGAAAGATATCAGAAAGGTTTTTGGTACAGCCGGGAGAATGCAGGGTTGATTCCCCGGCCGTGGACATGGAATCACTCGAGGATCTTTTTCCAGAGGTTTCAGACCCTATGGATATGGATATGGGTATGGATACAATTACATAATGGAGCAAGGTGGATTTTATCCACAGAGACAGAGGACAAGGTTCCGTGGAATGCGTTCCAAAAGTAGAGGAAGAGGTTCTTCAAGTAAGACTATGCAAAGACCCAGGGCCGGACTGGGAATGCAAACCAGCCCTGGCAATTTAGTCGGACCGGCAGATGGGGGAGGGGTGCAGCGCAGAAAACACTACAGCTGCTTTTGTTACAGGGGCGATATGCTGCAAAACCACCGCCCGGTAACAAAAACGGCCTCCCTAGGGGTTCAAAAACAGCCCCCACCCTGCCGGCTCATCGGGGAAACGCCCGATGCCTGCTACGGCCAGTACAGCCCTGTAAAGACCCTATTTCTATCCATGTAAAATTGGACGGCAGACTAGCCTAGTTTGTTTCAAGTTGGAGAGAAATCACACAGGATCCTTGGGTCTTGGAAACAGTGCAAGGATATCATATAGATTTCATGGTGGTTCCGGAACAGGGGAAGTGTCCGAGAATGTTGAGATTTGCAAAAGATCAGGAGGAATTAGCTTCTCCAGAAGTGATGGTTTTGTTGGAAAAAGGGGCAATAGAAGTTGCGGAGAAGGTGTTGGGTTGCTTTGTGAGCAACATTTGTTTGGTGGAGAAGAAAGAAAAAGGTATGAGGCCGGTGATAAATCTAAAAGATTTGAACTATTGGGTGTGTTACAACCATTTCAAAATGGAAGGCATTCATATGCTAAGGGATTTGTTAAGCAAGAGAGAGTAGATGACTCAGTTGGATTTGAAGGATGCTTATCTGACGGTTCCGATGTGTGTGGAACACAGAGATTATCTCCAATTCAGGTGGAACTGCAGAGGGTGGAGGTTCAAGAGTCTATTGTTTGGGTTGACATCAGCACCATGGTGCTTTACGAAAGTGATGAGGCCAGTTGTGGCGTGGTTGAGATCCAGGGGAATTCGATTAATTGTGTACCTGGACGATATTTTGGCAATGGCAGAGGAGGAACATATGGCTTGGGGTTCGTTGTGAACACAGAGAAGTCATGGATTGAACCTGCCCAGGAGATGACAATTTTAGGCTTTCAGATACAGACCTTGGAATGTGTGTTGAAGTTGCCTATGGAGAAAGTGAAAACGATTCGCAGGGAGGTAAAGAGAGTAAGGCATGCTTTTCATTTACGGCAGGGAGCGAAGTATTCACAGAAAGTGAGGATGAATCAGGACAGGACAGGGAGATAATTGTGCAGGTGCAGTATATTCCAGGAAAGAACAATTTGGAAGCGGACTGGAATTCAAGGTTCCTGAGGGATGTGAGCAGTTGGAAACTGAACAGGAAGGTATTTTTTAGGTTACAGGAGAAGTGAGGCCCACTGAAACTGGATTTATTTGCGGACAGGTTGAATGCACAGTTGTGAGAGTTTTACAGTTGGAGGCCGGATCCATAGGCAAAAGGGATAGATGCTTTTCTGCAGGATTTGGGAACAGGGAGGCTGTATGCTTTTTCTCTGTTCTTAATGATTCAGAGGCTGAAAATGAAGCTGAGGAGAGAGAAAGCAGAGATGGTGCTGCATATGCCGTTTTGGGAAGCACAAATCTGGTTTCCGGATGAGATGAATTTGCTGATGAAAGATCCTGTCTTGTTACCAAGCTTTCAGCAGATTCGGTTGGATGTGCAGGGAAACTGTCATGATCTGGTAACAACTGGTCAGTTGAGACTGTTAGGATGCCTAATTTCAGGAGAGTATGACAGGTGTCTGGATTATCAGAGGAGGCTTCGGAACTCATCAAGGTAATGTGTACAACTAAAGTCTATAGATCAGAGTGGAGAAGATGGTGGGGTTGGTGTGCTGAGAGGGATTTGGATCCTGTTTTAGCTGCTGTAGTGGAGGTAGTGAATTATTTGTCGAGTTTATTTAGGAAAGTTTTTGCTTATAATTCGATACATCTGAGTAGATCAGCCAATTGGTGGGTCATATGTTAGTGGAAGGAGTACCAGTTGGACAGCATGCTTTGGTGAAGAGAATAGTTAAGAGTGTTTGTTAGAAAACCCCACTCCCACACCGGAAGGGTGGTAGTGGGTCTTCCCGACATACACTGTGGTAGCTTGGCTCGAGTGGTCAGGGATCAGGCACCGTGCTAAGCATACGTCATACCCACACAATAACCATGCGTGCATCCGTTCCAAAAACGACACTACACCGTAAAAATTAGACTGAAAATATATCTCTTTATCTTCTTTTCTCTTAGTTGCTGATTAAATAAATAATAATACAATCACAGTACACAAGGCTTTTCCTGTGGAAGGGTAAGTCAAATAAATAATACTTCAACGATTCAATAAATAAGGTCGATCATAAATAATCAAGGCATAAATATAAGTGCATTACATAAAAGGCAATTAAATATTACGAGGCAATAAATACTGCGAGACAATAAATACTGTGCGACAATAAATACTGTGAGGCAATAAATACTGTGAGGTAATAAATAGGATTAATACAATAAATACAGTGCTCTCAATAAATAATAAAAGCCAACAATGACACTTGAAAATCAGTTCACATTCCTGAGGTACTATGGGATGATTTGACCCAGTCCCAGCTTGTAGAGTTTTGGATGACCTGCGGGATGTACTACTTGGCTTGGTCAAGGCTGAGGCCTAAACTGAGGTAGATCAAGGGGGGATCTAGAGATCTGGCTCTCCCACACTACACAACCCCTCTGTATTAGACTCAGCTCACCCCTGGCACTATCAAGCTGGTTCCAGCACCTCTCTAGCCCCTAGGATGGTCTCTTAGGGCTTCACAGGGCTTTAGGCGCCCTCTATTCGACTTACTGCCCTTTTTATGAAGCTCCGATGCCGCTGGAGTCGTGTCGACGCCGTGAGGCGGCTCCGGTTCGATGTCGGCGGCCTCGGCGCAATGACAGTTCTTGACGCCACCGGTAGGCGGTTCCGGTTCGATGTCGGCGGCCTCGGCTCGATGTCGACCTCCGGTTCGATGACGTTGGGCAATCTTGGCTCGATGTCGACTTCGGGCGGCTCCGGTTCGATGAGGTCGGGCAGCCTTGGCTCGATGTCGACTTCCGGCGGCTCCGGAGTGCGATCTCCACTCCCGACCTCCGGTGCTCCTTTCCTCGGGTTCCGGCGACTCCGGAGTGCGACCTCCACTCCCGACCTCCGGCACGATTCTCTTCAGGTTCCGGCGACTCCGGAGTGCGATCTCCACTTCCGACCTCCGGCACACTTCACCTCGGTCTCCGGCGACTCCGGAGGGCGGACTTCACTCCCCCGTCGACGCCGCTCACTCGACCTCAGGTGACTTCCTCCTCGACCTCTGGTGTCTCCACGACCTCCGTCGGCGCCCTCTCTCGACCTCTGGCGGCTCCGGGTACGACGTCTGCTTTCCAGTCAGCGCCGCTTCTCCACCTCGGGCTCCAGGTCTCCAGGCTTCTCGACGTCGGACTTCAGGAAGTTACCAGTAACCAGGTCAGGAACTTGCTGTTCTTTACTTTTAAGGCCTGTTCCGGCTGTCCAGGTCCTTAAGATGGTTTTTCTTGCTTTCTCCCACACAGGGCTCCAGGCTGGGCTCAGTCAGCAGGGACTAGTATCAAGGGTGGGTTTATGGACCCTACTCCAGGCACAAGTTTCCACCCCTGCTGCCTCACTCCTTCCTCCTTCAGGTTTCTGCTCCTCTCTCTTCACCAGTCAGGTGCCAACTGCCAACTCCAACTGCCAACCTGGAGATGCCTTCCCAACATTCTAAACCTGCCTCACACTGTCACAGGGTTCTGGAATGTTCTGGAAGGTTCTAGTAGGTTCCAGTGATGTCACAGGTGACAATGGGTGGCCACCATTTTGTGTTGCAGGCCCTCAGACAGAAGTTCCAGGGGTAGATAAAATGGCTCCCTGAATCTGCATCAACACTAAAAAGTCTGGTGGTTCCCAAAAAGGAAAAAATACTAACAGGGTTTAAGGCAAAAGTGGGACAAAATAAATAATGATGAGGAGGGACCACCCAAAGGGCTGACAGGTCTAACACGCGTCCCCCCCAGCTGAAAGTGGGGAGAGCTACCCAACCCCTTGGGAGTTCTCATCACTAAGGCGGAAATACCTTGAGAGACCGTCTGCATTGGCGTGGTCCACTCCAGGCCGATGTTCCACCTGAAAGTCCATTCCCTGTAGGGAGATAGACCACCTCAACAACTTGGGATTCTCCCCCTTCATCTGCATCAGCCAACGAAGGGGTCTGTGGTCGGTCTGAACTAGGAAGTGCAAGCCAAACAGGTATGGCCGCAACTTCTTCAGAGCCCATACCACGGCAAAGGCTTCACGCTCTATGGCACTCCACTTCTGTTTCCTGGGAAGTAGTCTCCGGGATAGGAAGACCACGGGTTGATCCAGACCCTCTTCATTGAGTTGCGATAACACTGCCCCAATGCCATGTTCTGATGCATCTGTCTGGACAATGAACTTCTTGGAAAAGTCTGGGGCCCTTAAGACCGGGGCCTCGCACATGGCTTGCTTCAGCTTCACGAAGGCCTGCTGACAAGCCTCCGTCCAAACTACCCGTCGAGGTTGTTTCTTGGACGTGAGCTCCGTGAGGGGGGCTACAATGGTTCCGTACCCCTTCACGAAGCGGCGGTAGTATCCCGTGAGGCCCAGAAAAGCTCGGACCTCAGTCTGTGTCTTGGGGGGTTCCCAGGCCATGATGGCCTCGATTTTCGCCTGGAGGGGTTGCGCCGCTCCCCTACCCACCAAGTGTCCAAGGTACACTACCGACCCCTGCCCGATCTGGCACTTGCTGGCCTTGATCGTCAATCCAGCTTGTCTCAGGGCCTGGAGAACAGCTTGCAGGTGACGCAAGTGATCCTCCCAGCTGTTACTGAAGACGGCTATGTCATCCAGATAAGCAGCAGAGAAACTCTCCATTCCAGTGAGGATCTGGTTCACCAGACGCTGAAACGTGGCAGGTGCGTTCTTGAGCCCAAAGGGCATCACACAGAACTGGTAGTGGCCATTGGGCGTGGAGAAGGCTGACCTTTCCCTAGCTCCATCAGTCGAAGAGATCTGCCAGTACCCAGAAGTAAGGTCAAAGGTACTTAGATATTGGGCAGCTCCCAGTCGGTCAATCAATTCATCCGCCCTTGGGATCGGATGAGCATCAGTTTTGGTTACTGAATTCAGTCCCCGGTAGTCCACACAGAACCTCAGTTCCGGTTGGCCACCCGGTGGTGCGGCTTTTGGTACTAACACCACCGGACTGGACCAGGGGCTGCTGGAAGGTTCGATCACTCCTAGCTCCAGCATCTTAGTGACTTCACTGTTAATGCTGGCCTTCACCTTGTCTGACATCCGGTAGATCTTGGACTTCACAGGTGGGCTGTCTCCTGTGTCCACGTCATGGACGCACAGGTGAGTCCTACCCGGAACAAGGGAGAACAACGAAGAGTACTGTCCCAGGACCTGGCGGCAGTCCTCTTGCTGTTCAGGAGTTAGGGAGGGGGAGAGAATCACTCCCTCCACCGACCAATCCTTCTCTTGAGACGCAAATAAATCGGGGAGAGGCTCGCTTCCCACGTCCTCTCCTCCGTCAGTCACCATCATCAAGATGACTTCGGGCCTCTCGTGGTGGGGTTTGAGGCGGTTGGCGTGCAGCACCCGTAGGGGCTGACGAGGGGTTTTAAGATCCACCAAGTAGGTAGCCTTACCCTTCTTCTCCAACACCTCAAAGGGTCCTGACCAGCGATCCTGGAGGGCGCTAAGCTCTCCCGGTTCGATCACCCACACCTTCTGGCCAGGCTCCAATTCCACCGGGTGAGCGTTGTGGTCATACCACGACTTCATTACTGCTTGGCTGGCTTCCAAGTTGTCAGAAGCTTGCTTCCACAACTTAGCCATTTGGCACCGGAAGGCCAGCATGTAGCTCACCACATCCTGGGGAAGCTTCCTGGGAGTTCTTTCCCATTCGTCTCTCACCAGGTTGAGAGGTCCACGTACAGGGTGCCCATACAAAAGCTCGAAGGGGCTGAAGCCCACTCCCTTCTGTGGCACTTCCCTGTAAGAAAAGAGTAGACAGGGTAGGAGGACGTCCCATTTCCTCCGCAGGCTTTCAGGCAGACTTCTGATCATGCCTTTCAAGGTTTTGTTGAACCTCTCCACCAGACCATTGGTCTGGGGGTGGTAAGGAGTTGTGAACCGGTAGGTCACTCCACACTCCTTCCACATCGCCCGCATGTATGCTGACATGAAGTTGGTCCCCCTGTCGGACACAACTTCCTTGGGAAAACCCGCTCGGGTAAAGATTCCCATCAGGGCCCTAGCCACAACAGGTGCAGTAATGGTCCTCAGAGGTATAGCCTCTGGGTACCGTGTGGCATGATCCACCAAAACCAGGATAAACCTGTGACCAGCTGTAGTAGGCGGATCTAATGGACCCACAATGTCGATGCCCACCCTTTCAAAGGGGGTGCTAACGACAGGAAGTGGTTCCAGGGGAGCTTTCAGCTTCACCCCTGTTTTCCCACTGGCTTGGCAAGACACACATGTCCGGCAGTAGGTGTCGGACGACACTTTCATCTGAGGCCAATAAAAGTGTGGGACAAGACGGGCGAAGGTCTTGTCTTGCCCCAGGTGTCCTGCCAATGGGATCTCGTGAGCCAACTCCAGAAGGAAGGCTCGATAACGTTGAGGGACTACCAAGGCTCGTGACGATCCATGTAGGGGTGCCTTGGGTTCACTGTAGAGGAGGCCATCCTCCCAGTAAACACTGTAGTTCCCTTCAACGTTCCCTGCTGCCTGGGCTTCGGCATGTCGCCTCAGTCCCTCAAGGGTAGGGCACTCCCTCTGGCCCTGGCAGAATTCCTCCCTGGTCGGGCCTCCCTCCACGTGCCACTCGGCCGGGATGGGTAGGTCCTCCAGTTTGGTAACATCCCCCACCGCGGACTCCTGGTCCACCACCTCCGGTGGCCTATCTGTCACACGGGGCGCGGATGCCGAGGCAGGCTCCTCCCGTCCTCGGTTCTTCCCTTGATCGGCAGCCGGCTGTGCCTTTGTTCCAGGCTCCAGTCGAAACAGACTCCCTCTCCGGGTAGTCGCGGACCCTGTGCTAACACAGGCCCAGTCAGGTGTACCCAGCATCTCAGTGTGAGTCCGGTATTCCACCTCTTTCCAAGCATTGTGCTCCATGTCATTCCCTAGCAGACAATCGACTGGCACGGCAGGGCTTACGGCAACTCGCAGTGAACCTGCAACCCCCTCCCATTCAAAGGGAACCTCGGCCACCGGATAGTGGCCTGTTCTGCCGTCAGCCATCGCGGCTGGGTGGAGTACATCGGGAATTACCTGCTCTGGAGACACCAGTTGGCTACGCACCATAGTCATACTGGCTCCTGTGTCTCTCAGAGCCTCCCCTCTTTGGCCGTTGATGGTGACCCACTGCCCATACTTTATAGTATTTGCGGGCACCTGGATCTTAGGAACCATCTCCCGTTCTCCCAGGGACACTAAAGTGACACCCGCCCACTCCCTTCCCTTAATTAAAGGCATCTCCTCCCCGAGCACTACACTAGCTACTCCGGGGGCCTTTCCTCCAATGGGAGGGGGTGGTCGTTTTGGGCACTTCGCATCTCCCTTATAGTGTCCAACGCCACCGCACTCGAAGCAATGGACAACCCTTGGCTGCTGACTCTGGCCAGGATTAGGGTTTCTGGGTGGGTTAGCCCTAGGGGTGAATCCTGTTCCCTTACCTTGAAAATTATTTTGGGGTCCTTTGGAGAACTCCCTTTTCTTTTCCCCTCCCTCTTTCTTCTGGGGGGGCGCCCTGTCCGGCCTTTTGAGTATCCCCTCTAGTCCCCCTTGTGGACACCCGGGTACTAGCCCAAATGTCCGCCTCCTCAGCAAGCTTCCGGGGATTGGTCAGCTTGCTATCCACCAGGTGTTGACGCAGTTCAGGGAAACATTTTTCGAGCAGGTGTTCCTTCAATACTAAATCAAACAACCCCTCGTAGTTCCTTACTTCACTGCCCTGAATCCAACCCTCTAATGCCTTCTTTGCATAATCCAGGAAGTCCACCCAATTCTGTGTGCCCAGTTTGTGTCTACCCCGGAACTTCTGTCTGTATTTCTCGGGTGTTAGTCCAAACTTTCATATGAGCGCCACTTTCATGGTGGGGTAGTGGGTCTGCTCATCCTGCTCTAGGGCCAATAATGCATCCCTACCAGCTGGAGGCATGTACCTGTACAATCCCCCTCCCCAGTACTTCTCTGGAACCCCATGGGCCCTTAATGAGACCTCATAGGCCGCTAGCCACTTGGCAATATCGTCGCCCGCCCCATAGCTAGCTACTATGTCCTTTGGCAGGTAGGGTTTGGGTTCCCTGGTGATTTCTTGGTCTTTGCTGCCACCATTAGGAACAATGTGTGCCCCGACTCTTAGGATCTGAAGATCTATCTCTTTCAGCCTTAACTCGTGAGCCATCCTCTGTTCCTCCTTCTCTTTCTCCAGCCTTGCTAAGTCCCATGTGAGCTGTCTTTTCTCCCTCCGGTCTGTTAACTCCACTTCAGACAAGCCACCGCTAGAGGCACTGCTGCCCTTCCTGGAAAGTGTCCTGGGCCCCGCTAACAGGTTCCCCACCTCAGGTTGGTACAAACCAGCTCCCTCACTGTCGGGCTCTCTATCCCTGTCCTCCTCCTCAGCCTTGCTTTCTCGTCGTGCCTCCCCCCAAGCCCTTAAGCTGGTTTGGAGTGCACCCTTCTTTGCTCCTGGGGGACAATACACCCCCTCCCGCTGACAAAACTCCCTGAGTTGGGCCACAGTGTACGTTTCTAAATTCTCCAGTACAAACTCCATCTTGCCCACTCAGGTCAGAGGACAGTTATTTGCAGAAGCTATGCAGGGGGGTACCTTTTATAATACCTCCTCCCACCACCAGAGTAAATTTGGAAAAAACAAAAACTCACAATTAGAAAGGCCGCTTGGAGAAAACTCCCGGTGTAGGCCTATGGACTACCCACAGTTATTGTCGAGTATACGTAGGCACAGCTCTATCCCACCGCTGAACACCAATTATGTTAGAAAACCCCACTCCCACACCGGAAGGGTGGTAGTGGGTCTTCCCGACATACACTGTGGTAGCTTGGCTCGAGTGGTCAGGGATCAGGCACCGTGCTAAGCATACGTCATACCCACACAATAACCATGCGTGCATCCGTTCCAAAAACGACACTACACCGTAAAAATTATACTGAAAATATATCTCTTTATCTTCTTTTCTCTTAGTTGCTGATTAAATAAATAATAATACAATCACAGTACACAAGGCTTTTCCTGTGGAAGGGTAAGTCAAATAAATAATACTTCAACGATTCAATAAATAAGGTCGATCATAAATAATCAAGGCATAAATATAAGTGCATTACATAAAAGGCAATTAAATATTACGAGGCAATAAATACTGCGAGACAATAAATACTGTGCGACAATAAATACTGTGAAACAATAAATACTGTGAGGCAATAAATACTGTGAGGTAATAAATAGGATTAATACAATAAATACAGTGCTCTCAATAAATAATAAAAGCCAACAATGACACTTGAAAATCAGTTCACATTCCTGAGGTACTATGGGATGATTTGACCCAGTCCCAGCTTGTAGAGTTTTGGATGACCTGCGGGATGTACTACTTGGCTTGGTCAAGGCTGAGGCCTAAACTGAGGTAGATCAAGGGGGGATCTAGAGATCTGGCTCTCCCACACTACACAACCCCTCTGTATTAGACTCAGCTCACCCCTGGCACTATCAAGCTGGTTCCAGCACCTCTCTAGCCCCTAGGATGGTCTCTTAGGGCTTCACAGGGCCTTAGGCGCCCTCTATTCCACTTACTGCCCTTTTTATGAAGCTCCGATGCCGCTGGAGTCGTGTCGACGCCGTGAGGCGGCTCCGGTTCGATGTCGGCGGCCTCGGCGCAATGACAGTTCTTGACGCCGCTGGTAGGCGGTTCCGGTTCGATGTCGGCGGCCTCGGCTCGATGTCGACCTCCGGTTCGATGACGTCGGGCAATCTTGGCTCGATGTCGACTTCGGGCGGCTCCGGTTCGATGACGTCGGGCGGCCTTGGCTCGATGTCGACTTCCGGCGGCTCCGGAGTGCGATCTCCACTCCCGACCTCCGGTGCTCCTTTCCTCGGGTTCCGGCGACTCCGGAGTGCGACCTCCACTCCCGACCTCCGGCACGATTCTCTTCAGGTTCCGGCGACTCCGGAGTGCGATCTCCACTCCCGACCTCCGGCACACTTCACCTCGGTCTCCGGCGACTCCGGAGGGCGGACTTCACTCCCCCGTCGACGCCGCTCACTCGACCTCAGGTGACTTCCTCCTCGACCTCTGGTGTCTCCACGACCTCCGTCGGCGCCCTCTCTCGACCTCTGGCGGCTCCGGGTACGACGTCTGCTTTCCAGTCAGCGCCGCTTCTCCACCTCGGGCTCCAGGTCTCCAGGCTTCTCGACGTTGGACTTCAGGAAGTTACCAGTAACCAGGTCAGGAACTTGCTGTTCTTTACTTTTAAGGCCTGTTCCGGCTGTCCAGGTCCTTAAGATGGTTTTTCTTGCTTTCTCCCACACAGGGCTCCAGGCTGGGCTCAGTCAGCAGGGACTAGTATCAAGGGTGGGTTTATGGACCCCACTCCAGGCACAAGTTTCCACCCCTGCTGCCTCACTCCTTCCTCCTTCAGGTTTCTGCTCCTCTCTCTTCACCAGTCAGGTGCCAACTGCCAACTCCAACTGCCAACCTGGAGATGCCTTCCCAACATTCTAAACCTGCCTCACACTGTCACAGGGTTCTGGAATGTTCTGGAAGGTTCTAGTAGGTTCCAGTGATGTCACAGGTGACAATGGGTGGCCACCATTTTGTGTTGCAGGCCCTCAGACAGAAGTTCCAGGGGTAGATAAAATGGCTCCCTGAATCTGCATCAACACTAAAAAGTCTGGTGGTTCCCAAAAAGGAAAAATACTAACAGGGTTTAAGGCAAAAGTGGGACAAAATAAATAATGATGAGGAGGGACCACCCAAAGGGCTGACAGGTCTAACAGTGTTCATATGGAGTTGCCACCTAGGGCTAAGTATGCTTTTCTTTGGGATGGGTCAGTGGTTTTGAGAGAGTTGGAAGGCTTGGGGTCTAATTCTGGTTTAAGTCTGAAGTTGTTATCCTGGAACATGGCAATTCTTTTGTGCCTGGTTACTTTTAGGAGAGTGTTAGATATTAGAGCTTTGGAGGTGTCTTCGAGAAGTTACCAACCAGAAGGTGTGTGTTTTAACCCCTTCGATACTCATGACGAGCTGGACTCGTCATGGCACACAGTGGTCGTGTGCTCATGACGAGTCCAGCTCGTCATGAAACATCGCCCTTGAAATCCCTCTGGTGCGGGCACCAGAGGGATTCCCTTTCTGCCAAAAGAGCCTCGGGAGCTAGGGAGAGCTTCCCCAGCTCCCGAGGCCCCCCCCCCCCTAGTTTCCCTGAAATGACGATCGGCGCGCACGTCGCACTGACGTCATTTCAGTGAAACCGAAACTGAAATGAGCTAAGAGGCTTTCTACGTGCTCAGGGAGCTATCTGAGCCCCCTGAGCATGTAGAAAGACGGGAGAGGTATCATTGGAAAGGGGAGAATCGCCACAGGAGGGCGATCAACAAGCAGGGATCCACCCACTAGACACCAGGGAGGAGGGAGCAGCCCCTTGGGCAAGGGCCTTTGCTCCCCCCAGGTTAATTTGGCACAATTTAGTCTTTTTGCACCCCCGGGGGGCAAAAATCCCACTAGACACCAGGGATTTTTATAGAAAAGTAAAAATAAAGGTGGAGGCTGCCCAAAAAGAGCATGCCCATGCCCCCACCCCCCCAATCATTACAGTCTTTCTGCCCTGGGGGGCAGAAGGGGCAGTAGCCCCCAATCTGCCCCCCCGGGGGGCAAAAAGCCCACTAGACACCAGGGATTTTTATAGAAAAGTAAAAATAAGGGTGGGGGCTGCCCAAAACGGGCACGCCAATGCCCTCACCCACCCGCCACCATTACAGCCTTTCTGCCCCCTGAGAGGTAGATGGGAGCTGTAGCCCCCAATCTGGTCCCCTGGGGGGCGCAGAAAGCCCACTAGAAACCATGGATTTTTTTGTTTTATTAGTGTAGGGGTAGGGGCTGCCCAAAATGGGCATGACAATACCCCCACCCCACCCCCAGAGAAATTCCAGTCTTTCTGCCCCACGGGAGGGAAGATGGTGGCAGTGGCCCCTGATCTGCCCCCTTAGGGGGACAGAAAGCCCGCTAGGCGCCAGCGAGTATGCAGGCTTTTTTTATGCATGGGGGTGGGGGCTGCCCAAAATGGTCATACCAATGCCCCCACCCCAACCAAAAATAGCCACAGTCTTTCTGCCCCCTTTGGGGACATATCGGGACAAACCCCCCTCCCCCGATTCCCCCCCAGGGCGGCAGAAAGCCCACTAGGCTCCGACTTTTTTTTAGCAATGTGCCTACCTGTGGATTTTGGCACGTAGGAAAACCTAGCAAACCTGTACATTTTTGAAAACTAGACACCCAGGGAAATCCAGGATGGGGAGACTTGACTGGCTCTCACCAGGTTCTGTTACCCACAATCCCTTGCAAACCTAAAACTTTGTAAAAAAAAAACCACATTTTCCTCACATTTCTGTGGTGGAAATTTCTGGAATCTGCGTGGATCCACAAAATTCCACAAACCCCGTGTTCTCCAAAGTCTTCCAAGAAAAATGGTACCTCACTTGTGTGGGTAGGCCTAGTGCCCATGACAGAAAACGGCCCAAAATGCAATGTGGACACATCACATTTTCACAGTGAAAACTGACCCTTTTTTTGCAAAGTGCCTAGCTGTAGATTTTGAACCCTAGCTCTGCCGGCACCTAGGGAAACCTAGCAAACCTATACATTTTTGAAAACTAGACACCGAGGGGAATCCAGGATAGGGTGACTTGACTGGCTCTCACCAGGTTCTATTACCCAGAATCCCTTGCAAACCTAAAAATGGGTCCAAACAAACACATTTTCCTCACATTTCTGTGGTGGAAAGTTCTGGAATCTGCGTGGGTCCACAAAATTCCACCCACCCCGCATTCCCCAAAGTTTTCTGAGAAAAATTGTACCTCACCTGCGTGGGTAGGCCTAGTGCCCGTGACAGGCAAGGGCCCAAAACCTATTTAGGAGACATCAAAATTACCTATCACAAAACAACCTGGTTTTGCAAGGGGGATCCCATGACTTTTTAGCCCCGGGCTTGGTGGCCATCTAGGGAAACCTACCAAACCCACACATTTTTTAAAACTAGACACCCGGGGGAGTCTAGGGAGGTATGGCTTGCGTGGATCCCCCAACGTTTCCTTACCCAGAATCCCCTGCATACCTCAAATTTAGCTGAAATAATCACTTTTTTCACACATTTTTGTGTGGGAAAGTTGTGGCATTACCGGGCTGACACAAATTTCCTACCACCCAGCAGTTCCCTGGGTCTCCTGATAAAAATGGTGTCTCACTCATGGGGGAGGTCCAAGTATCCGCGACAGGTAAGGGCCCAAAATGTATTGAGGCAACATC
The DNA here is from genome assembly GCF_964204655.1 of Triturus cristatus. Taxonomy (NCBI): domain Eukaryota; kingdom Metazoa; phylum Chordata; class Amphibia; order Caudata; family Salamandridae; genus Triturus; species Triturus cristatus. The sequence goes on along the minus strand of NC_140585.1, from coordinate 1,204,527,138 downwards.
AAAATTGCCTATCTCTAAACGACCTGGTTTTGCAAGGGGGGTCACCTGAGTTTTTGGCCTGGTGCTCGGCGCCCACCTAGGGAAACCTACCAATCCCACACATTTCTGAAATCTAGACACCCGGGGGATTCCAGGGAGGTATGGCTTGTGTGAATCCCCCAACGTTTCCTTACCCAGAATCCCCTGAAAACCTCAAATGTAGCTGAAAAAAATCACTTTTCACACATTTTTGTGTGGGAAAGTTGTGGCATCACCGGGCTGACACAAATTTCCTACCAGCCAGCATTCCCCCGGGTCTCCCGATAAAAATGGTGCCTCACTTGTGTGGGAGGCCCAAGTACCCGCGACAGGCAAGGGCCCAAAACGTAGTGCGGTGACATCAAAATTGCCTATCACAAAACAACCTGGTTTTACAAGGGTGTCACCTGGGTTTTTGGCCCGTGCTCTGCGGCCAGGTTGGGAAACCTACCAAACCCACACATTTCTGAAAACTAGACACCCGGGGGATCCCAGGGAGGTGTGGCTTGCATTGATCCCCCAACGTTTTCTTACCCAGAATCCCCTGCAAACCTCAATTTTAGCTGAAAATATCACTATTTTCACACATTTTTGTGTTGGAAAATTGTGGCATCACCGGGCTGACACAAATTTCCTACCACCCAGCGTTCCCCTGGGTCTACCGATAGAAACGGTGCTTAGTTGTGTGGGAGGCCCAAGTACCCGTGACAGGCAAGGGCCCAAAACGTATTGAGGCGACATCAAAAATGCCTATCTCAAAACGACCTGGTTTTGCAAGGGGGGCCCCCTGGGTTTTTGGCCCGGTGCTCGGCGGCCACCTAGGGAAACCTACCAAACCCACACATTTCTGAAAACTAGACACCCGGGGGCTTCCAGGGAGGTATGGCTTGCGTGGATCCCCCAATGTTTCCTTGCCCAGAATCCCCTGCAAACCTCAATGTTAGCTGAAATAAATCACTTTTTCGCACATTTTTGTGTGGGAAAGTTGTGGCATCACAAGGCTGACACAAATTTCCTACCAGCCAGCATTCCCCCGGGTCTCCCGATAAAAATGGTGCCTCACTTGTGTGGGAGGCCCAAGTACCCGCGACAGGCAAGGGCCCAAAACGTAGTGCGGTGACATCAAAATTGCCTATCACAAAACAACCTGGTTTTACAAGGGTGTCACCTGGGTTTTTGGCCCGTGCTCTGCGGCCAGGTTGGGAAACCTACCAAACCCACACATTTCTGAAAACTAGACACCCGGGGGATCCCAGGGAGGTGTGGCTTGCATTGATCCCCCAACGTTTTCTTACCCAGAATCCCCTGCAAACCTCAATTTTAGCTGAAAATATCACTATTTTCACACATTTTTGTGTTGGAAAATTGTGGCATCACCGGGCTGACACAAATTTCCTACCACCCAGCGTTCCCCTGGGTCTACCGATAGAAACGGTGCTTAGTTGTGTGGGAGGCCCAAGTACCCGTGACAGGCAAGGGCCCAAAACGTATTGAGGCGACATCAAAAATGCCTATCTCAAAACGACCTGGTTTTGCAAGGGGGGCCCCCTGGGTTTTTGGCCCGGTGCTCGGCGGCCACCTAGGGAAACCTACCAAACCCACACATTTCTGAAAACTAGACACCCGGGGGCTTCCAGGGAGGTATGGCTTGCGTGGATCCCCCAATGTTTCCTTGCCCAGAATCCCCTGCAAACCTCAATGTTAGCTGAAATAAATCACTTTTTCGCACATTTTTGTGTGGGAAAGTTGTGGCATCACAAGGCTGACACAAATTTCCTAGCACCCAACGTTCCCCCAGGTCTCCCGATTAGAACGGTGCCTCACTCGTGTGGGAGGCCCAAGTACCCGCGACAGTCAAGGGCACAAAACGTATTGAGGTGACATCATTGTGCTCAGGTCCACAACCGCCCGTAGGACTATAGGGGCGCCGTCGTTCCTGCAGGGTACAAAGCAAGGACGTTCCTGGGGATATTTGGCCTTTGCACCCTTGTTGTGCTCCTGCAGAGGGTACCCCTCTGTACCTTACAGCATCTGGATCGCCCAGTAACTCCGCCACATCTCTGGGTGTGGCCACCGTCACAACCAGGGCCCCCCACCAAGGTAGGCATCTTTACTTACGTCCTGCTGATTCCCGGGCCTCCCCCAGGTCCAGCAAAACACGTCCATGTCCACTCTAGGGAGGTAAAACCCCATCTTCTTCAAAACACCCTGTGGACTTGGCAAGCAAACCATGCCTCATAAAGCCAAACCCACACTGTTAGTGAATTTACGCCTGGCACCGTTAACTCTCCTGCATGGTTTCACTGACCTCCCCTGACCGGGCTCCTCCCCACACTAAACGAGGGGTTATCTCTGACCACCATAACTCACATGCCCCCAATGGTTGCATATCTTACACATGGAGGACTTCAATTCTTGCAACAGATCCCTCTTCCCCAAGAGAGTCTGATCATTGCCTCGCCCAGGCCCCACAAAACAAGTCCATGCCCACTTTAGACAGGTAGACTAGTCCTTGCGCACCCAGGCAGGTGGTCCCTGAACCTCTACCAAACACTCTGTGGACGTGGAGGCAACCCTCCTAGCTGTGCCGCAGCTTCTTCAGCAAGCTGTCCCAGCGCATGCCTGGGACCCCCAACCAAATTAACTTAGTGGAGGAAAACCCATGCCTCCAATTCTCGAATTACGCCCCTCGCGCCACTCTGAAGACGCACGGAAGGCCATTCACCCAGACCCTTGATCCTAGCGAAATAACGAAATGCCAGGTTGCTAACACCCTTAATGAGCACTGGACACCATCCTATACAACTACTCAAGCTTACACCTAATTTACATGATAACACTGCACCCAACCGCCCATTCATAGCCTCCCTGGTGTATGACCAGAAAGTTGGGAGGGGAGACACCCCCCTTAGTCTGTGCCGCAGCTTCTTAGCAAGCTGTTCCAGTGCATGCCTAGAAACCCCAACCAAATGATCTCAGTGCAGGTAATCCATACCTCCATTTCCTGCTTTCCGCAGGAAATGGAGGCATGGATTTTGTGGCACTCTCAGAATGCATGAATGGCCAATTACCCATACCTTTGACCCTGGAAAATTAAGGAAATGCAAGAGGTGCTGTGTCGCCACTCTGGTGTCCCACCCCAGTGAGTGTCACCCATGGTCAGGTTTGCTAAAGGTATACCAGAGCGCCCAAAGGTTTGCCAATGCATTGAGTATGCCCCTTCTTTCCTATGAATGCGAAGTGTGTTCTGGACATTGTCAGCATTGGTGCCCCTCACACCATTTACAACACTATTGGTGTAACCACACCATTAATGGTATCCCCCACCCTTGGACTAATACCCCTTGCCAGACCTATTTTGGTGGGTATCAGGTTGAAGAACAGAGGATGGAAAAGCTACAGGAATGGTGAAAACAATAGGCGCAGGTCGCCTGCCCTTTCTTGACTTAATGGGAAGCAGGGTGTCCCATAAAATGAACCTTTGTGAGCATTTTGGCACTGAACAGACTTTTATTGATATCAATCAATCAATCAATGACATTTATAGAGCGCACTACATACCCGTAGGGTCTCAAGGCGCTGGGGGTGGGGGGGGGGGGGTGCCGCTACTGCTCGAACAGCCAGGTCTTCAGCTTCTTCCTGAAGGAGAGGTGGTCTTGGGTCAGGCGCAGGTAGGTCGGGCGGGAGTTCCAGGTCTTGGCGGCCAGGTAGGAGAAGGATCTTCCTCCTGTAGTCGCTCTTCGGATGCGGGGGACGGCGGCGAGGGCGTGGTTGGCTGATCGGAGGTGGCGTTTGGGAGCGTAGAAGTTGATTCGGCTGTTGAGGTAGCTCGGGCCTTGGTCGTGTAGGGCTTTGTGTGCGTGGGTGAGGAGGCAGAAGGTGATTCTTTTGTTGACGGGGAGCCAGTGAAGGTCTCTCAGATGTCCAGAGATGTGGCTGGTTCGTGGGATGTCGAGGATGAGTCTGGCTGAGGCGTTCTGGATCCGCTGGAGTCTCTTCTGGAGCTTGGCGGTGGTACCGGCGTAGAGGGCGTTGCCGTAGTCCAGTCGGCTAGTGACGAGGGCCTGGGTGACGGTCTTCCTGGTCTCGGTGGGGATCCACCAGAAGATCTTCCGTAGCATGCGTAGGATGTTGAAGCACGCCGAGGAGACGTTGTTGACTTGCCTGGTCATGGAGAGGGAGGAGTCCAAGATGAAGCCCAGGTTGCGTGCATGGTCTGTCGGTTTGGGTGCGATGCCCAGGGCGGGAGGCCACCAGGAGTCGTCCCAGGCGGAGGGTGAAGAGCCCAGGATGAGGACCTCCGTCTTGTCCGAGTTCAGTTTCAGGCGGCTGGTCGTCATCCACTCGGCTACCTCTTTCATCCCTTCGTGCAGGTTAGCTCTGGCGGCGGCGGGGTCGTTGGTCAGGGAGAGGATCAGCTGGGTGTCGTCGGCGTAGGAGATTATGTTGAGGTTGTGTTGGCGTGCGATGGCCGCGAGGGGGCTCATGTAGACGTTGAAGAGGGTGGGGCTCAGTGAGGATCCCTGAGGGACGCCGCAGATGACTTCGGTGGCCTCTGACTTGTATGGTGGTAGGCGGACTCTCTGTGTTCTTCCGTCGAGAAAGGAGATGATCCATTCCAGCACCTTGTCCAGGATTCCGACGTTGCTGAGGCGCTGTACTAGGGTGCGGTGGCAGACAGTGTCGAATGCCGCGGAGAGGTCTAGGAGGATGAGGGCCGCTGTTTCTCCGTTGTCCATCAGGGCTCGGATGTCATCGGTGGCGGCGATGAGGGCGGTCTCGGTGCTGTGATTGGCTCGGAAGCCGGACTGTGAGGGGTCGAGGGATCCATTCGTCTTGAGGAAGGCGGCCATCTGCTTGTTGACGGTCTTCTCGATGACTTTGGCAGGAAATGGGAGGAGCGAGATGGGGCGGTAATTCTTGAGTTCGGTAGGGTCCGCAGTGGGTTTCTTGAGTAGAGCGCTGAGTTCGGCGTGCTTCCAGCTCTCAGGGAAGGTGGCGGTGTTGAAGGATGTGTTGATGTCTCGCAGGTGGGGTGCGATGACAGCGTCGGCCTTGTTGAAGACGTGGTGAGGGCAGGGGTCGGTCGGTGATCCGGAGTGGATGGAGTTCATCGTGCGGATGGTGTCTTCGGTGCTGACCGGGGTCCAGGCGTGGAGGGTGGTGGTGGGGGGTGGTTGTTCGGTCTTGGTGTGCGTTGGTTGGTTGTTGAAGCTGTTGTGTATGTCCGCGATCTTGTTGTGGAAGTATGAAGCGAGGGAGTTGCAGAGGTCTTGCGATGGGGTGATGTCGTTGTTTCCTGCGCTGGGGTTGGATAGCTCTTTCACGATGTTGAAGAGTTCCTTGGAGTTGTGTGCGTTGTTGTCCAGCCGGTCCTTGAATGCAGTTTTCTTGGCGGCGCGGATCAGCTGGTGGTGCTTCCGGGTGTCCAGCTCGAAGGTGGTCCTGTTGTCCGGTGTAGGTTCCCTTCTCCAGACTTTCTCGAGGGCTCGGCAGTTCTTCTTGGAGCTCTTGAGTTTGTCGGTGAACCACGGGGCTTTCTTGCTGCCGGGTCTGCTGGGCGGGGTCCTCAGCGGGGCGAGTTCGTCCGCGCAGATGCTGATCCACTTCGTGAGGTTGTCGGCGGCCTGGCTGGGGTTTGCTGAGCTGGCAGGAGGGTGCTGGCTCAGGGAGGTGGCGAGCTGGTCTGCTGTGATCTTGTTCCAGCTTCTGCGGGCGGCCTGTTGCTGGTGGTGGTGGGTCGTCGTTCTCTTGAAGGTGAAGTGGACGCAGCTGTGGTCCGCTCATTGAAGCTCTGTGGCGTGGCTGAAGTCGATGTCTGTGCAGGAAGAGAAGACTGCGTTGAGTGTGTGTCCGGCGAGGTGGGTGGGGGTGGACACCAGCTGCTTGAGTCCAAGATTGGCGAGGTTGTCGAGCAGGGTGCTGGTGTTGCGGTCGTTGTTGTTCTCCAGGTGGAAGTTGAGGTACCCCAGGAGGATGTAGTCAGCGGAGGGGAGGGCATGCGGGCTGACGAAGTCGGCGATGTCCTCGCTGAATTGGGTGCGTGGTCCCGGAGGTCGGTAGATCAGGGTGCCTCTGAGGGTGGTGTTCGGGTCGGTGTGGATCTGGAAATGCAGGTGTTCGGCGGTGGTCAGGGTGTTGTCGGTGCTGGTCGTGAGACAGATGGTGTTCCTGTGGATGATGGCGATGCCTCCTCCCATCTGGTTGGCGGTGCGGTCCCTCCGGACGATCTTGTAGCCCTCTGGGATAGCGATGGCGATGTCGGGAGCTGAAGAGGCGTTCATCCAGGTCTCTGTGAGGAAGGCAACGTCAGGGGCTGTGGCGTCTAGGAGGTTCCAGAGTTCGATGGCGTGTCTGTGGACGGAGCGGGTGTTGAGCAGGATGCACTTGAGGTGGGTGCTGCTGGTGTTCGACTTGGCGGGTGCTGGTGCGAGGCAGGTCCGGATGCAGGAGAATTTGCAGGCGTGGCAGCTGAAGGGTCCGTGGGTGCGTCGTGGTGTGGCTTGGTGGCATCCTGGGAGTCGGCCGGTGTTGAGTGCGATGAGGGTGGCGGCGGAGTACGTCAGGCGAGTTGGTCGGGGTCTTCGTGGGCCAGGGGTCCTGGCGCTGGTCGCGATCCGGTCGCGGACGGGCGCAGACGGGCTTACCTTTGGCGTGCCTTCGGCGCACAATCGGCGCGCCCGCTGCGCGTGGCCGCTGCGCGTTCGCACGGTCGCCATATAAGGCGAAGTGCGCGGGTGGGCGGAGCAGCTGGGAGGCGGGAGCGGGGAGGGTACAGAAGAGAAAGGGGCGGGGTAAATGGCGGTGGCGGGAAGCGGGGAGGGAGAGCGGAGGGCGGCGAGGTAGGCGGGCAAACAGGAAGGAGACTGTTACCACGGAACAATAATTACAGAAAAACAAGCACAAATGGATGGCAAAAACAAATGGCGAAAACAGGCAGAAAAACGTTAACACGGCACAATGATTACAGAAAAACAAGCACAAATGGGGGGCAAAACAAATGGCGAAAACAAATGGGGAGAAACCAAGACGGCAGCGAGGCCGGCGGCGAGGCAATTAGGCAAGGCACAGGGGCACACGCAGCAGCTGGTGGCCGTGCGGCGCGGGGGTGTCCCACAAGTGGGTCACACTCACCTGCGTCGCACGGTCGCCATATAAGGCCAAGTGCGCGGGTGGGCGGAGCAGCTGGGAGGCGGGAGCGGGGAGGGTACAGAAGAGAAAGGGGCGGGGTAAATGGCGGTGGCGGGAAGCGGGGAGGGAGAGCGGAGGGCGGCGAGGTAGGCGGGCAAACAGGAAGGAGACTGTTACCACGGCACAATAATTACAGAAAAACAAGCACAAATGGAGGGTAAAAACAAATGGCGAAAACAGGCAGAAACTGTTAACACGGCACAATGATTACAGAAAAACAAGCACAAATGGGGGGCAAAACAAATGGCGAAAACAAATGGGGAGAAACCAAGACGGCAGCGAGGCCGGCGGCGAGGCAGTTAGGCAAGGCACAGGGGCACACGCAGCAGTTGGTGGCCGTGCGGCGCGGGGGTGTCCCCACTCAAAGATACTCATTTCACGATCTCCACAGGATGGTAGGCTGAGTGAACCCCACAGGCTTAGATCCGTGCCCCAGAGGCCCAAGGCCCCGTAGAGGACGCTGTAGTCCACTGAGCCCACATACCCGCAGCAGTCTGGCATGCAGCCTTTTATCACTATCGAAGCTCCTCTGGGAGTAGAATCTAGGGGCCTTGGTAGTGCCGGTCTAATTTTAATTGCAATCTGACCCTTAATTGAAGATTCCCGGTGTTTGGTTTAATTCCCCTTGGTGAAGGGGATTTGAGGTCAAAACCCACCCTGTTCTGTGCCGCTCTAAGTACCAGGCTGCAACCTCATGATCACAAAATACTGGCTGTCGGTATTGCCGTGACCCCCGTCAGATGTGTCTGTGTGCTCTTACCTGTGGGACCAGGCTTTTTATGCTACTTTTAATGAGGGGGACCTCTGATGTCACTACTGAGGGAGTACTCTGTGTGGGTGTAGTGTGATAGACATTGGATGTGCCACTCCCAACTTGCGTATTTCCTGTGTACACCATTCTGAAAGGTAACTTGGTGCTGCAAAACATGTGTTTCTTGCTACCAACATATGGGCTCAACCCTCAGAAGAGCTTAGGCACGGTGTGAGCTATTAGGTACCTAACCTATCTCGTCCCCCTGGGAAACTACAACAACCGCTTCGGTTTTTGGAACCTCACTAAGCACCACAAATTATCATAGACCTACCCCTAAAGAGATAACAACCCCTCAGCCTCTGAAACTCGTAATGAGCTCAGCTGACTGAAGCCGCAGCTAAACTTCGTTAGTATTGTGTGCTTAATTCTGTGCTTCATGAAAACAGATTTCCCCCTTATCCCTGCACCAAATGCAGCCCCATCTTACAAAGGGGACCCCAGCCCTAAGGAAGGGTACCGCTCATCTGGTGGTACGGCACCTAGGGGAGGTAATGAAAGCGTGAGAAACAGGCGGCTAGGGGAGGTAATGAAAACGTGAGAAATGGGCGGCAGGTTTACTGCAGGTAACTGGGGGATGTATGAATATTGCAGGCCTTGTGTTATGCCGTGTCTTCCTAAAACTCGCATTAGATTCACGATCTGAATCAACAAGGAGCTCTGCCCATGTGACTGCCCATGTAATTCGAGACCCGGGCAGGAAGGACACGTGACCGCCCAAATCTCTTTGCCCTAACATCGGCCCAGCTGTGCCCCAAAGACCTCACAGATTTCGTGTGTAAAGTTCTTAACTTGTATAAAACTATCTGCCAGGACTGACGCCAGGCGGCCACTACAGTTGCGCCACACATTGCTCCTGCCGTGCTGCCAAACATATTGACATCACAACTACTGGCCCTGACGCTTGTGCAACTATCTGCCCGGACTGACGTCAGGCGGCCACTTCAGTTTGCCCCGCACATTGCTCCCGCTGTGCTGCCACTCCCAGTAACATCACAACTCCTAACCCTGACACCTGTCCAAGTGTGACAATACAGACTATTCCATGCCCCCACCACTATTAGAATGGCTTGGGCAGCAGGCAATAGCAATTTCAACGTGATTGAATTACTCAATATCTGTTGTAGTGGTCATCTCTAAAACTAGACAGACAGCGCCAACTGGTGGCCTGTCACAAGTGCAGGAGGTGAACAATAAGTGACGGTGCCGCGCACCAGGAACCACACGCTCACATTTAGCCCCGGTAAACCTGATCCTGCGAAGTAGCATTGGTAGGCCATTGCGGCACTTTAGGAAATCCAGGGTTGACTTTCTCACCTTGTGGATTGTGCCGAAACGAGGCTGGAACCTAATGCCAGGTTCAAATCTGAAAAGGTGTATCCCTGTGCTTATATTGGCTGGGGTGAGAGTCCCTCCCCCCCTGCAGTTTACAAAAACCAATTGTATATCACTTATACTGACCTGTAGATAAATGAATGAAATAGTCATCATTGCACCTCACAATGTCAATCCATTTCAGAGGCAGATGACCGAGGTTGCACTTTATACGTTTCTATTCCTCTGAATTGGGTCTCTCCTTGGGTGAAGTTGGCAGTTGGCTCCTGCAGTGCTGCCAAACCTAGTCACATCACCTACTAACCCTGACACTTATGCAAGTGTGACGATTCAGTCTATTCCAGGCCCCCAAGGCTATAGGAATGGCTTGGGCAGCAGGCAATATAATTTTCATGTATATTGAATTAATCAATGCTTGCTGTTTTGGTCATCTCTAATATAGACAGACAGCGCTGAGTAGTGGCCGGCTGTCACCAGCGCTGGTGTTGACAATTAAGTGCCGAGCACCAGACACCAACCAGTCCAATATAGCACCGGTAAACTAGATGCTGTAATATGGCATTAGTAGGCCATTGCAGCACTTTATTAAAGTCCATGGGTTACCTTCTCACAGTATGGCATTAAACAAAAGAGGCTGTAAATTTAATGCCTGGGCCGACTATGTAAAGTGTGTATCACTGTGACTTTTTGTGGCAGGGGTGAAGTATGTTTGTGTCCCGGCCTCTGCCGTATTCAGTTCCCAATTGTATATCAACTAAATGATCTGCAACGGTCATCCTTGTACATTACAATGTAATCCAATTTAAGGGACAGGCGACCAAGGTTGTATTTTATCCCTTATAATCCTATGCTTTTTGAGTCCATCTTAGTGTCATTCTTCACTACCCATTAGTACGGACATCCCCGTGAATGGGCAGCTCTGGCATTTTAACAACCACTTAACTTTAATCACAGTCTTGTCACAATATTGAAATATTTTATGTGCTAAGACGTCCAGAGGTGCTGGCTCTGAGCTCTGTCCCTTGTAGATAGATCTACAAGCTGGACCAGCTTATGACTTCCCCTCAAAGCAATACGCCACGATTTATGGCTTTTCTGTAAGAATATTATCTGGATTTCACGCTCCAAACTTAAACTTACACCTACCAACCAGTACTATTCGCTTTGTTAATGCCTGTTAGTTGCATAAGATTATTCCTAGCACTGGGTGTCTTTATTTAAAGAAAACATTAATTAGCCACGCAATGAACCATGGACATACCCTTAAATGTCTCTGGGGTGCGGCAGTTGGAAAACACAAGACAGGCAATATGCAAGAAACCTAAGATGCTGTTAAGCGGCCTGCATGGTCAGAAAGGAACAACAGATCCGGAAACCATTACCACTAAGCAGCTTTACATTGTGTGGTGGGCCATCCATGGTACAAGCCAAGGCAACACCCACACCCCCTGAAAGGGGCACCAGCGCCGCTCAGCAGCCCCATGGCGTTCGTCCCAGCACAGTGGGTGGGAAACCTGTGAACCACGTGTGCCCAAACGTGCTCCCCCAGATACAAGTTGTCATGCGAGAGCTCAGCCTGGCAACTCACACATAGCAGTCATCGGGACCTGCACACCACTACACAGCTGTACAACCCACCGCTCTGGCTGTAAGTTGCACCTCTAAAAAACAGGCTGCAACAAGTCCGCTTGCACATTTACCATATAACACAAACAGGCAGCAACATGTCTACTTGCACATTTACCATATAACACAAATCATAGCTGTCAGTGTCCTGAAAGGTTCTGAGGCAGAGCCATTTTACGTGTAAACACAATCCAACCTGCCACCCGCAAAATGTAAGTCTAACCACTAGTGTCTGTAGTAGGAACCAACACTCGTCATCACTCGTTCGTGAAATCATTCCCATGTGAATCCATCAAGAGCCATTTTCAAAGTAAATTGTGTACTCTGAAATCCTTATGCCATTTAACGGGTCGTTTTCTAAAACGCTCTGACACCTTCGGGCAAGTTTACAATGAAGCGGGGCCCCTACCCTGACCTGCCGGCTACATCGACATCGGAGTGGGATGTTACCTCCTAGGCTATCCCCTTGGCCTTGAAAGGTTTTTACACATATACCCGGTGCAGTAGTTGCGAAGGTGGTATTTCTAGATTGAACTACGGGCGCTTGAGAGGGCGCTGTGCCCCCTTGGCGAGAAGAAGAAAGGACACCGAATTATACCACAATAAAGTGCCTGAACGCCCCAAGCCAACCGCATCCCCTTTGTAAGGATGTGCCTGTAACGGTGAACATTAACATTAGCCTTGCTTGATTTAGTGTTTACAACTATTTTGAAAATGCACACTGATTACCCTAATTAAAGCTGTGCCCCTTTAACTGAGCTACGGCGACGCTGGATCCAGACAGTGGTAATGCTGTTTCTATGATGAAGCAACCAGACTGCCCTGGCCACCCTGAACACTGCCCGCACACACTGACACACTCAGCACGCAAACAGTACTTAGCAGTGCAATGAAGGCGCAAGCCATACCTGCCCGACCCTAGCCCTTCCCGCGCTCCCCCACCAGAGCCTTACACAAGCAATTAGGCCTCTTGACATTCGTCCTGTGGAGCAGTTGCAAAAGAACTGCAAAACAACTCAAGGGCATTCTCTCGTTCACCTCGGGCATAGTCTTCCCACAACAAGGTAGCACCCGACACTGAACTTTTAACACTTTGGCTTCAACACATTCGCCCCGTGGAGGCCCTGCAGATGGACCACAAGACAAATAATTTTAAGACAGAAAGTTGAACCATACCTCCACTCGGTACTACTCAATTTAAAATGACCCACTCGTCAACACCGGCATAATTATTTCAGGTTCCGTGTTTGAACTGTCTAAAAATAGCCCCCCGCGGCCCACATAACTGCAGAGGCTGCCTCACGCTCCTACCAGCCGAAAGACACACATGTAAAAGACACTTACAGGTTTCCTGGGCAGTCTGACCAGGCACTTCTCACCGAGAGGGGCAATATTTTATCCAGCACCTGGGTGCGATAGAAGCAAGGCAAGACCACTATTTCAACTGGGATACAAGAGAACACTCTGCATCACATTGAACAACAAATGTATGATTAGGTGTTTCATTTTTCTTTTTTAACTACTCCTAGTAGTCAAAAACATTCACATTTATTTTTATACCGAATGATTCATCGATTCTGGGCAATGTGAACTGCCTCCTATTGTAAAAATTGAGGTCAACAATTACAAAGCTAAATAATAAAAATACAAATGGATAACCAGAGATTTCTGACAGAGACCCCCCAGCAGTGAACTGCTAAAGCTCAGAAACCATCAGGCAGAGACCCAGAGTCCCAAGCGGCCTGCCTAAACCACGGGCACCATCTTGTCGGAATTTAACATCAACCACTTTGGTGCTCACACCACGCGCGCACGCCCCTTCACTCGCCAGAGGTAACTCCCTGGGCTGATGAAAGGAGGAGAGCTTTGGGTGCTCCTCTAGCAGGCAGGGTCTGCCTAGATGCACCTTAGCACTGGCACCTCGGTAGATCTCAGATAATAGCGCAACAGATGGAAATGGTGCTTTTGGATTAAAGTTAGACGCAATTTCCTTCAATAGTTGAGCTGGGAAGTCCAATTCAATAATGCAAACATTGCTTTCCCAAACCCCTGTCACGGGAGGCCAGTGTCTCGCATAGGCCACAAATGAAACTCCCCAGACCCAAACAGAAATTGGCACCGAAATCTTCCTCATCGACAATACACTTCCCAACCAGAAAACTTCAATCAATGCACAACCCTTCAAAACCCCGGAAGGTAGTCCATCTTCACACTGGGGTACATCCTGCAATCAAGCCAACAACCCCACAATGTGGCGGCTGCTGTGCATCCACGGCAGTACAACCAGCCCGCCCGCACGCAAAACACTCTGAGGCCATGCCTGTTCTCTGCCCAGAGTGGCCCCCCTTCCGAAATGGATTGAGGCCTCACAGAAACCAGCGAAATACCAAACGTGAGGCCCCCACTCTGCCGCTCCCCTGTTTCCCCGATCTCTCACCTCAACATCGCGCCAAGCTGGAGGCTGAGCAACTGCCTCAAATGGTGGTGGGGAGAACAACTGGCCCCAGAGGCCCAAACTCACCCAACAATGAGCGCCATCTTGGACCCGGGAACGCGACAAGACTAGACTAACGGCATGATGCAAAGGCGCCAGACCTTCACCACCACCCGGGCCGCCAACATCACCGATGCCCTAAAATGCATCCTCCTCAACGTACGTTCCTTGCACAGACACACCGTAGAGATCTGGGACATCCTGGACTTACTCTGACCCGACATCGTCTTCTTCACGGAAACCTGGACCAACGCCTCCTCCGCCCCAGACATCGCCATCGCTATCCTGGATGGATACAAGATCCAATACAAGATCCAGAGGAAGGACTGCCCCAACCACCGGGAAGAGGACTCGCCATCACACACAAAAGCTCCCTCCGCCTCTCCATCTCTAGCGAAACCTTCCCCGCAGCCGAAGACCTGCACTTCCAGGTCCGGACAGCCCCAACTCCACACTCCGCAGCATCCTCGTCTACAGACCTCCCACCCCACACGCACTCTTCGCTGACACCATCACCGAGCTCGTCGCACCCCACGCCATCGCCATCATAGACTGCATACTCATCGGAGACCTGAACTTCCACCTCGACAACCACAGCGACCCCAACTCCACCGTGACAACCTCACCAGCATCGAACTGAAACAACTTGTCACCACACCGACCGATAAGGCAGGACACACTCTCAAACCCATCTTCGCAGGAGGAAACAGCGTCCACTTCAGTCACACCATGGAATCCGCATGGACCGACCGCCACTGCGTACACTTCCTCGTCGATAAACCCAAGCCTCCCAAACCCTCTTTTGCCCCCAGGAAGAAACTGGAGCAGAGTCGCCGAGGAGCAACTCAACTTCACCATCAACCGCACAACCCCCACTGCTGCAACCAACACCATCTTCGCAGCCAGGAAACTCCACACATTGATCTCCTCCTGCGCAGAGAAGCTCAACCCGCTACGCAACCCCAACAAACAGCACCCCAGGAAAGCCGCCTGGTTTACCACTGACCTCCGCCTCGAGAAGAACTGGAGAAACAGCAAGACACTGGAAAGCTACACCACCTACAAGGATGCCATGACCAAATACCACCAACAGGACCTTCAGCCACAACAAAATCATCGCTAACTCGTGCAACTCCAAGGAACTTTTCAGCATTATCCAGGAGTTCACCAAACCCTGCCGCGAAGCCACGGACATCACCCCTCCCAGGACCTCTGCGACAAGCTCGGATCCTACTTCCACCTGAAGATCAAAAACCTCTACGACAACCTCAACAACCACACGCCCGAACCCGCAGCCATCACGACCTCCAGCAACACCAGTCAACCCACCATATCCTCCTGGACACCAATCACAACCAAAGAAACCACCTCAACTATGAAAGGCATCAACTCGGTGCCCCCCACAGACCCCTGCCCACCACACATCTACTACAGAGCCGCCATCGCACCTGAACTACAAAGCACCATCAACACGACCTTCGTGACCAGTACCTTCCCTGATGACTGGAAACGCGCAGAAGTCAGGCCCCTGCTCAAGAAGCCCTCAGCAGACCCGACGGACCTGAAGAATTTCTGGCCCATCTCGCTCCTCCCCTTTGCAGCAAAAGTCGCAGAAAAGACTGTCAACGCCAAAC
The DNA here is from genome assembly GCF_964204655.1 of Triturus cristatus. Lineage (NCBI taxonomy): Eukaryota > Metazoa > Chordata > Amphibia > Caudata > Salamandridae > Triturus > Triturus cristatus. The sequence goes on along the minus strand of NC_140585.1, from coordinate 1,204,512,029 downwards.
TAACCAGGTTCATTGAAGACAACGCCATCCTTGACCCTTCCCAGTCCGGGTTCCGCAGCAACCACAGCACCGAGACTGCCCTACTCGCTGCCACAGCCAACATCCGCACCCTCCTAGACCAAGGCCACACGGCAGCCCTGATTCTACTCAACCTGTCAGCTGCATTCAACACCGTCTCCCACCGCACTCTCAGCCAGGCTACACAACGCCGTAATACAAGGAGCTGCCCTCGACTGGATCCAGTCGTTCCTCACCGACAGAAGCCAAAGGATCAGAATGCCACCCTTCCTATCCGAACCCACGGAAATCAACTGCAGAGTCCCACAAGGATCATAGCTCAGCCCAATCCTCTTCAACATCTACATGACCCCCCTCGCCGCCATCGTTCATCAACACGGCCTCAACATTGTATCCTACGCGGATGACACCCAGCTCATCCTCCTCCTCACCAAGGAGCCCACCAACACCAGACTCAGCTTCCAGGCAGGAATGCAGGACATCGCTACCTGGATGAGTAACAGCTGCCTAAAGCTCAACTTGGAAAAGACAGAAGTACTCATCCTCAGAACCACTCCATCGGCATGGAACAACACCTGGTGGCCGACCGCCCTCGGCACCCCACCTACCCCCACAGACCACGCTAGAAACCTCAGCATCATACTCGACTCCTCCCTCTCCATGAACCGTCAGGTCAATGCCGTCGCCTCTAGCTGCTTCAACACCCTCCGCATCCTCCGAAAGAATTTCAAGCGGATTCCCCTCGAATCCAGAAAGAGTCACCCGTGCTCTCATCACCAGCAGGCTGGACTACGGAAACACCCTCTACGCCGCCATAAACAAGGCTCTACTCCACAAGCTCCAGACAATTCAAAACACCGCCGCCAGACTAGTCCTCGGTATCCATCGACATGAACACATCAGCCAACACTGACGAACACTCCATTGGCTCCCCATCAAGAAGAGAGTCACCGTTAAGATACTCATCCACGCCTACAAATGCCTACACAACACTGGACCCCAATACCTCAACGTCAGAATCACCCTTCACGCACCCAAAAGGAACCTCCGATCCGCCCACCTCGTCCTCGCCGAGACGCCACGCATCCACAGAGCCAAAGCAATGGGAAGATCCTTCTCCCACATCACGGCCAAGACCTGGAACGAGCTCCCGATCGACATCAGACGTGCCCCGTCCCTGAAAACCTTCAGGAAGGCTCTCAAGACCTGGCTCTTCGGTTGACCACCCCCCCCCCCCCAGCGCCTTGAGACCCTCACGTCCCCTGATTGATTGATTGATGTCACCCGGTGGCATAAAAATATAAAAATAAATATATTTTTGCCCTGGAGGGAGTGATTGCGCCCCATGGAAGGAAAAACAAAGTGTCATTTACGCATTCTTCCTGTTGGAGAAAAAATTGTTAACCAAACTTTTTGTTTTCCCCTGAGGAGGACAATGACAATTCTTACTAAAAGAAACCTAGCCACCATCATATAGGTAAAACAAAGGGCCACATTTTCAAATCAGGACAGTTTTGAACTGTGTAAGTGTTTTGCAAGGTGTATGCATTTGTACTTGCTTGGGGTAATATCAGAAAAATCAAAAGTCAAAACCAACCCACTTACAAAAAGTGGGCCACATACTGACTTGTCGGACCACTCCTTTGGACATTGCCAGATTGCCCTATAGACCGACCCTGGTCCTCACACTTTCTGGGGGTCGTCCTCATCGAGACACAAAACAACCTCTGCGGGGGCTAGTATATTCTTCAAAATGTCTGTTTTTACCTGGAGGGTGCTCTCAATGATGCCGCAAATACTCCCCCCCTCGTGTGTTTATTTCCCTGACATTTTATTGATGAATAGTGTCTGCAGGAAGCACAAATGCATAGTCTTAAAAGTGTGCCAAAGACCTACACTGCTTGTCTTCAGTAAATAAATGTGGACCACACATACAAAGAGTTTGCCTCATGTTTGTGTGACTTTTTTCCCATTCGTACTTAAGCAAAGTCCTTTTGGGGATTTTATAAAACAAAGCAAACGTCTATTTGTGTTGCTTGTAAAAAAAATAATTAAAAAAATGTAAGTAACTAAGCATTTTGTTGCCTTGAGGTACTTTGCAACAGTGAGGTGGAATTCTGTGGATGGTCCATGGGCGTTCCTGTGTGTCCACCTTGGATTTTTGATGCAAATCTATATCAACAAAGATTTTTAAACATTGACTTGCCACAAAAAGCCGGTGCCTGTCCGTGACTGGTGTAACAGGGAAAAATATTTTTTTATTTGAGGAAAACGCCTCAAAGGGTAGTTTATATGCTGGTAGAGGCCACTTCCTGCACAAAAACTATCCTGACCATAACACAAACACCCTTAAACGACAAGGAAGCACACAGTGTGTCAGCGCATGGAGAGAGCAGACCCCCCACCATTTCTTTGAACATATGGTGCTATTCTGCTCTCCCTAGGTGACGCAGTGCAGCAACTCTAGCTGCTTCATTGCACCATTTGTCCTGTGAAGTCTGTTGTAGTATTGCATATGTGGCATGTTGAAGTAATACCTTTTTTTTGGTGTCCTTGGCGAAGCTGCTGCAGCAGCATCAAAAAGCGAAGATTTTTTTACTTGTGAGCTTTTACGCTTTATCACACACATCTCACAGACATACAATCCCACTCATCTGTTTAGAATCATCATACTTCTGCCTTCTATGTAGGACAAAGTGTTTTTGAAGGAAGGTTTTAGACATTCGGCAGAGATGGTGTCTTGGTGGAAGACTGCTGCCCAGATCCTAACTCCAGTAATGGAGGACAGCTCTGAGGCAGGATCAGATACAGAGAAAGCATCTGAGGGAGAAGAAAATGGAGCTGAATCTGGAAGCGATTTTTCAATTGGCAAAGTTTGATCCAATGATTCGTCTTCCATCAATTCTGAGGAACATGGTCATTGCAGCCCTTCACAAGTAGATTCTGTGTAGCAGTAGCAGGGCAGACCAATCCAGAGAGCAAGCACATGCTGTGGCAAGCAAATACGGAGTGCTGTCTTGGCAGACCCCCAATTTGGTGCAGCCCGAATACTCCTGTTCACTGCAAGCACTAGAAGTAAAGTTGATGCATCAATTTTTATGGCTCTTTGACTACATCCATCTCTTTTTGGATGTAGACTTCCTTGAGGAAATTGTGCAGCAGACAAATTTGTGTGAAGAACAATTTTTGAAGGAGCATAGAGGCACTCTTTGGCCTCATTCTAGGGCACACCGGTGGCCTCCCACTTCACTGGTGAGAGCCATGCAAATCTCCCCACCATGGATTTCCCTAGGTGTCTAGATGTCACAACTGCTCCGGTTTGCTAGGTTTGCCTAGGTGTCAGCTTAGCTAGGGCCAAAAATCCACTCCTATCTACATTGCAAAACGAAGGGACAGTCTTCATTGGAAAAATGTGATGTGTCCATGTTGGGTTTTGGGCCCTTTCCTATTGCAGGCACTAGGCCTACCCACACAATTGAGGTACCATCTGTAATAGGAGATGTGGGGAAATGCAGGGTGATGGGAAATTTGTGGAAAATGTGTGTTTTAGTCAAAGTTTGAGGTTTGCAAAGGTTTCTTGGGAAGAAAACCTAATGAGAGTCGTGCAAGTCAAACCCCCCCCCCCCCGGATTCTTCTAGGTGTCTGGTTTTAAACGATGTGCAGGCTTACTAGGATTTCCTAGGTGCCGGCTGAGCTAAGGCCAAAAATCCACAGCGACCCACATTGCAAAAAAAAGGGGTCAGTGTTCAGTGGTAAAGTATGATGTGTCTGTGTTGTGTTTTGGGCCCTTTCCTACAAGGGCACTAGACCTACCCATACAAGTGAGGTACCATTTGTATCGAGAGACATGTGGGAACACAGAATAGTAGAGCATTTGCTATAACCAATTGGATTTATCTGCATCTGTGGCCTCCAAATGTAAGCCAGTGTATTAGAAAGAAAATATTTTAAAAAATGTCTTCTGAATCACACGCTAATATGGGTACACAGAAATTCAGAGATGTACAAATAACCACTGTTCCTATACTCCGTATCTAGTACCCATTTCAGAAATACATTAGGTTTCCTTGATATCCATATTCACTCAATATATTTTACCATATGAATTGCTCTATACTTGTAGACAATTAAAAAAAATATTGTACAGTGCTGCTCAGTTGTTTTCTCAGGGTACCTCTGGTTCTTGGATTATCTACAAACCTTATAAATCCCTGTAACCAGAAACGTCTAGCGGGTGGGATGGTATATTAACACAAAAAGATGATGGATTGCATGCTGAACAGTGTCAAACATTTACCCTCTGTCACAGACCTGGGTTAAATCTATAGTGTTTTTGCTCACCAGTTTGGACCCAGCCATATGCAAATCAGTCTTGGCCCTGCTGCTCATGGCAACAGTCCATCCCGAACTGCCAGGCCAGGTCCTCCCTGAACCATAAAACAAGCATCCTGGGACTGGTTTTGGGGTTTCACCACTCATCAGCCAGGATAGCTTGAATCCAGTGGCGCTGTGAGCACGGGACCCACGTCTGGGCATACCTTTCCCACTTAGGGCGACAATACCAAAACAAAAGCAGGATCAAGACTGTTTTGCATATGGCTGGGTCCAAACTGGGATGGCATGGTGAACAAAGAAACAATGGATTTAACCCAGATCTGTGACCGGGGATGAATGTTTGACAATGTTCACCATTCCGTCCATCATCTTTTTGTGTTGTTATGGTATATTACACTTGGAAATTGGCTATTGTGAGAAGGAGATTTAGATGAAAACGTCACAAGTGGTGTTTTTTCCTACTTATTTTCAATATTTTGTTTTTTTCAACAGTTAGTTTATTTGAGAAAACCTTGAGGGATCTACACATATGACGCCTTGCTGTATTCAAAATGTTATCTTTTCCGAAATCTATAGCTTTCCAGGACCACACATGGGTTTCACACCAGTTTCCCCCACAAACTGGAAATAGGTTGAAAGCACAAAAAAATGCAAAAATGGGATGCATCTTTAAAATATGCCACAACTGTGGTAAAAAAATGTAATAGGTTTTTTAATTCTACTCTGCTTGTTCCTGAAAGCTGGGAAGATGGTGTAGAAAAGCAAATCTTTTGTTGATGTCATTTTTCGGAAAACAAACAGTCATGTTTTCCTGTTTCCCCCAAAAATATAAATACTGACATATGTTGACTATTTTCTCAGTGCCCTCCAGGGGAATCTACAAACCCTGGGTACCTTTAGAATCCTCAGGACATTGGAAAAAATTATGTAAATTTAGTGTAGATACCTTAGGTGAAAAAATAAATCATGGAGGCAAAATCACAAAGTACCCCGAATAGCCAAAAAAGAGCTCAGCATTGGGGTGAAAAAACCCTCCATACATAAGAGGTTAAAAAGCACTTGTTTAATTTTGCTGTAGTCTGTCTTATACTGTGCGTAATGTAACTTTAAAATAATAATTTTCATATTTACAATGCTTTCTGTCATGGGCCAGGACCTTGTAGCACTAAATCTGGACGTAATTATTTGGGTGCCTTGTTACACAGACATCTGTGGTGATTGCATTAATCAATAGATACAGGGCTGGCTTTAGCACTGGTGGCACCCAGTGCGCCAATCATTTTTGGTGCCCCCAGACCCCATGACCGCCTCCTCGGATTCTCTCACTACCACTGGGCATAAGTGTCCCTCATCTCTCCAATCATAGGTCATTGCTAAACACAGTGCCCCCCTCCCCTTGAGGTCAGCACCCAGTGCGGTCGCCCCAGTCGCACTACCCTAAAGCCGGCCCTTAATAGATATTTCGTGGTGCGCGCGGCGGCAAGATGGCCGCATCCTGAAGAGGCTCCACAGAATCGGCATTTACTCTGCCGTTAAGGGAGGGAATTGGCCGCGTTCCCGCTTGTCTGCAGCAGTATTTATGTCGGAAACCGCCGGGACTCCTGTTGCGTGTTTCCGACCACGGAAATGTGACGACAGGTTCGTTTTTGTCACTTTTTCGAATCTGCTATCCCTACCTAACTACCGCGGCCGCCATTTTGTGCGCGCTCAGAGCAGCGCGATAGAACTTCTCCTCAAATTAATGGTGGCCGCTGAGTGCACTCATACCAACGCTACAACTATGCTTTCTCTTTTTTTTCCGCTCACCTCGGCTCAACAGAGATGACAGCTGACTCTGTATACACAGTTATAACAGTGTAAACATCTCTACCAACCTTGTAATATTGCATTCACCACTGTATGCATGTTCTTCATGACGCATTTAGCTCTGCATTATTGGTACTAACTTCAGCTGTCATTCTGTGGGCATTGATATCAATATGCACTAACCTGCATTACAGCTTACCTTAAAGTCTATGCACTAAGCCTTCTTCAACAGCTCCCTCCTACGTTTTTTGGCTCTTAACAATGCTAATACATTCAGGCGCTTGCTAATCTGCTGTTTTAATTTTCAACGGACTCGTCGAACCTATTTTATTCACTAAGGGAGCAGTAACTCCATCTATACTAGTCCTTCTCCTTATAACAGTTGGAACTTGTTCTAGCAACTTTACTTGCCCTTGGATAGACTTACGCTACTACTTACCTAGTCCATTAGCGCCTACCGTTCTCTCTTCAATATACTGGCTGCCTTTTCATGCTTTTTATACACCTTGCGTCAACTTAGCCTACTGAACTGAGCATCTCAGATTTTGGTCCTCAATGACTTCAATCCTTTTATTTTGTGTTTACGTCATTATTCTATTACCCTCTTCATTGTTCCAACATGGAACTCACGCAGTCTAATAAATCCCATAGCAATTCAGGGACTACTTCTGGGGGTCGTAAAGACTCTACAGGTACCAATAGCAAACGTCTAAAGAAGGACCCCACCTCTCCAACTAAATCTCCTCTTTCCATCACGTTAGAGGATATTATGGACGAATTACGTCTCTTTCGCCCATTCATGTCAGACACTACTACCACTCTCCAAAGAATTGAAGAAAAATGGTCTGGCTTGTTATGTTATGTTATGTTATTTAAATTTGTATAGCGCACAGCTGCCGCAGCAAAGAGGCGTCCTGGCGCTTTGGAGATGGAAAACACAACACCACAGCAATAACTAGAGCGGAAAGAAACTAGGCTTTAGAGAATAGGAAGGTTTTCAAAGACTTCCTGAAGAGAAGCAGGTCCGGAATAGCACGAAGAGAGGCAGGCAGTGAGTTCCAAAGGGTGGCTGCCAACACCGAGAAGGAACGACCACCTATACGCGCTTTCTTAAAACGCGGAACGATAGCTAAATTGGACCCTGCAGATCGGAGGGATCTAGAAGGAACGTAATGGAGAATAGTCTGGGTGAGAATGGGAGGAGAAGCTAACTTGAGAATTTTAAAAGTTACACGGAGTGCTTTAAACCTGATTCTCTGGCCTACTGGTAACCAGTGGAGGTCTTGGATGGTATGACGAACAGAGGCAAACCTAGGAAGACCGACCAGCATTCTGGCCGCAGCATTTTGTACCCACTGAAGGCGGGCTAGTTCTGCCTGATTAACACCCAGAAGCAGAGAGCTGGCATAATCCAGTCTGGTAAGAACCAGAGCTTGTACAATGATCTGTCTGGTGTCTGCGTCAAAAATTTTAAAAATGGGCCGTAGGCACTGCAAGGCACCAAAACAGGTGCCAGCTACACGTTTGGTGTGGGGGGTGAAAGAGAGTTTATCATCAATCCATAAACCCAGATTTCTAACTTCAGCTACAGGGATGGGAACAGGACCCAACTCCAATGGCCACCAATTGTCTCCCCATAGCCCGATATCCTCACCAAAGATGATAACCTCGGTCTTGGAGGCGTTGAGTTGGAGTCTATTTTCCGCCAGCCACTGCCTTAAGAGCTAACTGAAAGGTCGAGGCATCCATAGTGGAGTCACCATTAAGTGCCACCGCCAGCTGCGTGTCATCGGCGTATGACACCATGGTGAGACCAAAACTACGGGCTACCTCCGCCAGTGGCTGAACATATATATTGAATAAGGTAGGGCTGAGAGCTGAACCCTGCGGAACACCCTGAGGAATGGGACGAGGGGCAGAGACATAGGGCGGTAAGGATACCTTGAAGGTTCGATCCGTAAGAAAGGAGCGAAACCATTCAAGGGCCATTTCTCCAATTCCTGCTTCCCCAAGACGCTGCAAAAGGATGTGGTGGGAGACCGTGTCAAAGGCGGCACTGAGATCCAGTAGGATCAGTGCCGCCGTCTGACCCCGGTCCAGCAGTTTCCTAATATGCTCCACCACCACCAGAAGAGCAGTCTCCGTACTGTGGCCTGCGCGAAAACCATTCTGAGAATTATCCAGTATGTTGGCTTCCTGCAAATGAGAGGAGAGAATGCAATTCACGTGAGCCTCAGCTAATTTAGCCATCCACGGGAGGAGGGAGATGGGACGGTAGTGCTCTAATTTTGCAGGGTCAAGGGAGGGTTTTTTGAGAATAGGTATGACGGTCGCCTGCTTCCAAGCCGTGGGAACACTGCCAGTGCTAAAAGAGAGATTGATAAGGCTATGCATAGCCGGAAAGCAACACTCAGCACATTCCCGAAACTGAATAGGCCTCATAGGGTCATCGGGTGACCCAGATTTAACTTTAATTGTCAAGCCTTTAAACTCCTCTTGGGTAGGGCTAGGAATAACCTGTAGCCGCTTGGAGGTCAATGGGGCTCTGATATTCTCAGTGACGGAAAAATGTGAGAATGACCTGTAGATGGCATCGACCTTTCCCACAAAGAACGAGGCTAAATCCTCACAATGGGCCATAGAAGCTGGCATAGTGGTGGCAATCTTTCTGCTAGTGAGGTCTTTATAAACCCTAAAGATAACCTTAGTCGGGTTCGTGCTGTTCTTAATCTCCTGGGAGTAGAAGGCTGCCCTAGCTGTACATATGGCCCGATGGTACGCTCTGGTGCAGGTCCTATATGCTGATTTAAGGTCAGCATCATAGGCTCTGCGCCATGCGTGTTCTGCCTTTTTACAAGAAGATTTCATCAACTTAAGGGATTCATTGTACCAAGGACTGGAGGGGCTAGATCTAGTCTTACTCCACCTAGCAGGTATGAGAATATCCAATGAGAGGTCCAACCACTTACAGAAGCTGTCGTAACCAAGAGAGACTTCTTTAGGAGGAAGAGGATGGTGCTTCATCAAAAGATGGTGAAAATGCTCTAGGTCCAGGTTTCTCCAGGGACGTTTGAGAATGTCAGGAGTATTATTCCTAGGGGGAGGAATATTAGTGACAATGCGAGCTTCGATCAGATAATGATCGGTCCAGGCCATAGGCTTGGGCTGGAGCACTGAAATATTCGTCGAGATATTCGTCACAAAGGGGTCAAGCAGATGTCCACCAGTATGAGTAGGTGATTCTACCAATTGGAATAAATGAAAAGCTTCCAGATCAGCCAAAAAACTGTGCACCGAATTAGAAAATGGCGCATCCATATGCAAGTTAAGATCTCCAATGATCGTAAAATTGGCTGTTTTCATGACAATAGAGGAGACCACCTCCAGAAGACTGAGACGTAAAGCGCTCTCGGGACCAGGAGGCCTGTAAATTAATAATCCTGAGAGGGTAAAATGAGGATTTACAGTTATATTAAAATGCGCGCTCTCACATCCAGCTATAGTGGTCGGATTCCAGGCACATGGATAGCAGGTTTTAACTGCAACCGCAATGCCGCCGCCCCTAGCGTGACGATGGAGCGAATGCATACTATATCCCACTGGGAGAGCTAGATTTATAACCGCCATTGATTGGTCATGAAGCCAAGTCTCAGTAAAGAAAAAGATGTCTAGATTCTCATCAGAAATCAAAGAAAATACTTCATGAGAGTGAGAGGCCAATGATCTCACATTCAAGTGAAAAATTTTAAGGGCAGGGTGAATGACTGAACTCGAAACAGAGTCAGGCACATGAGCCCTACAGACTATGGGTTGGCGACTCAGTATAGGCAATGGTGTCAGTAATTTGAAAGAACACGTAGGACATTGAAATGGTCCACTTAATGGATCCAAGGCACCATGATGGCAACCACTTACCCCATTACGCAGCCGACGCAGATCTACTGCAGCTATCATCCTCAAACGACCCGAGTGCCCTGCCCTAGCCCTGCCTTAGCGCTGACGAGCGCAGACGGGCTGGACTCTGGCGAGACTCAGGCGTAGGGAAGGCGTGACCACTTCGCGTGACCGCTTGGCTTCAAGCGAGCATTAAGTAGGTGCGCGGCGGCGAGCAACGCTAGAGCGCCAACCCCCAAGAAGGGAAATGCCTTCCCAGTATGGCGTCGTCCCGTGTCACGTGACCCAGAAGCCCCGGAACCCGGATCCGCAAAAAAGCGGTGGTAGTACTCAATTATGTGCGGTAAGGGGCGAGGAGGGTCGCAGCAGCAGGATAAAAATATGAGACTATCTGATGGTGAACAGAAGGTAAGCAATGCTCAGGATGTCATTGCTATAGTTGAGACCCTTACTAAGGAAGTAAACCAACTTAAAAAGTCTACAGAGGATTTAGAAAATAGCAATCGACATAATAACCCACGAATTTATGGAATTCAAGAGGCTTCTGAAGGATCCGATATGATCTCCATCTTGAAATCTCAGGTTTTGCAGATTGTTGGCCTCCCAAAAACAGTTGACTTCAATATTCAAAGAGCTCATAGATTGGGGGCCTCAAAATGCATCCTCTGCCACCAAACCAAGAGGTATCATTGCCTATTTTTTGCTATACTCTGACCGAATTGCTATCCTCACCGCAGCCAAACAACACAAGCAGATGTTCTGGTCAGGTCATAAAGTCTTTTTCAGTCAAGATATGTCCAAACCAACTGCCAATAGACGCAAGGAGTTCCTAGATCTTAGACCGGCCTTGAAATCCATGAACGCTCGCTATGGCCTTATACACCCCCTGTTTCTTCAAAGTGACATACAAAGACAGAACATTTTCATTTGATGATCCAGCTAACCTTTGGAAGTTCATCCATACCCACCGAGAAGAACACATGGAACTTGGCAAACATTAATTGTCTTGTTATAGTCTTCTACATTTTTTCCTTGTTTTTTCTCTTTAGGTCAATGCGTTTGTTCTGAATTACTGTTAAATGTTAACTGTTCTTCTGTCTGTTTTAGGTTTATCCTGTGCTATGGTTGAAGATCCCTTCTTACACCATTTGTTTGTCTATTTTGTCTGACGTTTCCCGTTGATGTGTTCCCCTAGGTCCTGGTAAGCTCCTGTTCTCATTGTCTCATCTGTTTAGCATGTCCTCTTTGGAGTATTTCATCCCTTCCTCTTCATCTGATGTTATATCGTCGATTTCTGTTCTCGATGCCCTCCCAGTGGTGTGGTTGTCTTGGTTCTTTTTCTCCGTCCCCCCCTCCCTCAACAATGTTATTTGTTATCTCTTCCTTGACCACCATGACTAAAGCCTCTCTGCTTCTTGTCATCTTTTCTTTCCTAATTTCTTTGGGAGATATTGCTTCCTATTTCTTCTTTTCTCCTTGTTTCCTCTTCTCCTTATTTTTTCCTCTTCTCCTTATTCTTTCCATCTCTTTTTCATTTTTTCCTGACCCTTTTTCTCTATCTCAAGTTTTCTTCACATCCTCCTTATATGGCACCTCATTGTATTCTGTGGCCAGTCTACATATGTTTTTCTTTCCTTTATGCTTCTAAGATCTTCTTGCTCTTTATTCTACCTCTGCCCTTCTATCTCTTTTCTTTTTTTCTCTCTGGCCTGTCTATAATTTTATGCGTACCAATATTTGAATTCTATAAATGAAAGGTTTACGTGTGGTATCCTGGAATGTCAAAGGTATTCGTAATCCTGTTAAGAAGCAACGTGTCTTATCTCACATAGCGAGTTTAAAATGTCATGTTGCACTGTTACAAGAGACACACCTTAAGTTACAAGATTTGTCCTCTCTACGTAAACAATGGGTAGGAGAAGTTTTTTGCTCTCCAGCTGTAAATAACAAGAATGGTGTGGTTATATTATTTCACAAATCTTTAAATGTTCAGTTACAAAATGAGTTTCATGATGACAATGGTAGATGGTTGTTTTTAAATACCACTGTTAACAACACTCAACTTTCTTTTTGTACTATTTATGGTCCGAATGGTATTGACCTTCAATTTTGGAATGATTTTTCTACCCTTATCTCTTCACATGCTGTTGATGATTTGATTCTGGGAGGAGACTGTAATCAACTTATGGATCCGTTCCTAGATCGCAAATCACAAACTAAATATGTTCCTAACAAGATGCAGAAAACCTTCCATAAAGCAATTTCTACCGGAGGCCTAATAGATACTTGGAGAATCTCTCACCCTGATACACTAGAATTTACTTTTTTCTCCCCAGTCCACAAATCTCATTCCCGTATTGACTATATTTTTCTCACACAGCATGCTCTGCAGTTTATGACCAACTCAGAGATAGGTTCCATCCTTATTTCAGATCACGCCCCAGTTATTCTGGATATGGATTTTCCGTCACCCTTCCTCACCTCTCGTCGCTGGTGCTTTAATAACTCTCTTCTCTTAGATCCCCAGTTTGTTGAACAATTTACACTTTTTATGGATGAGTTCTTTCTTAACAACCTTACCTCTACTCCTCAATTTCATTTAATTTGGGATGCTTTAAAGGCCGCTGCTAGAGGATTTATTATTGATTTTGTGGCTTGGAAGAAGAAAAAAGCCCTTTCTGATTCTTCTCTCATCCTTAAACAAATTAAAGTATTAGAACACCAATATTTCACCACTAATTCTAATGATACTCTCTCTTCTCTCATCAAAGCCAAAATGCAATTTAATAAACACTCCTGGGATTCCGTTTGTAACCATCTCCTTAAATTGTTCATCACATAACATCACAACCGGGGATACTAGTCCCTCCGAGCCGTCCCACCCCCGCCACCACCGTCCAAGAAAGTGCATGTGAATTAGTCCAGCAAGCGTGCCTCTGCTTCCTGTGGCGGGTCCAATATTAGACCCCGGTAGTCTGCCCACCGCTTCCATATCTTAAAGTGTTTGCGCGGACACCCCCTGGCAAGGAAAACGGGTTGTTCTAACCCCATACAAAAATCTAGCCCATTTTTTCCATGCAGCCACCGATGGGGCCCTAGGTGCCTTCCAGGCTCTGGCAATATCCCTTTTTGCTAATGTGAGGCCCAGTTGTAAGAGGTGGCATTTATAAATATTACCCCCCACTCTCTCCATAACATGTAGCAGGGCCAATTATGGCGTGCGGGGGAGCTCCCATCCCAATACCTCAGAGAGGCAGGAGTATATCCCTCTCCAAAAGCTATTTAATGATAGGCAGCTCCAGACCGTGTGTATAAGTGTACCGTCCTCCCGATGACAACGAAAGCACTCGGGAGAGGCGATCATTCCCGCCCTCCACAGACGCACTCTGGTGAAATACACCCTGTGAAGGTACTTGAACTGCACTAGCCGTAGGCGCATTGCTATCGCCGCCCCCCATGGGCCGCTAGGGCCTCAGCCCAGTCCTCCTCCTCCAATGCACCCACGTCTTCCTCCCAAGCACTCCTAAGCCTCCGTAGGTTGGGGGAGCAGTGAATGACCAGTGACTGATATATTCGGGAGATCTTGCGATCCGGGAGGTCCCCCATGAAGACCTGTGCCTCTATGGGGCTAAATTCGGGTAGGGACTCCAGGCCCTCCAAGCTAGGGGATAGGGCGTGCCTAAATTGTAGGTAGCGGTAAAACTGGGAGCGCGGCATCGCATACTCCTCCTGTAGTTCCTTGAAGGATTTAAGTGTCAAGTCCCTCATAACATCCCCCAGAACTGAGATGCCTATTACGTCCCATCCACGGAAGCCCTGCAGTGCTGCCAGTTGAGGTAAACGCCCGTGATCCCAAAAGGGGGTCTCACGGGTCAAAGTGTTCCACCACTCCATCCGGCGCAGAGCCTGTCTCCAGATCAGAAACACCACCTGCGTGACCGATGGCAACGACCTCAGGAGCGGTGCTGAGTATAGTATCGTATGTAGGGAATGGCGTCCCATAAGCTGCTGCTCAACTACATATGCCAGGGCTCCCCTGTCACCATACCACCACTCATTGAGGACTAGTGAGTGTGAAGCTTGATAGTACGAGGGGACATCTGACGCAAGACCCCCACAGTAGGTAGACAGGAAGTCTGTGCGCAAGGCCACCCTTACCTTCCCCCCTCCCACAGAAACTGACCCAACGCTGCATTCACTTGCTTAAACCATCGGGGTGGGATCTGGTATGGATGGTTCTGCAATTGTTAGAGGAGCCGGGGAAGCGCCACCATCTTAAAAATCGCCAACCTACCATATAGGGATAGGGGCATGCGGGACCATGCCATAAGATCTTCTCGGGTACGTTCTCACACCGGGGCCAGGTTGCGTTCCCAAGACACTGCCGGCACATCGGACAGGAAGACACCCAGATATTTCAACCCCCCCACCGCCAGTTGAACCAAAGGTGCCCATGCTCCCACTCTCATTCGACCCCCACAAGGCCCATAGTGTAGATTTACGTGGGTTCATATACAATCCCGAGGTTTCCCCAAAGATCTGTAGGATACGCATCAGCCGCGACCCCGTCTTGTCTACATCCGTGAGAAAGAAAAGGACGTCATCCGCGTAGAGTGCTATTCTATCTGATAGGCCCGGCGCCCACTCAAATCCCCGAATCTGAGCATCAATGCGCACCCAGGCCGCCAGCGACTCCATGGCGAGCGCAAATGGATACGGGGAAAGGGAGCAGCCCTGCCGTGTTCCCCGCTGAATAGAAAAAGGCCTGGAGAGTGCTCCCGCCACCCGCACCGACACTGTCAGGTCTGTGTATAGTAGCATTAGGTAGGAGAGAAATCTCAGGCCGAAGTTGAGTCTCCGCAGCAAGGCGAAGAGATACACCCAGCTCAGGGAATCGAATGCCCTGTCCATGTCGGCCAACAAGAGCGCCGCCGGTTCCCCCAACTGCCCGCTGGCCACCACCGCCACATGTGCGCGCCTGATATTATGTTGGGTCGCCCTCTGGGGCATGAACCCAGTATGGTCGGGGTAAACCAAAGTGGAAATGTGTGGTAGAAGCCGGTTGGCCAACACCTTGGCCAAGACCTTCGCCTCCACGTTCAGGAGGGAGATGGGACGGTACGACGCATGCTGTTCTGGAGGCCTGCCAGGTTTAAGGAACACCACCACCTCCGCATGCCTCCAGTCCGGGGGCAGCGAGCCGCGCTCTTGCGCCTCCTCCACCACTGGTCTAAAGTGTGGGGCCAGCTGTATAAAATATTTTTTTTTAAACTCACTGGGGAATCCGTTCGGTCCTGGAGCCTTCCCGGGATTCAGTTCCCCCAGTGCAATGCCCAGCTCCTCAGCGGCCGGTCTAGTCGGTCCCGCACCTCATCTGAAACGACCTTAGGCGGTAAGTCATCTATGAATTTAGCTATGACGGCGGCTGTAAGGCATTCTTTTGGTGCGTAGAGGTCCTCATAGTATATAGCAAAGCTTTCTGCGATAGCTGAGGGCTCGATAAGCGGTGCCCCGGCCGGGCCTAGGACTCTCGGTAGGGCCTGGGAATGAAAGGCACCCTGACATAGTCGATGCAGCATCCTGCTGGATTTGTCCCCCCATTGATACACCCTGCTACGCGTCGCCAGCCAGGCTTGGCGGGCTTCGTCCATTAGCAGGGCTGCATAGTTTTGCTGTGCCAATATTAATTGCCGTCTGACTGGGCCACCCTCCGCTTCCCGGCTCCTACGTTCCAGCACCTCCACTTCTGCCTCTACATGCAACAGTTCCTTCTTGTGCTCCCTACGCGCCACCACACACCAGGAAATATCCACCCCTCTTAGCGTGGGTTTTAGTGCCTCCCACAGTATCGCAGCAGAGGAATCAGACCCCACATTAACTGTCAGATAGTGATCGATAGCGTTGGTCAGATGCTCCCTGTAGTCCTCTTTCTGCAAATGCCACACAGAAATGCGCCATCTAAGCGGTTGCCGGCCTTGACCTATCTGAAGCGTAAGGGCCACCGGTGAATGATCTGACAAGCCCCTGGGCAGAATATCAGCTGACACCACCTTGTGCACTATCACCCTGGGGACGAAAAGGTAGTCTCGTCTCGAGAATGAATCATGTATTGTGGAGAGATAAGTGTATTCTCGACGAGATCCATGTATGTACCTCCAGCCATCTACCCAATCAAGTCCCGTCACTAGGGAGTGTAATTTTGTGGGAGGACCGACCCCGTTCCATGACGTCATTCCAGTCCCCGCTCACAACTGAGAGCGTCTCTGGCATGTCCGCCCAGATGTTCATAATCCGCTCCACTAAATTCAATTGCAATGGCGGGGGAGCATAGACGCTACCCAATGTCAGAGTGTCATCCCCAACTTTGCCCCGAATAAAAATCTATCGCCCCTGTGTGTCTGACCAGTGTTTCTCATGTGTATATGGAACCCTGCGGTGAATCAATCTCGCCACTCCCCGCAAACCACTCGTGAAGCCAGAGTGAAAAATGTGTTGGAACCCGTAAATCTGCAGACACAGGGCCTTAGTGCCCATTAAGTGTGTTTCCTGTAGCAGGAGCACATCGGCCCCCACCCGCTTGGGTTGTTGATGTATGGCCCCACGTTTGATCTTGTCCAGAGCCCCAAGAACGATCCAGCTAACAATGCGCAGGTCACCCGCATCCCGCCCGATGTATCTGACATCCTGATAAGCATTTTTTACCTTGACGGGTATGGGAGCTCCTTGGTGTGTGTGCTAACCTGTGAGAACCCATTGTGGATGCGCAATCTAGTAACAAAAACAACCCCTCTTCCCGTAACAGCCCCCCCATACCTCAAGAACGCTGAAGTATCTGTCGTGGCCGGATAGGAACCGAATCCCCAACCGGGGGACAGGAACCGTACCACCCAATGGATCCCCAACTTACAACCCATGCCCCGCGGGCAATTCCCCCGCCAGCTGCTGCCTGGCAGAGATACCAGCCCAAATCCAAGCCTATCCGGTAATTAGTCCACAGTCCGAGGTCCCGCAGCCCCAAACGGACCCAAGGATCAGTCCGCAGAAGCCTGTCTTTCAGAGGCGGAGCCCCCCCCCCCCCGAGAGAGGGCAATACTGGATTGGGAACGACACCTGGACCTCGACCTCCGGCTTCCCCTCAGCTGGCCCCGGGGTCCCCTCCGGGCCGCCTCGCTCGATGACGAATCCAATTCCCTACCAGGTGGTGTATGGACTCGCACCCGCACTGTCTCATCTGTCCATTTGAAAACCTCCTCCGGGGTATGAAAGAAGTGCGTACGGGAGCGGTACACCACTCTCAGGCGGCCAGGAAATAACAGGGCATATGGGAGCTTGAGGTCTCAGAGGCGGGCCTTCACCTCAATAAACGATTGTCGCTGCTGCGGCACCAGTCGTGTGTAATCCGGGAATATAATGCATGCATTGTTATAGATAAGGGGTTCCTTGGCTCGGGCCTTCTTCAAGATAGTGTCACGGTCCAAGTAGTTTAGGAGTTTTGCTATGATTGGTCGCGGGCGAGCCCCTTGTGGGGGCTTCTGCATAAGTGCCCTGTGTGCCCGTTCCACCACAAAGCAGCGGGAGAGTACATCTGGGGGGAGCTAGCCCTCCAGCCACTGTGTCAGGAAACGCTCCACGTTGTCCCCCTCGCAGCCCTCCGGGAATCCAAAAGAGCGGAGGTTGTTGCGCCGGGCACGCCCTTCGGCATCCTCCACCTGCATTGCCAGTCCCTTCTGGATTGTTTCCATGGCAGCAACCTTCTTCTTCAGGGTAGTGACATCATCTTCAACTCCGGAGATGCAGGTTTCGGCCTCCGTAATGCGCGCTACTGCATTACGCAGATCTTGTCGCAGCAGCATGACATCCAAGCCAACTACACCAATTTTGGCGTCATGCATATCCCTGGACTGGGTAATAGCCGCCAGGAGTGTTGCATTATCTGGCGCCAGCCCCCGATGTCCCAGCCGCTGCTCCCGCACCAGTGAATTTGTCTATTGGGCCCTGTTTGGTCTGGCCCCACCGCCCTTATCTCGCGTCATGTCTACCAACAGGGCTCTCCACTCAGGCACCAGAGGACGTCAGATGCGATGCACACCAGCGGGCCAGTGCGGTCCGAGTTTGCTGCCGCGTGGCTCACCCCCCGGAAGGTCTCCCAACCCCCCCCTTGCGGCCCGACACGACTGCCGAACCCCCAACCTGCACCAGCCCCTATCGAGTGGAAAACTGGGGGCAGCACGTGGAGCGTATCTAGTCATCCCCCACCTGCGTGTGCTCACTTGCCCCACGTCCACTCCAGGAAGGGGAACAACCTTTACAACGCAACTTTTACAACGCACTACCATTACAACGCATTTTTTACAACGCATAATCCATTACAACGCATGATATTACAACGCAGGATACTACAACGCATTTTTAAAAACTACCTTTACAACGCATTCCATTACAACGCATACTACCATTACAACGCATACCATTACAACGCATAATATTACATTATACTATCCAACACTTACCCTACTGATGCACCCCCTGGAGTTAGAATAGTAATTTTTACCCCTATACTATCCAACACTTACACTACTGATGCACCCCCTGGAGTTAGAATAGTAATTTTTACCCCTATACTATCCAACACTTACACTACTGATGCACCCCCTGGAGTTAGATTAGTAATTTTTACCCCTATACTATCCAACACTTACCCTACTGATGCACCCCCTGGAGTTAGAATAGTAATTTTTACCCCTATACTATCCAACACTTACCCTACTGATGCACCCCCTGGAGTTAGAATAGTAATTTTTACCCCTATACTATCCAACACTTACCCTACTGATGCACCCCCTGGAGTTAGAATAGTAATTTTTACCCCTATACTATCCAACACTTACCCTACTGATGCACCCCCTGGAGTTAGAATAGTAATTTTTACCCCTATACTATCCAACACTTACCCTACTGATGCACCCCCTGGAGTTAGAATAGTAATTTTTACCCCTATACTATCCAACACTTACCCTACTGATGCACCCCCTGGAGTTAGAATAGTAATTTTTACCCCTATACTATCCAACACTTACCCTACTGATGCACCCCCTGGAGTTAGAATAGTAATTTTTACCCCTATACTATCCAACACTTACCCTACTGATGCACCCCCTGGAGTTAGAATAGTAATTTTTACCCCTATACTATCCAACACTTACCCTACTGATGCACCCCCTGGAGTTAGAATAGTAATTTTTACCCCTATACTATCCAACACTTTCCCTACTGTTGCACCCCCTGGAGTTAGAATAGTAATTTTTACCCCTACACTATCCAACACTTACCCTACTGTTGCACCCCCTGGAGTTAGAATAGTAATTTTTACCCCTACACTATCCAACACTTACCCTACTGTTGCACCCCCTGGAGTTAGAATAGTAATTTTTACCCCTATACTATCTAATACTTACCTTAAATGTAATTTAATATTATGCGTTGTAATGGTATGCGTTGTAAAGGTAGTATGCGTTGTAATGGTAGTGCGTTGTAAAGGTATTTTTTAAAAATGCGTTGTAGTGTCATGCGTTGTAATGTCATGCGTTGTAATGGATTATGCGTTGTAAAAAATGCGTTGTAAGTGCATGCGTTGTAATAGTGTGCGTTGTAACGTCATACATCCCTCCAGGAACCTGCAACTTCCCTGGCACCACTGGGAGTCTCACTCGTGTCTGGGACCAGCAGCCTCACCTCCAACACCGCAGCAGCGACCCAAAATGGCGGTCTGTACCACTAGCAATGTTCAAATCCAGCAGCCGCCCGCCGGCCAAAGCCTCACCAGGGGGACGGCGCCAGAGCCGAGCTCAGCCCCTGAACAGGCCTCAGACACCGCTCTGTCCTTTGCAACAAGCTCCAGGGGCCTTATTCTTATCCAAGCGGGCCCTCCGTTGCTCCTCCACTCCGGGGCACCGCCCCTCCCCCCTGCGGCCCGACACAGCCGCCGAGTATCGCCGCCTGTATGGTGTGCAGGAGATCGGGTGATATGGAGGAGCAGCAGTCACAACAGACCCCACAATTGTCAGCGTGTGGGTCCCAGGCGTCACAACCGCCCCCTCACCCTCAGAGGTCCGCACGGCCGCCCCCCAGGCCGCACAATATGGCCGCCGGCTCACCGCCGCAACTACTGCCGCAATCTCCTACCTCCGTGGCCCAATCGGGCCACCGACGCTCGCTGCAGCCCTCCTCAGTATGCGGAGGACTCGGCCTTCTCACTTGGGATCCACTCCGCCAGATAGTTGCAGGGGTTGTTGATGGTCTCGCGGCCAGCCCGCCAGCCGCTCCCCCGCCTGGGCCACGCCTCCGCCCAGTCAAGTCAGGAGACTCCCCGGCTTTGTGCAAGGTGCCTCCCTCACAGGCCGAGGCCGCCCTCGGCGATCTTATCTTCACCGCTGCGCCTTCCACCGCGTCGGGACTTGCCTGGGGGGATGTCACAGCTTTCCGGTGGCGTTTGGTCTGTGTTAATACCGACACGAAGTCGGATAGGCAGGATCAGTATACAGGATGATGCGGGCTGGACGGAGCGAGATCAAGACACGACCGCCATCTTCGCTGGCCAAGCCACCCCATCTCCTTAAATTTAACGCAAAAAATGTATGGCGGACGGAATAAAGCGGGCAAATCTCTGGCCAACTACCTTAAAATTAAGAAACAGAAGTCTAAAATCGTCGCTATTACTGATAATTCCGGTGTTCATCATACTGTTGATGAAAAAATACTTGATTGCTTTGTCCAGTATTATACTTCTCTTTACACTCCAGAGTCTACTCCTTCCTCCGCTCAAATTGATTCTTTCTTCCAATCCATTCCGAATTCCTCTGCTGTTTCGACAGATCTTACTCTATTGGACATTCCTATTACAGAAACAGAAATTATTAACGCTATCAATCTTCTACCCAAAGACAAAACACCAGGTCCGGACGGCTTCACTGTTCGGTTCTAGCTCCATTTAAAAAAATCTTTAATACCCCATTAATTTTAATTGATACATCATTTTCTTCACGAAGGAGAGTCAAAGGGAACCTTTACCCAAGCAATGTTATGTCTAATTCCTAAAAAGGACAAGGATCCCTCCCTTTGTAAAAATGATAGACCCATCTCTTTTATTAACACTGATTGTAACATTTTTGCTAAAATACTAGCCATTCGTATTAATAAAGTAATTCCTGATCTTATTAATATCTATCAGTCTGGGTTCGTTAAAGGGAGGTCTATAACCGACAATTCAAGAACTCTCCTTAACATCATCCATCTTGCCTCTAAATTGGATTCCCCTGTTGCTGCCATCACGTTGGATGCTGAAAAAGCATTTGATAGGGTGAGCTGGTATTTTATGTTTGGAGCGTTAAGATGGCATGGTTTTAGTCCCCCTTTTATTAGATATGTTCCACTACTTTACTCTAACCCTTCTACTTCTATATGTGCCAATGGTTGTCAACCTAAATATTTATCTCTACATAGAGGAAGCAGACAGGGGTGCCCCCTTTCCCCACTTCTTTTTATTCTTGCTTTAGAGCCTTTTATCGAAAAAATCAGGCGCTCACCTTTATACACTGGTTTCCAATTTAAGGATATTGACATTAAGTTCACTGCTTATGCAGATGATATTCTGCTTTACATCTCTAACCCTTCCACTTCTTTGCCGGCTCTTTTTTCTTTACTACAAGAATACTCCTCAGTCTCTGGCTACAAATTGAATATTGATAAGTTCGAAATCTTACCTTTAAATAAATATTGTCTTTCCCACATGTTTCTCGGCTCCGGCTTTGAATGGAATCCCAAGAGCATCAAGTGTTTAGGTGTCCTTTATACAAATACTATTAGGGAAACCGTTATGATTAATCATACAGATATACTTAAAAAACTCTCTGCTCTTAAAGAGAGTTGGCCCCCGCTTTTTTTATCCTGGTGGGGCATACTCTCCACTATCAAGATGATGCTCCTCCCCATTGTTAATTTTTACCTCTCTATGCTCCCGGTCTCCCTTCCGCTTTATTTCTTTAGCACCATAAATCACTCCTTAACAAAAATGTTATGGAACAATCGCAAAGCTAGGATTTCTCTCTCCCGTCTCCAGCAGCCCAAAGACTCAGGCGGAGTCAATTTCCCTAACATTAGTCGTTATCACTCTGCCTTCACATTAAAACAAATTTGGCCCTTTTTAACTGACTCCCCCGCCCCTCCCTTAACAGCTTGGAGTTCACTTGAACTCGCTCCACTCTTACCCTTTTCATTTCTTACAGCCACCCTTATATCTCAACCCCCGAAACGTCTTTCCACTCCCATCTTTAATCACTCTAAAGCTCCTTCTCTTTCTCTGTTTCGTTCTCATCTCTCTCCTGAGGAATTTCTTTCCCAAACTCCAATATGGTACAATAAATTCTTAAAGATCAATAACAGAGCACTCTTTTGGAAGGAATGGATTGATAAAGGTATTATCACTCTTGATCAATTAATGAAAGATAATTTACCAAGGGAGTTTTCAGATCTTCACGAGTCGTTCAATATCTCTAACACTCACTCTCTTCAGTACCCCCTCTTGAAAACCTCTCGCTTCCAAATCTTTTCTCAGGATTGCCCTTCAGCCACTCCTGCTCAAGTCCCCTCCTTTACACTTGATTTCTCTATCCCACTTAAAGCTTCTGCCATCTATAAACTGCTCTCCCGTCCTTTAGCAAACAGATCTAAGTCACCAATAGAACTACTTTGGGAGAAAGAATTAGCCCAGGAAATTTCGCCTCAGCTTTGGGACTCTGTTTGGTCCAAAATACATACCTCATCCCGTTCTGCAAGCACTACACATACTTTATTTTTCTTTTATAACAGACTTTTTTTTACCCCCTCTGATTTGCACAAATTTAAATTAGAATCCAAAAAATGTTGGTCATGTCCAAGTCAGAACAGTGATTTTCTCCATATTTTCTTTCACTGTCCGTCAATTAAGTCTCTATGGTCTCATATTTGGTCCAAATTAAATGTTATCCTATCCACCAATTTCCCTTTTGAGATTATACATATATTTTTAGGAGGCTCCTCACCAATATGGAATGTTCAATGCAATGTACGAAAATGTATAGATTTATAGCCATCTCTCTCCAAATTCTTACAACCAAATGGAAAGACACCTCCAAAATCTTGTCACTATCTTGGTGGAATTTGTTATGCCATCATCACAGGCTTGATCGCTCTTTTGCTACTTCAGTACCTTTATTAATTAAAAAAGATTTATTATGGTCACCTCTCACAGCGTATCTCTCCACTCATGCTCCTTGAAGCCATTACCTACTTCCATTTACAGTACTCTCTTTGTTCTTTATTACTTGTTTACTTGTAACGTATTTTACAGAGGTTGTTGTTATTGAACTGCATGTTCTCTCTTTTATGTTACCCCTCCCTCTTCCCCCTCTATCTTTCCTTTTCTCTTTTTCTTTCTCCCTTTCCTTTTCAAAAAATCTTTAAAGCTTTTTTTTCCTATGTACAGTTTTATTTCCCTTTTTTGGGACTGAATTTTACAAATGTTATGTTCAAAATCATTCCATATTTAACTGGAACGCATTTGCTCTTGTAATGATGTTTTACTATGTTTAATAATTTTTAATAAAGCTTTCTAAATAATAGATATTTCGTAACGTAAAATTGTGCAAATTACACTGATTAGTTTAGCCTGCATTTATTTTCCATTTAAGGTTAATTATTGTATATGTCGTTTCCTGAAAGACCAACAAAACAGTTACCGAATATTTTGTTATTTTTTGCCACGTCTTTGAACCCGCACCCACTGGCCAGGCCAGATTGCACTCTGTATCACAATTCACATACTTGTTGCAATGCAGTTTGACCTGTGAAATGGAGGACTGCAGGTCCCAGAATGCACAGAAACAGAGACTAGTAAGTGATCCGATAAAGCACATATTGATGACCAGTAGAAATCTGGAGCTCAGAGCTATATCTTAAAAAGTGATATATATCGAGTCTGTGCGCAGTCTCCTAGGCACTGAGTCCGGGTATTGAAACTCTGCAATGAAATTTGTCGACAGAGTTTTGTAAGGAATTGTTGCCGCTCTTCGTGTTTCTGTGAATGACTTCTCGTTCACATTCCAGAAACCATTCCTGGCTTTTGATTGGCTAGTTGTCCGGTGCTGCGCAGTTGCCGCTGAATTGCAAGATCGTAGTGAACTCTCGAGTCGAGGGGCGCGTGGGTCTGACGGGAGCAGCGGAATATGGAGGGGAGGGAGGGGGACTGCTCGTTGCCCCAAGGCGCAGAGGCTTTATCTTTCCCCAGGAGCTCTATTTCTTCTTTTATTCTGCTCCGCGGCACCGATGTTTGGAACGGGACGAGGGGCGTTTCTGGTTAGTAAAATTTACACTACGCATTATGCCACATGAAAAAGGAGGTGGATGTCAGTACTTGTGTCTTTCGCAGTTTTAATATATTTATGCACAGGGGTCGTCTGCTGCTCGATGGTTTGTGGGTGCCGCGTTTCTTTCATCGCGGTGCCCACACCCGTGTGTCTTCGTCGTCACTCGGGCCCATCTTTGCCTTCTACCTGGTGGTACCATCCTGTGACGTCATCGCTGTCTTCTGTACTATGAACAGTACGTAGACTGTAGTAATGTGATACTTGTGGTTATGTTGTATTTTCTCAGTTGTGTACGAGGCCTGCAAATGGTTGTTTTGAAGCTGAGGATTGGGGCGGGATCTGTAAAAGGAGCCAGTCATATTTGTAGGTTAGGTTTGATCTTTTGAGGGGCTGTAAATAAAAAAAAACTCCATGCCGATTTCATGGAGCTAAATTAATCAAATCAATATGGCCTAAATTATTCTATTCAAAATGGCTTTATTCGACAGATATCTCATCAAGCATACTACAAAAGCATAAAAATATATTAAAATATATTAAAAATATATCATAAGTACCATAACAAATGTACACATTTACATGGTAGTCGTAGTTGATAAAACTATCAAAACCTTGTTTACATTGTTCTATTCATCATCCTCTATAACACCGGACACCCTGTATGTGGCCAGCATCTACAGTTCATACGATGAAGAGAAAAGAACAATAGGAACAGCCCTCTCCCTAAAAAGAGGACGTGATCTAATGGCCCAAGCCCAACTCGGATACTTTGCCAAGGCTACAGCAATGATGCTAGATGTGTCAGAGTGTAATAATCTTAGGGCAACCTCAAACCTTCTGGTGCCTAGGGCTTTACAAATATGCATCCGCCATACTCGACGGGGGGCAGCATATACCGGACAAGCAAATAATACATGAGCTAAAGACTCCAGATGGGTGAGACAGATGGGGCAAGAGTTTGCTTCAGCATTTCCCCATCTTGCTGTAAATGATCTTACTGGCAAAGAGGCCTCCCTAAATTGGAAGTAAAGCTTGCGGTTTGGTAATAATGTCCCAGTACTGCTCAAAACTCAGTGCCGGCTTAACGGCAAGGAAACTCCCTGTAAGGGAGGAGATGTCACTGTTCCTATAGGTACCTTGTGCCACCCATTCCCAGTATTTCGCTTTTAAAACCGCTTTCGAGGGGAACGGAGTGCCTACTGGGTTTTCCCATAAGCAGACCATAGCAAGATTGATCAGGGAAGCTTTAATCCCCTGCAACCATTTAATCTTATGAAAACAGTCAGCGTTAATTAGGTCCCTGAGGCCTGCAGCATAAGTTAGCCAACTCAGGGGTACACCAGATTCTCCTCCAATAAAGGAAGGGACGCAGTCTTGCTCTATCGGCCAATGCCTTCTTACCTAGATCGTATAACAGTGGGCGTACCAGAGTGCTTTATGGGAGGCTGGTGATCTTACGTAGGAACCTGTTTTCTTCTATTGTCATTTGTGAGAGGTTCTCAAAGCCCCAGAGCTCGGCCCCATATAGGACAGCGCTGACCACTTTCAGATCATATATTTGAAGCACCGGTCTTACTGGTTTTGTAAAAGAGGAGCTAAACTCAGATTGTAAGACACCGGCCTGTTGCCGGTGTTTTAATGAGGCCAGATTAAGTTGTCCCTTCCAGCTGAGGTCTCTCTGTAGGGTGACCCCCAAATAAACGAAGTCTGTAACATGTTCCAAGGGTTATTCAGCTCAATGCCACCCTTAAACGCTTTGTGTGGATTAAAAGACATGAATTTTGTTTTTGACACGTTGATTTCCAACCCTCTTAGTTGGCAAAACTCCTCAAAGAGGTTGAGGGCTCTTTGGAGGCCACTTGGCGTTTTTGAAAGGATCAACGTGTCGTCCGCAAACATTAAAATTGGAATTTTGACACCTGCCAGGAAGGGGGGCATCTGTAGGAGTGGAGGCTATAAAGTCTGCAATCCCATTTATGAATAGGCAAAATAATGTGGGAGCCATTACACACCCTTGTCACACACCTCTCTCTATGGGAAAAGGGGTAGTGACTTCGCCCTGAGCTCCCCACCGAATCTTGGCAAAGTTATCCTCATGACTATAAGGGTTAACAACTCCGGAGACATCCCCATCTCTTGAAGTACAGACCATAGTTTTCTACGGGAGACGAGGTCAAAGGCCGATTTAAGATCCACAAAGGCAGCATAAAGGCTACCCTTGTTCAAGACCACAGTCTTCCAGTAGAGCATGATAAAACGAAATACCTGATCAATGGTACTAGAACACGCCCTAAAGCCTGCCTGCAGAGGGGATAAACTATCTGTCTCTTCCACCCAATCCTGCACTCCCTGTTTAAAACTAAGCGCCCCATTATCTTTAGGAGTGAGTCTATCAGGCTGATGGGCCTGTAGTTACCAGTCTGAGATTTATCCCCCTTTTTAAAAACGGGGATGATCTCAGCCCCTTTCCCAGAATCAGGAACTGGAGCACTCTGAGCGATTGCATTAGCCACCATCGCATTGTAATGGCACCATTTGGATTTTTCATGCAGAAATATATCAGGCGGAATGCCGTCTGGGCCCGGTGCTTTACCTCCCCTTATAGCCCCCAGGGCCAAACTGACATCAGTGTCATCAAAGACTGTGCCTGTGTAATACAGGCACGGGGGCTTCTCTGCCGTCCCCTCGTCTGAGCTACATGCATATGATGCAGCGCGGAGTGCAAAATCCCTCCCTACTACCACGGTCTAAAAGATCTCACACACACGCACACTATCCATACATTCGTTGGTGGGACCCATAACACCAACACACACTCACCATCAGGGACTGGAGCACTCTGAGCGATTGCATTAGCCACCATCGCATTGTAATGGCACCATTTGGATTTTTCATG
Organism: Triturus cristatus; assembly: GCF_964204655.1. NCBI lineage: Eukaryota > Metazoa > Chordata > Amphibia > Caudata > Salamandridae > Triturus > Triturus cristatus. The sequence goes on along the minus strand of NC_140585.1, from coordinate 1,204,484,680 downwards.
CAGAAATATATCAGGCGGAATGCCGTCTGGGCCCGGTGCTTTACCTCCCCTTATAGCCCCCAGGGCCAAACTGACATCAGTGTCATCAAAGACTGTGCCTGTGTAATACAGGCACGGGGGCTTCTCTGCCGTCCCCTCGTCTGAGCTACATGCATATGATGCAGCGCGGAGTGCAAAATCCCTCCCTACTACCACGGTCTAAAAGATCTCACACACACGCACACTATCCATACATTCGTTGGTGGGACCCATAACACCAACACACACTCACCATCAGTCCGTGCGAGAGGCGATTATCCTTCCAAGCGCTGGATAATGAGGGAGGAAGGTACCACTTTACCCTAATGAGCAACAAACCTACAAACCCTTTTTCATACTCATTAGGCCCTAGATTCCACATTTGGTATTACCCTCATAACCGGGACGGATCTGTTAGTTGTAGTTTAAGTGAAATTCTAATTCTCTAATTAACCTTTTCATTAACACATTTCAATGAATAAATAACCCAACTCATTTCTGTAGATTTTCAATTCCAATTTTATATTAATATAGTAGATTAAAATCATTCATTTGATCAAGTTGCCATTCATATTTACCTATTCTGGCTAAAGTCGTCCTCTATGTCAAATCTGGCAGTCTCACAAATCTATGCCCATCAATTTTAGCAGGTTAAGTTCATCAGGATTTTGGGCATTAATTCAGTCCGTCAAAGATTCAGGCTAACAGCTGTCCTGTAGTGTCACCGTCCTCTCCGTCAGCATATCATCAGGAAATCGAAGGAGCGACCGTAATTACCTCTCTATTCTACCATAATTTATAGTAAAATTGATGATAACAAGTAATAAAATTTGGGCATCCGAGTTCACTGATTGGACAATCAGGGATCATCCTTTTGGTTTCTCACGAAAGTGTCTTTTGGGTTATGACCCTTGCCAGTTCCGGTTCACACAACAGTCTTTGTTCAAAAATATTTGGCTGACGTCCCAGGTTGTCCTTGGAAGGTACATGTTCATCTGGGGTCAGGTCCAGGCCACAGTTGCTAGCGGTGACAGATGCGCACTTCACCCCGAACCTTGAGCAATGGAGCCGGTTTCATCGGATACAGGAGTCAGCCATTTTGTGGCCACTCGAAATGGTCAACTTAAGCAAAGAAACACAAAAACGTAATTAATACATAGAAATGGCTACTTAAATGTTATTCCCTCGCTAATACCCATATGTGTGTGTATTTATCTAGCCAAAAGCAACACTCAATGCGATTTATACTTACTAAATAAAGCACGAATCACAATTACATCACCAAAGCAACATATATCATGCAATGTTCTATTTATCTATCATTAGTATGCGTACGAAATTTAGTTCACGTAATTAATTAGGCCATGCAGATGCAAATCCCACGTGTATTTTGGTCATTAATAAGGTTGATTAGTCTTTTCCACATCACTCCAAACCATTAGTACAATTATAATTAATTAATTAATCTAATTAATAAAACGACATGCAAAATGGGGTGGGTATACAAAATTTTGCATAACCCGCTCCAGCACATATTGGGACTTGAAATGAGTGACCCATTGGTCCTGTGATACGTGGATTTGCGGCTGGGTTGGCTGGCCACCCCTGTCCCACTTAAACTAGCATGCGTAAATAAAAACCCTAAACAGTTCTGGAGTATAGTTAAGTTCCTGCCATCTAGCCTCGTCCCAGGATTTTTTTTGCCTTAACTTGTGCTCTTCGGTAATTCTGCATTAATTGCCGTACAGCACTGTGATTCCCCTCTTTAATTGCGGCTCCTAATTGCCTACGCACCTCTTTACATTCCATGTTAAACCACTGTGGGCATGCTTAGGACAAGCTCTCTTGGCCTTATGGTGTCTAATGAAATGGGTGCGTAACTTGGCAAAAAACCTAACATGAGTGCCGGTCACCGAGTCTAGAGCTGATGGGTTTGCCACACATGCTTCCAACTCTGTGATCGCCCCTTCAACGTCTAGGGGTATCGAGGCTAAAGCTTCGGGATGCTCAAGTATATTAATCCATTTTAAATGTCTCATGTCGTTTGATGAAACCACATCCCTCGTGAGCAAATTACTCCCTGGTCGTGTGTGTTCCCGTTGTGGTAACAAATCAAGAGTTGCACACAGGGGATTGTGTTCACTCTCTGGCCGCTCTCTTACTACCATATCCCTTAAGGCATGCCACAGTCGCAGGTTAATTAATAAATAGTCTATGCGACTAGCACAGTGGCCATTGTTAAATATATTGGCTCTGTGCCTATCAGATATGGATCTGCCATTAGCCGCCCGGAGTACCTTCTCCAAACAAGTGGCATTGATTTGGATTGCCACATCAGTCCATTTTTAGGTCTCGCCTGACCCAGCGCATGCGCTGGTCTGGTGAGACATTTAGTAGGTGGTTTTTGAAAGTGCTATCCACATTTTTGTGCTGGCTACAAGCTTGAGTGCATGATGGCGTGCACGCGCACAGCTGCTCCCCGCATTCCCCCCTCCCTTCTCGCCTAGCCATCTGTCTTTCATGCGCCAGCCTTCAGCACCATCTCTGCCCCTCCCCCGCTGCTGCGCGTGCATCCCTAGCGTGCTTCTTACCCTTCAAAACCTTCCCCTAAACCTCCCCATCACTTCTCTGACCAGCATCGTCCTCCCCTCCGATCGCTGCTGTGTTCTTGTAACTATCATCCTTTCCTCCCATCTCAACACCCACTTTGCATCCACCCTGGCCAACGCCATAGCCATTGTATTTCCCTATCCGTCCCCAACTGCTCCGCCCACTCACCAGGCTTCCGTACACGTCCGGTGGCCGCTGGTAGTACACAGTGTTCAGCGCCTCCTCCAGGCGCACTGCGACTCCGTTTGCTCGGTTGAACTCGGCTGCCTGTTGTTTAAGCTCATAAAACTCCCGTGCTTCGCGGGATACGCGGCAAGCCGCCGACAGGCCACCCCCGTAACTCATATCGCCTTCCTGAGTTTAACTTTCCCCAGCTGGTGTTCGTGCTCTAGTCTGGGGATGCAGCCTGGGCAGGACGCTCTAGACGTTGCTATGCAACTAGAAGCCTGCATGAAAGACCAACCTCGCGAGATCTGGTGTTCCCCGAAGTCGCTAGCGACCATGCCTTCTTGTCCACGGCAGTTATATTTTATGCTAACAGTGCTCGTTTTAGCCCTATATTATATTTAATGTGCACACAATAAACAACGTAGTATCCGTTCGTAGCATAGAAGTTAACTAAGCTATCACTTTGGCGCGTCCGCCTCTTGGTAAGCATAGCTGCCAAGGTTTCAGATTGCTATGTGTGACATTTTCATGATTACAGTGTAAATATGAGTAACATTTCAACCACTATGGGTGACACTTTTTGGCGAGCAACATCAAGCAATAAAGACGAGGGAAACATAAATAAAAGCAATTACACCCATCTCAGCAATGAGAAACTCCAAGAAGATTTACATCATATGCCACATGCTATATTGTTCCAAAAGAAAATAAGCTCATCAAACAATTTAGCTGACCGAGCGGTCCGCCTCGGTCCAGCGTGCCGCCCACCTGCTGAGCCCCGCGGGGGCAGTCACCATCAAACCAGCCGCAACCTGTTCCTACAGGCTCTACTGACTTCGTTCGGGATGCTAAGAAGTTAAGGTAGTTGATAGGTACCACAGTGGCTGACACATTTACCCGACCCCAAAAGAGTTAGTGGATGAGACTACTAAAATAGCTCTAAGGGCAAGCAGGCGGCAGCTCAGAAGAGGATCGAGACTGTCACCGTGCTTGCTGCTGAAGCACATTTTTATAGCATGATTAATAACACCGCCTCATCTTGTTAAACAGGTATGACCCAGTGTGTAGTAATTGTATAGCTCATCAATCTCTGGTGACACAGCACCCAGGATAATGTGCTGCATGGCTGTACACTTATAAGATCCCAAAAGCGAGACCTATTGGCTATGCCAATACTTGTTTTATTGGTTGCAGATCTAACTTTGGGATCCCCCATTGCTCATCAACATCTACAGTAAAATCACAATGTTCAACAGTAAGGGGCTCGAAAGTCACATTAAAATCTCCCGCAATCAAAATGTTAGAACCATGGGAGTGAAGATCTAGTAAGTCGTCTAGGACCGCTATAACTTCCGACTTCTTCCCCTTAGTGCCCCTGGCATAGATGTTATAAACGTCTGCAACCCCTTGATGGCCCTGCTTCAACCTGACGGCAAGGATGTCACTGCTCTGTGTTCGGGAACCTCCATATTAAAGCCGCCAGCTTGGCGCACCCAGATTACCAGTCCCCCTGACGGTTGACCCTTACCTCCACAGATTGCAGGAATGTCATAGTTTAAATAGCCTAAGCAATATACGGGGTCAGTTGTCCAAGTTTCCTGAAAACAACAAACATCAAAATGGTCAATAAAGGTGAACCAATCGGGGGAAATGGTCTTCGTCTTCAATCCTGCTACATTCCAGGATATCATGGATGTCCCATGGGTAGCAAGGGAACTTAGCCTCTGGCCGTTTGTATCAATAACAAGTTCATCATTTGGACCCGATGATCCTACTGGTAAAGAAGGTGCTACCCAAGAGGCATTAAACTCCCATCCTTGTTAAAAACAAGAGGGTTGTGCACCAGGTAAGGGTAAAAGAGGGGTTTCCCTAATCATGGTGGGGACAGACGGACCATCTGGTTGGTTCCGGGCATTACAGTGCAGTCAATCATTAGCCTCGAGAGGAAGAGCCCCTTGGCCGAGGCAGTGTATATTCTAGTGTTCTGTGGCACGTACTACTCGGTAAGAACCGTCTAAATTGAATCGGGGAACCTTCTGGGGGACAAGTACGATATTCCAGGGAAAGAAGATTTTCCTGCAATATCAACCTCATTCAATGTAAGCTCGATACAATCTAATGATTGGGTTCGGGAGGTGAGTCTAAGGGCCCTTGAAATATCTTTGCGAATTACAGACCAGCAGCCTCTAACATGGCGTATCCAATGTAGGAACTTACTGGTCAAGGAATCGGCGTTTTCAGGGCCCTTGCTTCAGTCATACTTGGGTACGTTAACCATGTAAACTTTATGAGGCAAATTAAAATTGGTCTGAGCAGGCAGTCGTGCATTTAAATTTTGTGGAAAGGCTGCGACGGGGGTGGTTCAATGGTTCTAGTGACGGATGGATGTGCCAACTTTGGGAATGCACTATTACAATTTGCCTCCTAATGAACACGGCCGGGGGCTATTGGGTGCTCGGTCCTAGGGGGTGCTGGGACCACTATACATGGCATAGCTGCAGGGGCTAATTTGCTAGCGAATTACTTCTTGGGGTCCTTACTTACAGCAGGTTCCTCCCGCTCTGGACAGATCACCTGACGAGATGTAAAGTCAGTAGACACGGAGCGATAGGGACAGGAGAGGTCTTTATTCAATAGCTGGTTAACCAGAGAAGTGGTTCTCATATCCTTGACCTCTAGTCTGAGAGTGTTAATAAGGCTTAATGTTTCCTGGGGAACATTGGTAGGGCTACAGCTTGGGTGTAGGATACATGGCTGGGGAGGCTGTGTTTGAGAAAGGGGGGGGCAACTAGGCCCCAATTCGGTGTCCTCTCCAGCAACTCCACCAGCGGTGAAAACCTATTAGTGCATGGGATTTCTGATCCTAACTTCTGTATATCACTCCCAGATGACTGATTTGAGTATTGACTACCCCTTCCTGCAACTAGGTCTCCCTCCCCACAAAGGTCTGAGCCCCCTTTTTTTGGTGGATTGCGGAACATAGCTGGAATAGCTAGTTGACGGACCATGATAGAGATACTTAAGCTAGCAGGCTGGGTGGAACGCTGTTGGGATTTAGCATTTGCAACATACGTAGTTGTGTCTGTCACTAATATGTCCTCACACTCGCTAATGAGAGTGTCTATCCTATCTAATACACAAGTACTCCGTGCGTGTTTCTGTGTCTTCCTAGCCTTTTTCCCTTTGCTGTCCCGCCCCGGCAAAAGAGCAGGCACAGGCAGCAAGAGCAGGCGCGTGTTTTTCTCCAGGAAGTGACAGCTTACCCAAGCGCCAGTGATTCTCTCGGGTACGTTTCCTTATTTGAGGTTATGTTTGCTTTTCAGGGATTTCTTGCCTGGGGAGCCCGAGAGCGCGTATCTGTCGCTTAATTCTTCTTACAGGTTTAATACACCCATTCTACAAACTCCTGTTTATGCATATTCAGACATTCAGTCACTCCTAGGCATGACTGTGGCTACATCTTGTACTTTCCCCATAAAATGTAATGGTCAACAATACCTTCCCTTTACTTGTACTATACTCTTCAAATAACTTAATACTGAAATTAGTTTGTTTTGATCTCCCTTTGCACCATATCTATAAAAGCGTAGCAAAATATTCTTTAGAGCTAAAGGTTTGCCTGATTTGCAAGTGTGGGAGTTGTTTATTTTACTTTCTTCCTAGCTTATTTATTCAAATTTATTTTAGCTCAGCTGGTGTTTTTGTTGCTTACGTGCCACTTCAAGGAAGTCCTAAGAACTTGACTCTATGTAAAAAGAAACAAAAAAACCCTGGGTGTGGATTTGGTGGGGACCTTCAGCACTTAAGCTTCTGGCTGCTCCAACCCATTCAGCATATTACCACAAGCGCAGTTTGGTGTTTAGGGCCATGCTGGATATCTATCTAGGAGTACAGAGGGTGTTGGCCGCGTAGATACTGCTATTCTGAAACCGTACAAGTAGGATTGCAGCGGGGTGTTTATCCTTTTTTGTGGCTTCCAGTAGTTTGCTCAACATGCGGTTTGTGTACTAGCGCACAACACCTGTACTGGGATGGATGGATCTCTCTCTCTGGGTTAATGGGTGTGGAGAGTCTAGGTTACTGGGAGGGCATTTGTGGTTGTAGTTTAGAGTTTAGTATGGCGTGTACCTTTTGTGGATACTTGAGTAGCCGTTCGTTGATTTAGTGGCTTTTTCAATAAATGTATGTTCTACAGAGCTGTGCTGGCGATTGAGATGATGGGGGCGAATGGAAAATATATGCAGGTCTTGATTTTAGGTGGAAAGCTTGTCTTGTGCTCTGTACTTCTCATGCTGTTATGCCTCCATGTGTTGAGTTGGCCTCTTGAGCCCTTTGGGCTACCTTGTGACGTGGAACGTCTTAAAGGCAGGAGGTCAGCGACTGGGCATCGAGAAAGGTAGGAATGTGGCTAGTTCTTCAGCAATTCAAGTGGCAGACAGTTTTTTAAATCAGTTTTTATTGGTATTCCATACAAAACTTACACTTCATATTTTGCAACGATCATCAGTCACAAACGTTCTCCTTAATTTATCATTTCATTTCAGTGCAGCGATATTGTGAGACTCTGTGATAAAATTAAAGCTCTGTTCTTCACACACGCATTTGTTTGGCTCAATAATATGGTTATCATAGCATACATGGTTGTACTTGTATTACAGCCTCTGAAAATATGTTGAATGTACGACAATTGATTTGACTTGGAGTCCTTCTATCAACTGTGAAGGTGACGTAGCATTGAACAACGACCATGAACAATCCCCTTATGACCAAGGAAGGAATTAATTGGCCCTTTTGTGCTCACATTGTGAGCGGTGTATCTATTCCTATATTGTTATGTAAAGCTCTGGATAGTCTGAGGCATCTATTCCTAGATTGTTATGTAAAGATCTTGATAGTCTGGCTCCCTGATACATCCATATTCTCACTGGTACGCCTCAATCAGTCTCGATCTAGGAGCCGCATCATCGTATTGCTTATACAAATTCCCGCCTAGGATCTCTGATAAGGCAGCAGTTTTGTGGTGGTTATTATGTGTATCCCAACTTTCAAGGAGACATTGTATCATTTTTTCTGCACACAATTCATCCCTTCCCAAGCAATTTGAAATTTACGGAGGCCACCGGTGCAATGTTACCTTCCACTAGGCGTGAAACGTTTGACTGCTGCTTCTCATTTTTTGATACATGGGCCTGTAGAGGATTTCCAGGTCATAGTAATGGCCTGCTTCTGCAGTAGCTATAATAAATCAGCACATTTAGTTCATGCTTTACCTCTCTGTTAGCAGGTCACACTTGCTCCCGGAGTAGCTTATTTATTTATAGTGTTTTATAAAGGCCAGCGGCAGAAGCAGGACACATGATGCGTTACTCCCGGAATCCCTGATTACTGTCAGGACGCGGTATCCGTTTATTTAACCCGTGTTCAACCCGTTGCCTACTACCTTCCTAAAGAATATGGCCTGCCAAAGTGTTGAATAGAAACTTTTAAGGTCTTGAGTAACCTGGTGATTACGCAGATTTCACCCACACCACATCCCTGCGGGAACTGTAATGATTGATAAGAAAGCCACCTGACTTATTTTATATATATACAGGCTTGGATATTATTAATGTGGACGACGATCTTCGTTGTTGGTTACTCCTGAATGTGACCATTCCTACTAACTTTATCCATTCAAACATTCCTGGATTTAACCAGATGTCATTGTTGAAACTTTCGACCCAGACACTGCCATGTCACCTCATTATATCTCGGCAGATTTCCATGTATTAATTTAAATCAAAGAACGAAGTTGCTGTCTTCCTGGTATCCTCTTTCTAAAAGAGAGTCGATGTAGGACAAACCAACGGCTGTTAATATTGATTGTGTGACTATACCTTGTGAGGTTGGACACCTAACTAGGCCCAGAAGCCTTGGTTGTTTGAAAGACCACCTAAGCACGCCCTGAAGAAGGAGCCCTCTAAAGCAACCCATGTGCTCCGAAACGCGCGTTGGCGCTGGTCTCATGTTTATATTGCACAACCCATGGTTTTAACCGTTATTAGATTGTTGTTTAAAAATTCTTTTTGTGTTTTTCAGGTCTATTGTCTTTAATGCTTTTGAATGTCCTTGAATCTATGTTGTATATATGTTTTTTAGATGAATTGTCCGTATATTGTTAAGGTTAGTCACAACTTTGTTTCAATATTGTGACATTATATGTATATGTTGCCCAAAATAATAACGAAAAAATGAACAAAATGAACAAATAAATGAAATAACATTGTTTTGTACACCGTGGTCTGTGGTTGTTGTTAATATTTACGGACATTTTGCCTTTTTGAAAGATAAGCGTAGGAAGTTCTGTGTTTTGTGTATAAAGTGCAAACATGACCACCAGGTTATCAGAATAGCGTGCGACTCCTTTCCTGTTACGGTCTTGAGAACATTCCGAATCACGTGCTAAAACTGAGTTACAATGGGACAACCCCTCATCATGTGATAAAAACCAACGTTATCGACATGACTGTGGAGACAGCAAGCCGTTTAATTAAGCCACAGCTTGTTAATTATGTGAAGGAACATGTATGTGGTTGGTAATGTTGTATCTGTTGAAATCTATGAGATACATTCTTAAGATGTTGAAGGAACTTATCCAAGTTCTTGTCACTTGGCGAGTGACCCAAGTCCTTCTCACACCGTAGTTTCGGCTTTGGTAAGGGAAATGAATAAGGGCAGTAAGGATTTGTGTAACCATGTAGTGAGCTTATGGTCCATTCCTCTTTGTAAAGAGTTTGTGTGGTAGCTGTGTGGGCGAGGTTCTGCATCCATGATGTGCCAGAGAGTATAAATCAGCGGCAAGACTGTGGGTCAGGAGCTCAGCAGGCAGAAGGTCTGATCCCTTAGTAGTTCATCCGAAGGGATCAGTGCTCCATTCTTAAACAGGTCTCCAAGTGTGGCAAGTCCGGATTGATGCATTTGAGCTAGAACTGCACTAGTCTTTGTAGATAACTCAGCAAGCACCAGTGAGTGTGGTATTATGTGCATATAACAGAGCGCTCGTCTTGTGCTGCAGGATCCTCCTGTAACAATATTGTGCTACTTATAGGAGTCGGGAGTGTTATTACATGGCCTCGACTAACATAGGACCAATTGAGCTAGCTGTTCTATTTTTACAGATTTTGAAGCAGTCCCAAGCAAAGATATAAATGAGCCAACCATTGAGAGAGCCATTGTGTTTGCACTACTAAGTAGTATAGCTCAAAATCAGGTACTCCTTGGCCTCCCCGATCTGTCAGTTACCTTAAAGTGGTTAGGACTCTAGGTTAGCATCTGTTCAAGATCAAACCTAATAAGAGACCACCCATTTCTTTAAAATGTTTCAGAAGTAGTATGCAAGGTAAGTTTGTCTGATAGTAGATTAACTCGGGTGAAATCACCATTTTAGTCAGCTCTCTTCGGCCTGCTTCTGTAAAAGGGTGAAAATGGCAAAAGCTGACTTTGGAGCGGATGGATCTCGCCACCTTTCTGATATTGACCTCTATGATCTCTGCTTCAGCGTGATAGAACTGAACTACAAAAATTTTAAAAGTGAAGGTTTTCCATTTAGGGAGAATAGGTACGGAGTTGTCCCATGCTGATGGAGCTCTAAATCTTAACGGGAAAATATTACTTTTATCCCAGTTCACCTTCAGGCCTGATACACCGCCATAGGCTTCAAATTACCTAATAACCTCCCTGATGTTGGTCTCCTGTTTCCTGCAAACATAACAAGAGGTTGTTGGCATAAAGGTAAACTGTGTGGTATGCCATGCTATTGATGATCACCCGTTCTCTGCCTATCGAGCAAAGTCGCGCCGCAAAAGGCTCACCTGTGAGAGCAAATAGGAGCGGGAGATAGGACATCCTTGTCTAGTTCCCTGGCTTAACTTATATTAATCCAAGTTTGGACATGATCTTAATCCATTTATAGAAGGTTTCTTCCAGTCTGAATCAGTCCAGTACTTTGTGAATGAATCACCAAATAAGGGAGTCAAAAGTAGTCTGTATGTCGATTGATAACACAGCCATGTCAGGCCATGCCATAAAGGTCAACTCAGCTATCCTTAACAGCCACCTTATGTATTGCATTGTATTCCAACCCAGTACTAAACATTTCTGGTCGGCGTGGATTAAGTGTGACGTGTGGGTGGAGTCTGTTGGCAAGAATTTTCTCAAGTATCTTGTAGTCCACATTCAATATTGAAAGGGCTCGGTATGCTGACAGCTCATCTGAAGGTTTACCCGGCTTCAAGGATGCCACTACCAGTGCCTCCCCAGTTGTGGTGGGGATGATTGCATGTTTGAATGCCTCATTATAAAGAGTGACTAGCTTACGTGCCAATTGTTCCACAAAGGATCTGTAAAACTCGAGTGGGTAGATCGTCTGCCCAAGAGACCTTCCCCTTTGCCAGTAAAGGTATTGTCTTTCACCTCCTACATAGAAATTAGTTGTCCCAGTTCTGTGCTGCTCTGGCACGCCAATTTAGGCAATGAGATGCCTCCAAGATAGTCATCTACACTAGAATCGGTACAGTCAGCCCTATTGGTATTTAGCCATTTGTAATAGTTTAGAAAGGCTTTTTTAATCAATTTCTTGAGAATGCTGGTTTAAATCCTTCGAGGTCCATAATCTTTGTCAATGTGGACCACTTTTTCTCTGGATTAGCTAGCAAAGCTAGAATTCTGCCAGATTTATCACAATTTGTCTGTTGATGGGCTAATTATACTGTATAGTCCAAGCAGCTTTGCTGCTTGACTATGGAAGTCTCTTCTCTGGTCTTGTTCAGGTCAGTAAGGTGTGTTTCACCTGTTACTATCCTGTTCTCAAGGTCGTGCAAGAGTCTTTCAAGGGCATTTTCCTGTTGGGTAATTTGCTTTCTGACCCCTACAGTTGTTTGTACAAAATCTTCCTGAAGAGTGACTTTAAAAGTCTCCCATTTTGTAAACTATTGAGTGGGTTGAGCCTGTATTTTCTTTGAAGTAATGTCCTGTGAACTCCCTGACTGATGCACAGAATGTTGGGTCTTCCAGTGCCTCGTGTTGTGTTGAAGCTTCTGTATTGCTGTGGGTGTTGTGCCTTACATTTTCAACATAAATGGGTTATGTTCTGATATTGTTTGACATAAATACTCAGCTGTGCTACCTTCTGATAAGAAGTAAGACTATCTAATGAAGTGATCCAAGCAGACATGGACGTCATGAACTGCTGAATGATAAGAGTTTTCTTGGAAGGCCGGATGTTTATGACGCCATATGTCATGGAGCAGGGGTACTCACAAACTTTCTCATGGGGGCCAAATTTACAGTGTGGTTTGTGGCCGAGGGCCGCACCTTGGGGGCGGGTTCATTGGGGGCGGGGGCGGGGCTAGAGCAACAAAAAAAAACTGTGACCATGAGGTGGAACACAGGTCCCTGCAGCGGACGCCTTCGTCCACTGAGCCACCGGACCCGGCATACACATATCTCTCTCTCTCCCGCTCTCTATCTCCCTCCCTCCTCCGTCTCTCTCCCTCCCTCCTCCGTCTCTCTCCCTCCCTCCTCCGTCTCCCTCCCTCCCTCCTCCGTCTCCCTCCCTCCCTCCTCCGTCTCCCTCCCTCCCTCCTCCGTCTCCCTCCCTCCCTCCTCCGTCTCCCTCCCTCCCTCCTCCGTCTCCCTCCCTCCTCCGTCTCCCTCCCTCCTCCGTCTCCCTCCCTCCCTCCTCCGTCTCCCTCCCTCCCTCCTCCGTCTCCCTCCCTCTCTCTCCGTCTCCCTCCCTCCTCCATCTCCCTCCCTCCCTCCTCCGTCTCCCTCCCTCTCTCCTTCTATCCATCTCTCTCTCCTTCTATCCATCTCTCTCCCTCTCTCTCCCCGTCTCTCTCTCTCTCTCTCTGTCGCCCTCCCTCTCTCTCTGTCGCCCTCCCTCTCTCTCTGTCGCCCTCCCTCTCCGTCTCCCTCTCCGGCTGTCTCTTTGCCTCTCTGTCTGTCTCTGCCTCTATCTGTCTGTCCCTGTCTCTGCCTATCTGTCTCTGTCTGTCCCTGTCTCTGTTAGTCTATCTGTCTCTCCCTACTGCCCTCTGTCATCCTCTGTCCCCTTACCCGACTCTCACACCCTGCTGTTCTCTTGTCATTCTTTGTCACCCCGTCCCCCTCCCCTCCCCCCCTCCGCTTGTGTGGCAGCTGAGGCAGCTTCCCTTCCAGGGCACACACACAGCCCCACCCGAGTACTTCACAGGTCTTTAAGAGACCATTTGCATGATAACGAGGCTTTGTTGTAGTTCACCTCTTAGCGGCCCAGCAGCTCCACTCGGACTATCGCTTGAATCCCCAGGCCCCCACAGAGCAGAGTCTGTGTTTGCAGACACTGTTAAAAAAACAAAAAACACCGGTACGATGTCTGAAAGGTCCGCGGGCCGCCAAGAAAGGCTTGCCGGGCCGCTGGCGGCCCGTACTATGAGTACCCCTGTCATAGAGGGACCAAAGTTGTTACCATTCTCTGTTGGCTTTTGCTGTGGTATACACTGAAGTGTTTGGGAGTGGTGGGTGAGATCAATCTAAGTGCACGTCCAATACCCCTTTGAAGTGTCTGCCTGTAATTGCTGGCTAATCAGGCCGATTTGATATCAGAGGAAACTGGGAGGAGTAGAAGTATGTTTGACCTATGTTTGGTGCATAAATACTGCCTAACAGCAGCGATCTACCCTCGTCTGCCCTCCAAAGAAACGTACCTGCCATTATCATCTATAACCTGATTCCAGATTTTGAACAGGACCTTGGGACTGATCCAGATAAGTGTCCCTCTAGCATATGATGAGTACTCAGTGGTTGGAACTCTGTGTCACCGCCTGTTATAAAGCTTTACCCTCTGTGTCACTTGGGTCTCCTGAAGCATTGCTAAGTGTATCACTCTGTGTCCAAGAAATCAGTATACCTTGTATCCCTCACTTGTAGTAGATATTTCCCGGACATTCCAAGTTAGAAACTCAAGAGTTTAACCCTATTCTTCAGCACAGTGAAAAGGACTGGAGCCTGAAGAGGGAGTTTGTATCCAAGTAAGTAACTCAGGATTTATACTTAGAAACGCCACCCTTCCACAAGCCATTTCCCACACACACTGTGGCAGCAGGGGTCTCCGCTTTCGGCACCCAAAAAGAAAACAATCGTATCTGTAACTGAATAACAAACTGAGTGCACTTGCTGCACAAGATCAAACTATAAAGGGGTGATGTAGTCCAGAAGGGGGGGGGGGGGGGTCAGCAAAGTGACCAGTCCAACAAGCATTGGCATAGCCAATAGGTCTCGCTTTTGGGACCTTATAAGTATTTAGTGATGCAGCACAATATTCTTGGTGCAACAACAACTGTTGCATGGCAAAACACTTATAAAGTCCCCAAGGCGAGACCTATTGGCTTTGCCAATGCTTGTTGCTGTTTTTGTGGTACTGCAATATATAGGGATGTTATTTGTCACAGTTTACAGTTTGGATTAGATCATTGATGACACTATTGTTCATAGGATCACAATGTCTCCAGTAACAACTTCTTGCTGCCCAGGTCGTGCCGAGGGGTTCCTTTTCCGGTGGTTCTCCTGTCCTGATCAAGCCGAAGGTCCTGCTGCAGTTGTCTCCTCCCTTGTGTGTGTGGTTGTGGTTTTGTGTGTGGGGTTGTGTGTGTGGGTGTGTGTGGTTGGTTGTGTGTGTGTGTGTGTGGTTGAGTGTGTTTGTGTGGTGTGTGGTTGTGTGTGTGGTTGTGTGTGTTTGTGGTTGGGTGATGTGTGTGGTTGTGGTTGTGTGTGTGGTTGTGTGTGTGACAGTAATATTAAAAGCATCTCAAAATAAAGGAGCACAAACATCGAGTTTGGAGAAAGAGAAAGCACGTTGTAAATCAAACGGGCGCAGCAAAGCATTGACCCAACAACAAAAACAAAACAAGATCACTTAGCGAAGACTGAGTGCTGATAATGGATACACACAGCCCATCATCTTAAGAGTTCGATTGCAACCAATGTGCACTCAAACCTGCCCCCTCCTTGTGAGTTGCACCCCATATTTCATGAGTTATAACTGCTGCACCCACCGTAGCGCTTTGAGATCTAAAGCGCAACATAGGTCTAATCGACTAAGCAGTTGCCAACATGCTGTGCTTTTAAAGAGAATGTGCCAAAAGATTCCAGCTTCCTCATCATGTCCTCATGAAAGCGCCAATGAAAGGACTCCCTGAATGGTTCAACGGACATGAAGCAGCCGCTGCGATCAGAAATAAACACTGTGAACGTTGTCCAGTTTCACGGTAACATTTCCTTAATGTTCCTTAAGTCACAAAACAGTAATACTAAAAGCATCTCAAAATAAAGGAACACAAACATCGAGTTTGTGGAAAGAGAAAGCACGTTGAGGCAGCGATGGAAGATACATTTAAGGTCGGCGTGATATTGCCTGATGGAGATGCACCCACTGAGAGAATCCCGAACGCTTGTAAGCGCGAAGGCGGGGGAGGGGGCGGAGGCAGGGCGCAAGCAAGAGGAAAGACAGATGGCGCTGAAGGCTGGCGGTTCGCGCGTTCGCGTGAACACAAGCTTGTCGCCTGCCAGCTGCACTTTGAAAACTCACCTACTAAAGTCTCTCCGAGCAGCGCATGCGCGCTGACTCAGCGAGACCTAAAAAGGCAAAGAGGAGTCTTTGGGGTGAATGGTTCACTCCCTGACATTCCTATTCTAGGGCTGTTGACTCTTCTTGAGAGGGTAACCCAGGTTGCGTGGGGTTCCGAGCTCTGCTTGGCTCGCTCGGCTTTCCCAAGATCAGGCGCTGATGTTTGCGGTGGTTGTTCTGCTGCTGCCTGCTTCTAGTTCTTGCCGAGCTGCCATTTTGGGAGTGCGGCTAGGTTAAGCTGTAGTTACTGGTGTACTCCTGGAGGCGTGGTGTTCACCAAAACTGGTACATCCTCCCTTCTGCGAATGCTTGAACTCCTTACAGCAGCTACCCGTGCCCAAGAAGAAAAGTAGAGCCTATAGAGTCCATGCCGGCTTGTGAGCTCGCTAGACCTTGTCGACATGTTTTGTGGCCAGGCCACACCATCAAGCTTCTCTTACAAGTTGTTTCAATTGGTGTGGTTCATACTTAAAATCATTTTGTGGATATAATATATTATGACTTCTCGAAAGAAGTCTCTGTCACCATGTCTTAAGATAAACCTATCTTCATAGTTATGGTATTAAGCACTGGTTGTGTTACTCAGAACTGATTCCCTAGAACTGGTTAGTTTTATGTTCGAAATATAAATGGATTTCTTTGCTCTGCTCAACACTACTAACAAATCCTCCTTTTCTGGTAACTAGATGAACGGAATATTTCAAAGTTCTAAATAGTTTTGTTTGAGCTTTGTGCCTTGTTAATTTTGCCTATCTATTTTTGGTTTAATTACAGATTTGTTTTGAAGTCCTAATTAATTTTAACCTTTTGGTACTTCACATTCAGATTATATTTATCCCAATTTGTGCTGTTCATTTCCCAGACTAGCTTTCAATGACTTTAGCTGTACTGGAATGTACTTATTTTATCTTCATGATGTCTTTTCTAGTTGTGTTCTGATAAGCATTTTCAAGTGCTTGGTTACGTTATTATGTTCAGGCACGACTTGTAGTAGGTCTAGTTTTGTGTGTTTATCAATTGGATTTGTGTAGAATGTTCTTGAAGTAGTCTAAAGTTTTTGAAGTTGTTAAAGATACTTTCTTTCCTGGGTTCGTTTTGAAATTGGCTGCATTAGTTTTCAGTTTGTCATTGGCTATTTTGTGGTTTGAGTCACTCGCTTAGTTCCTAGATAAAGGAAGACCGGTTCAGAACCTGAAGGCTGAGATAGACCAGGTGGAGAAGGCCAGCCGGACTACAAGGAAGGCAAGGTACATGAGGATGAGGGACAACAGTACCCAAACTAAGAAGACCGAAAGGGTCATCAGGATAAGGAAATAAGGACCAGGATAATGAAGTACAGGGACAAGTGAACGAGGATTAGAATTTGAGACTAGCCGAAATAGTAGCACGAGGAGAGTTCGATGTACGAGGAACAGAAGGTGCTAAAGTAGAAGGACCAGGCTCTGTGAAATATCTGTGAATGAGCCCATGACCCTTGAGAAGGACGATGACCAGGACCTGGGCCACAGGGATGGGGTTTAGTATCAAGCCGACCAGGAGGCCAAGCAGGATCAAGATCAGGACGACTAAAGCAAAGGAGACAAAAAGGCCAAGGACTGGAAGTTTAAAGAAAAGCGGGCCAGAGGCAGAAGGACCATGAAAGGATCAGGACTAGCAAGAGCATCATAAAGAAGCCAAGTAGAGGATTAGGAGCAGGGCCACTGGATTAATGCGGCAGGGGAGCACCAAAGTTTGCGGCCAGACAATGTAAAATATGTAGCATAATGCAACACATTTTTTATAGTATTACTTCATTATTTTGTATACCTGATAATTTCTGTGGAAATATTTCACCTCATTAAAACCAGTTTAAAAACAAATACAGTAATAGGCAACTGAAAGATGACTAGTTAACCTTGGAAAGGGCCCTCCACTGTGCTTGAACATGCTGCCATGTTTTTAGTAACTTTTGAACCGTTAGAGCTACAAATAACAATTTTTTTGTTAAAATCTGCAGGTTATGTAGCAGATGATGAATTAAGTTGCAAATACTGCAAAGCCAGACAGATGCCAAAAAAGCTGCGGCGGCAGAATCTCATAATTCCAGTGACCTTAATTAGGAAGAGTAAGAAGAGGAAAAGACCAGAAGGATTAGAACCATGAAGAGTCAGACCAAGAGCAGAATAATGAGGAGGATGAGAAGGACCACCTGGGGAGCATGCGCTGGAAGACAACAAGTAAGAGGCGGACTAACTGGAAGTGACCCGAGTGATTCTAGGTCACATATAGAACATGCCCTTAGTAACATGCCACAGTTGTTATAAATGATTGTTAACTACATTGTTAAGCCATAGCCCCTCTAGAGACATACCTTTTTTAAAGCACTTACAGCTCTGGATAGCTCAATTAGATATCTTAAAATGCAGTCTGTGTTCGATTAAGCAAACCAGAACAGTTTGACTATCTTATTTTCCTAGTTTTGAATTTGTAATTGCTTCTGCCCTCTTTCGTCGCACCCAGCTCATGGGGTCCCAGAGTAAACATCTTCTATTTCCATCACTGTCCGGTTAATCTAGTACTTTAACTTGATTTAACAGGAGCAATGTGTAGGCACATATGAGGGTTTATAGATTTAAATGTAAGTAAACAATAAAACATTTTTTGGGAAATATAGAGATGTTCATGTTCCCTTCTGGTGAGCAGTTTCTGTTTTTGGTGATCTGGTATTCATTCCGTCCTTTACTGTGGTGGTCCTTTAATGGCGCTCTCCAGCTATGTTCGGTCCCTAATCCCAGTTTATGTGAGCAGTGTGTTAATTTTTTGCGGTGGCTTTGGTCGTGAGCGGCCCCTGCCAGACCCTAACGCTTTCTACCCGATCACTCACTCTAGGAACCCTGACAGACCCTAACGCTTTCTACCCGATCACACACTCTAGGAATCACTGGGCGGCGTTGGTTGTTGAGCTATTGTTTTTCTGTATTATTTTATTCTTCTAATCTTACTTTAGGATATCTTTGGTGCTAAAACTAAGCCACAACTTATTGGTTTGTTCTGTAACCCCATCATCGCAGTCTGTTAAGCAGAATGTCGTGGCCAAGGATGTCAAACATTTAGCGATAGGTAGATCTTTTACGCTGGATTTTTAAAAGGGATGCTCTCTGTTGTGCCGATAATAGAAAGGGTTCTTGCTTGTTCCGTGAAAAGTAGTACATTGCGATTGGTCTATATTTTAATAATTTTACTGGATCTAAAGAGGGCGTTTTATTATTTGTGGTTAACTAATTGTTTTATGTCTTTGTGAATCCCACCATGAGTGGAAAGGTTTGTTTGTAATTTGTCTCAATTGAAGGGGTTCATATTTAAGATCCTTTTTTCTAGATTTAATATTTGATGACATGCAAATAAAGTGTTGGCACCAAGTATTAAGATGGGGTTATTTTCCGCTTTATGTAGCTAATCCCGGGTTATGTTAAGAATTGAGTCACTCAAACTTGTGATTTTTAAGTTAGAAATATTAATGAATTTCTTAATGCTGCTCACCACTACAAATTGTTCCTCCTTTTTTGAGGAACTGGATCAACTGAATATTTCATAGTGCTATATAGTTTTGTTTGAGTTATTTGCATTTTTAAGTTTGTCTAAACTTATTTGCTTTAATCACCTATTTCTTTTGAACTCTTAATTCATTTTAGCCTTGTTCAGTCACTAGCTGGGCCATTTCTAGTTTTGAGTGGCGATCAATCAGAATTATGTTTAAGGTTCTTGACACGTTCTAAAGTTTTTGAAGTTGTTAAAGATCCTTGCGTCCTCTCCTGTCTGGCTATCTTCCTTCTTGCAACAGATACTCGGCTTATAGAATATCTTCTGATGTCTCTGCAGCGTTACATCCTACCAGATATCTAATAGAAACAAATTGATGTTAGAGACTCCATCGAATTCTGTGAGACTAGTGAGGCAGTCTCTGATACCTTATCAAAAGGGCGCAAGGTATGGGCGCTCCCATAACGTGTCTATGAAGCTACCTCTCTGTCACACCCCCTTGAGTGGCCTCTATTGCCGCTTCCCTTTTTTGAGCCAAGTGTTCCCTGGTGAGATGTGATCTATGGAGTATTTTTAGCTGCACCAGCCTATATCCCGCCCTTATCGACACCTCTCTTGGTGAGTGGATCACCTCTTCTCGTTCCCTTTCCTCTACTGTCCCTACATCCCTTTGCCCGTGTAAGTTCAGTTTATCTAGCTGGTCTGGTGAATTATCCATTTATATATGAGGGATATTGCTTTCTTAGGGAGGTGATTGTGTCCTATCTTCTAATAGGGTGAAGTCTGCTAGTTTTGGGATGTGCCATAGCTGTAGGTATTTATATGTTTTGGTAGCAGCCAGCTGATATTCTTCCCTAAACACATCTAGTGGAATGGGTCCTTCTTCCTCCTTGACATCTCCCAGTTGCTAAAACCTAATCTGGCCCATTTTCGTTGAGACTGCCTACTCCCCTTAGTATTCGGGGTTTCTTGTGTTGGGATGCTTCCCATTTCAGGTGTGTAAGTACAGTGCTTCCCAAACTTTTTGGAAAGAAAACTTGTGAGATCTACCCAGATTAAATGGATGATTGATTTAAAAAATTTTTTTTTATCTAACTAAAACATTGTGTGGTAGCACACTGTCATTATCCATTGGAAGTCACTAAATTTGCAGAGACATAAAGTTTTCTGATAAAACTATTTGAAACTAGATGATACCAGATAATGTGTGGAAATTAGGTTTCAGTGAATTTTTATCATTTGTGCATCACCAAGTAAAGTGTCTTGATTTATTCCGATCGTATTGAAATCTTTGCCTCCATTATTGAATAAAAAAATGCTGAACGTGTACAGTACATTTACAGGTTTTTAGGTCTCGCCTAGCGAATGCAGCGCATGCGCTGCTTCGCCTTGGCAAGACTATTAATGCCGGTTATGCTAGCGAAGGGAGACAAACCATGTGCGCGCACGGACAGGCGATGTGCACGCGCATGGCGTCTCCTCTCTAGCGATGGTAGCTTTCACATGCTCCCACCGCGTGCTTGTTAATTTTTAGTTCATGCTGTCTGTTAGTGTGGGGTTTGATTGCCATCTAGTGCCTATGTTTTGATAGTCTAACAGCAACATAGTAAAAATCGATTCTGCATTCTTTTTTTTCCCTAATAGCGTATTTTGAATTACTATTAGAATGTATTTAACATATATGAATATAGCGCATATATGCCTGAAAAAGAAATCTAGCATCGAAACGCGTGCAAAAAAAAATATAATAGACAAAATAAAATCCAAAACCACAAGTACAGAGTTACAATGTGAAACGCGATCTGCATCGTATTTGCAATGGTGATAACGTTTAAAATAGTTTTTAATCACATTTGTTCCTAGAGGTAACCTTTCAACATGCGCTTAAAAAGAATACGCGCTAAAGTAAGGTACAATCAGAAAGGCGAAGTACTCCAGCTACTGCTACCATTTTCCTCCAAATGCATCTCTTTTAATTAGTATGGAGCAATATAGATCCGGTCCGACACGTAGTGTAGTTAGTATGTTTGTTTTTAAAATGTAATTGATATGTCAAGTATACGGGAGTAAACCCTTGCACTTATTTCCCCCAAATTTCCAAAACTAAAAATAAATCCTCTTTGATAGGCACTGGGCAGACTGATAATCTAACACCCTGACCCCTTACATTATTCTTATTGCTTGATTTTACACTGCTTGCATTTTAAGATTTGATTGGGGTGGGTGGGGGCACGATGGCCACTTTGGTTCATTCCTACTTGCTTCGCGGATCTCATAATTGACTTTATTGGCATTCTAAGCTCGATCCAATGCCAGTATGCCTTGCGGACAATCAAGAGAATACTCAAGGTTAATTATGCCAGACTTGAATACACAGATCTGTCCATTTGCTGCGGCATCTGCTACTGTGCCGCCATGCAGTCAAACTTGTGATCGGTGCTGCTGCATGAGTAGGGAGTTTCTGATGGAAGCTCAGACACCAAATGCAGCCACACACTAGCTGCTATGTACACAATTAGGATGCAATTAAGATACTGAAATTGACTGTCTTCATCGAAGCTCTCTAAATATTGTACTTTGTGCAACTCAGAAAATGCCCGCCCTACGAATAAGATTGCACCTGCCGTCCTGATGGGAAAAACACGTTACCTGCGAATTCTTCATGGCACCCAAGAATCTGAAAACACATTAAGGAATGAACATACAGTATTGCTTTTAAATGTATCGAGAAGAGACACAAATTCCCAGAATTTGCCACCTTTATCAACTTAATCTCAACCGCTATGCTCCCTCTGTCTGTATTAGTATTTATCTGACCCTAAAAGATACCCAAGACATCATTGGTATCTTCGCTTCTGGTACACTGGATTTCTTTACTCCTGTGAGGACAACTCTTATTTTATCCCGCAGAGATCTAGATTATAAATGCAACCGCTAGACCTCGCCATACCACATTAGACGAGTTTGCTTGCGAGTGGACTGAGTAAAAACGCCCAGCAGCATCTTAACCCCATATTGACCTCATTCGCAGAATTCTTGCAGAGTCTAGACCCCAAGAGCTGGAACAGATTGAAACCCTAATTGTACAACTAAGATAGGCATAATATAGTACTAGCTAATGAATGCAGCTATTTAAGCCATGCTTCTTTTAAAAACTGAAGACACTAACTGCTAATGCTAACTGTGTGTGTGTTGGGGTACGGAGAGTTAAGGGACTCGTGCGGTCCTTGTGGTTAGGAGAATATGCCGCCTCCTTGGAGTTTCGTCAACCCTCTGCACATTGTGTCTAGGCTGGCGCAATCCCATGTGGTGAAAAATACAAGGGCCATTTCTGGCTTTGCTAAGTCCCTTGTGCCTCACTCCTCCTAGTGTAAGAACATGGGCGCTTGTAAACCACAAGCATTCGCATTGCAATAGGAATCGCATTTTAAAAAGTTTGACCTATTGGTATTGTAAATAATAATGCCTTTTATTAATGCAGGTTTTTAAAACCCAAATAAAAGGCATTGTCATTTACAATGTCAATAGCTCAACATCTCGCATTTGCGAGACCTATTGCATTACAAATGCTTGTTACATTCTGCTGTGTGTTACAAAAATTACATGCTTAGCCTTTCCTTTCTCAGACTTTGTACCCCAGCAAGTGTGTCACGTAATTCACTTTCCTTTCTTTCTCTGACTGTAAAGTGAGAGAAGTTTGTAAACATCAATCCCAGTGTTAAAACAAGCAATGGCTAAGCCAATAGGTCTCGACTTTGGGGCCTGGTGTCTTTGCCAAAGCCTTCTGACGATGCTGTGAAGCAGGCAAATGCCTATGAATTGACTCGGGTGCCAAGTTTATTTTGTTCACCTATACGAGATGGAAATTGATTTAGTTTTCTTAAGGTGGAGGAGCTGGCACAAACAAAACCCTTTATAAATGAGACCTCGCGGTTGATAGGATGCAACAGGTAAAGCAGTCAAATAAAAATAAAGCTCTGGGTTGGGGAGCAGCAGTGGGAGATGGGGAGAAACACTCAAGAGAGACAGCATGTGGGCAAGGGAAGAAGCACATGATGGAAAAGAGTTATGCAGGTCGAGGGCGAGTTTGGTGGGGAGCAGCACACAAGGGCGATTGCTTGCTTCCTATGCATCAGCTTGAGCTGGCTTACCTTCCTTCTCTTATGCTTGCAAATGAGTGACAAGAAAGCCAACCAGTGGTAAGCAGTGGGAATGTTGTGAAACCACTGTAAGTTCATGGTAAGCCCATAACCAGACCACTTGCACTGTCTAGTAAGCTAGACCTAAAATGTAGTTCACCAATTTTAGGCAAGGGAAAGATGAATCTAATTCAATCAGAAACACTGTAAAACATCCATGCTCCCCGTGACGGGCAAACACTAGTCTAGGTCAGAAAGCAGTCAACGAAGAAGCAAGCAAAAAAGATTGACCAGAACGCCAAGCGATAAGCACTGGGCTGATGTAGAGACCACTTTAAGTTTCCGCATTGTGTACAAGAGCTAAAGCTGTCTGTTGGTGAGACATAAAACACAACATTGAATACCTAGGTTTTCACTGCATTTGGCCGCCAAAGTCTGGATGGGTGAAAGTTGTCACAGGTTGCATGCGGCTGCTAGCAGTTAGGACTATCTTGTACGTCTTCCTTCGTATATGCGTTGTGTTCTTTCTGCTGCTGGTAGGTGACATAGAAGGATTTGAACGCTTCACTTATTTCTGGTTGGCCTAAGATCATCACGCAAATGGGTGTAGCATGCTACCAGGTACTAAGGTGCTAACAATCATGCAGTTGCATCTCTTGCCCTCAGAGGTAGCGGGAGCTCTAGAGGTACCCTCAAGTGCCTGCCTCATTCAGTCATGCAGACTCAGGTTGTCGCTGCAGTGAGTGCTAACACATGGGCGTGCTGAACATCATAGATCCGCTCCAAGCATACCTTATATACTGAAACTGAAGCAGCAGGTGGTAGATTTCACATAGTTGTTTAATGGTCACATGTTACAAAGATGATTCTCGGGAAGTGCAGTAGTTTTTCGGCTAACATTTCTGGGGCTTGCAGAGACACTTTTCCCATTATACATCTTTATCTACAGGTTTTAGCATGTTTAGAGCTTTGGGTGCGGAAGGACTGGCTGGAAGTTGCTCACATGCTTTTATTTCCTTTACTTTGGTCTGCTGTGTTTGCATAATGGTCGTGTCTCCACTTGAGTGATTACAATGCAGATATCTGAAGAAATGATGTCTTATTCTAAAGCTGAAGGGCATGCAGGGGTTGCAGAAGACCGGTTTGAGTGTACTCCCTATAGAACCCCCACAAATGATTGCAAAAGTAGCCCTTTGAGTGACTCTAATATGATAAAACATAGAACTGATTACTACTATGTTCGCTTTAACTGGGTTCTTTGTGGTTAAGGCAGCAAATTTCTATTTTGCGTTGGATTTAGGAACAATTAACCTTCTCAAGCCTGTTTTCAGGAAGCAGACAACCTTTACCTCTCAAGGTTTGACCTTGATAAAAGCAAGGGATACGAAGGTCTCCTCCGAGCTGATCATTCAGCAGAAACTGTAACTATCAGTGAAGCTGAGTAGATAATCGGAGAGCTCAAGAGTGCTTAAGAGGACAACCCAGTAGGGAATAGTGACATTAAACAGGCCACTTGCCAACTTCCTTTCTGCTAAATATGTGCGGACTCAGGAGAGAAAATGGAGCTCTACATTACCACCAGGGCCACTAGAATTATGCAGCAGGAGAGGGCTAGATTATGTGGCAGGGTTGAGTAAATTGTGCAGCACTAAAAGGCACATTTTGTTGGATAATGCAGCACATTTTGTAGCAGTATTACTTCATTATTTCGTCACTTTTTAAACTTGGTAACACCGTCTTTGCATTGATTTCACCTCCGTACCAGTTTAATACTCAAATATAGCAATAAGCAATAGAAAGGTGACCAGTCCAGCTTTGCAAAATTCCTTCCACTTTGCGGCAATGTGTCACTGCATTTTTAGTAACTTTTGAACCGTTTGAGCTAGGAATGTTTTTATTAAAATCTGAAGATTGCACAGCAGATGATGGATTATTTGGCAAATGCGGCAAATCTGTAATTATGCAAAAAGCACTGTGGCCACGCAATCGCATAATTCCAGTGGTCCTGGTTACCATTTATTACTTAACTTTTGACACCAGCTTCCTCTAAAAGGAAATTGTCAATCTTTACAAAAGTGGACGTGTTTTAAAGTTGTCTTCAAATCAAAGGCTATCTACTAACAATTTATTTTCCAAAACACATCCTTGGACAAAAAGTGGATATGAAGGTATTTGTTGCTCTCCACACCAAGTAATACAGGCAGACACTCACTTAGTGCATGTCATGCACTCAGTTATTTCTTAAAAAAAGTTTGCTGTTACTACCATTTTTAATGACATTAATTTAACAAACATAAATGGATGAAATGCTGAGTCAGTCATACCAAGCTGTCTCTGGTGCGCCACCAGTTCTTATTTGCATTAACATCATTACTCTATAAACACTAACAAAACAAACCTATTGTGGGGGGATGCAGAAACTTGGGTTACTTGCAGGTAGTGTCATGACATGTTAGAAATGGGGATCTCTAGCTGGCAGTGGCTTGCACCCTGTCCAAGTAGGGACTCTTCTTCGTAGTCCGGGTGCTCAGCCCCTTGGTAGCTTGGTACAAGCAGTCAGGCTTATCTCAAAGGCAATGTATAAAGTATTTGTACATAACACACGCACTAACAGTGAAAACACTACAAATGGACACCACACCAGTTTAGCAGAGTAAAGTATCTATCGAAACCAAATGAGAACTGAAACAACAAAATCCAACATAAATATGTCAAAATATCACTTTTAAAAGGTAAAAACAGTTCAGTCCATATAAATCTATGGATGTTTCTTTTTTTGTACAAAGTACCTGGGATGCGTTAAAATCACAAGACGAAAACAGGCACAGGGGAGTTGAGGCTCCAGAATAGACCCCAATGCGTTGGTTCCTTACACTCAGGGAAGGTTATTGATCGGTTCCTTACATGCAGGGAAGGTGATGCGTTGTTCCTTACTCGCTGCGAAGGTAATGTCTGTTTCTTGCTGCTATGCAGGGGAGGTGATGCTTTGGTTCCTTACTGAGAGGGGAGGTGATGTGTCTGTTTCCTGCTGGTCATGTATCTTTTCTCCAGATACACGGTCTCGGTTCCTTACTAAGGCCCAGTGTCAGTGCAGAAGTGGCGCACAGGTGTGATGTGTAGAAAACCCAGATGCTGCGGGGTTGATGCAGTGGTGAAACAGACGTTGTGTCAATAGCCGCAGACAGGTGATTCATTGATTCCTTCAGCCGCACAGCAGGGCCGGCGTTAGTCAGGGCGGTAGTCTCGGACTGAGGAAACACAGTGCTCTGAATTTGGGCTGTGGTGATTTCTTCAGCTGCTGGCAGGTGCTGCATGGATTTCTTCGGCCGCAAGGCGGCGGTGCAAGGAAAACTCTCTTGCATGGCGGTGCCGCATCGGAAAAACAGGTGCTGGAAGGGCGATGCATGGATTTTCAGTAGCAAAGCAACCTCTAAGTGCCCAGAACTGGAATTGACACCACAAGGCAGGTCAGAACTCCCGGTAGTGGAGTTCAGGAAGGCTGCAGATGGCCCTGAGACTTCTTAACAGGAGGCAAGCACCCACAAGCCGTTGGAGAAAGTTCTCAAGCAGGATACACAGCAAAGTCCAGTCCTTTTCCTTTCCAAGGCAGAAGCAACAACTGCAGGCCAACCCAGCAAAGCAACACACAGTAAAGTGGCAGTACTCCTCCTTACAGCTCTTCTTGGCTTAGGTTCCTCTTGATCCAGAAGTGTTCTCCAAGTCAGGAGTTTTAGGTCCCAAACCTATACCCCTTTTAGCCTTTAAAGTAGGGATACTTCAAAAGAAAGTCTTTGTTATTCACAAGTTCCTTCCTTTCCCTGCCTTGGCTCCAGACTCACTCCATTCATTGTGAGAGGACAAGCACCGCCCGATTCAGATGTCAGTGACAACTCCTCCCACCACTCTAGCTCAGGAAGACCCATCAACCTGGTGATAGGCCATCAGGCTATTCAGGGCTTGCCTCAGCTCCTTCCCCCCCCCCTTGTGTGACTGTCTCGAGTGAATGCATAAACCGCCCTTATGAGTCTAAACCAGATGTTGATTCCTTCCACAGGCAGGCAGAGACCCATTATGATAAAGCAAGAAAAAAGTGGCATTTTCAAACATACAACTCAAAAACCAGCTTCGCTAAAAGATATATTTTTAAATTGTGACTTCAGTGAGCCCAAACTCGAAATCTCTATCTCTTCCAATTGAAGGACCTGAACCACTACTCCGCAACAACGACCTGAACCATGAGTCTTTTAAACACTAATGCATTTACAACTACCCCTGGCCAGTAGATGGCACTCATGGATTGTATATGACAGATGTATTACTATTGATATAATGGTGGATGGCCGTATTTAAATGTTTTGCAGAGTGGAGTTTTTTTTTTTTTAACAAAATGAGTTCAAGAAAATAGTGTTTATTATGTAAAAATGTGTTTGAATTTCGTTGTAAATGTAAAGGCAAGGGTATTTTTTGGGCTTAAGGTGGGTATGTTTTTTGGGTGGCAAGGGTAATTTTAGGGTTTTGGATAGGTATGGGTTTTTGGGTGGCAAGGGTATTTTTAGGGTTTAGGGTGGGTATGGTTTTTGGTTGGCAAGGGTAATTTTAGGGTTTGGGGTGGGTATGGGTTTTTAGGTGGCAAGGGTTATTTTAGGGTTTAGGGTTGATATGGGTTTTTGGGATTGCAAGGGTATTTTTAGGGTTAAGTGTGGGTGTGGAGGTTTTGGGTGGAAAGAAAAATCATAGGGTTTAGGGTGGGTATAGGTTGTTGGGTATTAAAGGAAAATTTTAAGGTTTGTGGTGGGGGTAGGATTTTGGGGTGGAAAGGGATTTTATAACATAGTGAGTATAGGGGTGTGTGTGTGCGTGTGTGTGTGTGTGTGTGTGTGTGTGTGTGTGTGTGTGTACGTGTGTGTATATTATCTACTGGCAGTCGCCAGTAGATAGTTATAGTTAGGACCGTGTTTCCATAGGAGATCTCAAAATTCTATTTTGAATAACTTTGGCGCTGGTTGACGGATCCTCGCGAATTTTTCAAAACTAATGGGGCGCTCCGCTCAGCTCCGACCCTGAAAGTCTCGGGGTGATTCGTCAAGCGGGGTCCGAGAAAAAAGGGGGTTCCCAAAACGCGTTTTCCCCATGCATTTTCCCATAGGACCTTTAGTCGAAGGTACAGCCCGAATGGCTGAACAGAATTACTTGAAATTTGGCAGAGAGGTAGTCCTCAGGTCAGGGAAGTGCCTTTTGCATATATGGAGTCAATCTGTTCAGTAGTTCCTGAGAAAATTGCAGTTAAAAGCACATACATATCTGTAGCCACGCACCGTACGCGCACGGTGTGCGCACCCTAACGTGCGCAAGCGTAATTCTGATTGGTGGATTCGTGACAGTCAACATTCGAATCTGTCGAAATCAGGAAGTGTCGGCCGCTATTTTGTGCATTGTGTGTGTGACAGGGAAAAAGAAAGGTGGAGAACGTGAAAAGGGGGCAGGGTAGAGAGTTCCTGACCCCCTAGCCTTTGTCAGGGGGTCCCTGAAGGACCCCGAAGGGTGAAAAAAACATTTATTTTTTTTCAAATAAATTGCGGGGTGCGCGCACGGTGCCTGCACCCCCAGCCGCCATTTTGAGTTTTAGAGGTAGAAGAGAGTTAAAAAAACAAGAGGAGAACGTGAAAAGGGGGCAGGGTAGAGAGTCCCTGACCCCCTAGGCCTTGTCAGGGGGACCATGAAAGACCTCTTAGGTCACCAAAAAAAAAAAATGTAAAAAAATATCGCGGGGTGCGCGCACGGTGGGAAAAAAACCCATAAAAAAAATAGATTAAAAAATCAAGTATAAGTGTTTAGATGTTGGTTGGCTCTAAAAAGAGCCGTTGTGTTAATTGAGTGTTGTTTTGTACCTACAAGTAAGTACCGATGCAGAGTCTAAAGTTCAAGAGGAAGACTCTGTTGCCTTCATCTGTGAAATGAACACCGTCTCCTCTATAAATGCCTTGCATGTTGTAACGCAAGTTGTTGTGGTATATAGAACCCATACCATAGTCTCTGAGGAAAGCAGAAACAGACTTATTGACGTGCTTTCTTGCTTTGTCAATCTGTGGACAATATTGGTTGGACCAGTTCCACTTTTGCCTTTGGCATATATTAGAATATACAAAGGTAGTTTGTGGAAAAAGTGACATCAATTGCACAAAGGTGTCCTTAACAAGCATTTCCAGATCTACCCCAGTTAAAGTGCCTAGGTCATTTCCACCACAGTGCACATTAATAAGGTCAGGCTGTGGGAGATGTAGAAAAGATTTCACCAAGGGCATTAATTGGTGCCACTTTAACCCTCTCTGACCAATCCATTTAATGGTCTACATTTGGCAAAGCAAGGTCTTTGAAAATACCTCTTTTTTCTGCATACTTTTCACTCCAGAAGGCATAGCTATGACCTACAATCCACACTGTGAACATCTTTCAAGGAGATCTGGATGCACTCAGAAGGTGTCTTTCAGTAGAATGGCAATATGAAAAGAAAGATAGTTGTAAAATGGAGGCTTACATACTTTTTTTTAAATAAAAAGAACTCATTGGCTGTTTCAGACCATTCAACACCAAAAACTAGGCTGTATGTTTAAATTTTTTAAAACATGTTTTGTATTGGTTCAGAAAAATGTGTTCCCACAGAACATTACTTTGGATTTGCTGTTAGGTTTGAAAAGTCAAGCACTCTTGCTCTTTGGATTAGAAACATTGTGTGCTGAACTTCTGACCTCTCTGCCCACACCAGTGTTCCATGATCTGTTGCTATGGTAGCAGGCAGAAGTCATGTGGGGGGTAGGGATCATTTGGAAAGGGTTGGAGTTTGCAACCAATAGAAATGTGTGTTTCCATTTGAAAAAATGTGGGAAGGACTGTGATTTGAAATTAACATGTATATGTGTGAAAAAAGAGAGGGAAACATCGCCATTTACTGGTTCTGCTGAGAGGTGTACAGTTCAGAGATTCTGGCTCTG
This sequence comes from Triturus cristatus, assembly GCF_964204655.1. Lineage (NCBI taxonomy): Eukaryota > Metazoa > Chordata > Amphibia > Caudata > Salamandridae > Triturus > Triturus cristatus. Next base: position 1,204,454,594 of record NC_140585.1, on the reverse strand, counting down.
ATAATCTGCTGTGTGAGTGCCACATTTCTTCCTCAACTAACTACTTTTAAAGGTGAGTTATGAATTTGAGAGGGGATGTATGAGGTGCATTATTATTATTATGAAATCTGTTTATTAGCATTTGTTACTTTAGACATAGCATACATCATAAATGCAATAGCCCACAGGCAATGAGTCTGGTACTCAGAGGAGTATCCGTCAATCATGAATGCGATGAGCCACGGGATCCATCGCCACTACGAGGCGTGGAGTAAAGCAAGCCGATAAGTGTCAGGGCCACCGCCCGCATTTGAACAGATTCATGGAACAACCAAAATGGAGTAAGAGAGAACAGGTGAAACAACAGAAGCCCAACAGAACAGCAGCAGCAGGTTCGATCTTAGACCATACGACCATGAGGTGCATTATGATATAAAAAAAAGAAATGAGATTTTTGTTTTAAAGTTGTGTTTCACATTTTATGTTTTGGAAGATATTTAACTGCCTTAAACTTGTCAGGTATTATGGAGTATGTCTTCACCATAAGTAAAGGTGTACTGGTATCACCCAGGAATATTGTTTTCTGTCTAGAATCACACCATGAGTCTGTGTGCACAGAGAAATTTGTTGTCAGAGATTTAATTCGTGTTGCTCTTGTTCTGTAAGACTTGTACTCGTAGGAAAGGGGCAGCTTGTTTTCTTGAAGTGTGATGGCTAGCATTCAGCACAAATCAATATCTCACAAATGAAAGGCAAATGCCAACAGATTTGAAAACAACAGGGTAGATTTTCCTTTCACACCTGCCATGGGTGAGGTAGATCCTACATGTTGAAAACTGCAATTAACCCTTACCCCACATGTACTCTTACATACATCTGTGCAGTCTTCATGCAGTTCTGTAAGTGTCCATGCAGATCTCTCTTGCACCTGACAATACACAGTCTCCAGAAGCACGTTCTTAGCACACAGGCAGATGCTTCTCCTGGACTCCCATGCTAAGTATTCAGCACTGTGTGGTATTTCAGATAGTAGTGTGCAACGCTACTACATTCAACATCATCAATGCTGATTTCCTTTGCTCTAGTCTAATCACTCACCCATGTTCAACATGCTCATGCTCTCAAGTAGCTGTTAGGACATGTGCTCTTTTCTGCCTCTCTAAACTATAAGGAAAATGTGTTAGACTCTTACAGTAATTATCACTTGCAAAACCACAGCAGTAAATGTGCTTTGAAATTGTATATGAAAAATCGTTTTCTGCCTAGAATCACACCATGAGTCTGTGTGCACACAGGGATTTGTTGTCAGAGATTTAAAAAGTGTTGGTCTGGTTCTGGTTAAGACTTGCATTCGTAGGAAAGGGGCAGCTTGTTTTCTGGAACTGTGATGGTTTGCACTGTGTGGTATTTTAGAGAGTAGTGTGTTACGCTACCACATTCAACATCACCAAGGCTCATTTCCTTTGCTCTAGTCTAATCACTCACCCAGGTTCCACATGCTCATGCTCTCAAGTAGCTGTTAGGACATGTGCTCTTTTCTGCCTCTCTAAACTATAAGGAAAATGTGTCAGGCTATGACAGTAATTATCACTTCTAAAACCACAGTAATAAATGTGCTTTGAAATTACCAAAGAAAAATCGTTTGCTGCCTAGAATCACACCATGAGTCTGTGTGCACAGAGGAATTTGTTGTCAGAGATTTAATTAGTGTTGCTCTTGTTCTGTAAGACTTGCATTCGAAGGAAAGGGGCAGCTTGTATTCTTGAACTGTGATGGTTTGCATTCAGCAGAAATCACTCTCTCACAAATGAGAGGCAAATGCCAACAGATTTGAAAACAGGGTAGATTTTCCTTTCACACCTGCCATGGGTGAGGTAGATCCTACATGTTCAAAACTGCAATTAACCCTTACCCCACATGTCCTCTTACATACATCTGTGCAGTCTTCATGCAGTTCTGCAAGCGTCCATGCAGATCTCTCTTGCACCTGACAATACACAGTCTCCAGAAGCACACTTTTAGCACACAGGCAGTTGCTTCTGCTGCACTCCGGTGCTAAGTATTCAGCATTGTGTGGTATTTCAGATAGTAGTGTGTTACACTACCACATTCAACATCACCAAGGCTCATTTCCTTTGCTCTAGTCTAATCACTCACCCAGGTTCCACATGCTCATGGTCTCAAGTAGCTGTTAGGACATGTACTCTTTTCTGCCTCTCTAAACTATAAGGAAAATGTGTCCGGCTGTTACAGTAATTATCACTTGCTCAACCACAGTAGTAAATATGTATTTAAGTTTCTTTCAGGTATTGCTGAACACCACTGAAATAAATTAAAGATGCCTATAAAATCAAGAAAGAGAAAAGAACAGCAACAACATCTATATTTGAAGACAACTGGACAAAAAAAAATAGTTGAAGAACCTCATGTTGGGGAAAAAAGAAAAAGCCTTCTGGTAAGCAGACTAAGGATTTTTTTAAAAATATCTTCAAGCAAAGAAAAAATGTAAGAAATATATCCACTGGAAATAGTGTTTCAAGTAGAAAACAACCAGACAATCAACAGAATATACTAAATGCTAATGTACAAACAGAAGTAAGAAAGAATGACTTAAAAAGAAAAATAGATTTTAAAAACATTCGTAGAAAAATGTTTGAGAGAAGAGTGATGTTCAATTTGCTGAAGGATGTGAAAAAATATAGGAAGAAAGCCAAATAAACATATTGAAACAATTGTTGCCAAGGCTTTGGAGTTAAAAAGGAAACTATTCATTTTAATTTTGAACAGGATCCGTACATTAGATAAATTAGTGAATGTAATGAAGTCAAAAAGCAAAAGAAAAAGAGAAGTGAAAAAAAAAAACTTTTGTAAAGTGTTCTTAGGAGAATGGAAGCATAGTTCAAGTACTGAACCATTAGTAATAGTTTCCTGTATGCAGTTGACACCAGTGGTCGAGCATATGAAGTTAAGGATGGTTGTGTAATGGAAAAGGAGAAAATGGTTCCAAGAAATGAGGAAGAAGTGTTTGCAGATGAGGTTATGGTTAGACGTCCTAAAGCCCCAGTGTACACTTGGAATTATAGTAGTATTTGTACTGTACGACAGGAATCTATTGATAAATTTCGTGACTTTCTAAGAGAATATAGTAAAAAAAAAGTGTTAAACAGAAGATTAAGGTGCTTCAAAGACTAGATCTATGCAGAGTGAGAGAGAATACTGGTTTGCAAGGACATTCTCTGGCTTGTCTTTCTAGGAAAGTTTGTCAAAGTGTTTTTCGCCATTTTAGGATGCTGGCAGTTCATCATACTGAAATGAGAAAGTTTGTGAGAAGACTGTATTTTGCTTTAAAAGTCCAGCACTAAAGTTACATGAGTTGAATAGTGCTCTGTTCCGTGGATCTGTAACAGATGTGAAGAAGGTTTGTGAGGATATTGAGTTTTGTTACTTTGGTCCAGAGCAAGAAAGTGCAGGAAATGACACAGTTGATGAAAATGTGGGAGAGAATGTAGAACCCACTGTTAGTAAAACATTTGAAGATCAAATGACAAAATTTACTATCATCTCTAATGAAAGACCAAATATTACTTGTATTTGTTGCCGGAGAAGCCATTACAAAAATCAAACAAAGAAGGTTGATCTCTATCAAAAAAGTTAAAAAGAAAATAATTATGAGTGGAAGGATTTTGCTACATATTTATTTATGGAAAATTGTTTTGATTTGGGTGAAGATCAGCGTATTTGTAAATATTGTTATAACAAGTTAGAAGAAAATAAAATGCCTGCTAGAGCTGTACATAATAATTTAGAATTGGTTGATATTCCTGCAGAACTTAGTGATTTGAATACGTATGAGTCTATACTCATTCAATGTGTCCATCCGTTTCAGACTATAGTTCGTATGGAGCCCAAAACAGGCAAATTATCTCCTTCAGATTTACAAAGAGGTTTAAAAGGAAGAGTTGTCTATTTGCCATTGGATTTGAAAAAAAATATTGAAACAATTGATGCAGATAGTTTGGAAACTGAACCATTAGTTATTCTGGTTAATGGTGTACCTACAAAGAATAAGAAAATTTGGCAGGAGCTGGTGGATGTACAAAGAGCAAATTTATATTTGAAAAGAAATAATAAGTACTATGAATCAATTTATATGGATGAAGATGAAGAAGATTTACTAGCAGATACAGAAATACCAACTGGGCAAATTGAAAAAGTGGATAAGTCAAAAGAAGAAGAAATTTATGAACATTTCAGCATACATCCTCTTCATTCTAAAGAAGTTATGGGAAACACTATTGATCTCTTTCAGATGAAAAAAGCAAAAGGAACTCCCGTGAGTGTATGGGAGGAGAGCTTGGAAGCTCGTTGTTTTCCCCAGCTGTTTCCTACAGGAAAAGGTGGACGATATGATGAACGTCCAGTACAGATTCCTGCTTCTGAGTATCGGACTACAAGATTATATGCAGAAGATCCAAGATTTCGTCAAAGTATTCCTTATTTGTTCCATCTTTTATTTGAAAGTGACTTATCAGCACTATCCTATGCAGTAAATCACATTTTGAAAACTGGAGTACATCTACATAATGTGTCTGCAAAGGATTTTCTGAACAAAGTGCAACAGCGAGATGATCATTTGGAATCGGCAATTAATTAATCTGATGGCTTGTCAGCGTGGGACTAATGAATATTGGTACCGACGCCATGGAGAATTGAAATGTATGTTACGGAATTTAGGAACTCCTACATGGTTCCTTACCCTAAGCTGTGCAGAGTACGCTTGGGATGATTTACTGGATTTTCTTCGAGAGGCAAATTCAAATATTGAAAACATCCAATACAAGTCAGCAGGAGAATTGTGCTCATTGGATCCGGTTAATGTTTGCAGATATTTCAATCATAGATTTGAGGCTATGATGTCCTTCATCTGCAATAAAAAAAATCCACCTCTTGGAGAAGTTGTGGATTTCTTTTGGAGAAAAGAGTACCAAGCAAGAGGTGCTCCTCATATTCATATGCTGTTGTGGATCAAGGATGCCCCAAAATTTGGAACAGATTCTGATGATGCAGTTTTATCTTTCATTGAAGGATATGCAACATGTGCTATACCTAAAAACACAGAAGAAAAAAAATTAAAAGAGCAAGTTTTACGTTTCCAAAGTCATCGGTGTGGAAAATACTGTCGACGAAAGTACAAGAGTAAAGATAAATTCTACACAAAATGTCGATTTGGATTTCCACGACCTGTTCTTTCAAAAGGAAGAGTAAACAGTTTTATGTCAGCTGTGCGACATACTATTACAAGAAAATCGCCTAAAAATACCTACAACCTAAGAAGAAAAGAAGAGTCAAAATATATAAATGACTACAACCCAGTCATTTTATCCATGTGGAATGCTAACATGGATATACAGTATGTAGCTGACAATTCTATTGCTGTTGCTAGGTATGTCACATCTTGCATCACTAAATCTGAGAAAACGGAATTGAAAGAAATGTGGGAAGAGATTTCTCACAAGAAGACTGTCAGTAAAAAGCTATACAGTTTCAGTTTAAAGATGTTATCGCATCGAGAAACTGGATCCTACGAATGCTCAGATAGGTTATCATCTGCAAGTCTGTACTCCAAATCCAGAAGAATAATTTGGGTAAGTTTAGGCCTTGCAGGAATGAGAAATCGGGTACTGAAATCTTTTCAAGAAATTGAATATTTAGCAGAGTTCGAACCTGAAAGTACAGACATTTTAAGAACAAACATGTTGGACACATATTACCCAAAGAGAAGTCATAATCTTGAGAACATGTGTCTCTATGAAGTGCTGCAGAACTACATTTATAAACGGAATGCAACAGAAGACATTAACAATGGAAAATATAAAGTCATTGGTGAGGAAGGATGTTTGGTAAAACAAACAAAAGGAAGTATGATTAATCACAGAAAGCTGAGTTGCGACACTACTGACAAGAAGGAATTTTACCACTTAGCACTTTTACAGCTGTTTAAACCATGGCGCTCAGAGGATGAATTACTTGGACATTTTCAAAGCTATGAAGATTCCTTTAATGCATGCAAAGATACCATCGAATGCAGTACTTTCACAACTTATGTAGAAATGTTAAATGAAGAAATTTAACAAGAAGCAACAATTGCAGCTGAAGTAGCTAGAGACAGTTCTCAAGACAGTCAAAGTTCTGGGACACTCAGTCAAGATCCCCTAGGACAACCAATCGTAGAAAATGAAGCTGCAATAGCCATGACGGAAGTGGAAACAGCTATGAATCAAGCTCAGGAAGATTTAATAAACTTACCAAGTTTGGAACAGCAGCTGAATGATGAACAACAACAAATTTATGAGGAAGTCACAAAACAAATTGATCATGGATTACTACATGAAAATAAAGAGTGCTCATGCACATCATTTGAACCAATCAGAATTTATGTGCGTGGACAAGCCGGAACTGGAAAAAGTTTCTTGATTAAAGTAATTAGAAGCTACCTACAGAAAAAAACAGATTCAACTTTGTCTTGTGTTGTTACTGCTCCAACTGGGTTAGCAGCATATAACATGAAAGGAATTACCCTCCATCGTTTGCTAATGTTACCAGTAGAGCATGAGAACAAAATACAATAGCACAAGCTAACAGGAGAAGCATGTTTTGAAGTTGCAAGAGTATTGAAAAAAATGAAAGTTCTCATCATTGATGAGGTAAGCATGGTATCAAACTTAATGCTTGCCTTTGTACATTTAAGAATGCAGCAAGTTCTAAAGACAAACTATGACGTGCTATTTGGAGGAAAACATGTTATAGTTTTTGGGGATCTTCTGCAGCTCACTCCAGTTAAAGGACAACCAGTATTTCAAACTCTTACACATGAAGACACGAAAAAGTCGTTAGGAAGTATAGGTATTGTGAATATTTGGACATACTTTCAGTATAAAGAACTTATTACCAAATGCGGCAGGCAAGAGATGATGATTATGCAAGTATTCTCAAAGATATCAGAATTGGACTACTCACAGAACATGGCAGAAAAGCTTTACAGAGTCGATTGCTATGTAATTTGTTCCCAACAGAACAAATTGTTCCAGAGAAAATATACAAGAAAATTGCTGGAAAAAATACTGTAATCTGCTTAATGCCAACACTACATGAATGCTCTACATTCAATCAAGAACTTTTGAAATTGGAAAATGAAGAGATTGTCAAACTGGAAGCTGTGGATAAAATACAACATGAAGGAATAACTATTATATTGACAAGCAAATTGACAACTAAATTGGATTCACTAGAGAAAAACATTTCGAAAACAGCTGGTTTAGAAAAAAATCTTTACGTATGTATGAGCTGTCGAGTAATTTTAAGACGTAATTTGGATGTAGAAAAAGGTTTAGTTAATGGAGCTATGGGTAAAGTTGTGGGTTTAGTTAATTACCAGAAAAAAGATGGAATTGAATTTTTAAAAATAAAATTTGATCAGATTGAAGAGGTTAAAGACATTTGTCGTCGTTCAGTTCGTTTCTTGCTTGTGAAAGACTTATATGTACGTAGGAAGCAGTTTCCGTTTTCTCTAGCATATGCTGTAACTATTCACAAATCTCAAGGATTAACTGTAGATAGTGCTTTTGTAAACATTGGATCTAATGTGTTTAAAGACGGTATGGCATATGTTGCTTTGTCACGCGTGAAAAAAATATCTGGTTTATTCATGATAGACTTTGACAAAAGTTAGTGCTGATGCAAACTGTGTAAAGGAGTATAATAGATTAAGAAGAAGCTATGCTCCTCATTTAGGTCAGTATCCTGTGTTTGAAAAACGTGTTGTTTGTCGGAAAAGGAGAATTGAGAATATCTGTAATGAGGATGTACAGAAGAGAAAACAAAAGGAGAGTGATGTGATTGCAAGCAAAAAGAAAAAGAACAATGTTGAAGAGGTTGTTGGTTGTCATTTTGAAAATAGCTCTGGTGTCAACTGCTACGCTAATGTAGTGCTGAATGTTGTATTTTATCTTGAAAGTTTGCAAGAGCAGATAGTACTAAATCATGAAAAAAGAGTCTGCTCTCTGCTGAGTTTACTTTATGAGAAGCTGAGTAATGATAAAACTAAAATAGAAACTGCTTCTGATGTTAGAAATCTTTTAGACGTATGTTCAGGATGTACACAGTTTACTCAAAATGTCCGGCAAGATGCACAGTAATTCTTAATGTATATGCTTATGGTACTGGAAGATGAAGGGGTAGAAATAGAAAATATGTTTGGTCTCTCTTATAAATGGGAACATAGTTGTGAAAACTGTTTGAACACATGCAGCTCTAATGTTGATTCTGAAAGGTTCATATACTTAACATTACCAGAGAGTAAAGCAGTGACTTTTAGTAAATAAGTTAAAGATGCCAATCACAACATGGAATGTACTCAATGTAAATCAGACATGTTATCAACGTTATTTTTAAATAAATATGGACAGTATGTAATTTTAATGATGCAACGTTGTAGAGCTGATGGTACAAAATTGGACACTTTAATAAAGAAGTTTACAGGACATCAATTATCAATATCTGGAAAGACTTTTGTTGCAGTTGCAATAATTTTTCATGATGGACCTTCTATAACTTCTGGTCATTACACAGTTTATCTAAAATGTGAAAAAGGCTGGACACTGTGTAATGATTCTCAATTGATTTTCAAGCAACGTTTGCCTGCAGAATTACCAAATTCCTACTTAATTTTTCTAAAAACAAAATTTTAGATACAAATTGCAGCATTTGAACAAACCATTATTTTGATTTAATTGGATTACCATTGGTTATTTCTCCAAAAAAGAATTTAACAATTACCATTTGGCCTCATGGAAAGGTAAACATTTCTCTTGTGGACTTCTTTGACAGATATTACTTTGGTGTATGTGCTAAAGCAACAAGATTTACAGACGTTATTAATTGCAAAAAGTTATTGTTCTTAGAAGATATTTTTATTATATATGTTACATTTCTATCAAGGTATGTGTTACTGAGAAGAGATTCAGGGCTTTTTTTAAACAATCTTTCAGATTGTTAATTTTTTTGCCCGCTGTTAAGTGATGAATGCAATTGGTTTCACAATTTGCAGTGAAATTCAATATATTCTGAAAACAGCAAAAAAAGGGCAAAAAATTACTTTGTTAGATATGAAAATATGTGTACTGTATTCTAAAATGTATTGTTAAGTAGTATTACTTTTTTCTTTTTTTTCAGATTGAGAAAGAAAATTTAGGAAAATTAATCCTTTTTTCTAGCAATTAAAAAAAACATTTATTTATAATGAAGTTATTTTGTTGGTCAGGTAAGTTTGAAATATCTGTATTTCTCACCCCTTCACTTTCATGCTCCCTTTTTTCCACTTCTCCTCACTCTGCTTTTCTCATTCCTCTTCTCTTTGTCTTCTTCCTTTACTGCTGTTTCGTAACTCCCTCATTCCTTCTCTACTACTCCCCTAGGTTTACTGCCTCCATCACTACTTTTTCAAACATGTATCTCTCCCTATCTCCATGTGTCTCAGTCATTCTAATTGCCTTACTCATTCTCAGTTCCTTCCTCTCTCTGTCTGATTCGGTCTCTCTCCCTTTGTCTGTCTTACCCTTAATTTCCATTACATCTCTGGGGCAGATTAACAAGCCCCCTGCGCCACCACTACATCACTTTTCATAACGTACTGGTGGCGCAAGGAGCGCCTCCATATTTACAAGGAGAGAAAAACCCACCCTGCGTGACTTTTCCTCCCTACATAAATACAGCCGCTTCACGCGCAGCACTGTGCGTTGAAGGGGCGTTCCATGGGTGTTCATATGGGTGTTCCCACGCAACACACAAAGAACTAGACACATCTCCAGGTTTACGAGAAATCGTAACTCTGGAGATGCATGTGAATGCTACGCCACCCTAGAGGTGGTGTTGCGAGTCACAATTAGGAGAAATGTTTTTATTTCTCCTCGTTTTTTACTCTTTTAGTGCGTCCTCCATTCTACAGTTCACATTGAAAGAGGAAAAAGCCTCTTGTGATTGTTTTTGTGCAGGAAGGTATCCCTTCCTGCACAAGAACAATCTCCCCACCATACAGGCATCCTTGTACCATGGTGCAAAGGAACCTGCGGTGGCGCATGGCTGCAATTTGTAGGCCTGTGCAGGGGAAGCATAGAGATGCGACAAAAAAATCGTATAAAAAATAGAATTAAAAAAAAAAGATTAATTTTTGGGTTGGTTCTAAAAAGAGCCATTGTGTTAATTTATTGTTTTTTGGTACCTGTAAGTAAGTATCGATCCAGTGTCTAAAGATCAAGAGGAAGACTCTGTTCCCTTCATCTGTGAAATGTACTCTTGCTCTTTGGATTAGAAACATTATGTGCTGAACTTCTGACGTCTCTGTGCACACAACTGTTACATGATCTAATGCTATGCTAGCAGGCAGAAGTCATGTTGGGGGTAGAAATCATTTAGAAAGGGTTAAAATATACAAAAACAAAAATAAGTGTGTTTCACTTTAAAAAAAAAAGGTGGAGAACGTGAAAAGGGGGCAGGGTACAGACTTCCTGACCCCCTACCTTTTGACAGGAGGTACATGAAGGACCATGAAGGGTGAAAAAAACGTTTTATTTTATTTAAAAACACAAGGGGTGCGCGCACCGTGCGCGCACTGCCGAAAAAAAAAAAATGATTAAAAAAATTTTTTTTTTAGATGTTAGGTGGCTCTATAAAGAGCCGTTGTGTTAATAGAGGGACAGAGGAAGGAAAGAATGGCAAAAATTATACGGTGCCGCACGTGTGCTGCCGTATCTTGTTTTCTATTAGGGGAATGCTGGACTCCCCAAAAGCAAGAAGAGCATAACACGTATTGCAACGTATATGCACCCTCTCAAACAGAGGGTGAATGTCCAGAGGACCAGAAGAAGATGAAGCTGCCACCACAGAGGAAGTGCTCAGCTGAGCTGCCGATGATGTACTCGGCTGAGCTGCTGCGGATGTACTCGGCTGAGCTGCAGGAGGGTTTTCTCCAGTAGCTGGAGCATAAGTCACAGGATGTACATCCCTAATGTGCCTGATCATAGTGTAGATACTAAAAGAATACTTCTTCTTAGGATCTCCTCTAGATAAGACACGTTTGCAAAGAATGCAGGTGACTTTGGGAGCATTCACTTTCTTCTGCCCCTGTGGAAATGTAAAAAATTGCCAGACAAAAGAATCTTTCTGTTTCCTCTGTCTGTCTGACAAGGCTGTCCTGCTCACTCCCAGAAGATGACTGCTGCTCTGCCATTGTATCACAAAAACAGTTCAGCTCCTTCTCCCAGGGAATCGGAAGTAATAATGAGGGGAATGGGTGTGGTGTTGGAAGGTTCTGGAAATGGAACTACTTTAAACCAATGAAAAGTGTTGTTTCTTGATCACATGATTTACCGTGCGCACACCGTAAGCTTACGGTGCGCACACGGTACAAGCACGCATGCGTGTACGTAAGACGCGCGCATGCACATACGGAGCACACGCGTACGACGCATGCGCGTACGGCGCAACCGCGTACGGAGCACGCGCGCGTATGCATCGCAGACGTATTACGCATGCGTACGTAAATCACGTACGCATGCAAACTACGTGCGCGCAACGTACTTGTACCGTACCATGCGCGCACCGTAAGCTTACGGTGCGCGCACAGTAAAAAAAAAAACTTTAAAAAAAAAAAAGTTTGCAGGTTTTTAGAAGATATTAACTATGCTGTTCTACTATATCTAAACATTTTTCAAAAAAGGTGAGCCATTCCATATTGCAGGATACAGTAAATTTATAATTATATACATAGGTAGCATATTGTTAAAAAAATAAATAAATAATATAATAAAACATTCATAAATTAGCATTTAAAAAAACCTTTGAAATTCACAGAAAAAACCATAGGTTTCACACACGTTGTAGTTAGGAATTAGCATTTAAAAAACCTTGCAAATTCACTGAAAAAACCATAGGTTTCACACACGTTATAGTTAGGAATTAGCATTTAAAAAACCTTGCAAATTCACTGAAAAAACCATAGGTTTCACACACGTTATAGTTAGGAATTAGCATTTAAAAAACCTTGCAAATTCACTGAAAAAACCATAGGTTTCACACATGTTATAGTTAGCTGGACATTTCACTCGTACAAAACCAATGAAATTCCCCCGTTATAGTTAGTTCAGCTAACTATAACTCACGGGCCCGCAATCCACTGCTGATGACGTCACATATTACATCACTCATGACATGGTCAGTGACATCACTCAAGACATCTCAAATGACATCTCAAATGACATCACTGATGACATCACTGATGACGTCATCCATGTGATAAATTACCACATCTTCTCACACCCTAACATAACCTTTGATACACCGACTGAAAATTTCAGAGTTCCATTCTCAAAACCATACATACTCCAATACATATAACTACATACTCACTTATTAACTCTTAGGTCTACATACAACTCCACTCATTCTCCTTTTCAGTCACTCATACTTAAAGTCACTCCATACAAGACTATCATATGCATTTACACACCTTTATAGACACTCACACACCGCCAATCATCCATTGAGGTACTGACACACCTAGTCAGTCGTGCAAGTAATTAAACACAGTCCTATTTACTCACCTATACAGTTCAACACACTCAAGTTCACTTAATCATAAAAATAGTACCACATTCTTACGCTCTTATACAATCACTGATACAAGCACACACGCATCCATACAGCCACTCTCAGAATCACACACTCACATTTACGCACTTATATACTCTTACACAGATATATACTGCCTTTCACATATGTAGTTAGTCACACATGTAGTACTGAGATATACATTCAATCCCTAACACACCCATACATACACTCATCCAACCATACAGTCCCTCACAGATGCACTCTTAAAACCATGCATCCATAGAATCACCCACTCACACATCTATGCACAGAGTAACACACACCCTACCCACACAAACACACAGGCACCCATACAGATACTCAGACAACCAATCAATAACCCATATAGACACTCATATAGCTATTCACAAAACCATGGAGCCACTTAGACAACAACTCACAGACACATACAGACATTTACAAAGTTAAGTCACTAGTCTGCAGTAAGATATATATAATGACTCACTTATAGAGTCAGCTACGCACCACAGAAAATCATCCATTTACACACTTGTACACCCACTCATTCTTCAATAGGCCTTTCCCTATATTTATTAAACATATTAAAACTGTTCAGAAACACATACTCAATGCATGAAATCATCAGTGATGTCATCAGTGATGTCATTTGAGATGTCATCAGTGATGTCACGGACCATGTCATGAGTGATGTAATATGTGACGTCATCAGCAGTGGATTGCGGGCGCGTGAGTTATAGTTAGCTGAACTAACTATAACGGGGGAATTTCATTGGTTTTGTACGAGTGAAATGTCCTGCTAACTATAACATGTGTGAAACCTATGGTTTTTTCAGTGAATTTGCAAGGTTTTTTAAATGCTAATTCCTAACTATAACGTGTGTGAAACCTATGGTTTTTTTCAGTGAATATATATATATATATATTCACTGAAAAAACCATAGGTTTCAGGCATGTTATAGTTAGGAATTAGCATTTAAAAAACCTTAGAAATTCACTGAAAAAAACATAGGTTTCAGGGGCGTTATAGTTAGCTGGACATTTCCCTTGTACAAAACCCTAGAAATTCCCCTGTTATAGTTAGTTCAGCTAACTATAACTCGCGCCCCCGCAATGCACTGCTGATGATGTCACATATTACATCACTCATGACATGGTCAGTGACATCACTGATGACATCACTGATGACATCATCCATTGAGTATGTGTTTTTGAACAGTTTTGTTATGTTTAATATATATAGGGAAAGGCCTGTTGAAAAATAAGTGGGTGTACAAGTGTGTGAATGGATGATTTTCTAGGTGGGTAACTGAGTCTATAAGTGAGTCATTAAATGTATCTTACTGCAGACTAGTGACTAAACTGTGTGAATGTCTGTATGTGTCTGTATGTTGGTGTATAAGTGGCTGCATGGTTTTGTGAATAGCTATATGAGTGTCTATGTGGGTTATTGATTGGTTGTCTGAGTATATGTATGGGTGCCTGAGTGTTTGTGTGGGTAGGATGTGTGTGACTCTGTGACTAGATGTGTGAGTGGGTGATTCAGTGGGTGCATGGTTTTAAGAGTGCATCTGTGATGAACTGTATGGTTGAGTGAGTGTAAGTATGGGTGTGTTAGGAATTGAATGTATATCTCAGTGGTACATTTGTGACTAACTACATATGTGAAAGGCAGTATATATGCGTGTAAGAGTATATAAGTGGGTATATGTGTGAGTGTGTGATTGTGAGAGTGACTGTATGGATGAGTGTGTGCTTGTATCAATGATTGTATAATAGCGTAAGAATGTGGTACTATTTTTATAAGTAAGTGAACTTGTGTGTGTATAACTGCATAGGTGAGTAAATGGGAGTGTGATTATTTGCATGACTGACTAGGTGTGAGAGTACCTCTATGGATGATAGGTGGTGTGTGAGTGTCTATATAGGTGTATAAATGCATATGATTGTCTTGTATGGAGTGACTGTAAGTATGAGTGACTGTACAGGTGAATGAGTGGAGGTGTATGTAGACCTAAGAGTTAATGAGTGGGTATGTCGATATTGGTATTGGAGTATCTATGGTTTTGAGAATGGTTATATTAGGGTGTGAGAAGATGCGGTAATTTATCACATGAATGACGTCATCCGTGATGTCATCGGTGATGTCACTGACCATGTCATGAGTGATGTAATATGTGACGTCATCATCAGTGCATTGCGGGGGCACGAGTTATAGTTAGCTGAACTAACTATAACAGGGGAATTTCTAGGGTTTTGTACGAGGGAAATGTCCAGCTAACTATAACGCCCCTGAAACCTATGGTTTTTCAGTGAATTTCTAAGGTTTTTTAAATGCTAATTCCTAACTATAACGTGCCTGAAACCTATGGTTTTTTCAGTGAATTTCAAAGGTTTTTTAAATGCCAATTCTTTTTTTTTTTTTTTTTTTTTTATTATAATAAAAAAAATTATTGTGCAGAGAAAAAGGGTACAGGCACGGGCCTACAACCTCCTGGGCCGGCCGCTAGTATGCAGAAATGATCAAGCAGCTCAAAAACAATGACTGGCCCGCAGGGGCTCCGCTAAATGACAGGAGATCAGGCTGCACATAAGGGAAGTCAGGATACACCCTTTTTACATAAATATCAACAAAAGTAAAGAAAAAACAAAAAACAAGGCGAGAAACATTGAAAGGGCGTCTAACCACAGCAGAGGAACTCCACACAGGACCACCCAAGAGGTGGTCGATAAAAAGGGGGTCTGAGAGGGAGGGGGGGGCCACGGGCAAACCAATAAATGCCAATTCTTAACTAGAACGCCCCTGAAACCTATGTTTTTTTCAGTGAATTTCAAAGGTTTTTTAAATGCTAATTCCTATCTATAACTTATCTCTAAAGATATCATGAAAAGCATTCTTTTTTAAAAGTAGGGTGCACATTAGTTTTGTGGAAAAGCATCTTTGTGATTGGTTAAGAAAAAGCAGTTTCAACGTGAAGTACATATCAAAGGATAAAATTTGCTCAGATCAACCACACCTGCTACTTGCATTTGGAAGGCACTGTTGGAACTTAAAACAATCATCAACTTTTAACCTGCACGTGTCGTTAAATATTCAAGAAAATGTTACAAAAAAATATCGTTAAGTTTTAAAAAATTGATGAACTTTTAACCTGCACGTGTTGTAGAGTGTTCTAGAAAGTGTGTTGATAGAATACGTTGCACTTCTGACTGCTATGTGTTGTTAAATATTAAAAAAACGGTTCATATGGAAAATTAAAAAGAAACCAATAGAGAAGTTTTGAAACCTAAAAGAATCAAGGAACTATTCTAATTTATTGTTTACATGTATTTATGTGTGTAGCAACAAAATTATACGCACAACAGCACTAGGAAGAGGAAGAAGCAGGGAGGGGGGGAGATGGGCAGAATGGCACACATGCACAATTAAGTACAACACACATATAGACTAACAATGTCCAAAATGAAACACACCAACAAGGAGCACAAGTCACACAACCCGCCAACATCACACCACTGAACGAGCATAGAAGTGAAAACCATGCTGCATTCATACAGGATGTGTACAAAGGCCAGTCGTTGGTGTTGTGGGATGTCTGCGACCATGGTCATCATGGATGAGATGCCCAGCATGTGGCACATGGTCGAGTTCACTGTGTGTTATGTTGCCAAACGGCTGCTCCTCCCTCCCACGAGCCCCCACACTTTTGTACGGTGAGCTGTTGTATCTCATGCACTCGTACGGCACGCCATTGTAATGCCTATTTGCGCATGTCCTGCTACATTCCAACTACAACATCACAGTGCCGTTTGGAGGTGGTGCATGCCACTTTACAACATCGACTGCTGCAGCTCTTGCAACAGGCCACACCAGAACAGAGACACACTTACCGCACTTCCTGTACACGGACATGTCCAAGACACCCCGTTCCCCTTGCCGAACAGTCACACCCCCTGCACTGACCTGTGAACCCCAGACCAGCACACGCCAGTTGTGCATGCAGGAGGATGCGTATGTAGCTACACATCCAGGCTCACTGCCAACGCTGAGGTGACAGCACACTATGATGTTGCAGGGCTCGGGCCTATCATGCTAAGACAATGACCACAGGGACACACTTACTAAGATATGGGTTTGGGGCACATTGGTGGTCCTGGAGTTGTTGCGATGAGTCTTCTAGCCCTCATGGGTATCCCTGTATCATGCTCATTGACTCTATGGCACCTGTGGGTGTTCTGGTGTGGCTCTTGGCTGTGTTCCCTTTCATGGTGCAGGTAGTTGTCCTGCTTAACACCAGCAGAAAGCAAGTGTTAAATCCCTGGTGCTAACGTGTCTTATCGCCGGAATTTGTTTCGCATTGCAATTGCTGTGAAAGTTGTGATGTGATTTTTTTCGTGTGCAGAACAATATACGAACTGAGCAGTGTATCTCGTCAAGATCCAGCACCTGACGCACTATTCCCAATCAATATAAATACAATGAGATTTCTTAATAGATTTCGTGTGTACACTGTAAGTGCAGCCAATACCTCAGTGCAATACAATACAGGATTTTAGTATTTAGAATAAATCGCAAACGTGCACCTCATGTCTTTTTGCACGGGAAACGGCTACTCTCTATTTCATTATCAGCACTATAACGGAAGTGAAGTGCAGAAAAATCTAACACACTATTCAGAAGTTGGTGCAAACTGCAGATATCACTAGTATTCCAGCGATAAGTGCCCCAAAATTTAACACCATGGTGGACTCCATCAAATAACAGTAATAAGAACAAGAAAGAGTCATATAGCAGTTAAGAGAACAACCAAAAACATTATTAAATTGTTTTTCAAACTTTATTTTTTATAATAATAAATATATAAACGATAAACTATTTTCAAACTTTATATTTTTATTAACATAAATATAAACAATAAGCTAATAAACAAAATGTAACCACACTAATACAAAACAACAAAGCGGAACACTCCTGTGGGTACCACGGATGTCGATGACAGTCCTGCAAAATCAAAAAGATTGTTAAAAAAAACAACATGGTATTCTTAACAAAATACCACAAGAAACAAATCACAGATATATCATATGTATACAGCTAACAAAATTTTAAAAGTTTAACTTACAAAAACTGTAAATGTTGCGGCTTTAAAATATTTACCGAATCTGAGGAAATTGTTTTGCAGAAGGCACCACGCCCACAACGTTTTTCTTCAGTGGTGAAGAAATTTTTAACTTTTTCCAAGGGGCAAACAAAGACCAATGCCACTTTCTTCATTCGCATTATTTGCCAAAGAGTTCTGTTACGAGGGGATCCTAACAAAAAATACTCGTGCGGCACAGCAAGTATGATGAAACACCTAAGGACCCTTCATCCAAACAATCTTGCACGAGAAGAGTGCAAACAGATGAGAAACACTCCTGTTCTGTATCTGTAAAAAAGAATCACAAATAAATGTATATTAATAACTTTCAAATGTATACTATTCCATTACTGTACAAACACATTTTACATAAAAACTGACTAAGAAACTATAGCCCTGAACCACAAGTGTGACGATCGTTAAAACACTACATGCATAGTGCATACTACTTTGAAGCAGTTCATGCCCTAAAGCGTACCTCACTAAAAGACTACATGCTAACTGACTAAATGCTTACAGTACTATAAGGAGACACACTGGGTGAGTGACAGGGTGTTTGCTAGAAGAGTATGAATACTAACTAGGGAATTTAAGGTGTGAAACCCAACTGTGTAGGTGATTAGAGGACTGCATCAATACTGCATAGGCATTTAAAGCAGTCCATGTGCTAAGGCCTGGCTCACTGCATGACTACTTGGGTACTGACTGAATGATTAGACTACAACAAAGAGAGTGCCTAGGTGAATTTATTAGTGCTAGGCTTTTCGCACAGGGAATGGATTAGTACTTGGTACTGAATGAGTCACTAGAGGAGTGCAAAGGCAGTCACAAGTGCTGGACTGTATGGATACTGACTAGGGAATTGAAGGAGTGAAAGACAAGTGTGTAGGCGCTTAGAGGACTGCATGCATAGTGGATAGGGGTTTGAAGAAGTCTAGATGCAAAGACCTGGCTCTGTGCATGAATACTTAGGCAGTGACTGAATCATTAGAGTACTGGAAAGAGAGTGTCTTGGTGAATTTATAAGTGTTTGGGTTTTGGCACAGTGAATGGATTAGTACATGCTGTTGAATGGGTCTCTAGAGGACTGCAAAGGAAGTGGCAGGATGTTTCCTGGAAGTGTATGGATACTGACTAGGGAATTGAAGGTGTAAAAGACAAGTGTGTAGTATGTTAGAACACTACATGCATACTGCATAGACATTTGAAGCAGTCTATTTGGTACTTAGATTCTGACTAAATAATCAGACTACTTCTAGGACAGTGCTTAGGTAAAACTTTTAAATTTTCAGTTCTGCCAAAGTGAACAGAATAGTACATGGTACTACACCTTAGTGTCAAACCCTGACTCATTTTATCAATGCATAAGCAAAGACTAGCTTCTAATGATACTAAAACTTGACAACATGAGAGGTTTTTAATTAGTTATCTGTCACCAAATACACGATGTTACCAAATGCCTCTCTCACAGTGGTTCTCAAATGCACACAGACTCAGTGTGATTCTACACAACAACCACTATACCTAGAAGTTTACCAAAAATCATTCACTACTGTGGAAGTGGTAAGCTAACTGCACACAATCTTCATATTTCAGGACTGCACTTTTATGTCAAAGCCTGACTCATATAATCAAAGCATAAGCAAATACTGGCTTCTAATGCTACTAAAACTTCACAACATGACCGGTTTTAAAATAGGTATATGTCAGCAAATACACGATGTTACCAAATGCTTCTCTCACAATCCTTACCCAAATGCACACAGACTCGCAGTGTGATTTTAGACAAGCAACACTATCCTAGGAGTTTACCAAAACTCATTCACTACTCTGGAAGAGTTAATGGTACTGCACACAATCTACATATTTAAGTACACCACATCAGTGTCAAAGCATGACTCATTTAATCAACGCATAAGCAAAGACTGGATTCTAATCCTACTAAAACTTCACAACATGACAGGTTTTAAAACAGTTATCTGTCAGCAAATACATGTTACCAAATGCTTCTCTCACAGTGATCCCAAATGCACACTAACTCACAGTGTGATTCTAGACAAGCACCACTATCCCTATGAGTTTACCAAAACTCATTCACTACAGTGCAAGTGGTAAGGGAACTGCACACAATCTACATATTTCACAATTGCAATTTACTGTCAATGCCTGACTCATATAATGAAAGCATAAGCCATAACTGTCTTCTAATGCTACTAAAACTTTACAACATAACATGTTTTACAACACTTATCTGTCAGCAAATACACGATGTTACCAAACACTTCTCTCACAGTGGTTCCCAAATGCACACAGACTCACAGTGTGATTCTAGACAAACAACACTATCCCTAGGAGTTTACCAAAACTCATTCACTACAGTGGAAGTGGTAAAGGAACTGCATACAATCTACATATTTCACGACTGCACTTTAATGTCAATGCCTGACTAATTTAATCAACGCATAAGCAAAGACTGGCTTCTAATGCTACTAAAATTTCACAACAATACAGGTTTTAAAACCGTTATCTGTCTGCAAATACACGATGTTACAAAATGCTTCTCTCACAATCCTTACCCAAATGCACACAGACTCACAGTGTGATTTTAGACAATCAACACTATCCTAGCACTTTACCAAAACTCATTCACTACTGTGGAAGGGGTAAGGGGACTGCACACAATCTACATATTTAAGTACAGCACATCAGTGTCAAGGCATGACTCATTTAATCAACATATAAGCAAAGACTGGATTCTAATGCTACTAAAACTTCACAACATGACAATATTTTAAAACAGTTATCTGTCAACAAATACATGATGTTACCAAATGATTCTCTCACAGTGGTTCCCAAATGCACACAGACTCAGTGTGATTCTAGACAAGCACCACTATCCCTATGAGTTTACCAAAACTCATTCACTACAATGCAAGTGGTAAGCGAACTGCACACAATCTACATATTTCACAACTGCAATTTACTGTCAGTGCCTGACTCATACAATGAAAGCATAAGCCATAACTGTCTTCTAATGCTACTAAAACCTGACAACATGACATGTTTTACAACACTTATCTGTCAGCAAATACACGATCTTACCAAACACTTCTCTCACGGGGGTTCCCAAATGCACACAGACTCAGTGTGATTCTAGACAAACAACACTATCCCTAGGAGTTTACCAAAACTCATTCACTACAGTGGAAGTGGTAAAGGAACTGCATACAATCTACATATTTCACGACTGCACTTTAATGTCAATGCCTGACTAATTTAATCAACGCATAAGCAAAGACTGGCTTCTAATGCTACTAAAACTTCACAACAATACAGGTTTTAAAACAGTTATCTGTCAGCAAATACACGATGTTACCAAATGCTTCTCTCACAATCCTTACCCAAATGCACACAGACTCACAGTATGATTTTAGACAATCAACACTATCCTAGCACTTTACCAAAACTCATTCACTACTGTGGAAGGGGTAAGGGGACTGCACATAATCTACATATTTAAGTACAGCACATCAGTGTCAAGGTATGACTCATTTAATCAACATATAAGCAAAGACTGGATTCTAATGCTACTAAAACTTCACAACATGACCGATTTTAAAACAGTTATCTGTCAACAAATACATGATGTTACCAAATGATTCTCTCACAGTGGTTCCCAAATGCACACAGACTCACAGTGTGATTCTAGACAAACAACACTATCCCTAGGAGCTTACCAAAACTCATTCACTACAGTGGAAGTGGTAAAGGAACTGCACACAATCTACATATTTCACGACTGCACTTTTATGTCAAAGCCTGATTCATGTAATGAAAGCATAAGCCATAACTGTCTTCTAATGCTACTAAAACTTGACAACATAACATGTTTTAAAACCGTTCTGTCAGCAAATACACAAATGTTATCAAATGCTTCTCTCACAGTGATTCCCAAATGCACACAGACTCACTGTGTGATTCTAGACAAACCACACTATCCCTTGCACTATATCAAAACACATTTCTTCATCTAGAAGTAGTACTACATTTTAGTATAGAAATATAACATAACTCATTTCACAAATTCATAAACAATGACTGGTTTCTAATTCTACCAAAATATAAAACCTGCACAGTTATCTGTCTACAAACACATGAAAAACACAAATGCCTATCACAGAATGGTTTCTACATGCACACACATTGTAGAGAAAAAAAGTACTCCCTACACTTTAGCAGGAAAAATACATTAGTCTGATTAAAATAGTCTACATTCATCCCCTCACAATTAAATAACTCATCTTTCAAGTTCTTTTGTAGATTAAGGAGTATATCAATCACTCACCATAGTTTCTTTTACAGAATTTCTGCACTGTGCACCTCTCAGCAAAAGCAAAGAATGAAAAAGTTTCCCTTTCATTTTCCACACATATACATGTAAACATCAAATCACAATCCTTCGCACAAACTCAAAAGCAAACACACATTTCTATTGGTTAAACATTTCAACCCTTTCCAACTGAAATACATTTCAACCCTTCCCCCAATCTGCCTTCTGCCTGTTACCATAGAAACAGGTCATGGAACACTGCACTGAGCTCACAGGTCACAAGTTCAGCACACAATGTTCCTACACAAGACAGGAAGTGTGCTTGACTTTTCAACATATCAGCTTATCATATATAATGTTCCTTACAATCTGTTTTTGTTAACCAATAACAATCATACCTTTTAAAAACAAAAATATACACCCTACCTTTCATTGTAGAAAGTTGTTCTACAACCACTGATTTCTTGTCGTTTTAAAAAAAACGTTGCCGTGGATCCGCGAATCCACCGCGAGAGGATCCGTGCATCTGAAGAACCAGGCTGAATTAGGCCTGGCGGCGCAGGGTACGCCTGAAATCTTCTGAGTTCGCCTGCTTAATTGTACAGAGACACGGAACACTCTGTTGGCATAGGAACTCCAATTTATTAGCTGCAGCTAGGTACAGTTGTCCTAGAAGTACATCAGTGGTAGGTTCTCAGGAGACTGCCACTTCAATCCGTGGCTCACAGTCTTTTATAGCGCTTAAATCCCCTAAAGCAACAACACCCTCATTGTGCAAAACCATGTCATCTACTAGCAAACATTGCTTTTACAAGATACAGGATAACAGGTAATGGAAATTCCTTCCCTAGGGTCGTGTTTTCTACCTGACCCCATAGGCCAGGTGGCATGAGCATTACTAGGTTGAATTAATTTACAACAGGACGTGTTTGCGAGATGCAGGTGGTGATTCGTAAAACAAAGGGGAGGCAGAAAAAGATCACCAAGGGTCAATAGATGGTTATCACTGAAATTAGTTGCTTCGAGCCGAGTCCCAGAATGTCCTTTGCTCAGAGGGACAGAAAAAGGTCATTTAACGTGTTACAGTTCAGAGTACGTAGGAAAGGTACGAAGGTCGTCGGCGCCTGAGTGAGGGCAACATCACAATGGTGTCAATACGCAAGATGGGGCCGTAATCAAATTTCCTCACATCCAACGCGATAGGATGCGCGCACCGCGCGCACATTTCGCCGCTTTTTTTTTTTTTTAAAGGGGGGCCCCAGGGGGTCCTTCTGGGACCCCCTAAGCACCTCTAGAGGGTCAGAGTCCCTCTGCCCCCTTTATATGTTTTACGCACTTATTCCTCTTGCTTCTTCAGCCTCGCTTCTACCGAGGCAGAAAATGGCCGCCAACAGTTCCTGGTTTCGAATGTAGAGAGACGCTCGACAGCCAATTAGCATTCAGCGCGCGATCGGGAGGGTGCGCGCTCGGTTCGGGGAGGGTTCGCGTACGGTGCGGGTAGGGTCCGCGGATCCTCCTTCTCAGGAACTACTGAACAGATTCACACCAAATATGCAAAAGGCACGAGTCCGAACTGAGGACTACCTCTTTGCCAAATTTGGTGTCATTCCGTTCAGCGGTTCGAGCTGTAGCTGCGACAACAGATCCTATGGGAAATTGCATGGGGAAAACGCGTTTTGGCACCCCCCTTTTTTCTCGGCCCCCGCTTGACGAATCACCACGAAACTTTCAGGGTAGGAGTGGAGCGGAGCTGGCCAAAAGTTTGGAGAATTTCGCGAGGATTCGTCAACCGGCGCCAAAGATATTCCCAATAGAATGTTGCGGATTTCCTATGGAAAATAGGTCCTAACTATAACTATCTACTGGCGACCGCCAGTAGATAATATATATACCCGAAACGCGTATGTGAAGCGCTATGGAATAAACTGGTTATCGAACGAAACCCGCGAGTGCTGTGTCTTTCTTCCCGGTTGGGAGAGAGAACTTTGGAGCCGGATATATATATATGTGTATATGGTGTTAATACTTACCAACATTTATTTTACAACGCATATGTCTTTAGCATGCATGCCTTTACCACTAAATTTTAAGTGTTTTACAGGCACATAAAAACTTATTACACATACATACACAAATATATATATATATATATATATATATATATATATATATATATATATATATATATATATATATATATATATCAAACAAACCTCTCTGCCTGAGAAAGGAACGAGCCGCACTCCATCCGATAATGAAGGATTTTATTTCATTTCAAGGGTGGCATTACCTGATGCATTTCGGTCACAACTTGACCTTCGTCAGAGGGGAGCCAGCAACTTGAGGTCAAAACAGTACACCAACACGAAGCTTGCCTTTTAAACGGACATTGTCTTTCCCCAGGTGGGCGCCTCGTTAAGCTGATTTTAGGCATGCTGGGTCATGTAGTGCGCTGTAGACCACATAATTTTAACCCTCCAGTGGGCGCTGCTATCTGCTCCTTTTACCACAACCGGAGTCCCCAAACAAATTAATTTTGATATTGCTGGGGCACCAGAACCAAAATCCATTTCTTGGCGGCACCAAACACCCTCTGTGTTTCCACTTCCACAAGGTTGGTCCGTTTTCGGGTGCTTTCTGGCGCTCTTTGCAGGCGGTGCGTTGCTCAGGGCTGGACCAAGCCGCTTAACATCAAACAAACCTCTCTGCCTGAGAAAGGAACGAGCCGCACTCCATCCGATAATGAAGGATTTTATTTCATTTCAAGGGTGGCATTACCTGATGCATTTCGGTCACAACTTGACCTTCGTCAGAGGGGAGCCAGCAACTTGAGGTCAAAACAGTACACCAACACGAAGCTTGCCTTTTAAACGGACATTGTCTTTCCCCAGGTGGGCGC
Source organism: Triturus cristatus (assembly GCF_964204655.1). Taxonomy (NCBI): domain Eukaryota; kingdom Metazoa; phylum Chordata; class Amphibia; order Caudata; family Salamandridae; genus Triturus; species Triturus cristatus. The sequence continues at coordinate 1,204,429,561 of NC_140585.1, read as the reverse complement.
CTCGTTAAGCTGATTTTAGGCATGCTGGGTCATGTAGTGCGCTGTAGACCACATAATTTTAACCCTCCAGTGGGCGCTGCTATCTGCTCCTTTTACCACAACCGGAGTCCCCAAACAAATTAATTTTGATATTGCTGGGGCACCAGAACCAAAATCCATTTCTTGGCGGCACCAAACACCCTCTGTGTTTCCACTTCCACAAGGTTGGTCCGTTTTCGGGTGCTTTCTGGCGCTCTTTGCAGGCGGTGCGTTGCTCAGGGCTGGACCAAGCCGCTTAACATCAAACAAACCTCTCTGCCTGAGAAAGGAACGAGCCGCACTCCATCCGATAATGAAGGATTTTATTTCATTTCAAGGGTGGCATTACCTGATGCATTTCGGTCACAACTTGACCTTCGTCAGAGGGGAGCCAGCAACTTGAGGTCAAAACAGTACACCAACACGAAGCTTGCCTTTTAAACGGACATTGTCTTTCCCCAGGTGGGCGCCTCGTTAAGCTGATTTTAGGCATGCTGGGTCATGTAGTGCGCTGTAGACCACATAATTTTAACCCTCCAGTGGGCGCTGCTATCTGCTCCTTTTACCACAACCGGAGTCCCCAAACAAATTAATTTTGATATTGCTGGGGCACCAGAACCAAAATCCATTTCTTGGCGGCACCAAACACCCTCTGTGTTTCCACTTCCACAAGGTTGGTCCGTTTTCGGGTGCTTTCTGGCGCTCTTTGCAGGCGGTGCGTTGCTCAGGGCTGGACCAAGCCGCTTAACATCAAACAAACCTCTCTGCCTGAGAAAGGAACGAGCTGCACTCCATCCGATAATGAAGGATTTTATTTCATTTCAAGGGTGGCATTACCTGATGCATTTCGGTCACAACTTGACCTTCGTCAGAGGTGAGCCAGCAACTTGAGGTCAAAACAGTACACCAACACGAAGCTTGCCTTTTAAACGGACATTGTCTTTCCCCAGGTGGGCGCCTCGTTAAGCTGATTTTAGGCATGCTGGGTCATGTAGTGCGCTGTAGACCACATCATTTTAACCCTCCAGTGGGCGCTGCTATCTGCTCCTTTTACCACAACCGGAGTCCCCAAACAAATTAATTTTGATATTGCTGGGGCACCAGAACCAAAATCCATTTCTTGGCGGCACCAAACACCCTCTGTGTTTCCACTTCCACAAGGTTGGTCCGTTTTCGGGTGCTTTCTGGCGCTCTTTGCAGGCGGTGCGTTGCTCAGGGCTGGACCAAGCCGCTTAACATCAAACAAACCTCTCTGCCTGAGAAAGGAACGAGCCGCACTCCATCCGATAATGAAGGATTTTATTTCATTTCAAGGGTGGCATTACCTGATGCATTTCGGTCACAACTTGACCTTCGTCAGAGGGGAGCCAGCAACTTGAGGTCAAAACAGTACACCAACACGAAGCTTGCCTTTTAAACGGACATTGTCTTTCCCCAGGTGGGCGCCTCGTTAAGCTGATTTTAGGCATGCTGGGTCATGTAGTGCGCTGTAGACCACATAATTTTAACCCTCCAGTGGGCGCTGCTATCTGCTCCTTTTACCACAACCGGAGTCCCCAAACAAATTAATTTTGATATTGCTGGGGCACCAGAGCCAAAATCCATTTCTTGGCAGCACCAAACACCCTCTGTGTTTCCACTTCCACAAGGTTGGTCCGTTTTCGGGTGCTTTCTGGCGCTCTTTGCAGGCGGTGCGTTGCTCAGGGCTGCACCAAGCCGCTTAACATCAAACAAACCTCTCTGCCTGAGAAAGGAACGAGCCGCACTCCATCCGATAATGAAGGATTTTATTTCATTTCAAGGGTGGCATTACCTGATGCATTTCGGTCACAACTTGACCTTCGTCAGAGGGGAGCCAGCAACTTGAGGTCAAAACAGTACACCAACACGAAGCTTGCCTTTTAAACGGACATTGTCTTTCCCCAGGTGGGCGCCTCGTTAAGCTGATTTTAGGCATGCTGGGTCATGTAGTGCGCTGTAGACCACATAATTTTAACCCTCCAGTGGGCGCTGCTATCTGCTCCTTTTACCACAACCGGAGTCCCCAAACAAATTAATTTTGATATTGCTGGGGCACCAGAACCAAAATCCATTTCTTGGCGGCACCAAACACCCTCTGTGTTTCCACTTCCACAAGGTTGGTCCGTTTTCGGGTGCTTTCTGGCGCTCTTTGCAGGCGGTGCGTTGCTCAGGGCTGGACCAAGCCGCTTAACATCAAACAAACCTCTCTGCCTGAGAAAGGAACGAGCCGCACTCCATCCGATAATGAAGGATTTTATTTCATTTCAAGGGTGGCATTACCTGATGCATTTCGGTCACAACTTGACCTTCGTCAGAGGGGAGCCAGCAACTTGAGGTCAAAACAGTACACCAACACGAAGCTTGCCTTTTAAACGGACATTGTCTTTCCCCAGGTGGGCGCCTCGTTAAGCTGATTTTAGGCATGCTGGGTCATGTAGTGCGCTGTAGACCACATAATTTTAACCCTCCAGTGGGCGCTGCTATCTGCTCCTTTTACCACAACCGGAGTCCCCAAACAAATTAATTTTGATATTGCTGGGGCACCAGAACCAAAATCCATTTCTTGGCGGCACCAAACACCCTCTGTGTTTCCACTTCCACAAGGTTGGTCCGTTTTCGGGTGCTTTCTGGCGCTCTTTGCAGGCGGTGCGTTGCTCAGGGCTGGACCAAGCCGCTTAACATCAAACAAACCTCTCTGCCTGAGAAAGGAACGAACCGCACTCCATCCGATAATGAAGGATTTTATTTCATTTCAAGGGTGGCATTACCTGATGCATTTCGGTCACAACTTGACCTTCGTCAGAGGGGAGCCAGCAACTTGAGGTCAAAACAGTACACCAACACGAAGCTTGCCTTTTAAACGGACATTGTCTTTCCCCAGGTGGGCGCCTCGTTAAGCTGATTTTAGGCATGCTGGGTCATGTAGTGCGCTGTAGACCACATAATTTTAACCCTCCAGTGGGCGCTGCTATCTGCTCCTTTTACCACAACCGGAGTCCCCAAACAAATTAATTTTGATATTGCTGGGGCACCAGAACCAAAATCCATTTCTTGGCGGCACCAAACACCCTCTGTGTTTCCACTTCCACAAGGTTGGTCCGTTTTCGGGTGCTTTCTGGCGCTCTTTGCAGGCGGTGCGTTGCTCAGGGCTGGACCAAGCCGCTTAACATCAAACAAACCTCTCTGCCTGAGAAAGGAACGAGCCGCACTCCATCCGATAATGAAGGATTTTATTTCATTTCAAGGGTGGCATTACCTGATGCATTTCGGTCACAACTTGACCTTCGTCAGAGGGGAGCCAGCAACTTGAGGTCAAAACAGTACACCAACACGAAGCTTGCCTTTTAAACGGACATTGTCTTTCCCCAGGTGGGCGCCTCGTTAAGCTGATTTTAGGCATGCTGGGTCATGTAGTGCGCTGTAGACCACATAATTTTAACCCTCCAGTGGGCGCTGCTATCTGCTCCTTTTACCACAACCGGAGTCCCCAAACAAATTAATTTTGATATTGCTGGGGCACCAGAACCAAAATCCATTTCTTGGCGGCACCAAACACCCTCTGTGTTTCCACTTCCACAAGGTTGGTCCGTTTTCGGGTGCTTTCTGGCGCTCTTTGCAGGCGGTGCGTTGCTCAGGGCTGGACCAAGCCGCTTAACATCAAACAAACCTCTCTGCCTGAGAAAGGAACGAGCTGCACTCCATCCGATAATGAAGGATTTTATTTCATTTCAAGGGTGGCATTACCTGATGCATTTCGGTCACAACTTGACCTTCGTCAGAGGGGAGCCAGCAACTTGAGGTCAAAACAGTACACCAACACGAAGCTTGCCTTTTAAACGGACATTGTCTTTCCCCAGGTGGGCGCCTCGTTAAGCTGATTTTAGGCATGCTGGGTCATGTAGTGCGCTGTAGACCACATAATTTTAACCCTCCAGTGGGCGCTGCTATCTGCTCCTTTTACCACAACCGGAGTCCCCAAACAAATTAATTTTGATATTGCTGGGGCACCAGAACCAAAATCCATTTCTTGGCGGCACCAAACACCCTCTGTGTTTCCACTTCCACAAGGTTGGTCCGTTTTCGGGTGCTTTCTGGCGCTCTTTGCAGGCGGTGCGTTGCTCAGGGCTGGACCAAGCCGCTTAACATCAAACAAACCTCTCTGCCTGAGAAAGGAACGAGCCGCACTCCATCCGATAATGAAGGATTTTATTTCATTTCAAGGGTGGCATTACCTGATGCATTTCGGTCACAACTTGACCTTCGTCAGAGGGGAGCCAGCAACTTGAGGTCAAAACAGTACACCAACACGAAGCTTGCCTTTTAAACGGACATTGTCTTTCCCCAGGTGGGCGCCTCGTTAAGCTGATTTTAGGCATGCTGGGTCATGTAGTGCGCTGTAGACCACATAATTTTAACCCTCCAGTGGGCGCTGCTATCTGCTCCTTTTACCACAACCGGAGTCCCCAAACAAATTAATTTTGATATTGCTGGGGCACCAGAGCCAAAATCCATTTCTTGGCAGCACCAAACACCCTCTGTGTTTCCACTTCCACAAGGTTGGTCCGTTTTCGGGTGCTTTCTGGCGCTCTTTGCAGGCGGTGCGTTGCTCAGGGCTGCACCAAGCCGCTTAACATCAAACAAACCTCTCTGCCTGAGAAAGGAACGAGCCGCACTCCATCCGATAATGAAGGATTTTATTTCATTTCAAGGGTGGCATTACCTGATGCATTTCGGTCACAACTTGACCTTCGTCAGAGGGGAGCCAGCAACTTGAGGTCAAAACAGTACACCAACACGAAGCTTGCCTTTTAAACGGACATTGTCTTTCCCCAGGTGGGCGCCTCGTTAAGCTGATTTTAGGCATGCTGGGTCATGTAGTGCGCTGTAGACCACATAATTTTAACCCTCCAGTGGGCGCTGCTATCTGCTCCTTTTACCACAACCGGAGTCCCCAAACAAATTAATTTTGATATTGCTGGGGCACCAGAACCAAAATCCATTTCTTGGCGGCACCAAACACCCTCTGTGTTTCCACTTCCACAAGGTTGGTCCGTTTTCGGGTGCTTTCTGGCGCTCTTTGCAGGCGGTGCGTTGCTCAGGGCTGGACCAAGCCGCTTAACATCAAACAAACCTCTCTGCCTGAGAAAGGAACGAGCTGCACTCCATCCGATAATGAAGGATTTTATTTCATTTCAAGGGTGGCATTACCTGATGCATTTCGGTCACAACTTGACCTTCGTCAGAGGGGAGCCAGCAACTTGAGGTCAAAACAGTACACCAACACGAAGCTTGCCTTTTAAACGGACATTGTCTTTCCCCAGGTGGGCGCCTCGTTAAGCTGATTTTAGGCATGCTGGGTCATGTAGTGCGCTGTAGACCACATAATTTTAACCCTCCAGTGGGCGCTGCTATCTGCTCCTTTTACCACAACCGGAGTCCCCAAACAAATTAATTTTGATATTGCTGGGGCACCAGAACCAAAATCCATTTCTTGGCGGCACCAAACACCCTCTGTGTTTCCACTTCCACAAGGTTGGTCCGTTTTCGGGTGCTTTCTGGCGCTCTTTGCAGGCGGTGCGTTGCTCAGGGCTGGACCAAGCCGCTTAACATCAAACAAACCGCTCTGCCTGAGAAAGGAACGAGCCGCACTCCATCCGATAATGAAGGATTTTATTTCATTTCAAGGGTGGCATTACCTGATGCATTTCGGTCACAACTTGACCTTCGTCAGAGGGGAGCCAGCAACTTGAGGTCAAAACAGTACACCAACACGAAGCTTGCCTTTTAAACGGACATTGTCTTTCCCCAGGTGGGCGCCTCGTTAAGCTGATTTTAGGCATGCTGGGTCATGTAGTGCGCTGTAGACCACATAATTTTAACCCTCCAGTGGGCGCTGCTATCTGCTCCTTTTACCACAACCGGAGTCCCCAAACAAATTAATTTTGATATTGCTGGGGCACCAGAACCAAAATCCATTTCTTAGCGGCACCAAACACCCTCTGTGTTTCCACTTCCACAAGGTTGGTCCGTTTTCGGGTGCTTTCTGGCGCTCTTTGCAGGCGGTGCGTTGCTCAGGGCTGGACCAAGCCGCTTAACATCAAACAAACCTCTCTGCCTGAGAAAGGAACGAGCCGCACTCCATCCGATAATGAAGGATTTTATTTCATTTCAAGGGTGGCATTACCTGATGCATTTCGGTCACAACTTGACCTTCGTCAGAGGGGAGCCAGCAACTTGAGGTCAAAACAGTACACCAACACGAAGCTTGCCTTTTAAACGGACATTGTCTTTCCCCAGGTGGGCGCCTCGTTAAGCTGATTTTAGGCATGCTGGGTCATGTAGTGCGCTGTAGACCACATAATTTTAACCCTCCAGTGGGCGCTGCTATCTGCTCCTTTTACCACAACCGGAGTCCCCAAACAAATTAATTTTGATATTGCTGGGGCACCAGAACCAAAATCCATTTCTTGGCGGCACCAAACACCCTCTGTGTTTCCACTTCCACAAGGTTGGTCCGTTTTCGGGTGCTTTCTGGCGCTCTTTGCAGGCGGTGCGTTGCTCAGGGCTGGACCAAGCCGCTTAACATCAAACAAACCTCTCTGCCTGAGAAAGGAACGAGCCGCACTCCATCCGATAATGAAGGATTTTATTTCATTTCAAGGGTGGCATTACCTGATGCATTTCGGTCACAACTTGACCTTCGTCAGAGGGGAGCCAGCAACTTGAGGTCAAAACAGTACACCAACACGAAGCTTGCCTTTTAAACGGACATTGTCTTTCCCCAGGTGGGCGCCTCGTTAAGCTGATTTTAGGCATGCTGGGTCATGTAGTGCGCTGTAGACCACATAATTTTAACCCTCCAGTGGGCGCTGCTATCTGCTCCTTTTACCACAACCGGAGTCCCCAAACAAATTAATTTTGATATTGCTGGGGCACCAGAACCAAAATCCATTTCTTGGCGGCACCAAACACCCTCTGTGTTTCCACTTCCACAAGGTTGGTCCGTTTTCGGGTGCTTTCTGGCGCTCTTTGCAGGCGGTGCGTTGCTCAGGGCTGGACCAAGCCGCTTAACATCAAACAAACCTCTCTGCCTGAGAAAGGAACGAGCTGCACTCCATCCGATAATGAAGGATTTTATTTCATTTCAAGGGTGGCATTACCTGATGCATTTCGGTCACAACTTGACCTTCGTCAGAGGTGAGCCAGCAACTTGAGGTCAAAACAGTACACCAACACGAAGCTTGCCTTTTAAACGGACATTGTCTTTCCCCAGGTGGGCGCCTCGTTAAGCTGATTTTAGGCATGCTGGGTCATGTAGTGCGCTGTAGACCACATCATTTTAACCCTCCAGTGGGCGCTGCTATCTGCTCCTTTTACCACAACCGGAGTCCCCAAACAAATTAATTTTGATATTGCTGGGGCACCAGAACCAAAATCCATTTCTTGGCGGCACCAAACACCCTCTGTGTTTCCACTTCCACAAGGTTGGTCCGTTTTCGGGTGCTTTCTGGCGCTCTTTGCAGGCGGTGCGTTGCTCAGGGCTGGACCAAGCCGCTTAACATCAAACAAACCTCTCTGCCTGAGAAAGGAACGAGCCGCACTCCATCCGATAATGAAGGATTTTATTTCATTTCAAGGGTGGCATTACCTGATGCATTTCGGTCACAACTTGACCTTCGTCAGAGGGGAGCCAGCAACTTGAGGTCAAAACAGTACACCAACACGAAGCTTGCCTTTTAAACGGACATTGTCTTTCCCCAGGTGGGCGCCTCGTTAAGCTGATTTTAGGCATGCTGGGTCATGTAGTGCGCTGTAGACCACATAATTTTAACCCTCCAGTGGGCGCTGCTATCTGCTCCTTTTACCACAACCGGAGTCCCCAAACAAATTAATTTTGATATTGCTGGGGCACCAGAGCCAAAATCCATTTCTTGGCAGCACCAAACACCCTCTGTGTTTCCACTTCCACAAGGTTGGTCCGTTTTCGGGTGCTTTCTGGCGCTCTTTGCAGGCGGTGCGTTGCTCAGGGCTGCACCAAGCCGCTTAACATCAAACAAACCTCTCTGCCTGAGAAAGGAACGAGCCGCACTCCATCCGATAATGAAGGATTTTATTTCATTTCAAGGGTGGCATTACCTGATGCATTTCGGTCACAACTTGACCTTCGTCAGAGGGGAGCCAGCAACTTGAGGTCAAAACAGTACACCAACACGAAGCTTGCCTTTTAAACGGACATTGTCTTTCCCCAGGTGGGCGCCTCGTTAAGCTGATTTTAGGCATGCTGGGTCATGTAGTGCGCTGTAGACCACATAATTTTAACCCTCCAGTGGGCGCTGCTATCTGCTCCTTTTACCACAACCGGAGTCCCCAAACAAATTAATTTTGATATTGCTGGGGCACCAGAACCAAAATCCATTTCTTGGCGGCACCAAACACCCTCTGTGTTTCCACTTCCACAAGGTTGGTCCGTTTTCGGGTGCTTTCTGGCGCTCTTTGCAGGCGGTGCGTTGCTCAGGGCTGGACCAAGCCGCTTAACATCAAACAAACCTCTCTGCCTGAGAAAGGAACGAGCCGCACTCCATCCGATAATGAAGGATTTTATTTCATTTCAAGGGTGGCATTACCTGATGCATTTCGGTCACAACTTGACCTTTGTCAGAGGGGAGCCAGCAACTTGAGGTCAAAACAGTACACCAACACGAAGCTTGCCTTTTAAACGGACATTGTCTTTCCCCAGGTGGGCGCCTCGTTAAGCTGATTTTAGGCATGCTGGGTCATGTAGTGCGCTGTAGACCACATCATTTTAACCCTCCAGTGGGCGCTGCTATCTGCTCCTTTTACCACAACCGGAGTCCCCAAACAAATTAATTTTGATATTGCTGGGGCACCAGAACCAAAATCCATTTCTTGGCGGCACCAAACACCCTCTGTGTTTCCACTTCCACAAGGTTGGTCCGTTTTCGGGTGCTTTCTGGCGCTCTTTGCAGGCGGTGCGTTGCTCAGGGCTGGACCAAGCCGCTTAACATCAAACAAACCTCTCTGCCTGAGAAAGGAACGAGCCGCACTCCATCCGATAATGAAGGATTTTATTTCATTTCAAGGGTGGCATTACCTGATGCATTTCGGTCACAACTTGACCTTCGTCAGAGGGGAGCCAGCAACTTGAGGTCAAAACAGTACACCAACACGAAGCTTGCCTTTTAAACGGACATTGTCTTTCCCCAGGTGGGCGCCTCGTTAAGCTGATTTTAGGCATGCTGGGTCATGTAGTGCGCTGTAGACCACATAATTTTAACCCTCCAGTGGGCGCTGCTATCTGCTCCTTTTACCACAACCGGAGTCCCCAAACAAATTAATTTTGATATTGCTGGGGCACCAGAACCAAAATCCATTTCTTGGCGGCACCAAACACCCTCTGTGTTTCCACTTCCACAAGGTTGGTCCGTTTTCGGGTGCTTTCTGGCGCTCTTTGCAGGCGGTGCGTTGCTCAGGGCTGGACCAAGCCGCTTAACATCAAACAAACCTCTCTGCCTGAGAAAGGAACGAGCTGCACTCCATCCGATAATGAAGGATTTTATTTCATTTTAAGGGTGGCATTACCTGATGCATTTCGGTCACAACTTGACCTTCGTCAGAGGTGAGCCAGCAACTTGAGGTCAAAACAGTACACCAACACGAAGCTTGCCTTTTAAACGGACATTGTCTTTCCCCAGGTGGGCGCCTCGTTAAGCTGATTTTAGGCATGCTGGGTCATGTAGTGCGCTGTAGACCACATCATTTTAACCCTCCAGTGGGCGCTGCTATCTGCTCCTTTTACCACAACCGGAGTCCCCAAACAAATTAATTTTGATATTGCTGGGGCACCAGAACCAAAATCCATTTCTTGGCGGCACCAAACACCCTCTGTGTTTCCACTTCCACAAGGTTGGTCCGTTTTCGGGTGCTTTCTGGCGCTCTTTGCAGGCGGTGCGTTGCTCAGGGCTGGACCAAGCCGCTTAACATCAAACAAACCTCTCTGCCTGAGAAAGGAACGAGCCGCACTCCATCCGATAATGAAGGATTTTATTTCATTTCAAGGGTGGCATTACCTGATGCATTTCGGTCACAACTTGACCTTCGTCAGAGGGGAGCCAGCAACTTGAGGTCAAAACAGTACACCAACACGAAGCTTGCCTTTTAAACGGACATTGTCTTTCCCCAGGTGGGCGCCTCGTTAAGCTGATTTTAGGCATGCTGGGTCATGTAGTGCGCTGTAGACCACATAATTTTAACCCTCCAGTGGGCGCTGCTATCTGCTCCTTTTACCACAACCGGAGTCCCCAAACAAATTAATTTTGATATTGCTGGGGCACCAGAGCCAAAATCCATTTCTTGGCAGCACCAAACACCCTCTGTGTTTCCACTTCCACAAGGTTGGTCCGTTTTCGGGTGCTTTCTGGCGCTCTTTGCAGGCGGTGCGTTGCTCAGGGCTGCACCAAGCCGCTTAACATCAAACAAACCTCTCTGCCTGAGAAAGGAACGAGCCGCACTCCATCCGATAATGAAGGATTTTATTTCATTTCAAGGGTGGCATTACCTGATGCATTTCGGTCACAACTTGACCTTCGTCAGAGGGGAGCCAGCAACTTGAGGTCAAAACAGTACACCAACACGAAGCTTGCCTTTTAAACGGACATTGTCTTTCCCCAGGTGGGCGCCTCGTTAAGCTGATTTTAGGCATGCTGGGTCATGTAGTGCGCTGTAGACCACATAATTTTAACCCTCCAGTGGGCGCTGCTATCTGCTCCTTTTACCACAACCGGAGTCCCCAAACAAATTAATTTTGATATTGCTGGGGCACCAGAACCAAAATCCATTTCTTGGCGGCACCAAACACCCTCTGTGTTTCCACTTCCACAAGGTTGGTCCGTTTTCGTGTGCTTTCTGGCGCTCTTTGCAGGCGGTGCGTTGCTCAGGGCTGGACCAAGCCGCTTAACATCAAACAAACCTCTCTGCCTGAGAAAGGAACGAGCCGCACTCCATCCGATAATGAAGGATTTTATTTCATTTCAAGGGTGGCATTACCTGATGCATTTCGGTCACAACTTGACCTTCGTCAGAGGGGAGCCAGCAACTTGAGGTCAAAACAGTACACCAACACGAAGCTTGCCTTTTAAACGGACATTGTCTTTCCCCAGGTGGGCGCCTCGTTAAGCTGATTTTAGGCATGCTGGGTCATGTAGTGCGCTGTAGACCACATAATTTTAACCCTCCAGTGGGCGCTGCTATCTGCTCCTTTTACCACAACCGGAGTCCCCAAACAAATTAATTTTGATATTGCTGGGGCACCAGAACCAAAATCCATTTCTTGGCGGCACCAAACACCCTCTGTGTTTCCACTTCCACAAGGTTGGTCCGTTTTCGGGTGCTTTCTGGCGCTCTTTGCAGGCGGTGCGTTGCTCAGGGCTGGACCAAGCCGCTTAACATCAAACAAACCTCTCTGCCTGAGAAAGGAACGAGCCGCACTCCATCCGATAATGAAGGATTTTATTTCATTTCAAGGGTGGCATTACCTGATGCATTTCGGTCACAACTTGACCTTCGTCAGAGGGGAGCCAGCAACTTGAGGTCAAAACAGTACACCAACACGAAGCTTGCCTTTTAAACGGACATTGTCTTTCCCCAGGTGGGCGCCTCGTTAAGCTGATTTTAGGCATGCTGGGTCATGTAGTGCGCTGTAGACCACATAATTTTAACCCTCCAGTGGGCGCTGCTATCTGCTCCTTTTACCACAACCGGAGTCCCCAAACAAATTAATTTTGATATTGCTGGGGCACCAGAACCAAAATCCATTTCTTGGCGGCACCAAACACCCTCTGTGTTTCCACTTCCACAAGGTTGGTCCGTTTTCGGGTGCTTTCTGGCGCTCTTTGCAGGCGGTGCGTTGCTCAGGGCTGGACCAAGCCGCTTAACATCAAACAAACCTCTCTGCCTGAGAAAGGAACGAGCCGCACTCCATCCGATAATGAAGGATTTTATTTCATTTCAAGGGTGGCATTACCTGATGCATTTCGGTCACAACTTGACCTTCGTCAGAGGGGAGCCAGCAACTTGAGGTCAAAACAGTACACCAACACGAAGCTTGCCTTTTAAACGGACATTGTCTTTCCCCAGGTGGGCGCCTCGTTAAGCTGATTTTAGGCATGCTGGGTCATGTAGTGCGCTGTAGACCACATAATTTTAACCCTCCAGTGGGCGCTGCTATCTGCTCCTTTTACCACAACCGGAGTCCCCAAACAAATTAATTTTGATATTGCTGGGGCACCAGAACCAAAATCCATTTCTTGGCGGCACCAAACACCCTCTGTGTTTCCACTTCCACAAGGTTGGTCCGTTTTCGGGTGCTTTCTGGCGCTCTTTGCAGGCGGTGCGTTGCTCAGGGCTGGACCAAGCCGCTTAACATCAAACAAACCTCTCTGCCTGAGAAAGGAACGAGCTGCACTCCATCCGATAATGAAGGATTTTATTTCATTTCAAGGGTGGCATTACCTGATGCATTTCGGTCACAACTTGACCTTCGTCAGAGGGGAGCCAGCAACTTGAGGTCAAAACAGTACACCAACACGAAGCTTGCCTTTTAAACGGACATTGTCTTTCCCCAGGTGGGCGCCTCGTTAAGCTGATTTTAGGCATGCTGGGTCATGTAGTGCGCTGTAGACCACATAATTTTAACCCTCCAGTGGGCGCTGCTATCTGCTCCTTTTACCACAACCGGAGTCCCCAAACAAATTAATTTTGATATTGCTGGGGCACCAGAACCAAAATCCATTTCTTGGCGGCACCAAACACCCTCTGTGTTTCCACTTCCACAAGGTTGGTCCGTTTTCGGGTGCTTTCTGGCGCTCTTTGCAGGCGGTGCGTTGCTCAGGGCTGGACCAAGCCGCTTAACATCAAACAAACCTCTCTGCCTGAGAAAGGAACGAGCCGCACTCCATCCGATAATGAAGGATTTTATTTCATTTCAAGGGTGGCATTACCTGATGCATTTCGGTCACAACTTGACCTTCGTCAGAGGGGAGCCAGCAACTTGAGGTCAAAACAGTACACCAACACGAAGCTTGCCTTTTAAACGGACATTGTCTTTCCCCAGGTGGGCGCCTCGTTAAGCTGATTTTAGGCATGCTGGGTCATGTAGTGCGCTGTAGACCACATAATTTTAACCCTCCAGTGGGCGCTGCTATCTGCTCCTTTTACCACAACCGGAGTCCCCAAACAAATTAATTTTGATATTGCTGGGGCACCAGAGCCAAAATCCATTTCTTGGCAGCACCAAACACCCTCTGTGTTTCCACTTCCACAAGGTTGGTCCGTTTTCGGGTGCTTTCTGGCGCTCTTTGCAGGCGGTGCGTTGCTCAGGGCTGCACCAAGCCGCTTAACATCAAACAAACCTCTCTGCCTGAGAAAGGAACGAGCCGCACTCCATCCGATAATGAAGGATTTTATTTCATTTCAAGGGTGGCATTACCTGATGCATTTCGGTCACAACTTGACCTTCGTCAGAGGGGAGCCAGCAACTTGAGGTCAAAACAGTACACCAACACGAAGCTTGCCTTTTAAACGGACATTGTCTTTCCCCAGGTGGGCGCCTCGTTAAGCTGATTTTAGGCATGCTGGGTCATGTAGTGCGCTGTAGACCACATAATTTTAACCCTCCAGTGGGCGCTGCTATCTGCTCCTTTTACCACAACCGGAGTCCCCAAACAAATTAATTTTGATATTGCTGGGGCACCAGAACCAAAATCCATTTCTTGGCGGCACCAAACACCCTCTGTGTTTCCACTTCCACAAGGTTGGTCCGTTTTCGGGTGCTTTCTGGCGCTCTTTGCAGGCGGTGCGTTGCTCAGGGCTGGACCAAGCCGCTTAACATCAAACAAACCTCTCTGCCTGAGAAAGGAACGAGCCGCACTCCATCCGATAATGAAGGATTTTATTTCATTTCAAGGGTGGCATTACCTGATGCATTTCGGTCACAACTTGACCTTCGTCAGAGGGGAGCCAGCAACTTGAGGTCAAAACAGTACACCAACACGAAGCTTGCCTTTTAAACGGACATTGTCTTTCCCCAGGTGGGCGCCTCGTTAAGCTGATTTTAGGCATGCTGGGTCATGTAGTGCGCTGTAGACCACATAATTTTAACCCTCCAGTGGGCGCTGCTATCTGCTCCTTTTACCACAACCGGAGTCCCCAAACAAATTAATTTTGATATTGCTGGGGCACCAGAACCAAAATCCATTTCTTGGCGGCACCAAACACCCTCTGTGTTTCCACTTCCACAAGGTTGGTCCGTTTTCGGGTGCTTTCTGGCGCTCTTTGCAGGCGGTGCGTTGCTCAGGGCTGGACCAAGCCGCTTAACATCAAACAAACCTCTCTGCCTGAGAAAGGAACGAGCCGCACTCCATCCGATAATGAAGGATTTTATTTCATTTCAAGGGTGGCATTACCTGATGCATTTCGGTCACAACTTGACCTTCGTCAGAGGGGAGCCAGCAACTTGAGGTCAAAACAGTACACCAACACGAAGCTTGCCTTTTAAACGGACATTGTCTTTCCCCAGGTGGGCGCCTCGTTAAGCTGATTTTAGGCATGCTGGGTCATGTAGTGCGCTGTAGACCACATAATTTTAACCCTCCAGTGGGCGCTGCTATCTGCTCCTTTTACCACAACCGGAGTCCCCAAACAAATTAATTTTGATATTGCTGGGGCACCAGAACCAAAATCCATTTCTTGGCGGCACCAAACACCCTCTGTGTTTCCACTTCCACAAGGTTGGTCCGTTTTCGGGTGCTTTCTGGCGCTCTTTGCAGGCGGTGCGTTGCTCAGGGCTGGACCAAGCCGCTTAACATCAAACAAACCTCTCTGCCTGAGAAAGGAACGAGCTGCACTCCATCCGATAATGAAGGATTTTATTTCATTTCAAGGGTGGCATTACCTGATGCATTTCGGTCACAACTTGACCTTCGTCAGAGGGGAGCCAGCAACTTGAGGTCAAAACAGTACACCAACACGAAGCTTGCCTTTTAAACGGACATTGTCTTTCCCCAGGTGGGCGCCTCGTTAAGCTGATTTTAGGCATGCTGGGTCATGTAGTGCGCTGTAGACCACATAATTTTAACCCTCCAGTGGGCGCTGCTATCTGCTCCTTTTACCACAACCGGAGTCCCCAAACAAATTAATTTTGATATTGCTGGGGCACCAGAACCAAAATCCATTTCTTGGCGGCACCAAACACCCTCTGTGTTTCCACTTCCACAAGGTTGGTCCGTTTTCGGGTGCTTTCTGGCGCTCTTTGCAGGCGGTGCGTTGCTCAGGGCTGGACCAAGCCGCTTAACATCAAACAAACCTCTCTGCCTGAGAAAGGAAATAGCCGCACTCCATCCGATAATGAAGGATTTTATTTCATTTCAAGGGTGGCATTACCTGATGCATTTCGGTCACAACTTGACCTTCGTCAGAGGGGAGCCAGCAACTTGAGGTCAAAACAGTACACCAACACGAAGCTTGCCTTTTAAACGGACATTGTCTTTCCCCAGGTGGGCGCCTCGTTAAGCTGATTTTAGGCATGCTGGGTCATGTAGTGCGCTGTAGACCACATAATTTTAACCCTCCAGTGGGCGCTGCTATCTGCTCCTTTTACCACAACCGGAGTCCCCAAACAAATTAATTTTGATATTGCTGGGGCACCAGAGCCAAAATCCATTTCTTGGCAGCACCAAACACCCTCTGTGTTTCCACTTCCACAAGGTTGGTCCGTTTTCGGGTGCTTTCTGGCGCTCTTTGCAGGCGGTGCGTTGCTCAGGGCTGCACCAAGCCGCTTAACATCAAACAAACCTCTCTGCCTGAGAAAGGAACGAGCCGCACTCCATCCGATAATGAAGGATTTTATTTCATTTCAAGGGTGACATTACCTGATGCATTTCGGTCACAACTTGACCTTCGTCAGAGGGGAGCCAGCAACTTGAGGTCAAAACAGTACACCAACACGAAGCTTGCCTTTTAAACGGACATTGTCTTTCCCCAGGTGGGCGCCTCGTTAAGCTGATTTTAGGCATGCTGGGTCATGTAGTGCGCTGTAGACCACATAATTTTAACCCTCCAGTGGGCGCTGCTATCTGCTCCTTTTACCACAACCGGAGTCCCCAAACAAATTAATTTTGATATTGCTGGGGCACCAGTCTTTAGCATGCATGCCTTTACCACTAAATTTTAAGTGTTTTACAGGCACATAAAAACTTATTACACATACATACACAAATATATATATATATATATATATATATATATATATATATATATATATATATATATATATATATATATATATATATATATATATATATATATATATATATATATTTTTCAATCTTTATTTCGGCAATATTTCAGCCATAAAAGAGTACACAACATATTATACACATTAAAATTACAATGTTAAAAGAGCATCTAAAATGACATAGGCAAATGCAGATCAGGAATGTAAATCAATGTCAGTGTTAATATTAATTTTAGGACACACATTGTATCTGTAACTGGCGTTACACAAGCAGAAAACATGCCCGGCTACTAGGCAGTGTTAGATAGTATAAAACTCCTTTTAATCCAGAAAGCATGCAGATACTTGGCTAAGGCAAATACAATGTGACCTGCAGTTTCAGTCTTAAAAACCCTTAGTGCGTCCGAGCATTTCCTAAATCCAAGGTTCCTACAGATAGGTACGATCCAATTCTGCCTTGCTCTGCTATAGAGTGGGCAGAAAAAAAGAATGTGGCTTTCATCCTCTTTAATCATGTCACAGCCAATACAGTGTGAGGACCTAGTCGGGTACCATTTGCTTGTTAAACACGCTAGGGGGAGTGCACCAAACCTCCATTGTATGTATAGCTTCCTAGCCATAACAGGGAAAATTACATCCAAGAAATCTTCAAATGAATAAACAGATTTGATCTCTATGAATGCTTTCACCATGGTACCATTCTTTGAATCATGGAGCCACGCATTAGAACATCGAAATCGGTATAACTCAGTGAATGTTTTCCCTGGGATCTCTCTGCAAGCTATTGCTGGATTCACCCACATATCTACAAGACCCAGATTCGTAAATTCATCTTTGATATAGGAAAGCCAGGGGATATGTGCTGCCCTGCCTAATCTCAGTATTTCTTGAAGCTCTGTTTTGTACTGCTCCAGCTCGGGGGTCAGCCAGATCCTCCTCCAAAACCTGAGAGGTTTGATGGCTAGTTCCTCCTGGATGGGGAGTATACCTAAGTCAAGCCTCAGCGGTAGTAGGGGTGTACTTTGGGGGAGCGCGAGCAGTTGTCTCAGGAAGTTGTTCTCAACCTTAGTCAGTCCTGGTCTAGTAACGTGCCCCCATAGTTCCCCTCCGTATAGTGCAGCCGCTCTGGCCCTCATCTTGTAGATTTCAAGACTAGGGCTGATGGGTTTAAGAGTAGAGGCATTTGTCATCTTTAAGATTCCCCCAGCTATTTGGGTCAGTTTAAGTTGGGATTTTGCAAGATGTGGGCCCCAGGAAAGTTTTTCGCCTAGGGTAACGCCAAGATATTGAAAGGTGTGAACTCTCTCGAGTGCAACTGAATCAAGGGTAGGTGGTGGCCTAGTGTGTATTGGGGGATTAAAAATCATGTATTTGGTCTTATCTACATTGATCTGTAGTCCGTGCTCCCTACAGAAGTTGCTAAATCCCTCCAATATACGTTGGATGCCCATTGGTGTCTTGGAAAGGAACAGGGTGTCATCCGCAAACATTATGGCTGCTACTTTCCTACCTGCCAACCTGGGTGCATCGTTGTTAGGGACTGCATCCAGGCTGGCAATCAATCCATTCACATAAATACAGAACAGAGTAGGGGCCAAGACACACCCTTGCCTAACTCCCTTGTTTACAGCAAACCTGTCAGACAATACACCTCCTCTTGCACACCTGACCTGGGCAAAATTCTCAGTATGTAGCCTCACCAATATACCTAGTAGGGAGATGGGTACACCCAGATCGCGTAAAACAGCCCAAAGTTTGCCCCTAGGAACAGTGTCAAACGCAGAGCGTAAATCAACAAATACCATGTGGAGACTGCCACCCTCCAACGACACAGTCTTCCAGTATAACATTACTAGGCGGAAGATCTGGTCCATGGTAGATGTTTTACTTCTGAAACCAGCCTGATAGGGAGAAAGGATATCATTCTCATTGATCCAGTCCTGCAAGCGATCTAGAATAAGTCTTGCCATTATTTTTTGGGGGACGTCAATGAGGCTGATAGGCCTATAATTAACGGGGAGAACCCTTCTTATATATCGGTACGATTTCCGCTCCCAACCAAGAGTCCGGGACCTCCGTACCGTGCAAAATTGAGTTGAAGAGTGCACAAAGGTACGGTGCCCATATCTTAGGCTGATCTTTGAGCAAATCCCCGGGTATCTTATCTATGCCCGGTGCTTTACCCATTGCCAGTTTCCCTATGGCAGTCGTAACATCATCTACGGTGAATTCCAGGGCTTCGGCATCCCCCACAGACGAAAGCCGAAAAGGCAAGAGATCTAGATCAGAAGTGGCAGCGTAAAGAGTTTTAAAATGGGATTCCCACACCCCCGGGTCAAGATTAGCTTCGATGGCATTGCGGGGTTCCGCGCACCCAGAATTCACAATGGCCCAGAATCTGCTCAATTCCTTATTTGCAAGGGCTGATGATAAACTTTCCCATCTCTCCCAATCCCAATCTATCTTAGCCTGTTTTAAAGCTTGTTTGTGGGCAACCCTAAGTGAACAGATTGTTAGCTTGTCACTGCCGGTTTTGATGGCATTAATCAAGACAGTTTTAGCACTCCTGCATGCGGCATTATACCAGGATGGCGGGATAGTCCTTGGTTGCCTAGCAGGAACTATAGGGTTTAAGAAGCCTGCAAGGGTATCAACTAATTCCCGGTGGACATTGAGGAAGCGTGCAGAGTTATCCTCGGACTGCCCTTTGTCCCAGATGTCACTTGCCATCTTGAGCAGGGGGAGAATAGATGAGTATAGGCTTGGCAATGCATCCCGCCTTTCACATAGGGTTTCCCACTTAACCCTCCTCCTATTGTTGGTAAGAACCAATCCTAGTTCAACAGTTGGTTCCGTATGGGCTTTAGCAGAGTTTGGCATTTCCATTCTCAACAGTAGGGCGTTATGATCGCTGTCCGATCTATTCACTACCTCCAAATCCATAATTTTAGACCATAACCTGGTCTGGACCAAAAAGTAGTCCAGATGGGATTCATGGTCTTTTTTGTTATAGGTGCATTTGGATGGAATGTCCGAAGGCATTCGGCCATTAACCGCCCTAACTGAAAACTGCAAGGTTAGAGTCATGACCTGGATAGCCAATGGGGTCCATGCCTTTGCATAGGTGGACCTGCACTGTGGGATACCCCAAAACTCATCTTCTTCCAGCAATGCCCCCTCACCCAGTCCTGGGAGGGGCTCAAAGTGGCAATTAAAATCTCCTGCAATCACACAGTTAATATCATGGTCCAAGGATTCCAGGAAAGATGATAGTTCCCCTACGGTGTTTGATTCTTTAGCCATAGCAGTAGGGCGTGAATATACATTCACAACTGCCAATTTATATGAGTTGGGCCAGGACAGTTGGACACAAAGGATGTCATCCGAATTGGTCTGGATCAAATCCACACTGCAACCCAGGTGTACACCTATCCATGTTGTCAGGCCACCAGAAGGGCGGCCCTTGCCTCCCCACCGAGCTGCGATGTTAAAGGAAGCAAACCCGGCTCTATGAACCACCTCCCTGGCCCAGGTCTCCTGCAATAGAATCACGTCAGCAGTGTCCACAAAAGAGCCCCATTCAGGGCATGCTAGCTTATTTGTTAGGCCTGCCACATTCCATGATAGTAAGTTCATACATTGGTGGCGAAGTGTGTGCTGGGATGGGGGATCTGGTACAGACGAAATGCTACTCTTCTGGTGGGGATCAATTCTCCCTATAAGGGTGGAACTAGCACTATGGGAGGCGGCTGACATTGGAAGGGAAGCAGAAAACTGCAGGGGGTGCGCTTGGGGATTGCCATTAGTACTACTGTAACTGGTCTCCCCTGTACTAGTGGTGCAGCCCATGGTGTCAAGAGTCAAATTCCCTTCCTCATGCAGCCCAAAGGGCTCTAAACCTAGAATACTATCCCCCATAGAACCCTGAGCTACCTGGGTTGGCTTGGCCAGTCAATCGACCTGGTCGAGGCAGCTAAACCTGTTTGAGCAAATAGGATAAGCCCATTCTGCGTCGGAGGGCAGATGCCTTGATTTCCCAGCACCTCCCCTTTGTCTATGCGGAATATATGTCCAACCGCTCTCTTCTATCCTCAGATGATCATTTGGGTAGAAGTAGGAGAGGGGGCGCACCCCAATGTTGGTGTCTAAGCGGGGTTTTTTCCAGTTGCAGATATAATCTGCTGTCCTGGCATCCCGGAAGTTAACTATGACACAGTCGCCAGTTAAGTTTTTAGGAGTGTGCCCTACCCACCCCACCCTTCTAACCATAATGATCTCACAACTAACCTGCGGTGGCAGGGGCCTATGGTTTGAGAGCCAGTGGATTACCTTGTTTTTTAGGTTCAGGAACTCCTCAGTATTATGATCATTCATTTCAGGAACCCCTGTTAGGACAACCATGTATGGGCTAGCTTCCGGGGGCAAGTCTATTCTAGAAGTCATCCTAGTAGCCTTATCCTGGGTTCGCTTTCTCACTGTCCTCATATTGTCACTATTATTACCCAAGGGGGCCTCTCCCAAGGTGTTACTATCTGTTTGATGGTCAGTAAGAGGCCTAACTTCATGATGTTCTAGTGAGGGAGTGTTAAGTGTGGCTGGAATTGCCAGTGATATAGCTTTCGGGACAGATGGTAGCCGTGGAGCTATGCAATGGGCCGCCGGGACTGGTAAGGCCCCGGCTATAGTGGTACAGTGGCAATTGCAAAAGCATGCGGGGGATTCTTTATTGTTGTTGGCACCCTCAGTGTGATCCTTAATTCCTTGTTCAAGCTTAGTCAGAAGGGTGACTATTCCCTCCAACCTGGATTCCAGGGGTGCCAGTAGCGCGCGCAGCATTAGATCTAATTGTTGCGGAACTATTGCGTCCCCTTGTGACTGTGTCATCAATTCAGGCAGAGCTGATGCCTGAGCAGGGTGATCCCCAGGAGACTTAAAGGAAGACGAAGCTGGAGGGAGGGAGCAGCTACCCAGACCATCTCTAGCCACCGAGTCTGCCACTAAAGCTGCACCATGGTGTGCAGATTTAGCTCCCCCTGGCTTAGAGCGAACTTGCCTGGTGGCTTTTGGCTTGGAGTTTGCGGACAGCCCTACCTTAGTGGCCCTTTTTTCCCGTAGAATCTTGAGGTCAAAACAGTACACCAACACGAAGCTTGCCTTTTAAACGGACATTGTCTTTCCCCAGGTGGGCGCCTCGTTAAGCTGATTTTAGGCATGCTGGGTCATGTAGTGCGCTGTAGACCACATAATTTTAACCCTCCAGTGGGCGCTGCTATCTGCTCCTTTTACCACAACCGGAGTCCCCAAACAAATTAATTTTGATATTGCTGGGGCACCAGTCTTTAGCATGCATGCCTTTACCACTAAATTTTAAGTGTTTTACAGGCACATAAAAACTTATTACACATACATACACAAATATATATATATATATATATATATATATATATATATATATATATATATATATATATATATATATATATATATATTATACATACATACATACATACATACATACATACCACAATCCTGAAAACGATCCCAATCTCGGCCGCAAAATCAGGTACCGACCACGGTATGGAAACCGTTATTTGTTGCAGATTAAAAGTGCCTGTGCAAAATCTTCATAAAGCAAGTGCCCAGCCTGACACGTTTCGACTGCCCGACGGCAGTGATGCGCAGGACTTATCAGTGCAAATATATAGTGGAACTCAACAATAGCACATGATCACATGATACGTTTGATCAAATTGGTTTTAAAGACACAGTGCAAATATAGCTAAAAGGGCCACGACTCCAATACATAAAAGAATGAAATAGAAATCTAATACATGCTTCTCTCAATCTTACATGAAATAATATATATATATATATAGGTTTATAATTACCTGTAAAATAGATACATTAATGGGGTAAAGGCAATCGTGGTAAAGGCATAGTAGTTGTAAAAAATAGTTGTTAAAACTTTAGTGGTCTAGACTAAGTACTGGTTAAGGAGTAGTTGTTCCTTCCCGGAGAGCTGGAAGCACGCCGAACTCAGCGCTCTACTAAAGAAGCCATCAGCCGACCCCACCGACCTCAAGAACTACCGCCCCATCTCGCTGCTCCCGTTTCCTGCAAAAGTCATCGAGAAGACCGTCAACAAGCAGCTGGCCGCCTTCCTCGAGACGAACGGTTCCCTCGACCTCTCGCAGTCTGGCTTCCGGGCCAACCACAGCACTGAGACCGCCCTGATCGCAGCCAGCGATGACATCCGAGCACTGCTTGACAACGGAGAAACAGCAGCCCTCATCCTCCTAGACCTCTCCGCGTCCTTCGACACTGTCTGCCACCGTACACTAGTGCAGCGACTCAGCAACGTCGGAATCCAGGAGAAGGCACTGGAGTGGATCATCTCCTTCCTCGCCGGAAGGACACAGAGAGTCCGCCTCCCCCCGTTCAGATCTGAAGCCACCGAAGTCATCTGCGGCGTTTCTCAAGGCTCCTCGCTCAGTCCAACCCTCTTCAACGTCTACATGAGCCCCCTCGCAGACATCGCACGCCAGCACAACCTCAACATCATCTCCTACGCCGACGACACCCAGCTGATTCTCTCCCTCACCAACGACCCCGCCACCGGCAGAGCCAACCTTCACGAAGGGATGAAAGAAGTAGCCGAATGGATGAAGAACAGCCGCCTGAAACTGAACTCTGACAAGACGGAAGTCCTCATCCTGGGATCCTCACCCTCCGCCTGGGACGACTCCTGGTGGCCCCCCGCCCTAGGCAGCGCACCCAAACCAACAGACCACGCACGCAACCTGGGCTTCATCCTGGACTTCTCCCTCTCCATGACCAGACAAGTCAACGCCGTCTCCTCGTCGTGCTTCAATATCCTGCGCATGCTACGTAAGATCTTCCGGTGGATCCCCACCGAGACCAGGAAGACGGTCACCCAGGCCCTCGTCACCAGCCGTCTGGACTACGGCAACTCCCTCTACGCCGGAACCACCGCCAAACTCCAGAAGAGACTCCAGCGAATCCAGAACGCCTCAGCACGACTCATCCTGGACATCCCCCGTCGCAGCCACATCTCCGGACACCTGAGAGACCTGCACTGGTTCCCGGTCAATAAGAGAATCACCTTCCGACTCCTCACCCACGCACACAAAGCCCTACACAACCAAGGCCCAGGATATCTCAACAGCCGCCTCAACTTCTACGCTCCCAAACGCCAGCTTCGATCGACCGGCCATGCCCTCGCCGCCGTCCCCCGCATCCGAAGAGCCACCACAGGGGGACGGTCCTTCTCCTACCTCGCCGCAAAGACATGGAACTCCCTCCCGACCCACCTCCGCCTGACCCAGGACCACCTCGCCTTCAGGAAGCAACTCAAGACCTGGCTGTTCGAGCAGTAGCGGACCCCCCTCCCCCAGCGCCTTGAGACCCTCTGGGTGAGTAGTGCGCTATATAAATGCTTTGATTGATTGATTGATTGATTGAGTTGTTTAGACTGTAGTTGTTCAAGTGGTAGTTGTTACATCATACACCTGTTACAAAGCAGCTCCAATGATAACCTATGGGAAAACAAATTTGTCAGTATTTCACTACCAGGACATGTAAAACACACCAATACATGTCCTACCTTTCACATACTTCACCCTGCCTATGGGGCTTCCTTAGGCCTACCTTAGGGGTGGCTTACATGTAGGAAAAGGGAAGGTTTACATGTAGAAAAAGGGAAGGGTAGGGCCTGGCAAGTGAGTACACTTGCTAGGTTAACACAACAGTTAAAAACTGCACTTCCAGACACTGAAGTGGCAGGTCTGAGACGTGTACAGGGCTGCTCTTGTGGGTGGCACAATCATTGCTGCAGGCCCACTATTAGCATTTAATTTAAAGACCCCGGGGACATACTGTGTACTATACTAGGGACTTACCAGTAAATCAGATATGCCATTCATGGATAACCAATCACAGTTTAGACAGGAAGCACTTGCACATTAGCACTGATCAGCAGGGGTAAAGTGTCCAGAGCACCACAACCAGTAAAATGAGGTCCAGTGTGTTAGAGAGTGTGTTTTTTACCAAACAAGAACTAACATTTGATATCTTATCTGAAATAACAAGATACACTCTGAGAAGCCGGGATCGAGTCAGGAGTGGAACTTTATTTATACAAGTTAGTAACAAGTGTCAAAGACACATCCTTAATGAAGAGTAAAAATACGTAATCAAGCAAAGATTAAAGTGCGGTAATTCAGAGAGAGAGAGACATTGAATAGCAAAATGCTATGAGACAGAATAACCTTATCTAATAATGGAACATCAATAAATCAATCAGTTAGCTGGGGCATCTTTCTGTGAAAGACACTATATGAGGTGATCAACGAGTTGGTAAGTGGACAGTCCTTTTATACAGTTTTAATGATGAACTGGTGCCCGCAGAATCAAAACATTAGCAGGTGCTTGACCGCAGAACATAAAAAAGCTGGTCTATTTATCGAAAACCATTTACATCACTTCATGGAATATAAGAAAACAGAAGTTCCAAAAGGTACAAAAGTTTATTAAAGATTAGGGGTTATTTTGAGCCGTGTAGCTGTCTCAATTTCAAAAGCTAGCAAAACATCAGGTGTGAAGTTGTGGTTGTCCCCTACCTCTACTCTTAGCTCATCTTGTTCTTTTATATGGCAGATGCATCCTGTTTATCTCTCATGGTCTCAATTTATAGTAAGATGTGAGCACAAAGGTCTGGGTCTTGGGGACTTGTTTATCAGTAAGGCAGTGACCTGAGGTTAATTTGCCTTCACAGGAGAGAATAATCTGAGGTTACAAAAGGACCGATGCTTAGGGCTGTGTGTACAACGTAGCATAACCCTGTCTATGGCTTGGGGAGGTTTTTGAGACCCTCATGCTTCATGTGTAGACAGAATGGGCTTGGGGCATTATATCATTCTTGAACAAAACCCTTACAGCATACTTTGCAGGCCCTTCTTCCAGATGAGGTAGCCACGGGGGGTGTCATTCACATAGCAGCACTGGCCCTCGTGCTGCTCCCTCAACTCTGTATACTGCCCTTCGGGTATATCACCAAGGGATGTGTAGAGTGTAGGTGATGGCATTCTTGAATTAATGTCTTCCTTTAGTTTGTATTTACTGATGGCGGGTTGGAGGCAGCTAATCTGGCACTGGTTATTGGTAGTGGGCGGCAGTAAGAGTTATTCAGGAGTTGTGAGCTCTACAACTTCTAGGAGCGCTGAATCATCTCTATTCCTCATTCTACACTTCTTGTACACAGGCTTTCTGAAGCTTACTGTTCTTTTATAGTTCATACCTGTTAATTTACTACCAGTGGTCTTAGCAAAATGATAGAACATCTGTGTGACGCAACAGGGGATCAATAGCACACCGAAAACCAATAACAACATTTTTAGAGTGGTAGACAGCCACAAGGACATCCAGCTAAAGTTCAGCCAATCAGTGGACGTGTCCGCCATGGCACCTTCTTCAGCAATCCTTTTATTTTCTATATTGTTCAAGTCCTCGACGGCCTTGATGATGAAGCCATTTTGTTCATTGTTGGCCGGCACAGATATGCAGCACTAATTCCCAATCCAACGGCATACCTCTCCTTCTTTGGCAGTGAGCATGTTTAAAACATAACGATGCTGCAATACCTTCAGTCTCAAGGGTCGCAGTTCCTCCCTTACAGCGTTTAGTTCATCCTTAGTACTGTTTATGGCACGCATGAATTCATAGTGGGTGATCTGGATGCAACGTGCATTTGCTTTGATCTGAAACATGGGAATAATGCTTCCGGAAAACAACTGGGGTATGTCTTTGAAGGCTGTCCACCCAAAGTACTCTGCATACCTGCGATGTTGGTGCAGCAAGTTAACAGTGTCAGTCATTGGATGGGCATGAATGTTGGAGATGTTGGCTGTAGGGACTACCAAGGTGACTTTGTGCATGGTCACCAGCTTGCTCAGTCTGTTCCATCAAGGAGGCAGTTGGAAATGAAGATGTTCTCTGCATGCCCAGTAGAAGCTCATTAGGCTGGAGGTGCCATATTGCAAGTCCAGATTGAATATAGTGCTTTTACATCCTCAGTTGCGACCAACAGGTACCTTGCCATTTCCTAGAAAACAGAGATGGGTGACTTTAGTTTGAAAGCTATTTCAGGTTTGGACATTTTCTCCTCATCCCAAGTGTATCACTCACGCTCCTGAGACCATATTTGTGGACTCTCATCCTCCAAGTCAATTCCATCCTCATTATCCGAGTCTACCCAAGGTGGCCCTAAGGACGCTGCTCTACATATCACGTAGCCTGGAACACTCCATTTGCGATGGACATACATTTGTGACAGTAGATGTAGAACAGCTCTATTTTGGCATGGTAGGCCGTGGGGTATAGTAATTACATTCTGTTAAAGGTGATGGTATTGTTATAAGCTGTCCTTCCCAACGAAGGGTGCCCTAGGGTCTATATTAGGAAATTCTTCCTCATTTCCTCCTCAACTTGGGCCTTGTCAGAGATAACCTGGTGCATTATTGGGGTGTGGTTCCATGCAGTGGTATTTACGAACACCTCAAATATGTTGGCCTCAGTCTGAACTTACCCACTTATTCGGCAGAGAAACAGGTGTTAGAGACACTTAGCAATGTGTGGTGGCACTTCCTTAGTGAAAATCAGCCTATCTGCGCCTGCTGCATGGGGAATGTATGAGCTCTCATAACAAGATTCATTAGTCTTCTGCCTTCCTGCTGTTGTAACACATAATGTCTTTTAGAGAATCATGGACTCTTATGTTGCCAGGTCAATGGGGCATCCCTATGGTTACGGAACAACTGAGAGGGACACGTTGTAACATTAGTGATGCCATTACCATCATTACAGGTGTCAGCAGGGGAAGGAGAAAAGGATGCAAGATGTACAGTAGTTAGGGCAAATGTATCTTTTTGAGGAACACAATTCTTTTGAGTCCGGCAGTAAGAAAGAACAGCGAACCAATAAAACATTGTGAGGGCCACCAAGACAACAAGATAGAGACATAAAGTACAAATATATATCTTTCTGTAAGAATCTTTTGTGTTGCTGTTCTTGAGGCTGAATCCTTAGACTACCATACGATTATCGTCCTCTGCTGGGATAGTCAATAGGAACACAATGCCCTCCTCTTGTTGGCTGTTCAGTTCTGAGGGGATGCAGGGTCGACCCTGATGTCACTCCAATGTATCCATGCTGTTTGGAGCAAGACCACTGACTCATTGTCCGTGAAATTGCTCTCCCTCCCTCGCAGCTCCACCATTAAGTGAGGCCTTCCCCCAAGCCCCTGCACTCTCGAGTGTTGGTGTTTGAGGCCCTCCTCCACCCGCAGGTTTCACCTGTGCCTCATCCCTGGTGGTCCAGTGGACCTCTGTCTCCATTCTCATGCTCCGCTTTTTCTCTCCTTTTCTCTCCTTTTTCTCTTCTTTTTCTCTCCTTTTTCACTAGTTTTTTTCCCCTCACTTCTATCTCTCCCCTTCACTCTCCTTCTGGGTCTTTCCTTCATTTTCTGTCGTTTTCCCCTCATTTCAAGCTCCCCCTTCACTCTCCTTCTGTGTCTTTCCTCAGTTTTTCACTCGGTTTTTTACCCTCATCTCAATCTCCCCCTTTCACTCTCCTGTGTCTTTCCTCCACTCTTTCTTGCACTTTTGCTGCCTTATTTGCACTTTTCTCTCTCTTTTTGCCTTTTTCCTTTTGCCTTTTTCAGCCCGTTTTTCCGCCCCGCTGCTGCCCCCGCAGCCCCTCCCCCCCAGCACGACCAGTGCGACCGGCCCAATTCAGCTCTGCTCCCGCCTCCCAGCTGTCCAGCACTCCCCAACCCCTACTTAATGGCGGCCGCTGCGGGGACAGGCGAGCAAGACCACGGACTCATTGTCAGTGAAATTGCTCTCCCTCCCTCGCAGCTCCACCATTAAGTGAGGCCTTCCCCCAAGCCCCTGCACTCTCAAGTGTTGGTGTTTGAGGCCCTCCTCCACCCGCAGGTTTCACCTGCGCCTCATCCCTGGTGGTCCAGTGGACCTCTGTCTCCATTCTCTTGCTCTGCTTTTTCTCTCCTTTTCCACTCATTTTTTCCATCACTTCTATCTCCCCCTTCACTGTCCTTCAGGGTCTTTACTCCATTTTCTGTCGTTTTCCCCTCAGTTCAAACTCCCCTCTTAAATCCCCTTCTGTTTCTTTCTACTTATGTTTTATTTGCAACATTAGTCTGGGTTGGGGTAACTTTCAATGGGAACTACGCATCAGTTTGTCTTGCTATCCCTTGTGCTACAGCGTCTATCAATGGCCTTGGGCTGCAAACGTATTGTGGTGTACGCGAAGGATCTGATATGTCTTGTTCTGGTAGGGGAGTTTGTGGGAGTTAGTCTTCTGGTATATCGTGGTAGCCAGCAGCAGGTATATCATTTGAAGTTGGAGTTCTGCACGAGAGAGTAGGGTATATTCTGCTCTCATGGTACACAGGTGGGCTGTAGGCATCCTTGTTGGTGCCGTAGATGGCTGTATATTATCTTTAAAGATGCACCACAGTGCCAGGGTATCTTTGCGCTTTTGAAGTTTGCTGCCTGTGTATTTAGCCTTTA
Organism: Triturus cristatus; assembly: GCF_964204655.1. NCBI lineage: Eukaryota > Metazoa > Chordata > Amphibia > Caudata > Salamandridae > Triturus > Triturus cristatus. The sequence continues at coordinate 1,204,400,605 of NC_140585.1, read as the reverse complement.
AGAAAGTGGCAGCATGATATAGTATAGTACAGTCGAAGGTGCCTTCAGGTGGCCAGGGGTGCGTGAAATTCCTTGTGTAGCTCCCTGCAGTGTTTTATAATTTGCTGTTCTTGCCCTGCAAAATGCTTTCTTCCGGTCCAGGGAGGACCTGGCTTGGCAGTTCGGGCTGGACTGTTCCCATGAGGCACAGGGACAAGACTGATTTACATATGCCCAGGTCTAAACTGGGGTGGCATGGTCAGCAAAAGGATGATGGATTTAACCCAGATCTCTTGACTGGGGGTGGATGTTTTGATTTGTTCTGTATTCCGTCCATCAATTGTGTGTCTTCTGCAAAATTCTTCAGCACATGTTGGTGTGGAGTAGCCATAGTGACCTCTATTTATAAGGCTGTTGTGTGTTACGGAGAAGCGCAAGCAGGGGCTGTGGTCAAACGTATGTTTTGGTCCCGTCCAGTGTCAGTACCTAAAACCTGGAATACAGTCAGGAGGATGGTGCTAGTTAAAGGTGTTGCTGAGAGGAATGAAGAAGCTTTTCCTTTTGCAAAGCCTACAACTTGGTCGTTAATGAGGTACACAACAATTTGCAGCGCTATGGACTCTACTGATATCGCGTTCATTGCCTAGTCATCTAGATGTTGTAGGGTTCTCTCTGTCATGGACTGCGTCACGCTCAGCAGGCGATGTTGGAGGGCGTGAGAGGAGATAGTTAATTAGTTGTTCTGGGTAAGTATATTCTAACTGAGGCAGGTAATGGCTCCTCTACCTCTCCCTTTCGGTTGACCCCTCGTGTCTGGGGAGCTGGGCCTCTGGGGTCCTGTTTGTTCTATAGTGTTGTCGAAGTGATATGAATATTTAGGTGTATTTTGGGCGCTTGTGGATGTGCTGTCTGAGTGGTGAGCCACCTGTACCGATTTCCCCCCCCCAAAATCTTTTTTAAGATCCTGTGGGAGCACCCCACCAATTCTGTGACTCAGTTGGGGAAATAGGGGAATATGAGGAGTCTCCAGCAGTTGGGGAACTCACTGAGCTATGCTCCTGAGGTTTGGCCCAGATTGAGTCTGGGCAGGTAGAGTCTGGCGATACTGAATTTTCACTGAGGTGTGTGTGGTCAGCGCAGTTAAGTGGGAGCTCTATCTGGCCGAGAAATGACACACTCACCCCTTGAGTTGTCAATATGTCTATTCCTAAGATGTTCCAGGCAGTTGACAGAATATCTCTGTGATGTGTGGTAATCGGTGTTAGGGTGCCTGTTTGACTGTTAAAGAAGCTAACAGGACTGTTGTGTAATGTGTAGAATTTCCTCCGTCTTGTCTCTAACCTCCTCACTATTCATATGAAATTGTCTTTAGTGCAGTTTTACTTGCCTTAAATTAAGTAAATTATTCTAGAGAAGTGAATGTGGCTGTATTTAAAGGTACAGTATTTATTTTAGCCTATTTATGTAAAAGGAGCTCTATTTTATTCAGTCTAATGTGCCAATTGTTGAGTCTGTTTAATATTGGTCTAGAGGGCATTTTGAAAAGAAGTTGATATTTAAGGTAAGAGCTGAAGACGTTCAACAATGGGTATTTAGGATTTTTTTTCACAGTATTATTTACTGTGAAAGTAAGGTCTATAAATCACTTTAAGAATGAACAGACAAGACAATAGGTCTCTCTCTCACACACGCGCACACACACACACACACACACACAGATGGAGTACTCCAACATTCACACACATAATTTATACACACTTTACAGTCCTGGATTATATGTTGCTAATATAAAAAACAACCGATGCAACACTGTGTCAATGCGCAAGTCACTGATTGTAAGAGAAATCCATTGTGAGTGTACTATCCATGAGTGTGCCATATAAGATGACATATCTACCTTCCATGTTGCACATCGACGTGTCAACGTGCCACTGTAACCCCTTCCAGGTGAGAATGGCAACTCCGCAAGCATACTTTACTTAGAGTAATAATCGGCATGCGTCTCTGTGAGCCAGCCACTGCACAGTCAGGCATGTGAGGCTCTAGAAACGTGGAGCTCTTGCAAATAGCCAATATCGATGTGGTGTCGGCAAAGGTAAGCTTGCACTTGTCAAGCCTTACGCTGATCATTCTTTCCACGTATGTTCCAGTATCTAAATGTAGCCATCTGAGCCTAGATGGTGGGAATGCTGGGTGTATAGTGTATATGAGGGTCGCTGGTGAGTCATGGTATACCAATGTGTATGTGGTCTGCAACAATGGAAACAAATGAAAAACGTAACAACTCCTAAACCTCCCACTTCAACAATTCAATTTAGTTGAACCATCCACAACCTCCTCCCCTCCCAACATGAAAATAATAAGAACGAGGATAGGAATACACCTCGGAGTCATAGCGAACAGCCCAGCGAGTTCAAGCTGGGTGGTCAAGCCTGCAAGCAAACATAGTACAGGGGGCTTTGTGGCCAATGTCTAGATATCTTGTCTCGGGGCCAGGCAGTCAATATATGTTTAGTATGCATGCTTTACATCGAATGCCATTACAACAACCGCGTTGTTACTATGCAAACCATTACATCGCAAGTCATTTCAATGACTTGCTGTAGGGGGCACTCTGGACTTAGGAATAGCATAATTTTCTATTCCTACTCCAGTTCCTGCAATAGCAGGAAAGGTGTTGGATTGTAAATCTAACACCTTCTGCCTCCTACAGCAAGTTGTAACGACTTGCGATGTAATGGTTTGCGTTGTAACAATGCGGTCGTTGTAACGACCGAGTTGTAATGGCATGCGATGTAAAGCATACGATCTAACGGCTGTTTCCCGGCACAGTTGGGAGGCCATGGCATATACATTTCAGAGGCTGCGGTCAGGCCTTATGGCATGCAGATCAAGTTCAGTTATTGTCACAGAGTGTCAACCGCCACTGCCTCCGGTGGATCACCCGTTCATTACCTTGGTACTGGGGTTTTGGTGTTCCCTGGCCAGCCCTAAGACACTGTCTCTGTCTTTGTAGTTGAGGTGTGCTACTATTGGTCATGCTGGAGTCGCCTGAAGCGGGCCCAGTGAGTAGTGGACAGCTTGATTGTAAACATTAGGGGTAGGGCATTGCTGAATGGGGAGCAGAGCGACTCCTCAACATAGGTGGCCATTCTATCCTTGGCAGTTGATTCTCGCACCCCAAGAACGCGGAGATTATTCCACTGGGATTGAGCCTCCAAATCGCTTTTTTTGTTTTTTTATAATCTCCAGGACCTTTTCCATTCGTAAAAGGTGCTCGTTGGTGGCTGCGCAGTCATCCTTCACCTCAGAGATGCGTGTCTCTACTTGGTCAATTTGTCTGTAATATTTGCCAGCCTCTCATTCATATGGTCCAATGGCATAGTTATGGTGTCAAGTTTGGAGCCTGTTGTACTAAGTCTATCCTGAACATACCCTTGATGTCCTGGTCGAGTAGGGAGGAAGCCTCTCCAATGGCCTCTTGCCTCAGAGCCTCTAAGGGTGCGTTTCCTGCAGTCACTGTTTTGTCTGAAAGGAAAGCTTTGCATGCCTACGGTCCTGTTTACTCCTCGCTAATTGGGGGGATCTGCAGCACTAGTGTTCACACGTCAAGCTAGCCGGGTCCGGCACACCCGTGTAATTAGGGGGCGTGAGCAGACCTGGATTCTGCTTACTGCTTCTGAGCCGCTGCAGCACCCAGTGAGTCAGCAAGGTGCTAGGGGCGTCTCTTGTAGATAACACGATGTTCTGAGCGGGGGACACCCGAGCCAGCATCAAAGGGGGCAACCCCACTCTGCCGAGGGATGACTGATAGCATGGTCGGGGTGTTGGCAGGCAACAGCAGGTCCATTGCCCCAGTGGCCCCTGCGTGGCGAGCCAGGACATCTGCTGCCTCTACTGGGGCACACCACCCTGCCCAGGCTGCGAGCCTACTGCTGACACACCCTAGGAAAAGCGGCAACAGGGTGCAGCTACAAGCAGGCGGGCCCAGGGCCTGGCAGCAGGAATCCTTGAAGCCCCTTTGCTCCAGATAGGTAGCACTGTCTCAAGTGTCCACCCTCCTGTCTACCAGCCATGGGAGTGGCCCCAATGCAGACTTGCCTTGTCCAAGCCGGTCAAGGGAGCCCCCCAAGCATGGTTGCAGGATATTTGAGAGTCACAAGCTCTCCAAAGGAAGGATATTAATGGACTATTGTCTTGGCCGGTAGAGCTGCGTTGGGCAGCAGCCATCATGCTGCACGGATCTCTGGCAGCCCCCCCTTCACTCAGTATTACTCACACTAGAAGGGATTGTCTGACTGGAGTCTCTGAGGGCATCTGTCTCATGGGTGCAGTGGCTGTCTCTGGCAGGTATCCCAGATGCGGCTCTGCAGGGGTTGTGGCTTATTGTTCTCAACACTTTTATTATGCAAAGATACATTTCCTTTGGTCTTCCGCTCAGGTAGGGGGGTGGATAGGATTTAGGCGGCTTATGGTTTCGATTATCAGTCTGGGCTCGGGTCTGCACAGTTCCCGATGACATCAATCAAGCTATAATACCGGTCTTTTTCACTACAGGCCCCTCAGGAAGAGTCGCTAAGTTACACAACTGCACATGGGCAACAGCCCGATTCATCTCCTTACACCTTGCTACAGGGACCTACTTGCCAGGATCCCCCACTGGATGTCACTCTCTCCAGCGCTTTCCACTTCCTCACTGGTCTTGGCAAGCAGGCAGGCACTGGTGCTCCAGGGGCAGTAAATCTTGGATGTCCCCTCACCCAGCTGGTAGAGTGGCAGACCTTTGCCTCCAGCCTTGGTTACAGGCAGACGTCTTCCAGAGCTGCCCCTCCTCACACAGGCCGTCTGACTGCTTGACAGTTGACAATCTTGGGAAACTCGAGCTCCTCTTATAGTCCATTTCCAGACACAAAATGTGATTTAGGATCTGAGTCTTTAAAGTTTGTTTTGGGGGTCTGCTTCCTTTTGAAGTGCCCACTCCTCTACCCTTCCCTTCTTCAAGAAAGCAGTCAGTCACAGCAGGAGTGACCCCAAATCTGATAGCCCTAGAGTAGAGGTTCACGCCTGGATGTCAGCCACAGAGATGTGTATGAAAATGTTATCCCAGGGCCTGAGCCTGTGGTTTCCTTATCAGCCCCATTTCCTTCTAGAGATGCGGCCAGGCCCCTTTCAGTGACCTCTCTCTTAATCAAAGAGCATCCTTTGAAGAGTTTTGCTCTTTGTCCTCCAGTGTGTGTCCCAGGTAGCTGTTGGGTCCTATGTGCCGTCCTTGCAACTTTGGGGTTGTCAGGGGAATAGAATGTGGGGATTGAGGCGTTGGGAGTTGGGGCGTTGCACTTGATGGAGATGGTTGTACTTTACTCGTCCTGTCGTGCATCCAAGGAATAAAGTACTATTACCTACCAGAAACTTGTCCTTGCAGTGGTGGCCAGTTGTACGGGACAGGACGAGTCCCCCAAACGTTGTTTCCTCGTTTTCAAGATACTCCATCTCCGATTTCTTATCTCGACGGAGGACCGTTGGTGAACGTTCCGGCCCTGTGCAGATTTATCCCTGAAGTTTCAGCCGTGAGTCTTCTTTCCAGGTACTCTCCGCTTCATATCTGTGGCGCTGGCACAAGGAGCTGCCTCAAGCCTAACATCACGCGTGGCCAACTCTGTTGCCTCGTCCTTCGTTTCTGCTGGCCGATGTCCCCCCTCGCAGCCATGCTACGTGCTCACGCTACGTGCAGCCATTTAGTTGGAGGTACTGTTGCTATAGCAACCGGATTGTTGTCTCACGCTGACGCTCTCAGCTTATTTACGAGTGCCACGCACAGAGAAGAATTTAATCGCTGGTGCGCACAGCTGTTTTCTGGGTTCTGTTGCCATAGCAATTTGAGTGTTGTTCTTATGCTGATGCACTCAGCTTATTTACGAGTGCCGCGCACAGAGAAGAATATAATCACTGGTGCGCACAGCTGTGTTTTCTGCTCCACGTTCAATTTCATACGCTGATGCATTCAGTTGTTGACTAGTGTTGCGCACAGAAAGGAATTTGTACGCTGATGCGCACAGCTTTGTTTTCATTTTGATATTGTTTCATCACGTGTGTTCTACCCTGTGCTGATGCACACAGCTTATTCTACATTATTACGTTCCTTCGTCCACCCAGTTATCTACATCTGTAGCATACAGTTAAGGATCTTCCATCACTTAAGTCCATAGTTTCTGTTCTGCTGTTTCCATCTCTCTTCAGTTTTACTTCCTTCACACTTAGATCTGTACCTTTCTTGCCTCATTTCTTCAAATTTTAACAGAGTTGGGTCTTTTGCACAGTCAGTACCCAGCATTCTCAATGCAGCACTCACTGGTTCCTCCGCCCTCCCTTCTCTCCTAGTCCTACCAACCCTGAAACCTATTGGGAGCAATGGAAGGAAGCCTTTGAGGCGTATTTGGATGCCTTAGAAGGGGATTGCTTTACACAGAAGAAGACATTTGTGATTCTTGGTCATTGTCTAGGTTCAGAAGGATGCAAAATCCTCAAGCACATTCCTTCTGATCCTATTTTGGTTAGAGAAGGTGAAGGAGAGGGGGGACAGTGTTATTGATGAGTACGCCACGGCTTTAAAAGCACTGGATTTGAGATTTAAAGCAAGAAAGAATGTTAGAATGGAAAGACATACATTTTATAGAAGAGTTCGAATTTCAGGTGACTCAGCAGCCATTTATGTTGGAGTTTTAAGAATTTTGGCTGTTTCATGTGAGTTTAGAGATTTTGAGGATGAAACTGGTAGAGAACTAACAACAAGAAAAATCAAGAGGCCCTATTATCTAAACCTAATCTTACGTTGGAGAAGGCTGTAGAAATTGCGTCTAGGATTGAGAGCACCACATCTTTCATGAGTCAATTGACTGTGACAGACGAGAAATCTCACTCTTCTGATGTCTTAGCGTTGAAATCCAAGTATTCGACGACCAAGGTCAAGAAAACTCCCGTAAATACATCCGACAAATCATTTAAGAGACTTCCATTAAGACAATTAGAGTGTTAGCGTTGTGAAAGTCCTTCTCATTTAGGTAGTGCTATTGTTTGTCCTGCGAAGGACCGCACATGTGCTAAGTGTATGCGTAAAGTTAATTTGGCCAAAGTTTGTAGATCTTCCAATTGGGTCCAACAGAAGAAAAACATTTATGGAGTGAGTCCCAGTAAGGGTGATGAGGAAGAGCATTATTCTAGTGAGGATGACTTAAGTGCTAATGGGCAAGGATGTCAATGCTGACAATTCTGTCTCTCTCATTGGGTTGAATGATTTTGTAAAATTGTTTTGCCTAATGAATATCAATGGCATTGATGTTTAGGTAATGACGGACTCTGGTTCACCTTATACCTTGTTGAGTGAGAAAGTTTGGCACAATCATTTTAAAAGTACTCAATTGATTCCAAACTTCGTCCTGTGGGATACGGTGGCAAGATCATTGACGTGTTGGGTGAATTCCCTGCCACCTTGAAGTTTCAAACTAATAGTTCTGATGGGGTTGTATATGTAGCCAAGGAGGACTTGTGTTTGTTAGGTTGGCACAATCTGAAGAACCTAGGCATTTTACTTGACCCTAACAATCCTGCTCAGTTGTGTTGCGGGACCGCTATCTTGCCAGTTTGCCATAAACAAGTGGAAAATGCAATTTCCCGAAGTTTTCTAAAAGGGTTATACCCATAAGATCAGGTTGATTGATGAATGTTACCCAGTAGCTCACAGTTAGAAGAGTTCTGTTAGCATTGCGTGCTGAATTAAAAGCAGTACAGAAACTTTGTGAACTTGGTGTTATGGAACCTGTTGAATGTTCTAATTGGGTTGCCCCAATTATATTAGCACGCTAGGCTAATGGTTCTGTATGCATGTGTGTGGATTTGCGCAATTTTAACAAACAAATCTGGATCGATCGCCACCCTTTGCCAATCACTGAAATGCTTTCCACTTTGAAGGGTGGCAACATTTTCAGTTTGTTCGACATGACTTCTGAAACCATCCTAGAAGCAATGGCCTCATAAAACGTGCTAACAGGTTTATTAAAGACATTGTACAGTTAGCCAGGTCTGGTGGTTTGAAGTGTAAGGAAGAATTATGTAAGTTGTTGTGGGCTATCCGCACTACCCCCAATGCAGATATAGGTCTATCTCCCTTTGCATTATTAAGAGGCAGGTTGCCTGTGTCCAAGATGATAAGACAGTGGATGGGGCGGTTCACCATTTCGAAGCAAAAATTAGAAGATGTGGATAAGAAAAGACCGCAAGCTCAGGACAGTTATGTGGGTATTTGAGGAAGAGAGTCTAAGGTGGTTGTTGGTGATTTTGTCAGAGTCAAGGTACCCAGGATCATCACCAGAAAGGATTCCAGATTTCCATTGCACATGTTATTTGCAAGAACAGTGTTGATTTGAGTGCCGGAAGTGGGGAACATGTTTTGGGTGACCGGGAAAAGAGGAGGGTTTCCTCCAGGATTAGGAAACCACCTTCTAAGCTGCGTGAGTTTGTGCCTTGATTGTTAGGTTGCCATGTACTCCACATGTACATATGTATATACATGTTTTGCAATGCATTTTAATGCGTTCTTTGTTTTTCTTTTCTCTCCATATATGTTTTTGTTTTGATCTATAGAGGATATGTAGGGGGAGGATGTGTTGTGGAAAAGGGGGAGGATGTGTTGGGTTCTACGTGCCGTCCTTGGAACCTTGGGGTTGTCAGGGTAATAGAATGTGGGGATTGAGGCGGTTGGGAGTCAGGGCGTTGCACTTGATGGAGATGGTTGTACTTCACTCGTCCTATCGTGCAGCCATGGAATAAAGGACTATTACTTACCAGAAACTTGCCCTTGCAGTGGTTCACAGAAATGAAGCAATCTACAAATCTGTCTGTTGGGATTCTTCTACCTCTAGTTAGCCTTGGGTGGTCTTCCAAAATGGAACCCAGAATCTTTCATGTATTGTACCATTCACAGGCACACACAAACCCAGCACATGCATACTACTTGCATGCACTGCACAGTGCTACATACAAACTTGATGAAGGCAAAGGTGAGTTAGGCACACAGCAGTGGAACTTTACTTGAGTGAGCCTGTAGGCCTCACACATGTGATACAGGTAAAAAGGCGTTTTCACTTCTACTGATCACTTCACTGTATGCTGCCACCATAGCGCTTGTGCTGCTTAACTCTTGGCAAAGGCAGTAGCCGTTCTTCTCTGTGAGGGTAGCACTCTGAGTTCCCCGTCCCAGTCCAACAAGACCGCAATCCATGAGACAAGCCTATGTAATGTCGTACACACATGGACCATGTTCGCCTATGACAACAAAAATCAGCACTGTGAATCCAGACATTGTGTACCCCTACCCTGAGTGCCCTAGCAGCAACATCTGTCACCATGCGAGGGACTTTTCCTTTGCAACACTTCCCAACCCCTAAGGTCTACCCTTAATGGCTTGTATGTATATGTGTGTATATATATATATATATATATAAACCTTATTTTATCTATCGAGCCATAAAAGCTTTACAATCACATTAGAATCCCATAAAACAATGTTTAAAAATCCTTGATTAGAAATATTTTAATAACCAACAATAAAACATAAATCTGGTATCCTCTCAAGTCAGTGCTGAAAACCTCCTATAATAATTACAATCAGTTAAAACAGTCATACATATACATTAAATAAATTCATATCTAGGACTTAAATCAATACTTTCAACCAATTTTGTTGATTAATTGAAGAAATAGTTAAGCATATAGTTCCAATATAATATACCTAAAACTATCCAAATATTAACATATTAATAACTTGGGTAGCTTAATCAATAGTGATCGCTTTGGGTTAATTAGGGCATTGTTTCCTTGTTTTCATGCACAATAAAGAAACCTTGAGACCGTGAAAACTATTTATTCCCTTAGTTCACTTTTTAAAATCCTTAAAGCCTCCCAATAGTGCCTCACCCCCATGAGTCTACAGATAGCAATTATCCATTTCCTACGTGCTGCCATGTATAGGGGGCAGAAAAAAGAAAATGAACTTCAGTCTCTACAATCTGTGGATATCTTAAGCAATATTTAAAATCGGAAGGTGTGTTAGTCCACTTTGAAGTGTGAACTCTCAACGAAAGAAGGCCACATCTAGGTTGTACATATAAACATTTAACTTACAAGGGGAAAATTCGGTCCATATATGGCTCAAACCTTGGCAAACATATGTGATTCAAAAACAGTCCAGACATGCTCCCTTCCAACTGATTTCTCCAGGTCTGTTGCATAACTTATTCCCAATACATTTCTTTCACTTTCAGAGCATCTGCTTTAGTTATCTCTACTGGGAAACTCCATATTTCCTCCATTCCTATGCTGACTGAATGTTTCCTGATTACCTTCTGCCAGGGAAAACATACTTTTTTATGAAGGGCTGTCAACTCCTTTAGTGATTCCCTGTAAGGAGCCAGCTCTCCAGTGGACCAGAGTCTGAACAAAGATTTAAGCAAGGTAATCAAATGTACAGGATTTAATGCCAGACCTCATCTTAAAGGTAGAATAGGCGTGCTTACAGGCAAGTTGAAAAGTACCCTCCTAAACTTATTCTCAACCTTAGGGTTTCTACTTTTAAGTAGCCCCATAGCTCGGCACCATAAATTGATGCCGTTAGTGCCAAGGCTCCATAAACAGTGATAGCAGGTGATACCAAGCCCCCAGAGGTGGTCTTACATTTCCTCCCAATTGCTGAAACTTTCTGGTGAAAGATGGTTTTCTAGCTGGGCCCCCAGGTCAGGTTTTCTGATAATCTAACACCTAGATAATCAGTATGTGAAATCCACTCAAGATGAACCCCATCTATTGTCACGTTCCCTTTGTAAGTTCAATGGGGATTTATTATCATACATTTTGATTTTGTTAGATTTAATTCTAGGCTCCTTTTCTCACAAAAAGCTACAAACGTATTCAATTCTGATTGCAGCCCCGCAGGAGTTCTTGATATGAGTAGGGTGTTTCTGCAAACATAAGGATTGGAAGGGGGACTCCTACAGATTTAGGGGGGCATCATGCCTACTTTCAGCCAACCATTTGACGGCTCCATTGATCTATAAACTGAAAAGCGTGGGAGCAAGGACACATCCTTGTCACAATCTTCTCTTAATATCAGTTCTATCTTATAGGTCCACTGCCATATTTCATCTCAACCTGGCATATGTTTTTGCACGTAGCACCCTAAAAATCCAGAGTAATTCTCTTGGGATTCCATATTTATCCTGGACTTTCCAGAGATTGTCTCTCGGAGCCAGTTCAAATGCCACTCTTAAATCAATAAAAGTTCCCGCTTCAAGGTGATCTATTGCCAACATAACACCTTGCAGGGTAAGACCAGGTCAAGGGTACTAATCTTGATCCTAAAGCCTTTGTGTGTCTTCAAGGATATTATTCTCATCTATTCAATATGGAGTCTGGACAAAACCTGCCTACAGAAAATCTTCTGTGAATTGTCCAACTGGCTTATAGGCCTGTAGTCTGTGGGAGCATCCCTATTCCCGTTTTTATAAATTGGATTATTAAAAGTTCCATTCCTTTTGTAGGAATTGGTTCACCCTTTAGGATGTTATTACCCGCAGCACCTAAATATGGGGACCAAATCTCTGGTTGGGATGGATAAATCTCCAGGAATTCCTGGGGTGTGGAATTAATAAAATATCTATTTGTCCAAGGGGCAGGTTGCTTCATAAATCTACTTGCCCTGTAACAAAATCCACTTGCCACTTTGGTTCCATGTAGTGCAGCGATGAATTATGGCAGCGAACTCATTATATAAGAGCTCTGATTATGAAAGGGCTCATACCATAGTAGTTTTGAATACTTGCAATCCCCTTATGTTGCCACTTTTCTGCAGATCTACATACTGGGGCTGAAGTTAGTGGTAAGCAATAGTTGCAGGGTTAGAATGCCCTTTTGAGTCTGTGCAAACCTGCTAACTTGGATGTTTTCAGGGTTTTCAACAACTCTTCTCTTATCTTTCAGCATAATGAGAAATGTTGGAAATTTACCCCTGACAATGGCAGATGTAAACCTTCTTCCAGTGTTGGGGGGGGAGGGGGGGGGAGTGGCTGGAGGGAAAGTGAACTTGCAAACACTCAGATTTTCGCTTGGGCAAATCTACACATGCAAATTTGCTCATGCTAAAATGCAGTTCACAAATATTTTCTAGGAGTACTATTTCTTGTCCTACTTCTGTAAATTCTTGGGAATTTACAAAAGCCGTATAGCTGCACAATGCAGGGACATAGACCATGGGTGCACTTTTGAGACTTTCTTTAATAATTGGGCCCCTAAGTTGGTCTGGCGTTGACCGTGACCTTTTGTGTTTATTAAAATTCTATCTATCTCTGTATCGGCTGGCTTCACTGTGAGTGACAGCATTCTGCTGTTTAACAAGGAGCATATCGGCACACAAAGTAGTTTTGTTCACTGCCAGTAACTACATTAACAGTGTTTGCTTTTTGAGACCAAAAAACTAATTTTGCTTTTGCCAATGTTTGTTATAATGGTGAGGGCTGAAGAACCTAGACCTTATGGGTCTGGCGGCGCAGAGTACGCCTTAATCTTCTGAGTTCACCTGCTTTGTCGAACAGAGACACAGGACACTCCGTTAGGCGTAGAAGATCAGATTTATTAGCTGCAGCTAAGTACAGTTGTCCCAGAAGTACACTCGGTATGTTCTTAGGAGACTGCCACTTTACTTCGTGGCGCACAATCTTTTATAACACACGTATTTACAAAGAACACTCCCAATGCATACAGGGTTAACCAATGAGAAGAATGTGAAAACAAGATATTTAGTAACTCAAATAAGCCTCCCTTCCAACTGTGTTTGTCACCCTTCCCCACGAGTTAATCAGTGGTAGTGTTTATAAGTCGACTTGCAGGTGACAGGACACATTTGTATGTCCCGCAGGATAGTTGTGAAATGAAAGAATACGAGTAAAGAATAGCGAAGGTCAGAGGATAAGATAAAGTCAGGAAAGAATGGTGCGAACCAACCGATAGTCGAGACAGGGATCAGTCAAACCAGACGAGGATTAGTGGAGTCGGCCAGACCCTGACACCAGCTATAAACAGAGGCAGGAGGTTATTTGACACGTTGCAGTAGGATGAGGGAAAACAACACCTCGTTCACCGTGCTGCCTGAGTGAGGGCAACACAAAATGGCAGAAAGACACAAAATGGTGGCTGAATACGAAAACTGAATTACCTCAGACCCTCCTTTTGCCATTACTCAGGCAAAACACACAGACTCATTTTAATCTGAGTCGACGTCAATGGCCATGAGGTCATCAAGCTGTTGCTGCAACATTATTTTAATGCTCTCCGTCTTCCGTGGCACAGGCCTTGGGACACACATAGTGGCACAAAGACCACAGATAGCGGGGCCACATGCATACAGAGACAACAGGAAAAAATGATGGCTAAAACCACTCCAAGGAATGTTAATACCTTCCATCCCCATTTGGACAGTAATCCCCAAAACCATTCCAATAAAGACCAATCTCCTTCGTCCTGATGAATCGACTCGGAGATCACATGTAATTTGGAGATGGCTTGGTATACCGTAGGGGCGTCGTCAGGTATATAAATGCAACAGCTAGATCCAATCAATTTACAAACTCCACCATGATCCGCAAGAATAACATCCAGAGCAATCCGGTTCTGCAATGTCATGAGACGATCCGCCTGAAGTTCAGCTGTGAGATTACTCAAGGCTCCCACAGTGATATCTATGGTAGTCTCAACAACACGAACCAATAGTCTCATGTTTCTACTGTTGGCCATTGGGCCCCAAAAAGGAAGAAATCCTTTAAGGAAATCACCCCCCTCTTGTCCTGCTGTGTCTTTAGAATCCATAATCCCTCTGCCATATCTGTTTCTGTGATGTCCCGAAGGAGCAGTGTAGGTAAGAGGGAGAAGAAAGGCTATATAGCATGTTCCTGAAAAATCCGTTGGTAGCCACGTGTACGCTCTTATCGTGGCAGACAAAATACGTGCCCTGGGATGGCACTAACGGTGGCGAATTCTGAGATGTGTGGATGTATGTATGGGAACAAACACTCTTTCCTTGTCCAGTGTCAGTAGTCTGGCCATTCATTTGTAAACAAAAGTTACCTCAATGAGGCACAGTCCAAATTGGTGGAGATTTTCCCTGTTTAACCCTATCTGTAAGGCTAGTAGCGCAACGAGTCACGTTCCAATCATCGTATGCCTGTTTCTCATCAACAGGAGCCTTACTTTTCTCCATAATCTTAGCCATAGCCACTATCCCTTTTATCAGAGAACTATGACTAAAATCTGGTTCACTACCATATAAACCAACTGGACGTCTAAATCGGTCCTGATATGCATTTGAAAACATCACAAAATAGGCCCAAGCGGAACCTTCATAAGAAAATGGGAAGGCTAAATATGGCATCCCTTTGTCTGGCAGCTCGCACACCAATAAAGTTTTACAAAAATCATGCCAAAACAAGTCACACATTGACAAAACTAAAAAGCTGACCACCAGTTTCAGACCTACTGGCTTTGCCAATGCTTGTTTGTTTTTGTTTCCCTTAATCTTATTGAAACTGGTTACACTGATTTTCTATTATGAATATGATTGGGAAATACTAGCATGCATCAACACATGTTACTAAATGATGTTGCAAAGAAATGGTACCTGAAATCTACAGTAGTTTAGCAAAATGTTTTTTTCCTGCTTTCATGTTTTTTATGAACATTTTATTTGGAAACCTAAGAATCCTCAATCTTGCTTTCAGGGTTCTACAAATATTTGCATCAAATCAGGGGGCATTATACATAGCCTCATATTGCTAAACTTTGAAAACTTGTGTACGCATAAGCAATAGTTGCAGGGTTAGAATGCCCTTTTGAGTCTGTGCAAACCTACTAACTTGGATGTTTTCAGGGTTTTCAACAACTCTTCTCTTATCTTTCAGCATAATGAGAAATGTTGGAAATTTACCCCTGACAATGGCAGATGTAAACCTTCTTCCAGTGTTGGGGGGGGGGGGGAGGGGGGAGTGGCTGGAGGGAAAGTGAACTTGCAAACACTCAGATTTTCGCATGGGCAAATCTACACATGCAAATTTGCTCATGCTAAAATGCAGTTCACAAATATTTTCTAGGAGTACTATTTCTTGTCCTACTTCTGTAAATTCTTGGGATTTCACAAAAGCCGTATAGCTGCACAATGCAGGGACATAGACCATGGGTGCACTTTTGAGACTTTCTTTAATAATTGGGCCCCTAAGTTGGTCTGGCGTTGACCGTGACCTTTTGTGTTAATTAAAATTCTGTCTATCTCTGTATCTGCTGGCTTCACTGTGAGTGACAGCATTCTGCTGTTTAACAAGGAGCATATCGGCACACAAAGTAGTTTTGTTCACTGCCAGTAACTACATTGGCAGTGTTTTCTTTTTGAGACCAAAAAACTAATGTTGCTTTTGCCAATGTTTGTTATAATGGTGAGGGCCTGGCAGCTCGCACACCAATAAAGTTTTACAAAACTCATGCCAAAACAAGTCGCACATTGACAAAACTAAAAAGCTGACCACCAGTTTCAGACCTACTGGCTTTGCCAATGCTTGTTTATTTTTGTTTCCCTCAATCTTATTGAAACTGGTTACACTGATTTTCTATTATGAATATGATTGGGAAATACTAGCATGCATCAACACGTTACTAAATGATGTTGCAAATAAATGGTACCTGAAATCTACAGTAGTTTAGCAAAAGGTTTTTTTCCAGCTTCCATGTTTTTTATGAACATTTTATTTGGAAACCTAAGAATCCTCAATCTTGCTTTCAGGCTTCTACAAATATTTGCATTAAATCTGGGGGCATTATACATAGCCTCATATTGCTAAACTTTGAAAACTTGTGTGCGCATTTTTATGCCGGAACCACTGTCAGTAAAGCAGTCGTAGCTTATAACGTTTACTTAGAGCGCTCACCCTAATAATAAAGGCTTTCAATGAATGAACCATAAATACAAGTTTGAACAGCATTACCATATGGGCAAAAACATAGGGCCCTTCCCTGATCCATAATGTAGTACTACAAACTGGCAGCCAAAGGGTCTGTGTTGCAGGGGGTTGGGCCTACTTGTCCCAAGGACAAAATATACATGAAAACTTGTTGCCCTTGGCCCCAAACAATATGTCCTGGGCATCGGGATATAGGAATTTCACATCCCTGAATTCCATTTAACCCAGGGGCATTTTACCTCTTCGTCTGCTTTAGTGCAAGGGCTGTTTCAGCTATGGTCAAATGTAAGGGGTCATCAGTTTCAATAGATAAACTAATTTCCACAGTTTTTTAGAATTCCTCTGGGTCCCACGACTCCCACCCAATTCCTCTACTGGGGGTGTTTTAGAATTCCTCTGGGTCCCACCCAATTCCTCTACTGGGGGTCTTTTGGATATTTTGTCACAGTCCAATTCTTCATATAGACTTTCATAATGATAATGGCCTACCTATTTTATCTGGTGTTATTATTGCGTACTAACTGCTATCAACTTCCAAAAAGCCTTTTGACCCCAATTTCTAAGGCTTCTGTTATTTCCATCCATTCCTTCATGTCCCATTCCTGTTTAGCTGTTTTAAGGGAAGTCTCATATCTATTCTTTGTCTTGCCTATTTCTACTCTAGTGCCCTTTTTTATGGTTCTCAAAAGTAGGATTTTCCTCTAGGCTGCAATCTTTCAAGAACCTAGTGAGAACAATGTTTTTTCTGGAATCTCTTTTGTTCCTTCACAAAGAAGAGTCTTGGCTGGTTCATTAATTCACAATAGAGGTTAACAAAATTAAAATTATGGATATTAGTAAAATTTATCACAGAGTTTTTCCACAAATAAATCATATAATAGTGTCAAGAGCTCAGTATTCGATGCAATTATTTGCCATTTCAAATTTCTTCTATTATTAGTAACTTCCAATTGAACTTTTAGTTTAAAAGATGACAGATTTATTTCACTAAATGCACCTGTCAAAAAACGTTACACTTAAGGCCTGATGATCGCTCTCTGGTTTTGGGATTACCTTCATATTGTGTAATTCCGACCATAAATCAATATCTAAAAATATATAATCTATACTTGTGGTCAGTAGTCCTCTTTTGAAAGTTGGGTGCGATGGACAACAGATAATGAATTGCTGTTTACAATTTTCAGGCCGTGATCTATAGTTGGAGCCAAAAACGGAGATGCTACCTTTCTTAATTTTTTGTTGTCAGCCAGGCTGCTCCATAGGAGTGAAATGCTAATGAATCCCAACGATGCTCAGTTGGTATTTGTGTATTGCAGTCTCCCGCTACGATCTTTACTGCCCTATTAACTCAGCTAAGTTGCCCACTATAGCAGATAGAGCATTTGGGGGTACTTATCTAATGTACATCTTTACTAAAACTATATATCTTGTTCCTGTTGGAGTGGTGATTTTAATTTCAAGGGTGACTAAGTCAATTGAATTCAAAGGCACTAATCTCACTACTGGGAACAAATCTAGCCTTAGCCATATCAAAAGGTCACCTGACGGTCGCCTTGCCGTGGAGGGTAGTGCATTTGCACTAAATGCAAGGAACCCAGATCTAGAGACTGGTTGAACTGCCCATGTGTCCTGAAGCAGTAGAACATGATCGTGGTTTATAAAAGCTCCCAACTGCGGATCTAAAAGTTTTGTTTTGATTCCCACTACATTCCAGGACAACATATTTATATAGTTGCCCATTGACACCTCCAGCCCACCCTTATGTATTCAATCAATCAATCAAGCATTTGTATAGCGCGCTACTCACCCGGAGGGTCTCAAGGCGCTTGGGGGAGGGGGGTCCGCTACTGCTCGAACAGCCAGGTCTTGAGTTGCTTCCTGAAGGAGAGGTGGTCTTGGGTCAGGCGCAGGTGAATGGGGAGGGAGTTCCACGTCTTGGCAGCCAGGTAGGAGAAGGATCTTCCACCTGTTGTGGCTCTTCGGATGCGGGGGACGGCGGCGAGGGCGTGGCTGGTTGATCGAAGCTGGCGGGTGGGAGTGTAGAAGGTCAAGCGGTCGTTGAGGTATCTTGGGCCTTGGTTGTGGAGAGCTTTGTGTGCGTGGGTGATGAGTCGGAACGTGATTCTCTTGCTGACGGGGAGCCAGTGCAGGTTTCTTAGGTGTACAGAGATGTGGCTGTATCGGGGAATGTCCAGGATGAGGCGTTCTGGATGCGCTGGAGTCGTTTCTGGAGTTTGGCTGTGGTTCCGGCGTAGAGGGAGTTGCCGTAGTCCAGTCGGCTGGTGACGAGGGCCTGGGTGACAGTCTTCCTGGTTTCGGTGGGGATCCACCGGAAGATCTTGCGTAGCATGCGTAGGATGTTGAAGCATGATGCGGAGACGGCGTTGACTTGTCTGGTCATGGAGAGGGAGGAGTCCAAGACGAAGCCCAGGTTGCGTGCGTGGTCTGTTGGTTTGGGTGCGCTGCCAAGGGCAGGGGGCCACCAGGAGTCGTCCCAGGCGGAGGGTGATGATCCCAGGATGAGGACTTCCGTCTTATCTGAGTTCAGTTTCAGGCGGCTGTTCGTCATCCACTCGGCTACGTCTTTCATCCCTTCGTGTAGGTTGGTCCTGGCGGTGGCGGGGTCGTTGGTGAGGGAGAGGATCAGCTGGGTGTCGTCGGTGTAGGAGATGTTGTTGTGTTGGCGTGCGATGGCTGCGAGGGGGCTCATGTAGACGTTGAAGAGGGTGGGGCTGAGTGATGATCCTTGTGGTACGCCGCAGATGACTTCGGTGGCCTTGGATCTGAACGGGGTTAGGCGGACTCTCTGTGTTCTTCCGGCGAGGAAGGAGATGATCCATTCCAGTGCCTTCTCCTGGATACCGATGTTGTTGAGGCGCTGCACTAGGGTGCGGTGGCAGACCGTGTCGAACGCCGCGGAGAGGTCCAGGAGGATGAGGGCAGTTGTTTCCCCGTTGTCGAGCAAAGCTCGGATGTCGTCGGTGGCTGCGATGAGGGTGGTCTCGGTGCTGTGGTTGGCCCGGAAGCCGGACTGCGAGTGGTAGAGGGATCCGTTCGTCTCGAGGAAGGCGGCCAGTTGTCTGTTGACGGTATTCTCGATGACTTTGGCTGGAAAAGGAAGGAGCGAGATGGGGCGGTAGTTTTTGAGGTCGGTGGGGTCCGCTGGTGGTTTCTTCAGTAGGGCGCTGAGTTCGGCGTGCTTCCAGCTCTCTGGGAAGGTGGCGGTGTCGAAGGAGGCGTTGATGATGTCCCGCAGGTGGGGTGCGATGACGGAGTCGGCCTTGTTGAAGACGTGGTGAGGGCAGGGGTCGGTTGGAGATCCTGAGTGGATGGAGTTCATCGTGCGGATGGTGTCTTCGGTGTTGACTGGGGTCCAGGCGCGGGGGGTGGTGGTGGGGGGCGTTGTTCCGGTCGTAGGGTGCGTTGGCTGTGTGCTGAAACTGTTGTGTATGTCTGCGATCTTGCTGTGGAAGAACGAGGCGAGCGAGTTGCAGAGGTCTTGCGAGGGCGTGATGTCGTTGTTTCCGGCGCTGGGGTTCAAGAGCTCTTTGACGATGTTGAAGAGTTCCTTGCTGTTGCGGGCGTTGTTGTCCAGTCGTTCCTTGAATGCGGATTTCTTGGTGGCGTGGATCAGCTGGTGATGTCTTCGAGTGGCGAGCTTGAGGGTGGTCATTTTGTCTGTAGTTGGGTCTCTGCGCCAGGCTTTCTCGAGGGCCCGGCAGTTCTTCTTGGAGCTCTTGAGTTCGTCGGTAAACCAAGATGCTTTCTTGGTGCCGGGTCTGGCGGGGGGGGGGGGGTATTCAGTGGAGCGAGGTCGTCTGCGCAGTTGCTGATCCATTTTGTGAGGTTGTTGGCGGCTTGGTTGGGGTTCGCTGATCTGGTGGGGGGGTTCTGGCTCAGGGATGTGGTGAGCTGGTCGGCAGTGATCTTGTTCCCGCTTCTGCGGGGGACCAGTTGCGGGTGGTGTACACGGGGCAATGTAAGTGTTACAGGACTTGTCAGTAAGTTTCTATCATACATTGCTATAGTGTTTGTATCTGGGAGTAGCTTTTGCTTTGATGGTGGATACTGTTCATTCCTTATGTATATTAATATAGGGGCAGACTCCCCGTTGACATTCCTAAGTCAATCTATCTCTGATAACTGAAAGTACTCCTTATTTTCAAGGGAATCAATAAACATAGATACTTTATGTTCCTTTACAATTGGTTGATCCGCTGTGTACCCTAGGGGATTAATTTTCAGTCTTATCTGTATGTTGTTATTGGGACTGAAATGTACTTTGTGTGATTAACCCATCAACGTGTTCCGGATTTCTTCGTTTCAGGCATATGTA
The DNA here is from genome assembly GCF_964204655.1 of Triturus cristatus. Lineage (NCBI taxonomy): Eukaryota > Metazoa > Chordata > Amphibia > Caudata > Salamandridae > Triturus > Triturus cristatus. The sequence goes on along the minus strand of NC_140585.1, from coordinate 1,204,380,244 downwards.
ATCCAACTGATGGCCATCTGTAGTGAAGTGCTCCACTTTTACTATAGCCTCCCTTATTATTGATCTACATCCCCTCTTTTGCCTTTTCCAGTAAATAGATTTGTTTTACTAGTTCATTATGTGTTTCCTTAGTTCCAGGATGGATTTTGGGGACATTCACCATGTAAATGTCATAGGGCTTGATAATAGGGTTGTGAGCTCAACACTACTCTTTCTACCTTGCTGTTGTGTGCACATTTGCCACTGTAACTGGAGGGGATGTCTAAAGAGGAAATTCCGGTTGTCTTGACATAGCCGTATTATGTGCAGAAGCCATATCCTGGCATAGATCTACATAACGCAATGTTGGACTCCCTCTACAGTTCCCCCTAGCCTTTTTACTCGCACTTTTAGCTCCACTTAAAGTTGCACTATGGGCTACAAAAGTATTAGATTGAACTAGGGTTAGCTTTATTTTGCTTCCTTCCATTGGTAAGCTAACCTTCATTACTAGATCAGAAAGAGTATCCAGTTTATCATTTAACGCTTAGGATAGTCTACTCATACAATCCCTTAAACTTACAATTTCACACCTTATCAGATAGAGCTGGTCCTCTAGACACTTACTTTGTTTCCCTTCATTATTCTTTGAATAATCAACCCTCTTATTCACAGGGAGATAAATATTCCCCAAGTGCTCCAACACCACATGATGGTTAGAGCACTCAACATTAACTAAAACTGGGGTCTGTTCGAGGCTTAAATAATTTGCTAATTCCTGAGTAACACTCACAATGGGGGGATGGGGGTGGGGGAGTAAACTTAGGTTGACATCAATAGTAGATGTCTCTGGAGCGTGATTGTTAGATGGTTTATTAAAATAAGTTACAATGCTCTTCTGTGTGTCAATCTTATTCCTTACCTTCCCTCTTACCTTGGTGGCTCCTGTAGGAAAGTAGTATCTGGTTCTTATGGTTACCCCCACTTTTTGCTTGATGTCTTACTGTTTTTGACTAGTCTGACTGGGTTTCTGCTAATCAGGACCCCAGTATATCTGCTTTCTCCCTTAAATTGACATACCTGTACTTTGGTACACTCCAGATTGGATACTGGGGTACACTTGTCAGTTCCGAGTATATGGTACACATGTACCCAGGGCATAGGTACCCCAGAGGCCTCCCATGGGCTTAAGCATGTATTATGCCACCCATGAGAGGCCATGCAAAATGGATCTCGTGGTTTGCTACTGTAGCCTGTGTAAGATGGTGCTTGAACCACTTACCCTAGATATAGGTTCCCTATATCTAATTGTCACTACACTTAAAACTTATAAGTCACCCCTATAGCAGGCCTTAACAATCCTGAAGGCAGTGTGCCGAGTTCTGTGTGAGAGGATACCCCTGCATGAGCAGAGCCTTTCTTCAGCCATTGGAGACCATTCTCCCAGGCTATCTGTGACTCAGCGAGACATATAGGTAGAGGTGCATTATAACCTCGCGGTAAATGCTATCTTGAAAACGGCTGCATAGAAACCTATTGAGTTTGGTATCAAACCCCTTGAAATCATACCTTCACACCAGTATCTGGTGTGGGAGGTATGATTCCACCCTTCTGAAGCGAGCTTCTTGTGGTCACTGGTCTTACTGGTGCCAGCCTTCTTGACCCGGACAGCACAAAATGGATGCTGCCGACCAGAGACACATTTCTCCCCTCCTGCTGCTGAGACAAGCTCGAGCAGAGGAAGGCAGCACAATAGGCATCCTGTCACAGCGAGGTGTGACCACCTCCCAGACACGATTTAGTGTATTGGGGCTGGGTGGGTGCAATCAGAGTGCCTCAAATTCTGCACTTAGGCCACATTTGGTGTCTCTGTGCATACTCCAGCTCAAACCAGTTCTGGGAGCCATTGGCTCCTGCTCTGGTGTGAAACTGGACAAAGGACATGGGTGTAGCCATCCCTCTGTCCTGCCCCTCCCCTAGGAGGGTCCCCTCAATCTGTCCAACCTTCTTCCGTGGGTATAAAATGGGTTACCTGGCTACAGGACATTGGATTTAACGTTGACAAGATTCTACAAGAAGAAACCACTGACCTTCGACCGTCTGGACACCTTGGACTTCGCTAGACCTCGACTTGGCTCAACATAGTCCCCCTTTCCGTCCAAAGCTTAGTTTGCGCCTTTTGCTCCATACAGGGTCCGTGCAGGACCTGTGGTGCACTTAAGACAACCGAAGAATCTCCCTTGGAGTGAAGGAGTCACTCCCCTGCTTCGCAGGCACCTGAAGCGCAACTGACTGGTCTGCTGCTCCTGAACTCCTGCGGACTCTGAAGATTTCAGCAACATAGGAGGTGGGTTCCTGAAGGTCCCTGAGGTCGATCTGCATTCTCACTGAGTTTGAGGCCAGTATCCCTCGTAGGGGCTGCGTAACCCGAACCCCTGTGCACCGCGTCCATTTGCAAGTGCATATGCTTGTTGACAATTCACAAACTTGTGCATTGGACTCCATGTAGTCCTGACCCTGAGCAATTTTGCTCGAGGTCCCCTCGCGACTCCTGGTCCTTTGGCCTGTGGGTTCCCCTGAAGGTCATCTTGATTTCTCGTGGGCTTTCCTGGTTGTTCCAGACGTGCCCTGACTCCCCATTGCTGGTCCACACCATAACCTGCTTGACCTTCCTGCGCGGGTTGCTTTTGCCAAGGCTTGTTGGTGCTCCTGCCGGACACTGACCCCTCAGCACTCGACCTCCTTCGTGGGACAGCTCACTTACGGTTCCTGGTCATCCTCGACGTCTCCTGGTCCTCGTGGCTGCAGAGTCAAGCATCCCTTCTTTGCACCTGAAGCACCCGACATTGGTGGGCATTCGTCTCCTGAGCCCCTGGTCACTCTGAAGTGACCCAGACTCTTTCCCCTCTGCTTTCAGGTTCCTTCCATCTAGAATCCAGGCTTGGATTCCACCGGACCATTTTCACTTGCGCGGCAGCAGTACTTCTTCACAGCCCTCCATTGAGAACGAGTTCCTGACGCCACTTCAAACCTAAGCACCCAGCTCCTCTGGGATAGGTAACACTGGTACTACGGTATCCACGGGTGGGATGGCTCTTCAAACTCATAAGTTCCAAAGGGTTCGCTCAAAGTCCTCCTAGAAGAGTCCTTAAACTTTAAAAGTGTAACCGTGACTTCCCCTTAGAATTGTACGGAGCCTGCGGTAGTGTTCCTACACTGCACCCGGCCTCCGTGGGGTCCCTGTCTACTCACCTTGGGTTGTTCCTTGGAGTCCCAGCGATTCTACGTGCTCTAGACCTTGTCTTGATCTCAGTCATAACGGTTATACCACTATTTTAGTATATGGTTTGGTCTCCCCCTGGAGCCACTGTGTATTGTGCTACTTACAACGGTTCTATTGAATTCGTACTGTGTGCTTTGTGTTCTATCCTCGTGTAGAGGATAGTAGAGTGTGTTATATTAATATATACATATTGCTATACAACTACTGTGTGGTTCTCTTTCATTTAGTCATTCAGGAGGTGATATTCTGGAAAAACAAGCTGCTTAACATTCCTTCAAGATTAAGCCTGAAGCTACCACTAGGATAGCTTTCAATAAGGTTATCTATGACCATATACATCATAAGGGCCGTGTGGACTGGTACAGGGTGCCCACTTTAATTAGTGGACAGCATATACCAGGCCACCTTCTCACAGCTCCTCCCTTGGTCTTTATCTTTAGGGGCTAATAACCCCTCCGCTTCTCAATGACCTTCACGAAGGGTACAATTTTCAGCTGCATGCCTGGGGATTTTCTTAGCACTCCCTACTCCGAGGGTTTTATCAGCCTCCTTCCGTTTTACCATGGTTGACCTTAGTTAGCCAATAACTCTTTTACAGAGATTAAAATTTCAATCTCTAAAATTGATCAAATTTATTCAACAAACAATACACTAATCAGACATTCCAGTGGTAGAACATATCACTCGTTTGAGGGCGATTAAAATTCAGAAAACACAAGCCACTAAAAGTCACTCTCTTGAGAGAATGGAGTGAGTTCAGCAGTTTTCCTATAGCCCAGATGATCTTGCCAATCTGTCCTGCCTCTTTCTGTTGCTGACGGGCGCAATATGGGCCTGCCCTTGGCCCGCGCACGTCTTGCGTGGCGGGAAACTATGCAGCGCTTTATAGTGCTAGATAGACCACTCCCCTGTTGAGCTTGAAGCACCTCCTGGCGCATGGTATCCTGGGGTTTGAAGTCCTCAAACAGCAACAGGCTACTTGGCTTGTACAAATAATGCTTTTATTGACATGACTGCACCCATACCTTTAAAATTCCTTGAATATTTATATTGAAAATGATCTCAGGCTTCTTCAGTGGTGTGCTGAGATTCACAATATAATATTAAGGTTAGATTTAAGTCCATTGATAGTAATGAGTGGAGAGCTTTTTCAAAGCTGTTTCTATCTTATCGCTGCTTCTCAAGCTGCTGGGTGCATCACCAAGTGGTGCAATTGGGCTGAGTGGAGATACTTAAACTAAACTTTAATTTACACTTGGTCACGTATTTCACTATTCCTTTCTCAAACATATCCATATGTCTGCTTATCAAAAGGACCTTCGTTTAAAGCAAACCAGATTTGAATGTTAAGGCACGAGAAGGTGATGATCTGCTTCATAGCAAATGCATCTCACATTATAAAAAAGGGGGGGGGGGAGACAGCGGTACTGAAGTAGGTGATAGCACAATAGATAGTGGATTATTGTAGAAAAATTCTAATTTTTTGTTCCCTGGTAGTAGATCTTAGTGTCTGGTAGGGCTAAATCCTGTTTTGATGTATCTTGCTGGAATATTGTAATGGAAAATATTTATTGGGATATTTTGCAGGAATTTATGGATAGATGGATTGTTGTAAAACTTCAAAAAAGGAAAAATGTTCTGGAATTATCAGCTTGGAAGGAATGGAGATCCTACATTAGTGCTGTCACTATCACTGTGGCAAACCTGCCTATCCATCAGCCATCTTTTCAAACTCATCTTAATTTGCTCAAGAAGCGCATGGTAATTGAATGTCAGTTCGCCTCCATTATCTCTTGGAATTTGGATGTTGTAATCCTAACTCCACTATACGTAGCATGGTCCATTGAAGTTGAAAATGGTGTTTGAAGGTAATCATTGCTACTTCAGAGAGTGTAAGCTTTAAAATGTGGATTTTGACATGTATTGAATACACCGTGATATCTTGGAATTCATGTAAGTGGTTCACAAAGACAGGGAGGGCTCTAACGTGGTCTCTGACTTTATAGTGCATCATCCAGAAGTAGGGTCAATTTTTGTACATTGGGGCTAAAGGATAAGACAGTTACATTAATCGGCTTATAATGCAAACAAAGGGTTTCATACTTGAAGCTAATAATCTGGGGTTAAAGGGCATTCCTGGAAAATACAACGGAAAGTAATACATTTAAAAGTAGTACGTAATAACTTGTTGGTGTGCATGGCCCTTAGAAAAATCTGTCAGTGGGTGCACAAACATTGGGTGGATGGGGGACGGTGTTAACCTCAAATTTATGAGGAAATGCATCCAAAAATACAATCCATAATAAATAATGAAGGGTGTTTAAGACCAGAAATCTTTGAAAAACCATGAAGGTGTATTACAAAATGCAAGGTAAAATGAAGAAATATTAAAGATGCAGCAATAATCTCATTAAAATGCATAAACGCCATTTGCCATGAAAGCCATCAAATGGAGAGTAATAGGCAAAAAAAAAATGATTTCTTTTTACTAGTCTTAAGAGTGCGGCAAAATCAGTAAGAAATTGGATGCCATCCCTAGTAGAGAACAAAAAGATTTGGTATAACAGTTCTTGCTCACCCCACCAATCGAGGGGTTTATATACAGTTTTATTGCCTAGCAAAGTACGCATGGTTTGATCATTACACATCATATTACATTCTATATCGTCACATAGCCTTATCAGCTTAGCATGATCCCAGTATGTGAATTTAGATTATTTTCTTCCGACCTCATGCCTGTTTCAGTTGTTAGAACAAAGTAATGTGCAAGCAGAAAGACCTTCAATATTTACCACAAAAGGCTTCCTCTAGCAAGCCCTTTGAGAATAGTATCCTACAGAAACAAACAATCTGCATCTTGCTGCACATAGCATCAGATGAGGAATATAAACACAGAATGAATATTATTAAACAGCATTCTTTTTTAGGAAGATGGTGTGGAGGCCTAATTAGCCTAAGTCAAAAAAACACAACATATCATAGCAATTTTTTTTCAATTACAATAGCTCTGTGGCAGTAAGTATAAATGTGTGAATTATGATGCAAAGTGACTAATATTAATGCACAAAAGCTCTCAACTGATGAAAAATCTATGGTTGACGGATTGTAATTCGCTTTTAAATGTATTTCAACATTATGTAGATAATATGATCAGGGCCACTGGAAATCTGCTACGCTGCAGCATTTTTCACACAAGTATGGATTTGCTGTATAATATGCAGATTTTAACAAGAAATGTTTGTTTCTAGCTCAAACAGAGCAACACTTCCTACAATTGTGATGACCTGTGTTGTTGCCCAGTGTAAGGCCCTATGCAAAGGTTGACTGGTCACCACTAAGTTTTTTTGTTGTTGCTGAATTTGAATGTTAAACTGTTACCAGTGAGGTGAAACCTAAGCCCAGACAGTGTTGTAAAATTGACAAAATCATGCTGTAATAATCCTACAAAATGTGCTGCAAATTGGCATTTTGCTGACACATAATTTAGTAAACCCTGCCGCATACTTCCAGTGGCCCTGATGATGAATGAATATGTACAATACAATTCAAGGTAGGAAAAATATGCATATGCACTAGCAAAATGTCAAACATAAATCTAAATATTTACTAATGCCATTCTCTTTTAATTGCAGATGGTTTCTGTTATCAACAAGAGTGCTACAAAACTGATGAGTCCAATAAAGACAATTATGATGAAATGCTAATCCAAACGTACTTACAAAATTAATGTAGAATATATTTTTAGCTGGACAAAGATCAAGTATTAAAGAAAGATGCTACATTGTAGAAAATGTGTAATTGTACAACAGAGAAATATGGAGTCAAGTATTGTAGTTACTAATAAAGGAAAATTGCCACATTAACTCCAATACCATTGTAGCAGAAAATGTATAAAGAAGTATAGTATTGACTAATCACCTGCTCCACTAACAACCTCAATGAAATCAGTGAGGCGAGCAAATGTGAAAAGGCCCATGACCATCTTCTGCATGAAAGACGGTAAGCAAATACATCCAAGTAGTAGTATATCATAATTAGCATTAACGCCATTAACTACTGTACATAACTCCTAATTCTGTATAACAGTACTGGAAATAAGTTCAAACATGCCTTATATTCTGTATACAATATCTAAAAATATATTCTGATGGATCCTTCTTACCAAAGATTCCTCACCATGGGATTATTTTTTACCAGACTGCATCTGGAAATGTAAAACTTGTGTTGAGATTTACGTCATGCTGCTAGAGTACCTTTCCTACCACCCCACCTGATTGAGTGTGTAAAAGAATAGAAACTTTTGGCAAACATATTTTTGTTTCTTCCATAAGCCTTGTTCTTTGTTTAGTTGCTGCCAGCTGCCATTTAGGTAACTACTCCCTTGCCCTATGGTACGCAGTGGTTTGAGTATTGGCTGCAGTTTGGAACGACCTGAGAACGTCCGTGACCCAAGTTGATCTGATTTTTATTTTCCAACCGATTGTTATTGGTTTACACATGCATCACTTTCAAGGAATATTTCTGCAGCCACAGAGCTTACAGTGCTCAGCCGTTTATTCCTGATAAGATTTCTTTATTGCTGCAAGATCTACTAGTTGGGCCTTCCTCAAATACAGTAAACAACAAGTCTAGTGAAATTCCCTTTAACAATCAACTCGCCTAGGTTTGAACGATAAATTTGAGTCACCAGATATCCTGTTTATTACTATGAACAACAACATCCCCTCCCCATCTCCCCCCCCCCCTACCCTCAGGCGTGTCATGGTGGGCCAGTCTTAAAATAACAGAAGGAGGCCTGGTTCCCTCCTTCTCATCATCTGATCCCAACAGATAATTTCCAATCAAACCATTAAATTAAATCAGATTAGCGAATTCTCTCGCTCTATAGGGAGACTTATCTATTCTCGTTACATTGTCGTAAGCCTCCCCTAGATCCTCCCTGGTGGTGCGCTTAATCACCTATTGTCCTTAGGGTTTCAGTCAGGCGTCCAGTTCCATTTTTCAGTTCCTAGACTAGTGCCGTCCAGGCTCTGGTCGACTCCAGTGAGCCCTTTCTTCTCTTAGCATTCCTAGCTCAGACTGTCCCTTCCTAGACCGACCTGCGTAACAGCTCCCTTTTCCAGCTTTCCGGACTAGGTCTCCTTTATCCCTTCCAGCTCCGGGCTATTTCTGTTTTTGCCAGGAGAAGGACCAGGTCCTGAAACCTACTAGTGATTTTAGCCTTGAAGGTATGTGGGAACCAATGGCGGAGGCAGTGTTGTGGTTTATAGTGGACCTCCCTGTCCAACACCTCGGATAGCCTGTCGGTGATAGTTTTCCAAAACCTCCCCAGGTGTGGGCAACTTCAAAACGTGGAGGAACTCTACTCCTGTCTCCACACAGCGTGAGCATGCAGCATCTCTCGTCGTGAAGTATCTGTTTATCCTATCCGGAGTGAGATATGGCCTATGTAGCACATAAAAGTTAATCAGCTTAAATTGCGGGTTCCTGGAAACCTTGGGGAAGCGACTCAATAGACCTTCCAATACTTTCTCCTCTATGGGAATCCCCAAATCCTGCTCCTAATGCGCGCTTAATTTGTCTAAGGTTGCCACACCCTTGTCTCAAAGACGGCGGTACAAGCATGTGATTGCTTTGTATGTTCCTGAGGTTAACAATATGTACTGGCACCCGGCTGACAGCGGAGGTTCCTCCATTCCCAACTTCCAGTGCTTCTGGATTGCAACTGTTGGCGCTCTATGCAAGAGGGAATAACCTCTTGGGCGTTCATATCTTTCTTGAAAGTCTTCAAATGGTAACAATGTCCCGTCCTCATATAAAGCCCCCACTGTGCATACTCCTGCCACTACCCAATCCCTTAGTCCGTGCTAATCTCCTCCATGTGGCAGCGCCCTTAGCCATTCTAGTAGGATGTCCGGGGTACAAGACCTCTTGTTCTTTGCAGAAATCGAAAACTGACCCCAGCACTTACGCAGTACCTGGAACTCTGGGCTACTGTTTGTTCTTGAGACCATTAGTCTCAGTATCGTGCTGGACAACTGTTGAATGTCTGGAACTTTGCGGTCCAGTTCCTCTGCCCTTGCCTTCCTGCCCGCCACCCACTGTGTGAGCTATTGAATCTGGGCCGCTTGATAGTAATTTTCAAAGTCTGGGAGTTAAAATGTTGTGAGTGCCACTCTGCGTCTACTAGCCCCCACCCTACAAATCCCGTGACCAATGACCTGAGGTCTCGAAAGACACTTGCGGCAATCCATATTGGGAGGCTAGCAAAAAAATATAGCAGTTGTGGCAGCAGTACCACCACTTTTAGAAGGGTTATGCTGCCCAACACAGAGGGGCAGGGTGGCCCAGAAGTCCATATTTGTGCATAGTCCCCTAATGGCCTTCTCTACATTTCCCTCCAGGGTATCATGTTTAATTTTTATCATAAGGTAAGATAAGCATCTAGACTCCCATATTACATTCTGCACTATATCGGATCTGTCTCTACCCACAGTGGTTGAAAACTGGCATGACTTCTTCCAGTTGACCTGGAAGTCCCGAGACCTTTCCCTGATGATTGAGAAGCTCCTTTGCCGCCCCCCCCCCCCCATAGGTTCTTTCTCGTATTCTGGAGGAAAAGTAGGAGATCATTGGCATACAGTGCTATATAATGTTGTTGACCAGATATCTCAAGCCCCTTGTAAGGTTTCCCAGATCTGGCGTGGCAGGCTAATGGCTCCATGGCCAATGCGAACAGGAGTGGCGACAAGGGGCCACCCTGTCTGGTGCCCCTGGGCACCTGATAGCTGTCTGAGATAATTCTCCTGTTTTTCACCCTAGCCAGTGATCCCGCACACAGTCATTTTGTCCATGTTACAAAAGCCTGACCTAAACCAAACTTTTCCATTTCTCGGTAAAGATAAGGCCATTTTAGGCTGTTATAGGCTTTTTCAATATCTACCGCAAAGATAGCTGCTTCCTCTTTATCGTATGTGTGTGCTTCAAGTACTCTGTATAATCTCTGGACATTGGTAATGGCATTACGCTCCAGGATAAATCCCGCCTGGTCTCTATGTATAAGGTTACTGATATGCGGGTGGAGGTGCATGGCTAGCATCTTGCTTAGAACTTTGTAGTCAAGGTTGAGCATAGACAGTGGTCTGTAGGTTGTTTATCATCAGGGCATTTACCTGGTTTTAAGAGCCGTACCACTAGAGCCTATCATGTCATTGTGGCGAGTCTACCCGCATCCTTTGCCACTTTGTAGAGACTCACTAATTTGGGGCCCAATTCCTCAATGTATGTCGAATTAAACTCTACCGGCAAGTCGTCTGTTCCCTGTGAGCTCAATATCCCCTCCTAGTGTTTCAGTCTCTTCGACTGTTACTGTCGGAAGTATTATCGGGGCAAAAATGTGTCTGTTGGCCCCTGCGCAGGTTGTCTTACTCTGGTAGAAATCTGCATATTAAGCCGAAACCCTGCTAATTATGCCTAGTTGTGTGCAAATAGTGGGTGCCTCTTTTTCCCTAAGTAAAAGGATTGTTGAGCCTTGTTTTTCTGGGTTAGCTAGCCACGCTAGGAGTGTCCTGGTGCGATCTCTCTCTCTCTCTACTTGTGTGCTCTTTTCATATAGTTTCTATAATCGAAACACCTCAACCATACCACATGCTCTGCTACCCTCTCTTTAGCTTCAATCAGCTGGTCTTGTATCTCACTATGTTCAGGCCTAAGTTGCTCTATACTCCTCAGCTGATGCACCACAGCCAGGTTCTCCTGTAAGAGGGTTCCTCTTATTCCCACCCCCTCAGCTCTACACCTACCCCATATAACCACCTTAAAGGCGTCCCACACTATTACGGGGTCAGTATCTCTTCCATCCTTCTCTTCAAAGTATTGAGTAATGGCACTTTTAAATGTTGCCTGGGAGACAGGGTCTTCTAGGGCTTCTGCTTTTTACCTCGCTGTAGGGATAGTTGCCTGGGGTTTACCCCATTTCATTCTCAGCAACGAAGGGTTATGATCAGAGGATGTCCTGGCCAGGTACCACTGGTCACTACTACATCATGTATGTCTGGTGTGCATAGTATAGCATATCTGTTCCTTCCGCTTGTTCAGGAACCCCTAGTATTCTTATGTTATTTCTGCAGGATCTATTTTTACTGTCTTCTGCCCGCGTTTCCAACACATTGAGAACAGTTTCTGTTAGCGTGGCTAATTCCGGTGGTATGTCCGTTAATGTTCCTTTGGAAGTGGTGACACGCTCTGCCAACCTCTGGTGGTAGTCTTTCAACTCAGTCCGTATACTGTCTATTTTCAACTTGAGAGTCTCGTGTAGCTGTTACTTCTTGACATATTGCAAGCAATATCGGGTCCGTTCTACATTCTTCCTGTTGAGTCAGTTCCATGTCTCCAACATCTTCTGCCTGGCATGGGCCCAGTACTGTATTTATCTGGGCCAAGTATTTCCAATACAAGTGTCCAGTCCCTAGAAGTGTAGTAAGTATTTCCAATACAAGTGTCCAGTCCCTAGAAGTAAGTATTTCCAATACAAGTGCCCAGTCCCTAGAAGTAAGTATTTCCAATACAAGTGCCCAGTCCCTAGAAGTAAGTATTTCCAATACAAGTGCCCAGTCCCCAGAAGTGTAGTAAGTATTTCCAATATACGTGTCCAGTCCCCAAAAGTGTAGTAAGTATTTCCAATATACGTGTCCAGTCCCTAGAAGTAAGTATTTCCAATACAAGTGTCCAGTCCCTAGAAGTAAGTATTTCCAATACAAGTGTCCAGTCCCTAGAAGTAAGTATTTCCAATACAAGTGTCCAGTCCCCAGAAGTAAGTGTAGTGTAGTATGTATTTCCAATACAATTGTCCAGTCCCTAGAAGTGTAGTAAGTATTTCCAATACAAGTGTCCAGTCCCTAGAAGTATACTAAGTATTTCCAATACAAGTGTCCAGTCCCTAGAAGTAAGTATTTCCAATACAAGTGTCCAGTCCCCAGAAGTGTAGTAAGTATTTCCAATACAAGTGTCCAGTCCCTAGAAGTAAGTGTAGTAAGTATTTCCAATACAAGTGTCCAGTCCCTAGAAGTAAGAATTTCCAATAAAAGTGCCCAGTCCCTAGAAGTATTTCCAATACAAGTGTCCAGTCCCCAGAAGTGTAGTAAGTATTTCCAATACAAGTGTCCAGTCCCCAGAAGTAAGTGTAGTGTAGTATGTATTTCCAATACAATTGTCCAGTCCCTAGAAGTGTAGTAAGTATTTCCAATACAAGTGTCCAGTCCCTAGAAGTAAGTGTAGTAAGTATTTCCAATACAAGTGTCCAGTCCCTAGAAGTAAGTATTTCCAATACAAGTGTCCAGTCCCTAGAAGTAAGTATTTCCAATACAAGTGTCCAGTCCCTAGAAGTAAGTATTTCCAATACAAGTGTCCAGTCCCCAGAAGTAAGTGTAGTGTAGTAAGTATTTCCAATACAAGTGTCCAGTCCCTAGAAGTATACTAAGTATTTCCAATACAAGTGTCCAGTCCCTAGAAGTAAGTATTTCCAATACAAGTGCCCAGTCCCTAGAAGTAAGTATTTCCAATACAAGTGCCCAGAAGTGTAGTAAGTATTTCCAATACAAGTGCCCAGTCCCTAGAAGTAAGTGTAGTAAGTATTTCCAATATACGTGTCCAGTCCCCAGAAGTGTAGTAAGTATTTCCAATATACGTGTCCAGTCCCTAGAAGTAAGTATTTCCAATACAAGTGTCCAGTCCCCAGAAGTGTAGTAAGCATTTCCAATACAAGTGTCCAGTCCCTAGAAGTAAGTGTAGTAAGTATTTCCAATACAAGTGTCCAGTCCCTAGAAGTGTAGTAAGTATTTCCAATACAAGTGTCCAGTCCCCAGAAGTAAGTGTAGTGTTGTATGTATTTCCAATACAATTGTCCAGTCCCTAGAAGTGTAGTAAGTATTTCCAATACAATTGTCCAGTCCCTAGAAGTGTAGTAAGTATTTCCAATACAAGTGTCCAGTCCCTAGAAGTAAGTATTTCCAATACAAGTGTCCAGTCCCTAGAAGTAAGTATTTCCAATACAAGTGTCCAGTCCCCAGAAGTGTACTAAGTATTTCCAATACAAGTGTCCAGTCCCGTAAGTATTTCCAATACAATTGTCCAGTCCCTAGAAGTGTAGTAAGTATTTCCAATACAATTGTCCAGTCCCTAGAAGTAAGTGTAGTAAGTATTTCCAATACAAGTGTCCAGTCCCTAGAAGTAAGTATTTCCAATACAAGTGCCCAGTCCCTAGAAGTAAGTGTAGTAAGTATTTCCAATATACGTGTCCAGTCCCCAGAAGTGTAGTAAGTATTTCCAATATACGTGTCCAGTCCCTAGAAGTAAGTATTTCCAATACAAGTGTCCAGTCCCCAGAAGTGTAGTAAGTATTTCCAATACAAGTGTCCAGTCCCCAGAAGTAAGTGTAGTGTAGTATGTATTTCCAATACAATTGTCCAGTCCCTAGAAGTAAGTATTTCCAATACACGTGTCCAGTCCCTAGAAGTAAGTGTAGTAAGTATTTCCAATATACGTGTCCAGTCCCCAGAAGTGTACTAAGTATTTCCAATACAAGTGTCCAGTCCCTAGAAGTCAGTATTTCCAATACAAGTGTCCAGTCCCCAGAAGTGTAGTAAGTATTTCCAATACAAGTGTCCAGTCCCCAGAAGTGTAGTAAGTATTTCCAATACAATTGTCCAGTCCCTAGAAGTGTAGTAAGTATTTCCAATACAAGTGTCCAGTCCCTAGAGGTAAGTATTTCCAATACAAGTGTCCAGTCCCTAGAAGTAAGTATTTCCAATACAAGTGTCCAGTCCCCAGAAGTGTACTAAGTATTTCCAATACAAGTGTCCAGTCCCTAGAAGTAAGTATTTCCAATACACGTGTCCAGTCCCTAGAAGTAAGTGTAGTAAGTATTTCCAATACAAGTGCCCAGTCCCTAGAAGTAAGTGTAGTAAGTATTTCCAATATACGTGTCCAGTCCCCAGAAGTAAGTATTTCCAATACAAGTGTCCAGTCCCCAGAAGTGTACTAAGTATTTCCAATACAAGTGTCCAGTCCCTAGAAGTAAGTATTTCCAATACACGTGTCCAGTCCCTAGAAGTAAGTATTTCCAATACAAGTGTCCAGTCCCTAGAAGTAAGTGTAGTAAGTATTTCCAATACAAGTGTCCAGTCCCTAGAAGTAAGTATTTCCAATACAAGTGTCCAGTCCCCAGAAGTGTACTAAGTATTTCCAATACAAGTGTCCAGTCCCCAGAAGTGTAGTAAGTATTTCCAATATACGTGTCCAGTCCCCAGAAGTAAGTGTAGTAAGTATTTCCAATACAAGTGTCCAGTCCCCAGAAGTGTACTAAGTATTTCCAATACACGTGTCCAGTCCCTAGAAGTGTAGTAAGTATTTCCAATACAAGTGTCCAGTCCCTAGAAGTGTAGTAAGTATTTCCAATACAAGTGCCCAGTCCCTAGAAGTAAGTATTTCCAATACAAGTGTCCAGTCCCTAGAAGTATACTAAGTATTTCCAATACACGTGTCCAGTCCCTAGAAGTAAGTATTTCCAATACAAGTGCCCAGTCCCTAGAAGTAAGTATTTCCAATACAAGTGTCCAGTCCCTAGAAGTATACTAAGTATTTCCAATACACGTGCCAAGTCCCTAGAAGTAAGTGTAGTAAGTATTTCCAATACAAGTGTCCAGTCCCTAGAAGTAAGTATATCCAATACAAGTGTCCAGTCCCTAGAAGTAAGTGTAGTAAGTATTTCCAATACAAGTGTCCAGTCCCCAGAAGTGTAGTAAGTATTTCCAATACAAGTGTCCAGTCCCCAGAAGTGTAGTAAGTATTTCCAATATACGTGTCCAGTCCCCAGAAGTAAGTATATCCAATACAAGTGTCCAGTCCCTAGAAGTAAGTGTAGTAAGTATTTCCAATACAAGTGTCCAGTCCCTAGAAGTAAGTATTTCCAATACAAGTGCCCAGTCCCTAGAAGTATTTCCAATACAAGTGTCCAGTCCCCAGAAGTAAGTGTAGTGTTGTATGTATTTCCAATACAATTGTCCAGTCCCTAGAAGTGTAGTAAGTATTTCCAATACAATTGTCCAGTCCCTAGAAGTGTAGTAAGTATTTCCAATACAAGTGTCCAGTCCCTAGAAGTAAGTATTTCCAATACAAGTGTCCAGTCCCTAGAAGTAAGTGTAGTAAGTATTTCCAATACAAGTGTCCAGTCCCTAGAAGTAAGTATTTCCAATACAAGTGTCCAGTCCCTAGAAGTAAGTATTTCCAATACAAGTGTCCAGTCCCTAGAAGTATACTAAGTATTTCCAATACAAGTGTCCAGTCCCTAGAAGTAAGTATTTCCAATACAAGTGCCCAGAAGTGTAGTAAGTATTTCCAATACAAGTGCCCAGTCCCTAGAAGTAAGTGTAGTAAGTATTTCCAATATACGTGTCCAGTCCCCAGAAGTGTAGTAAGTATTTCCAATATACGTGTCCAGTCCCTAGAAGTAAGTATTTCCAATACAAGTGTCCAGTCCCTAGAAGTAAGTATTTCCAATACAAGTGTCCAGTCCCCAGAAGTAAGTGTAGTGTAGTATGTATTTCCAATACAAGTGTCCAGTCCCTAGAAGTAAGTATTTCCAATACAAGTGTCCAGTCCCTAGAAGTAAGTGTAGTAAGTATTTCCAATACAAGTGTCCAGTCCCTAGAAGTAAGTATTTCCAATACAAGTGTCCAGTCCCCAGAAGTAAGTGTAGTGTAGTATGTATTTCCAATACAATTGTCCAGTCCCTAGAAGTGTAGTAAGTATTTCCAATACAAGTGTCCAGTCCCTAGAAGTAAGTATTTCCAATACAAGTGTCCAGTCCCCAGAAGTAAGTGTAGTGTAGTATGTATTTCCAATACAATTGTCCAGTCCCTAGAAGTGTAGTAAGTATTTCCAATACAAGTGTCCAGTCCCTAGAAGTAAGTATTTCCAATACAAGTGTCCAGTCCCTAGAAGTAAGTATTTCCAATACAAGTGCCCAGTCCCTAGAAGTAAGTGTAGTAAGTATTTCCAATACAAGTGCCCAGTCCCTAGAAGTAAGTATTTCCAATACAAGTGTCCAGTCCCTAGAAGTAAGTATTTCCAATACAAGTGTCCAGTCCCCAGAAGTGTACTAAGTATTTCCAATACAAGTGTCCAGTCCCGTAAGTATTTCCAATACAAGTGTCCAGTCCCCAGAAGTGTAGTAAGTATTTCCAATACAAGTGTCCAGTCCCTAGAAGTAAGTGTAGTAAGTATTTCCAATACAAGTGTCCAGTCCCTAGAAGTAAGTATTTCCAATACAAGTGCCCAGTCCCTAGAAGTATTTCCAATACAAGTGTCCAGTCCCCAGAAGTGTAGTAAGTATTTCCAATATACGTGTCCAGTCCCTAGAAGTAAGTATTTCCAATACAAGTGTCCAGTCCCTAGAAGTAAGTATTTCCAATACAAGTGTCCAGTTCCCAGAAGTGTACTAAGTATTTCCAATACAAGTGTCCAGTCCCGTAAGTATTTCCAATACAATTGTCCAGTCCCTAGAAGTGTAGTAAGTATTTCCAATACAATTGTCCAGTCCCTAGAAGTAAGTGTAGTAAGTATTTCCAATACAAGTGTCCAGTCCCTAGAAGTAAGTATTTCCAATACAAGTGCCCAGTCCCTAGAAGTAAGTATTTCCAATACAAGTGTCCAGTCCCCAGAAGTAAGTGTAGTGTAGTATGTATTTCCAATACAAGTGTCCAGTCCCTAGAAGTAAGTATTTCCAATACAAGTGTCCAGTCCCTAGAAGTATACTAAGTATTTCCAATACAAGTGTCCAGTCCCTAGAAGTAAGTATTTCCAATACAAGTGCCCAGAAGTGTAGTAAGTATTTCCAATACAAGTGCCCAGTCCCTAGAAGTAAGTGTAGTAAGTATTTCCAATATACGTGTCCAGTCCCCAGAAGTGTAGTAAGTATTTCCAATATACGTGTCCAGTCCCTAGAAGTAAGTATTTCCAATACAAGTGTCCAGTCCCTAGAAGTAAATATTTCCAATACAAGTGTCCAGTCCCTAGAAGTAAGTATTTCCAATACAAGTGTCCAGTCCCTAGAAGTAAGTGTAGTAAGTATTTCCAATACAAGTGTCCAGTCCCTAGAAGTAAGTATTTCCAATACAAGTGTCCAGTCCCTAGAAGTAAGTATTTCCAATACAAGTGCCCAGTCCCTAGAAGTAAGTGTAGTATGTATTTCCAATACAATTGTCCAGTCCCTAGAAGTGTAGTAAGTATTTCCAATACAAGTGTCCAGTCCCTAGAAGTAAGTATTTCCAATACAAGTGTCCAGTCCCCAGAAGTGTACTAAGTATTTCCAATACAAGTGTCCAGTCCCGTAAGTATTTCCAATACAATTGTCCAGTCCCTAGAAGTGTAGTAAGTATTTCCAATACAATTGTCCAGTCCCTAGAAGTAAGTGTAGTAAGTATTTCCAATACAAGTGTCCAGTCCCTAGAAGTAAGTATTTCCAATACAAGTGCCCAGTCCCTAGAAGTAAGTGTAGTAAGTATTTCCAATATACGTGTCCAGTCCCCAGAAGTGTAGTAAGTATTTCCAATATACGTGTCCAGTCCCTAGAAGTAAGTATTTCCAATACAAGTGTCCAGTCCCCAGAAGTGTAGTAAGTATTTCCAATACAAGTGTCCAGTCCCCAGAAGTAAGTGTAGTGTAGTATGTATTTCCAATACAATTGTCCAGTCCCTAGAAGTAAGTATTTCCAATACACGTGTCCAGTCCCTAGAAGTAAGTGTAGTAAGTATTTCCAATATACGTGTCCAGTCCCCAGAAGTGTACTAAGTATTTCCAATACAAGTGTCCAGTCCCTAGAAGTCAGTATTTCCAATACAAGTGTCCAGTCCCCAGAAGTGTACTAAGTATTTCCAATACAAGTGTCCAGTCCCTAGAAGTAAGTATTTCCAATACAAGTGTCCAGTCCCCAGAAGTGTACTAAGTATTTCCAATACAAGTGTCCAGTCCCTAGAAGTAAGTATTTCCAATACACGTGTCCAGTCCCTAGAAGTAAGTGTAGTAAGTATTTCCAATACAAGTGCCCAGTCCCTAGAAGAAAGTGTAGTAAGTATTTCCAATATACGTGTCCAGTCCCCAGAAGTAAGTATTTCCAATACAAGTGTCCAGTCCCCAGAAGTGTACTAAGTATTTCCAATACAAGTGTCCAGTCCCTAGAAGTAAGTATTTCCAATACACGTGTCCAGTCCCTAGAAGTAAGTATTTCCAATACAAGTGTCCAGTCCCTAGAAGTAAGTGTAGTAAGTATTTCCAATACAAGTGTCCAGTCCCTAGAAGTAAGTATTTCCAATACAAGTGTCCAGTCCCCAGAAGTGTACTAAGTATTTCCAATACAAGTGTCCAGTCCCCAGAAGTGTACTAAGTATTTCCAATACACGTGTCCAGTCCCTAGAAGTGTAGTAAGTATTTCCAATACAAGTGTCCAGTCCCTAGAAGTGTAGTAAGTATTTCCAATACAAGTGCCCAGTCCCTAGAAGTAAGTATTTCCAATACAAGTGTCCAGTCCCTAGAAGTATACTAAGTATTTCCAATACAAGTGTCCAGTCCCTAGAAGTAAGTATTTCCAATACACGTGTCCAGTCCCTAGAAGTAAGTATTTCCAATACAAGTGCCCAGTCCCTAGAAGTAAGTATTTCCAATACAAGTGTCCAGTCCCTAGAAGTATACTAAGTATTTCCAATACACGTGCCCAGTCCCTAGAAGTAAGTGTAGTAAGTATTTCCAATACAAGTGTCCAGTCCCTAGAAGTAAGTATATCCAATACAAGTGTCCAGTCCCTAGAAGTAAGTATTTCCAATACAAGTGCCCAGTCCCTAGAAGTAAGTGTAGTAAGTATTTCCAATATACGTGTCCAGTCCCCAGAAGTGTAGTAAGTATTTCCAATATACGTGTCCAGTCCCTAGAAGTAAGTATTTCCAATACAAGTGTCCAGTCCCCAGAAGTGTAGTAAGTATTTCCAATACAAGTGTCCAGTCCCCAGAAGTAAGTGTAGTGTAGTATGTATTTCCAATACAATTGTCCAGTCCCTAGAAGTAAGTATTTCCAATACACGTGTCCAGTCCCTAGAAGTAAGTGTAGTAAGTATTTCCAATATACGTGTCCAGTCCCCAGAAGTGTACTAAGTATTTCCAATACAAGTGTCCAGTCCCTAGAAGTCAGTATTTCCAATACAAGTGTCCAGTCCCCAGAAGTGTACTAAGTATTTCCAATACAAGTGTCCAGTCCCTAGAAGTAAGTATTTCCAATACAAGTGTCCAGTCCCCAGAAGTGTACTAAGTATTTCCAATACAAGTGTCCAGTCCTTAGAAGTAAGTATTTCCAATACACGTGTCCAGTCCCTAGAAGTAAGTGTAGTAAGTATTTCCAATACAAGTGCCCAGTCCCTAGAAGTAAGTGTAGTAAGTATTTCCAATATACGTGTCCAGTCCCCAGAAGTAAGTATTTCCAATACAAGTGTCCAGTCCCCAGAAGTGTACTAAGTATTTCCAATACAAGTGTCCAGTCCCTAGAAGTAAGTATTTCCAATACACGTGTCCAGTCCCTAGAAGTAAGTATTTCCAATACAAGTGTCCAGTCCCTAGAAGTAAGTGTAGTAAGTATTTCCAATACAAGTGTCCAGTCCCTAGAAGTAAGTATTTCCAATACAAGTGTCCAGTCCCCAGAAGTGTACTAAGTATTTCCAATACAAGTGTCCAGTCCCTAGAAGTCAGTATTTCCAATACAAGTGTCCAGTCCCCAGAAGTGTACTAAGTATTTCCAATACAAGTGTCCAGTCCCTAGAAGTAAGTATTTCCAATACAAGTGTCCAGTCCCCAGAAGTGTACTAAGTATTTCCAATACAAGTGTCCAGTCCCTAGAAGTAAGTATTTCCAATACACGTGTCCAGTCCCTAGAAGTAAGTGTAGTAAGTATTTCCAATACAAGTGCCCAGTCCCTAGAAGTAAGTGTAGTAAGTATTTCCAATATACGTGTCCAGTCCCCAGAAGTAAGTATTTCCAATACAAGTGTCCAGTCCCCAGAAGTGTACTAAGTATTTCCAATACAAGTGTCCAGTCCCTAGAAGTAAGTATTTCCAATACACGTGTCCAGTCCCTAGAAGTAAGTATTTCCAATACAAGTGTCCAGTCCCTAGAAGTAAGTGTAGTAAGTATTTCCAATACAAGTGTCCAGTCCCTAGAAGTAAGTATTTCCAATACAAGTGTCCAGTCCCCAGAAGTGTACTAAGTATTTCCAATACAAGTGTCCAGTCCCCAGAAGTGTACTAAGTATTTCCAATACACGTGTCCAGTCCCTAGAAGTGTAGTAAGTATTTCCAATACAAGTGTCCAGTCCCTAGAAGTGTAGTAAGTATTTCCAATACAAGTGCCCAGTCCCTAGAAGTAAGTATTTCCAATACAAGTGTCCAGTCCCTAGAAGTATACTAAGTATTTCCAATACAAGTGTCCAGTCCCTAGAAGTAAGTATTTCCAATACACGTGTCCAGTCCCTAGAAGTAAGTATTTCCAATACAAGTGCCCAGTCCCTAGAAGTAAGTATTTCCAATACAAGTGTCCAGTCCCTAGAAGTATACTAAGTATTTCCAATACACGTGCCCAGTCCCTAGAAGTAAGTGTAGTAAGTATTTCCAATACAAGTGTCCAGTCCCTAGAAGTAAGTATATCCAATACAAGTGTCCAGTCCCTAGAAGTAAGTATTTCCAATACAAGTGCCCAGTCCCTAGAAGTAAGTGTAGTAAGTATTTCCAATATACGTGTCCAGTCCCCAGAAGTGTAGTAAGTATTTCCAATATACGTGTCCAGTCCCTAGAAGTAAGTATTTCCAATACAAGTGTCCAGTCCCCAGAAGTGTAGTAAGTATTTCCAATACAAGTGTCCAGTCCCCAGAAGTGTAGTAAGTATTTCCAATATACGTGTCCAGTCCCCAGAAGTAAGTATATCCAATACAAGTGTCCAGTCCCTAGAAGTAAGTGTAGTAAGTATTTCCAATACAAGTGTCCAGTCCCTAGAAGTAAGTATTTCCAATACAAGTGCCCAGTCCCTAGAAGTATTTCCAATACAAGTGTCCAGTCCCCAGAAGTAAGTGTAGTGTTGTATGTATTTCCAATACAATTGTCCAGTCCCTAGAAGTGTAGTAAGTATTTCCAATACAATTGTCCAGTCCCTAGAAGTGTAGAAAGTATTTCCAATACAAGTGTCCAGTCCCTAGAAGTAAGTGTAGTAAGTATTTCCAATACAAGTGTCCAGTCCCTAGAAGTAAGTATTTCCAATACAAGTGTCCAGTCCCCAGAAGTGTAGTAAGTATT
The DNA here is from genome assembly GCF_964204655.1 of Triturus cristatus. Lineage (NCBI taxonomy): Eukaryota > Metazoa > Chordata > Amphibia > Caudata > Salamandridae > Triturus > Triturus cristatus. The sequence goes on along the minus strand of NC_140585.1, from coordinate 1,204,358,603 downwards.
TCCAATACAAGTGTCCAGTCCCTAGAAGTAAGTGTAGTAAGTATTTCCAATACAAGTGCCCAGTCCCTAGAAGTAAGTGTAGTAAGTATTTCCAATATACGTGTCCAGTCCCCAGAAGTGTAGTAAGTATTTCCAATATACGTGTCCAGTCCCCAGAAGTAAGTATATCCAATACAAGTGTCCAGTCCCCAGAAGTGTACTAAGTATTTCCAATACAAGTGTCCAGTCCCTAGAAGTAAGTGTAGTAAGTATTTCCAATACAAGTGCCCAGTCCCTAGAAGTAAGTGTACTAAGTATTTCCAATACAAGTGTCCAGTCCCTAGAAGTAAGTATTTCCAATACAAGTGTCCAGTCCCTAGAAGTAAGTGTAGTAAGTATTTCCAATACAAGTGTCCAGTCCCTAGAAGTAAGTATTTCCAATACAAGTGTCCAGTCCCTAGAAGTATACTAAGTATTTCCAATACAAGTGTCCAGTCCCTAGAAGTAAGTATTTCCAATACAAGTGCCCAGAAGTGTAGTAAGTATTTCCAATACAAGTGCCCAGTCCCTAGAAGTAAGTGTAGTAAGTATTTCCAATATACGTGTCCAGTCCCCAGAAGTGTAGTAAGTATTTCCAATATACGTGTCCAGTCCCTAGAAGTAAGTATTTCCAATACAAGTGTCCAGTCCCTAGAAGTAAGTATTTCCAATACAAGTGTCCAGTCCCCAGAAGTAAGTGTAGTGTAGTATGTATTTCCAATACAAGTGTCCAGTCCCTAGAAGTAAGTATTTCCAATACAAGTGTCCAGTCCCTAGAAGTAAGTGTAGTAAGTATTTCCAATACAAGTGTCCAGTCCCTAGAAGTAAGTATTTCCAATACAAGTGCCCAGTCCCTAGAAGTAAGTGTAGTAAGTATTTCCAATACAAGTGCCCAGTCCCTAGAAGTAAGTATTTCCAATACAAGTGTCCAGTCCCTAGAAGTAAGTATTTCCAATACAAGTGTCCAGTCCCTAGAAGTATACTAAGTATTTCCAATACAAGTGTCCAGTCCCTAGAAGTAAGTATTTCCAATACAAGTGCCCAGTCCCTAGAAGTAAGTGTAGTAAGTATTTCCAATACAAGTGCCCAGTCCCTAGAAGTAAGTATTTCCAATACAAGTGTCCAGTCCCCAGAAGTGTACTAAGTATTTCCAATACAAGTGTCCAGTCCCGTAAGTATTTCCAATACAAGTGTCCAGTCCCCAGAAGTGTAGTAAGTATTTCCAATACAAGTGTCCAGTCCCTAGAAGTAAGTGTAGTAAGTATTTCCAATACAAGTGTCCAGTCCCTAGAAGTAAGTATTTCCAATACAAGTGTCCAGTCCCTAGAAGTAAGTATTTCCAATACAAGTGTCCAGTCCCCAGAAGTGTACTAAGTATTTCCAATACAAGTGTCCAGTCCCGTAAGTATTTCCAATACAATTGTCCAGTCCCTAGAAGTGTAGTAAGTATTTCCAATACAATTGTCCAGTCCCTAGAAGTAAGTGTAGTAAGTATTTCCAATACAAGTGTCCAGTCCCTAGAAGTAAGTATTTCCAATACAAGTGTCCAGTCCCTAGAAGTAAGTGTAGTAAGTATTTCCAATACAATTGTCCAGTCCCTAGAAGTAAGTGTAGTAAGTATTTCCAATACAAGTGCCCAGTCCCTATAAGTAAGTATTTCCAATACAAGTGTCCAGTCCCTAGAAGTAAGTATTTCCAATACAAGTGTCCAGTCCCTAGAAGTAAGTATTTCCAATACAAGTGTCCAGTCCCTAGAAGTAAGTATTTCCAATACAAGTGTCCAGTCCCTAGAAGTATACTAAGTATTTCCAATACAAGTGTCCAGTCCCTAGAAGTAAGTATTTCCAATACAAGTGCCCAGAAGTGTAGTAAGTATTTCCAATACAAGTGTCCAGTCCCCAGAAGTGTAGTAAGTATTTCCAATATACGTGTCCAGTCCCTAGAAGTAAGTATTTCCAATACAAGTGTCCAGTCCCTAGAAGTAAATATTTCCAATACAAGTGTCCAGTCCCTAGAAGTAAGTATTTCCAATACAAGTGTCCAGTCCCTAGAAGTAAGTATTTCCAATACAAGTGTCCAGTCCCCAGAAGTGTAGTAAGTATTTCCAATACAAGTGTCCAGTCCCCAGAAGTAAGTGTAGTGTAGTATGTATTTCCAATACAATTGTCCAGTCCCTAGAAGTAAGTATTTCCAATACACGTGTCCAGTCCCTAGAAGTAAGTGTAGTAAGTATTTCCAATATACGTGTCCAGTCCCTAGAAGTAAGTATTTCCAATACAAGTGTCCAGTCCCTAGAAGTAAGTGTAGTAAGTATTTCCAATACAAGTGTCCAGTCCCTAGAAGTAAGTATTTCCAATACAAGTGTCCAGTCCCTAGAAGTAAGTATTTCCAATACAAGTGCCCAGTCCCTAGAAGTAAGTGTAGTATGTATTTCCAATACAATTGTCCAGTCCCTAGAAGTGTAGTAAGTATTTCCAATACAAGTGTCCAGTCCCTAGAAGTAAGTATTTCCAATACAAGTGTCCAGTCCCTAGAAGTAAGTATTTCCAATACAAGTGCCCAGTCCCTAGAAGTAAGTATTTCCAATACAAGTGTCCAGTCCCTAGAAGTAAGTATTTCCAATACAAGTGTCCAGTCCCCAGAAGTGTACTAAGTATTTCCAATACAAGTGTCCAGTCCCGTAAGTATTTCCAATACAAGTGTCCAGTCCCCAGAAGTGTAGTAAGTATTTCCAATACAAGTGTCCAGTCCCTAGAAGTAAGTGTAGTAAGTATTTCCAATACAAGTGTCCAGTCCCTAGAAGTAAGTATTTCCAATACAAGTGCCCAGTCCCTAGAAGTATTTTCAATACAAGTGTCCAGTCCCCAGAAGTAAGTGTAGTGTAGTATGTATTTCCAATACAAGTGTCCAGTCCCTAGAAGTAAGTATTTCCAATACAAGTGTCCAGTCCCTAGAAGTAAGTATTTCCAATACAAGTGTCCAGTCCCCAGAAGTGTACTAAGTATTTCCAATACAAGTGTCCAGTCCCGTAAGTATTTCCAATACAATTGTCCAGTCCCAGAAGTGTAGTAAGTATTTCCAATACAAGTGTCCAGTCCCTAGAAGTAAGTATTTCCAATACAAGTGTCCAGTCCCCAGAAGTGTACTAAGTATTTCCAATACAAGTGTCCAGTCCCCAGAAGTGTAGTAAGTATTTCCAATACAAGTGTCCAGTCCCCAGAAGTGTAGTAAGTATTTCCAATATACGTGTCCAGTCCCCAGAAGTAAGTGTAGTAAGTATTTCCAATACAAGTGTCCAGTCCCCAGAAGTGTACTAAGTATTTCCAATACACGTGTCCAGTCCCTAGAAGTAAGTATTTCCAATACAAGTGTCCAGTCCCCAGAAGTGTAGTAAGTATTTCCAATACAATTGTCCAGTCCCTAGAAGTGTAGTAAGTATTTCCAATATAAGTGTCCAGTCCCCAGAAGTATACCCAATACAAGTGTCCAGTGCAGTAAGTATTTCCAATACAAGTGTCCAGTCCCCAGAAGTGTAGTAAGTATTTCCAATACAAGTGTCCAGTCCCTAGAAGGAAGTGTAGTAAGTATTTCCAATACAAGTGCCCAGTCCCTAGAAGTAAGTGTAGTAAGTATTTCCAATATACGTGTCCAGTCCCCAGAAGTGTAGTAAGTATTTCCAATACAAGTGTCCAGTCCCTAGAAGTATACCCAATACAAGTGTCCAGTGCAGTAAGTATTTCCAATACAAGTGTCCAGTCCCTAGAAGTAAGTGTAGTAAGTATTTCCAATACAAGTGTCCAGTCCCCAGAAGTAAGTGTAGTAAGTATTTCCAATATACGTGTCCAGTCCCCAGAAGTGTAGTAAGTATTTCCAATATACGTGTCCAGTCCCTAGAAGTGTAGTAAGTATTTCCAATATACGTGTCCAGTCCCTAGAAGTATACTAAGTATTTCCAATACAAGTGTCCAGTCCCTAGAAGTAAGTATTTCCAATACACGTGTCCAGTCCCTAGAAGTAAGTGTAGTAAGTATTTCCAATACAAGTGCCCAGTCCCTAGAAGTAAGTGTAGTAAGTATTTCCAATATACGTGTCCAGTCCCCAGAAGTGTAGTAAGTATTTCCAATACAAGTGTCCAGTCCCCAGAAGTGTAGTAAGTATTTCCAATACAAGTGTCCAGTCCCTAGAAGTAAGTATTTCCAATACAAGTGTCCAGTCCCCAGAAGTGTAGTAAGTATTTCCAATACAAGTGTCCAGTCCCTAGAAGTAAGTGTAGTAAGTATTTCCAATACAAGTGTCCAGTCCCTAGAAGTAAGTATTTCCAATACAAGTGTCCAGTCCCTAGAAGTATACTAAGTATTTCCAATACAAGTGTCCAGTCCCTAGAAGTAAGTATTTCCAATACAAGTGTCCAGTCCCTAGAAGTAAGTATTTCCAATACAAGTGTCCAGTCCCCAGAAGTAAGTGTAGTGTAGTATGTATTTCCAATACAAGTGTCCAGTCCCTAGAAGTAAGTATTTCCAATACAAGTGCCCAGTCCCTAGAAGTAAGTGTAGTAAGTATTTCCAATATACGTGTCCAGTCCCCAGAAGTGTAGTAAGTATTTCCAATATACGTGTCCAGTCCCTAGAAGTAAGTATTTCCAATACAAGTGTCCAGTCCCTAGAAGTAAGTATTTCCAATACAAGTGCCCAGTCCCTAGAAGTAAGTGTAGTAAGTATTTCCAATACAAGTGCCCAGTCCCTAGAAGTAAGTATTTCCAATACAAGTGTCCAGTCCCCAGAAGTGTACTAAGTATTTCCAATACAAGTGTCCAGTCCCGTAAGTATTTCCAATACAAGTGTCCAGTCCCCAGAAGTGTAGTAAGTATTTCCAATACAAGTGTCCAGTCCCTAGAAGTAAGTGTAGTAAGTATTTCCAATACAAGTGTCCAGTCCCTAGAAGTAAGTATTTCCAATACAAGTGTCCAGTCCCTAGAAGTAAGTATTTCCAATACAAGTGCCCAGTCCCTAGAAGTATTTCCAATACAAGTGTCCAGTCCCCAGAAGTAAGTGTAGTATGTATTTCCAATACAAGTGTCCAGTCCCTAGAAGTAAGTATTTCCAATTCAAGTGTCCAGTCCCTAGAAGTAAGTATTTCCAATACAAGTGTCCAGTCCCGTAAGTATTTCCAATACAATTGTCCAGTCCCTAGAAGTGTAGTAAGTATTTCCAATACAATTGTCCAGTCCCTAGAAGTAAGTGTAGTAAGTATTTCCAATACAAGTGTCCAGTCCCTAGAAGTAAGTGTAGTAAGTATTTCCAATACAAGTGTCCAGTCCCTAGAAGTAAGTATTTCCAATACAAGTGTCCAGTCCCTAGAAGTAAGTGTAGTAAGTATTTCCAATACAAGTGCCCAGTCCCTAGAAGTAAGTATTTCCAATACAAGTGTCCAGTCCCTAGAAGTAAGTATTTCCAATACAAGTGTCCAGTCCCTAGAAGTAAGTATTTCCAATACAAGTGTCCAGTCCCTAGAAGTATACTAAGTATTTCCAACACAAGTGTCCAGTCCCTAGAAGTAAGTATTTCCAATACAAGTGCCCAGAAGTGTAGTAAGTATTTCCAATACAAGTGTCCAGTCCCCAGAAGTGTAGTAAGTATTTCCAATATACGTGTCCAGTCCCTAGAAGTAAGTATTTCCAATACAAGTGTCCAGTCCCTAGAAGTAAATATTTCCAATACAAGTGTCCAGTCCCTAGAAGTAAGTATTTCCAATACAAGTGTCCAGTCCCTAGAAGTAAGTGTAGTAAGTATTTCCAATACAAGTGTCCAGTCCCTAGAAGTAAGTATTTCCAATACAAGTGTCCAGTCCCTAGAAGTAAGTATTTCCAATACAAGTGCCCAGTCCCTAGAAGTAAGTATTTCCAATACAAGTGTCCAGTCCCTAGAAGTAAGTATTTCCAATACAAGTGTCCAGTCCCCAGAAGTGTACTAAGTATTTCCAATACAAGTGTCCAGTCCCGTAAGTATTTCCAATACAAGTGTCCAGTCCCCAGAAGTGTAGTAAGTATTTCCAATACAAGTGTCCAGTCCCTAGAAGTAAGTGTAGTAAGTATTTCCAATACAAGTGTCCAGTCCCTAGAAGTAAGTATTTCCAATACAAGTGCCCAGTCCCTAGAAGTATTTCCAATACAAGTGTCCAGTCCCCAGAAGTAAGTGTAGTGTAGTATGTATTTCCAATACAAGTGTCCAGTCCCTAGAAGTAAGTATTTCCAATACAAGTGTCCAGTCCCTAGAAGTAAGTATTTCCAATACAAGTGTCCAGTCCCTAGAAGTAAGTATTTCCAATACAAGTGTCCAGTCCCCAGAAGTGTACTAAGTATTTCCAATACAAGTGTCCAGTCCCGTAAGTATTTCCAATACAATTGTCCAGTCCCTAGAAGTGTAGTAAGTATTTCCAATACAATTGTCCAGTCCCTAGAAGTAAGTGTAGTATTTCCAATACAAGTGTCCAGTCCCTAGAAGTAAGTATTTCCAATACAAGTGTCCAGTCCCTAGAAGTAAGTATTTCCAATACAAGTGTCCAGTCCCTAGAAGTAAGTGTAGTGTAGTATGTATTTCCAATACAATTGTCCAGTCCCCAGAAGTGTAGTAAGTATTTCCAATACAAGTGTCCAGTCCCCAGAAGTGTACTAAGTATTTCCAATACAAGTGTCCAGTCCCCAGAAGTGTACTAAGTATTTCCAATACAAGTGTCCAGTCCCCAGAAGTGTACTAAGTATTTCCAATACAAGTGTCCAGTCCCTAGAAGTATACTAAGTATTTTCAATACAAGTGTCCAGTCCCTAGAAGTGTACTAAGTATTTCCAATACACGTGTCCAGTCCCTAGAAGTAAGTGTAGTAAGTATTTCCAATACAAGTGCCCAGTCCCTAGAAGTAAGTGTACTAAGTATTTCCAATACACGTGTCCAGTCCCTAGAAGTAAGTGTACTAAGTATTTCCAATACAATTGTCCAGTCCCTAGAAGTGTAGTAAGTATTTCCAATACAAGTGTCCAGTCCCCAGAAGTGTACTAAGTATTTCCAATACAAGTGTCCAGTCCCTAGAAGTAAGTATTTCCAATACAAGTGTCCAGTCCCCAGAAGTAAGTGTAGTGTAGTATGTATTTCCAATACAATTGTCCAGTCCCTAGAAGTGTAGTAAGTATTTCCAATACAAGTGTCCAGTCCCTAGAAGTAAGTATTTCCAATACAAGTGTCCAGTCCCCAGAAGTGTACTAAGTATTTCCAATACAAGTGTCCAGTCCCCAGAAGTAAGTGTAGTAAGTATTTCCAATACAAGTGTCCAGTCCCCAGAAGTGTACTAAGTATTTCCAATACACGTGTCCAGTCCCTAGAAGTAAGTATTTCCAATACAAGTGTCCAGTCCCCAGAAGTGTAGTAAGTATTTCCAATACAAGTGTCCAGTCCCCAGAAGTAAGTGTAGTGTTGTATGTATTTCCAATACAATTGTCCAGTCCCTAGAAGTGTAGTAAGTATTTCCAATACAAGTGTCCAGTCCCTAGAAGTAAGTATTTCCAATACAAGTGTCCAGTCCCTAGAAGTAAGTGTAGTAAGTATTTCCAATACAAGTGTCCAGTCCCTAGAAGTAAGTATTTCCAATACAAGTGTCCAGTCCCCAGAAGTAAGTGTAGTGTAGTATGTATTTCCAATACAATTGTCCAGTCCCTAGAAGTGTAGTAAGTATTTCCAATACAAGTGTCCAGTCCCCAGAAGTATACCCAATACAAGTGTCCAGTGCAGTAAGTATTTCCAATACAAGTGTCCAGTCCCCAGAAGTGTAGTAAGTATTTCCAATACAAGTGTCCAGTCCCTAGAAGTAAGTGTAGTAAGTATTTCCAATACAAGTGCCCAGTCCCTAGAAGTAAGTGTAGTAAGTATTTCCAATATACGTGTCCAGTCCCCAGAAGTGTAGTAAGTATTTCCAATACAAGTGTCCAGTCCCTAGAAGTATACCCAATACAAGTGTCCAGTGCAGTAAGTATTTCCAATACAAGTGTCCAGTCCCCAGAAGTAAGTGTAGTAAGTATTTCCAATATACGTGTCCAGTCCCCAGAAGTGTAGTAAGTATTTCCAATATACGTGTCCAGTCCCTAGAAGTAAGTGTAGTAAGTATTTCCAATACAAGTGTCCAGTCCCTAGAAGTAAGTATTTCCAATACACGTGTCCAGTCCCTAGAAGTAAGTGTAGTAAGTATTTCCAATACAAGTGCCCAGTCCCTAGAAGTAAGTGTAGTAAGTATTTCCAATATACGTGTCCAGTCCCCAGAAGTGTACTAAGTATTTCCAATACAAGTGTCCAGTCCCTAGAAGTCAGTATTTCCAATACAAGTGTCCAGTCCCCAGAAGTAAGTATTTCCAATACAAGTGTCCAGTCCCCAGAAGTGTAGTAAGTATTTCCAATATACGTGTCCAGTCCCTAGAAGTAAGTATTTCCAATACAAGTGTCCAGTCCCTAGAAGTAAATATTTCCAATACAAGTGTCCAGTCCCTAGAAGTAAGTATTTCCAATACAAGTGTCCAGTCCCTAGAAGTAAGTATTTCCAATACAAGTGTCCAGTCCCCAGAAGTGTAGTAAGTATTTCCAATACAAGTGTCCAGTCCCCAGAAGTAAGTGTAGTGTAGTATGTATTTCCAATACAATTGTCCAGTCCCTAGAAGTAAGTATTTCCAATACACGTGTCCAGTCCCTAGAAGTAAGTGTAGTAAGTATTTCCAATATACGTGTCCAGTCCCTAGAAGTAAGTATTTCCAATACAAGTGTCCAGTCCCTAGAAGTAAGTGTAGTAAGTATTTCCAATACAAGTGTCCAGTCCCTAGAAGTAAGTATTTCCAATACAAGTGTCCAGTCCCTAGAAGTAAGTATTTCCAATACAAGTGCCCAGTCCCTAGAAGTAAGTGTAGTATGTATTTCCAATACAATTGTCCAGTCCCTAGAAGTGTAGTAAGTATTTCCAATACAAGTGTCCAGTCCCTAGAAGTAAGTATTTCCAATACAAGTGTCCAGTCCCTAGAAGTAAGTATTTCCAATACAAGTGCCCAGTCCCTAGAAGTAAGTATTTCCAATACAAGTGTCCAGTCCCTAGAAGTAAGTATTTCCAATACAAGTGTCCAGTCCCCAGAAGTGTACTAAGTATTTCCAATACAAGTGTCCAGTCCCGTAAGTATTTCCAATACAAGTGTCCAGTCCCCAGAAGTGTAGTAAGTATTTCCAATACAAGTGTCCAGTCCCTAGAAGTAAGTGTAGTAAGTATTTCCAATACAAGTGTCCAGTCCCTAGAAGTAAGTATTTCCAATACAAGTGCCCAGTCCCTAGAAGTATTTTCAATACAAGTGTCCAGTCCCCAGAAGTAAGTGTAGTGTAGTATGTATTTCCAATACAAGTGTCCAGTCCCTAGAAGTAAGTATTTCCAATACAAGTGTCCAGTCCCTAGAAGTAAGTATTTCCAATACAAGTGTCCAGTCCCCAGAAGTGTACTAAGTATTTCCAATACAAGTGTCCAGTCCCGTAAGTATTTCCAATACAATTGTCCAGTCCCTAGAAGTGTAGTAAGTATTTCCAATACAATTGTCCAGTCCCTAGAAGTAAGTGTAGTATTTCCAATACAAGTGTCCAGTCCCTAGAAGTAAGTATTTCCAATACAAGTGTCCAGTCCCTAGAAGTAAGTATTTCCAATACAAGTGTCCAGTCCCCAGAAGTAAGTGTAGTGTAGTATGTATTTCCAATACAATTGTCCAGTCCCTAGAAGTGTAGTAAGTATTTCCAATACAAGTGTCCAGTCCCTAGAAGTAAGTATTTCCAATACAAGTGTCCAGTCCCCAGAAGTGTACTAAGTATTTCCAATACAAGTGTCCAGTCCCCAGAAGTGTACTAAGTATTTCCAATACAAGTGTCCAGTCCCCAGAAGTGTACTAAGTATTTCCAATACAAGTGTCCAGTCCCTAGAAGTATACTAAGTATTTCCAATACAAGTGTCCAGTCCCTAGAAGTGTACTAAGTATTTCCAATACACGTGTCCAGTCCCTAGAAGTAAGTGTAGTAAGTATTTCCAATACAAGTGCCCAGTCCCTAGAAGTAAGTGTACTAAGTATTTCCAATACACGTGTCCAGTCCCTAGAAGTAAGTGTACTAAGTATTTCCAATACAATTGTCCAGTCCCTAGAAGTGTAGTAAGTATTTCCAATACAAGTGTCCAGTCCCCAGAAGTGTACTAAGTATTTCCAATACAAGTGTCCAGTCCCTAGAAGTAAGTATTTCCAATACAAGTGTCCAGTCCCCAGAAGTAAGTGTAGTGTAGTATGTATTTCCAATACAATTGTCCAGTCCCTAGAAGTGTAGTAAGTATTTCCAATACAAGTGTCCAGTCCCTAGAAGTAAGTATTTCCAATACAAGTGTCCAGTCCCCAGAAGTGTACTAAGTATTTCCAATACAAGTGTCCAGTCCCCAGAAGTGTAGTAAGTATTTCCAATACAAGTGTCCAGTCCCCAGAAGTGTAGTAAGTATTTCCAATATACGTGTCCAGTCCCCAGAAGTAAGTGTAGTAAGTATTTCCAATACAAGTGTCCAGTCCCCAGAAGTGTACTAAGTATTTCCAATACACGTGTCCAGTCCCTAGAAGTAAGTATTTCCAATACAAGTGTCCAGTCCCCAGAAGTGTAGTAAGTATTTCCAATACAAGTGTCCAGTCCCCAGAAGTAAGTGTAGTGTAGTATGTATTTCCAATACAATTGTCCAGTCCCTAGAAGTGTAGTAAGTATTTCCAATATAAGTGTCCAGTCCCCAGAAGTATACCCAATACAAGTGTCCAGTGCAGTAAGTATTTCCAATACAAGTGTCCAGTCCCCAGAAGTGTAGTAAGTATTTCCAATACAAGTGTCCAGTCCCTAGAAGTAAGTGTAGTAAGTATTTCCAATACAAGTGCCCAGTCCCTAGAAGTAAGTGTAGTAAGTATTTCCAATATACGTGTCCAGTCCCCAGAAGTGTAGTAAGTATTTCCAATACAAGTGTCCAGTCCCTAGAAGTATACCCAATACAAGTGTCCAGTGCAGTAAGTATTTCCAATACAAGTGTCCAGTCCCTAGAAGTAAGTGTAGTAAGTATTTCCAATACAAGTGTCCAGTCCCCAGAAGTAAGTGTAGTAAGTATTTCCAATATACGTGTCCAGTCCCCAGAAGTGTAGTAAGTATTTCCAATATACGTGTCCAGTCCCTAGAAGTAAGTGTAGTAAGTATTTCCAATATACGTGTCCAGTCCCCAGAAGTGTAGTAAGTATTTCCAATATACGTGTCCAGTCCCTAGAAGTATACTAAGTATTTCCAATACAAGTGTCCAGTCCCTAGAAGTAAGTATTTCCAATACACGTGTCCAGTCCCTAGAAGTAAGTGTAGTAAGTATTTCCAATACAAGTGTCCAGTCCCTAGAAGTAAGTATTTCCAATACAAGTGCCCAGTCCCTAGAAGTAAGTGTAGTAAGTATTTCCAATATACGTGTCCAGTCCCCAGAAGTGTAGTAAGTATTTCCAATATACGTGTCCAGTCCCTAGAAGTAAGTATTTCCAATACAAGTGTCCAGTCCCTAGAAGTAAGTATTTCCAATACAAGTGTCCAGTCCCCAGAAGTAAGTGTAGTGTAGTATGTATTTCCAATACAAGTGTCCAGTCCCTAGAAGTAAGTGTAGTAAGTATTTCCAATACAAGTGTCCAGTCCCAAGAAGTAAGTATTTCCAACACAAGTGCCCAGTCCCTAGAAGTAAGTGTAGTAAGTATTTCCAATACAAGTGCCCAGTCCCTAGAAGTAAGTATTTCCAATACAAGTGTCCAGTCCCCAGAAGTGTACTAAGTATTTCCAATACAAGTGTCCAGTCCCGTAAGTATTTCCAATACAAGTGTCCAGTCCCCAGAAGTGTAGTAAGTATTTCCAATACAAGTGTCCAGTCCCTAGAAGTAAGTGTAGTAAGTATTTCCAATACAAGTGTCCAGTCCCTAGAAGTAAGTATTTCCAATACAAGTGTCCAGTCCCTAGAAGTAAGTATTTCCAATACAAGTGCCCAGTCCCTAGAAGTATTTCCAATACAAGTGTCCAGTCCCCAGAAGTAAGTGTAGTATGTATTTCCAATACAAGTGTCCAGTCCCTAGAAGTAAGTATTTCCAATACAAGTGTCCAGTCCCTAGAAGTAAGTATTTCCAATACAAGTGTCCAGTCCCGTAAGTATTTCCAATACAATTGTCCAGTCCCTAGAAGTGTAGTAAGTATTTCCAATACAATTGTCCAGTCCCTAGAAGTAAGTGTAGTAAGTATTTCCAATACAAGTGTCCAGTCCCTAGAAGTAAGTATTTCCAATACAAGTGTCCAGTCCCTAGAAGTAAGTGTAGTAAGTATTTCCAATACAATTGTCCAGTCCCTAGAAGTAAGTATTTCCAATACAAGTATCCAGTCCCTAGAAGTAAGTATTTCCAATACAAGTGTCCAGTCCCTAGAAGTAAGTATTTCCAATACAAGTGTCCAGTCCCGTAAGTATTTCCAATACAATTGTCCAGTCCCTAGAAGTGTAGTAAGTATTTCCAATACAATTGTCCAGTCCCTAGAAGTAAGTGTAGTAAGTATTTCCAATACAAGTGTCCAGTCCCTAGAAGTAAGTATTTCCAATACAAGTGTCCAGTCCCTAGAAGTAAGTGTAGTAAGTATTTCCAATACAAGTGCCCAGTCCCTAGAAGTAAGTATTTCCAATACAAGTGTCCAGTCCCTAGAAGTAAGTATTTCCAATACAAGTGTCCAGTCCCTAGAAGTAAGTATTTCCAATACAAGTGTCCAGTCCCTAGAAGTATACTAAGTATTTCCAACACAAGTGTCCAGTCCCTAGAAGTAAGTATTTCCAATACAAGTGTCCAGTCCCCAGAAGTGTAGTAAGTATTTCCAATATACGTGTCCAGTCCCTAGAAGTAAGTATTTCCAATACAAGTGTCCAGTCCCTAGAAGTAAATATTTCCAATACAAGTGTCCAGTCCCTAGAAGTAAGTATTTCCAATACAAGTGTCCAGTCCCTAGAAGTAAGTGTAGTAAGTATTTCCAATACAAGTGTCCAGTCCCTAGAAGTAAGTATTTCCAATACAAGTGTCCAGTCCCTAGAAGTAAGTATTTCCAATACAAGTGCCCAGTCCCTAGAAGTAAGTATTTCCAATACAAGTGTCCAGTCCCTAGAAGTAAGTATTTCCAATACAAGTGTCCAGTCCCCAGAAGTGTAGTAAGTATTTCCAATACAAGTGTCCAGTCCCGTAAGTATTTCCAATACAAGTGTCCAGTCCCCAGAAGTGTAGTAAGTATTTCCAATACAAGTGTCCAGTCCCTAGAAGTAAGTGTAGTAAGTATTTCCAATACAAGTGTCCAGTCCCTAGAAGTAAGTATTTCCAATACAAGTGCCCAGTCCCTAGAAGTATTTCCAATACAAGTGTCCAGTCCCCAGAAGTAAGTGTAGTGTAGTATGTATTTCCAATACAAGTGTCCAGTCCCTAGAAGTAAGTATTTCCAATACAAGTGTCCAGTCCCTAGAAGTAAGTATTTCCAATACAAGTGTCCAGTCCCTAGAAGTAAGTATTTCCAATACAAGTGTCCAGTCCCCAGAAGTGTACTAAGTATTTCCAATACAAGTGTCCAGTCCCGTAAGTATTTCCAATACAATTGTCCAGTCCCTAGAAGTGTAGTAAGTATTTCCAATACAATTGTCCAGTCCCTAGAAGTAAGTGTAGTATTTCCAATACAAGTGTCCAGTCCCTAGAAGTAAGTATTTCCAATACAAGTGTCCAGTCCCTAGAAGTAAGTATTTCCAATACAAGTGTCCAGTCCCTAGAAGTAAGTGTAGTGTAGTATGTATTTCCAATACAATTGTCCAGTCCCTAGAAGTGTAGTAAGTATTTCCAATACAAGTGTCCAGTCCCCAGAAGTGTACTAAGTATTTCCAATACAAGTGTCCAGTCCCCAGAAGTGTACTAAGTATTTCCAATACAAGTGTCCAGTCCCCAGAAGTGTACTAAGTATTTCCAATACAAGTGTCCAGTCCCTAGAAGTATACTAAGTATTTCCAATACAAGTGTCCAGTCCCTAGAAGTGTACTAAGTATTTCCAATACACGTGTCCAGTCCCTAGAAGTAAGTGTAGTAAGTATTTCCAATACAAGTGCCCAGTCCCTAGAAGTAAGTGTACTAAGTATTTCCAATACACGTGTCCAGTCCCTAGAAGTAAGTGTACTAAGTATTTCCAATACAATTGTCCAGTCCCTAGAAGTGTAGTAAGTATTTCCAATACAAGTGTCCAGTCCCCAGAAGTGTACTAAGTATTTCCAATACAAGTGTCCAGTCCCTATAAGTAAGTATTTCCAATACAAGTGTCCAGTCCCCAGAAGTAAGTGTAGTGTAGTATGTATTTCCAATACAATTGTCCAGTCCCTAGAAGTGTAGTAAGTATTTCCAATACAAGTGTCCAGTCCCTAGAAGTAAGTATTTCCAATACAAGTGTCCAGTCCCCAGAAGTGTACTAAGTATTTCCAATACAAGTGTCCAGTCCCCAGAAGTGTAGTAAGTATTTCCAATACAAGTGTCCAGTCCCCAGAAGTGTAGTAAGTATTTCCAATATACGTGTCCAGTCCCCAGAAGTAAGTATTTCCAATACAAGTGTCCAGTCCCCAGAAGTGTACTAAGTATTTCCAATACACGTGTCCAGTCCCTAGAAGTAAGTATTTCCAATACAAGTGTCCAGTCCCCAGAAGTGTAGTATGTATTTCCAATACAATTGTCCAGTCCCTAGAAGTGTAGTAAGTATTTCCAATACAAGTGTCCAGTCCCTAGAAGTAAGTATTTCCAATACAAGTGTCCAGTCCCTAGAAGTAAGTGTAGTAAGTATTTCCAATACAAGTGTCCAGTCCCCAGAAGTATACCCAATACAAGTGTCCAGTGCAGTAAGTATTTCCAATACAAGTGTCCAGTCCCCAGAAGTGTAGTAAGTATTTCCAATACAAGTGTCCAGTCCCTAGAAGTAAGTGTAGTAAGTATTTCCAATACAAGTGCCCAGTCCCTAGAAGTAAGTGTAGTAAGTATTTCCAATATACGTGTCCAGTCCCCAGAAGTGTAGTAAGTATTTCCAATACAAGTGTCCAGTCCCTAGAAGTATACCCAATACAAGTGTCCAGTGCAGTAAGTATTTCCAATACAAGTGTCCAGTCCCCAGAAGTAAGTGTAGTAAGTATTTCCAATATACGTGTCCAGTCCCCAGAAGTGTAGTAAGTATTTCCAATATACGTGTCCAGTCCCTAGAAGTAAGTGTAGTAAGTATTTCCAATACAAGTGTCCAGTCCCTAGAAGTAAGTATTTCCAATACACGTGTCCAGTCCCTAGAAGTAAGTGTAGTAAGTATTTCCAATACAAGTGCCCAGTCCCTAGAAGTAAGTGTAGTAAGTATTTCCAATATACGTGTCCAGTCCCCAGAAGTGTACTAAGTATTTCCAATACAAGTGTCCAGTCCCTAGAAGTCAGTATTTCCAATACAAGTGTCCAGTCCCCAGAAGTAAGTATTTCCAATACAAGTGTCCAGTCCCCAGAAGTGTAGTAAGTATTTCCAATATACGTGTCCAGTCCCTAGAAGTAAGTATTTCCAATACAAGTGTCCAGTCCCTAGAAGTAAATATTTCCAATACAAGTGTCCAGTCCCTAGAAGTAAGTATTTCCAATACAAGTGTCCAGTCCCTAGAAGTAAGTATTTCCAATACAAGTGTCCAGTCCCCAGAAGTGTAGTAAGTATTTCCAATACAAGTGTCCAGTCCCCAGAAGTAAGTGTAGTGTAGTATGTATTTCCAATACAATTGTCCAGTCCCTAGAAGTAAGTATTTCCAATACACGTGTCCAGTCCCTAGAAGTAAGTGTAGTAAGTATTTCCAATATACGTGTCCAGTCCCTAGAAGTAAGTATTTCCAATACAAGTGTCCAGTCCCTAGAAGTAAGTGTAGTAAGTATTTCCAATACAAGTGTCCAGTCCCTAGAAGTAAGTATTTCCAATACAAGTGTCCAGTCCCTAGAAGTAAGTATTTCCAATACAAGTGCCCAGTCCCTAGAAGTAAGTGTAGTATGTATTTCCAATACAATTGTCCAGTCCCTAGAAGTGTAGTAAGTATTTCCAATACAAGTGTCCAGTCCCTAGAAGTAAGTATTTCCAATACAAGTGCCCAGTCCCTAGAAGTAAGTATTTCCAATACAAGTGTCCAGTCCCTAGAAGTAAGTATTTCCAATACAAGTGTCCAGTCCCCAGAAGTGTACTAAGTATTTCCAATACAAGTGTCCAGTCCCGTAAGTATTTCCAATACAAGTGTCCAGTCCCCAGAAGTGTAGTAAGTATTTCCAATACAAGTGTCCAGTCCCTAGAAGTAAGTGTAGTAAGTATTTCCAATACAAGTGTCCAGTCCCTAGAAGTAAGTATTTCCAATACAAGTGCCCAGTCCCTAGAAGTATTTTCAATACAAGTGTCCAGTCCCCAGAAGTAAGTGTAGTGTAGTATGTATTTCCAATACAAGTGTCCAGTCCCTAGAAGTAAGTATTTCCAAAACAAGTGTCCAGTCCCTAGAAGTAAGTATTTCCAATACAAGTGTCCAGTCCCCAGAAGTGTACTAAGTATTTCCAATACAAGTGTCCAGTCCCGTAAGTATTTCCAATACAATTGTCCAGTCCCTAGAAGTGTAGTAAGTATTTCCAATACAATTGTCCAGTCCCTAGAAGTAAGTGTAGTATTTCCAATACAAGTGTCCAGTCCCTAGAAGTAAGTATTTCCAATACAAGTGTCCAGTCCCTAGAAGTAAGTATTTCCAATACAAGTGTCCAGTCCCCAGAAGTAAGTGTAGTGTAGTATGTATTTCCAATACAATTGTCCAGTCCCTAGAAGTGTAGTAAGTATTTCCAATACAAGTGTCCAGTCCCTAGAAGTAAGTATTTCCAATACAAGTGTCCAGTCCCCAGAAGTGTACTAAGTATTTCCAATACAAGTGTCCAGTCCCCAGAAGTGTACTAAGTATTTCCAATACAAGTGTCCAGTCCCCAGAAGTGTACTAAGTATTTCCAATACAAGTGTCCAGTCCCTAGAAGTATACTAAGTATTTCCAATACAAGTGTCCAGTCCCTAGAAGTGTACTAAGTATTTCCAATACACGTGTCCAGTCCCTAGAAGTAAGTGTAGTAAGTATTTCCAATACAAGTGCCCAGTCCCTAGAAGTAAGTGTACTAAGTATTTCCAATACACGTGTCCAGTCCCTAGAAGTAAGTGTACTAAGTATTTCCAATACAATTGTCCAGTCCCTAGAAGTGTAGTAAGTATTTCCAATACAAGTGTCCAGTCCCCAGAAGTGTACTAAGTATTTCCAATACAAGTGTCCAGTCCCTAGAAGTAAGTATTTCCAATACAAGTGTCCAGTCCCCAGAAGTAAGTGTAGTGTAGTATGTATTTCCAATACAATTGTCCAGTCCCTAGAAGTGTAGTAAGTATTTCCAATACAAGTGTCCAGTCCCTAGAAGTAAGTATTTCCAATACAAGTGTCCAGTCCCCAGAAGTGTACTAAGTATTTCCAATACAAGTGTCCAGTCCCCAGAAGTGTAGTAAGTATTTCCAATACAAGTGTCCAGTCCCCAGAAGTGTAGTAAGTATTTCCAATATACGTGTCCAGTCCCCAGAAGTAAGTGTAGTAAGTATTTCCAATACAAGTGTCCAGTCCCCAGAAGTGTACTAAGTATTTCCAATACACGTGTCCAGTCCCTAGAAGTAAGTATTTCCAATACAAGTGTCCAGTCCCCAGAAGTGTAGTAAGTATTTCCAATACAAGTGTCCAGTCCCCAGAAGTAAGTGTAGTGTAGTATGTATTTCCAATACAATTGTCCAGTCCCTAGAAGTGTAGTAAGTATTTCCAATATAAGTGTCCAGTCCCCAGAAGTATACCCAATACAAGTGTCCAGTGCAGTAAGTATTTCCAATACAAGTGTCCAGTCCCCAGAAGTGTAGTAAGTATTTCCAATACAAGTGTCCAGTCCCTAGAAGTAAGTGTAGTAAGTATTTCCAATACAAGTGCCCAGTCCCTAGAAGTAAGTGTAGTAAGTATTTCCAATATACGTGTCCAGTCCCCAGAAGTGTAGTAAGTATTTCCAATACAAGTGTCCAGTCCCTAGAAGTATACCCAATACAAGTGTCCAGTGCAGTAAGTATTTCCAATACAAGTGTCCAGTCCCTAGAAGTAAGTGTAGTAAGTATTTCCAATACAAGTGTCCAGTCCCCAGAAGTAAGTGTAGTAAGTATTTCCAATATACGTGTCCAGTCCCCAGAAGTGTAGTAAGTATTTCCAATATACGTGTCCAGTCCCTAGAAGTAAGTGTAGTAAGTATTTCCAATATACGTGTCCAGTCCCCAGAAGTGTAGTAAGTATTTCCAATATACGTGTCCAGTCCCTAGAAGTATACTAAGTATTTCCAATACAAGTGTCCAGTCCCTAGAAGTAAGTATTTCCAATACACGTGTCCAGTCCCTAGAAGTAAGTGTAGTAAGTATTTCCAATACAAGTGCCCAGTCCCTAGAAGTAAGTGTAGTAAGTATTTCCAATATACGTGTCCAGTCCCCAGAAGTGTAGTAAGTATTTCCAATACAAGTGTCCAGTCCCCAGAAGTGTAGTAAGTATTTCCAATACAAGTGTCCAGTCCCTAGAAGTAAGTATTTCCAATACAAGTGTCCAGTCCCCAGAAGTGTAGTAAGTATTTCCAATACAAGTGTCCAGTCCCTAGAAGTAAGTGTAGTAAGTATTTCCAATACAAGTGTCCAGTCCCTAGAAGTAAGTATTTCCAATACAAGTGTCCAGTCCCTAGAAGTATACTAAGTATTTCCAATACAAGTGTCCAGTCCCTAGAAGTAAGTATTTCCAATACAAGTGTCCAGTCCCTAGAAGTAAGTATTTCCAATACAAGTGTCCAGTCCCCAGAAGTAAGTGTAGTGTAGTATGTATTTCCAATACAAGTGTCCAGTCCCTAGAAGTAAGTATTTCCAATACAAGTGCCCAGTCCCTAGAAGTAAGTGTAGTAAGTATTTCCAATATACGTGTCCAGTCCCCAGAAGTGTAGTAAGTATTTCCAATATACGTGTCCAGTCCCTAGAAGTAAGTATTTCCAATACAAGTGTCCAGTCCCTAGAAGTAAGTATTTCCAATACAAGTGTCCAGTCCCCAGAAGTAAGTGTAGTGTAGTATGTATTTCCAATACAAGTGTCCAGTCCCTAGAAGTAAGTGTAGTAAGTATTTCCAATACAAGTGTCCAGTCCCTAGAAGTAAGTATTTCCAATACAAGTGCCCAGTCCCTAGAAGTAAGTGTAGTAAGTATTTCCAATACAAGTGCCCAGTCCCTAGAAGTAAGTATTTCCAATACAATTGTCCAGTCCCCAGAAGTGTACTAAGTATTTCCAATACAAGTGTCCAGTCCCGTAAGTATTTCCAATACAAGTGTCCAGTCCCCAGAAGTGTAGTAAGTATTTCCAATACAAGTGTCCAGTCCCTAGAAGTAAGTGTAGTAAGTATTTCCAATACAAGTGTCCAGTCCCTAGAAGTAAGTATTTCCAATACAAGTGTCCAGTCCCTAGAAGTAAGTATTTCCAATACAAGTGCCCAGTCCCTAGAAGTATTTCCAATACAAGTGTCCAGTCCCCAGAAGTAAGTGTAGTATGTATTTCCAATACAAGTGTCCAGTCCCTAGAAGTAAGTATTTCCAATACAAGTGTCCAGTCCCTAGAAGTAAGTATTTCCAATACAAGTGTCCAGTCCCGTAAGTATTTCCAATACAATTGTCCAGTCCCTAGAAGTGTAGTAAGTATTTCCAATACAATTGTCCAGTCCCTAGAAGTAAGTGTAGTAAGTATTTCCAACACAAGTGTCCAGTCCCTAGAAGTAAGTGTAGTAAGTATTTCCAATACAAGTGTCCAGTCCCTAGAAGTAAGTATTTCCAATACAAGTGTCCAGTCCCTAGAAGTAAGTGTAGTAAGTATTTCCAATACAAGTGCCCAGTCCCTAGAAGTAAGTATTTCCAATACAAGTGTCCAGTCCCTAGAAGTAAGTATTTCCAATACAAGTGTCCAGTCCCTAGAAGTAAGTATTTCCAATACAAGTGTCCAGTCCCTAGAAGTATACTAAGTATTTCCAACACAAGTGTCCAGTCCCTAGAAGTAAGTATTTCCAATACAAGTGCCCAGAAGTGTAGTAAGTATTTCCAATACAAGTGTCCAGTCCCCAGAAGTGTAGTAAGTATTTCCAATATACGTGTCCAGTCCCTAGAAGTAAGTATTTCCAATACAAGTGTCCAGTCCCTAGAAGTAAATATTTCCAATACAAGTGTCCAGTCCCTAGAAGTAAGTATTTCCAATACAAGTGTCCAGTCCCTAGAAGTAAGTGTAGTAAGTATTTCCAATACAAGTGTCCAGTCCCTAGAAGTAAGTATTTCCAATACAAGTGTCCAGTCCCTAGAAGTAAGTATTTCCAATACAAGTGCCCAGTCCCTAGAAGTAAGTATTTCCAATACAAGTGTCCAGTCCCTAGAAGTAAGTATTTCCAATACAAGTGTCCAGTCCCCAGAAGTGTACTAAGTATTTCCAATACAAGTGTCCAGTCCCGTAAGTATTTCCAATACAAGTGTCCAGTCCCCAGAAGTGTAGTAAGTATTTCCAATACAAGTGTCCAGTCCCTAGAAGTAAGTGTAGTAAGTATTTCCAATACAAGTGATCAGTCCCTAGAAGTAAGTATTTCCAATACAAGTGCCCAGTCCCTAGAAGTATTTCCAATACAAGTGTCCAGTCCCCAGAAGTAAGTGTAGTGTAGTATGTATTTCCAATACAAGTGTCCAGTCCCTAGAAGTAAGTATTTCCAATACAAGTGTCCAGTCCCTAGAAGTAAGTATTTCCAATACAAGTGTCCAGTCCCTAGAAGTAAGTATTTCCAATACAAGTGTCCAGTCGCCAGAAGTGTACTAAGTATTTCCAATACAAGTGTCCAGTCCCGTAAGTATTTCCAATACAATTGTCCAGTCCCTAGAAGTGTAGTAAGTATTTCCAATACAATTGTCCAGTCCCTAGAAGTAAGTGTAGTATTTCCAATACAAGTGTCCAGTCCCTAGAAGTAAGTATTTCCAATACAAGTGTCCAGTCCCTAGAAGTAAGTATTTCCAATACAAGTGTCCAGTCCCTAGAAGTAAGTGTAGTGTAGTATGTATTTCCAATACAATTGTCCAGTCCCTAGAAGTGTAGTAAGTATTTCCAATACAAGTGTCCAGTCCCCAGAAGTGTACTAAGTATTTCCAATACAAGTGTCCAGTCCCCAGAAGTGTACTAAGTATTTCCAATACAAGTGTCCAGTCCCCAGAAGTGTACTAAGTATTTCCAATACAAGTGTCCAGTCCCTAGAAGTATACTAAGTATTTCCAATACAAGTGTCCAGTCCCTAGAAGTGTACTAAGTATTTCCAATACACGTGTCCAGTCCCTAGAAGTAAGTGTAGTAAGTATTTCCAATACAAGTGCCCAGTCCCTAGAAGTAAGTGTACTAAGTATTTCCAATACACGTGTCCAGTCCCTAGAAGTAAGTGTACTAAGTATTTCCAATACAATTGTCCAGTCCCTAGAAGTGTAGTAAGTATTTCCAATACAAGTGTCCAGTCCCTAGAAGTAAGTGTAGTAAGTATTTCCAATACAAGTGTCCAGTCCCCAGAAGTAAGTGTAGTAAGTATTTCCAATATACGTGTCCAGTCCCCAGAAGTGTAGTAAGTATTTCCAATATACGTGTCCAGTCCCTAGAAGTAAGTGTAGTAAGTATTTCCAATATACGTGTCCAGTCCCCAGAAGTGTAGTAAGTATTTCCAATATACGTGTCCAGTCCCTAAAAGTATACTAAGTATTTCCAATACAAGTGTCCAGTCCCTAGAAGTAAGTATTTCCAATACACGTGTCCAGTCCCTAGAAGTAAGTGTAGTAAGTATTTCCAATACAAGTGCCCAGTCCCTAGAAGTAAGTGTAGTAAGTATTTCCAATATACGTGTCCAGTCCCCAGAAGTGTAGTAAGTATTTCCAATACAAGTGTCCAGTCCCCAGAAGTGTAGTAAGTATTTCCAATACAAGTGTCCAGTCCCTAGAAGTAAGTATTTCCAATACAAGTGTCCAGTCCCCAGAAGTGTAGTAAGTATTTCCAATACAAGTGTCCAGTCCCTAGAAGTAAGTGTAGTAAGTATTTCCAATACAAGTGTCCAGTCCCTAGAAGTAAGTATTTCCAATACAAGTGTCCAGTCCCTAGAAGTATACTAAGTATTTCCAATACAAGTGTCCAGTCCCTAGAAGTAAGTATTTCCAATACAAGTGTCCAGTCCCTAGAAGTAAGTATTTCCAATACAAGTGTCCAGTCCCCAGAAGTAAGTGTAGTGTAGTATGTATTTCCAATACAAGTGTCCAGTCCCTAGAAGTAAGTATTTCCAATACAAGTGCCCAGTCCCTAGAAGTAAGTGTAGTAAGTATTTCCAATATACGTGTCCAGTCCCCAGAAGTGTAGTAAGTATTTCCAATATACGTGTCCAGTCCCTAGAAGTAAGTATTTCCAATACAAGTGTCCAGTCCCTAGAAGTAAGTATTTCCAATACAAGTGTCCAGTCCCCAGAAGTAAGTGTAGTGTAGTATGTATTTCCAATACAAGTGTCCAGTCCCTAGAAGTAAGTGTAGTAAGTATTTCCAATACAAGTGTCCAGTCCCTAGAAGTAAGTATTTCCAATACAAGTGCCCAGTCCCTAGAAGTAAGTGTAGTAAGTATTTCCAATACAAGTGCCCAGTCCCTAGAAGTAAGTATTTCCAATACAAGTGTCCAGTCCCCAGAAGTGTACTAAGTATTTCCAATACAAGTGTCCAGTCCCGTAAGTATTTCCAATACAAGTGTCCAGTCCCCAGAAGTGTAGTAAGTATTTCCAATACAAGTGTCCAGTCCCTAGAAGTAAGTGTAGTAAGTATTTCCAATACAAGTGTCCAGTCCCTAGAAGTAAGTATTTCCAATACAAGTGTCCAGTCCCTAGAAGTAAGTATTTCCAATACAAGTGCCCAGTCCCTAGAAGTATTTCCAATACAAGTGTCCAGTCCCCAGAAGTAAGTGTAGTATGTATTTCCAATACAAGTGTCCAGTCCCTAGAAGTAAGTATTTCCAATACAAGTGTCCAGTCCCTAGAAGTAAGTATTTCCAATACAAGTGTCCAGTCCCGTAAGTATTTCCAATACAATTGTCCAGTCCCTAGAAGTGTAGTAAGTATTTCCAATACAATTGTCCAGTCCCTAGAAGTAAGTGTAGTAAGTATTTCCAATACAAGTGTCCAGTCCCTAGAAGTAAGTGTAGTAAGTATTTCCAATACAAGTGTCCAGTCCCTAGAAGTAAGTATTTCCAATACAAGTGTCCAGTCCCTAGAAGTAAGTGTAGTAAGTATTTCCAATACAAGTGCCCAGTCCCTAGAAGTAAGTATTTCCAATACAAGTGTCCAGTCCCTAGAAGTAAGTATTTCCAATACAAGTGTCCAGTCCCTAGAAGTAAGTATTTCCAATACAAGTGTCCAGTCCCTAGAAGTATACTAAGTATTTCCAACACAAGTGTCCAGTCCCTAGAAGTAAGTATTTCCAATACAAGTGCCCAGAAGTGTAGTAAGTATTTCCAATACAAGTGTCCAGTCCCCAGAAGTGTAGTAAGTATTTCCAATATACGTGTCCAGTCCCTAGAAGTAAGTATTTCCAATACAAGTGTCCAGTCCCTAGAAGTAAATATTTCCAATACAAGTGTCCAGTCCCTAGAAGTAAGTATTTCCAATACAAGTGTCCAGTCCCTAGAAGTAAGTGTAGTAAGTATTTCCAATACAAGTGTCCAGTCCCTAGAAGTAAGTATTTCCAATACAAGTGTCCAGTCCCTAGAAGTAAATATTTCCAATACAAGTGTCCAGTCCCTAGAAGTAAGTATTTCCAATACAAGTGTCCAGTCCCTAGAAGTAAGTGTAGTAAGTATTTCCAATACAAGTGTCCAGTCCCTAGAAGTAAGTATTTCCAATACAAGTGTCCAGTCCCTAGAAGTAAGTATTTCCAATACAAGTGCCCAGTCCCTAGAAGTAAGTATTTCCAATACAAGTGTCCAGTCCCTAGAAGTAAGTATTTCCAATACAAGTGTCCAGTCCCCAGAAGTGTACTAAGTATTTCCAATACAAGTGTCCAGTCCCGTAAGTATTTCCAATACAAGTGTCCAGTCCCCAGAAGTGTAGTAAGTATTTCCAATACAAGTGTCCAGTCCCTAGAAGTAAGTGTAGTAAGTATTTCCAATACAAGTGTCCAGTCCCTAGAAGTAAGTATTTCCAATACAAGTGCCCAGTCCCTAGAAGTATTTCCAATACAAGTGTCCAGTCCCCAGAAGTAAGTGTAGTGTAGTATGTATTTCCAATACAAGTGTCCAGTCCCTAGAAGTAAGTATTTCCAATACAAGTGTCCAGTCCCTAGAAGTAAGTATTTCCAATACAAGTGTCCAGTCCCTAGAAGTAAGTATTTCCAATACAAGTGTCCAGTCCCCAGAAGTGTACTAAGTATTTCCAATACAAGTGTCCAGTCCCGTAAGTATTTCCAATACAATTGTCCAGTCCCTAGAAGTGTAGTAAGTATTTCCAATACAATTGTCCAGTCCCTAGAAGTAAGTGTAGTATTTCCAATACAAGTGTCCAGTCCCTAGAAGTAAGTATTTCCAATACAAGTGTCCAGTCCCTAGAAGTAAGTATTTCCAATACAAGTGTCCAGTCCCTAGAAGTAAGTGTAGTGTAGTATGTATTTCCAATACAATTGTCCAGTCCCTAGAAGTGTAGTAAGTATTTCCAATACAAGTGTCCAGTCCCCAGAAGTGTACTAAGTATTTCCAATACAAGTGTCCAGTCCCCAGAAGTGTACTAAGTATTTCCAATACAAGTGTCCAGTCCCCAGAAGTGTACTAAGTATTTCCAATACAAGTGTCCAGTCCCTAGAAGTATACTAAGTATTTCCAATACAAGTGTCCAGTCCCTAGAAGTGTACTAAGTATTTCCAATACACGTGTCCAGTCCCTAGAAGTAAGTGTAGTAAGTATTTCCAATACAAGTGCCCAGTCCCTAGAAGTAAGTGTACTAAGTATTTCCAATACACGTGTCCAGTCCCTAGAAGTAAGTGTACTAAGTATTTCCAATACAATTGTCCAGTCCCTAGAAGTGTAGTAAGTATTTCCAATACAAGTGTCCAGTCCCCAGAAGTGTACTAAGTATTTCCAATACAAGTGTCCAGTCCCTAGAAGTAAGTGTTTCCAATACAAGTGTCCAGTCCCCAGAAGTAAGTGTAGTGTAGTATGTATTTCCAATACAATTGTCCAGTCCCTAGAAGTGTAGTAAGTATTTCCAATACAAGTGTCCAGTCCCTAGAAGTAAGTATTTCCAATACAAGTGTCCAGTCCCCAGAAGTGTACTAAGTATTTCCAATACAAGTGTCCAGTCCCCAGAAGTAAGTGTAGTAAGTATTTCCAATACAAGTGTCCAGTCCCCAGAAGTGTACTAAGTATTTCCAATACACGTGTCCAGTCCCTAGAAGTAAGTATTTCCAATACAAGTGTCCAGTCCCCAGAAGTGTAGTAAGTATTTCCAATACAAGTGTCCAGTCCCCAGAAGTAAGTGTAGTGTAGTATGTATTTCCAATACAATTGTCCAGTCCCTAGAAGTGTAGTAAGTATTTCCAATACAAGTGTCCAGTCCCTAGAAGTAAGTATTTCCAATACAAGTGTCCAGTCCCTAGAAGTAAGTGTAGTAAGTATTTCCAATACAAGTGTCCAGTCCCTAGAAGTAAGTATTTCCAATACAAGTGTCCAGTCCCCAGAAGTAAGTGTAGTGTAGTATGTATTTCCAATACAATTGTCCAGTCCCTAGAAGTGTAGTAAGTATTTCCAATACAAGTGTCCAGTCCCCAGAAGTATACCCAATACAAGTGTCCAGTGCAGTAAGTATTTCCAATACAAGTGTCCAGTCCCCAGAAGTGTAGTAAGTATTTCCAATACAAGTGTCCAGTCCCTAGAAGTAAGTGTAGTAAGTATTTCCAATACAAGTGCCCAGTCCCTAGAAGTAAGTGTAGTAAGTATTTCCAATATACGTGTCCAGTCCCCAGAAGTGTAGTAAGTATTTCCAATACAAGTGTCCAGTCCCTAGAAGTATACCCAATACAAGTGTCCAGTGCAGTAAGTATTTCCAATACAAGTGTCCAGTCCCCAGAAGTAAGTGTAGTAAGTATTTCCAATATACGTGTCCAGTCCCCAGAAGTGTAGTAAGTATTTCCAATATACGTGTCCAGTCCCTAGAAGTAAGTGTAGTAAGTATTTCCAATACAAGTGTCCAGTCCCTAGAAGTAAGTATTTCCAATACACGTGTCCAGTCCCTAGAAGTAAGTGTAGTAAGTATTTCCAATACAAGTGCCCAGTCCCTAGAAGTAAGTGTAGTAAGTATTTCCAATATACGTGTCCAGTCCCCAGAAGTGTACTAAGTATTTCCAATACAAGTGTCCAGTCCCTAGAAGTCAGTATTTCCAATACAAGTGTCCAGTCCCCAGAAGTAAGTATTTCCAATACAAGTGTCCAGTCCCCAGAAGTGTAGTAAGTATTTCCAATATACGTGTCCAGTCCCTAGAAGTAAGTATTTCCAATACAAGTGTCCAGTCCCTAGAAGTAAATATTTCCAATACAAGTGTCCAGTCCCTAGAAGTAAGTATTTCCAATACAAGTGTCCAGTCCCTAGAAGTAAGTATTTCCAATACAAGTGTCCAGTCCCCAGAAGTGTAGTAAGTATTTCCAATACAAGTGTCCAGTCCCCAGAAGTAAGTGTAGTGTAGTATGTATTTCCAATACAATTGTCCAGTCCCTAGAAGTAAGTATTTCCAATACACGTGTCCAGTCCCTAGAAGTAAGTGTAGTAAGTATTTCCAATATACGTGTCCAGTCCCTAGAAGTAAGTATTTCCAATACAAGTGTCCAGTCCCTAGAAGTAAGTGTAGTAAGTATTTCCAATACAAGTGTCCAGTCCCTAGAAGTAAGTATTTCCAATACAAGTGTCCAGTCCCTAGAAGTAAGTATTTCCAATACAAGTGCCCAGTCCCTAGAAGTAAGTGTAGTATGTATTTCCAATACAATTGTCCAGTCCCTAGAAGTGTAGTAAGTATTTCCAATACAAGTGTCCAGTCCCTAGAAGTAAGTATTTCCAATACAAGTGTCCAGTCCCTAGAAGTAAGTATTTCCAATACAAGTGCCCAGTCCCTAGAAGTAAGTATTTCCAATACAAGTGTCCAGTCCCTAGAAGTAAGTATTTCCAATACAAGTGTCCAGTCCCCAGAAGTGTACTAAGTATTTCCAATACAAGTGTCCAGTCCCGTAAGTATTTCCAATACAAGTGTCCAGTCCCCAGAAGTGTAGTAAGTATTTCCAATACAAGTGTCCAGTCCCTAGAAGTAAGTGTAGTAAGTATTTCCAATACAAGTGTCCAGTCCCTAGAAGTAAGTATTTCCAATACAAGTGCCCAGTCCCTAGAAGTATTTTCAATACAAGTGTCCAGTCCCCAGAAGTAAGTGTAGTGTAGTATGTATTTCCAATACAAGTGTCCAGTCCCTAGAAGTAAGTATTTCCAATACAAGTGTCCAGTCCCTAGAAGTAAGTATTTCCAATACAAGTGTCCAGTCCCCAGAAGTGTACTAAGTATTTCCAATACAAGTGTCCAGTCCCGTAAGTATTTCCAATACAATTGTCCAGTCCCTAGAAGTGTAGTAAGTATTTCCAATACAATTGTCCAGTCCCTAGAAGTAAGTGTAGTATTTCCAATACAAGTGTCCAGTCCCTAGAAGTAAGTATTTCCAATACAAGTGTCCAGTCCCTAGAAGTAAGTATTTCCAATACAAGTGTCCAGTCCCCAGAAGTAAGTGTAGTGTAGTATGTATTTCCAATACAATTGTCCAGTCCCTAGAAGTGTAGTAAGTATTTCCAATACAAGTGTCCAGTCCCTAGAAGTAAGTATTTCCAATACAAGTGTCCAGTCCCCAGAAGTGTACTAAGTATTTCCAATACAAGTGTCCAGTCCCCAGAAGTGTACTAAGTATTTCCAATACAAGTGTCCAGTCCCCAGAAGTGTACTAAGTATTTCCAATACAAGTGTCCAGTCCCTAGAAGTATACTAAGTATTTCCAATACAAGTGTCCAGTCCCTAGAAGTGTACTAAGTATTTCCAATACACGTGTCCAGTCCCTAGAAGTAAGTGTAGTAAGTATTTCCAATACAAGTGCCCAGTCCCTAGAAGTAAGTGTACTAAGTATTTCCAATACACGTGTCCAGTCCCTAGAAGTAAGTGTACTAAGTATTTCCAATACAATTGTCCAGTCCCTAGAAGTGTAGTAAGTATTTCCAATACAAGTGTCCAGTCCCCAGAAGTGTACTAAGTATTTCCAATACAAGTGTCCAGTCCCTAGAAGTAAGTATTTCCAATACAAGTGTCCAGTCCCCAGAAGTAAGTGTAGTGTAGTATGTATTTCCAATACAATTGTCCAGTCCCTAGAAGTGTAGTAAGTATTTCCAATACAAGTGTCCAGTCCCTAGAAGTAAGTGTACTAAGTATTTCCAATACAATTGTCCAGTCCCTAGAAGTGTAGTAAGTATTTCCAATACAAGTGTCCAGTCCCCAGAAGTGTACTAAGTATTTCCAATACAAGTGTCCAGTCCCTAGAAGTAAGTATTTCCAATACAAGTGTCCAGTCCCCAGAAGTAAGTGTAGTGTAGTATGTATTTCCAATACAATTGTCCAGTCCCTAGAAGTGTAGTAAGTATTTCCAATACAAGTGTCCAGTCCCTAGAAGTAAGTATTTCCAATACAAGTGTCCAGTCCCCAGAAGTGTACTAAGTATTTCCAATACAA
This sequence comes from Triturus cristatus, assembly GCF_964204655.1. Taxonomy (NCBI): domain Eukaryota; kingdom Metazoa; phylum Chordata; class Amphibia; order Caudata; family Salamandridae; genus Triturus; species Triturus cristatus. The sequence continues at coordinate 1,204,329,557 of NC_140585.1, read as the reverse complement.
GTGTCCAGTCCCCAGAAGTGTAGTAAGTATTTCCAATACAAGTGTCCAGTCCCCAGAAGTGTAGTAAGTATTTCCAATATACGTGTCCAGTCCCCAGAAGTAAGTGTAGTAAGTATTTCCAATACAAGTGTCCAGTCCCCAGAAGTGTACTAAGTATTTCCAATACACGTGTCCAGTCCCTAGAAGTAAGTATTTCCAATACAAGTGTCCAGTCCCCAGAAGTGTAGTAAGTATTTCCAATACAAGTGTCCAGTCCCCAGAAGTAAGTGTAGTGTAGTATGTATTTCCAATACAATTGTCCAGTCCCTAGAAGTGTAGTAAGTATTTCCAATATAAGTGTCCAGTCCCCAGAAGTATACCCAATACAAGTGTCCAGTGCAGTAAGTATTTCCAATACAAGTGTCCAGTCCCCAGAAGTGTAGTAAGTATTTCCAATACAAGTGTCCAGTCCCTAGAAGTAAGTGTAGTAAGTATTTCCAATACAAGTGCCCAGTCCCTAGAAGTAAGTGTAGTAAGTATTTCCAATATACGTGTCCAGTCCCCAGAAGTGTAGTAAGTATTTCCAATACAAGTGTCCAGTCCCTAGAAGTATACCCAATACAAGTGTCCAGTGCAGTAAGTATTTCCAATACAAGTGTCCAGTCCCTAGAAGTAAGTGTAGTAAGTATTTCCAATACAAGTGTCCAGTCCCCAGAAGTAAGTGTAGTAAGTATTTCCAATATACGTGTCCAGTCCCCAGAAGTGTAGTAAGTATTTCCAATATACGTGTCCAGTCCCTAGAAGTAAGTGTAGTAAGTATTTCCAATATACGTGTCCAGTCCCCAGAAGTGTAGTAAGTATTTCCAATATACGTGTCCAGTCCCTAGAAGTATACTAAGTATTTCCAATACAAGTGTCCAGTCCCTAGAAGTAAGTATTTCCAATACACGTGTCCAGTCCCTAGAAGTAAGTGTAGTAAGTATTTCCAATACAAGTGCCCAGTCCCTAGAAGTAAGTGTAGTAAGTATTTCCAATATACGTGTCCAGTCCCCAGAAGTGTAGTAAGTATTTCCAATACAAGTGTCCAGTCCCCAGAAGTGTAGTAAGTATTTCCAATACAAGTGTCCAGTCCCTAGAAGTAAGTATTTCCAATACAAGTGTCCAGTCCCCAGAAGTGTAGTAAGTATTTCCAATACAAGTGTCCAGTCCCTAGAAGTAAGTGTAGTAAGTATTTCCAATACAAGTGTCCAGTCCCTAGAAGTAAGTATTTCCAATACAAGTGTCCAGTCCCTAGAAGTATACTAAGTATTTCCAATACAAGTGTCCAGTCCCTAGAAGTAAGTATTTCCAATACAAGTGTCCAGTCCCTAGAAGTAAGTATTTCCAATACAAGTGTCCAGTCCCCAGAAGTAAGTGTAGTGTAGTATGTATTTCCAATACAAGTGTCCAGTCCCTAGAAGTAAGTATTTCCAATACAAGTGCCCAGTCCCTAGAAGTAAGTGTAGTAAGTATTTCCAATATACGTGTCCAGTCCCCAGAAGTGTAGTAAGTATTTCCAATATACGTGTCCAGTCCCTAGAAGTAAGTATTTCCAATACAAGTGTCCAGTCCCTAGAAGTAAGTATTTCCAATACAAGTGTCCAGTCCCCAGAAGTAAGTGTAGTGTAGTATGTATTTCCAATACAAGTGTCCAGTCCCTAGAAGTAAGTGTAGTAAGTATTTCCAATACAAGTGTCCAGTCCCTAGAAGTAAGTATTTCCAATACAAGTGCCCAGTCCCTAGAAGTAAGTGTAGTAAGTATTTCCAATACAAGTGCCCAGTCCCTAGAAGTAAGTATTTCCAATACAATTGTCCAGTCCCCAGAAGTGTACTAAGTATTTCCAATACAAGTGTCCAGTCCCGTAAGTATTTCCAATACAAGTGTCCAGTCCCCAGAAGTGTAGTAAGTATTTCCAATACAAGTGTCCAGTCCCTAGAAGTAAGTGTAGTAAGTATTTCCAATACAAGTGTCCAGTCCCTAGAAGTAAGTATTTCCAATACAAGTGTCCAGTCCCTAGAAGTAAGTATTTCCAATACAAGTGCCCAGTCCCTAGAAGTATTTCCAATACAAGTGTCCAGTCCCCAGAAGTAAGTGTAGTATGTATTTCCAATACAAGTGTCCAGTCCCTAGAAGTAAGTATTTCCAATACAAGTGTCCAGTCCCTAGAAGTAAGTATTTCCAATACAAGTGTCCAGTCCCGTAAGTATTTCCAATACAATTGTCCAGTCCCTAGAAGTGTAGTAAGTATTTCCAATACAATTGTCCAGTCCCTAGAAGTAAGTGTAGTAAGTATTTCCAACACAAGTGTCCAGTCCCTAGAAGTAAGTGTAGTAAGTATTTCCAATACAAGTGTCCAGTCCCTAGAAGTAAGTATTTCCAATACAAGTGTCCAGTCCCTAGAAGTAAGTGTAGTAAGTATTTCCAATACAAGTGCCCAGTCCCTAGAAGTAAGTATTTCCAATACAAGTGTCCAGTCCCTAGAAGTAAGTATTTCCAATACAAGTGTCCAGTCCCTAGAAGTAAGTATTTCCAATACAAGTGTCCAGTCCCTAGAAGTATACTAAGTATTTCCAACACAAGTGTCCAGTCCCTAGAAGTAAGTATTTCCAATACAAGTGCCCAGAAGTGTAGTAAGTATTTCCAATACAAGTGTCCAGTCCCCAGAAGTGTAGTAAGTATTTCCAATATACGTGTCCAGTCCCTAGAAGTAAGTATTTCCAATACAAGTGTCCAGTCCCTAGAAGTAAATATTTCCAATACAAGTGTCCAGTCCCTAGAAGTAAGTATTTCCAATACAAGTGTCCAGTCCCTAGAAGTAAGTGTAGTAAGTATTTCCAATACAAGTGTCCAGTCCCTAGAAGTAAGTATTTCCAATACAAGTGTCCAGTCCCTAGAAGTAAGTATTTCCAATACAAGTGCCCAGTCCCTAGAAGTAAGTATTTCCAATACAAGTGTCCAGTCCCTAGAAGTAAGTATTTCCAATACAAGTGTCCAGTCCCCAGAAGTGTACTAAGTATTTCCAATACAAGTGTCCAGTCCCGTAAGTATTTCCAATACAAGTGTCCAGTCCCCAGAAGTGTAGTAAGTATTTCCAATACAAGTGTCCAGTCCCTAGAAGTAAGTGTAGTAAGTATTTCCAATACAAGTGATCAGTCCCTAGAAGTAAGTATTTCCAATACAAGTGCCCAGTCCCTAGAAGTATTTCCAATACAAGTGTCCAGTCCCCAGAAGTAAGTGTAGTGTAGTATGTATTTCCAATACAAGTGTCCAGTCCCTAGAAGTAAGTATTTCCAATACAAGTGTCCAGTCCCTAGAAGTAAGTATTTCCAATACAAGTGTCCAGTCCCTAGAAGTAAGTATTTCCAATACAAGTGTCCAGTCGCCAGAAGTGTACTAAGTATTTCCAATACAAGTGTCCAGTCCCGTAAGTATTTCCAATACAATTGTCCAGTCCCTAGAAGTGTAGTAAGTATTTCCAATACAATTGTCCAGTCCCTAGAAGTAAGTGTAGTATTTCCAATACAAGTGTCCAGTCCCTAGAAGTAAGTATTTCCAATACAAGTGTCCAGTCCCTAGAAGTAAGTATTTCCAATACAAGTGTCCAGTCCCTAGAAGTAAGTGTAGTGTAGTATGTATTTCCAATACAATTGTCCAGTCCCTAGAAGTGTAGTAAGTATTTCCAATACAAGTGTCCAGTCCCCAGAAGTGTACTAAGTATTTCCAATACAAGTGTCCAGTCCCCAGAAGTGTACTAAGTATTTCCAATACAAGTGTCCAGTCCCCAGAAGTGTACTAAGTATTTCCAATACAAGTGTCCAGTCCCTAGAAGTATACTAAGTATTTCCAATACAAGTGTCCAGTCCCTAGAAGTGTACTAAGTATTTCCAATACACGTGTCCAGTCCCTAGAAGTAAGTGTAGTAAGTATTTCCAATACAAGTGCCCAGTCCCTAGAAGTAAGTGTACTAAGTATTTCCAATACACGTGTCCAGTCCCTAGAAGTAAGTGTACTAAGTATTTCCAATACAATTGTCCAGTCCCTAGAAGTGTAGTAAGTATTTCCAATACAAGTGTCCAGTCCCTAGAAGTAAGTGTAGTAAGTATTTCCAATACAAGTGTCCAGTCCCCAGAAGTAAGTGTAGTAAGTATTTCCAATATACGTGTCCAGTCCCCAGAAGTGTAGTAAGTATTTCCAATATACGTGTCCAGTCCCTAGAAGTAAGTGTAGGAAGTATTTCCAATATACGTGTCCAGTCCCCAGAAGTGTAGTAAGTATTTCCAATATACGTGTCCAGTCCCTAGAAGTATACTAAGTATTTCCAATACAAGTGTCCAGTCCCTAGAAGTAAGTATTTCCAATACACGTGTCCAGTCCCTAGAAGTAAGTGTAGTAAGTATTTCCAATACAAGTGCCCAGTCCCTAGAAGTAAGTGTAGTAAGTATTTCCAATATACGTGTCCAGTCCCCAGAAGTGTAGTAAGTATTTCCAATACAAGTGTCCAGTCCCCAGAAGTGTAGTAAGTATTTCCAATACAAGTGTCCAGTCCCTAGAAGTAAGTATTTCCAATACAAGTGTCCAGTCCCCAGAAGTGTAGTAAGTATTTCCAATACAAGTGTCCAGTCCCTAGAAGTAAGTGTAGTAAGTATTTCCAATACAAGTGTCCAGTCCCTAGAAGTAAGTATTTCCAATACAAGTGTCCAGTCCCTAGAAGTATACTAAGTATTTCCAATACAAGTGTCCAGTCCCTAGAAGTAAGTATTTCCAATACAAGTGTCCAGTCCCTAGAAGTAAGTATTTCCAATACAAGTGTCCAGTCCCCAGAAGTAAGTGTAGTGTAGTATGTATTTCCAATACAAGTGTCCAGTCCCTAGAAGTAAGTATTTCCAATACAAGTGCCCAGTCCCTAGAAGTAAGTGTAGTAAGTATTTCCAATATACGTGTCCAGTCCCCAGAAGTGTAGTAAGTATTTCCAATATACGTGTCCAGTCCCTAGAAGTAAGTATTTCCAATACAAGTGTCCAGTCCCTAGAAGTAAGTATTTCCAATACAAGTGTCCAGTCCCCAGAAGTAAGTGTAGTGTAGTATGTATTTCCAATACAAGTGTCCAGTCCCTAGAAGTAAGTGTAGTAAGTATTTCCAATACAAGTGTCCAGTCCCTAGAAGTAAGTATTTCCAATACAAGTGCCCAGTCCCTAGAAGTAAGTGTAGTAAGTATTTCCAATACAAGTGCCCAGTCCCTAGAAGTAAGTATTTCCAATACAAGTGTCCAGTCCCCAGAAGTGTACTAAGTATTTCCAATACAAGTGTCCAGTCCCGTAAGTATTTCCAATACAAGTGTCCAGTCCCCAGAAGTGTAGTAAGTATTTCCAATACAAGTGTCCAGTCCCCAGAAGTGTACTAAGTATTTCCAATACAAGTGTCCAGTCCCTAGAAGTATACTAAGTATTTCCAATACAAGTGTCCAGTCCCTAGAAGTGTACTAAGTATTTCCAATACACGTGTCCAGTCCCTAGAAGTAAGTGTAGTAAGTATTTCCAATACAAGTGCCCAGTCCCTAGAAGTAAGTGTACTAAGTATTTCCAATACACGTGTCCAGTCCCTAGAAGTAAGTGTACTAAGTATTTCCAATACAATTGTCCAGTCCCTAGAAGTGTAGTAAGTATTTCCAATACAAGTGTCCAGTCCCCAGAAGTGTACTAAGTATTTCCAATACAAGTGTCCAGTCCCTAGAAGTAAGTATTTCCAATACAAGTGTCCAGTCCCCAGAAGTAAGTGTAGTGTAGTATGTATTTCCAATACAATTGTCCAGTCCCTAGAAGTGTAGTAAGTATTTCCAATACAAGTGTCCAGTCCCTAGAAGTAAGTATTTCCAATACAAGTGTCCAGTCCCCAGAAGTGTACTAAGTATTTCCAATACAAGTGTCCAGTCCCCAGAAGTAAGTGTAGTAAGTATTTCCAATACAAGTGTCCAGTCCCCAGAAGTGTACTAAGTATTTCCAATACACGTGTCCAGTCCCTAGAAGTAAGTATTTCCAATACAAGTGTCCAGTCCCCAGAAGTGTAGTAAGTATTTCCAATACAAGTGTCCAGTCCCCAGAAGTAAGTGTAGTGTAGTATGTATTTCCAATACAATTGTCCAGTCCCTAGAAGTGTAGTAAGTATTTCCAATACAAGTGTCCAGTCCCTAGAAGTAAGTATTTCCAATACAAGTGTCCAGTCCCTAGAAGTAAGTGTAGTAAGTATTTCCAATACAAGTGTCCAGTCCCTAGAAGTAAGTATTTCCAATACAAGTGTCCAGTCCCCAGAAGTAAGTGTAGTGTAGTATGTATTTCCAATACAATTGTCCAGTCCCTAGAAGTGTAGTAAGTATTTCCAATACAAGTGTCCAGTCCCCAGAAGTATACCCAATACAAGTGTCCAGTGCAGTAAGTATTTCCAATACAAGTGTCCAGTCCCCAGAAGTGTAGTAAGTATTTCCAATACAAGTGTCCAGTCCCTAGAAGTAAGTGTAGTAAGTATTTCCAATACAAGTGCCCAGTCCCTAGAAGTAAGTGTAGTAAGTATTTCCAATATACGTGTCCAGTCCCCAGAAGTGTAGTAAGTATTTCCAATACAAGTGTCCAGTCCCTAGAAGTATACCCAATACAAGTGTCCAGTGCAGTAAGTATTTCCAATACAAGTGTCCAGTCCCCAGAAGTAAGTGTAGTAAGTATTTCCAATATACGTGTCCAGTCCCCAGAAGTGTAGTAAGTATTTCCAATATACGTGTCCAGTCCCTAGAAGTAAGTGTAGTAAGTATTTCCAATACAAGTGTCCAGTCCCTAGAAGTAAGTATTTCCAATACACGTGTCCAGTCCCTAGAAGTAAGTGTAGTAAGTATTTCCAATACAAGTGCCCAGTCCCTAGAAGTAAGTGTAGTAAGTATTTCCAATATACGTGTCCAGTCCCCAGAAGTGTACTAAGTATTTCCAATACAAGTGTCCAGTCCCTAGAAGTCAGTATTTCCAATACAAGTGTCCAGTCCCCAGAAGTAAGTATTTCCAATACAAGTGTCCAGTCCCCAGAAGTGTAGTAAGTATTTCCAATATACGTGTCCAGTCCCTAGAAGTAAGTATTTCCAATACAAGTGTCCAGTCCCTAGAAGTAAATATTTCCAATACAAGTGTCCAGTCCCTAGAAGTAAGTATTTCCAATACAAGTGTCCAGTCCCTAGAAGTAAGTATTTCCAATACAAGTGTCCAGTCCCCAGAAGTGTAGTAAGTATTTCCAATACAAGTGTCCAGTCCCCAGAAGTAAGTGTAGTGTAGTATGTATTTCCAATACAATTGTCCAGTCCCTAGAAGTAAGTATTTCCAATACACGTGTCCAGTCCCTAGAAGTAAGTGTAGTAAGTATTTCCAATATACGTGTCCAGTCCCTAGAAGTAAGTATTTCCAATACAAGTGTCCAGTCCCTAGAAGTAAGTGTAGTAAGTATTTCCAATACAAGTGTCCAGTCCCTAGAAGTAAGTATTTCCAATACAAGTGTCCAGTCCCTAGAAGTAAGTATTTCCAATACAAGTGCCCAGTCCCTAGAAGTAAGTGTAGTATGTATTTCCAATACAATTGTCCAGTCCCTAGAAGTGTAGTAAGTATTTCCAATACAAGTGTCCAGTCCCTAGAAGTAAGTATTTCCAATACAAGTGTCCAGTCCCTAGAAGTAAGTATTTCCAATACAAGTGCCCAGTCCCTAGAAGTAAGTATTTCCAATACAAGTGTCCAGTCCCTAGAAGTAAGTATTTCCAATACAAGTGTCCAGTCCCCAGAAGTGTACTAAGTATTTCCAATACAAGTGTCCAGTCCCGTAAGTATTTCCAATACAAGTGTCCAGTCCCCAGAAGTGTAGTAAGTATTTCCAATACAAGTGTCCAGTCCCTAGAAGTAAGTGTAGTAAGTATTTCCAATACAAGTGTCCAGTCCCTAGAAGTATTTCCAATACAAGTGCCCAGTCCCTAGAAGTATTTTCAATACAAGTGTCCAGTCCCCAGAAGTAAGTGTAGTGTAGTATGTATTTCCAATACAAGTGTCCAGTCCCTAGAAGTAAGTATTTCCAATACAAGTGTCCAGTCCCTAGAAGTAAGTATTTCCAATACAAGTGTCCAGTCCCCAGAAGTGTACTAAGTATTTCCAATACAAGTGTCCAGTCCCGTAAGTATTTCCAATACAATTGTCCAGTCCCTAGAAGTGTAGTAAGTATTTCCAATACAATTGTCCAGTCCCTAGAAGTAAGTGTAGTATTTCCAATACAAGTGTCCAGTCCCTAGAAGTAAGTATTTCCAATACAAGTGTCCAGTCCCTAGAAGTAAGTATTTCCAATACAAGTGTCCAGTCCCCAGAAGTAAGTGTAGTGTAGTATGTATTTCCAATACAATTGTCCAGTCCCTAGAAGTGTAGTAAGTATTTCCAATACAAGTGTCCAGTCCCTAGAAGTAAGTATTTCCAATACAAGTGTCCAGTCCCCAGAAGTGTACTAAGTATTTCCAATACAAGTGTCCAGTCCCCAGAAGTGTACTAAGTATTTCCAATACAAGTGTCCAGTCCCCAGAAGTGTACTAAGTATTTCCAATACAAGTGTCCAGTCCCTAGAAGTATACTAAGTATTTCCAATACAAGTGTCCAGTCCCTAGAAGTGTACTAAGTATTTCCAATACACGTGTCCAGTCCCTAGAAGTAAGTGTAGTAAGTATTTCCAATACAAGTGCCCAGTCCCTAGAAGTAAGTGTACTAAGTATTTCCAATACACGTGTCCAGTCCCTAGAAGTAAGTGTACTAAGTATTTCCAATACAATTGTCCAGTCCCTAGAAGTGTAGTAAGTATTTCCAATACAAGTGTCCAGTCCCCAGAAGTGTACTAAGTATTTCCAATACAAGTGTCCAGTCCCTAGAAGTAAGTATTTCCAATACAAGTGTCCAGTCCCCAGAAGTAAGTGTAGTGTAGTATGTATTTCCAATACAATTGTCCAGTCCCTAGAAGTGTAGTAAGTATTTCCAATACAAGTGTCCAGTCCCTAGAAGTAAGTATTTCCAATACAAGTGTCCAGTCCCCAGAAGTGTACTAAGTATTTCCAATACAAGTGTCCAGTCCCCAGAAGTGTAGTAAGTATTTCCAATACAAGTGTCCAGTCCCCAGAAGTGTAGTAAGTATTTCCAATATACGTGTCCAGTCCCCAGAAGTAAGTGTAGTAAGTATTTCCAATACAAGTGTCCAGTCCCCAGAAGTGTACTAAGTATTTCCAATACACGTGTCCAGTCCCTAGAAGTAAGTATTTCCAATACAAGTGTCCAGTCCCCAGAAGTGTAGTAAGTATTTCCAATACAAGTGTCCAGTCCCCAGAAGTAAGTGTAGTGTAGTATGTATTTCCAATACAATTGTCCAGTCCCTAGAAGTGTAGTAAGTATTTCCAATATAAGTGTCCAGTCCCCAGAAGTATACCCAATACAAGTGTCCAGTGCAGTAAGTATTTCCAATACAAGTGTCCAGTCCCCAGAAGTGTAGTAAGTATTTCCAATACAAGTGTCCAGTCCCTAGAAGTAAGTGTAGTAAGTATTTCCAATACAAGTGCCCAGTCCCTAGAAGTAAGTGTAGTAAGTATTTCCAATATACGTGTCCAGTCCCCAGAAGTGTAGTAAGTATTTCCAATACAAGTGTCCAGTCCCTAGAAGTATACCCAATACAAGTGTCCAGTGCAGTAAGTATTTCCAATACAAGTGTCCAGTCCCTAGAAGTAAGTGTAGTAAGTATTTCCAATACAAGTGTCCAGTCCCCAGAAGTAAGTGTAGTAAGTATTTCCAATATACGTGTCCAGTCCCCAGAAGTGTAGTAAGTATTTCCAATATACGTGTCCAGTCCCTAGAAGTAAGTGTAGTAAGTATTTCCAATATACGTGTCCAGTCCCCAGAAGTGTAGTAAGTATTTCCAATATACGTGTCCAGTCCCTAGAAGTATACTAAGTATTTCCAATACAAGTGTCCAGTCCCTAGAAGTAAGTATTTCCAATACACGTGTCCAGTCCCTAGAAGTAAGTGTAGTAAGTATTTCCAATACAAGTGCCCAGTCCCTAGAAGTAAGTGTAGTAAGTATTTCCAATATACGTGTCCAGTCCCCAGAAGTGTAGTAAGTATTTCCAATACAAGTGTCCAGTCCCCAGAAGTGTAGTAAGTATTTCCAATACAAGTGTCCAGTCCCTAGAAGTAAGTATTTCCAATACAAGTGTCCAGTCCCCAGAAGTGTAGTAAGTATTTCCAATACAAGTGTCCAGTCCCTAGAAGTAAGTGTAGTAAGTATTTCCAATACAAGTGTCCAGTCCCTAGAAGTAAGTATTTCCAATACAAGTGTCCAGTCCCTAGAAGTATACTAAGTATTTCCAATACAAGTGTCCAGTCCCTAGAAGTAAGTATTTCCAATACAAGTGTCCAGTCCCTAGAAGTAAGTATTTCCAATACAAGTGTCCAGTCCCCAGAAGTAAGTGTAGTGTAGTATGTATTTCCAATACAAGTGTCCAGTCCCTAGAAGTAAGTATTTCCAATACAAGTGCCCAGTCCCTAGAAGTAAGTGTAGTAAGTATTTCCAATATACGTGTCCAGTCCCCAGAAGTGTAGTAAGTATTTCCAATATACGTGTCCAGTCCCTAGAAGTAAGTATTTCCAATACAAGTGTCCAGTCCCTAGAAGTAAGTATTTCCAATACAAGTGTCCAGTCCCCAGAAGTAAGTGTAGTGTAGTATGTATTTCCAATACAAGTGTCCAGTCCCTAGAAGTAAGTGTAGTAAGTATTTCCAATACAAGTGTCCAGTCCCTAGAAGTAAGTATTTCCAATACAAGTGCCCAGTCCCTAGAAGTAAGTGTAGTAAGTATTTCCAATACAAGTGCCCAGTCCCTAGAAGTAAGTATTTCCAATACAAGTGTCCAGTCCCCAGAAGTGTACTAAGTATTTCCAATACAAGTGTCCAGTCCCGTAAGTATTTCCAATACAAGTGTCCAGTCCCCAGAAGTGTAGTAAGTATTTCCAATACAAGTGTCCAGTCCCTAGAAGTAAGTGTAGTAAGTATTTCCAATACAAGTGTCCAGTCCCTAGAAGTAAGTATTTCCAATACAAGTGTCCAGTCCCTAGAAGTAAGTATTTCCAATACAAGTGCCCAGTCCCTAGAAGTATTTCCAATACAAGTGTCCAGTCCCCAGAAGTAAGTGTAGTATGTATTTCCAATACAAGTGTCCAGTTCCTAGAATTAAGTATTTCCAATACAAGTGTCCAGTCCCTAGAAGTAAGTATTTCCAATACAAGTGTCCAGTCCCGTAAGTATTTCCAATACAATTGTCCAGTCCCTAGAAGTGTAGTAAGTATTTCCAATACAATTGTCCAGTCCCTAGAAGTAAGTGTAGTAAGTATTTCCAATACAAGTGTCCAGTCCCTAGAAGTAAGTATTTCCAATACAAGTGTCCAGTCCCTAGAAGTAAGTGTAGTAAGTATTTCCAATACAATTGTCCAGTCCCTAGAAGTAAGTATTTCCAATACAAGTATCCAGTCCCTAGAAGTAAGTATTTCCAATACAAGTGTCCAGTCCCTAGAAGTAAGTATTTCCAATACAAGTGTCCAGTCCCGTAAGTATTTCCAATACAATTGTCCAGTCCCTAGAAGTGTAGTAAGTATTTCCAATACAATTGTCCAGTCCCTAGAAGTAAGTGTAGTAAGTATTTCCAATACAAGTGTCCAGTCCCTAGAAGTAAGTATTTCCAATACAAGTGTCCAGTCCCTAGAAGTAAGTGTAGTAAGTATTTCCAATACAAGTGCCCAGTCCCTAGAAGTAAGTATTTCCAATACAAGTGTCCAGTCCCTAGAAGTAAGTATTTCCAATACAAGTGTCCAGTCCCTAGAAGTAAGTATTTCCAATACAAGTGTCCAGTCCCTAGAAGTATACTAAGTATTTCCAACACAAGTGTCCAGTCCCTAGAAGTAAGTATTTCCAATACAAGTGTCCAGTCCCCAGAAGTGTAGTAAGTATTTCCAATATACGTGTCCAGTCCCTAGAAGTAAGTATTTCCAATACAAGTGTCCAGTCCCTAGAAGTAAATATTTCCAATACAAGTGTCCAGTCCCTAGAAGTAAGTATTTCCAATACAAGTGTCCAGTCCCTAGAAGTAAGTGTAGTAAGTATTTCCAATACAAGTGTCCAGTCCCTAGAAGTAAGTATTTCCAATACAAGTGTCCAGTCCCTAGAAGTAAGTATTTCCAATACAAGTGCCCAGTCCCTAGAAGTAAGTATTTCCAATACAAGTGTCCAGTCCCTAGAAGTAAGTATTTCCAATACAAGTGTCCAGTCCCCAGAAGTGTACTAAGTATTTCCAATACAAGTGTCCAGTCCCGTAAGTATTTCCAATACAAGTGTCCAGTCCCCAGAAGTGTAGTAAGTATTTCCAATACAAGTGTCCAGTCCCTAGAAGTAAGTGTAGTAAGTATTTCCAATACAAGTGTCCAGTCCCTAGAAGTAAGTATTTCCAATACAAGTGCCCAGTCCCTAGAAGTATTTCCAATACAAGTGTCCAGTCCCCAGAAGTAAGTGTAGTGTAGTATGTATTTCCAATACAAGTGTCCAGTCCCTAGAAGTAAGTATTTCCAATACAAGTGTCCAGTCCCTAGAAGTAAGTATTTCCAATACAAGTGTCCAGTCCCTAGAAGTAAGTATTTCCAATACAAGTGTCCAGTCCCCAGAAGTGTACTAAGTATTTCCAATACAAGTGTCCAGTCCCGTAAGTATTTCCAATACAATTGTCCAGTCCCTAGAAGTGTAGTAAGTATTTCCAATACAATTGTCCAGTCCCTAGAAGTAAGTGTAGTAAGTATTTCCAATACAAGTGTCCAGTCCCTAGAAGTAAGTATTTCCAATACAAGTGTCCAGTCCCTAGAAGTAAGTGTAGTAAGTATTTCCAATACAATTGTCCAGTCCCTAGAAGTAAGTATTTCCAATACAAGTATCCAGTCCCTAGAAGTAAGTATTTCCAATACAAGTGTCCAGTCCCTAGAAGTAAGTATTTCCAATACAAGTGTCCAGTCCCGTAAGTATTTCCAATACAATTGTCCAGTCCCTAGAAGTGTAGTAAGTATTTCCAATACAATTGTCCAGTCCCTAGAAGTAAGTGTAGTAAGTATTTCCAATACAAGTGTCCAGTCCCTAGAAGTAAGTATTTCCAATACAAGTGTCCAGTCCCTAGAAGTAAGTGTAGTAAGTATTTCCAATACAAGTGCCCAGTCCCTAGAAGTAAGTATTTCCAATACAAGTGTCCAGTCCCTAGAAGTAAGTATTTCCAATACAAGTGTCCAGTCCCTAGAAGTAAGTATTTCCAATACAAGTGTCCAGTCCCTAGAAGTATACTAAGTATTTCCAACACAAGTGTCCAGTCCCTAGAAGTAAGTATTTCCAATACAAGTGTCCAGTCCCCAGAAGTGTAGTAAGTATTTCCAATATACGTGTCCAGTCCCTAGAAGTAAGTATTTCCAATACAAGTGTCCAGTCCCTAGAAGTAAATATTTCCAATACAAGTGTCCAGTCCCTAGAAGTAAGTATTTCCAATACAAGTGTCCAGTCCCTAGAAGTAAGTGTAGTAAGTATTTCCAATACAAGTGTCCAGTCCCTAGAAGTAAGTATTTCCAATACAAGTGTCCAGTCCCTAGAAGTAAGTATTTCCAATACAAGTGCCCAGTCCCTAGAAGTAAGTATTTCCAATACAAGTGTCCAGTCCCTAGAAGTAAGTATTTCCAATACAAGTGTCCAGTCCCCAGAAGTGTACTAAGTATTTCCAATACAAGTGTCCAGTCCCGTAAGTATTTCCAATACAAGTGTCCAGTCCCCAGAAGTGTAGTAAGTATTTCCAATACAAGTGTCCAGTCCCTAGAAGTAAGTGTAGTAAGTATTTCCAATACAAGTGTCCAGTCCCTAGAAGTAAGTATTTCCAATACAAGTGCCCAGTCCCTAGAAGTATTTCCAATACAAGTGTCCAGTCCCCAGAAGTAAGTGTAGTGTAGTATGTATTTCCAATACAAGTGTCCAGTCCCTAGAAGTAAGTATTTCCAATACAAGTGTCCAGTCCCTAGAAGTAAGTATTTCCAATACAAGTGTCCAGTCCCTAGAAGTAAGTATTTCCAATACAAGTGTCCAGTCCCCAGAAGTGTACTAAGTATTTCCAATACAAGTGTCCAGTCCCGTAAGTATTTCCAATACAATTGTCCAGTCCCTAGAAGTGTAGTAAGTATTTCCAATACAATTGTCCAGTCCCTAGAAGTAAGTGTAGTATTTCCAATACAAGTGTCCAGTCCCTAGAAGTAAGTATTTCCAATACAAGTGTCCAGTCCCTAGAAGTAAGTATTTCCAATACAAGTGTCCAGTCCCTAGAAGTAAGTGTAGTGTAGTATGTATTTCCAATACAATTGTCCAGTCCCTAGAAGTGTAGTAAGTATTTCCAATACAAGTGTCCAGTCCCCAGAAGTGTACTAAGTATTTCCAATACAAGTGTCCAGTCCCCAGAAGTGTACTAAGTATTTCCAATACAAGTGTCCAGTCCCCAGAAGTGTACTAAGTATTTCCAATACAAGTGTCCAGTCCCTAGAAGTATACTAAGTATTTCCAATACAAGTGTCCAGTCCTTAGAAGTGTACTAAGTATTTCCAATACACGTGTCCAGTCCCTAGAAGTAAGTGTAGTAAGTATTTCCAATACAAGTGCCCAGTCCCTAGAAGTAAGTGTACTAAGTATTTCCAATACACGTGTCCAGTCCCTAGAAGTAAGTGTACTAAGTATTTCCAATACAATTGTCCAGTCCCTAGAAGTGTAGTAAGTATTTCCAATACAAGTGTCCAGTCCCCAGAAGTGTACTAAGTATTTCCAATACAAGTGTCCAGTCCCTAGAAGTAAGTATTTCCAATACAAGTGTCCAGTCCCCAGAAGTAAGTGTAGTGTAGTATGTATTTCCAATACAATTGTCCAGTCCCTAGAAGTGTAGTAAGTATTTCCAATACAAGTGTCCAGTCCCTAGAAGTAAGTATTTCCAATACAAGTGTCCAGTCCCCAGAAGTGTACTAAGTATTTCCAATACAAGTGTCCAGTCCCCAGAAGTGTAGTAAGTATTTCCAATACAAGTGTCCAGTCCCCAGAAGTGTAGTAAGTATTTCCAATATACGTGTCCAGTCCCCAGAAGTAAGTATTTCCAATACAAGTGTCCAGTCCCCAGAAGTGTACTAAGTATTTCCAATACACGTGTCCAGTCCCTAGAAGTAAGTATTTCCAATACAAGTGTCCAGTCCCCAGAAGTGTAGTATGTATTTCCAATACAATTGTCCAGTCCCTAGAAGTGTAGTAAGTATTTCCAATACAAGTGTCCAGTCCCTAGAAGTAAGTATTTCCAATACAAGTGTCCAGTCCCTAGAAGTAAGTGTAGTAAGTATTTCCAATACAAGTGTCCAGTCCCTAGAAGTAAGTATTTCCAATACAAGTGTCCAGTCCCCAGAAGTAAGTGTAGTGTAGTATGTATTTCCAATACAATTGTCCAGTCCCTAGAAGTGTAGTAAGTATTTCCAATACAAGTGTCCGTTCCCAGAAGTATACCCAATACAAGTGTCCAGTGCAGTAAGTATTTCCAATACAAGTGTCCAGTCCCCAGAAGTGTAGTAAGTATTTCCAATACAAGTGTCCAGTCCCTAGAAGTAAGTGTAGTAAGTATTTCCAATACAAGTGCCCAGTCCCTAGAAGTAAGTGTAGTAAGTATTTCCAATATACGTGTCCAGTCCCCAGAAGTGTAGTAAGTATTTCCAATACAAGTGTCCAGTCCCTAGAAGTATACCCAATACAAGTGTCCAGTGCAGTAAGTATTTCCAATACAAGTGTCCAGTCCCCAGAAGTAAGTGTAGTAAGTATTTCCAATATACGTGTCCAGTCCCCAGAAGTGTAGTAAGTATTTCCAATATACGTGTCCAGTCCCTAGAAGTAAGTGTAGTAAGTATTTCCAATACAAGTGTCCAGTCCCTAGAAGTAAGTATTTCCAATACACGTGTCCAGTCCCTAGAAGTAAGTGTAGTAAGTATTTCCAATACAAGTGCCCAGTCCCTAGAAGTAAGTGTAGTAAGTATTTCCAATATACGTGTCCAGTCCCCAGAAGTGTACTAAGTATTTCCAATACAAGTGTCCAGTCCCTAGAAGTCAGTATTTCCAATACAAGTGTCCAGTCCCCAGAAGTAAGTATTTCCAATACAAGTGTCCAGTCCCCAGAAGTGTAGTAAGTATTTCCAATACAAGTGTCCAGTCCCTAGAAGTAAGTGTAGTAAGTATTTCCAATACAAGTGCCCAGTCCCTAGAAGTAAGTGTAGTAAGTATTTCCAATACAATTGTCCAGTCCCTAGAAGTGTAGTAAGTATTTCCAATACAAGTGTCCAGTCCCTAGAAGTAAGTATTTCCAATACAAGTGTCCAGTCCCCAGAAGTGTAGTAAGTATTTCCAATATACGTGTCCAGTCCCTAGAAGTAAGTATTTCCAATACAAGTGTCCAGTCCCCAGAAGTAAGTGTAGTATGTATTTCCAATACAATTGTCCAGTCCCTAGAAGTGTAGTAAGTATTTCCAATACAAGTGTCCAGTCCCCAGAAGTGTAGTAAGTATTTCCAATACAAGTGTCCAGTCCCTAGAAGTATACTAAGTATTTCCAATACAAGTGTCCAGTCCCTAGAAGTATACTAAGTATTTCCAATACAAGTGTCCAGTCCCCAGAAGTAAGTATTTCCAATACACGTGTCCAGTCCCTAGAAGTAAGTGTAGTAAGTATTTCCAATACAATTGTCCAGTCCCTAGAAGTAAGTGTAGTAAGTATTTCCAATACAAGTGTCCAGTCCCTAGAAGTAAGTATTTCCAATACAAGTGTCCAGTCCCCAGAAGTGTAGTAAGTATTTCCTTTTTTTTTTTTTTTTTTTTTTTGAAATTTTTTATTGAGATCAGGACAGGAGAACGGGACAACACATAATAGCTAGCATAACAGGCAATTAAACATATTGATCAAATCGAACAGGCAATACAATACAGAGCATGTATATTCGGATCAGAAACCGTATCAGTTGTATCAGAATCGACTCAATGGCATAAAAAAAAAAAAAAAAAAAAAAAAGGGGAAAGGGCCCCCTCAGTCTTTACTTAGAGTTGATGAGCCCCAGATTCTATTAGTTTTTTGTAAAAATTTGTGGCCTCTGATCTTAGCTAACGAAGTTTCCATAGTGTGAATTTCTTTGACAAGAAGCCACCACTCCATCACATCTGGAGGGTTGCAAGAGATCCAGGTCCTAGCGATAGTAAGTCTGGCACAACCAATCAGGATATTAATAAGATCAGTGTGTAAGGCTAGAGATGGATGATTCAGCAGGGGGATGCCAAGCAAAACATTGGCCAAGCTTATTATGATTGGTTGTGTCAAGATCTGCGTAATACCCTGGCTAACTTTAGACCAAAATTCAGTGAGTCGGGGACACATGAACATCATGTGTTCGAGAGTAGCGGCTAGCAGGTCACATTTAGGGCACCTTGTCCGGTCACTGCTGAAACTATTACTAGACCATTTTGAAACTTTTTCCGGAGTATAATATAGCTGAAATATCGTTTTATATTGTTGTATACGTAAGCTGGAAGATTGGACCGAGCGGTTAAAACTAGTAAGTGAAGATGATATCTGGTTAGCTGTGATATTCAACCCCAAACGGGAGCTCCATTTATCCGCGATATTCCCGCAATCGTCCGGTTTGAACGATGTGAGAACTTTATAGCCTGAACTGATGAGTGATCTAACCTTAACAGTGTAAAAGCAATTCCATATATCTGAATCTTCAATTTTAAGTAGCTTTGTTTTGCGTATTAAATAGTCATGTATCTGAATGTATTTAAACTGTGCAACTAAAGGTAATTTGAAGATTACTCTTAGTGACTCAAAGGATAGTAGTCCATCATTACCATAAAGGTCACCGAGTGTTTCAATTCCGGCAGCCTTCCACTTATGAAATACACCGTCATGAAATATGTCCGGAAGACCGGGATTCGCCCATAAAGACAGTTTAGGATGAAAAAAAGACGTATTACATTTGGCTAAAATAAGTTGCCAAATTTTAACCGTGTCTCTGATCGTCTTAAATTTTACCCGCTTGAAGTAGTTTGGGTCAGTAGATTTGGCTAGAAACATATTGGAGTCCTCGCCGAGGGCGAATTGATAACAGTATATCGTTTGTATGTTGCGGATAAACAGGCCACGGAGACGGCTCAGAAAAGCAGAAAAATAATAAACTCTGAAATCGGGAAAGGTCAGGCCACCTTGGTTAAGAGGCAGTTTAAGAAGACTTATTGACCTGCGGGCCTTCTTGTATCCCCAAATATAACTGCTAAAGATCCCATCAAGCCGCTTAAAATATGCATTACTAACGAGAAGAGGTATGGACCTAAATAAATATAAGAATTTTGGTAGTATGTTCATTTTAATTAGGTTGATCCTACCAACCATGCTTAAGGGAACCTTGTTCCATTTTTTTAGAGTTGTGGCAGTTTCTTTAAGAAGAGTCTCATAATTAAGTTTGATAATCTCATTAGTGTCGGAAGAGATTTTAATACCAAGGTAAGTGGCTGTTTTGCAAGTCCCTTCTATTTGAATCGATGATTTATAGTTAAGAATAACTTGTGTTTTATGTGAGTTAAGTTTATAGCCGGAGACTAACCCGAATTTGTTAGCCTCCTCAGTAATTCCCAGTATAGCTAGTGGGATATTGGTTGAATAGACCGCAATATCGTCGGCATACGCCGTTATTTTTAGTTGTTTCTGACCGTGTATGAAAGGGGTAATTTTAGAATTCGTTTGTAATGCCACGAGAAATGGTTCAAGCGATAGCGCGAAGAGCAAGGGTGATAACGGACACCCTTGCCGAGTGCCACGAGAGATGAAAAAGCTAGAAGAAGTTAGCCCATCATAGCAGAGCGTAGCTGAAGGACGGTTATATAAAGCCTGGAGCCATTTAAGAAATCGGCCATGAAATCCCATAGTGATCATTGTTGACCAGAGAAATTCCCACCCCACTCGGTCAAAGGCTTTTTCAGCATCCAAGAGAATCATACCGAGTGGGGTGGGTCCAACCCTGGCAACATCGAATGCCGTAATGGCCATATTAATATGGGCAGTAGTATCTCTTCCCATAACAAAACCATGTTGGTGAGGGGACACCAGGAGAGGGATGAGTGGAGCTAATCGGGAAGCAAGTACCTTGGCAAAAATTTTGGCATCTGCATTGATGAGTGAGATGGGTCGGTAGGACCCACATTGATCCGCCGGTTTACCCTTTTTTAAAAAGAAGACCATCCTGGTTGTGTTCCAGGATTTAGGAGCCTCCCCATTTATCCCAACATTATTGATCACATCAGTGAGTAATGGGAGAATTTCCTCAGAGCATTTTTGGTAAATGTCTAGTGGGATAGTGTCCTCTCCAGCAGCTTTTCCTAGGGGTAGTGAAGCAATTGCTTTCCTAATCTCTTGCTCAGTGATGTTTTCAGAGAGCAACTCCTGGTCTTCGATCTGGTTTCCTTTAGTTATGTGAGTATCTAAATATTCTTGTATCTTATTCATATCAGGATGATCCTCTGGAGTGTATAATGTACTATAAAATGCGACGAATTGCTGGAGAATCTGTTCAGGTTGGGTGTAAACCAAGTTGTTTGGTCCCTTAATTTCCTTTATAAGGGTTTTAGATCTGTCATCAGCAATTTTGTATGCCAAAATTTTGCCCACCCTATCCCCATTCTCGTATTGAGATATATGGAATTTTTGCAAACTATTTAGATTTTTCTCCATAAATCTTGTTTTAATATTGAGCTTAGATGAAGCTAACTTTTGACATATGTCAGAAATATTTGGCACATCCTGTATCAGAGCCTGTGACAACTGGTTTTCAAGCATAATTATGGTGTTGCTCAAAGCCGTCCAGCCACGTCTATTTAATGAGTTTTGTTTGAAGACAAACTGTTGTGTAAACCCACGGACACTTGCTTTAACCGTATCCCAAACTATACTCAGAGAAGCAGAATTAATATTTATAGCAATGAACTCGCGTAAGTGTGCTTTAAGTTGGGTGATATAGTCCATATTAGATAGTAGATGTCTGGGAAAGGTGAATGTCCTAAGTTTCCGATTGGTCCGTGGTGGGGTAAATGATATCACTATTGGATTATGATCCGATGTGACTCTTGGGCACAGCTCGATAAGGCTATTCTTTATAATATTGTCTGATGCCCAAACCATGTCAATTCTTGAGCAGAGTTGATGGGGGGCAGAGTAGTATGTAAAGCCGGCAGTAGAGGGATGTATTGTTCGCCAAACATCTTTTAAATTATGAATACGTCCAAGTTCAATAAGCGCGGCTCGTGAGCGGCGCATCCTCTGAAATGCTCGTTGTCGAGTAGTATCGATATTATAATCCATAATAAGATTGAAGTCCCCCATTATGATAAGTTCCCCACAAGTATCCAATAGTTCAATATTTAGCCTATCTAGGACAGACGGGTCATCAATATTCGGCCCGTAAAATACACAAAAGGTAAAATTATTGTCATCCCAGAGCACTTGAGCAGTAGCCCAGCGGCCAGCTTTATCAACCTTTGTTTTAGTCAATTCTATATTTAGCCTTTTCTGTGCCAAAATAGCGACACCTCTAGTTGGTAGACTACATTCTGAACAAATAAGCACGTCGTATCCTAACTGCCCCAAAAGCTTGCGGTCAGAGTAAATAATATGTGTTTCAGTAAGCAAAACGATCTGTGGCTTATACAAATTAAGCTCCTCGGAGACAAGCCGTCTCTTGTTCCTGCCATTGAGTCCTGATACATTCCAAACCAAACATCTGATTCTGTGTGTCATTTCAATCTATTAAAACGCTTTGCCTGTTGTTGATTATACTTTTTCATACTACATAACAACATCAAATACAAATTATAGTAACAGATAGCCTTCCCCTCCCGCCTGATCATTTTAACATTTTTACCCCCCCCAAACCCACCCCATAAGGACCACCCTTGGGGGTTCAGGTGAGAACCCCTATCCCAAAGAGGAGGGAAACCTGTAGTAAGTATTTCCAATACAAGTGTCCAGTCCCTAGAAGTATACTAAGTATTTCCAATACAATTGTCCAGTCCCTAGAAGTGTAGTAAGTATTTCCAATATAAGTGTCCAGTCCCCAGAAGTATACCCAATACAAGTGTCCAGTGCAGTAAGTATTTCCAATACAAGTGTCCAGTCCCCAGAAGTGTAGTAAGTATTTCCAATACAAGTGTCCAGTCCCTAGAAGTAAGTGTAGTAAGTATTTCCAATACAAGTGCCCAGTCCCTAGAAGTAAGTGTAGTAAGTATTTCCAATATACGTGTCCAGTCCCCAGAAGTGTAGTAAGTATTTCCAATACAAGTGTCCAGTCCCTAGAAGTATACCCAATACAAGTGTCCAGTGCAGTAAGTATTTCCAATACAAGTGTCCAGTCCCTAGAAGTAAGTGTAGTAAGTATTTCCAATACAAGTGTCCAGTCCCCAGAAGTAAGTGTAGTAAGTATTTCCAATATACGTGTCCAGTCCCCAGAAGTGTAGTAAGTATTTCCAATATACGTGTCCAGTCCCTAGAAGTAAGTGTAGTAAGTATTTCCAATATACGTGTCCAGTCCCCAGAAGTGTAGTAAGTATTTCCAATATACGTGTCCAGTCCCTAGAAGTATACTAAGTATTTCCAATACAAGTGTCCAGTCCCTAGAAGTAAGTATTTCCAATACACGTGTCCAGTCCCTAGAAGTAAGTGTAGTAAGTATTTCCAATACAAGTGCCCAGTCCCTAGAAGTAAGTGTAGTAAGTATTTCCAATATACGTGTCCAGTCCCCAGAAGTGTAGTAAGTATTTCCAATACAAGTGTCCAGTCCCCAGAAGTGTAGTAAGTATTTCCAATACAAGTGTCCAGTCCCTAGAAGTAAGTATTTCCAATACAAGTGTCCAGTCCCCAGAAGTGTAGTAAGTATTTCCAATACAAGTGTCCAGTCCCTAGAAGTAAGTGTAGTAAGTATTTCCAATACAAGTGTCCAGTCCCTAGAAGTAAGTATTTCCAATACAAGTGTCCAGTCCCTAGAAGTATACTAAGTATTTCCAATACAAGTGTCCAGTCCCTAGAAGTAAGTATTTCCAATACAAGTGTCCAGTCCCTAGAAGTAAGTATTTCCAATACAAGTGTCCAGTCCCCAGAAGTAAGTGTAGTGTAGTATGTATTTCCAATACAAGTGTCCAGTCCCTAGAAGTAAGTATTTCCAATACAAGTGCCCAGTCCCTAGAAGTAAGTGTAGTAAGTATTTCCAATATACGTGTCCAGTCCCCAGAAGTGTAGTAAGTATTTCCAATATACGTGTCCAGTCCCTAGAAGTAAGTATTTCCAATACAAGTGTCCAGTCCCTAGAAGTAAGTATTTCCAATACAAGTGTCCAGTCCCCAGAAGTAAGTGTAGTGTAGTATGTATTTCCAATACAAGTGTCCAGTCCCTAGAAGTAAGTGTAGTAAGTATTTCCAATACAAGTGTCCAGTCCCTAGAAGTAAGTATTTCCAATACAAGTGCCCAGTCCCTAGAAGTAAGTGTAGTAAGTATTTCCAATACAAGTGCCCAGTCCCTAGAAGTAAGTATTTCCAATACAAGTGTCCAGTCCCCAGAAGTGTACTAAGTATTTCCAATACAAGTGTCCAGTCCCGTAAGTATTTCCAATACAAGTGTCCAGTCCCCAGAAGTGTAGTAAGTATTTCCAATACAAGTGTCCAGTCCCTAGAAGTAAGTGTAGTAAGTATTTCCAATACAAGTGTCCAGTCCCTAGAAGTAAGTATTTCCAATACAAGTGTCCAGTCCCTAGAAGTAAGTATTTCCAATACAAGTGCCCAGTCCCTAGAAGTATTTCCAATACAAGTGTCCAGTCCCCAGAAGTAAGTGTAGTATGTATTTCCAATACAAGTGTCCAGTCCCTAGAAGTAAGTATTTCCAATACAAGTGTCCAGTCCCTAGAAGTAAGTATTTCCAATACAAGTGTCCAGTCCCGTAAGTATTTCCAATACAATTGTCCAGTCCCTAGAAGTGTAGTAAGTATTTCCAATACAATTGTCCAGTCCCTAGAAGTAAGTGTAGTAAGTATTTCCAATACAAGTGTCCAGTCCCTAGAAGTAAGTATTTCCAATACAAGTGTCCAGTCCCTAGAAGTAAGTGTAGTAAGTATTTCCAATACAATTGTCCAGTCCCTAGAAGTAAGTATTTCCAATACAAGTATCCAGTCCCTAGAAGTAAGTATTTCCAATACAAGTGTCCAGTCCCTAGAAGTAAGTATTTCCAATACAAGTGTCCAGTCCCGTAAGTATTTCCAATACAATTGTCCAGTCCCTAGAAGTGTAGTAAGTATTTCCAATACAATTGTCCAGTCCCTAGAAGTAAGTGTAGTAAGTATTTCCAATACAAGTGTCCAGTCCCTAGAAGTAAGTATTTCCAATACAAGTGTCCAGTCCCTAGAAGTAAGTGTAGTAAGTATTTCCAATACAAGTGCCCAGTCCCTAGAAGTAAGTATTTCCAATACAAGTGTCCAGTCCCTAGAAGTAAGTATTTCCAATACAAGTGTCCAGTCCCTAGAAGTAAGTATTTCCAATACAAGTGTCCAGTCCCTAGAAGTATACTAAGTATTTCCAATACAAGTGTCCAGTCCCTAGAAGTAAGTATTTCCAATACAAGTGTCCAGTCCCCAGAAGTGTAGTAAGTATTTCCAATATACGTGTCCAGTCCCTAGAAGTAAGTATTTCCAATACAAGTGTCCAGTCCCTAGAAGTAAATATTTCCAATACAAGTGTCCAGTCCCTAGAAGTAAGTATTTCCAATACAAGTGTCCAGTCCCTAGAAGTAAGTGTAGTAAGTATTTCCAATACAAGTGTCCAGTCCCTAGAAGTAAGTATTTCCAATACAAGTGTCCAGTCCCTAGAAGTAAGTATTTCCAATACAAGTGCCCAGTCCCTAGAAGTAAGTATTTCCAATACAAGTGTCCAGTCCCTAGAAGTAAGTATTTCCAATACAAGTGTCCAGTCCCCAGAAGTGTACTAAGTATTTCCAATACAAGTGTCCAGTCCCGTAAGTATTTCCAATACAAGTGTCCAGTCCCCAGAAGTGTAGTAAGTATTTCCAATACAAGTGTCCAGTCCCTAGAAGTAAGTGTAGTAAGTATTTCCAATACAAGTGTCCAGTCCCTAGAAGTAAGTATTTCCAATACAAGTGCCCAGTCCCTAGAAGTATTTCCAATACAAGTGTCCAGTCCCCAGAAGTAAGTGTAGTGTAGTATGTATTTCCAATACAAGTGTCCAGTCCCTAGAAGTAAGTATTTCCAATACAAGTGTCCAGTCCCTAGAAGTAAGTATTTCCAATACAAGTGTCCAGTCCCTAGAAGTAAGTATTTCCAATACAAGTGTCCAGTCCCCAGAAGTGTACTAAGTATTTCCAATACAAGTGTCCAGTCCCGTAAGTATTTCCAATACAATTGTCCAGTCCCTAGAAGTGTAGTAAGTATTTCCAATACAATTGTCCAGTCCCTAGAAGTAAGTGTAGTAAGTATTTCCAATACAAGTGTCCAGTCCCTAGAAGTAAGTATTTCCAATACAAGTGTCCAGTCCCTAGAAGTAAGTGTAGTAAGTATTTCCAATACAATTGTCCAGTCCCTAGAAGTAAGTATTTCCAATACAAGTATCCAGTCCCTAGAAGTAAGTATTTCCAATACAAGTGTCCAGTCCCTAGAAGTAAGTATTTCCAATACAAGTGTCCAGTCCCGTAAGTATTTCCAATACAATTGTCCAGTCCCTAGAAGTGTAGTAAGTATTTCCAATACAATTGTCCAGTCCCTAGAAGTAAGTGTAGTAAGTATTTCCAATACAAGTGTCCAGTCCCTAGAAGTAAGTATTTCCAATACAAGTGTCCAGTCCCTAGAAGTAAGTGTAGTAAGTATTTCCAATACAAGTGCCCAGTCCCTAGAAGTAAGTATTTCCAATACAAGTGTCCAGTCCCTAGAAGTAAGTATTTCCAATACAAGTGTCCAGTCCCTAGAAGTAAGTATTTCCAATACAAGTGTCCAGTCCCTAGAAGTATACTAAGTATTTCCAACACAAGTGTCCAGTCCCTAGAAGTAAGTATTTCCAATACAAGTGTCCAGTCCCCAGAAGTGTAGTAAGTATTTCCAATATACGTGTCCAGTCCCTAGAAGTAAGTATTTCCAATACAAGTGTCCAGTCCCTAGAAGTAAATATTTCCAATACAAGTGTCCAGTCCCTAGAAGTAAGTATTTCCAATACAAGTGTCCAGTCCCTAGAAGTAAGTGTAGTAAGTATTTCCAATACAAGTGTCCAGTCCCTAGAAGTAAGTATTTCCAATACAAGTGTCCAGTCCCTAGAAGTAAGTATTTCCAATACAAGTGCCCAGTCCCTAGAAGTAAGTATTTCCAATACAAGTGTCCAGTCCCTAGAAGTAAGTATTTCCAATACAAGTGTCCAGTCCCCAGAAGTGTACTAAGTATTTCCAATACAAGTGTCCAGTCCCGTAAGTATTTCCAATACAAGTGTCCAGTCCCCAGAAGTGTAGTAAGTATTTCCAATACAAGTGTCCAGTCCCTAGAAGTAAGTGTAGTAAGTATTTCCAATACAAGTGTCCAGTCCCTAGAAGTAAGTATTTCCAATACAAGTGCCCAGTCCCTAGAAGTATTTCCAATACAAGTGTCCAGTCCCCAGAAGTAAGTGTAGTGTAGTATGTATTTCCAATACAAGTGTCCAGTCCCTAGAAGTAAGTATTTCCAATACAAGTGTCCAGTCCCTAGAAGTAAGTATTTCCAATACAAGTGTCCAGTCCCTAGAAGTAAGTATTTCCAATACAAGTGTCCAGTCCCCAGAAGTGTACTAAGTATTTCCAATACAAGTGTCCAGTCCCGTAAGTATTTCCAATACAATTGTCCAGTCCCTAGAAGTGTAGTAAGTATTTCCAATACAATTGTCCAGTCCCTAGAAGTAAGTGTAGTATTTCCAATACAAGTGTCCAGTCCCTAGAAGTAAGTATTTCCAATACAAGTGTCCAGTCCCTAGAAGTAAGTATTTCCAATACAAGTGTCCAGTCCCTAGAAGTAAGTGTAGTGTAGTATGTATTTCCAATACAATTGTCCAGTCCCTAGAAGTGTAGTAAGTATTTCCAATACAAGTGTCCAGTCCCCAGAAGTGTACTAAGTATTTCCAATACAAGTGTCCAGTCCCCAGAAGTGTACTAAGTATTTCCAATACAAGTGTCCAGTCCCCAGAAGTGTACTAAGTATTTCCAATACAAGTGTCCAGTCCCTAGAAGTATACTAAGTATTTCCAATACAAGTGTCCAGTCCTTAGAAGTGTACTAAGTATTTCCAATACACGTGTCCAGTCCCTAGAAGTAAGTGTAGTAAGTATTTCCAATACAAGTGCCCAGTCCCTAGAAGTAAGTGTACTAAGTATTTCCAATACACGTGTCCAGTCCCTAGAAGTAAGTGTACTAAGTATTTCCAATACAATTGTCCAGTCCCTAGAAGTGTAGTAAGTATTTCCAATACAAGTGTCCAGTCCCCAGAAGTGTACTAAGTATTTCCAATACAAGTGTCCAGTCCCTAGAAGTAAGTATTTCCAATACAAGTGTCCAGTCCCCAGAAGTAAGTGTAGTGTAGTATGTATTTCCAATACAATTGTCCAGTCCCTAGAAGTGTAGTAAGTATTTCCAATACAAGTGTCCAGTCCCTAGAAGTAAGTATTTCCAATACAAGTGTCCAGTCCCCAGAAGTGTACTAAGTATTTCCAATACAAGTGTCCAGTCCCCAGAAGTGTAGTAAGTATTTCCAATACAAGTGTCCAGTCCCCAGAAGTGTAGTAAGTATTTCCAATATACGTGTCCAGTCCCCAGAAGTAAGTATTTCCAATACAAGTGTCCAGTCCCCAGAAGTGTACTAAGTATTTCCAATACACGTGTCCAGTCCCTAGAAGTAAGTATTTCCAATACAAGTGTCCAGTCCCCAGAAGTGTAGTATGTATTTCCAATACAATTGTCCAGTCCCTAGAAGTGTAGTAAGTATTTCCAATACAAGTGTCCAGTCCCTAGAAGTAAGTATTTCCAATACAAGTGTCCAGTCCCTAGAAGTAAGTGTAGTAAGTATTTCCAATACAAGTGTCCAGTCCCTAGAAGTAAGTATTTCCAATACAAGTGTCCAGTCCCCAGAAGTAAGTGTAGTGTAGTATGTATTTCCAATACAATTGTCCAGTCCCTAGAAGTGTAGTAAGTATTTCCAATACAAGTGTCCGTTCCCAGAAGTATACCCAATACAAGTGTCCAGTGCAGTAAGTATTTCCAATACAAGTGTCCAGTCCCCAGAAGTGTAGTAAGTATTTCCAATACAAGTGTCCAGTCCCTAGAAGTAAGTGTAGTAAGTATTTCCAATACAAGTGCCCAGTCCCTAGAAGTAAGTGTAGTAAGTATTTCCAATATACGTGTCCAGTCCCCAGAAGTGTAGTAAGTATTTCCAATACAAGTGTCCAGTCCCTAGAAGTATACCCAATACAAGTGTCCAGTGCAGTAAGTATTTCCAATACAAGTGTCCAGTCCCCAGAAGTAAGTGTAGTAAGTATTTCCAATATACGTGTCCAGTCCCCAGAAGTGTAGTAAGTATTTCCAATATACGTGTCCAGTCCCTAGAAGTAAGTGTAGTAAGTATTTCCAATACAAGTGTCCAGTCCCTAGAAGTAAGTATTTCCAATACACGTGTCCAGTCCCTAGAAGTAAGTGTAGTAAGTATTTCCAATACAAGTGCCCAGTCCCTAGAAGTAAGTGTAGTAAGTATTTCCAATATACGTGTCCAGTCCCCAGAAGTGTACTAAGTATTTCCAATACAAGTGTCCAGTCCCTAGAAGTCAGTATTTCCAATACAAGTGTCCAGTCCCCAGAAGTAAGTATTTCCAATACAAGTGTCCAGTCCCCAGAAGTGTAGTAAGTATTTCCAATACAAGTGTCCAGTCCCTAGAAGTAAGTGTAGTAAGTATTTCCAATACAAGTGCCCAGTCCCTAGAAGTAAGTGTAGTAAGTATTTCCAATACAATTGTCCAGTCCCTAGAAGTGTAGTAAGTATTTCCAATACAAGTGTCCAGTCCCTAGAAGTAAGTATTTCCAATACAAGTGTCCAGTCCCCAGAAGTGTAGTAAGTATTTCCAATATACGTGTCCAGTCCCTAGAAGTAAGTATTTCCAATACAAGTGTCCAGTCCCCAGAAGTAAGTGTAGTATGTATTTCCAATACAATTGTCCAGTCCCTAGAAGTGTAGTAAGTATTTCCAATACAAGTGTCCAGTCCCCAGAAGTGTAGTAAGTATTTCCAATACAAGTGTCCAGTCCCTAGAAGTATACTAAGTATTTCCAATACAAGTGTCCAGTCCCTAGAAGTATACTAAGTATTTCCAATACAAGTGTCCAGTCCCCAGAAGTAAGTATTTCCAATACACGTGTCCAGTCCCTAGAAGTAAGTGTAGTAAGTATTTCCAATACAAGTGCCCAGTCCCTAGAAGTAAGTGTAGTAAGTATTTCCAATATACGTATCTAGTCCCCAGAAGTGTAGTAAGTATTTCCAATACAAGTGTCCAGTCCCCAGAAGTGTACTAAGTATTTCCAATACAAGTGTCCAGTCCCTAGAAGTAAGTATTTCCAATACAAGTGTCCAGTCCCCAGAAGTGTACTAAGTATTTCCAATACAAGTGTCCAGTCCCGTAAGTATTTCCAATACAATTGTCCAGTCCCTAGAAGTGTAGTAAGTATTTCCAATACAATTGTCCAGTCCCTAGAAGTAAGTGTAGTAAGTATTTCCAATACAAGTGTCCAGTCCCTAGAAGTAAGTATTTCCAATACAAGTGTCCAGTCCCTAGAAGTAAGTGTAGTAAGTATTTCCAATACAATTGTCCAGTCCCTAGAAGTAAGTGTAGTAAGTATTTCCAATACAAGTGCCCAGTCCCTATAAGTAAGTATTTCCAATACAAGTGTCCAGTCCCTAGAAGTAAGTATTTCCAATACAAGTGTCCAGTCCCTAGAAGTAAGTATTTCCAATACAAGTGTCCAGTCCCTAGAAGTATACTAAGTATTTCCAATACAAGTGTCCAGTCCCTAGAAGTAAGTATTTCCAATACAAGTGCCCAGAAGTGTAGTAAGTATTTCCAATACAAGTGCCCAGAAGTGTAGTAAGTATTTCCAATACAAGTGTCCAGTCCCCAGAAGTGTAGTAAGTATTTCCAATATACGTGTCCAGTCCCTAGAAGTAAGTATTTCCAATACAAGTGTCCAGTCCCTAGAAGTAAATATTTCCAATACAAGTGTCCAGTCCCTAGAAGTAAGTATTTCCAATACAAGTGTCCAGTCCCTAGAAGTAAGTATTTCCAATACAAGTGTCCAGTCCCCAGAAGTGTAGTAAGTATTTCCAATACAAGTGTCCAGTCCCCAGAAGTAAGTGTAGTGTAGTATGTATTTCCAATACAATTGTCCAGTCCCTAGAAGTAAGTATTTCCAATACACGTGTCCAGTCCCTAGAAGTAAGTGTAGTAAGTATTTCCAATATACGTGTCCAGTCCCTAGAAGTAAGTATTTCCAATACAAGTGTCCAGTCCCTAGAAGTAAGTGTAGTAAGTATTTCCAATACAAGTGTCCAGTCCCTAGAAGTAAGTATTTCCAATACAAGTGTCCAGTCCCTAGAAGTAAGTATTTCCAATACAAGTGCCCAGTCCCTAGAAGTAAGTGTAGTATGTATTTCCAATACAATTGTCCAGTCCCTAGAAGTGTAGTAAGTATTTCCAATACAAGTGTCCAGTCCCTAGAAGTAAGTATTTCCAATACAAGTGTCCAGTCCCTAGAAGTAAGTATTTCCAATACAAGTGCCCAGTCCCTAGAAGTAAGTATTTCCAATACAAGTGTCCAGTCCCTAGAAGTAAGTATTTCCAATACAAGTGTCCAGTCCCCAGAAGTGTACTAAGTATTTCTAATACAAGTGTCCAGTCCCGTAAGTATTTCCAATACAAGTGTCCAGTCCCCAGAAGTGTAGTAAGTATTTCCAATACAAGTGTCCAGTCCCTAGAAGTAAGTGTAGTAAGTATTTCCAATACAAGTGTCCAGTCCCTAGAAGTAAGTATTTCCAATACAAGTGCCCAGTCCCTAGAAGTATTTTCAATACAAGTGTCCAGTCCCCAGAAGTAAGTGTAGTGTAGTATGTATTTCCAATACAAGTGTCCAGTCCCTAGAAGTAAGTATTTCCAATACAAGTGTCCAGTCCCTAGAAGTAAGTATTTCCAATACAAGTGTCCAGTCCCCAGAAGTGTACTAAGTATTTCCAATACAAGTGTCCAGTCCCGTAAGTATTTCCAATACAATTGTCCAGTCCCAGAAGTGTAGTAAGTATTTCCAATACAAGTGTCCAGTCCCTAGAAGTAAGTATTTCCAATACAAGTGTCCAGTCCCCAGAAGTGTACTAAGTATTTCCAATACAAGTGTCCAGTCCCCAGAAGTGTAGTAAGTATTTCCAATACAAGTGTCCAGTCCCCAGAAGTGTAGTAAGTATTTCCAATATACGTGTCCAGTCCCCAGAAGTAAGTGTAGTAAGTATTTCCAATACAAGTGTCCAGTCCCCAGAAGTGTACTAAGTATTTCCAATACACGTGTCCAGTCCCTAGAAGTAAGTATTTCCAATACAAGTGTCCAGTCCCCAGAAGTGTAGTAAGTATTTCCAATACAAGTGTCCAGTCCCCAGAAGTAAGTGTAGTGTAGTATGTATTTCCAATACAATTGTCCAGTCCCTAGAAGTGTAGTAAGTATTTCCAATATAAGTGTCCAGTCCCCAGAAGTATACCCAATACAAGTGTCCAGTGCAGTAAGTATTTCCAATACAAGTGTCCAGTCCCCAGAAGTGTAGTAAGTATTTCCAATACAAGTGTCCAGTCCCTAGAAGTAAGTGTAGTAAGTATTTCCAATACAAGTGCCCAGTCCCTAGAAGTAAGTGTAGTAAGTATTTCCAATATACGTGTCCAGTCCCCAGAAGTGTAGTAAGTATTTCCAATACAAGTGTCCAGTCCCTAGAAGTATACCCAATACAAGTGTCCAGTGCAGTAAGTATTTCCAATACAAGTGTCCAGTCCCTAGAAGTAAGTGTAGTAAGTATTTCCAATACAAGTGTCCAGTCCCCAGAAGTAAGTGTAGTAAGTATTTCCAATATACGTGTCCAGTCCCCAGAAGTGTAGTAAGTATTTCCAATATACGTGTCCAGTCCCTAGAAGTAAGTGTAGTAAGTATTTCCAATATACGTGTCCAGTCCCCAGAAGTGTAGTAAGTATTTCCAATATACGTGTCCAGTCCCTAGAAGTATACTAAGTATTTCCAATACAAGTGTCCAGTCCCTAGAAGTAAGTATTTCCAATACACGTGTCCAGTCCCTAGAAGTAAGTGTAGTAAGTATTTCCAATACAAGTGCCCAGTCCCTAGAAGTAAGTGTAGTAAGTATTTCCAATATACGTGTCCAGTCCCCAGAAGTGTAGTAAGTATTTCCAATACAAGTGTCCAGTCCCCAGAAGTGTAGTAAGTATTTCCAATACAAGTGTCCAGTCCCTAGAAGTAAGTATTTCCAATACAAGTGTCCAGTCCCCAGAAGTGTAGTAAGTATTTCCAATACAAGTGTCCAGTCCCTAGAAGTAAGTGTAGTAAGTATTTCCAATACAAGTGTCCAGTCCCTAGAAGTAAGTATTTCCAATACAAGTGTCCAGTCCCTAGAAGTATACTAAGTATTTCCAATACAAGTGTCCAGTCCCTAGAAGTAAGTATTTCCAATACAAGTGTCCAGTCCCTAGAAGTAAGTATTTCCAATACAAGTGTCCAGTCCCCAGAAGTAAGTGTAGTGTAGTATGTATTTCCAATACAAGTGTCCAGTCCCTAGAAGTAAGTATTTCCAATACAAGTGCCCAGTCCCTAGAAGTAAGTGTAGTAAGTATTTCCAATATACGTGTCCAGTCCCCAGAAGTGTAGTAAGTATTTCCAATATACGTGTCCAGTCCCTAGAAGTAAGTATTTCCAATACAAGTGTCCAGTCCCTAGAAGTAAGTATTTCCAATACAAGTGTCCAGTCCCCAGAAGTAAGTGTAGTGTAGTATGTATTTCCAATACAAGTGTCCAGTCCCTAGAAGTAAGTGTAGTAAGTATTTCCAATACAAGTGTCCAGTCCCTAGAAGTAAGTATTTCCAATACAAGTGCCCAGTCCCTAGAAGTAAGTGTAGTAAGTATTTCCAATACAAGTGCCCAGTCCCTAGAAGTAAGTATTTCCAATACAAGTGTCCAGTCCCCAGAAGTGTACTAAGTATTTCCAATACAAGTGTCCAGTCCCGTAAGTATTTCCAATACAAGTGTCCAGTCCCCAGAAGTGTAGTAAGTATTTCCAATACAAGTGTCCAGTCCCTAGAAGTAAGTGTAGTAAGTATTTCCAATACAAGTGTCCAGTCCCTAGAAGTAAGTATTTCCAATACAAGTGTCCAGTCCCTAGAAGTAAGTATTTCCAATACAAGTGCCCAGTCCCTAGAAGTATTTCCAATACAAGTGTCCAGTCCCCAGAAGTAAGTGTAGTATGTATTTCCAATACAAGTGTCCAGTCCCTAGAAGTAAGTATTTCCAATACAAGTGTCCAGTCCCTAGAAGTAAGTATTTCCAATACAAGTGTCCAGTCCCGTAAGTATTTCCAATACAATTGTCCAGTCCCTAGAAGTGTAGTAAGTATTTCCAATACAATTGTCCAGTCCCTAGAAGTAAGTGTAGTAAGTATTTCCAATACAAGTGTCCAGTCCCTAGAAGTAAGTGTAGTAAGTATTTCCAATACAAGTGTCCAGTCCCTAGAAGTAAGTATTTCCAATACAAGTGTCCAGTCCCTAGAAGTAAGTGTAGTAAGTATTTCCAACACAAGTGCCCAGTCCCTAGAAGTAAGTATTTCCAATACAAGTGTCCAGTCCCTAGAAGTAAGTATTTTCAATACAAGTGTCCAGTCCCTAGAAGTAAGTATTTCCAATACAAGTGTCCAGTCCCTAGAAGTATACTAAGTATTTCCAACACAAGTGTCCAGTCCCTAGAAGTAAGTATTTCCAATACAAGTGCCCAGAAGTGTAGTAAGTATTTCCAATACAAGTGTCCAGTCCCCAGAAGTGTAGTAAGTATTTCCAATATACGTGTCCAGTCCCTAGAAGTAAGTATTTCCAATACAAGTGTCCAGTCCCTAGAAGTAAATATTTCCAATACAAGTGTCCAGTCCCTAGAAGTAAGTATTTCCAATACAAGTGTCCAGTCCCTAGAAGTAAGTGTAGTAAGTATTTCCAATACAAGTGTCCAGTCCCTAGAAGTAAGTATTTCCAATACAAGTGTCCAGTCCCTAGAAGTAAGTATTTCCAATACAAGTGCCCAGTCCCTAGAAGTAAGTATTTCCAATACAAGTGTCCAGTCCCTAGAAGTAAGTATTTCCAATACAAGTGTCCAGTCCCCAGAAGTGTACTAAGTATTTCCAATACAAGTGTCCAGTCCCGTAAGTATTTCCAATACAAGTGTCCAGTCCCCAGAAGTGTAGTAAGTATTTCCAATACAAGTGTCCAGTCCCTAGAAGTAAGTGTAGTAAGTATTTCCAATACAAGTGTCCAGTCCCTAGAAGTAAGTATTTCCAATACAAGTGCCCAGTCCCTAGAAGTATTTCCAATACAAGTGTCCAGTCCCCAGAAGTAAGTGTAGTGTAGTATGTATTTCCAATACAAGTGTCCAGTCCCTAGAAGTAAGTATTTCCAATACAAGTGTCCAGTCCCTAGAAGTAAGTATTTCCAATACAAGTGTCCAGTCCCTAGAAGTAAGTATTTCCAATACAAGTGTCCAGTCCCCAGAAGTGTACTAAGTATTTCCAATACAAGTGTCCAGTCCCGTAAGTATTTCCAATACAATTGTCCAGTCCCTAGAAGTGTAGTAAGTATTTCCAATACAATTGTCCAGTCCCTAGAAGTAAGTGTAGTATTTCCAATACAAGTGTCCAGTCCCTAGAAGTAAGTATTTCCAATACAAGTGTCCAGTCCCTAGAAGTAAGTATTTCCAATACAAGTGTCCAGTCCCTAGAAGTAAGTGTAGTGTAGTATGTATTTCCAATACAATTGTCCAGTCCCTAGAAGTGTAGTAAGTATTTCCAATACAAGTGTCCAGTCCCCAGAAGTGTACTAAGTATTTCCAATACAAGTGTCCAGTCCCCAGAAGTGTACTAAGTATTTCCAATACAAGTGTCCAGTCCCCAGAAGTGTACTAAGTATTTCCAATACAAGTGTCCAGTCCCTAGAAGTATACTAAGTATTTCCAATACAAGTGTCCAGTCCCTAGAAGTGTACTAAGTATTTCCAATACACGTGTCCAGTCCCTAGAAGTAAGTGTAGTAAGTATTTCCAATACAAGTGCCCAGTCCCTAGAAGTAAGTGTACTAAGTATTTCCAATACACGTGTCCAGTCCCTAGAAGTAAGTGTACTAAGTATTTCCAATACAATTGTCCAGTCCCTAGAAGTGTAGTAAGTATTTCCAATACAAGTGTCCAGTCCCCAGAAGTGTACTAAGTATTTCCAATACAAGTGTCCAGTCCCTAGAAGTAAGTATTTCCAATACAAGTGTCCAGTCCCCAGAAGTAAGTGTAGTGTAGTATGTATTTCCAATACAATTGTCCAGTCCCTAGAAGTGTAGTAAGTATTTCCAATACAAGTGTCCAGTCCCTAGAAGTAAGTATTTCCAATACAAGTGTCCAGTCCCCAGAAGTGTACTAAGTATTTCCAATACAAGTGTCCAGTCCCCAGAAGTAAGTGTAGTAAGTATTTCCAATACAAGTGTCCAGTCCCCAGAAGTGTACTAAGTATTTCCAATACACGTGTCCAGTCCCTAGAAGTAAGTATTTCCAATACAAGTGTCCAGTCCCCAGAAGTGTAGTAAGTATTTCCAATACAAGTGTCCAGTCCCCAGAAGTAAGTGTAGTGTAGTATGTATTTCCAATACAATTGTCCAGTCCCTAGAAGTGTAGTAAGTATTTCCAATACAAGTGTCCAGTCCCTAGAAGTAAGTATTTCCAATACAAGTGTCCAGTCCCTAGAAGTAAGTGTAGTAAGTATTTCCAATACAAGTGTCCAGTCCCTAGAAGTAAGTATTTCCAATACAAGTGTCCAGTCCCCAGAAGTAAGTGTAGTGTAGTATGTATTTCCAATACAATTGTCCAGTCCCTAGAAGTGTAGTAAGTATTTCCAATACAAGTGTCCAGTCCCCAGAAGTATACCCAATACAAGTGTCCAGTGCAGTAAGTATTTCCAATACAAGTGTCCAGTCCCCAGAAGTGTAGTAAGTATTTCCAATACAAGTGTCCAGTCCCTAGAAGTAAGTGTAGTAAGTATTTCCAATACAAGTGCCCAGTCCCTAGAAGTAAGTGTAGTAAGTATTTCCAATATACGTGTCCAGTCCCCAGAAGTGTAGTAAGTATTTCCAATACAAGTGTCCAGTCCCTAGAAGTATACCCAATACAAGTGTCCAGTGCAGTAAGTATTTCCAATACAAGTGTCCAGTCCCCAGAAGTAAGTGTAGTAAGTATTTCCAATATACGTGTCCAGTCCCCAGAAGTGTAGTAAGTATTTCCAATATACGTGTCCAGTCCCTAGAAGTAAGTGTAGTAAGTATTTCCAATACAAGTGTCCAGTCCCTAGAAGTAAGTATTTCCAATACACGTGTCCAGTCCCTAGAAGTAAGTGTAGTAAGTATTTCCAATACAAGTGCCCAGTCCCTAGAAGTAAGTGTAGTAAGTATTTCCAATATACGTGTCCAGTCCCCAGAAGTGTACTAAGTATTTCCAATACAAGTGTCCAGTCCCTAGAAGTCAGTATTTCCAATACAAGTGTCCAGTCCCCAGAAGTAAGTATTTCCAATACAAGTGTCCAGTCCCCAGAAGTGTAGTAAGTATTTCCAATATACGTGTCCAGTCCCTAGAAGTAAGTATTTCCAATACAAGTGTCCAGTCCCTAGAAGTAAATATTTCCAATACAAGTGTCCAGTCCCTAGAAGTAAGTATTTCCAATACAAGTGTCCAGTCCCTAGAAGTAAGTATTTCCAATACAAGTGTCCAGTCCCCAGAAGTGTAGTAAGTATTTCCAATACAAGTGTCCAGTCCCCAGAAGTAAGTGTAGTGTAGTATGTATTTCCAATACAATTGTCCAGTCCCTAGAAGTAAGTATTTCCAATACACGTGTCCAGTCCCTAGAAGTAAGTGTAGTAAGTATTTCCAATATACGTGTCCAGTCCCTAGAAGTAAGTATTTCCAATACAAGTGTCCAGTCCCTAGAAGTAAGTGTAGTAAGTATTTCCAATACAAGTGTCCAGTCCCTAGAAGTAAGTATTTCCAATACAAGTGTCCAGTCCCTAGAAGTAAGTATTTCCAATACAAGTGCCCAGTCCCTAGAAGTAAGTGTAGTATGTATTTCCAATACAATTGTCCAGTCCCTAGAAGTGTAGTAAGTATTTCCAATACAAGTGTCCAGTCCCTAGAAGTAAGTATTTCCAATACAAGTGTCCAGTCCCTAGAAGTAAGTATTTCCAATACAAGTGCCCAGTCCCTAGAAGTAAGTATTTCCAATACAAGTGTCCAGTCCCTAGAAGTAAGTATTTCCAATACAAGTGTCCAGTCCCCAGAAGTGTACTAAGTATTTCCAATACAAGTGTCCAGTCCCGTAAGTATTTCCAATACAAGTGTCCAGTCCCCAGAAGTGTAGTAAGTATTTCCAATACAAGTGTCCAGTCCCTAGAAGTAAGTGTAGTAAGTATTTCCAATACAAGTGTCCAGTCCCTAGAAGTAAGTATTTCCAATACAAGTGCCCAGTCCCTAGAAGTATTTTCAATACAAGTGTCCAGTCCCCAGAAGTAAGTGTAGTGTAGTATGTATTTCCAATACAAGTGTCCAGTCCCTAGAAGTAAGTATTTCCAATACAAGTGTCCAGTCCCTAGAAGTAAGTATTTCCAATACAAGTGTCCAGTCCCCAGAAGTGTACTAAGTATTTCCAATACAAGTGTCCAGTCCCGTAAGTATTTCCAATACAATTGTCCAGTCCCTAGAAGTAAGTGTAGTATTTCCAATACAAGTGTCCAGTCCCTAGAAGTAAGTATTTCCAATACAAGTGTC
This sequence comes from Triturus cristatus, assembly GCF_964204655.1. Lineage (NCBI taxonomy): Eukaryota > Metazoa > Chordata > Amphibia > Caudata > Salamandridae > Triturus > Triturus cristatus. The sequence continues at coordinate 1,204,292,201 of NC_140585.1, read as the reverse complement.
CAGTCCCTAGAAGTAAGTATTTCCAATACAAGTGTCCAGTCCCCAGAAGTAAGTGTAGTGTAGTATGTATTTCCAATACAATTGTCCAGTCCCTAGAAGTGTAGTAAGTATTTCCAATACAAGTGTCCAGTCCCTAGAAGTAAGTATTTCCAATACAAGTGTCCAGTCCCCAGAAGTGTACTAAGTATTTCCAATACAAGTGTCCAGTCCCCAGAAGTGTACTAAGTATTTCCAATACAAGTGTCCAGTCCCCAGAAGTGTACTAAGTATTTCCAATACAAGTGTCCAGTCCCTAGAAGTATACTAAGTATTTCCAATACAAGTGTCCAGTCCCTAGAAGTGTACTAAGTATTTCCAATACACGTGTCCAGTCCCTAGAAGTAAGTGTAGTAAGTATTTCCAATACAAGTGCCCAGTCCCTAGAAGTAAGTGTACTAAGTATTTCCAATACACGTGTCCAGTCCCTAGAAGTAAGTGTACTAAGTATTTCCAATACAATTGTCCAGTCCCTAGAAGTGTAGTAAGTATTTCCAATACAAGTGTCCAGTCCCCAGAAGTGTACTAAGTATTTCCAATACAAGTGTCCAGTCCCTAGAAGTAAGTATTTCCAATACAAGTGTCCAGTCCCCAGAAGTAAGTGTAGTGTAGTATGTATTTCCAATACAATTGTCCAGTCCCTAGAAGTGTAGTAAGTATTTCCAATACAAGTGTCCAGTCCCTAGAAGTAAGTATTTCCAATACAAGTGTCCAGTCCCCAGAAGTGTACTAAGTATTTCCAATACAAGTGTCCAGTCCCCAGAAGTGTAGTAAGTATTTCCAATACAAGTGTCCAGTCCCCAGAAGTGTAGTAAGTATTTCCAATATACGTGTCCAGTCCCCAGAAGTAAGTGTAGTAAGTATTTCCAATACAAGTGTCCAGTCCCCAGAAGTGTACTAAGTATTTCCAATACACGTGTCCAGTCCCTAGAAGTAAGTATTTCCAATACAAGTGTCCAGTCCCCAGAAGTGTAGTAAGTATTTCCAATACAAGTGTCCAGTCCCCAGAAGTAAGTGTAGTGTAGTATGTATTTCCAATACAATTGTCCAGTCCCTAGAAGTGTAGTAAGTATTTCCAATATAAGTGTCCAGTCCCCAGAAGTATACCCAATACAAGTGTCCAGTGCAGTAAGTATTTCCAATACAAGTGTCCAGTCCCCAGAAGTGTAGTAAGTATTTCCAATACAAGTGTCCAGTCCCTAGAAGTAAGTGTAGTAAGTATTTCCAATACAAGTGCCCAGTCCCTAGAAGTAAGTGTAGTAAGTATTTCCAATATACGTGTCCAGTCCCCAGAAGTGTAGTAAGTATTTCCAATACAAGTGTCCAGTCCCTAGAAGTATACCCAATACAAGTATCCAGTGCAGTAAGTATTTCCAATACAAGTGTCCAGTCCCTAGAAGTAAGTGTAGTAAGTATTTCCAATACAAGTGTCCAGTCCCCAGAAGTAAGTGTAGTAAGTATTTCCAATATACGTGTCCAGTCCCCAGAAGTGTAGTAAGTATTTCCAATATACGTGTCCAGTCCCTAGAAGTAAGTGTAGTAAGTATTTCCAATATACGTGTCCAGTCCCCAGAAGTGTAGTAAGTATTTCCAATATACGTGTCCAGTCCCTAGAAGTATACTAAGTATTTCCAATACAAGTGTCCAGTCCCTAGAAGTAAGTATTTCCAATACACGTGTCCAGTCCCTAGAAGTAAGTGTAGTAAGTATTTCCAATACAAGTGTCCAGTCCCTAGAAGTAAGTATTTCCAATACAAGTGCCCAGTCCCTAGAAGTAAGTGTAGTAAGTATTTCCAATATACGTGTCCAGTCCCCAGAAGTGTAGTAAGTATTTCCAATATACGTGTCCAGTCCCTAGAAGTAAGTATTTCCAATACAAGTGTCCAGTCCCTAGAAGTAAGTATTTCCAATACAAGTGTCCAGTCCCCAGAAGTAAGTGTAGTGTAGTATGTATTTCCAATACAAGTGTCCAGTCCCTAGAAGTAAGTGTAGTAAGTATTTCCAATACAAGTGTCCAGTCCCTAGAAGTAAGTATTTCCAATACAAGTGCCCAGTCCCTAGAAGTAAGTGTAGTAAGTATTTCCAATACAAGTGCCCAGTCCCTAGAAGTAAGTATTTCCAATACAAGTGTCCAGTCCCCAGAAGTGTACTAAGTATTTCCAATACAAGTGTCCAGTCCCGTAAGTATTTCCAATACAAGTGTCCAGTCCCCAGAAGTGTAGTAAGTATTTCCAATACAAGTGTCCAGTCCCTAGAAGTAAGTGTAGTAAGTATTTCCAATACAAGTGTCCAGTCCCTAGAAGTAAGTATTTCCAATACAAGTGTCCAGTCCCTAGAAGTAAGTATTTCCAATACAAGTGCCCAGTCCCTAGAAGTATTTCCAATACAAGTGTCCAGTCCCCAGAAGTAAGTGTAGTATGTATTTCCAATACAAGTGTCCAGTCCCTAGAAGTAAGTATTTCCAATACAAGTGTCCAGTCCCTAGAAGTAAGTATTTCCAATACAAGTGTCCAGTCCCGTAAGTATTTCCAATACAATTGTCCAGTCCCTAGAAGTGTAGTAAGTATTTCCAATACAATTGTCCAGTCCCTAGAAGTAAGTGTAGTAAGTATTTCCAATACAAGTGTCCAGTCCCTAGAAGTAAGTGTAGTAAGTATTTCCAATACAAGTGTCCAGTCCCTAGAAGTAAGTATTTCCAATACAAGTGTCCAGTCCCTAGAAGTAAGTGTAGTAAGTATTTCCAATACAAGTGCCCAGTCCCTAGAAGTAAGTATTTCCAATACAAGTGTCCAGTCCCTAGAAGTAAGTATTTCCAATACAAGTGTCCAGTCCCTAGAAGTAAGTATTTCCAATACAAGTGTCCAGTCCCTAGAAGTATACTAAGTATTTCCAACACAAGTGTCCAGTCCCTAGAAGTAAGTATTTCCAATACAAGTGCCCAGAAGTGTAGTAAGTATTTCCAATACAAGTGTCCAGTCCCCAGAAGTGTAGTAAGTATTTCCAATATACGTGTCCAGTCCCTAGAAGTAAGTATTTCCAATACAAGTGTCCAGTCCCTAGAAGTAAATATTTCCAATACAAGTGTCCAGTCCCTAGAAGTAAGTATTTCCAATACAAGTGTCCAGTCCCTAGAAGTAAGTGTAGTAAGTATTTCCAATACAAGTGTCCAGTCCCTAGAAGTAAGTATTTCCAATACAAGTGTCCAGTCCCTAGAAGTAAGTATTTCCAATACAAGTGCCCAGTCCCTAGAAGTAAGTATTTCCAATACAAGTGTCCAGTCCCTAGAAGTAAGTATTTCCAATACAAGTGTCCAGTCCCCAGAAGTGTACTAAGTATTTCCAATACAAGTGTCCAGTCCCGTAAGTATTTCCAATACAAGTGTCCAGTCCCCAGAAGTGTAGTAAGTATTTCCAATACAAGTGTCCAGTCCCTAGAAGTAAGTGTAGTAAGTATTTCCAATACAAGTGTCCAGTCCCTAGAAGTAAGTATTTCCAATACAAGTGCCCAGTCCCTAGAAGTATTTCCAATACAAGTGTCCAGTCCCCAGAAGTAAGTGTAGTGTAGTATGTATTTCCAATACAAGTGTCCAGTCCCTAGAAGTAAGTATTTCCAATACAAGTGTCCAGTCCCTAGAAGTAAGTATTTCCAATACAAGTGTCCAGTCCCTAGAAGTAAGTATTTCCAATACAAGTGTCCAGTCCCCAGAAGTGTACTAAGTATTTCCAATACAAGTGTCCAGTCCCGTAAGTATTTCCAATACAATTGTCCAGTCCCTAGAAGTGTAGTAAGTATTTCCAATACAATTGTCCAGTCCCTAGAAGTAAGTGTAGTATTTCCAATACAAGTGTCCAGTCCCTAGAAGTAAGTATTTCCAATACAAGTGTCCAGTCCCTAGAAGTAAGTATTTCCAATACAAGTGTCCAGTCCCTAGAAGTAAGTGTAGTGTAGTATGTATTTCCAATACAATTGTCCAGTCCCTAGAAGTGTAGTAAGTATTTCCAATACAAGTGTCCAGTCCCCAGAAGTGTACTAAGTATTTCCAATACAAGTGTCCAGTCCCCAGAAGTAAGTGTAGTGTAGTATGTATTTCCAATACAATTGTCCAGTCCCTAGAAGTGTAGTAAGTATTTCCAATACAAGTGTCCAGTCCCTAGAAGTAAGTATTTCCAATACAAGTGTCCAGTCCCCAGAAGTGTACTAAGTATTTCCAATACAAGTGTCCAGTCCCCAGAAGTAAGTGTAGTAAGTATTTCCAATACAAGTGTCCAGTCCCCAGAAGTGTACTAAGTATTTCCAATACACGTGTCCAGTCCCTAGAAGTAAGTATTTCCAATACAAGTGTCCAGTCCCCAGAAGTGTAGTAAGTATTTCCAATACAAGTGTCCAGTCCCCAGAAGTAAGTGTAGTGTAGTATGTATTTCCAATACAATTGTCCAGTCCCTAGAAGTGTAGTAAGTATTTCCAATACAAGTGTCCAGTCCCTAGAAGTAAGTATTTCCAATACAAGTGTCCAGTCCCTAGAAGTAAGTGTAGTAAGTATTTCCAATACAAGTGTCCAGTCCCTAGAAGTAAGTATTTCCAATACAAGTGTCCAGTCCCCAGAAGTAAGTGTAGTGTAGTATGTATTTCCAATACAATTGTCCAGTCCCTAGAAGTGTAGTAAGTATTTCCAATACAAGTGTCCAGTCCCCAGAAGCATACCCAATACAAGTGTCCAGTGCAGTAAGTATTTCCAATACAAGTGTCCAGTCCCCAGAAGTGTAGTAAGTATTTCCAATACAAGTGTCCAGTCCCTAGAAGTAAGTGTAGTAAGTATTTCCAATACAAGTGCCCAGTCCCTAGAAGTAAGTGTAGTAAGTATTTCCAATATACGTGTCCAGTCCCCAGAAGTGTAGTAAGTATTTCCAATACAAGTGTCCAGTCCCTAGAAGTATACCCAATACAAGTGTCCAGTGCAGTAAGTATTTCCAATACAAGTGTCCAGTCCCCAGAAGTAAGTGTAGTAAGTATTTCCAATATACGTGTCCAGTCCCCAGAAGTGTAGTAAGTATTTCCAATATACGTGTCCAGTCCCTAGAAGTAAGTGTAGTAAGTATTTCCAATACAAGTGTCCAGTCCCTAGAAGTAAGTATTTCCAATACACGTGTCCAGTCCCTAGAAGTAAGTGTAGTAAGTATTTCCAATACAAGTGCCCAGTCCCTAGAAGTAAGTGTAGTAAGTATTTCCAATATACGTGTCCAGTCCCCAGAAGTGTACTAAGTATTTCCAATACAAGTGTCCAGTCCCTAGAAGTCAGTATTTCCAATACAAGTGTCCAGTCCCCAGAAGTAAGTATTTCCAATACAAGTGTCCAGTCCCCAGAAGTGTAGTAAGTATTTCCAATATACGTGTCCAGTCCCTAGAAGTAAGTATTTCCAATACAAGTGTCCAGTCCCTAGAAGTAAATATTTCCAATACAAGTGTCCAGTCCCTAGAAGTAAGTATTTCCAATACAAGTGTCCAGTCCCTAGAAGTAAGTATTTCCAATACAAGTGTCCAGTCCCCAGAAGTGTAGTAAGTATTTCCAATACAAGTGTCCAGTCCCCAGAAGTAAGTGTAGTGTAGTATGTATTTCCAATACAATTGTCCAGTCCCTAGAAGTAAGTATTTCCAATACACGTGTCCAGTCCCTAGAAGTAAGTGTAGTAAGTATTTCCAATATACGTGTCCAGTCCCTAGAAGTAAGTATTTCCAATACAAGTGTCCAGTCCCTAGAAGTAAGTGTAGTAAGTATTTCCAATACAAGTGTCCAGTCCCTAGAAGTAAGTATTTCCAATACAAGTGTCCAGTCCCTAGAAGTAAGTATTTCCAATACAAGTGCCCAGTCCCTAGAAGTAAGTGTAGTATGTATTTCCAATACAATTGTCCAGTCCCTAGAAGTGTAGTAAGTATTTCCAATACAAGTGTCCAGTCCCTAGAAGTAAGTATTTCCAATACAAGTGTCCAGTCCCCAGAAGTGTACTAAGTATTTCCAATACAAGTGTCCAGTCCCCAGAAGTGTACTAAGTATTTCCAATACAAGTGTCCAGTCCCTAGAAGTATACTAAGTATTTCCAATACAAGTGTCCAGTCCTTAGAAGTGTACTAAGTATTTCCAATACACGTGTCCAGTCCCTAGAAGTAAGTGTAGTAAGTATTTCCAATACAAGTGCCCAGTCCCTAGAAGTAAGTGTACTAAGTATTTCCAATACACGTGTCCAGTCCCTAGAAGTAAGTGTACTAAGTATTTCCAATACAATTGTCCAGTCCCTAGAAGTGTAGTAAGTATTTCCAATACAAGTGTCCAGTCCCCAGAAGTGTACTAAGTATTTCCAATACAAGTGTCCAGTCCCTAGAAGTAAGTATTTCCAATACAAGTGTCCAGTCCCCAGAAGTAAGTGTAGTGTAGTATGTATTTCCAATACAATTGTCCAGTCCCTAGAAGTGTAGTAAGTATTTCCAATACAAGTGTCCAGTCCCTAGAAGTAAGTATTTCCAATACAAGTGTCCAGTCCCCAGAAGTGTACTAAGTATTTCCAATACAAGTGTCCAGTCCCCAGAAGTGTAGTAAGTATTTCCAATACAAGTGTCCAGTCCCCAGAAGTGTAGTAAGTATTTCCAATATACGTGTCCAGTCCCCAGAAGTAAGTATTTCCAATACAAGTGTCCAGTCCCCAGAAGTGTACTAAGTATTTCCAATACACGTGTCCAGTCCCTAGAAGTAAGTATTTCCAATACAAGTGTCCAGTCCCCAGAAGTGTAGTATGTATTTCCAATACAATTGTCCAGTCCCTAGAAGTGTAGTAAGTATTTCCAATACAAGTGTCCAGTCCCTAGAAGTAAGTATTTCCAATACAAGTGTCCAGTCCCTAGAAGTAAGTGTAGTAAGTATTTCCAATACAAGTGTCCAGTCCCTAGAAGTAAGTATTTCCAATACAAGTGTCCAGTCCCCAGAAGTAAGTGTAGTGTAGTATGTATTTCCAATACAATTGTCCAGTCCCTAGAAGTGTAGTAAGTATTTCCAATACAAGTGTCCGTTCCCAGAAGTATACCCAATACAAGTGTCCAGTGCAGTAAGTATTTCCAATACAAGTGTCCAGTCCCCAGAAGTGTAGTAAGTATTTCCAATACAAGTGTCCAGTCCCTAGAAGTAAGTGTAGTAAGTATTTCCAATACAAGTGCCCAGTCCCTAGAAGTAAGTGTAGTAAGTATTTCCAATATACGTGTCCAGTCCCCAGAAGTGTAGTAAGTATTTCCAATACAAGTGTCCAGTCCCTAGAAGTATACCCAATACAAGTGTCCAGTGCAGTAAGTATTTCCAATACAAGTGTCCAGTCCCCAGAAGTAAGTGTAGTAAGTATTTCCAATATACGTGTCCAGTCCCCAGAAGTGTAGTAAGTATTTCCAATATACGTGTCCAGTCCCTAGAAGTAAGTGTAGTAAGTATTTCCAATACAAGTGTCCAGTCCCTAGAAGTAAGTATTTCCAATACACGTGTCCAGTCCCTAGAAGTAAGTGTAGTAAGTATTTCCAATACAAGTGCCCAGTCCCTAGAAGTAAGTGTAGTAAGTATTTCCAATATACGTGTCCAGTCCCCAGAAGTGTACTAAGTATTTCCAATACAAGTGTCCAGTCCCTAGAAGTCAGTATTTCCAATACAAGTGTCCAGTCCCCAGAAGTAAGTATTTCCAATACAAGTGTCCAGTCCCCAGAAGTGTAGTAAGTATTTCCAATACAAGTGTCCAGTCCCTAGAAGTAAGTGTAGTAAGTATTTCCAATACAAGTGCCCAGTCCCTAGAAGTAAGTGTAGTAAGTATTTCCAATACAATTGTCCAGTCCCTAGAAGTGTAGTAAGTATTTCCAATACAAGTGTCCAGTCCCTAGAAGTAAGTATTTCCAATACAAGTGTCCAGTCCCCAGAAGTGTAGTAAGTATTTCCAATATACGTGTCCAGTCCCTAGAAGTAAGTATTTCCAATACAAGTGTCCAGTCCCCAGAAGTAAGTGTAGTATGTATTTCCAATACAATTGTCCAGTCCCTAGAAGTGTAGTAAGTATTTCCAATACAAGTGTCCAGTCCCCAGAAGTGTAGTAAGTATTTCCAATACAAGTGTCCAGTCCCTAGAAGTATACTAAGTATTTCCAATACAAGTGTCCAGTCCCTAGAAGTATACTAAGTATTTCCAATACAAGTGTCCAGTCCCCAGAAGTAAGTATTTCCAATACACGTGTCCAGTCCCTAGAAGTAAGTGTAGTAAGTATTTCCAATACAAGTGCCCAGTCCCTAGAAGTAAGTGTAGTAAGTATTTCCAATATACGTATCTAGTCCCCAGAAGTGTAGTAAGTATTTCCAATACAAGTGTCCAGTCCCCAGAAGTGTACTAAGTATTTCCAATACAAGTGTCCAGTCCCTAGAAGTAAGTATTTCCAATACAAGTGTCCAGTCCCCAGAAGTGTACTAAGTATTTCCAATACAAGTGTCCAGTCCCGTAAGTATTTCCAATACAATTGTCCAGTCCCTAGAAGTGTAGTAAGTATTTCCAATACAATTGTCCAGTCCCTAGAAGTAAGTGTAGTAAGTATTTCCAATACAAGTGTCCAGTCCCTAGAAGTAAGTATTTCCAATACAAGTGTCCAGTCCCTAGAAGTAAGTGTAGTAAGTATTTCCAATACAATTGTCCAGTCCCTAGAAGTAAGTGTAGTAAGTATTTCCAATACAAGTGCCCAGTCCCTATAAGTAAGTATTTCCAATACAAGTGTCCAGTCCCTAGAAGTAAGTATTTCCAATACAAGTGTCCAGTCCCTAGAAGTAAGTATTTCCAATACAAGTGTCCAGTCCCTAGAAGTATACTAAGTATTTCCAATACAAGTGTCCAGTCCCTAGAAGTAAGTATTTCCAATACAAGTGCCCAGAAGTGTAGTAAGTATTTCCAATACAAGTGCCCAGAAGTGTAGTAAGTATTTCCAATACAAGTGTCCAGTCCCCAGAAGTGTAGTAAGTATTTCCAATATACGTGTCCAGTCCCTAGAAGTAAGTATTTCCAATACAAGTGTCCAGTCCCTAGAAGTAAATATTTCCAATACAAGTGTCCAGTCCCTAGAAGTAAGTATTTCCAATACAAGTGTCCAGTCCCTAGAAGTAAGTATTTCCAATACAAGTGTCCAGTCCCCAGAAGTGTAGTAAGTATTTCCAATACAAGTGTCCAGTCCCCAGAAGTAAGTGTAGTGTAGTATGTATTTCCAATACAATTGTCCAGTCCCTAGAAGTAAGTATTTCCAATACACGTGTCCAGTCCCTAGAAGTAAGTGTAGTAAGTATTTCCAATATACGTGTCCAGTCCCTAGAAGTAAGTATTTCCAATACAAGTGTCCAGTCCCTAGAAGTAAGTGTAGTAAGTATTTCCAATACAAGTGTCCAGTCCCTAGAAGTAAGTATTTCCAATACAAGTGTCCAGTCCCTAGAAGTAAGTATTTCCAATACAAGTGCCCAGTCCCTAGAAGTAAGTGTAGTATGTATTTCCAATACAATTGTCCAGTCCCTAGAAGTGTAGTAAGTATTTCCAATACAAGTGTCCAGTCCCTAGAAGTAAGTATTTCCAATACAAGTGTCCAGTCCCTAGAAGTAAGTATTTCCAATACAAGTGCCCAGTCCCTAGAAGTAAGTATTTCCAATACAAGTGTCCAGTCCCTAGAAGTAAGTATTTCCAATACAAGTGTCCAGTCCCCAGAAGTGTACTAAGTATTTCTAATACAAGTGTCCAGTCCCGTAAGTATTTCCAATACAAGTGTCCAGTCCCCAGAAGTGTAGTAAGTATTTCCAATACAAGTGTCCAGTCCCTAGAAGTAAGTGTAGTAAGTATTTCCAATACAAGTGTCCAGTCCCTAGAAGTAAGTATTTCCAATACAAGTGCCCAGTCCCTAGAAGTATTTTCAATACAAGTGTCCAGTCCCCAGAAGTAAGTGTAGTGTAGTATGTATTTCCAATACAAGTGTCCAGTCCCTAGAAGTAAGTATTTCCAATACAAGTGTCCAGTCCCTAGAAGTAAGTATTTCCAATACAAGTGTCCAGTCCCCAGAAGTGTACTAAGTATTTCCAATACAAGTGTCCAGTCCCGTAAGTATTTCCAATACAATTGTCCAGTCCCAGAAGTGTAGTAAGTATTTCCAATACAAGTGTCCAGTCCCTAGAAGTAAGTATTTCCAATACAAGTGTCCAGTCCCCAGAAGTGTACTAAGTATTTCCAATACAAGTGTCCAGTCCCCAGAAGTGTAGTAAGTATTTCCAATACAAGTGTCCAGTCCCCAGAAGTGTAGTAAGTATTTCCAATATACGTGTCCAGTCCCCAGAAGTAAGTGTAGTAAGTATTTCCAATACAAGTGTCCAGTCCCCAGAAGTGTACTAAGTATTTCCAATACACGTGTCCAGTCCCTAGAAGTAAGTATTTCCAATACAAGTGTCCAGTCCCCAGAAGTGTAGTAAGTATTTCCAATACAAGTGTCCAGTCCCCAGAAGTAAGTGTAGTGTAGTATGTATTTCCAATACAATTGTCCAGTCCCTAGAAGTGTAGTAAGTATTTCCAATATAAGTGTCCAGTCCCCAGAAGTATACCCAATACAAGTGTCCAGTGCAGTAAGTATTTCCAATACAAGTGTCCAGTCCCCAGAAGTGTAGTAAGTATTTCCAATACAAGTGTCCAGTCCCTAGAAGTAAGTGTAGTAAGTATTTCCAATACAAGTGCCCAGTCCCTAGAAGTAAGTGTAGTAAGTATTTCCAATATACGTGTCCAGTCCCCAGAAGTGTAGTAAGTATTTCCAATACAAGTGTCCAGTCCCTAGAAGTATACCCAATACAAGTGTCCAGTGCAGTAAGTATTTCCAATACAAGTGTCCAGTCCCTAGAAGTAAGTGTAGTAAGTATTTCCAATACAAGTGTCCAGTCCCCAGAAGTAAGTGTAGTAAGTATTTCCAATATACGTGTCCAGTCCCCAGAAGTGTAGTAAGTATTTCCAATATACGTGTCCAGTCCCTAGAAGTAAGTGTAGTAAGTATTTCCAATATACGTGTCCAGTCCCCAGAAGTGTAGTAAGTATTTCCAATATACGTGTCCAGTCCCTAGAAGTATACTAAGTATTTCCAATACAAGTGTCCAGTCCCTAGAAGTAAGTATTTCCAATACACGTGTCCAGTCCCTAGAAGTAAGTGTAGTAAGTATTTCCAATACAAGTGCCCAGTCCCTAGAAGTAAGTGTAGTAAGTATTTCCAATATACGTGTCCAGTCCCCAGAAGTGTAGTAAGTATTTCCAATACAAGTGTCCAGTCCCCAGAAGTGTAGTAAGTATTTCCAATACAAGTGTCCAGTCCCTAGAAGTAAGTATTTCCAATACAAGTGTCCAGTCCCCAGAAGTGTAGTAAGTATTTCCAATACAAGTGTCCAGTCCCTAGAAGTAAGTGTAGTAAGTATTTCCAATACAAGTGTCCAGTCCCTAGAAGTAAGTATTTCCAATACAAGTGTCCAGTCCCTAGAAGTATACTAAGTATTTCCAATACAAGTGTCCAGTCCCTAGAAGTAAGTATTTCCAATACAAGTGTCCAGTCCCTAGAAGTAAGTATTTCCAATACAAGTGTCCAGTCCCCAGAAGTAAGTGTAGTGTAGTATGTATTTCCAATACAAGTGTCCAGTCCCTAGAAGTAAGTATTTCCAATACAAGTGCCCAGTCCCTAGAAGTAAGTGTAGTAAGTATTTCCAATATACGTGTCCAGTCCCCAGAAGTGTAGTAAGTATTTCCAATATACGTGTCCAGTCCCTAGAAGTAAGTATTTCCAATACAAGTGTCCAGTCCCTAGAAGTAAGTATTTCCAATACAAGTGTCCAGTCCCCAGAAGTAAGTGTAGTGTAGTATGTATTTCCAATACAAGTGTCCAGTCCCTAGAAGTAAGTGTAGTAAGTATTTCCAATACAAGTGTCCAGTCCCTAGAAGTAAGTATTTCCAATACAAGTGCCCAGTCCCTAGAAGTAAGTGTAGTAAGTATTTCCAATACAAGTGCCCAGTCCCTAGAAGTAAGTATTTCCAATACAAGTGTCCAGTCCCCAGAAGTGTACTAAGTATTTCCAATACAAGTGTCCAGTCCCGTAAGTATTTCCAATACAAGTGTCCAGTCCCCAGAAGTGTAGTAAGTATTTCCAATACAAGTGTCCAGTCCCTAGAAGTAAGTGTAGTAAGTATTTCCAATACAAGTGTCCAGTCCCTAGAAGTAAGTATTTCCAATACAAGTGTCCAGTCCCTAGAAGTAAGTATTTCCAATACAAGTGCCCAGTCCCTAGAAGTATTTCCAATACAAGTGTCCAGTCCCCAGAAGTAAGTGTAGTATGTATTTCCAATACAAGTGTCCAGTCCCTAGAAGTAAGTATTTCCAATACAAGTGTCCAGTCCCTAGAAGTAAGTATTTCCAATACAAGTGTCCAGTCCCGTAAGTATTTCCAATACAATTGTCCAGTCCCTAGAAGTGTAGTAAGTATTTCCAATACAATTGTCCAGTCCCTAGAAGTAAGTGTAGTAAGTATTTCCAATACAAGTGTCCAGTCCCTAGAAGTAAGTGTAGTAAGTATTTCCAATACAAGTGTCCAGTCCCTAGAAGTAAGTATTTCCAATACAAGTGTCCAGTCCCTAGAAGTAAGTGTAGTAAGTATTTCCAATACAAGTGCCCAGTCCCTAGAAGTAAGTATTTCCAATACAAGTGTCCAGTCCCTAGAAGTAAGTATTTCCAATACAAGTGTCCAGTCCCTAGAAGTAAGTATTTCCAATACAAGTGTCCAGTCCCTAGAAGTATACTAAGTATTTCCAACACAAGTGTCCAGTCCCTAGAAGTAAGTATTTCCAATACAAGTGCCCAGAAGTGTAGTAAGTATTTCCAATACAAGTGTCCAGTCCCCAGAAGTGTAGTAAGTATTTCCAATATACGTGTCCAGTCCCTAGAAGTAAGTATTTCCAATACAAGTGTCCAGTCCCTAGAAGTAAATATTTCCAATACAAGTGTCCAGTCCCTAGAAGTAAGTATTTCCAATACAAGTGTCCAGTCCCTAGAAGTAAGTGTAGTAAGTATTTCCAATACAAGTGTCCAGTCCCTAGAAGTAAGTATTTCCAATACAAGTGTCCAGTCCCTAGAAGTAAGTATTTCCAATACAAGTGCCCAGTCCCTAGAAGTAAGTATTTCCAATACAAGTGTCCAGTCCCTAGAAGTAAGTATTTCCAATACAAGTGTCCAGTCCCCAGAAGTGTACTAAGTATTTCCAATACAAGTGTCCAGTCCCGTAAGTATTTCCAATACAAGTGTCCAGTCCCCAGAAGTGTAGTAAGTATTTCCAATACAAGTGTCCAGTCCCTAGAAGTAAGTGTAGTAAGTATTTCCAATACAAGTGTCCAGTCCCTAGAAGTAAGTATTTCCAATACAAGTGCCCAGTCCCTAGAAGTATTTCCAATACAAGTGTCCAGTCCCCAGAAGTAAGTGTAGTGTAGTATGTATTTCCAATACAAGTGTCCAGTCCCTAGAAGTAAGTATTTCCAATACAAGTGTCCAGTCCCTAGAAGTAAGTATTTCCAATACAAGTGTCCAGTCCCTAGAAGTAAGTATTTCCAATACAAGTGTCCAGTCCCCAGAAGTGTACTAAGTATTTCCAATACAAGTGTCCAGTCCCGTAAGTATTTCCAATACAATTGTCCAGTCCCTAGAAGTGTAGTAAGTATTTCCAATACAATTGTCCAGTCCCTAGAAGTAAGTGTAGTATTTCCAATACAAGTGTCCAGTCCCTAGAAGTAAGTATTTCCAATACAAGTGTCCAGTCCCTAGAAGTAAGTATTTCCAATACAAGTGTCCAGTCCCTAGAAGTAAGTGTAGTGTAGTATGTATTTCCAATACAATTGTCCAGTCCCTAGAAGTGTAGTAAGTATTTCCAATACAAGTGTCCAGTCCCCAGAAGTGTACTAAGTATTTCCAATACAAGTGTCCAGTCCCCAGAAGTGTACTAAGTATTTCCAATACAAGTGTCCAGTCCCCAGAAGTGTACTAAGTATTTCCAATACAAGTGTCCAGTCCCTAGAAGTATACTAAGTATTTCCAATACAAGTGTCCAGTCCCTAGAAGTGTACTAAGTATTTCCAATACACGTGTCCAGTCCCTAGAAGTAAGTGTAGTAAGTATTTCCAATACAAGTGCCCAGTCCCTAGAAGTAAGTGTACTAAGTATTTCCAATACACGTGTCCAGTCCCTAGAAGTAAGTGTACTAAGTATTTCCAATACAATTGTCCAGTCCCTAGAAGTGTAGTAAGTATTTCCAATACAAGTGTCCAGTCCCCAGAAGTGTACTAAGTATTTCCAATACAAGTGTCCAGTCCCTAGAAGTAAGTATTTCCAATACAAGTGTCCAGTCCCCAGAAGTAAGTGTAGTGTAGTATGTATTTCCAATACAATTGTCCAGTCCCTAGAAGTGTAGTAAGTATTTCCAATACAAGTGTCCAGTCCCTAGAAGTAAGTATTTCCAATACAAGTGTCCAGTCCTCAGAAGTGTACTAAGTATTTCCAATACAAGTGTCCAGTCCCCAGAAGTAAGTGTAGTAAGTATTTCCAATACAAGTGTCCAGTCCCCAGAAGTGTTCTAAGTATTTCCAATACACGTGTCCAGTCCCTAGAAGTAAGTATTTCCAATACAAGTGTCCAGTCCCTAGAAGTGTAGTAAGTATTTCCAATACAAGTGTCCAGTCCCCAGAAGTAAGTGTAGTGTAGTATGTATTTCCAATACAATTGTCCAGTCCCTAGAAGTGTAGTAAGTATTTCCAATACAAGTGTCCAGTCCCTAGAAGTAAGTATTTCCAATACAAGTGTCCAGTCCCTAGAAGTAAGTGTAGTAAGTATTTCCAATACAAGTGTCCAGTCCCTAGAAGTAAGTATTTCCAATACAAGTGTCCAGTCCCCAGAAGTAAGTGTAGTGTAGTATGTATTTCCAATACAATTGTCCAGTCCCTAGAAGTGTAGTAAGTATTTCCAATACAAGTGTCCAGTCCCCAGAAGTATACCCAATACAAGTGTCCAGTGCAGTAAGTATTTCCAATACAAGTGTCCAGTCCCCAGAAGTGTAGTAAGTATTTCCAATACAAGTGTCCAGTCCCTAGAAGTAAGTGTAGTAAGTATTTCCAATACAAGTGCCCAGTCCCTAGAAGTAAGTGTAGTAAGTATTTCCAATATACGTGTCCAGTCCCCAGAAGTGTAGTAAGTATTTCCAATACAAGTGTCCAGTCCCTAGAAGTATACCCAATACAAGTGTCCAGTGCAGTAAGTATTTCCAATACAAGTGTCCAGTCCCCAGAAGTAAGTGTAGTAAGTATTTCCAATATACGTGTCCAGTCCCCAGAAGTGTAGTAAGTATTTCCAATATACGTGTCCAGTCCCTAGAAGTAAGTGTAGTAAGTATTTCCAATACAAGTGTCCAGTCCCTAGAAGTAAGTATTTCCAATACACGTGTCCAGTCCCTAGAAGTAAGTGTAGTAAGTATTTCCAATACAAGTGCCCAGTCCCTAGAAGTAAGTGTAGTAAGTATTTCCAATATACGTGTCCAGTCCCCAGAAGTGTACTAAGTATTTCCAATACAAGTGTCCAGTCCCTAGAAGTCAGTATTTCCAATACAAGTGTCCAGTCCCCAGAAGTAAGTATTTCCAATACAAGTGTCCAGTCCCCAGAAGTGTAGTAAGTATTTCCAATATACGTGTCCAGTCCCTAGAAGTAAGTATTTCCAATACAAGTGTCCAGTCCCTAGAAGTAAATATTTCCAATACAAGTGTCCAGTCCCTAGAAGTAAGTATTTCCAATACAAGTGTCCAGTCCCTAGAAGTAAGTATTTCCAATACAAGTGTCCAGTCCCCAGAAGTGTAGTAAGTATTTCCAATACAAGTGTCCAGTCCCCAGAAGTAAGTGTAGTGTAGTATGTATTTCCAATACAATTGTCCAGTCCCTAGAAGTAAGTATTTCCAATACACGTGTCCAGTCCCTAGAAGTAAGTGTAGTAAGTATTTCCAATATACGTGTCCAGTCCCTAGAAGTAAGTATTTCCAATACAAGTGTCCAGTCCCTAGAAGTAAGTGTAGTAAGTATTTCCAATACAAGTGTCCAGTCCCTAGAAGTAAGTATTTCCAATACAAGTGTCCAGTCCCTAGAAGTAAGTATTTCCAATACAAGTGCCCAGTCCCTAGAAGTAAGTGTAGTATGTATTTCCAATACAATTGTCCAGTCCCTAGAAGTGTAGTAAGTATTTCCAATACAAGTGTCCAGTCCCTAGAAGTAAGTATTTCCAATACAAGTGTCCAGTCCCTAGAAGTAAGTATTTCCAATACAAGTGCCCAGTCCCTAGAAGTAAGTATTTCCAATACAAGTGTCCAGTCCCTAGAAGTAAGTATTTCCAATACAAGTGTCCAGTCCCCAGAAGTGTACTAAGTATTTCCAATACAAGTGTCCAGTCCCGTAAGTATTTCCAATACAAGTGTCCAGTCCCCAGAAGTGTAGTAAGTATTTCCAATACAAGTGTCCAGTCCCTAGAAGTAAGTGTAGTAAGTATTTCCAATACAAGTGTCCAGTCCCTAGAAGTAAGTATTTCCAATACAAGTGCCCAGTCCCTAGAAGTATTTTCAATACAAGTGTCCAGTCCCCAGAAGTAAGTGTAGTGTAGTATGTATTTCCAATACAAGTGTCCAGTCCCTAGAAGTAAGTATTTCCAATACAAGTGTCCAGTCCCTAGAAGTAAGTATTTCCAATACAAGTGTCCAGTCCCCAGAAGTGTACTAAGTATTTCCAATACAAGTGTCCAGTCCCGTAAGTATTTCCAATACAATTGTCCAGTCCCTAGAAGTGTAGTAAGTATTTCCAATACAATTGTCCAGTCCCTAGAAGTAAGTGTAGTATTTCCAATACAAGTGTCCAGTCCCTAGAAGTAAGTATTTCCAATACAAGTGTCCAGTCCCTAGAAGTAAGTATTTCCAATACAAGTGTCCAGTCCCCAGAAGTAAGTGTAGTGTAGTATGTATTTCCAATACAATTGTCCAGTCCCTAGAAGTGTAGTAAGTATTTCCAATACAAGTGTCCAGTCCCTAGAAGTAAGTATTTCCAATACAAGTGTCCAGTCCCCAGAAGTGTACTAAGTATTTCCAATACAAGTGTCCAGTCCCCAGAAGTGTACTAAGTATTTCCAATACAAGTGTCCAGTCCCCAGAAGTGTACTAAGTATTTCCAATACAAGTGTCCAGTCCCTAGAAGTATACTAAGTATTTCCAATACAAGTGTCCAGTCCCTAGAAGTGTACTAAGTATTTCCAATACACGTGTCCAGTCCCTAGAAGTAAGTGTAGTAAGTATTTCCAATACAAGTGCCCAGTCCCTAGAAGTAAGTGTACTAAGTATTTCCAATACACGTGTCCAGTCCCTAGAAGTAAGTGTACTAAGTATTTCCAATACAATTGTCCAGTCCCTAGAAGTGTAGTAAGTATTTCCAATACAAGTGTCCAGTCCCCAGAAGTGTACTAAGTATTTCCAATACAAGTGTCCAGTCCCTAGAAGTAAGTATTTCCAATACAAGTGTCCAGTCCCCAGAAGTAAGTGTAGTGTAGTATGTATTTCCAATACAATTGTCCAGTCCCTAGAAGTGTAGTAAGTATTTCCAATACAAGTGTCCAGTCCCTAGAAGTAAGTATTTCCAATACAAGTGTCCAGTCCCCAGAAGTGTACTAAGTATTTCCAATACAAGTGTCCAGTCCCCAGAAGTGTAGTAAGTATTTCCAATACAAGTGTCCAGTCCCCAGAAGTGTAGTAAGTATTTCCAATATACGTGTCCAGTCCCCAGAAGTAAGTGTAGTAAGTATTTCCAATACAAGTGTCCAGTCCCCAGAAGTGTACTAAGTATTTCCAATACACGTGTCCAGTCCCTAGAAGTAAGTATTTCCAATACAAGTGTCCAGTCCCCAGAAGTGTAGTAAGTATTTCCAATACAAGTGTCCAGTCCCCAGAAGTAAGTGTAGTGTAGTATGTATTTCCAATACAATTGTCCAGTCCCTAGAAGTGTAGTAAGTATTTCCAATATAAGTGTCCAGTCCCCAGAAGTATACCCAATACAAGTGTCCAGTGCAGTAAGTATTTCCAATACAAGTGTCCAGTCCCCAGAAGTGTAGTAAGTATTTCCAATACAAGTGTCCAGTCCCTAGAAGTAAGTGTAGTAAGTATTTCCAATACAAGTGCCCAGTCCCTAGAAGTAAGTGTAGTAAGTATTTCCAATATACGTGTCCAGTCCCCAGAAGTGTAGTAAGTATTTCCAATACAAGTGTCCAGTCCCTAGAAGTATACCCAATACAAGTGTCCAGTGCAGTAAGTATTTCCAATACAAGTGTCCAGTCCCTAGAAGTAAGTGTAGTAAGTATTTCCAATACAAGTGTCCAGTCCCCAGAAGTAAGTGTAGTAAGTATTTCCAATATACGTGTCCAGTCCCCAGAAGTGTAGTAAGTATTTCCAATATACGTGTCCAGTCCCTAGAAGTAAGTGTAGTAAGTATTTCCAATATACGTGTCCAGTCCCCAGAAGTGTAGTAAGTATTTCCAATATACGTGTCCAGTCCCTAGAAGTATACTAAGTATTTCCAATACAAGTGTCCAGTCCCTAGAAGTAAGTATTTCCAATACACGTGTCCAGTCCCTAGAAGTAAGTGTAGTAAGTATTTCCAATACAAGTGTCCAGTCCCTAGAAGTAAGTATTTCCAATACAAGTGCCCAGTCCCTAGAAGTAAGTGTAGTAAGTATTTCCAATATACGTGTCCAGTCCCCAGAAGTGTAGTAAGTATTTCCAATATACGTGTCCAGTCCCTAGAAGTAAGTATTTCCAATACAAGTGTCCAGTCCCTAGAAGTAAGTATTTCCAATACAAGTGTCCAGTCCCCAGAAGTAAGTGTAGTGTAGTATGTATTTCCAATACAAGTGTCCAGTCCCTAGAAGTAAGTGTAGTAAGTATTTCCAATACAAGTGTCCAGTCCCTAGAAGTAAGTATTTCCAATACAAGTGCCCAGTCCCTAGAAGTAAGTGTAGTAAGTATTTCCAATACAAGTGCCCAGTCCCTAGAAGTAAGTAT
The DNA here is from genome assembly GCF_964204655.1 of Triturus cristatus. Taxonomy (NCBI): domain Eukaryota; kingdom Metazoa; phylum Chordata; class Amphibia; order Caudata; family Salamandridae; genus Triturus; species Triturus cristatus. Next base: position 1,204,273,000 of record NC_140585.1, on the reverse strand, counting down.
TTCCAATACAAGTGTCCAGTCCCCAGAAGTGTACTAAGTATTTCCAATACAAGTGTCCAGTCCCGTAAGTATTTCCAATACAAGTGTCCAGTCCCCAGAAGTGTAGTAAGTATTTCCAATACAAGTGTCCAGTCCCTAGAAGTAAGTGTAGTAAGTATTTCCAATACAAGTGTCCAGTCCCTAGAAGTAAGTATTTCCAATACAAGTGTCCAGTCCCTAGAAGTAAGTATTTCCAATACAAGTGCCCAGTCCCTAGAAGTATTTCCAATACAAGTGTCCAGTCCCCAGAAGTAAGTGTAGTATGTATTTCCAATACAAGTGTCCAGTCCCTAGAAGTAAGTATTTCCAATACAAGTGTCCAGTCCCTAGAAGTAAGTATTTCCAATACAAGTGTCCAGTCCCGTAAGTATTTCCAATACAATTGTCCAGTCCCTAGAAGTGTAGTAAGTATTTCCAATACAATTGTCCAGTCCCTAGAAGTAAGTGTAGTAAGTATTTCCAATACAAGTGTCCAGTCCCTAGAAGTAAGTGTAGTAAGTATTTCCAATACAAGTGTCCAGTCCCTAGAAGTAAGTATTTCCAATACAAGTGTCCAGTCCCTAGAAGTAAGTGTAGTAAGTATTTCCAATACAAGTGCCCAGTCCCTAGAAGTAAGTATTTCCAATACAAGTGTCCAGTCCCTAGAAGTAAGTATTTCCAATACAAGTGTCCAGTCCCTAGAAGTAAGTATTTCCAATACAAGTGTCCAGTCCCTAGAAGTATACTAAGTATTTCCAACACAAGTGTCCAGTCCCTAGAAGTAAGTATTTCCAATACAAGTGCCCAGAAGTGTAGTAAGTATTTCCAATACAAGTGTCCAGTCCCCAGAAGTGTAGTAAGTATTTCCAATATACGTGTCCAGTCCCTAGAAGTAAGTATTTCCAATACAAGTGTCCAGTCCCTAGAAGTAAATATTTCCAATACAAGTGTCCAGTCCCTAGAAGTAAGTATTTCCAATACAAGTGTCCAGTCCCTAGAAGTAAGTGTAGTAAGTATTTCCAATACAAGTGTCCAGTCCCTAGAAGTAAGTATTTCCAATAGAAGTGTCCAGTCCCTAGAAGTAAGTATTTCCAATACAAGTGCCCAGTCCCTAGAAGTAAGTATTTCCAATACAAGTGTCCAGTCCCTAGAAGTAAGTATTTCCAATACAAGTGTCCAGTCCCCAGAAGTGTACTAAGTATTTCCAATACAAGTGTCCAGTCCCGTAAGTATTTCCAATACAAGTGTCCAGTCCCCAGAAGTGTAGTAAGTATTTCCAATACAAGTGTCCAGTCCCTAGAAGTAAGTGTAGTAAGTATTTCCAATACAAGTGTCCAGTCCCTAGAAGTAAGTATTTCCAATACAAGTGCCCAGTCCCTAGAAGTATTTCCAATACAAGTGTCCAGTCCCCAGAAGTAAGTGTAGTGTAGTATGTATTTCCAATACAAGTGTCCAGTCCCTAGAAGTAAGTATTTCCAATACAAGTGTCCAGTCCCTAGAAGTAAGTATTTCCAATACAAGTGTCCAGTCCCTAGAAGTAAGTATTTCCAATACAAGTGTCCAGTCCCCAGAAGTGTACTAAGTATTTCCAATACAAGTGTCCAGTCCCGTAAGTATTTCCAATACAATTGTCCAGTCCCTAGAAGTGTAGTAAGTATTTCCAATACAATTGTCCAGTCCCTAGAAGTAAGTGTAGTATTTCCAATACAAGTGTCCAGTCCCTAGAAGTAAGCATTTCCAATACAAGTGTCCAGTCCCTAGAAGTAAGTATTTCCAATACAAGTGTCCAGTCCCTAGAAGTAAGTGTAGTGTAGTATGTATTTCCAATACAATTGTCCAGTCCCTAGAAGTGTAGTAAGTATTTCCAATACAAGTGTCCAGTCCCCAGAAGTGTACTAAGTATTTCCAATACAAGTGTCCAGTCCCCAGAAGTGTACTAAGTATTTCCAATACAAGTGTCCAGTCCCCAGAAGTGTACTAAGTATTTCCAATACAAGTGTCCAGTCCCTAGAAGTATACTAAGTATTTCCAATACAAGTGTCCAGTCCCTAGAAGTGTACTAAGTATTTCCAATACACGTGTCCAGTCCCTAGAAGTAAGTGTAGTAAGTATTTCCAATACAAGTCCCCAGTCCCTAGAAGTAAGTGTACTAAGTATTTCCAATACACGTGTCCAGTCCCTAGAAGTAAGTGTACTAAGTATTTCCAATACAATTGTCCAGTCCCTAGAAGTGTAGTAAGTATTTCCAATACAAGTGTCCAGTCCCCAGAAGTGTACTAAGTATTTCCAATACAAGTGTCCAGTCCCTAGAAGTAAGTATTTCCAATACAAGTGTCCAGTCCCCAGAAGTAAGTGTAGTGTAGTATGTATTTCCAATACAATTGTCCAGTCCCTAGAAGTGTAGTAAGTATTTCCAATACAAGTGTCCAGTCCCTAGAAGTAAGTATTTCCAATACAAGTGTCCAGTCCCCAGAAGTGTACTAAGTATTTCCAATACAAGTGTCCAGTCCCCAGAAGTAAGTGTAGTAAGTATTTCCAATACAAGTGTCCAGTCCCCAGAAGTGTACTAAGTATTTCCAATACACGTGTCCAGTCCCTAGAAGTAAGTATTTCCAATACAAGTGTCCAGTCCCCAGAAGTGTAGTAAGTATTTCCAATACAAGTGTCCAGTCCCCAGAAGTAAGTGTAGTGTAGTATGTATTTCCAATACAATTGTCCAGTCCCTAGAAGTGTAGTAAGTATTTCCAATACAAGTGTCCAGTCCCTAGAAGTAAGTATTTCCAATACAAGTGTCCAGTCCCTAGAAGTAAGTGTAGTAAGTATTTCCAATACAAGTGTCCAGTCCCTAGAAGTAAGTATTTCCAATACAAGTGTCCAGTCCCCAGAAGTAAGTGTAGTGTAGTATGTATTTCCAATACAATTGTCCAGTCCCTAGAAGTGTAGTAAGTATTTCCAATACAAGTGTCCAGTCCCCAGAAGTATACCCAATACAAGTGTCCAGTGCAGTAAGTATTTCCAATACAAGTGTCCAGTCCCCAGAAGTGTAGTAAGTATTTCCAATACAAGTGTCCAGTCCCTAGAAGTAAGTGTAGTAAGTATTTCCAATACAAGTGCCCAGTCCCTAGAAGTAAGTGTAGTAAGTATTTCCAATATACGTGTCCAGTCCCCAGAAGTGTAGTAAGTATTTCCAATACAAGTGTCCAGTCCCTAGAAGTATACCCAATACAAGTGTCCAGTGCAGTAAGTATTTCCAATACAAGTGTCCAGTCCCCAGAAGTAAGTGTAGTAAGTATTTCCAATATACGTGTCCAGTCCCCAGAAGTGTAGTAAGTATTTCCAATATACGTGTCCAGTCCCTAGAAGTAAGTGTAGTAAGTATTTCCAATACAAGTGTCCAGTCCCTAGAAGTAAGTATTTCCAATACACGTGTCCAGTCCCTAGAAGTAAGTGTAGTAAGTATTTCCAATACAAGTGCCCAGTCCCTAGAAGTAAGTGTAGTAAGTATTTCCAATATACGTGTCCAGTCCCCAGAAGTGTACTAAGTATTTCCAATACAAGTGTCCAGTCCCTAGAAGTCAGTATTTCCAATACAAGTGTCCAGTCCCCAGAAGTAAGTATTTCCAATACAAGTGTCCAGTCCCCAGAAGTGTAGTAAGTATTTCCAATATACGTGTCCAGTCCCTAGAAGTAAGTATTTCCAATACAAGTGTCCAGTCCCTAGAAGTAAATATTTCCAATACAAGTGTCCAGTCCCTAGAAGTAAGTATTTCCAATACAAGTGTCCAGTCCCTAGAAGTAAGTATTTCCAATACAAGTGTCCAGTCCCCAGAAGTGTAGTAAGTATTTCCAATACAAGTGTCCAGTCCCCAGAAGTAAGTGTAGTGTAGTATGTATTTCCAATACAATTGTCCAGTCCCTAGAAGTAAGTATTTCCAATACACGTGTCCAGTCCCTAGAAGTAAGTGTAGTAAGTATTTCCAATATACGTGTCCAGTCCCTAGAAGTAAGTATTTCCAATACAAGTGTCCAGTCCCTAGAAGTAAGTGTAGTAAGTATTTCCAATACAAGTGTCCAGTCCCTAGAAGTAAGTATTTCCAATACAAGTGTCCAGTCCCTAGAAGTAAGTATTTCCAATACAAGTGCCCAGTCCCTAGAAGTAAGTGTAGTATGTATTTCCAATACAATTGTCCAGTCCCTAGAAGTGTAGTAAGTATTTCCAATACAAGTGTCCAGTCCCTAGAAGTAAGTATTTCCAATACAAGTGTCCAGTCCCTAGAAGTAAGTATTTCCAATACAAGTGCCCAGTCCCTAGAAGTAAGTATTTCCAATACAAGTGTCCAGTCCCTAGAAGTAAGTATTTCCAATACAAGTGTCCAGTCCCCAGAAGTGTACTAAGTATTTCCAATACAAGTGTCCAGTCCCGTAAGTATTTCCAATACAAGTGTCCAGTCCCCAGAAGTGTAGTAAGTATTTCCAATACAAGTGTCCAGTCCCTAGAAGTAAGTGTAGTAAGTATTTCCAATACAAGTGTCCAGTCCCTAGAAGTAAGTATTTCCAATACAAGTGCCCAGTCCCTAGAAGTATTTTCAATACAAGTGTCCAGTCCCCAGAAGTAAGTGTAGTGTAGTATGTATTTCCAATACAAGTGTCCAGTCCCTAGAAGTAAGTATTTCCAATACAAGTGTCCAGTCCCTAGAAGTAAGTATTTCCAATACAAGTGTCCAGTCCCCAGAAGTGTACTAAGTATTTCCAATACAAGTGTCCAGTCCCGTAAGTATTTCCAATACAATTGTCCAGTCCCTAGAAGTGTAGTAAGTATTTCCAATACAATTGTCCAGTCCCTAGAAGTAAGTGTAGTATTTCCAATACAAGTGTCCAGTCCCTAGAAGTAAGTATTTCCAATACAAGTGTCCAGTCCCTAGAAGTAAGTATTTCCAATACAAGTGTCCAGTCCCCAGAAGTAAGTGTAGTGTAGTATGTATTTCCAATACAATTGTCCAGTCCCTAGAAGTGTAGTAAGTATTTCCAATACAAGTGTCCAGTCCCTAGAAGTAAGTATTTCCAATACAAGTGTCCAGTCCCCAGAAGTGTACTAAGTATTTCCAATACAAGTGTCCAGTCCCCAGAAGTGTACTAAGTATTTCCAATACAAGTGTCCAGTCCCCAGAAGTGTACTAAGTATTTCCAATACAAGTGTCCAGTCCCTAGAAGTATACTAAGTATTTCCAATACAAGTGTCCAGTCCCTAGAAGTGTACTAAGTATTTCCAATACACGTGTCCAGTCCCTAGAAGTAAGTGTAGTAAGTATTTCCAATACAAGTGCCCAGTCCCTAGAAGTAAGTGTACTAAGTATTTCCAATACACGTGTCCAGTCCCTAGAAGTAAGTGTACTAAGTATTTCCAATACAATTGTCCAGTCCCTAGAAGTGTAGTAAGTATTTCCAATACAAGTGTCCAGTCCCCAGAAGTGTACTAAGTATTTCCAATACAAGTGTCCAGTCCCTAGAAGTAAGTATTTCCAATACAAGTGTCCAGTCCCCAGAAGTAAGTGTAGTGTAGTATGTATTTCCAATACAATTGTCCAGTCCCTAGAAGTGTAGTAAGTATTTCCAATACAAGTGTCCAGTCCCTAGAAGTAAGTATTTCCAATACAAGTGTCCAGTCCCCAGAAGTGTACTAAGTATTTCCAATACAAGTGTCCAGTCCCCAGAAGTGTAGTAAGTATTTCCAATACAAGTGTCCAGTCCCCAGAAGTGTAGTAAGTATTTCCAATATACGTGTCCAGTCCCCAGAAGTAAGTGTAGTAAGTATTTCCAATACAAGTGTCCAGTCCCCAGAAGTGTACTAAGTATTTCCAATACACGTGTCCAGTCCCTAGAAGTAAGTATTTCCAATACAAGTGTCCAGTCCCCAGAAGTGTAGTAAGTATTTCCAATACAAGTGTCCAGTCCCCAGAAGTAAGTGTAGTGTAGTATGTATTTCCAATACAATTGTCCAGTCCCTAGAAGTGTAGTAAGTATTTCCAATATAAGTGTCCAGTCCCCAGAAGTATACCCAATACAAGTGTCCAGTGCAGTAAGTATTTCCAATACAAGTGTCCAGTCCCCAGAAGTGTAGTAAGTATTTCCAATACAAGTGTCCAGTCCCTAGAAGTAAGTGTAGTAAGTATTTCCAATACAAGTGCCCAGTCCCTAGAAGTAAGTGTAGTAAGTATTTCCAATATACGTGTCCAGTCCCCAGAAGTGTAGTAAGTATTTCCAATACAAGTGTCCAGTCCCTAGAAGTATACCCAATACAAGTGTCCAGTGCAGTAAGTATTTCCAATACAAGTGTCCAGTCCCTAGAAGTAAGTGTAGTAAGTATTTCCAATACAAGTGTCCAGTCCCCAGAAGTAAGTGTAGTAAGTATTTCCAATATACGTGTCCAGTCCCCAGAAGTGTAGTAAGTATTTCCAATATACGTGTCCAGTCCCTAGAAGTAAGTGTAGTAAGTATTTCCAATATACGTGTCCAGTCCCCAGAAGTGTAGTAAGTATTTCCAATATACGTGTCCAGTCCCTAGAAGTATACTAAGTATTTCCAATACAAGTGTCCAGTCCCTAGAAGTAAGTATTTCCAATACACGTGTCCAGTCCCTAGAAGTAAGTGTAGTAAGTATTTCCAATACAAGTGTCCAGTCCCTAGAAGTAAGTATTTCCAATACAAGTGCCCAGTCCCTAGAAGTAAGTGTAGTAAGTATTTCCAATATACGTGTCCAGTCCCCAGAAGTGTAGTAAGTATTTCCAATATACGTGTCCAGTCCCTAGAAGTAAGTATTTCCAATACAAGTGTCCAGTCCCTAGAAGTAAGTATTTCCAATACAAGTGTCCAGTCCCCAGAAGTAAGTGTAGTGTAGTATGTATTTCCAATACAAGTGTCCAGTCCCTAGAAGTAAGTGTAGTAAGTATTTCCAATACAAGTGTCCAGTCCCTAGAAGTAAGTATTTCCAATACAAGTGCCCAGTCCCTAGAAGTAAGTGTAGTAAGTATTTCCAATACAAGTGCCCAGTCCCTAGAAGTAAGTATTTCCAATACAAGTGTCCAGTCCCCAGAAGTGTACTAAGTATTTCCAATACAAGTGTCCAGTCCCGTAAGTATTTCCAATACAAGTGTCCAGTCCCCAGAAGTGTAGTAAGTATTTCCAATACAAGTGTCCAGTCCCTAGAAGTAAGTGTAGTAAGTATTTCCAATACAAGTGTCCAGTCCCTAGAAGTAAGTATTTCCAATACAAGTGTCCAGTCCCTAGAAGTAAGTATTTCCAATACAAGTGCCCAGTCCCTAGAAGTATTTCCAATACAAGTGTCCAGTCCCCAGAAGTAAGTGTAGTATGTATTTCCAATACAAGTGTCCAGTCCCTAGAAGTAAGTATTTCCAATACAAGTGTCCAGTCCCTAGAAGTAAGTATTTCCAATACAAGTGTCCAGTCCCGTAAGTATTTCCAATACAATTGTCCAGTCCCTAGAAGTGTAGTAAGTATTTCCAATACAATTGTCCAGTCCCTAGAAGTAAGTGTAGTAAGTATTTCCAATACAAGTGTCCAGTCCCTAGAAGTAAGTATTTCCAATACAAGTGTCCAGTCCCTAGAAGTAAGTGTAGTAAGTATTTCCAATACAATTGTCCAGTCCCTAGAAGTAAGTATTTCCAATACAAGTATCCAGTCCCTAGAAGTAAGTATTTCCAATACAAGTGTCCAGTCCCTAGAAGTAAGTATTTCCAATACAAGTGTCCAGTCCCGTAAGTATTTCCAATACAATTGTCCAGTCCCTAGAAGTGTAGTAAGTATTTCCAATACAATTGTCCAGTCCCTAGAAGTAAGTGTAGTAAGTATTTCCAATACAAGTGTCCAGTCCCTAGAAGTAAGTATTTCCAATACAAGTGTCCAGTCCCTAGAAGTAAGTGTAGTAAGTATTTCCAATACAAGTGCCCAGTCCCTAGAAGTAAGTATTTCCAATACAAGTGTCCAGTCCCTAGAAGTAAGTATTTCCAATACAAGTGTCCAGTCCCTAGAAGTAAGTATTTCCAATACAAGTGTCCAGTCCCTAGAAGTATACTAAGTATTTCCAACACAAGTGTCCAGTCCCTAGAAGTAAGTATTTCCAATACAAGTGTCCAGTCCCCAGAAGTGTAGTAAGTATTTCCAATATACGTGTCCAGTCCCTAGAAGTAAGTATTTCCAATACAAGTGTCCAGTCCCTAGAAGTAAATATTTCCAATACAAGTGTCCAGTCCCTAGAAGTAAGTATTTCCAATACAAGTGTCCAGTCCCTAGAAGTAAGTGTAGTAAGTATTTCCAATACAAGTGTCCAGTCCCTAGAAGTAAGTATTTCCAATACAAGTGTCCAGTCCCTAGAAGTAAGTATTTCCAATACAAGTGCCCAGTCCCTAGAAGTAAGTATTTCCAATACAAGTGTCCAGTCCCTAGAAGTAAGTATTTCCAATACAAGTGTCCAGTCCCCAGAAGTGTACTAAGTATTTCCAATACAAGTGTCCAGTCCCGTAAGTATTTCCAATACAAGTGTCCAGTCCCCAGAAGTGTAGTAAGTATTTCCAATACAAGTGTCCAGTCCCTAGAAGTAAGTGTAGTAAGTATTTCCAATACAAGTGTCCAGTCCCTAGAAGTAAGTATTTCCAATACAAGTGCCCAGTCCCTAGAAGTATTTCCAATACAAGTGTCCAGTCCCCAGAAGTAAGTGTAGTGTAGTATGTATTTCCAATACAAGTGTCCAGTCCCTAGAAGTAAGTATTTCCAATACAAGTGTCCAGTCCCTAGAAGTAAGTATTTCCAATACAAGTGTCCAGTCCCTAGAAGTAAGTATTTCCAATACAAGTGTCCAGTCCCCAGAAGTGTACTAAGTATTTCCAATACAAGTGTCCAGTCCCGTAAGTATTTCCAATACAATTGTCCAGTCCCTAGAAGTGTAGTAAGTATTTCCAATACAATTGTCCAGTCCCTAGAAGTAAGTGTAGTATTTCCAATACAAGTGTCCAGTCCCTAGAAGTAAGTATTTCCAATACAAGTGTCCAGTCCCTAGAAGTAAGTATTTCCAATACAAGTGTCCAGTCCCTAGAAGTAAGTGTAGTGTAGTATGTATTTCCAATACAATTGTCCAGTCCCTAGAAGTGTAGTAAGTATTTCCAATACAAGTGTCCAGTCCCCAGAAGTGTACTAAGTATTTCCAATACAAGTGTCCAGTCCCCAGAAGTGTACTAAGTATTTCCAATACAAGTGTCCAGTCCCCAGAAGTGTACTAAGTATTTCCAATACAAGTGTCCAGTCCCTAGAAGTATACTAAGTATTTCCAATACAAGTGTCCAGTCCCTAGAAGTGTACTAAGTATTTCCAATACACGTGTCCAGTCCCTAGAAGTAAGTGTAGTAAGTATTTCCAATACAAGTGCCCAGTCCCTAGAAGTAAGTGTACTAAGTATTTCCAATACACGTGTCCAGTCCCTAGAAGTAAGTGTACTAAGTATTTCCAATACAATTGTCCAGTCCCTAGAAGTGTAGTAAGTATTTCCAATACAAGTGTCCAGTCCCCAGAAGTGTACTAAGTATTTCCAATACAAGTGTCCAGTCCCTAGAAGTAAGTATTTCCAATACAAGTGTCCAGTCCCCAGAAGTAAGTGTAGTGTAGTATGTATTTCCAATACAATTGTCCAGTCCCTAGAAGTGTAGTAAGTATTTCCAATACAAGTGTCCAGTCCCTAGAAGTAAGTATTTCCAATACAAGTGTCCAGTCCCCAGAAGTGTACTAAGTATTTCCAATACAAGTGTCCAGTCCCCAGAAGTGTACTAAGTATTTCCAATACACGTGTCCAGTCCCTAGAAGTAAGTATTTCCAATACAAGTGTCCAGTCCCCAGAAGTGTAGTATGTATTTCCAATACAATTGTCCAGTCCCTAGAAGTGTAGTAAGTATTTCCAATACAAGTGTCCAGTCCCTAGAAGTAAGTATTTCCAATACAAGTGTCCAGTCCCTAGAAGTAAGTGTAGTAAGTATTTCCAATACAAGTGTCCAGTCCCTAGAAGTAAGTATTTCCAATACAAGTGTCCAGTCCCCAGAAGTAAGTGTAGTGTAGTATGTATTTCCAATACAATTGTCCAGTCCCTAGAAGTGTAGTAAGTATTTCCAATACAAGTGTCCAGTCCCCAGAAGTATACCCAATACAAGTGTCCAGTGCAGTAAGTATTTCCAATACAAGTGTCCAGTCCCCAGAAGTGTAGTAAGTATTTCCAATACAAGTGTCCAGTCCCTAGAAGTAAGTGTAGTAAGTATTTCCAATACAAGTGCCCAGTCCCTAGAAGTAAGTGTAGTAAGTATTTCCAATATACGTGTCCAGTCCCCAGAAGTGTAGTAAGTATTTCCAATACAAGTGTCCAGTCCCTAGAAGTATACCCAATACAAGTGTCCAGTGCAGTAAGTATTTCCAATACAAGTGTCCAGTCCCCAGAAGTAAGTGTAGTAAGTATTTCCAATATACGTGTCCAGTCCCCAGAAGTGTAGTAAGTATTTCCAATATACGTGTCCAGTCCCTAGAAGTAAGTGTAGTAAGTATTTCCAATACAAGTGTCCAGTCCCTAGAAGTAAGTATTTCCAATACACGTGTCCAGTCCCTAGAAGTAAGTGTAGTAAGTATTTCCAATACAAGTGCCCAGTCCCTAGAAGTAAGTGTAGTAAGTATTTCCAATATACGTGTCCAGTCCCCAGAAGTGTACTAAGTATTTCCAATACAAGTGTCCAGTCCCTAGAAGTCAGTATTTCCAATACAAGTGTCCAGTCCCCAGAAGTAAGTATTTCCAATACAAGTGTCCAGTCCCCAGAAGTGTAGTAAGTATTTCCAATACAAGTGTCCAGTCCCTAGAAGTAAGTGTAGTAAGTATTTCCAATACAAGTGCCCAGTCCCTAGAAGTAAGTGTAGTAAGTATTTCCAATACAATTGTCCAGTCCCTAGAAGTGTAGTAAGTATTTCCAATACAAGTGTCCAGTCCCTAGAAGTAAGTATTTCCAATACAAGTGTCCAGTCCCCAGAAGTGTAGTAAGTATTTCCAATATACGTGTCCAGTCCCTAGAAGTAAGTATTTCCAATACAAGTGTCCAGTCCCCAGAAGTAAGTGTAGTATGTATTTCCAATACAATTGTCCAGTCCCTAGAAGTGTAGTAAGTATTTCCAATACAAGTGTCCAGTCCCCAGAAGTGTAGTAAGTATTTCCAATACAAGTGTCCAGTCCCTAGAAGTATACTAAGTATTTCCAATACAAGTGTCCAGTCCCTAGAAGTATACTAAGTATTTCCAATACAAGTGTCCAGTCCCCAGAAGTAAGTATTTCCAATACACGTGTCCAGTCCCTAGAAGTAAGTGTAGTAAGTATTTCCAATACAAGTGCCCAGTCCCTAGAAGTAAGTGTAGTAAGTATTTCCAATATACGTATCTAGTCCCCAGAAGTGTAGTAAGTATTTCCAATACAAGTGTCCAGTCCCCAGAAGTGTACTAAGTATTTCCAATACAAGTGTCCAGTCCCTAGAAGTAAGTATTTCCAATACAAGTGTCCAGTCCCCAGAAGTGTACTAAGTATTTCCAATACAAGTGTCCAGTCCCGTAAGTATTTCCAATACAATTGTCCAGTCCCTAGAAGTGTAGTAAGTGTTTCCAATACAATTGTCCAGTCCCTAGAAGTAAGTGTAGTAAGTATTTCCAATACAAGTGTCCAGTCCCTAGAAGTAAGTATTTCCAATACAAGTGTCCAGTCCCTAGAAGTAAGTGTAGTAAGTATTTCCAATACAATTGTCCAGTCCCTAGAAGTAAGTGTAGTAAGTATTTCCAATACAAGTGCCCAGTCCCTATAAGTAAGTATTTCCAATACAAGTGTCCAGTCCCTAGAAGTAAGTATTTCCAATACAAGTGTCCAGTCCCTAGAAGTAAGTATTTCCAATACAAGTGTCCAGTCCCTAGAAGTAAGTATTTCCAATACAAGTGTCCAGTCCCTAGAAGTATACTAAGTATTTCCAATACAAGTGTCCAGTCCCTAGAAGTAAGTATTTCCAATACAAGTGCCCAGAAGTGTAGTAAGTATTTCCAATACAAGTGTCCAGTCCCCAGAAGTGTAGTAAGTATTTCCAATATACGTGTCCAGTCCCTAGAAGTAAGTATTTCCAATACAAGTGTCCAGTCCCTAGAAGTAAATATTTCCAATACAAGTGTCCAGTCCCTAGAAGTAAGTATTTCCAATACAAGTGTCCAGTCCCTAGAAGTAAGTATTTCCAATACAAGTGTCCAGTCCCCAGAAGTGTAGTAAGTATTTCCAATACAAGTGTCCAGTCCCCAGAAGTAAGTGTAGTGTAGTATGTATTTCCAATACAATTGTCCAGTCCCTAGAAGTAAGTATTTCCAATACACGTGTCCAGTCCCTAGAAGTAAGTGTAGTAAGTATTTCCAATATACGTGTCCAGTCCCTAGAAGTAAGTATTTCCAATACAAGTGTCCAGTCCCTAGAAGTAAGTGTAGTAAGTATTTCCAATACAAGTGTCCAGTCCCTAGAAGTAAGTATTTCCAATACAAGTGTCCAGTCCCTAGAAGTAAGTATTTCCAATACAAGTGCCCAGTCCCTAGAAGTAAGTGTAGTATGTATTTCCAATACAATTGTCCAGTCCCTAGAAGTGTAGTAAGTATTTCCAATACAAGTGTCCAGTCCCTAGAAGTAAGTATTTCCAATACAAGTGTCCAGTCCCTAGAAGTAAGTATTTCCAATACAAGTGCCCAGTCCCTAGAAGTAAGTATTTCCAATACAAGTGTCCAGTCCCTAGAAGTAAGTATTTCCAATACAAGTGTCCAGTCCCCAGAAGTGTACTAAGTATTTCCAATACAAGTGTCCAGTCCCGTAAGTATTTCCAATACAAGTGTCCAGTCCCCAGAAGTGTAGTAAGTATTTCCAATACAAGTGTCCAGTCCCTAGAAGTAAGTGTAGTAAGTATTTCCAATACAAGTGTCCAGTCCCTAGAAGTAAGTATTTCCAATACAAGTGCCCAGTCCCTAGAAGTATTTTCAATACAAGTGTCCAGTCCCCAGAAGTAAGTGTAGTGTAGTATGTATTTCCAATACAAGTGTCCAGTCCCTAGAAGTAAGTATTTCCAATACAAGTGTCCAGTCCCTAGAAGTAAGTATTTCCAATACAAGTGTCCAGTCCCCAGAAGTGTACTAAGTATTTCCAATACAAGTGTCCAGTCCCGTAAGTATTTCCAATACAATTGTCCAGTCCCAGAAGTGTAGTAAGTATTTCCAATACAAGTGTCCAGTCCCTAGAAGTAAGTATTTCCAATACAAGTGTCCAGTCCCCAGAAGTGTACTAAGTATTTCCAATACAAGTGTCCAGTCCCCAGAAGTGTAGTAAGTATTTCCAATACAAGTGTCCAGTCCCCAGAAGTGTAGTAAGTATTTCCAATATACGTGTCCAGTCCCCAGAAGTAAGTGTAGTAAGTATTTCCAATACAAGTGTCCAGTCCCCAGAAGTGTACTAAGTATTTCCAATACACGTGTCCAGTCCCTAGAAGTAAGTATTTCCAATGCAAGTGTCCAGTCCCCAGAAGTGTAGTAAGTATTTCCAATACAAGTGTCCAGTCCCCAGAAGTAAGTGTAGTGTAGTATGTATTTCCAATACAATTGTCCAGTCCCTAGAAGTGTAGTAAGTATTTCCAATATAAGTGTCCAGTCCCCAGAAGTATACCCAATACAAGTGTCCAGTGCAGTAAGTATTTCCAATACAAGTGTCCAGTCCCCAGAAGTGTAGTAAGTATTTCCAATACAAGTGTCCAGTCCCTAGAAGTAAGTGTAGTAAGTATTTCCAATACAAGTGCCCAGTCCCTAGAAGTAAGTGTAGTAAGTATTTCCAATATACGTGTCCAGTCCCCAGAAGTGTAGTAAGTATTTCCAATACAAGTGTCCAGTCCCTAGAAGTATACCCAATACAAGTGTCCAGTGCAGTAAGTATTTCCAATACAAGTGTCCAGTCCCTAGAAGTAAGTGTAGTAAGTATTTCCAATACAAGTGTCCAGTCCCCAGAAGTAAGTGTAGTAAGTATTTCCAATATACGTGTCCAGTCCCCAGAAGTGTAGTAAGTATTTCCAATATACGTGTCCAGTCCCTAGAAGTAAGTGTAGTAAGTATTTCCAATATACGTGTCCAGTCCCCAGAAGTGTAGTAAGTATTTCCAATATACGTGTCCAGTCCCTAGAAGTATACTAAGTATTTCCAATACAAGTGTCCAGTCCCTAGAAGTAAGTATTTCCAATACACGTGTCCAGTCCCTAGAAGTAAGTGTAGTAAGTATTTCCAATACAAGTGCCCAGTCCCTAGAAGTAAGTGTAGTAAGTATTTCCAATATACGTGTCCAGTCCCCAGAAGTGTAGTAAGTATTTCCAATACAAGTGTCCAGTCCCCAGAAGTGTAGTAAGTATTTCCAATACAAGTGTCCAGTCCCTAGAAGTATACTAAGTATTTCCAATACAAGTGTCCAGTCCCTAGAAGTATACTAAGTATTTCCAATACAAGTGTCCAGTCCCCAGAAGTAAGTATTTCCAATACACGTGTCCAGTCCCTAGAAGTAAGTGTAGTAAGTATTTCCAATACAAGTGCCCAGTCCCTAGAAGTAAGTGTAGTAAGTATTTCCAATATACGTATCTAGTCCCCAGAAGTGTAGTAAGTATTTCCAATACAAGTGTCCAGTCCCCAGAAGTGTACTAAGTATTTCCAATACAAGTGTCCAGTCCCTAGAAGTAAGTATTTCCAATACAAGTGTCCAGTCCCCAGAAGTGTACTAAGTATTTCCAATACAAGTGTCCAGTCCCGTAAGTATTTCCAATACAATTGTCCAGTCCCTAGAAGTGTAGTAAGTGTTTCCAATACAATTGTCCAGTCCCTAGAAGTAAGTGTAGTAAGTATTTCCAATACAAGTGTCCAGTCCCTAGAAGTAAGTATTTCCAATACAAGTGTCCAGTCCCTAGAAGTAAGTGTAGTAAGTATTTCCAATACAATTGTCCAGTCCCTAGAAGTAAGTGTAGTAAGTATTTCCAATACAAGTGCCCAGTCCCTATAAGTAAGTATTTCCAATACAAGTGTCCAGTCCCTAGAAGTAAGTATTTCCAATACAAGTGTCCAGTCCCTAGAAGTAAGTATTTCCAATACAAGTGTCCAGTCCCTAGAAGTAAGTATTTCCAATACAAGTGTCCAGTCCCTAGAAGTATACTAAGTATTTCCAATACAAGTGTCCAGTCCCTAGAAGTAAGTATTTCCAATACAAGTGCCCAGAAGTGTAGTAAGTATTTCCAATACAAGTGTCCAGTCCCCAGAAGTGTAGTAAGTATTTCCAATATACGTGTCCAGTCCCTAGAAGTAAGTATTTCCAATACAAGTGTCCAGTCCCTAGAAGTAAATATTTCCAATACAAGTGTCCAGTCCCTAGAAGTAAGTATTTCCAATACAAGTGTCCAGTCCCTAGAAGTAAGTATTTCCAATACAAGTGTCCAGTCCCCAGAAGTGTAGTAAGTATTTCCAATACAAGTGTCCAGTCCCCAGAAGTAAGTGTAGTGTAGTATGTATTTCCAATACAATTGTCCAGTCCCTAGAAGTAAGTATTTCCAATACACGTGTCCAGTCCCTAGAAGTAAGTGTAGTAAGTATTTCCAATATACGTGTCCAGTCCCTAGAAGTAAGTATTTCCAATACAAGTGTCCAGTCCCTAGAAGTAAGTGTAGTAAGTATTTCCAATACAAGTGTCCAGTCCCTAGAAGTAAGTATTTCCAATACAAGTGTCCAGTCCCTAGAAGTAAGTATTTCCAATACAAGTGCCCAGTCCCTAGAAGTAAGTGTAGTATGTATTTCCAATACAATTGTCCAGTCCCTAGAAGTGTAGTAAGTATTTCCAATACAAGTGTCCAGTCCCTAGAAGTAAGTATTTCCAATACAAGTGTCCAGTCCCTAGAAGTAAGTATTTCCAATACAAGTGCCCAGTCCCTAGAAGTAAGTATTTCCAATACAAGTGTCCAGTCCCTAGAAGTAAGTATTTCCAATACAAGTGTCCAGTCCCCAGAAGTGTACTAAGTATTTCCAATACAAGTGTCCAGTCCCGTAAGTATTTCCAATACAAGTGTCCAGTCCCCAGAAGTGTAGTAAGTATTTCCAATACAAGTGTCCAGTCCCTAGAAGTAAGTGTAGTAAGTATTTCCAATACAAGTGTCCAGTCCCTAGAAGTAAGTATTTCCAATACAAGTGCCCAGTCCCTAGAAGTATTTTCAATACAAGTGTCCAGTCCCCAGAAGTAAGTGTAGTGTAGTATGTATTTCCAATACAAGTGTCCAGTCCCTAGAAGTAAGTATTTCCAATACAAGTGTCCAGTCCCTAGAAGTAAGTATTTCCAATACAAGTGTCCAGTCCCAGAAGTGTACTAAGTATTTCCAATACAAGTGTCCAGTCCCGTAAGTATTTCCAATACAATTGTCCAGTCCCAGAAGTGTAGTAAGTATTTCCAATACAAGTGTCCAGTCCCTAGAAGTAAGTATTTCCAATACAAGTGTCCAGTCCCCAGAAGTGTACTAAGTATTTCCAATACAAGTGTCCAGTCCCCAGAAGTGTAGTAAGTATTTCCAATACAAGTGTCCAGTCCCCAGAAGTGTAGTAAGTATTTCCAATATACGTGTCCAGTCCCCAGAAGTAAGTGTAGTAAGTATTTCCAATACAAGTGTCCAGTCCCCAGAAGTGTACTAAGTATTTCCAATACACGTGTCCAGTCCCTAGAAGTAAGTATTTCCAATGCAAGTGTCCAGTCCCCAGAAGTGTAGTAAGTATTTCCAATACAAGTGTCCAGTCCCCAGAAGTAAGTGTAGTGTAGTATGTATTTCCAATACAATTGTCCAGTCCCTAGAAGTGTAGTAAGTATTTCCAATATAAGTGTCCAGTCCCCAGAAGTATACCCAATACAAGTGTCCAGTGCAGTAAGTATTTCCAATACAAGTGTCCAGTCCCCAGAAGTGTAGTAAGTATTTCCAATACAAGTGTCCAGTCCCTAGAAGTAAGTGTAGTAAGTATTTCCAATACAAGTGCCCAGTCCCTAGAAGTAAGTGTAGTAAGTATTTCCAATATACGTGTCCAGTCCCCAGAAGTGTAGTAAGTATTTCCAATACAAGTGTCCAGTCCCTAGAAGTATACCCAATACAAGTGTCCAGTGCAGTAAGTATTTCCAATACAAGTGTCCAGTCCCTAGAAGTAAGTGTAGTAAGTATTTCCAATACAAGTGTCCAGTCCCCAGAAGTAAGTGTAGTAAGTATTTCCAATATACGTGTCCAGTCCCCAGAAGTGTAGTAAGTATTTCCAATATACGTGTCCAGTCCCTAGAAGTAAGTGTAGTAAGTATTTCCAATATACGTGTCCAGTCCCCAGAAGTGTAGTAAGTATTTCCAATATACGTGTCCAGTCCCTAGAAGTATACTAAGTATTTCCAATACAAGTGTCCAGTCCCTAGAAGTAAGTATTTCCAATACACGTGTCCAGTCCCTAGAAGTAAGTGTAGTAAGTATTTCCAATACAAGTGCCCAGTCCCTAGAAGTAAGTGTAGTAAGTATTTCCAATATACGTGTCCAGTCCCCAGAAGTGTAGTAAGTATTTCCAATACAAGTGTCCAGTCCCCAGAAGTGTAGTAAGTATTTCCAATACAAGTGTCCAGTCCCTAGAAGTAAGTATTTCCAATACAAGTGTCCAGTCCCCAGAAGTGTAGTAAGTATTTCCAATACAAGTGTCCAGTCCCTAGAAGTAAGTGTAGTAAGTATTTCCAATACAAGTGTCCAGTCCCTAGAAGTAAGTATTTCCAATACAAGTGCCCAGTCCCTAGAAGTATTTTCAATACAAGTGTCCAGTCCCCAGAAGTAAGTGTAGTGTAGTATGTATTTCCAATACAAGTGTCCAGTCCCTAGAAGTAAGTATTTCCAATACAAGTGTCCAGTCCCTAGAAGTAAGTATTTCCAATACAAGTGTCCAGTCCCCAGAAGTGTACTAAGTATTTCCAATACAAGTGTCCAGTCCCGTAAGTATTTCCAATACAATTGTCCAGTCCCAGAAGTGTAGTAAGTATTTCCAATACAAGTGTCCAGTCCCTAGAAGTAAGTATTTCCAATACAAGTGTCCAGTCCCCAGAAGTGTACTAAGTATTTCCAATACAAGTGTCCAGTCCCCAGAAGTGTAGTAAGTATTTCCAATACAAGTGTCCAGTCCCCAGAAGTGTAGTAAGTATTTCCAATATACGTGTCCAGTCCCCAGAAGTAAGTGTAGTAAGTATTTCCAATACAAGTGTCCAGTCCCCAGAAGTGTACTAAGTATTTCCAATACACGTGTCCAGTCCCTAGAAGTAAGTATTTCCAATGCAAGTGTCCAGTCCCCAGAAGTGTAGTAAGTATTTCCAATACAAGTGTCCAGTCCCCAGAAGTAAGTGTAGTGTAGTATGTATTTCCAATACAATTGTCCAGTCCCTAGAAGTGTAGTAAGTATTTCCAATATAAGTGTCCAGTCCCCAGAAGTATACCCAATACAAGTGTCCAGTGCAGTAAGTATTTCCAATACAAGTGTCCAGTCCCCAGAAGTGTAGTAAGTATTTCCAATACAAGTGTCCAGTCCCTAGAAGTAAGTGTAGTAAGTATTTCCAATACAAGTGCCCAGTCCCTAGAAGTAAGTGTAGTAAGTATTTCCAATATACGTGTCCAGTCCCCAGAAGTGTAGTAAGTATTTCCAATACAAGTGTCCAGTCCCTAGAAGTATACCCAATACAAGTGTCCAGTGCAGTAAGTATTTCCAATACAAGTGTCCAGTCCCTAGAAGTAAGTGTAGTAAGTATTTCCAATACAAGTGTCCAGTCCCCAGAAGTAAGTGTAGTAAGTATTTCCAATATACGTGTCCAGTCCCCAGAAGTGTAGTAAGTATTTCCAATATACGTGTCCAGTCCCTAGAAGTAAGTGTAGTAAGTATTTCCAATATACGTGTCCAGTCCCCAGAAGTGTAGTAAGTATTTCCAATATACGTGTCCAGTCCCTAGAAGTATACTAAGTATTTCCAATACAAGTGTCCAGTCCCTAGAAGTAAGTATTTCCAATACACGTGTCCAGTCCCTAGAAGTAAGTGTAGTAAGTATTTCCAATACAAGTGCCCAGTCCCTAGAAGTAAGTGTAGTAAGTATTTCCAATATACGTGTCCAGTCCCCAGAAGTGTAGTAAGTATTTCCAATACAAGTGTCCAGTCCCCAGAAGTGTAGTAAGTATTTCCAATACAAGTGTCCAGTCCCTAGAAGTAAGTATTTCCAATACAAGTGTCCAGTCCCCAGAAGTGTAGTAAGTATTTCCAATACAAGTGTCCAGTCCCTAGAAGTAAGTGTAGTAAGTATTTCCAATACAAGTGTCCAGTCCCTAGAAGTAAGTATTTCCAATACAAGTGTCCAGTCCCTAGAAGTATACTAAGTATTTCCAATACAAGTGTCCAGTCCCTAGAAGTAAGTATTTCCAATACAAGTGTCCAGTCCCTAGAAGTAAGTATTTCCAATACAAGTGTCCAGTCCCCAGAAGTAAGTGTAGTGTAGTATGTATTTCCAATACAAGTGTCCAGTCCCTAGAAGTAAGTATTTCCAATACAAGTGCCCAGTCCCTAGAAGTAAGTGTAGTAAGTATTTCCAATATACGTGTCCAGTCCCCAGAAGTGTAGTAAGTATTTCCAATATACGTGTCCAGTCCCTAGAAGTAAGTATTTCCAATACAAGTGTCCAGTCCCTAGAAGTAAGTATTTCCAATACAAGTGTCCAGTCCCCAGAAGTAAGTGTAGTGTAGTATGTATTTCCAATACAAGTGTCCAGTCCCTAGAAGTAAGTGTAGTAAGTATTTCCAATACAAGTGTCCAGTCCCTAGAAGTAAGTATTTCCAATACAAGTGCCCAGTCCCTAGAAGTAAGTGTAGTAAGTATTTCCAATACAAGTGCCCAGTCCCTAGAAGTAAGTATTTCCAATACAAGTGTCCAGTCCCCAGAAGTGTACTAAGTATTTCCAATACAAGTGTCCAGTCCCGTAAGTATTTCCAATACAAGTGTCCAGTCCCCAGAAGTGTAGTAAGTATTTCCAATACAAGTGTCCAGTCCCTAGAAGTAAGTGTAGTAAGTATTTCCAATACAAGTGTCCAGTCCCTAGAAGTAAGTATTTCCAATACAAGTGTCCAGTCCCTAGAAGTAAGTATTTCCAATACAAGTGCCCAGTCCCTAGAAGTATTTCCAATACAAGTGTCCAGTCCCCAGAAGTAAGTGTAGTATGTATTTCCAATACAAGTGTCCAGTCCCTAGAAGTAAGTATTTCCAATACAAGTGTCCAGTCCCTAGAAGTAAGTATTTCCAATACAAGTGTCCAGTCCCGTAAGTATTTCCAATACAATTGTCCAGTCCCTAGAAGTGTAGTAAGTATTTCCAATACAATTGTCCAGTCCCTAGAAGTAAGTGTAGTAAGTATTTCCAATACAAGTGTCCAGTCCCTAGAAGTAAGTGTAGTAAGTATTTCCAATACAAGTGTCCAGTCCCTAGAAGTAAGTATTTCCAATACAAGTGTCCAGTCCCTAGAAGTAAGTGTAGTAAGTATTTCCAATACAAGTGCCCAGTCCCTAGAAGTAAGTATTTCCAATACAAGTGTCCAGTCCCTAGAAGTAAGTATTTCCAATACAAGTGTCTAGTCCCTAGAAGTAAGTATTTCCAATACAAGTGTCCAGTCCCTAGAAGTATACTAAGTATTTCCAACACAAGTGTCCAGTCCCTAGAAGTAAGTATTTCCAATACAAGTGCCCAGAAGTGTAGTAAGTATTTCCAATACAAGTGTCCAGTCCCCAGAAGTGTAGTAAGTATTTCCAATATACGTGTCCAGTCCCTAGAAGTAAGTATTTCCAATACAAGTGTCCAGTCCCTAGAAGTAAATATTTCCAATACAAGTGTCCAGTCCCTAGAAGTAAGTATTTCCAATACAAGTGTCCAGTCCCTAGAAGTAAGTGTAGTAAGTATTTCCAATACAAGTGTCCAGTCCCTAGAAGTAAGTATTTCCAATACAAGTGTCCAGTCCCTAGAAGTAAGTATTTCCAATACAAGTGCCCAGTCCCTAGAAGTAAGTATTTCCAATACAAGTGTCCAGTCCCTAGAAGTAAGTATTTCCAATACAAGTGTCCAGTCCCCAGAAGTGTACTAAGTATTTCCAATACAAGTGTCCAGTCCCGTAAGTATTTCCAATACAAGTGTCCAGTCCCCAGAAGTGTAGTAAGTATTTCCAATACAAGTGTCCAGTCCCTAGAAGTAAGTGTAGTAAGTATTTCCAATACAAGTGTCCAGTCCCTAGAAGTAAGTATTTCCAATACAAGTGCCCAGTCCCTAGAAGTATTTCCAATACAAGTGTCCAGTCCCCAGAAGTAAGTGTAGTGTAGTATGTATTTCCAATACAAGTGTCCAGTCCCTAGAAGTAAGTATTTCCAATACAAGTGTCCAGTCCCTAGAAGTAAGTATTTCCAATACAAGTGTCCAGTCCCTAGAAGTAAGTATTTCCAATACAAGTGTCCAGTCCCCAGAAGTGTACTAAGTATTTCCAATACAAGTGTCCAGTCCCGTAAGTATTTCCAATACAATTGTCCAGTCCCTAGAAGTGTAGTAAGTATTTCCAATACAATTGTCCAGTCCCTAGAAGTAAGTGTAGTATTTCCAATACAAGTGTCCAGTCCCTAGAAGTAAGTATTTCCAATACAAGTGTCCAGTCCCTAGAAGTAAGTATTTCCAATACAAGTGTCCAGTCCCTAGAAGTAAGTGTAGTGTAGTATGTATTTCCAATACAATTGTCCAGTCCCTAGAAGTGTAGTAAGTATTTCCAATACAAGTGTCCAGTCCCCAGAAGTGTACTAAGTATTTCCAATACAAGTGTCCAGTCCCCAGAAGTGTACTAAGTATTTCCAATACAAGTGTCCAGTCCCCAGAAGTGTACTAAGTATTTCCAATACAAGTGTCCAGTCCCTAGAAGTATACTAAGTATTTCCAATACAAGTGTCCAGTCCCTAGAAGTGTACTAAGTATTTCCAATACACGTGTCCAGTCCCTAGAAGTAAGTGTAGTAAGTATTTCCAATACAAGTGCCCAGTCCCTAGAAGTAAGTGTACTAAGTATTTCCAATACACGTGTCCAGTCCCTAGAAGTAAGTGTACTAAGTATTTCCAATACAATTGTCCAGTCCCTAGAAGTGTAGTAAGTATTTCCAATACAAGTGTCCAGTCCCCAGAAGTGTACTAAGTATTTCCAATACAAGTGTCCAGTCCCTAGAAGTAAGTATTTCCAATACAAGTGTCCAGTCCCCAGAAGTAAGTGTAGTGTAGTATGTATTTCCAATACAATTGTCCAGTCCCTAGAAGTGTAGTAAGTATTTCCAATACAAGTGTCCAGTCCCTAGAAGTAAGTATTTCCAATACAAGTGTCCAGTCCCCAGAAGTGTACTAAGTATTTCCAATACAAGTGTCCAGTCCCCAGAAGTAAGTGTAGTAAGTATTTCCAATACAAGTGTCCAGTCCCCAGAAGTGTACTAAGTATTTCCAATACACGTGTCCAGTCCCTAGAAGTAAGTATTTCCAATACAAGTGTCCAGTCCCCAGAAGTGTAGTAAGTATTTCCAATACAAGTGTCCAGTCCCCAGAAGTAAGTGTAGTGTAGTATGTATTTCCAATACAATTGTCCAGTCCCTAGAAGTGTAGTAAGTATTTCCAATACAAGTGTCCAGTCCCTAGAAGTAAGTATTTCCAATACAAGTGTCCAGTCCCTAGAAGTAAGTGTAGTAAGTATTTCCAATACAAGTGTCCAGTCCCTAGAAGTAAGTATTTCCAATACAAGTGTCCAGTCCCCAGAAGTAAGTGTAGTGTAGTATGTATTTCCAATACAATTGTCCAGTCCCTAGAAGTGTAGTAAGTATTTCCAATACAAGTGTCCAGTCCCCAGAAGTATACCCAATACAAGTGTCCAGTGCAGTAAGTATTTCCAATACAAGTGTCCAGTCCCCAGAAGTGTAGTAAGTATTTCCAATACAAGTGTCCAGTCCCTAGAAGTAAGTGTAGTAAGTATTTCCAATACAAGTGCCCAGTCCCTAGAAGTAAGTGTAGTAAGTATTTCCAATATACGTGTCCAGTCCCCAGAAGTGTAGTAAGTATTTCCAATACAAGTGTCCAGTCCCTAGAAGTATACCCAATACAAGTGTCCAGTGCAGTAAGTATTTCCAATACAAGTGTCCAGTCCCCAGAAGTAAGTGTAGTAAGTATTTCCAATATACGTGTCCAGTCCCCAGAAGTGTAGTAAGTATTTCCAATATACGTGTCCAGTCCCTAGAAGTAAGTGTAGTAAGTATTTCCAATACAAGTGTCCAGTCCCTAGAAGTAAGTATTTCCAATACACGTGTCCAGTCCCTAGAAGTAAGTGTAGTAAGTATTTCCAATACAAGTGCCCAGTCCCTAGAAGTAAGTGTAGTAAGTATTTCCAATATACGTGTCCAGTCCCCCGAAGTGTACTAAGTATTTCCAATACAAGTGTCCAGTCCCTAGAAGTCAGTATTTCCAATACAAGTGTCCAGTCCCCAGAAGTAAGTATTTCCAATACAAGTGTCCAGTCCCCAGAAGTGTAGTAAGTATTTCCAATATACGTGTCCAGTCCCTAGAAGTAAGTATTTCCAATACAAGTGTCCAGTCCCTAGAAGTAAATATTTCCAATACAAGTGTCCAGTCCCTAGAAGTAAGTATTTCCAATACAAGTGTCCAGTCCCTAGAAGTAAGTATTTCCAATACAAGTGTCCAGTCCCCAGAAGTGTAGTAAGTATTTCCAATACAAGTGTCCAGTCCCCAGAAGTAAGTGTAGTGTAGTATGTATTTCCAATACAATTGTCCAGTCCCTAGAAGTAAGTATTTCCAATACACGTGTCCAGTCCCTAGAAGTAAGTGTAGTAAGTATTTCCAATATACGTGTCCAGTCCCTAGAAGTAAGTATTTCCAATACAAGTGTCCAGTCCCTAGAAGTAAGTGTAGTAAGTATTTCCAATACAAGTGTCCAGTCCCTAGAAGTAAGTATTTCCAATACAAGTGTCCAGTCCCTAGAAGTAAGTATTTCCAATACAAGTGCCCAGTCCCTAGAAGTAAGTGTAGTATGTATTTCCAATACAATTGTCCAGTCCCTAGAAGTGTAGTAAGTATTTCCAATACAAGTGTCCAGTCCCTAGAAGTAAGTATTTCCAATACAAGTGTCCAGTCCCTAGAAGTAAGTATTTCCAATACAAGTGCCCAGTCCCTAGAAGTAAGTATTTCCAATACAAGTGTCCAGTCCCTAGAAGTAAGTATTTCCAATACAAGTGTCCAGTCCCCAGAAGTGTACTAAGTATTTCCAATACAAGTGTCCAGTCCCGTAAGTATTTCCAATACAAGTGTCCAGTCCCCAGAAGTGTAGTAAGTATTTCCAATACAAGTGTCCAGTCCCTAGAAGTAAGTGTAGTAAGTATTTCCAATACAAGTGTCCAGTCCCTAGAAGTAAGTATTTCCAATACAAGTGCCCAGTCCCTAGAAGTATTTTCAATACAAGTGTCCAGTCCCCAGAAGTAAGTGTAGTGTAGTATGTATTTCCAATACAAGTGTCCAGTCCCTAGAAGTAAGTATTTCCAATACAAGTGTCCAGTCCCTAGAAGTAAGTATTTCCAATACAAGTGTCCAGTCCCCAGAAGTGTACTAAGTATTTCCAATACAAGTGTCCAGTCCCGTAAGTATTTCCAATACAATTGTCCAGTCCCTAGAAGTGTAGTAAGTATTTCCAATACAATTGTCCAGTCCCTAGAAGTAAGTGTAGTATTTCCAATACAAGTGTCCAGTCCCTAGAAGTAAGTATTTCCAATACAAGTGTCCAGTCCCTAGAAGTAAGTATTTCCAATACAAGTGTCCAGTCCCCAGAAGTAAGTGTAGTGTAGTATGTATTTCCAATACAATTGTCCAGTCCCTAGAAGTGTAGTAAGTATTTCCAATACAAGTGTCCAGTCCCTAGAAGTAAGTATTTCCAATACAAGTGTCCAGTCCCCAGAAGTGTACTAAGTATTTCCAATACAAGTGTCCAGTCCCCAGAAGTGTACTAAGTATTTCCAATACAAGTGTCCAGTCCCCAGAAGTGTACTAAGTATTTCCAATACAAGTGTCCAGTCCCTAGAAGTATACTAAGTATTTCCAATACAAGTGTCCAGTCCCTAGAAGTGTACTAAGTATTTCCAATACACGTGTCCAGTCCCTAGAAGTAAGTGTAGTAAGTATTTCCAATACAAGTGCCCAGTCCCTAGAAGTAAGTGTACTAAGTATTTCCAATACACGTGTCCAGTCCCTAGAAGTAAGTGTACTAAGTATTTCCAATACAATTGTCCAGTCCCTAGAAGTGTAGTAAGTATTTCCAATACAAGTGTCCAGTCCCCAGAAGTGTACTAAGTATTTCCAATACAAGTGTCCAGTCCCTAGAAGTAAGTATTTCCAATACAAGTGTCCAGTCCCCAGAAGTGTACTAAGTATTTCCAATACAAGTGTCCAGTCCCCAGAAGTGTAGTAAGTATTTCCAATACAAGTGTCCAGTCCCCAGAAGTGTAGTAAGTATTTCCAATATACGTGTCCAGTCCCCAGAAGTAAGTGTAGTAAGTATTTCCAATACAAGTGTCCAGTCCCCAGAAGTGTACTAAGTATTTCCAATACACGTGTCCAGTCCCTAGAAGTAAGTATTTCCAATACAAGTGTCCAGTCCCCAGAAGTGTAGTAAGTATTTCCAATACAAGTGTCCAGTCCCCAGAAGTAAGTGTAGTGTAGTATGTATTTCCAATACAATTGTCCAGTCCCTAGAAGTGTAGTAAGTATTTCCAATATAAGTGTCCAGTCCCCAGAAGTATACCCAATACAAGTGTCCAGTGCAGTAAGTATTTCCAATACAAGTGTCCAGTCCCCAGAAGTGTAGTAAGTATTTCCAATACAAGTGTCCAGTCCCTAGAAGTAAGTGTAGTAAGTATTTCCAATACAAGTGCCCAGTCCCTAGAAGTAAGTGTAGTAAGTATTTCCAATATACGTGTCCAGTCCCCAGAAGTGTAGTAAGTATTTCCAATACAAGTGTCCAGTCCCTAGAAGTATACCCAATACAAGTGTCCAGTGCAGTAAGTATTTCCAATACAAGTGTCCAGTCCCTAGAAGTAAGTGTAGTAAGTATTTCCAATACAAGTGTCCAGTCCCCAGAAGTAAGTGTAGTAAGTATTTCCAATATACGTGTCCAGTCCCCAGAAGTGTAGTAAGTATTTCCAATATACGTGTCCAGTCCCTAGAAGTAAGTGTAGTAAGTATTTCCAATATACGTGTCCAGTCCCCAGAAGTGTAGTAAGTATTTCCAATATACGTGTCCAGTCCCTAGAAGTATACTAAGTATTTCCAATACAAGTGTCCAGTCCCTAGAAGTAAGTATTTCCAATACACGTGTCCAGTCCCTAGAAGTAAGTGTAGTAAGTATTTCCAATACAAGTGCCCAGTCCCTAGAAGTAAGTGTAGTAAGTATTTCCAATATACGTGTCCAGTCCCCAGAAGTGTAGTAAGTATTTCCAATACAAGTGTCCAGTCCCCAGAAGTGTAGTAAGTATTTCCAATACAAGTGTCCAGTCCCTAGAAGTAAGTATTTCCAATACAAGTGTCCAGTCCCCAGAAGTGTAGTAAGTATTTCCAATACACGTGCCCAGTCCCTAGAAGTGTAGTAAGTATTTCCAATACAAGTGTCCAGTCCCTAGAAGTAAGTATTTCCAATACAAGTGTCCAGTCCCTAGAAGTAAGTGTAGTAAGTATTTCCAATACAAGTGTCCAGTCCCTAGAAGTAAGTATTTCCAATACAAGTGTCCAGTCCCTAGAAGTATACTAAGTATTTCCAATACAAGTGTCCAGTCCCTAGAAGTAAGTATTTCCAATACAAGTGTCCAGTCCCTAGAAGTAAGTATTTCCAATACAAGTGTCCAGTCCCCAGAAGTAAGTGTAGTGTAGTATGTATTTCCAATACAAGTGTCCAGTCCCTAGAAGTAAGTATTTCCAATACAAGTGCCCAGTCCCTAGAAGTAAGTGTAGTAAGTATTTCCAATATACGTGTCCAGTCCCCAGAAGTGTAGTAAGTATTTCCAATATACGTGTCCAGTCCCTAGAAGTAAGTATTTCCAATACAAGTGTCCAGTCCCTAGAAGTAAGTATTTCCAATACAAGTGTCCAGTCCCCAGAAGTAAGTGTAGTGTAGTATGTATTTCCAATACAAGTGTCCAGTCCCTAGAAGTAAGTGTAGTAAGTATTTCCAATACAAGTGTCCAGTCCCTAGAAGTAAGTATTTCCAATACAAGTGCCCAGTCCCTAGAAGTAAGTGTAGTAAGTATTTCCAATACAAGTGCCCAGTCCCTAGAAGTAAGTATTTCCAATACAAGTGTCCAGTCCCCAGAAGTGTACTAAGTATTTCCAATACAAGTGTCCAGTCCCGTAAGTATTTCCAATACAAGTGTCCAGTCCCCAGAAGTGTAGTAAGTATTTCCAATACAAGTGTCCAGTCCCTAGAAGTAAGTGTAGTAAGTATTTCCAATACAAGTGTCCAGTCCCTAGAAGTAAGTATTTCCAATACAAGTGTCCAGTCCCTAGAAGTAAATATTTCCAATACAAGTGTCCAGTCCCTAGAAGTAAGTATTTCCAATACAAGTGTCCAGTCCCTAGAAGTAAGTATTTCCAATACAAGTGTCCAGTCCCCAGAAGTGTAGTAAGTATTTCCAATACAAGTGTCCAGTCCCCAGAAGTGTAGTAAGTATTTCCAATACAAGTGTCCAGTCCCCAGAAGTAAGTGTAGTATGTATTTCCAATACAAGTGTCCAGTCCCTAGAAGTAAGTATTTCCAATACAAGTGTCCAGTCCCTAGAAGTAAGTATTTCCAATACAAGTGTCCAGTCCCGTAAGTATTTCCAATACAATTGTCCAGTCCCTAGAAGTGTAGTAAGTATTTCCAATACAATTGTCCAGTCCCTAGAAGTAAGTGTAGTAAGTATTTCCAATACAAGTGTCCAGTCCCTAGAAGTAAGTATTTCCAATACAAGTGTCCAGTCCCTAGAAGTAAGTGTAGTAAGTATTTCCAATACAATTGTCCAGTCCCTAGAAGTAAGTATTTCCAATACAAGTGTCCAGTCCCTAGAAGTAAGTATTTCCAATACAAGTGTCCAGTCCCTAGAAGTAAGTATTTCCAATACAAGTGTCCAGTCCCGTAAGTATTTCCAATACAATTGTCCAGTCCCTAGAAGTGTAGTAAGTATTTCCAATACAATTGTCCAGTCCCTAGAAGTAAGTGTAGTAAGTATTTCCAATACAAGTGTCCAGTCCCTAGAAGTAAGTATTTCCAATACAAGTGTCCAGTCCCTAGAAGTATACTAAGTATTTCCAATACAAGTGTCCAGTCCCTAGAAGTAAGTATTTCCAATACAAGTGCCCAGTCCCTAGAAGTAAGTATTTCCAATACAAGTGCCCAGTCCCTAGAAGTAAGTATTTCCAATACAAGTGTCCAGTCCCTAGAAGTAAGTGTAGTAAGTATTTCCAATACAAGTGCCCAGTCCCTAGAAGTAAGTATTTCCAATACAAGTGTCCAGTCCCTAGAAGTAAGTATTTCCAATACAAGTGTCCAGTCCCTAGAAGTATACTAAGTATTTCCAACACAAGTGTCCAGTCCCTAGAAGTAAGTATTTCCAATACAAGTGCCCAGAAGTGTAGTAAGTATTTCCAATACAAGTGTCCAGTCCCCAGAAGTGTAGTAAGTATTTCCAATATAAGTGTCCAGTCCCTAGAAGTAAGTATTTCCAATACAAGTGTCCAGTCCCTAGAAGTAAATATTTCCAATACAAGTGTCCAGTCCCTAGAAGTAAGTATTTCCAATACAAGTGTCCAGTCCCTAGAAGTAAGTGTAGTAAGTATTTCCAATACAAGTGTCCAGTCCCTAGAAGTAAGTATTTCCAATACAAGTGTCCAGTCCCTAGAAGTAAGTATTTCCAATACAAGTGCCCAGTCCCTAGAAGTAAGTATTTCCAATACAAGTGTCCAGTCCCTAGAAGTAAGTATTTCCAATACAAGTGTCCAGTCCCCAGAAGTGTACTAAGTATTTCCAATACAAGTGTCCAGTCCCGTAAGTATTTCCAATACAAGTGTCCAGTCCCCAGAAGTGTAGTAAGTATTTCCAATACAAGTGTCCAGTCCCTAGAAGTAAGTGTAGTAAGTATTTCCAATACAAGTGTCCAGTCCCTAGAAGTAAGTATTTCCAATACAAGTGCCCAGTCCCTAGAAGTATTTCCAATACAAGTGTCCAGTCCCCAGAAGTAAGTGTAGTGTAGTATGTATTTCCAATACAAGTGTCCAGTCCCTAGAAGTAAGTATTTCCAATACAAGTGTCCAGTCCCTAGAAGTAAGTATTTCCAATACAAGTGTCCAGTCCCTAGAAGTAAGTATTTCCAATACAAGTGTCCAGTCCCCAGAAGTGTACTAAGTATTTCCAATACAAGTGTCCAGTCCCGTAAGTATTTCCAATACAATTGTCCAGTCCCTAGAAGTGTAGTAAGTATTTCCAATACAATTGTCCAGTCCCTAGAAGTAAGTGTAGTATTTCCAATACAAGTGTCCAGTCCCTAGAAGTAAGTATTTCCAATACAAGTGTCCAGTCCCTAGAAGTAAGTATTTCCAATACAAGTGTCCAGTCCCTAGAAGTAAGTGTAGTGTAGTATGTATTTCCAATACAATTGTCCAGTCCCTAGAAGTGTAGTAAGTATTTCCAATACAAGTGTCCAGTCCCCAGAAGTGTACTAAGTATTTCCAATACAAGTGTCCAGTCCCCAGAAGTGTACTAAGTATTTCCAATACAAGTGTCCAGTCCCCAGAAGTGTACTAAGTATTTCCAATACAAGTGTCCAGTCCCTAGAAGTATACTAAGTATTTCCAATACAAGTGTCCAGTCCCTAGAAGTGTACTAAGTATTTCCAATACACGTGTCCAGTCCCTAGAAGTAAGTGTAGTAAGTATTTCCAATACAAGTGCCCAGTCCCTAGAAGTAGGTGTACTAAGTATTTCCAATACACGTGTCCAGTCCCTAGAAGTAAGTGTACTAAGTATTTCCAATACAATTGTCCAGTCCCTAGAAGTGTAGTAAGTATTTCCAATACAAGTGTCCAGTCCCCAGAAGTGTACTAAGTATTTCCAATACAAGTGTCCAGTCCCTAGAAGTAAGTATTTCCAATACAAGTGTCCAGTCCCCAGAAGTAAGTGTAGTGTAGTATGTATTTCCAATACAACTGTCCAGTCCCTAGAAGTGTAGTAAGTATTTCCAATACAAGTGTCCAGTCCCTAGAAGTAAGTATTTCCAATACAAGTGTCCAGTCCCCAGAAGTGTACTAAGTATTTCCAATACAAGTGTCCAGTCCCCAGAAGTGTAGTAAGTATTTCCAATACAAGTGTCCAGTCCCCAGAAGTGTAGTAAGTATTTCCAATATACGTGTCCAGTCCCCAGAAGTAAGTATTTCCAATACAAGTGTCCAGTCCCCAGAAGTGTACTAAGTATTTCCAATACACGTGTCCAGTCCCTAGAAGTAAGTATTTCCAATACAAGTGTCCAGTCCCCAGAAGTGTAGTATGTATTTCCAATACAATTGTCCAGTCCCTAGAAGTAAGTGTAGTATTTCCAATACAAGTGTCCAGTCCCTAGAAGTAAGTATTTCCAATACAAGTGTCCAGTCCCTAGAAGTAAGTATTTCCAATACAAGTGCCCAGTCCCTAGAAGTAAGTATTTCCAATACACGTGTCCAGTCCCTAGAAGTAAGTATTTCCAATACAAGTGTCCAGTCCCTAGAAGTAAGTATTTCCAATACACGTGCCCAGTCCCTAGAAGTGTAGTAAGTATTT
Organism: Triturus cristatus; assembly: GCF_964204655.1. Lineage (NCBI taxonomy): Eukaryota > Metazoa > Chordata > Amphibia > Caudata > Salamandridae > Triturus > Triturus cristatus. The sequence goes on along the minus strand of NC_140585.1, from coordinate 1,204,241,945 downwards.
CCAATACAAGTGTCCAGTCCCTAGAAGTAAGTATTTCCAATACAAGTGTCCAGTCCCTAGAAGTAAGTGTAGTAAGTATTTCCAATACAAGTGTCCAGTCCCTAGAAGTGTAGTAAGTATTTCCAATACAAGTGTCCAGTCCCCAGAAGTATACCCAATACAAGTGTCCAGTGCAGTAAGTATTTCCAATACAAGTGTCCAGTCCCCAGAAGTGTAGTAAGTATTTCCAATACAAGTGTCCAGTCCCTAGAAGTAAGTGTAGTAAGTATTTCCAATACAAGTGCCCAGTCCCTAGAAGTAAGTGTAGTAAGTATTTCCAATATACGTGTCCAGTCCCCAGAAGTGTAGTAAGTATTTCCAATACAAGTGTCCAGTCCCTAGAAGTATACCCAATACAAGTGTCCAGTGCAGTAAGTATTTCCAATACAAGTGTCCAGTCCCCAGAAGTAAGTGTAGTAAGTATTTCCAATATACGTGTCCAGTCCCCAGAAGTGTAGTAAGTATTTCCAATATACGTGTCCAGTCCCTAGAAGTAAGTGTAGTAAGTATTTCCAATACAAGTGTCCAGTCCCTAGAAGTAAGTATTTCCAATACACGTGTCCAGTCCCTAGAAGTAAGTGTAGTAAGTATTTCCAATACAAGTGCCCAGTCCCTAGAAGTAAGTGTAGTAAGTATTTCCAATATACGTGTCCAGTCCCCAGAAGTGTACTAAGTATTTCCAATACAAGTGTCCAGTCCCTAGAAGTCAGTATTTCCAATACAAGTGTCCAGTCCCCAGAAGTAAGTATTTCCAATACAAGTGTCCAGTCCCCAGAAGTGTAGTAAGTATTTCCAATACAAGTGTCCAGTCCCTAGAAGTAAGTGTAGTAAGTATTTCCAATACAAGTGCCCAGTCCCTAGAAGTAAGTGTAGTAAGTATTTCCAATACAATTGTCCAGTCCCTAGAAGTGTAGTAAGTATTTCCAATACAAGTGTCCAGTCCCTAGAAGTAAGTATTTCCAATACAAGTGTCCAGTCCCCAGAAGTGTAGTAAGTATTTCCAATATACGTGTCCAGTCCCTAGAAGTAAGTATTTCCAATACAAGTGTCCAGTCCCCAGAAGTAAGTGTAGTATGTATTTCCAATACAATTGTCCAGTCCCTAGAAGTGTAGTAAGTATTTCCAATACAAGTGTCCAGTCCCCAGAAGTGTAGTAAGTATTTCCAATACAAGTGTCCAGTCCCTAGAAGTATACTAAGTATTTCCAATACAAGTGTCCAGTCCCTAGAAGTAAGTATTTCCAATACAAGTGTCCAGTCCCTAGAAGTAAGTATTTCCAATACAAGTGTCCAGTCCCCAGAAGTGTACTAAGTATTTCCAATACACGTGTCCAGTCCCTAGAAGTAAGTATTTCCAATACAAGTGTCCAGTCCCTAGAAGTAAGTATTTCCAATACACGTGCCCAGTCCCTAGAAGTGTAGTAAGTATTTCCAATACAAGTGTCCAGTCCCTAGAAGTAAGTGTAGTAAGTATTTCCAATACAAGTGTCCAGTCCCTAGAAGTGTAGTAAGTATTTCCAATACAAGTGTCCAGTCCCCAGAAGTAAGTATTTCCAATACAAGTGTCCAGTCCCTAGAAGTAAGTGTAGTAAGTATTTCCAATACAAGTGCCCAGTCCCTAGAAGTAAGTGTAGTAAGTATTTCCAATATACGTATCTAGTCCCCAGAAGTGTAGTAAGTATTTCCAATACAAGTGTCCAGTCCCCAGAAGTGTACTAAGTATTTCCAATACAAGTGTCCAGTCCCTAGAAGTAAGTATTTCCAATACAAGTGTCCAGTCCCCAGAAGTGTACTAAGTATTTCCAATACACGTGTCCAGTCCCTAGAAGTAAGTATTTCCAATACAAGTGTCCAGTCCCTAGAAGTAAGTATTTCCAATACACGTGCCCAGTCCCTAGAAGTGTAGTAAGTATTTCCAATACAAGTGTCCAGTCCCTAGAAGTAAGTGTAGTAAGTATTTCCAATACAAGTGTCCAGTCCCTAGAAGTGTAGTAAGTATTTCCAATACAAGTGTCCAGTCCCCAGAAGTAAGTATTTCCAATACAAGTGTCCAGTCCCTAGAAGTGTACTAAGTATTTCCAATACACGTGTCCAGTCCCTAGAAGTAAGTGTAGTAAGTATTTCCAATACAAGTGCCCAGTCCCTAGAAGTATTTCCAATACAAGTGTCCAGTGCCTAGAAGTAAGTGTAGTGTAGTATGTATTTCCAATACACGTGTCCAGTCCCTAGAAGTAAGTATTTCCAATACAAGTGTCCAGTGCCTAGAAGTAAGTGTAGTAAGTATTTCCAATACAAGTGCCCAGTCCCTAGAAGTAAGTATTTCCAATAAAAGTGTCCAGTCCCCAGAAGTGTAGTAAGTATTTCCAATACAAGTGCCCAGTCCCAGAAGTGTAGTAAGTATTTCCAATACAAGTGCCCAGTCCCTAGAAGTAAGTATTTCCAATACAAGTGTCCAGTCCCTAGAAGTAAGTATTTCCAATACAAGTGTCCAGTCCCTAGAAGTAAGTATTTCCAATACAAGTGCCCAGTCCCCAGAAGTGTACTAAGTATTTCCAATACAAGTGTCCAGTCCCGTAAGTATTTCCAATACAATTGTCCAGTCCCTAGAAGTGTACTAAGTATTTCCAATACATGTGTCCAGTCCCCAGAAGTGTAGTACGTATTTCCAATACAAGTGTCCAGTCCCAGAAGTGTAGTAAGTATTTCCAATACAAGTGTCCAGTCCCCAGAAGTGTACTAAGTATTTCCAATACAAGTGTCCAGTCCCTAGAAGTAAGTATTTCCAATACACGTGTCCAGTCCCTAGAAGTAAGTATTTCCAATACAAGTGTCCAGTCCCCAGAAGTGTAGTAAGTATTTCCAATACAAGTGCCCAGTCCCAGAAGTGTAGTATGTATTTCCAATACAAGTGTCCAGTCCCTAGAAGTAAGTATTTCCAATACAAGTGTCCAGTCCCCAGAAGTGTACTAAGTATTTCCAATACACGTGTCCAGTCCCTAGAAGTAAGTATTTCCAATACAAGTGTCCAGTCCCTAGAAGTAAGTATTTCCAATACACGTGCCCAGTCCCTAGAAGTGTAGTAAGTATTTCCAATACAAGTGTCCAGTCCCTAGAAGTAAGTGTAGTAAGTATTTCCAATACAAGTGTCCAGTCCCCAGAAGTGTACTAAGTATTTCCAATACAAGTGTCCAGTCCCTAGAAGTAAGTATTTCCAATACACGTGCCCAGTCCCTAGAAGCGTAGTAAGTATTTCCAATACAAGTGTCCAGTCCCTAGAAGTAAGTATTTCCAATACAAGTGTCCAGTCCCTAGAAGTAAATATTTCCAATACAAGTGTCCAGTCCCTAGAAGTAAGTATTTCCAATACAAGTGTCCAGTCCCGTAAGTATTTCCAATACAATTGTCCAGTCCCTAGAAGTAAGTGTAGTAAGTATTTCCAATACAATTGTCCAGTCCCTAGAAGTAAGTGTAGTAAGTATTTCCAATACAAGTGTCCAGTCCCTAGAAGTAAGTATTTCCAATACAAGTGTCCAGTCCCTAGAAGTAAGTGTAGTAAGTATTTCCAATACAATTGTCCAGTCCCTAGAAGTAAGTGTAGTAAGTATTTCCAATACAAGTGCCCAGTCCCTAGAAGTAAGTATTTCCAATACAAGTGTCCAGTCCCTAGAAGTAAGTATTTCCAATACAAGTGTCCAGTCCCTAGAAGTAAGTATTTCCAACACAAGTGTCCAGTCCCTAGAAGTAAGTATTTCCAATACAAGTGCCCAGAAGCGTAGTAAGTATTTCCAATACAAGTGTCCAGTCCCTAGAAGTAAGTATTTCCAATACAAGTGTCCAGTCCCTAGAAGTAAATATTTCCAATACAAGTGTCCAGTCCCTAGAAGTAAGTATTTCCAATACAAGTGTCCAGTCCCTAGAAGTAAGTGTAGTAAGTATTTCCAATACAAGTGTCCAGTCCCTAGAAGTAAGTATTTCCAATACAAGTGTCCAGTCCCTAGAAGTAAGTATTTCCAATACAAGTGCCCAGTCCCTAGAAGTAAGTATTTCCAATACAAGTGTCCAGTCCCTAGAAGTGTAGTAAGTATTTCCAATACAAGTGTCCAGTCCCTAGAAGTAAGTGTAGTAAGTATTTCCAATACAAGTGTCCAGTCCCTAGAAGTAAGTATTTCCAATACAAGTGCCCAGTCCCTAGAAGTAAGTGTAGTAAGTATTTCCAATACAAGTGTCCAGTCCCTAGAAGTAAATATTTCCAATACAAGTGTCCAGTCCCTAGAAGTAAGTATTTCCAATACAAGTGTCCAGTCCCTAGAAGTAAGTGTAGTAAGTATTTCCAATACAAGTGTCCAGTCCCTAGAAGTAAGTATTTCCAATACAAGTGTCCAGTCCCTAGAAGTAAGTATTTCCAATACAAGTGCCCAGTCCCTAGAAGTAAGTATTTCCAATACAAGTGTCCAGTCCCTAGAAGTAAGTATTTCCAATACAAGTGTCCAGTCCCCAGAAGTGTACTAAGTATTTCCAATACAAGTGTCCAGTCCCGTAAGTATTTCCAATACAAGTGTCCAGTCCCCAGAAGTGTAGTAAGTATTTCCAATACAAGTGTCCAGTCCCTAGAAGTAAGTGTAGTAAGTATTTCCAATACAAGTGTCCAGTCCCTAGAAGTAAGTATTTCCAATACAAGTGCCCAGTCCCTAGAAGTATTTCCAATACAAGTGTCCAGTCCCCAGAAGTAAGTGTAGTGTAGTATGTATTTCCAATACAAGTGTCCAGTCCCTAGAAGTAAGTATTTCCAATACAAGTGTCCAGTCCCTAGAAGTAAGTATTTCCAATACAAGTGTCCAGTCCCTAGAAGTAAGTATTTCCAATACAAGTGTCCAGTCCCCAGAAGTGTACTAAGTATTTCCAATACAAGTGTCCAGTCCCGTAAGTATTTCCAATACAATTGTCCAGTCCCTAGAAGTGTAGTAAGTATTTCCAATACAATTGTCCAGTCCCTAGAAGTAAGTGTAGTATTTCCAATACAAGTGTCCAGTCCCTAGAAGTAAGTATTTCCAATACAAGTGTCCAGTCCCTAGAAGTAAGTATTTCCAATACAAGTGTCCAGTCCCTAGAAGTAAGTGTAGTGTAGTATGTATTTCCAATACAATTGTCCAGTCCCTAGAAGTGTAGTAAGTATTTCCAATACAAGTGTCCAGTCCCCAGAAGTGTACTAAGTATTTCCAATACAAGTGTCCAGTCCCCAGAAGTGTACTAAGTATTTCCAATACAAGTGTCCAGTCCCCAGAAGTGTACTAAGTATTTCCAATACAAGTGTCCAGTCCCTAGAAGTATACTAAGTATTTCCAATACAAGTGTCCAGTCCCTAGAAGTGTACTAAGTATTTCCAATACACGTGTCCAGTCCCTAGAAGTAAGTGTAGTAAGTATTTCCAATCCAAGTGCCCAGTCCCTAGAAGTAAGTGTACTAAGTATTTCCAATACACGTGTCCAGTCCCTAGAAGTAAGTGTACTAAGTATTTCCAATACAATTGTCCAGTCCCTAGAAGTGTAGTAAGTATTTCCAATACAAGTGTCCAGTCCCCAGAAGTGTACTAAGTATTTCCAATACAAGTGTCCAGTCCCTAGAAGTAAGTATTTCCAATACAAGTGTCCAGTCCCCAGAAGTAAGTGTAGTGTAGTATGTATTTCCAATACAATTGTCCAGTCCCTAGAAGTGTAGTAAGTATTTCCAATACAAGTGTCCAGTCCCCAGAAGTGTACTAAGTATTTCCAATACAAGTGTCCAGTCCCCAGAAGTGTAGTAAGTATTTCCAATACAAGTGTCCAGTCCCCAGAAGTGTAGTAAGTATTTCCAATATACGTGTCCAGTCCCCAGAAGTAAGTGTAGTAAGTATTTCCAATACAAGTGTCCAGTCCCCAGAAGTGTACTAAGTATTTCCAATACACGTGTCCAGTCCCTAGAAGTAAGTATTTCCAATACAAGTGTCCAGTCCCCAGAAGTGTAGTAAGTATTTCCAATACAAGTGTCCAGTCCCCAGAAGTAAGTGTAGTGTAGTATGTATTTCCAATACAATTGTCCAGTCCCTAGAAGTGTAGTAAGTATTTCCAATACAAGTGTCCAGTCCCTAGAAGTAAGTATTTCCAATACAAGTGTCCAGTCCCTAGAAGTAAGTGTAGTAAGTATTTCCAATACAAGTGTCCAGTCCCTAGAAGTAAGTATTTCCAATACAAGTGTCCAGTCCCCAGAAGTAAGTGTAGTGTAGTATGTATTTCCAATACAATTGTCCAGTCCCTAGAAGTGTAGTAAGTATTTCCAATACAAGTGTCCAGTCCCCAGAAGTATACCCAATACAAGTGTCCAGTGCAGTAAGTATTTCCAATACAAGTGTCCAGTCCCCAGAAGTGTAGTAAGTATTTCCAATACAAGTGCCCAGTCCCTAGAAGTAAGTGTAGTAAGTATTTCCAATACAAGTGCCCAGTCCCTAGAAGTAAGTGTAGTAAGTATTTCCAATATACGTGTCCAGTCCCCAGAAGTGTAGTAAGTATTTCCAATACAAGTGTCCAGTCCCCAGAAGTGTACCCAATACAAGTGTCCAGTGCAGTAAGTATTTCCAATACAAGTGTCCAGTCCCTAGAAGTAAGTGTAGTAAGTATTTCCAATACAAGTGTCCAGTCCCCAGAAGTAAGTGTAGTAAGTATTTCCAATATACGTGTCCAGTCCCCAGAAGTGTAGTAAGTATTTCCAATATACGTGTCCAGTCCCTAGAAGTAAGTGTAGTAAGTATTTCCAATATACGTGTCCAGTCCCCAGAAGTGTAGTAAGTATTTCCAATATACGTGTCCAGTCCCTAGAAGTATACTAAGTATTTCCAATACAAGTGTCCAGTCCCTAGAAGTAAGTATTTCCAATACACGTGTCCAGTCCCTAGAAGTAAGTGTAGTAAGTATTTCCAATACAAGTGCCCAGTCCCTAGAAGTAAGTGTAGTAAGTATTTCCAATATACGTGTCCAGTCCCCAGAAGTGTACTAAGTATTTCCAATACAAGTGTCCAGTCCCTAGAAGTAAGTGTAGTAAGTATTTCCAATACAAGTGCCCAGTCCCTAGAAGTAAGTGTAGTAAGTATTTCCAATACAATTGTCCAGTCCCTAGAAGTGTAGTAAGTATTTCCAATACAAGTGTCCAGTCCCTAGAAGTAAGTATTTCCAATACAAGTGTCCAGTCCCCAGAAGTGTAGTAAGTATTTCCAATATACGTGTCCAGTCCCTAGAAGTAAGTATTTCCAATACAAGTGTCCAGTCCCCAGAAGTAAGTGTAGTATGTATTTCCAATACAATTGTCCAGTCCCTAGAAGTGTAGTAAGTATTTCCAATACAAGTGTCCAGTCCCCAGAAGTGTAGTAAGTATTTCCAATACAAGTGCCCAGTCCCAGAAGTGTAGTAAGTATTTCCAATACAAGTGCCCAGTCCCTAGAAGTAAGTATTTCCAATACAAGTGTCCAGTCCCTAGAAGTAAGTATTTCCAATACAAGTGTCCAGTCCCTAGAAGTAAGTATTTCCAATACAAGTGCCCAGTCCCCAGAAGTGTACTAAGTATTTCCAATACAAGTGTCCAGTCCCGTAAGTATTTCCAATACAATTGTCCAGTCCCTAGAAGTGTACTAAGTATTTCCAATACATGTGTCCAGTCCCCAGAAGTGTAGTACGTATTTCCAATACAAGTGTCCAGTCCCAGAAGTGTAGTAAGTATTTCCAATACAAGTGTCCAGTCCCCAGAAGTGTACTAAGTATTTCCAATACAAGTGTCCAGTCCCTAGAAGTAAGTATTTCCAATACACGTGTCCAGTCCCTAGAAGTAAGTATTTCCAATACAAGTGTCCAGTCCCCAGAAGTGTAGTAAGTATTTCCAATACAAGTGCCCAGTCCCAGAAGTGTAGTATGTATTTCCAATACAAGTGTCCAGTCCCTAGAAGTAAGTATTTCCAATACAAGTGTCCAGTCCCCAGAAGTGTACTAAGTATTTCCAATACACGTGTCCAGTCCCTAGAAGTAAGTATTTCCAATACAAGTGTCCAGTCCCTAGAAGTAAGTATTTCCAATACACGTGCCCAGTCCCTAGAAGTGTAGTAAGTATTTCCAATACAAGTGTCCAGTCCCTAGAAGTAAGTGTAGTAAGTATTTCCAATACAAGTGTCCAGTCCCCAGAAGTGTACTAAGTATTTCCAATACAAGTGTCCAGTCCCTAGAAGTAAGTATTTCCAATACACGTGCCCAGTCCCTAGAAGCGTAGTAAGTATTTCCAATACAAGTGTCCAGTCCCTAGAAGTAAGTATTTCCAATACAAGTGTCCAGTCCCTAGAAGTAAATATTTCCAATACAAGTGTCCAGTCCCTAGAAGTAAGTATTTCCAATACAAGTGTCCAGTCCCGTAAGTATTTCCAATACAATTGTCCAGTCCCTAGAAGTAAGTGTAGTAAGTATTTCCAATACAATTGTCCAGTCCCTAGAAGTAAGTGTAGTAAGTATTTCCAATACAAGTGTCCAGTCCCTAGAAGTAAGTATTTCCAATACAAGTGTCCAGTCCCTAGAAGTAAGTGTAGTAAGTATTTCCAATACAATTGTCCAGTCCCTAGAAGTAAGTGTAGTAAGTATTTCCAATACAAGTGCCCAGTCCCTAGAAGTAAGTATTTCCAATACAAGTGTCCAGTCCCTAGAAGTAAGTATTTCCAATACAAGTGTCCAGTCCCTAGAAGTAAGTATTTCCAACACAAGTGTCCAGTCCCTAGAAGTAAGTATTTCCAATACAAGTGCCCAGAAGCGTAGTAAGTATTTCCAATACAAGTGTCCAGTCCCTAGAAGTAAGTATTTCCAATACAAGTGTCCAGTCCCTAGAAGTAAATATTTCCAATACAAGTGTCCAGTCCCTAGAAGTAAGTATTTCCAATACAAGTGTCCAGTCCCTAGAAGTAAGTGTAGTAAGTATTTCCAATACAAGTGTCCAGTCCCTAGAAGTAAGTATTTCCAATACAAGTGTCCAGTCCCTAGAAGTAAGTATTTCCAATACAAGTGCCCAGTCCCTAGAAGTAAGTATTTCCAATACAAGTGTCCAGTCCCTAGAAGTGTAGTAAGTATTTCCAATACAAGTGTCCAGTCCCTAGAAGTAAGTGTAGTAAGTATTTCCAATACAAGTGTCCAGTCCCTAGAAGTAAGTATTTCCAATACAAGTGCCCAGTCCCTAGAAGTAAGTGTAGTAAGTATTTCCAATACAAGTGTCCAGTCCCTAGAAGTAAATATTTCCAATACAAGTGTCCAGTCCCTAGAAGTAAGTATTTCCAATACAAGTGTCCAGTCCCTAGAAGTAAGTGTAGTAAGTATTTCCAATACAAGTGTCCAGTCCCTAGAAGTAAGTATTTCCAATACAAGTGTCCAGTCCCTAGAAGTAAGTATTTCCAATACAAGTGCCCAGTCCCTAGAAGTAAGTATTTCCAATACAAGTGTCCAGTCCCTAGAAGTAAGTATTTCCAATACAAGTGTCCAGTCCCCAGAAGTGTACTAAGTATTTCCAATACAAGTGTCCAGTCCCGTAAGTATTTCCAATACAAGTGTCCAGTCCCCAGAAGTGTAGTAAGTATTTCCAATACAAGTGTCCAGTCCCTAGAAGTAAGTGTAGTAAGTATTTCCAATACAAGTGTCCAGTCCCTAGAAGTAAGTATTTCCAATACAAGTGCCCAGTCCCTAGAAGTATTTCCAATACAAGTGTCCAGTCCCCAGAAGTAAGTGTAGTGTAGTATGTATTTCCAATACAAGTGTCCAGTCCCTAGAAGTAAGTATTTCCAATACAAGTGTCCAGTCCCTAGAAGTAAGTATTTCCAATACAAGTGTCCAGTCCCTAGAAGTAAGTATTTCCAATACAAGTGTCCAGTCCCCAGAAGTGTACTAAGTATTTCCAATACAAGTGTCCAGTCCCGTAAGTATTTCCAATACAATTGTCCAGTCCCTAGAAGTGTAGTAAGTATTTCCAATACAATTGTCCAGTCCCTAGAAGTAAGTGTAGTATTTCCAATACAAGTGTCCAGTCCCTAGAAGTAAGTATTTCCAATACAAGTGTCCAGTCCCTAGAAGTAAGTATTTCCAATACAAGTGTCCAGTCCCTAGAAGTAAGTGTAGTGTAGTATGTATTTCCAATACAATTGTCCAGTCCCTAGAAGTGTAGTAAGTATTTCCAATACAAGTGTCCAGTCCCCAGAAGTGTACTAAGTATTTCCAATACAAGTGTCCAGTCCCCAGAAGTGTACTAAGTATTTCCAATACAAGTGTCCAGTCCCCAGAAGTGTACTAAGTATTTCCAATACAAGTGTCCAGTCCCTAGAAGTATACTAAGTATTTCCAATACAAGTGTCCAGTCCCTAGAAGTGTACTAAGTATTTCCAATACACGTGTCCAGTCCCTAGAAGTAAGTGTAGTAAGTATTTCCAATCCAAGTGCCCAGTCCCTAGAAGTAAGTGTACTAAGTATTTCCAATACACGTGTCCAGTCCCTAGAAGTAAGTGTACTAAGTATTTCCAATACAATTGTCCAGTCCCTAGAAGTGTAGTAAGTATTTCCAATACAAGTGTCCAGTCCCCAGAAGTGTACTAAGTATTTCCAATACAAGTGTCCAGTCCCTAGAAGTAAGTATTTCCAATACAAGTGTCCAGTCCCCAGAAGTAAGTGTAGTGTAGTATGTATTTCCAATACAATTGTCCAGTCCCTAGAAGTGTAGTAAGTATTTCCAATACAAGTGTCCAGTCCCCAGAAGTGTACTAAGTATTTCCAATACAAGTGTCCAGTCCCCAGAAGTGTAGTAAGTATTTCCAATACAAGTGTCCAGTCCCCAGAAGTGTAGTAAGTATTTCCAATATACGTGTCCAGTCCCCAGAAGTAAGTGTAGTAAGTATTTCCAATACAAGTGTCCAGTCCCCAGAAGTGTACTAAGTATTTCCAATACACGTGTCCAGTCCCTAGAAGTAAGTATTTCCAATACAAGTGTCCAGTCCCCAGAAGTGTAGTAAGTATTTCCAATACAAGTGTCCAGTCCCCAGAAGTAAGTGTAGTGTAGTATGTATTTCCAATACAATTGTCCAGTCCCTAGAAGTGTAGTAAGTATTTCCAATACAAGTGTCCAGTCCCTAGAAGTAAGTATTTCCAATACAAGTGTCCAGTCCCTAGAAGTAAGTGTAGTAAGTATTTCCAATACAAGTGTCCAGTCCCTAGAAGTAAGTATTTCCAATACAAGTGTCCAGTCCCCAGAAGTAAGTGTAGTGTAGTATGTATTTCCAATACAATTGTCCAGTCCCTAGAAGTGTAGTAAGTATTTCCAATACAAGTGTCCAGTCCCCAGAAGTATACCCAATACAAGTGTCCAGTGCAGTAAGTATTTCCAATACAAGTGTCCAGTCCCCAGAAGTGTAGTAAGTATTTCCAATACAAGTGCCCAGTCCCTAGAAGTAAGTGTAGTAAGTATTTCCAATACAAGTGCCCAGTCCCTAGAAGTAAGTGTAGTAAGTATTTCCAATATACGTGTCCAGTCCCCAGAAGTGTAGTAAGTATTTCCAATACAAGTGTCCAGTCCCCAGAAGTGTACCCAATACAAGTGTCCAGTGCAGTAAGTATTTCCAATACAAGTGTCCAGTCCCTAGAAGTAAGTGTAGTAAGTATTTCCAATACAAGTGTCCAGTCCCCAGAAGTAAGTGTAGTAAGTATTTCCAATATACGTGTCCAGTCCCCAGAAGTGTAGTAAGTATTTCCAATATACGTGTCCAGTCCCTAGAAGTAAGTGTAGTAAGTATTTCCAATATACGTGTCCAGTCCCCAGAAGTGTAGTAAGTATTTCCAATATACGTGTCCAGTCCCTAGAAGTATACTAAGTATTTCCAATACAAGTGTCCAGTCCCTAGAAGTAAGTATTTCCAATACACGTGTCCAGTCCCTAGAAGTAAGTGTAGTAAGTATTTCCAATACAAGTGCCCAGTCCCTAGAAGTAAGTGTAGTAAGTATTTCCAATATACGTGTCCAGTCCCCAGAAGTGTACTAAGTATTTCCAATACAAGTGTCCAGTCCCTAGAAGTAAGTATTTCCAATACACGTGTCCAGTCCCTAGAAGTAAGTGTAGTAAGTATTTCCAATACAAGTGCCCAGTCCCTAGAAGTAAGTGTAGTAAGTATTTCCAATATACGTGTCCAGTCCCCAGAAGTGTACTAAGTATTTCCAATACAAGTGTCCAGTCCCCAGAAGTGTAGTAAGTATTTCCAATACAAGTGTCCAGTCCCCAGAAGTGTAGTAAGTATTTCCAATATACGTGTCCAGTCCCCAGAAGTAAGTGTAGTAAGTATTTCCAATACAAGTGTCCAGTCCCCAGAAGTGTACTAAGTATTTCCAATACACGTGTCCAGTCCCTAGAAGTAAGTATTTCCAATACAAGTGTCCAGTCCCCAGAAGTGTAGTAAGTATTTCCAATACAAGTGTCCAGTCCCCAGAAGTAAGTGTAGTGTAGTATGTATTTCCAATACAATTGTCCAGTCCCTAGAAGTGTAGTAAGTATTTCCAATACAAGTGTCCAGTCCCTAGAAGTAAGTATTTCCAATACAAGTGTCCAGTCCCTAGAAGTAAGTGTAGTAAGTATTTCCAATACAAGTGTCCAGTCCCTAGAAGTAAGTATTTCCAATACAAGTGTCCAGTCCCCAGAAGTAAGTGTAGTGTAGTATGTATTTCCAATACAATTGTCCAGTCCCTAGAAGTGTAGTAAGTATTTCCAATACAAGTGTCCAGTCCCCAGAAGTATACCCAATACAAGTGTCCAGTGCAGTAAGTATTTCCAATACAAGTGTCCAGTCCCCAGAAGTGTAGTAAGTATTTCCAATACAAGTGCCCAGTCCCTAGAAGTAAGTGTAGTAAGTATTTCCAATACAAGTGCCCAGTCCCTAGAAGTAAGTGTAGTAAGTATTTCCAATATACGTGTCCAGTCCCCAGAAGTGTAGTAAGTATTTCCAATACAAGTGTCCAGTCCCCAGAAGTGTACCCAATACAAGTGTCCAGTGCAGTAAGTATTTCCAATACAAGTGTCCAGTCCCTAGAAGTAAGTGTAGTAAGTATTTCCAATACAAGTGTCCAGTCCCCAGAAGTAAGTGTAGTAAGTATTTCCAATATACGTGTCCAGTCCCCAGAAGTGTAGTAAGTATTTCCAATATACGTGTCCAGTCCCTAGAAGTAAGTGTAGTAAGTATTTCCAATATACGTGTCCAGTCCCCAGAAGTGTAGTAAGTATTTCCAATATACGTGTCCAGTCCCTAGAAGTATACTAAGTATTTCCAATACAAGTGTCCAGTCCCTAGAAGTAAGTATTTCCAATACACGTGTCCAGTCCCTAGAAGTAAGTGTAGTAAGTATTTCCAATACAAGTGCCCAGTCCCTAGAAGTAAGTGTAGTAAGTATTTCCAATATACGTGTCCAGTCCCCAGAAGTGTACTAAGTATTTCCAATACAAGTGTCCAGTCCCTAGAAGTAAGTGTAGTAAGTATTTCCAATACAAGTGCCCAGTCCCTAGAAGTAAGTGTAGTAAGTATTTCCAATACAATTGTCCAGTCCCTAGAAGTGTAGTAAGTATTTCCAATACAAGTGTCCAGTCCCTAGAAGTAAGTATTTCCAATACAAGTGTCCAGTCCCTAGAAGTAAATATTTCCAATACAAGTGTCCAGTCCCTAGAAGTAAGTATTTCCAATACAAGTGTCCAGTCCCGTAAGTATTTCCAATACAATTGTCCAGTCCCTAGAAGTAAGTGTAGTAAGTATTTCCAATACAATTGTCCAGTCCCTAGAAGTAAGTGTAGTAAGTATTTCCAATACAAGTGTCCAGTCCCTAGAAGTAAGTATTTCCAATACAAGTGTCCAGTCCCTAGAAGTAAGTGTAGTAAGTATTTCCAATACAATTGTCCAGTCCCTAGAAGTAAGTGTAGTAAGTATTTCCAATACAAGTGCCCAGTCCCTAGAAGTAAGTATTTCCAATACAAGTGTCCAGTCCCTAGAAGTAAGTATTTCCAATACAAGTGTCCAGTCCCTAGAAGTAAGTATTTCCAACACAAGTGTCCAGTCCCTAGAAGTAAGTATTTCCAATACAAGTGCCCAGAAGCGTAGTAAGTATTTCCAATACAAGTGTCCAGTCCCTAGAAGTAAGTATTTCCAATACAAGTGTCCAGTCCCTAGAAGTAAATATTTCCAATACAAGTGTCCAGTCCCTAGAAGTAAGTATTTCCAATACAAGTGTCCAGTCCCTAGAAGTAAGTGTAGTAAGTATTTCCAATACAAGTGTCCAGTCCCTAGAAGTAAGTATTTCCAATACAAGTGTCCAGTCCCTAGAAGTAAGTATTTCCAATACAAGTGCCCAGTCCCTAGAAGTAAGTATTTCCAATACAAGTGTCCAGTCCCTAGAAGTGTAGTAAGTATTTCCAATACAAGTGTCCAGTCCCTAGAAGTAAGTGTAGTAAGTATTTCCAATACAAGTGTCCAGTCCCTAGAAGTAAGTATTTCCAATACAAGTGCCCAGTCCCTAGAAGTAAGTGTAGTAAGTATTTCCAATACAAGTGTCCAGTCCCTAGAAGTAAATATTTCCAATACAAGTGTCCAGTCCCTAGAAGTAAGTATTTCCAATACAAGTGTCCAGTCCCTAGAAGTAAGTGTAGTAAGTATTTCCAATACAAGTGTCCAGTCCCTAGAAGTAAGTATTTCCAATACAAGTGTCCAGTCCCTAGAAGTAAGTATTTCCAATACAAGTGCCCAGTCCCTAGAAGTAAGTATTTCCAATACAAGTGTCCAGTCCCTAGAAGTAAGTATTTCCAATACAAGTGTCCAGTCCCCAGAAGTGTACTAAGTATTTCCAATACAAGTGTCCAGTCCCGTAAGTATTTCCAATACAAGTGTCCAGTCCCCAGAAGTGTAGTAAGTATTTCCAATACAAGTGTCCAGTCCCTAGAAGTAAGTGTAGTAAGTATTTCCAATACAAGTGTCCAGTCCCTAGAAGTAAGTATTTCCAATACAAGTGCCCAGTCCCTAGAAGTATTTCCAATACAAGTGTCCAGTCCCCAGAAGTAAGTGTAGTGTAGTATGTATTTCCAATACAAGTGTCCAGTCCCTAGAAGTAAGTATTTCCAATACAAGTGTCCAGTCCCTAGAAGTAAGTATTTCCAATACAAGTGTCCAGTCCCTAGAAGTAAGTATTTCCAATACAAGTGTCCAGTCCCCAGAAGTGTACTAAGTATTTCCAATACAAGTGTCCAGTCCCGTAAGTATTTCCAATACAATTGTCCAGTCCCTAGAAGTGTAGTAAGTATTTCCAATACAATTGTCCAGTCCCTAGAAGTAAGTGTAGTATTTCCAATACAAGTGTCCAGTCCCTAGAAGTAAGTATTTCCAATACAAGTGTCCAGTCCCTAGAAGTAAGTATTTCCAATACAAGTGTCCAGTCCCTAGAAGTAAGTGTAGTGTAGTATGTATTTCCAATACAATTGTCCAGTCCCTAGAAGTGTAGTAAGTATTTCCAATACAAGTGTCCAGTCCCCAGAAGTGTACTAAGTATTTCCAATACAAGTGTCCAGTCCCCAGAAGTGTACTAAGTATTTCCAATACAAGTGTCCAGTCCCCAGAAGTGTACTAAGTATTTCCAATACAAGTGTCCAGTCCCTAGAAGTATACTAAGTATTTCCAATACAAGTGTCCAGTCCCTAGAAGTGTACTAAGTATTTCCAATACACGTGTCCAGTCCCTAGAAGTAAGTGTAGT
Source organism: Triturus cristatus (assembly GCF_964204655.1). Classification (NCBI taxonomy): domain Eukaryota; kingdom Metazoa; phylum Chordata; class Amphibia; order Caudata; family Salamandridae; genus Triturus; species Triturus cristatus. Next base: position 1,204,226,105 of record NC_140585.1, on the reverse strand, counting down.
AAGTATTTCCAATCCAAGTGCCCAGTCCCTAGAAGTAAGTGTACTAAGTATTTCCAATACACGTGTCCAGTCCCTAGAAGTAAGTGTACTAAGTATTTCCAATACAATTGTCCAGTCCCTAGAAGTGTAGTAAGTATTTCCAATACAAGTGTCCAGTCCCCAGAAGTGTACTAAGTATTTCCAATACAAGTGTCCAGTCCCTAGAAGTAAGTATTTCCAATACAAGTGTCCAGTCCCCAGAAGTAAGTGTAGTGTAGTATGTATTTCCAATACAATTGTCCAGTCCCTAGAAGTGTAGTAAGTATTTCCAATACAAGTGTCCAGTCCCCAGAAGTGTACTAAGTATTTCCAATACAAGTGTCCAGTCCCCAGAAGTGTAGTAAGTATTTCCAATACAAGTGTCCAGTCCCCAGAAGTGTAGTAAGTATTTCCAATATACGTGTCCAGTCCCCAGAAGTAAGTGTAGTAAGTATTTCCAATACAAGTGTCCAGTCCCCAGAAGTGTACTAAGTATTTCCAATACACGTGTCCAGTCCCTAGAAGTAAGTATTTCCAATACAAGTGTCCAGTCCCCAGAAGTGTAGTAAGTATTTCCAATACAAGTGTCCAGTCCCCAGAAGTAAGTGTAGTGTAGTATGTATTTCCAATACAATTGTCCAGTCCCTAGAAGTGTAGTAAGTATTTCCAATACAAGTGTCCAGTCCCTAGAAGTAAGTATTTCCAATACAAGTGTCCAGTCCCTAGAAGTAAGTGTAGTAAGTATTTCCAATACAAGTGTCCAGTCCCTAGAAGTAAGTATTTCCAATACAAGTGTCCAGTCCCCAGAAGTAAGTGTAGTGTAGTATGTATTTCCAATACAATTGTCCAGTCCCTAGAAGTGTAGTAAGTATTTCCAATACAAGTGTCCAGTCCCCAGAAGTATACCCAATACAAGTGTCCAGTGCAGTAAGTATTTCCAATACAAGTGTCCAGTCCCCAGAAGTGTAGTAAGTATTTCCAATACAAGTGCCCAGTCCCTAGAAGTAAGTGTAGTAAGTATTTCCAATACAAGTGCCCAGTCCCTAGAAGTAAGTGTAGTAAGTATTTCCAATATACGTGTCCAGTCCCCAGAAGTGTAGTAAGTATTTCCAATACAAGTGTCCAGTCCCCAGAAGTGTACCCAATACAAGTGTCCAGTGCAGTAAGTATTTCCAATACAAGTGTCCAGTCCCTAGAAGTAAGTGTAGTAAGTATTTCCAATACAAGTGTCCAGTCCCCAGAAGTAAGTGTAGTAAGTATTTCCAATATACGTGTCCAGTCCCCAGAAGTGTAGTAAGTATTTCCAATATACGTGTCCAGTCCCTAGAAGTAAGTGTAGTAAGTATTTCCAATATACGTGTCCAGTCCCCAGAAGTGTAGTAAGTATTTCCAATATACGTGTCCAGTCCCTAGAAGTATACTAAGTATTTCCAATACAAGTGTCCAGTCCCTAGAAGTAAGTATTTCCAATACACGTGTCCAGTCCCTAGAAGTAAGTGTAGTAAGTATTTCCAATACAAGTGCCCAGTCCCTAGAAGTAAGTGTAGTAAGTATTTCCAATATACGTGTCCAGTCCCCAGAAGTGTACTAAGTATTTCCAATACAAGTGTCCAGTCCCTAGAAGTAAGTGTAGTAAGTATTTCCAATACAAGTGCCCAGTCCCTAGAAGTAAGTGTAGTAAGTATTTCCAATACAATTGTCCAGTCCCTAGAAGTGTAGTAAGTATTTCCAATACAAGTGTCCAGTCCCTAGAAGTAAGTATTTCCAATACAAGTGTCCAGTCCCCAGAAGTGTAGTAAGTATTTCCAATATACGTGTCCAGTCCCTAGAAGTAAGTATTTCCAATACAAGTGTCCAGTCCCCAGAAGTAAGTGTAGTATGTATTTCCAATACAATTGTCCAGTCCCTAGAAGTGTAGTAAGTATTTCCAATACAAGTGTCCAGTCCCCAGAAGTGTAGTAAGTATTTCCAATACAAGTGTCCAGTCCCTAGAAGTATACTAAGTATTTCCAATACAAGTGTCCAGTCCCTAGAAGTATACTAAGTATTTCCAATACAAGTGTCCAGTCCCCAGAAGTAAGTATTTCCAATACACGTGTCCAGTCCCTAGAAGTAAGTGTAGTAAGTATTTCCAATACAAGTGCCCAGTCCCTAGAAGTAAGTGTAGTAAGTATTTCCAATATACGTATCTAGTCCCCAGAAGTGTAGTAAGTATTTCCAATACAAGTGTCCAGTCCCCAGAAGTGTACTAAGTATTTCCAATACAAGTGCCCAGTCCCTAGAAGTAAGTGTAGTAAGTATTTCCAATACAAGTGTCCAGTCCCCAGAAGTGTACTAAGTATTTCCAATACACGTGTCCAGTCCCTAGAAGTAAGTATTTCCAATACAAGTGTCCAGTCCCTAGAAGTAAGTATTTCCAATACACGTGCCCAGTCCCTAGAAGTGTAGTAAGTATTTGCAATACAAGTGTCCAGTCCCTAGAAGTAAGTGTAGTAAGTATTTCCAATACAAGTGCCCAGTCCCTAGAAGTAAGTATTTCCAATAAAAGTGTCCAGTCCCCAGAAGTGTAGTAAGTATTTCCAATACAAGTGCCCAGTCCCTAGAAGTAAGTATTTCCAATACAAGTGTCCAGTCCCTAGAAGTAAGTATTTCCAATACAAGTGCCCAGTCCCCAGAAGTGTACTAAGTATTTCCAATACAAGTGTCCAGTCCCGTAAGTATTTCCAATACAATTGTCCAGTCCCTAGAAGTGTACTAAGTATTTCCAATACAAGTGTCCAGTCCCCAGAAGTGTAGTACGTATTTCCAATACAAGTGTCCAGTCCCAGAAGTGTAGTAAGTATTTCCAATACAAGTGTCCAGTCCCCAGAAGTGTACTAAGTATTTCCAATACAAGTGTCCAGTCCCTAGAAGTAAGTATTTCCAATACACGTGTCCAGTCCCTAGAAGTAAGTATTTCCAATACAAGTGTCCAGTCCCCAGAAGTGTAGTAAGTATTTCCAATACAAGTGCCCAGTCCCAGAAGTGTAGTAAGTATTTCCAATACAAGTGCCCAGTCCCTAGAAGTAAGTATTTCCAATACATGTGTCCAGTCCCCAGAAGTGTAGTAAGTATTTCCAATACAAGTGTCCAGTCCCTAGAAGTATACTAAGTATTTCCAATACAGGTGTCCAGTCCCCAGAAGTGTAGTACGTATTTCCAATACAAGTGTCCAGTCCCAGAAGTGTAGTAAGTATTTCCAATACAAGTGTCCAGTCCCCAGAAGTGTACTAAGTATTTCCAATACACGTGTCCAGTCCCTAGAAGTAAGTGTAGTATGTATTTCCAATACAAGTGTGCAGTCCCCAGAAGTAAGTATTTCCAATACAAGTGCCCAGTCCCTAGAAGTAAGTGTAGTAAGTATTTCCAATATAAGTGTCCAGTCCCCAGAAGTGTAGTAAGTATTTCCAATACAAGTGCCCAGTCCCTAGAAGTAAGTATTTCCAATACAAGTGTCCAGTCCCTAGAAGTGTAGTAAGTATTTCCAATACAAGTGTCCAGTCCCTAGAAGTAAGTATTTCCAATACAAGTGTCCAGTGCCCAGAAGTGTAGCAAGTATTTCCAATACAAGTGCCCAGTCCCGAGAAGTAAGTATTTCCAATACAAGTGTCCAGTCCCTAGAAGTATACTAAGTATTTCCAATACAAGTGTCCAGTCCCAGAAGTGTAGTAAGTATTTCCAATACAAGTGTCCAGTCCCCAGAAGTGTAGTAAGTATTTCCAATACAAGTGTCCAGTCCCTAGAAGTATACTAAGTATTTCCAATACAAGTGTCCAGTCCCCAGAAGTGTACTAAGTATTTCCAAAACACGTGTCCAGTCCCTAGAAGTAAGTATTTCCAATACACGTGTCCAGTCCCTAGAAGTAAGTGTAGTAAGTATTTCCAATACAAGTGCCCAGTCCCAGAAGTGTAGTAAGTATTTCCAATACAAGTGTCCAGTCCCCAGAAGTGTAGTAAGTATTTCCAATACAAGTGTCCAGTCCCTAGAAGTATACTAAGTATTTCCAATACAAGTGTCCAGTCCCCAGAAGTGTACTAAGTATTTCCAAAACACGTGTCCAGTCCCTAGAAGTAAGTATTTCCAATACACGTGTCCAGTCCCTAGAAGTAAGTATTTCCAATACAAGTGTCCAGTCCCCAGAAGTGTAGTAAGTATTTCCAATACAAGTGTCCAGTCCCTAGAAGTATACTAAGTATTTCCAATACAAGTGTCCAGTCCCAGAAGTGTAGTAAGTATTTCCAATACACGTGTCCAGTCCCTAGAAGTAAGTGTAGTATGTATTTCTAATACAAGTGCCCAGTCCGTAGAAGTATACTAAGTATTTCCAATACAAGTGTCCAGTCCCTAGAAGTATACTAAGTATTTCCAATACAGGTGTCCAGTCCCCAGAAGTGTAGTACGTATTTCCAATACAAGTGTCCAGTCCCCAGAAGTGTACTAAGTATTTCCAATACAAGTGTCCAGTCCCTAGAAGTAAGTATTTCCAATACACGTGTCCAGTCCCTAGAAGTAAGTGTAGTATGTATTTCCAATACAAGTGTGCAGTCCCCAGAAGTAAGTATTTCCAATACAAGTGTCCAGTCCCTAGAAGTAAGTGTAGTAAGTATTTCCAATACAAGTGTCCAGTCCCTAGAAGTAAGTATTTCCAATACAAGTGTCCAGTGCCCAGAAGTGTAGCAAGTATTTCCAATACAAGTGTCCAGTCCCGAGAAGTAAGTATTTTGAATACAAGTGTCCAGTCCCTAGAAGTATTTCCAATACAAGTGTCCAGTCCCCAGAAGTAAGTGTAGTGTAGTATGTATTTCCAATACAATTGTCCAGTCCCTAGAAGTGTAGTAAGTATTTCCAATACAAGTGTCCAGTCCCCAGAAGTGTAGTAAGTATTTCCAATACAATTGTCCAGTCCCTAGAAGTAAGTGTAGTATTTCCAATACAAGTGTCCAGTCCCTAGAAGTAAGTATTTCCAATACAAGTGTCCAGTCCCTAGAAGTAAGTATTTCCAATACAAGTGTCCAGTCCCTAGAAGTAAGTGTAGTGTAGTATGTATTTCCAATACAATTGTCCAGTCCCTAGAAGTGTAGTAAGTATTTCCAATACAAGTGTCCAGTCCCCAGAAGTGTACTAAGTATTTCCAATACAAGTGTCCAGTCCCCAGAAGTGTACTAAGTATTTCCAATACAAGTGTCCAGTCCCCAGAAGTGTACTAAGTATTTCCAATACAAGTGTCCAGTCCCTAGAAGTACACTAAGTATTTCCAATACAAGTGTCCAGTCCCTAGAAGTGTACTAAGTATTTCCAATACACGTGTCCAGTCCCTAGAAGTAAGTGTAGTAAGTATTTCCAATACAAGTGCCCAGTCCCTAGAAGTAGGTGTACTAAGTATTTCCAATACACGTGTCCAGTCCCTAGAAGTAAGTGTACTAAGTATTTCCAATACAATTGTCCAGTCCCTAGAAGTGTAGTAAGTATTTCCAATACAAGTGTCCAGTCCCCAGAAGTGTACTAAGTATTTCCAATACAAGTGTCCAGTCCCTAGAAGTAAGTATTTCCAATACAAGTGTCCAGTCCCCAGAAGTAAGTGTAGTGTAGTATGTATTTCCAATACAATTGTCCAGTCCCTAGAAGTGTAGTAAGTATTTCCAATACAAGTGTCCAGTCCCTAGAAGTAAGTATTTCCAATACAAGTGTCCAGTCCCCAGAAGTGTACTAAGTATTTCCAATACAAGTGTCCAGTCCCCAGAAGTGTAGTAAGTATTTCCAATACAAGTGTCCAGTCCCCAGAAGTGTAGTAAGTATTTCCAATATACGTGTCCAGTCCCCAGAAGTAAGTATTTCCAATACAAGTGTCCAGTCCCCAGAAGTGTACTAAGTATTTCCAATACACGTGTCCAGTCCCCAGAAGTGTAGTATGTATTTCCAATACAATTGTCCAGTCCCTAGAAGTAAGTGTAGTATTTCCAATACAAGTGTCCAGTCCCTAGAAGTAAGTATTTCCAATACAAGTGTCCAGTCCCTAGAAGTAAGTATTTCCAATACAAGTGCCCAGTCCCTAGAAGTAAGTATTTCCAATACACGTGTCCAGTCCCTAGAAGTAAGTATTTCCAATACAAGTGTCCAGTCCCTAGAAGTAAGTATTTCCAATACACGTGCCCAGTCCCTAGAAGTGTAGTAAGCATTTCCAATACAAGTGTCCAGTCCCTAGAAGTAAGTATTTCCAATACAAGTGTCCAGTCCCTAGAAGTAAGTGTAGTAAGTATTTCCAATACAAGTGTCCAGTCCCTAGAAGTAAGTATTTCCAATACAAGTGTCCAGTCCCCAGAAGTAAGTGTAGTGTAGTATGTATTTCCAATACAATTGTCCAGTCCCTAGAAGTGTAGTAAGTATTTCCAATACAAGTGTCCAGTCCCCAGAAGTATACCCAATACAAGTGTCCAGTGCAGTAAGTATTTCCAATACAAGTGTCCAGTCCCCAGAAGTGTAGTAAGTATTTCCAATACAAGTGTCCAGTCCCTAGAAGTAAGTGTAGTAAGTATTTCCAATACAAGTGCCCAGTCCCTAGAAGTAAGTGTAGTAAGTATTTCCAATATACGTGTCCAGTCCCCAGAAGTGTAGTAAGTATTTCCAATACAAGTGTCCAGTCCCTAGAAGTATACCCAATACAAGTGTCCAGTGCAGTAAGTATTTCCAATACAAGTGTCCAGTCCCCAGAAGTAAGTGTAGTAAGTATTTCCAATATACGTGTCCAGTCCCCAGAAGTGTAGTAAGTATTTCCAATATACGTGTCCAGTCCCTAGAAGTAAGTGTAGTAAGTATTTCCAATACAAGTGTCCAGTCCCTAGAAGTAAGTATTTCCAATACACGTGTCCAGTCCCTAGAAGTAAGTGTAGTAAGTATTTCCAATACAAGTGCCCAGTCCCTAGAAGTAAGTGTAGTAAGTATTTCCAATATACGTGTCCAGTCCCCAGAAGTGTACTAAGTATTTCCAATACAAGTGTCCAGTCCCTAGAAGTCAGTATTTCCAATACAAGTGTCCAGTCCCCAGAAGTAAGTATTTCCAATACAAGTGTCCAGTCCCCAGAAGTGTAGTAAGTATTTCCAATATACGTGTCCAGTCCCCAGAAGTGTAGTAAGTATTTCCAATATACGTGTCCAGTCCCTAGAAGTAAGTGTAGTAAGTATTTCCAATATACGTGTCCAGTCCCCAGAAGTGTAGTAAGTATTTCCAATATACGTGTCCAGTCCCTAGAAGTATACTAAGTATTTCCAATACAAGTGTCCAGTCCCTAGAAGTAAGTATTTCCAATACACGTGTCCAGTCCCTAGAAGTAAGTGTAGTAAGTATTTCCAATACAAGTGCCCAGTCCCTAGAAGTAAGTGTAGTAAGTATTTCCAATATACGTGTCCAGTCCCCAGAAGTGTAGTAAGTATTTCCAATACAAGTGTCCAGTCCCCAGAAGTGTAGTAAGTATTTCCAATACAAGTGTCCAGTCCCTAGAAGTAAGTATTTCCAATACAAGTGTCCAGTCCCCAGAAGTGTAGTAAGTATTTCCAATACAAGTGTCCAGTCCCTAGAAGTAAGTGTAGTAAGTATTTCCAATACAAGTGTCCAGTCCCTAGAAGTAAGTATTTCCAATACAAGTGTCCAGTCCCTAGAAGTATACTAAGTATTTCCAATACAAGTGTCCAGTCCCTAGAAGTAAGTATTTCCAATACAAGTGTCCAGTCCCTAGAAGTAAGTATTTCCAATACAAGTGTCCAGTCCCCAGAAGTAAGTGTAGTGTAGTATGTATTTCCAATACAAGTGTCCAGTCCCTAGAAGTAAGTATTTCCAATACAAGTGCCCAGTCCCTAGAAGTAAGTGTAGTAAGTATTTCCAATATACGTGTCCAGTCCCCAGAAGTGTAGTAAGTATTTCCAATATACGTGTCCAGTCCCTAGAAGTAAGTATTTCCAATACAAGTGTCCAGTCCCTAGAAGTAAGTATTTCCAATACAAGTGTCCAGTCCCCAGAAGTAAGTGTAGTGTAGTATGTATTTCCAATACAAGTGTCCAGTCCCTAGAAGTAAGTGTAGTAAGTATTTCCAATACAAGTGTCCAGTCCCTAGAAGTAAGTATTTCCAATACAAGTGCCCAGTCCCTAGAAGTAAGTGTAGTAAGTATTTCCAATACAAGTGCCCAGTCCCTAGAAGTAAGTATTTCCAATACAAGTGTCCAGTCCCCAGAAGTGTACTAAGTATTTCCAATACAAGTGTCCAGTCCCGTAAGTATTTCCAATACAAGTGTCCAGTCCCCAGAAGTGTAGTAAGTATTTCCAATACAAGTGTCCAGTCCCTAGAAGTAAGTGTAGTAAGTATTTCCAATACAAGTGTCCAGTCCCTAGAAGTAAGTATTTCCAATACAAGTGTCCAGTCCCTAGAAGTAAGTATTTCCAATACAAGTGCCCAGTCCCTAGAAGTATTTCCAATACAAGTGTCCAGTCCCCAGAAGTAAGTGTAGTATGTATTTCCAATACAAGTGTCCAGTCCCTAGAAGTAAGTATTTCCAATACAAGTGTCCAGTCCCTAGAAGTAAGTATTTCCAATACAAGTGTCCAGTCCCGTAAGTATTTCCAATACAATTGTCCAGTCCCTAGAAGTGTAGTAAGTATTTCCAATACAATTGTCCAGTCCCTAGAAGTAAGTGTAGTAAGTATTTCCAATACAAGTGTCCAGTCCCTAGAAGTAAGTGTAGTAAGTATTTCCAATACAAGTGTCCAGTCCCTAGAAGTAAGTATTTCCAATACAAGTGTCCAGTCCCTAGAAGTAAGTGTAGTAAGTATTTCCAATACAAGTGCCCAGTCCCTAGAAGTAAGTATTTCCAATACAAGTGTCCAGTCCCTAGAAGTAAGTATTTCCAATACAAGTGTCCAGTCCCTAGAAGTAAGTATTTCCAATACAAGTGTCCAGTCCCTAGAAGTATACTAAGTATTTCCAACACAAGTGTCCAGTCCCTAGAAGTAAGTATTTCCAATACAAGTGCCCAGAAGTGTAGTAAGTATTTCCAATACAAGTGTCCAGTCCCCAGAAGTGTAGTAAGTATTTCCAATATACGTGTCCAGTCCCTAGAAGTAAGTATTTCCAATACAAGTGTCCAGTCCCTAGAAGTAAATATTTCCAATACAAGTGTCCAGTCCCTAGAAGTAAGTATTTCCAATACAAGTGTCCAGTCCCTAGAAGTAAGTGTAGTAAGTATTTCCAATACAAGTGTCCAGTCCCTAGAAGTAAGTATTTCCAATACAAGTGTCCAGTCCCTAGAAGTAAGTATTTCCAATACAAGTGCCCAGTCCCTAGAAGTAAGTATTTCCAATACAAGTGTCCAGTCCCTAGAAGTAAGTATTTCCAATACAAGTGTCCAGTCCCCAGAAGTGTACTAAGTATTTCCAATACAAGTGTCCAGTCCCGTAAGTATTTCCAATACAAGTGTCCAGTCCCCAGAAGTGTAGTAAGTATTTCCAATACAAGTGTCCAGTCCCTAGAAGTAAGTGTAGTAAGTATTTCCAATACAAGTGTCCAGTCCCTAGAAGTAAGTATTTCCAATACAAGTGCCCAGTCCCTAGAAGTATTTCCAATACAAGTGTCCAGTCCCCAGAAGTAAGTGTAGTGTAGTATGTATTTCCAATACAAGTGTCCAGTCCCTAGAAGTAAGTATTTCCAATACAAGTGTCCAGTCCCTAGAAGTAAGTATTTCCAATACAAGTGTCCAGTCCCTAGAAGTAAGTATTTCCAATACAAGTGTCCAGTCCCCAGAAGTGTACTAAGTATTTCCAATACAAGTGTCCAGTCCCGTAAGTATTTCCAATACAATTGTCCAGTCCCTAGAAGTGTAGTAAGTATTTCCAATACAATTGTCCAGTCCCTAGAAGTAAGTGTAGTATTTCCAATACAAGTGTCCAGTCCCCAGAAGTGTACTAAGTATTTCCAATACAAGTGTCCAGTCCCGTAAGTATTTCCAATACAATTGTCCAGTCCCTAGAAGTGTAGTAAGTATTTCCAATACACGTGTCCAGTCCCTAGAAGTAAGTGTAGTAAGTATTTCCAATACAAGTGCCCAGTCCCTAGAAGTAAGTGTACTAAGTATTTCCAATACACGTGTCCAGTCCCTAGAAGTAAGTGTACTAAGTATTTCCAATACAATTGTCCAGTCCCTAGAAGTGTAGTAAGTATTTCCAATACAAGTGTCCAGTCCCCAGAAGTGTACTAAGTATTTCCAATACAAGTGTCCAGTCCCTAGAAGTAAGTATTTCCAATACAAGTGTCCAGTCCCTAGAAGTAAGTGTAGTGTAGTATGTATTTCCAATACAATTGTCCAGTCCCTAGAAGTGTAGTAAGTATTTCCAATACAAGTGTCCAGTCCCCAGAAGTGTACTAAGTATTTCCAATACAAGTGTCCAGTCCCCAGAAGTGTACTAAGTATTTCCAATACAAGTGTCCAGTCCCCAGAAGTGTACTAAGTATTTCCAATACAAGTGTCCAGTCCCTAGAAGTATACTAAGTATTTCCAATACAAGTGTCCAGTCCCTAGAAGTGTACTAAGTATTTCCAATACACGTGTCCAGTCCCTAGAAGTAAGTGTAGTAAGTATTTCCAATACAAGTGCCCAGTCCCTAGAAGTAAGTGTACTAAGTATTTCCAATACACGTGTCCAGTCCCTAGAAGTAAGTGTACTAAGTATTTCCAATACAATTGTCCAGTCCCTAGAAGTGTAGTAAGTATTTCCAATACAAGTGTCCAGTCCCCAGAAGTGTACTAAGTATTTCCAATACAAGTGTCCAGTCCCTAGAAGTAAGTATTTCCAATACAAGTGTCCAGTCCCCAGAAGTAAGTGTAGTGTAGTATGTATTTCCAATACAATTGTCCAGTCCCTAGAAGTGTAGTAAGTATTTCCAATACAAGTGTCCAGTCCCTAGAAGTAAGTATTTCCAATACAAGTGTCCAGTCCCCAGAAGTGTACTAAGTATTTCCAATACAAGTGTCCAGTCCCCAGAAGTAAGTGTAGTAAGTATTTCCAATACAAGTGTCCAGTCCCCAGAAGTGTACTAAGTATTTCCAATACACGTGTCCAGTCCCTAGAAGTAAGTATTTCCAATACAAGTGTCCAGTCCCCAGAAGTGTAGTAAGTATTTCCAATACAAGTGTCCAGTCCCCAGAAGTAAGTGTAGTGTAGTATGTATTTCCAATACAATTGTCCAGTCCCTAGAAGTGTAGTAAGTATTTCCAATACAAGTGTCCAGTCCCTAGAAGTAAGTATTTCCAATACAAGTGTCCAGTCCCTAGAAGTAAGTGTAGTAAGTATTTCCAATACAAGTGTCCAGTCCCTAGAAGTAAGTATTTCCAATACAAGTGTCCAGTCCCCAGAAGTAAGTGTAGTGTAGTATGTATTTCCAATACAATTGTCCAGTCCCTAGAAGTGTAGTAAGTATTTCCAATACAAGTGTCCAGTCCCCAGAAGTATACCCAATACAAGTGTCCAGTGCAGTAAGTATTTCCAATACAAGTGTCCAGTCCCCAGAAGTGTAGTAAGTATTTCCAATACAAGTGTCCAGTCCCTAGAAGTAAGTGTAGTAAGTATTTCCAATACAAGTGCCCAGTCCCTAGAAGTAAGTGTAGTAAGTATTTCCAATATACGTGTCCAGTCCCCAGAAGTGTAGTAAGTATTTCCAATACAAGTGTCCAGTCCCTAGAAGTATACCCAATACAAGTGTCCAGTGCAGTAAGTATTTCCAATACAAGTGTCCAGTCCCCAGAAGTAAGTGTAGTAAGTATTTCCAATATACGTGTCCAGTCCCCAGAAGTGTAGTAAGTATTTCCAATATACGTGTCCAGTCCCTAGAAGTAAGTGTAGTAAGTATTTCCAATACAAGTGTCCAGTCCCTAGAAGTAAGTATTTCCAATACACGTGTCCAGTCCCTAGAAGTAAGTGTAGTAAGTATTTCCAATACAAGTGCCCAGTCCCTAGAAGTAAGTGTAGTAAGTATTTCCAATATACGTGTCCAGTCCCCAGAAGTGTACTAAGTATTTCCAATACAAGTGTCCAGTCCCTAGAAGTCAGTATTTCCAATACAAGTGTCCAGTCCCCAGAAGTAAGTATTTCCAATACAAGTGTCCAGTCCCCAGAAGTGTAGTAAGTATTTCCAATATACGTGTCCAGTCCCTAGAAGTAAGTATTTCCAATACAAGTGTCCAGTCCCTAGAAGTAAATATTTCCAATACAAGTGTCCAGTCCCTAGAAGTAAGTATTTCCAATACAAGTGTCCAGTCCCTAGAAGTAAGTATTTCCAATACAAGTGTCCAGTCCCCAGAAGTGTAGTAAGTATTTCCAATACAAGTGTCCAGTCCCCAGAAGTAAGTGTAGTGTAGTATGTATTTCCAATACAATTGTCCAGTCCCTAGAAGTAAGTATTTCCAATACACGTGTCCAGTCCCTAGAAGTAAGTGTAGTAAGTATTTCCAATATACGTGTCCAGTCCCTAGAAGTAAGTATTTCCAATACAAGTGTCCAGTCCCTAGAAGTAAGTGTAGTAAGTATTTCCAATACAAGTGTCCAGTCCCTAGAAGTAAGTATTTCCAATACAAGTGTCCAGTCCCTAGAAGTAAGTATTTCCAATACAAGTGCCCAGTCCCTAGAAGTAAGTGTAGTATGTATTTCCAATACAATTGTCCAGTCCCTAGAAGTGTAGTAAGTATTTCCAATACAAGTGTCCAGTCCCTAGAAGTAAGTATTTCCAATACAAGTGTCCAGTCCCTAGAAGTAAGTATTTCCAATACAAGTGCCCAGTCCCTAGAAGTAAGTATTTCCAATACAAGTGTCCAGTCCCTAGAAGTAAGTATTTCCAATACAAGTGTCCAGTCCCCAGAAGTGTACTAAGTATTTCCAATACAAGTGTCCAGTCCCGTAAGTATTTCCAATACAAGTGTCCAGTCCCCAGAAGTGTAGTAAGTATTTCCAATACAAGTGTCCAGTCCCTAGAAGTAAGTGTAGTAAGTATTTCCAATACAAGTGTCCAGTCCCTAGAAGTAAGTATTTCCAATACAAGTGCCCAGTCCCTAGAAGTATTTTCAATACAAGTGTCCAGTCCCCAGAAGTAAGTGTAGTGTAGTATGTATTTCCAATACAAGTGTCCAGTCCCTAGAAGTAAGTATTTCCAATACAAGTGTCCAGTCCCTAGAAGTAAGTATTTCCAATACAAGTGTCCAGTCCCCAGAAGTGTACTAAGTATTTCCAATACAAGTGTCCAGTCCCGTAAGTATTTCCAATACAATTGTCCAGTCCCTAGAAGTGTAGTAAGTATTTCCAATACAATTGTCCAGTCCCTAGAAGTAAGTGTAGTATTTCCAATACAAGTGTCCAGTCCCTAGAAGTAAGTATTTCCAATACAAGTGTCCAGTCCCTAGAAGTAAGTATTTCCAATACAAGTGTCCAGTCCCCAGAAGTAAGTGTAGTGTAGTATGTATTTCCAATACAATTGTCCAGTCCCTAGAAGTGTAGTAAGTATTTCCAATACAAGTGTCCAGTCCCTAGAAGTAAGTATTTCCAATACAAGTGTCCAGTCCCCAGAAGTGTACTAAGTATTTCCAATACAAGTGTCCAGTCCCCAGAAGTGTACTAAGTATTTCCAATACAAGTGTCCAGTCCCCAGAAGTGTACTAAGTATTTCCAATACAAGTGTCCAGTCCCTAGAAGTATACTAAGTATTTCCAATACAAGTGTCCAGTCCCTAGAAGTGTACTAAGTATTTCCAATACACGTGTCCAGTCCCTAGAAGTAAGTGTAGTAAGTATTTCCAATACAAGTGCCCAGTCCCTAGAAGTAAGTGTACTAAGTATTTCCAATACACGTGTCCAGTCCCTAGAAGTAAGTGTACTAAGTATTTCCAATACAATTGTCCAGTCCCTAGAAGTGTAGTAAGTATTTCCAATACAAGTGTCCAGTCCCCAGAAGTGTACTAAGTATTTCCAATACAAGTGTCCAGTCCCCAGAAGTAAGTGTAGTGTAGTATGTATTTCCAATACAATTGTCCAGTCCCTAGAAGTGTAGTAAGTATTTCCAATACAAGTGTCCAGTCCCTAGAAGTAAGTATTTCCAATACAAGTGTCCAGTCCCCAGAAGTGTACTAAGTATTTCCAATACAAGTGTCCAGTCCCCAGAAGTGTAGTAAGTATTTCCAATACAAGTGTCCAGTCCCCAGAAGTGTAGTAAGTATTTCCAATATACGTGTCCAGTCCCCAGAAGTAAGTGTAGTAAGTATTTCCAATACAAGTGTCCAGTCCCCAGAAGTGTACTAAGTATTTCCAATACACGTGTCCAGTCCCTAGAAGTAAGTATTTCCAATACAAGTGTCCAGTCCCCAGAAGTGTAGTAAGTATTTCCAATACAAGTGTCCAGTCCCCAGAAGTAAGTGTAGTGTAGTATGTATTTCCAATACAATTGTCCAGTCCCTAGAAGTGTAGTAAGTATTTCCAATATAAGTGTCCAGTCCCCAGAAGTATACCCAATACAAGTGTCCAGTGCAGTAAGTATTTCCAATACAAGTGTCCAGTCCCCAGAAGTGTAGTAAGTATTTCCAATACAAGTGTCCAGTCCCTAGAAGTAAGTGTAGTAAGTATTTCCAATACAAGTGCCCAGTCCCTAGAAGTAAGTGTAGTAAGTATTTCCAATATACGTGTCCAGTCCCCAGAAGTGTAGTAAGTATTTCCAATACAAGTGTCCAGTCCCTAGAAGTATACCCAATACAAGTGTCCAGTGCAGTAAGTATTTCCAATACAAGTGTCCAGTCCCTAGAAGTAAGTGTAGTAAGTATTTCCAATACAAGTGTCCAGTCCCCAGAAGTAAGTGTAGTAAGTATTTCCAATATACGTGTCCAGTCCCCAGAAGTGTAGTAAGTATTTCCAATATACGTGTCCAGTCCCTAGAAGTAAGTGTAGTAAGTATTTCCAATATACGTGTCCAGTCCCCAGAAGTGTAGTAAGTATTTCCAATATACGTGTCCAGTCCCTAGAAGTATACTAAGTATTTCCAATACAAGTGTCCAGTCCCTAGAAGTAAGTATTTCCAATACACGTGTCCAGTCCCTAGAAGTAAGTGTAGTAAGTATTTCCAATACAAGTGCCCAGTCCCTAGAAGTAAGTGTAGTAAGTATTTCCAATATACGTGTCCAGTCCCCAGAAGTGTAGTAAGTATTTCCAATACAAGTGTCCAGTCCCCAGAAGTGTAGTAAGTATTTCCAATACAAGTGTCCAGTCCCTAGAAGTAAGTATTTCCAATACAAGTGTCCAGTCCCCAGAAGTGTAGTAAGTATTTCCAATACACGTGCCCAGTCCCTAGAAGTGTAGTAAGTATTTCCAATACAAGTGTCCAGTCCCTAGAAGTAAGTATTTCCAATACAAGTGTCCAGTCCCTAGAAGTAAGTGTAGTAAGTATTTCCAATACAAGTGTCCAGTCCCTAGAAGTAAGTATTTCCAATACAAGTGTCCAGTCCCTAGAAGTATACTAAGTATTTCCAATACAAGTGTCCAGTCCCTAGAAGTAAGTATTTCCAATACAAGTGTCCAGTCCCTAGAAGTAAGTATTTCCAATACAAGTGTCCAGTCCCCAGAAGTAAGTGTAGTGTAGTATGTATTTCCAATACAAGTGTCCAGTCCCTAGAAGTAAGTATTTCCAATACAAGTGCCCAGTCCCTAGAAGTAAGTGTAGTAAGTATTTCCAATATACGTGTCCAGTCCC
This sequence comes from Triturus cristatus, assembly GCF_964204655.1. NCBI lineage: Eukaryota > Metazoa > Chordata > Amphibia > Caudata > Salamandridae > Triturus > Triturus cristatus. The sequence continues at coordinate 1,204,210,288 of NC_140585.1, read as the reverse complement.
CAGAAGTGTAGTAAGTATTTCCAATATACGTGTCCAGTCCCTAGAAGTAAGTATTTCCAATACAAGTGTCCAGTCCCTAGAAGTAAGTATTTCCAATACAAGTGTCCAGTCCCCAGAAGTAAGTGTAGTGTAGTATGTATTTCCAATACAAGTGTCCAGTCCCTAGAAGTAAGTGTAGTAAGTATTTCCAATACAAGTGTCCAGTCCCTAGAAGTAAGTATTTCCAATACAAGTGCCCAGTCCCTAGAAGTAAGTGTAGTAAGTATTTCCAATACAAGTGCCCAGTCCCTAGAAGTAAGTATTTCCAATACAAGTGTCCAGTCCCCAGAAGTGTACTAAGTATTTCCAATACAAGTGTCCAGTCCCGTAAGTATTTCCAATACAAGTGTCCAGTCCCCAGAAGTGTAGTAAGTATTTCCAATACAAGTGTCCAGTCCCTAGAAGTAAGTGTAGTAAGTATTTCCAATACAAGTGTCCAGTCCCTAGAAGTAAGTATTTCCAATACAAGTGTCCAGTCCCTAGAAGTAAATATTTCTAATACAAGTGTCCAGTCCCTAGAAGTAAGTATTTCCAATACAAGTGTCCAGTCCCTAGAAGTAAGTATTTCCAATACAAGTGTCCAGTCCCCAGAAGTGTAGTAAGTATTTCCAATACAAGTGTCCAGTCCCCAGAAGTGTAGTAAGTATTTCCAATACAAGTGTCCAGTCCCCAGAAGTAAGTGTAGTATGTATTTCCAATACAAGTGTCCAGTCCCTAGAAGTAAGTATTTCCAATACAAGTGTCCAGTCCCTAGAAGTAAGTATTTCCAATACAAGTGTCCAGTCCCGTAAGTATTTCCAATACAATTGTCCAGTCCCTAGAAGTGTAGTAAGTATTTCCAATACAATTGTCCAGTCCCTAGAAGTAAGTGTAGTAAGTATTTCCAATACAAGTGTCCAGTCCCTAGAAGTAAGTATTTCCAATACAAGTGTCCAGTCCCTAGAAGTAAGTGTAGTAAGTATTTCCAATACAATTGTCCAGTCCCTAGAAGTAAGTATTTCCAATACAAGTGTCCAGTCCCTAGAAGTAAGTATTTCCAATACAAGTGTCCAGTCCCTAGAAGTAAGTATTTCCAATACAAGTGTCCAGTCCCGTAAGTATTTCCAATACAATTGTCCAGTCCCTAGAAGTGTAGTAAGTATTTCCAATACAATTGTCCAGTCCCTAGAAGTAAGTGTAGTAAGTATTTCCAATACAAGTGTCCAGTCCCTAGAAGTAAGTATTTCCAATACAAGTGTCCAGTCCCTAGAAGTATACTAAGTATTTCCAATACAAGTGTCCAGTCCCTAGAAGTAAGTATTTCCAATACAAGTGCCCAGTCCCTAGAAGTAAGTATTTCCAATACAAGTGCCCAGTCCCTAGAAGTAAGTATTTCCAATACAAGTGTCCAGTCCCTAGAAGTAAGTGTAGTAAGTATTTCCAATACAAGTGCCCAGTCCCTAGAAGTAAGTATTTCCAATACAAGTGTCCAGTCCCTAGAAGTAAGTATTTCCAATACAAGTGTCCAGTCCCTAGAAGTATACTAAGTATTTCCAACACAAGTGTCCAGTCCCTAGAAGTAAGTATTTCCAATACAAGTGCCCAGAAGTGTAGTAAGTATTTCCAATACAAGTGTCCAGTCCCCAGAAGTGTAGTAAGTATTTCCAATATACGTGTCCAGTCCCTAGAAGTAAGTATTTCCAATACAAGTGTCCAGTCCCTAGAAGTAAATATTTCCAATACAAGTGTCCAGTCCCTAGAAGTAAGTATTTCCAATACAAGTGTCCAGTCCCTAGAAGTAAGTGTAGTAAGTATTTCCAATACAAGTGTCCAGTCCCTAGAAGTAAGTATTTCCAATACAAGTGTCCAGTCCCTAGAAGTAAGTATTTCCAATACAAGTGCCCAGTCCCTAGAAGTAAGTATTTCCAATACAAGTGTCCAGTCCCTAGAAGTAAGTATTTCCAATACAAGTGTCCAGTCCCCAGAAGTGTACTAAGTATTTCCAATACAAGTGTCCAGTCCCGTAAGTATTTCCAATACAAGTGTCCAGTCCCCAGAAGTGTAGTAAGTATTTCCAATACAAGTGTCCAGTCCCTAGAAGTAAGTGTAGTAAGTATTTCCAATACAAGTGTCCAGTCCCTAGAAGTAAGTATTTCCAATACAAGTGCCCAGTCCCTAGAAGTATTTCCAATACAAGTGTCCAGTCCCCAGAAGTAAGTGTAGTGTAGTATGTATTTCCAATACAAGTGTCCAGTCCCTAGAAGTAAGTATTTCCAATACAAGTGTCCAGTCCCTAGAAGTAAGTATTTCCAATACAAGTGTCCAGTCCCTAGAAGTAAGTATTTCCAATACAAGTGTCCAGTCCCCAGAAGTGTACTAAGTATTTCCAATACAAGTGTCCAGTCCCGTAAGTATTTCCAATACAATTGTCCAGTCCCTAGAAGTGTAGTAAGTATTTCCAATACAATTGTCCAGTCCCTAGAAGTAAGTGTAGTATTTCCAATACAAGTGTCCAGTCCCTAGAAGTAAGTATTTCCAATACAAGTGTCCAGTCCCTAGAAGTAAGTATTTCCAATACAAGTGTCCAGTCCCTAGAAGTAAGTGTAGTGTAGTATGTATTTCCAATACAATTGTCCAGTCCCTAGAAGTGTAGTAAGTATTTCCAATACAAGTGTCCAGTCCCCAGAAGTGTACTAAGTATTTCCAATACAAGTGTCCAGTCCCCAGAAGTGTACTAAGTATTTCCAATACAAGTGTCCAGTCCCCAGAAGTGTACTAAGTATTTCCAATACAAGTGTCCAGTCCCTAGAAGTATACTAAGTATTTCCAATACAAGTGTCCAGTCCCTAGAAGTGTACTAAGTATTTCCAATACACGTGTCCAGTCCCTAGAAGTAAGTGTAGTAAGTATTTCCAATACAAGTGCCCAGTCCCTAGAAGTAGGTGTACTAAGTATTTCCAATACACGTGTCCAGTCCCTAGAAGTAAGTGTACTAAGTATTTCCAATACAATTGTCCAGTCCCTAGAAGTGTAGTAAGTATTTCCAATACAAGTGTCCAGTCCCCAGAAGTGTACTAAGTATTTCCAATACAAGTGTCCAGTCCCTAGAAGTAAGTATTTCCAATACAAGTGTCCAGTCCCCAGAAGTAAGTGTAGTGTAGTATGTATTTCCAATACAATTGTCCAGTCCCTAGAAGTGTAGTAAGTATTTCCAATACAAGTGTCCAGTCCCTAGAAGTAAGTATTTCCAATACAAGTGTCCAGTCCCCAGAAGTGTACTAAGTATTTCCAATACAAGTGTCCAGTCCCCAGAAGTGTAGTAAGTATTTCCAATACAAGTGTCCAGTCCCCAGAAGTGTAGTAAGTATTTCCAATATACGTGTCCAGTCCCCAGAAGTAAGTATTTCCAATACAAGTGTCCAGTCCCCAGAAGTGTACTAAGTATTTCCAATACACGTGTCCAGTCCCTAGAAGTAAGTATTTCCAATACAAGTGTCCAGTCCCCAGAAGTGTAGTATGTATTTCCAATACAATTGTCCAGTCCCTAGAAGTAAGTGTAGTATTTCCAATACAAGTGTCCAGTCCCTAGAAGTAAGTATTTCCAATACAAGTGTCCAGTCCCTAGAAGTAAGTATTTCCAATACAAGTGCCCAGTCCCTAGAAGTAAGTATTTCCAATACACGTGTCCAGTCCCTAGAAGTAAGTATTTCCAATACAAGTGTCCAGTCCCTAGAAGTAAGTATTTCCAATACACGTGCCCAGTCCCTAGAAGTGTAGTAAGTATTTCCAATACAAGTGTCCAGTCCCTAGAAGTAAGTATTTCCAATACAAGTGTCCAGTCCCTAGAAGTAAGTGTAGTAAGTATTTCCAATACAAGTGTCCAGTCCCTAGAAGTAAGTATTTCCAATACAAGTGTCCAGTCCCCAGAAGTAAGTGTAGTGTAGTATGTATTTCCAATACAATTGTCCAGTCCCTAGAAGTGTAGTAAGTATTTCCAATACAAGTGTCCAGTCCCCAGAAGTATACCCAATACAAGTGTCCAGTGCAGTAAGTATTTCCAATACAAGTGTCCAGTCCCCAGAAGTGTAGTAAGTATTTCCAATACAAGTGTCCAGTCCCTAGAAGTAAGTGTAGTAAGTATTTCCAATACAAGTGCCCAGTCCTTAGAAGTAAGTGTAGTAAGTATTTCCAATATACGTGTCCAGTCCCCAGAAGTGTAGTAAGTATTTCCAATACAAGTGTCCAGTCCCTAGAAGTATACCCAATACAAGTGTCCAGTGCAGTAAGTATTTCCAATACAAGTGTCCAGTCCCCAGAAGTAAGTGTAGTAAGTATTTCCAATATACGTGTCCAGTCCCCAGAAGTGTAGTAAGTATTTCCAATATACGTGTCCAGTCCCTAGAAGTAAGTGTAGTAAGTATTTCCAATACAAGTGTCCAGTCCCTAGAAGTAAGTATTTCCAATACACGTGTCCAGTCCCTAGAAGTAAGTGTAGTAAGTATTTCCAATACAAGTGCCCAGTCCCTAGAAGTAAGTGTAGTAAGTATTTCCAATATACGTGTCCAGTCCCCAGAAGTGTACTAAGTATTTCCAATACAAGTGTCCAGTCCCTAGAAGTCAGTATTTCCAATACAAGTGTCCAGTCCCCAGAAGTAAGTATTTCCAATACAAGTGTCCAGTCCCCAGAAGTGTAGTAAGTATTTCCAATACAAGTGTCCAGTCCCTAGAAGTAAGTGTAGTAAGTATTTCCAATACAAGTGCCCAGTCCCTAGAAGTAAGTGTAGTAAGTATTTCCAATACAATTGTCCAGTCCCTAGAAGTGTAGTAAGTATTTCCAATACAAGTGTCCAGTCCCTAGAAGTAAGTATTTCCAATACAAGTGTCCAGTCCCCAGAAGTGTAGTAAGTATTTCCAATATACGTGTCCAGTCCCTAGAAGTAAGTATTTCCAATACAAGTGTCCAGTCCCCAGAAGTAAGTGTAGTATGTATTTCCAATACAATTGTCCAGTCCCTAGAAGTGTAGTAAGTATTTCCAATACAAGTGTCCAGTCCCCAGAAGTGTAGTAAGTATTTCCAATACAAGTGTCCAGTCCCTAGAAGTATACTAAGTATTTCCAATACAAGTGTCCAGTCCCTAGAAGTAAGTATTTCCAATACAAGTGTCCAGTCCCTAGAAGTAAGTATTTCCAATACAAGTGTCCAGTCCCCAGAAGTGTACTAAGTATTTCCAATACACGTGTCCAGTCCCTAGAAGTAAGTATTTCCAATACAAGTGTCCAGTCCCTAGAAGTAAGTATTTCCAATACACGTGCCCAGTCCCTAGAAGTGTAGTAAGTATTTCCAATACAAGTGTCCAGTCCCTAGAAGTAAGTGTAGTAAGTATTTCCAATACAAGTGTCCAGTCCCTAGAAGTGTAGTAAGTATTTCCAATACAAGTGTCCAGTCCCCAGAAGTAAGTATTTCCAATACAAGTGTCCAGTCCCTAGAAGTAAGTGTAGTAAGTATTTCCAATACAAGTGCCCAGTCCCTAGAAGTAAGTGTAGTAAGTATTTCCAATATACGTATCTAGTCCCCAGAAGTGTAGTAAGTATTTCCAATACAAGTGTCCAGTCCCCAGAAGTGTACTAAGTATTTCCAATACAAGTGTCCAGTCCCTAGAAGTAAGTATTTCCAATACAAGTGTCCAGTCCCCAGAAGTGTACTAAGTATTTCCAATACACGTGTCCAGTCCCTAGAAGTAAGTATTTCCAATACAAGTGTCCAGTCCCTAGAAGTAAGTATTTCCAATACAAGTGTCCAGTCCCTAGAAGTAAGTATTTCCAATACACGTGCCCAGTCCCTAGAAGTGTAGTAAGTATTTCCAATACAAGTGTCCAGTCCCTAGAAGTAAGTGTAGTAAGTATTTCCAATACAAGTGTCCAGTCCCTAGAAGTGTAGTAAGTATTTCCAATACAAGTGTCCAGTCCCCAGAAGTAAGTATTTCCAATACAAGTGTCCAGTCCCTAGAAGTGTACTAAGTATTTCCAATACACGTGTCCAGTCCCTAGAAGTAAGTGTAGTAAGTATTTCCAATACAAGTGCCCAGTCCCTAGAAGTATTTCCAATACAAGTGTCCAGTGCCTAGAAGTAAGTGTAGTGTAGTATGTATTTCCAATACACGTGTCCAGTCCCTAGAAGTAAGTATTTCCAATACAAGTGTCCAGTGCCTAGAAGTAAGTGTAGTAAGTATTTCCAATACAAGTGCCCAGTCCCTAGAAGTAAGTATTTCCAATAAAAGTGTCCAGTCCCCAGAAGTGTAGTAAGTATTTCCAATACAAGTGCCCAGTCCCAGAAGTGTAGTAAGTATTTCCAATACAAGTGCCCAGTCCCTAGAAGTAAGTATTTCCAATACAAGTGTCCAGTCCCTAGAAGTAAGTATTTCCAATACAAGTGTCCAGTCCCTAGAAGTAAGTATTTCCAATACAAGTGCCCAGTCCCTAGAAGTGTACTAAGTATTTCCAATACATGTGTCCAGTCCCCAGAAGTGTAGTACGTATTTCCAATACAAGTGTCCAGTCCCAGAAGTGTAGTAAGTATTTCCAATACAAGTGTCCAGTCCCCAGAAGTGTACTAAGTATTTCCAATACAAGTGTCCAGTCCCTAGAAGTAAGTATTTCCAATACACGTGTCCAGTCCCTAGAAGTAAGTATTTCCAATACAAGTGTCCAGTCCCCAGAAGTGTAGTAAGTATTTCCAATACAAGTGCCCAGTCCCAGAAGTGTAGTATGTATTTCCAATACAAGTGTCCAGTCCCTAGAAGTAAGTATTTCCAATACAAGTGTCCAGTCCCCAGAAGTGTACTAAGTATTTCCAATACACGTGTCCAGTCCCTAGAAGTAAGTATTTCCAATACAAGTGTCCAGTCCCTAGAAGTAAGTATTTCCAATACACGTGCCCAGTCCCTAGAAGTGTAGTAAGTATTTCCAATACAAGTGTCCAGTCCCTAGAAGTAAGTGTAGTAAGTATTTCCAATACAAGTGTCCAGTCCCCAGAAGTGTACTAAGTATTTCCAATACAAGTGTCCAGTCCCTAGAAGTAAGTATTTCCAATACACGTGCCCAGTCCCTAGAAGCGTAGTAAGTATTTCCAATACAAGTGTCCAGTCCCTAGAAGTAAGTATTTCCAAAACAAGTGTCCAGTCCCTAGAAGTAAATATTTCCAATACAAGTGTCCAGTCCCTAGAAGTAAGTATTTCCAATACAAGTGTCCAGTCCCGTAAGTATTTCCAATACAATTGTCCAGTCCCTAGAAGTAAGTGTAGTAAGTATTTCCAATACAATTGTCCAGTCCCTAGAAGTAAGTGTAGTAAGTATTTCCAATACAAGTGTCCAGTCCCTAGAAGTAAGTATTTCCAATACAAGTGTCCAGTCCCTAGAAGTAAGTGTAGTAAGTATTTCCAATACAATTGTCCAGTCCCTAGAAGTAAGTGTAGTAAGTATTTCCAATACAAGTGCCCAGTCCCTAGAAGTAAGTATTTCCAATACAAGTGTCCAGTCCCTAGAAGTAAGTATTTCCAATACAAGTGTCCAGTCCCTAGAAGTAAGTATTTCCAACACAAGTGTCCAGTCCCTAGAAGTAAGTATTTCCAATACAAGTGCCCAGAAGCGTAGTAAGTATTTCCAATACAAGTGTCCAGTCCCTAGAAGTAAGTATTTCCAATACAAGTGTCCAGTCCCTAGAAGTAAATATTTCCAATACAAGTGTCCAGTCCCTAGAAGTAAGTATTTCCAATACAAGTGTCCAGTCCCTAGAAGTAAGTGTAGTAAGTATTTCCAATACAAGTGTCCAGTCCCTAGAAGTAAGTATTTCCAATACAAGTGTCCAGTCCCTAGAAGTAAGTATTTCCAATACAAGTGCCCAGTCCCTAGAAGTAAGTATTTCCAATACAAGTGTCCAGTCCCTAGAAGTGTAGTAAGTATTTCCAATACAAGTGTCCAGTCCCTAGAAGTAAGTGTAGTAAGTATTTCCAATACAAGTGTCCAGTCCCTAGAAGTAAGTATTTCCAATACAAGTGCCCAGTCCCTAGAAGTAAGTGTAGTAAGTATTTCCAATACAAGTGTCCAGTCCCTAGAAGTAAATATTTCCAATACAAGTGTCCAGTCCCTAGAAGTAAGTATTTCCAATACAAGTGTCCAGTCCCTAGAAGTAAGTGTAGTAAGTATTTCCAATACAAGTGTCCAGTCCCTAGAAGTAAGTATTTCCAATACAAGTGTCCAGTCCCTAGAAGTAAGTATTTCCAATACAAGTGCCCAGTCCCTAGAAGTAAGTATTTCCAATACAAGTGTCCAGTCCCTAGAAGTAAGTATTTCCAATACAAGTGTCCAGTCCCCAGAAGTGTACTAAGTATTTCCAATACAAGTGTCCAGTCCCGTAAGTATTTCCAATACAAGTGTCCAGTCCCCAGAAGTGTAGTAAGTATTTCCAATACAAGTGTCCAGTCCCTAGAAGTAAGTGTAGTAAGTATTTCCAATACAAGTGTCCAGTCCCTAGAAGTAAGTATTTCCAATACAAGTGCCCAGTCCCTAGAAGTATTTCCAATACAAGTGTCCAGTCCCCAGAAGTAAGTGTAGTGTAGTATGTATTTCCAATACAAGTGTCCAGTCCCTAGAAGTAAGTATTTCCAATACAAGTGTCCAGTCCCTAGAAGTAAGTATTTCCAATACAAGTGTCCAGTCCCTAGAAGTAAGTATTTCTAATACAAGTGTCCAGTCCCCAGAAGTGTACTAAGTATTTCCAATACAAGTGTCCAGTCCCGTAAGTATTTCCAATACAATTGTCCAGTCCCTAGAAGTGTAGTAAGTATTTCCAATACAATTGTCCAGTCCCTAGAAGTAAGTGTAGTATTTCCAATACAAGTGTCCAGTCCCTAGAAGTAAGTATTTCCAATACAAGTGTCCAGTCCCTAGAAGTAAGTATTTCCAATACAAGTGTCCAGTCCCTAGAAGTAAGTGTAGTGTAGTATGTATTTCCAATACAATTGTCCAGTCCCTAGAAGTGTAGTAAGTATTTCCAATACAAGTGTCCAGTCCCCAGAAGTGTACTAAGTATTTCCAATACAAGTGTCCAGTCCCCAGAAGTGTACTAAGTATTTCCAATACAAGTGTCCAGTCCCCAGAAGTGTACTAAGTATTTCCAATACAAGTGTCCAGTCCCTAGAAGTATACTAAGTATTTCCAATACAAGTGTCCAGTCCCTAGAAGTGTACTAAGTATTTCCAATACACGTGTCCAGTCCCTAGAAGTAAGTGTAGTAAGTATTTCCAATACAAGTGCCCAGTCCCTAGAAGTAAGTATTTCCAATACAAGTGCCCAGTCCCTAGAAGTAAGTATTTCCAATACAAGTGTCCAGTCCCTAGAAGTGTAGTAAGTATTTCCAATACAAGTGTCCAGTCCCTAGAAGTAAGTGTAGTAAGTATTTCCAATACAAGTGTCCAGTCCCTAGAAGTAAGTATTTCCAATACAAGTGTCCAGTCCCGTAAGTATTTCCAATACAATTGTCCAGTCCCTAGAAGTGTAGTAAGTATTTCCAATACAATTGTCCAGTCCCTAGAAGTGTAGTAAGTATTTCCAATACAAGTGTCCAGTCCCTAGAAGTAAGTATTTCCAATACAAGTGTCCAGTCCCTAGAAGTAAGTGTAGTAAGTATTTCCAATACAAGTGTCCAGTCCCTAGAAGTAAGTATTTCCAATACAAGTGTCCAGTCCCCAGAAGTAAGTGTAGTGTAGTATGTATTTCCAATACAATTGTCCAGTCCCTAGAAGTGTAGTAAGTATTTCCAATACAATTGTCCAGTCCCTAGAAGTGTAGTAAGTATTTCCAATACAAGTGTCCAGTCCCGTAAGTATTTCCAATACAAGTGTCCAGTCCCCAGAAGTGTAGTAAGTATTTCCAATACAAGTGTCCAGTCCCTAGAAGTAAGTGTAGTAAGTATTTCCAATACAAGTGTCCAGTCCCTAGAAGTAAGTATTTCCAATACAAGTGCCCAGTCCCTAGAAGTATTTCCAATACAAGTGTCCAGTCCCCAGAAGTAAGTGTAGTGTAGTATGTATTTCCAATACAAGTGTCCAGTCCCTAGAAGTAAGTATTTCCAATACAAGTGTCCAGTCCCTAGAAGTAAGTATTTCCAATACAAGTGTCCAGTCCCTAGAAGTAAGTATTTCCAATACAAGTGTCCAGTCCCCAGAAGTGTACTAAGTATTTCCAATACAAGTGTCCAGTCCCGTAAGTATTTCCAATACAATTGTCCAGTCCCTAGAAGTGTAGTAAGTATTTCCAATACAATTGTCCAGTCCCTAGAAGTAAGTGTAGTATTTCCAATACAAGTGTCCAGTCCCTAGAAGTAAGTATTTCCAATACAAGTGTCCAGTCCCTAGAAGTAAGTATTTCCAATACAAGTGTCCAGTCCCTAGAAGTAAGTGTAGTGTAGTATGTATTTCCAATACAATTGTCCAGTCCCTAGAAGTGTAGTAAGTATTTCCAATACAAGTGTCCAGTCCCCAGAAGTGTACTAAGTATTTCCAATACAAGTGTCCAGTCCCCAGAAGTGTACTAAGTATTTACAATACAAGTGTCCAGTCCCCAGAAGTGTACTAAGTATTTCCAATACAAGTGTCCAGTCCCTAGAAGTATACTAAGTATTTCCAATACAAGTGTCCAGTCCCTAGAAGTGTACTAAGTATTTCCAATACACGTGTCCAGTCCCTAGAAGTAAGTGTAGTAAGTATTTCCAATACAAGTGCCCAGTCCCTAGAAGTAAGTGTACTAAGTATTTCCAATACACGTGTCCAGTCCCTAGAAGTAAGTGTACTAAGTATTTCCAATACAATTGTCCAGTCCCTAGAAGTGTAGTAAGTATTTCCAATACAAGTGTCCAGTCCCCAGAAGTGTACTAAGTATTTCCAATACAAGTGTCCAGTCCCTAGAAGTAAGTATTTCCAATACAAGTGTCCAGTCCCCAGAAGTAAGTGTAGTGTAGTATGTATTTCCAATACAATTGTCCAGTCCCTAGAAGTGTAGTAAGTATTTCCAATACAAGTGTCCAGTCCCCAGAAGTGTACTAAGTATTTCCAATACAAGTGTCCAGTCCCCAGAAGTGTAGTAAGTATTTCCAATACAAGTGTCCAGTCCCCAGAAGTGTAGTAAGTATTTCCAATATACGTGTCCAGTCCCCAGAAGTAAGTGTAGTAAGTATTTCCAATACAAGTGTCCAGTCCCCAGAAGTGTACTAAGTATTTCCAATACACGTGTCCAGTCCCTAGAAGTAAGTATTTCCAATACAAGTGTCCAGTCCCCAGAAGTGTAGTAAGTATTTCCAATACAAGTGTCCAGTCCCCAGAAGTAAGTGTAGTGTAGTATGTATTTCCAATACAATTGTCCAGTCCCTAGAAGTGTAGTAAGTATTTCCAATACAAGTGTCCAGTCCCTAGAAGTAAGTATTTCCAATACAAGTGTCCAGTCCCTAGAAGTAAGTGTAGTAAGTATTTCCAATACAAGTGTCCAGTCCCTAGAAGTAAGTATTTCCAATACAAGTGTCCAGTCCCCAGAAGTAAGTGTAGTGTAGTATGTATTTCCAATACAATTGTCCAGTCCCTAGAAGTGTAGTAAGTATTTCCAATACAACTGTCCAGTCCCCAGAAGTATACCCAATACAAGTGTCCAGTGCAGTAAGTATTTCCAATACAAGTGTCCAGTCCCCAGAAGTGTAGTAAGTATTTCCAATACAAGTGCCCAGTCCCTAGAAGTAAGTGTAGTAAGTATTTCCAATACAAGTGCCCAGTCCCTAGAAGTAAGTGTAGTAAGTATTTCCAATATACGTGTCCAGTCCCCAGAAGTGTAGTAAGTATTTCCAATACAAGTGTCCAGTCCCCAGAAGTGTACCCAATACAAGTGTCCAGTGCAGTAAGTATTTCCAATACAAGTGTCCAGTCCCTAGAAGTAAGTGTAGTAAGTATTTCCAATATACGTGTCCAGTCCCCAGAAGTGTAGTAAGTATTTCCAATATACGTGTCCAGTCCCTAGAAGTAAGTGTAGTAAGTATTTCCAATATACGTGTCCAGTCCCCAGAAGTGTAGTAAGTATTTCCAATATACGTGTCCAGTCCCTAGAAGTATACTAAGTATTTCCAATACAAGTGTCCAGTCCCTAGAAGTAAGTATTTCCAATACACGTGTCCAGTCCGTAGAAGTAAGTGTAGTAAGTATTTCCAATACAAGTGCCCAGTCCCTAGAAGTAAGTGTAGTAAGTATTTCCAATATACGTGTCCAGTCCCCAGAAGTGTACTAAGTATTTCCAATACAAGTGTCCAGTCCCTAGAAGTAAGTGTAGTAAGTATTTCCAATACAAGTGCCCAGTCCCTAGAAGTAAGTGTAGTAAGTATTTCCAATACAATTGTCCAGTCCCTAGAAGTGTAGTAAGTATTTCCAATACAAGTGTCCAGTCCCTAGAAGTAAGTATTTCCAATACAAGTGTCCAGTCCCCAGAAGTGTAGTAAGTATTTCCAATATACGTGTCCAGTCCCTAGAAGTAAGTATTTCCAATACAAGTGTCCAGTCCCCAGAAGTAAGTGTAGTATGTATTTCCAATACAATTGTCCAGTCCCTAGAAGTGTAGTAAGTATTTCCAATACAAGTGTCCAGTCCCCAGAAGTGTAGTAAGTATTTCCAATACAAGTGTCCAGTCCCTAGAAGTATACTAAGTATTTCCAATACAAGTGTCCAGTCCCTAGAAGTATACTAAGTATTTCCAATACAAGTGTCCAGTCCCCAGAAGTAAGTATTTCCAATACACGTGTCCAGTCCCTAGAAGTAAGTGTAGTAAGTATTTCCAATACAAGTGCCCAGTCCCTAGAAGTAAGTGTAGTAAGTATTTCCAATATACGTATCTAGTCCCCAGAAGTGTAGTAAGTATTTCCAATACAAGTGTCCAGTCCCCAGAAGTGTACTAAGTATTTCCAATACAAGTGCCCAGTCCCTAGAAGTAAGTGTAGTAAGTATTTCCAATACAAGTGTCCAGTCCCCAGAAGTGTACTAAGTATTTCCAATACACGTGTCCAGTCCCTAGAAGTAAGTATTTCCAATACAAGTGTCCAGTCCCTAGAAGTAAGTATTTCCAATACACGTGCCCAGTCCCTAGAAGTGTAGTAAGTATTTCCAATACAAGTGTCCAGTCCCTAGAAGTAAGTGTAGTAAGTATTTCCAATACAAGTGCCCAGTCCCTAGAAGTAAGTATTTCCAATAAAAGTGTCCAGTCCCCAGAAGTGTAGTAAGTATTTCCAATACAAGTGCCCAGTCCCTAGAAGTAAGTATTTCCAATACAAGTGTCCAGTCCCTAGAAGTAAGTATTTCCAATACAAGTGCCCAGTCCCCAGAAGTGTACTAAGTATTTCCAATACAAGTGTCCAGTCCCGTAAGTATTTCCAATACAATTGTCCAGTCCCTAGAAGTGTACTAAGTATTTCCAATACAAGTGTCCAGTCCCCAGAAGTGTAGTACGTATTTCCAATACAAGTGTCCAGTCCCAGAAGTGTAGTAAGTATTTCCAATACAAGTGTCCAGTCCCCAGAAGTGTACTAAGTATTTCCAATACAAGTGTCCAGTCCCTAGAAGTAAGTATTTCCAATACACGTGTCCAGTCCCTAGAAGTAAGTATTTCCAATACAAGTGTCCAGTCCCCAGAAGTGTAGTAAGTATTTCCAATACAAGTGCCCAGTCCCAGAAGTGTAGTAAGTATTTCCAATACAAGTGCCCAGTCCCTAGAAGTAAGTATTTCCAATACAAGTGTCCAGTCCCCAGAAGTGTAGTAAGTATTTCCAATACAAGTGTCCAGTCCCTAGAAGTATACTAAGTATTTCCAATACAGGTGTCCAGTCCCCAGAAGTGTAGTACGTATTTCCAATACAAGTGTCCAGTCCCAGAAGTGTAGTAAGTATTTCCAATACAAGTGTCCAGTCCCCAGAAGTGTACTAAGTATTTCCAATACACGTGTCCAGTCCCTAGAAGTAAGTGTAGTATGTATTTCCAATACAAGTGTGCAGTCCCCAGAAGTAAGTATTTCCAATACAAGTGCCCAGTCCCTAGAAGTAAGTGTAGTAAGTATTTCCAATATAAGTGTCCAGTCCCCAGAAGTGTAGTAAGTATTTCCAATACAAGTGCCCAGTCCCTAGAAGTAAGTATTTCCAATACAAGTGTCCAGTCCCTAGAAGTGTAGTAAGTATTTCCAATACAAGTGTCCAGTCCCTAGAAGTAAGTATTTCCAATACAAGTGTCCAGTGCCCAGAAGTGTAGCAAGTATTTCCAATACAAGTGCCCAGTCCCGAGAAGTAAGTATTTCCAATACAAGTGTCCAGTCCCTAGAAGTATACTAAGTATTTCCAATACAAGTGTCCAGTCCCAGAAGTGTAGTAAGTATTTCCAATACAAGTGTCCAGTCCCCAGAAGTGTAGTAAGTATTTCCAATACAAGTGTCCAGTCCCTAGAAGTATACTAAGTATTTCCAATACAAGTGTCCAGTCCCCAGAAGTGTACTAAGTATTTCCAAAACACGTGTCCAGTCCCTAGAAGTAAGTATTTCCAATACACGTGTCCAGTCCCTAGAAGTAAGTGTAGTAAGTATTTCCAATACAAGTGCCCAGTCCCAGAAGTGTAGTAAGTATTTCCAATACAAGTGTCCAGTCCCCAGAAGTGTAGTAAGTATTTCCAATACAAGTGTCCAGTCCCTAGAAGTATACTAAGTATTTCCAATACAAGTGTCCAGTCCCCAGAAGTGTACTAAGTATTTCCAAAACACGTGTCCAGTCCCTAGAAGTAAGTATTTCCAATACACGTGTCCAGTCCCTAGAAGTAAGTATTTCCAATACAAGTGTCCAGTCCCCAGAAGTGTAGTAAGTATTTCCAATACAAGTGTCCAGTCCCTAGAAGTATACTAAGTATTTCCAATACAAGTGTCCAGTCCCAGAAGTGTAGTAAGTATTTCCAATACACGTGTCCAGTCCCTAGAAGTAAGTGTAGTATGTATTTCTAATACAAGTGCCCAGTCCGTAGAAGTATACTAAGTATTTCCAATACAAGTGTCCAGTCCCTAGAAGTATACTAAGTATTTCCAATACAGGTGTCCAGTCCCCAGAAGTGTAGTACGTATTTCCAATACAAGTGTCCAGTCCCCAGAAGTGTACTAAGTATTTCCAATACAAGTGTCCAGTCCCTAGAAGTAAGTATTTCCAATACACGTGTCCAGTCCCTAGAAGTAAGTGTAGTATGTATTTCCAATACAAGTGTGCAGTCCCCAGAAGTAAGTATTTCCAATACAAGTGTCCAGTCCCTAGAAGTAAGTGTAGTAAGTATTTCCAATACAAGTGTCCAGTCCCTAGAAGTAAGTATTTCCAATACAAGTGTCCAGTGCCCAGAAGTGTAGCAAGTATTTCCAATACAAGTGTCCAGTCCCGAGAAGTAAGTATTTTGAATACAAGTGTCCAGTCCCTAGAAGTATTTCCAATACAAGTGTCCAGTCCCCAGAAGTAAGTGTAGTGTAGTATGTATTTCCAATACAATTGTCCAGTCCCTAGAAGTGTAGTAAGTATTTCCAATACAAGTGTCCAGTCCCCAGAAGTGTAGTAAGTATTTCCAATACAATTGTCCAGTCCCTAGAAGTAAGTGTAGTATTTCCAATACAAGTGTCCAGTCCCTAGAAGTAAGTATTTCCAATACAAGTGTCCAGTCCCTAGAAGTAAGTATTTCCAATACAAGTGTCCAGTCCCTAGAAGTAAGTGTAGTGTAGTATGTATTTCCAATACAATTGTCCAGTCCCTAGAAGTGTAGTAAGTATTTCCAATACAAGTGTCCAGTCCCCAGAAGTGTACTAAGTATTTCCAATACAAGTGTCCAGTCCCCAGAAGTGTACTAAGTATTTCCAATACAAGTGTCCAGTCCCCAGAAGTGTACTAAGTATTTCCAATACAAGTGTCCAGTCCCTAGAAGTATACTAAGTATTTCCAATACAAGTGTCCAGTCCCTAGAAGTGTACTAAGTATTTCCAATACACGTGTCCAGTCCCTAGAAGTAAGTGTAGTAAGTATTTCCAATACAAGTGCCCAGTCCCTAGAAGTAAGTGTACTAAGTATTTCCAATACAATTGTCCAGTCCCTAGAAGTGTAGTAAGTATTTCCAATACAAGTGTCCAGTCCCCAGAAGTGTACTAAGTATTTCCAATACAAGTGTCCAGTCCCTAGAAGTAAGTATTTCCAATACAAGTGTCCAGTCCCCAGAAGTAAGTGTAGTGTAGTATGTATTTCCAATACAATTGTCCAGTCCCTAGAAGTGTAGTAAGTATTTCCAATACAAGTGTCCAGTCCCTAGAAGTAAGTATTTCCAATACAAGTGTCCAGTCCCCAGAAGTGTACTAAGTATTTCCAATACAAGTGTCCAGTCCCCAGAAGTGTAGTAAGTATTTCCAATACAAGTGTCCAGTCCCCAGAAGTGTAGTAAGTATTTCCAATATACGTGTCCAGTCCCCAGAAGTAAGTATTTCCAATACAAGTGTCCAGTCCCCAGAAGTGTACTAAGTATTTCCAATACACGTGTCCAGTCCCCAGAAGTGTAGTATGTATTTCCAATACAATTGTCCAGTCCCTAGAAGTAAGTGTAGTATTTCCAATACAAGTGTCCAGTCCCTAGAAGTAAGTATTTCCAATACAAGTGTCCAGTCCCTAGAAGTAAGTATTTCCAATACAAGTGCCCAGTCCCTAGAAGTAAGTATTTCCAATACACGTGTCCAGTCCCTAGAAGTAAGTATTTCCAATACAAGTGTCCAGTCCCTAGAAGTAAGTATTTCCAATACACGTGCCCAGTCCCTAGAAGTGTAGTAAGTATTTCCAATACAAGTGTCCAGTCCCTAGAAGTAAGTATTTCCAATACAAGTGTCCAGTCCCTAGAAGTAAGTGTAGTAAGTATTTCCAATACAAGTGTCCAGTCCCTAGAAGTAAGTATTTCCAATACAAGTGTCCAGTCCCCAGAAGTAAGTGTAGTGTAGTATGTATTTCCAATACAATTGTCCAGTCCCTAGAAGTGTAGTAAGTATTTCCAATACAAGTGTCCAGTCCCCAGAAGTATACCCAATACAAGTGTCCAGTGCAGTAAGTATTTCCAATACAAGTGTCCAGTCCCCAGAAGTGTAGTAAGTATTTCCAATACAAGTGTCCAGTCCCTAGAAGTAAGTGTAGTAAGTATTTCCAATACAAGTGCCCAGTCCCTAGAAGTAAGTGTAGTAAGTATTTCCAATATACGTGTCCAGTCCCCAGAAGTGTAGTAAGTATTTCCAATACAAGTGTCCAGTCCCTAGAAGTATACCCAATACAAGTGTCCAGTGCAGTAAGTATTTCCAATACAAGTGTCCAGTCCCCAGAAGTAAGTGTAGTAAGTATTTCCAATATACGTGTCCAGTCCCCAGAAGTGTAGTAAGTATTTCCAATATACGTGTCCAGTCCCTAGAAGTAAGTGTAGTAAGTATTTCCAATACAAGTGTCCAGTCCCTAGAAGTAAGTATTTCCAATACACGTGTCCAGTCCCTAGAAGTAAGTGTAGTAAGTATTTCCAATACAAGTGCCCAGTCCCTAGAAGTAAGTGTAGTAAGTATTTCCAATATACGTGTCCAGTCCCCAGAAGTGTACTAAGTATTTCCAATACAAGTGTCCAGTCCCTAGAAGTCAGTATTTCCAATACAAGTGTCCAGTCCCCAGAAGTAAGTATTTCCAATACAAGTGTCCAGTCCCCAGAAGTGTAGTAAGTATTTCCAATATACGTGTCCAGTCCCTAGAAGTAAGTATTTCCAATACAAGTGTCCAGTCCCTAGAAGTAAATATTTCCAATACAAGTGTCCAGTCCCTAGAAGTAAGTATTTCCAATACAAGTGTCCAGTCCCTAGAAGTAAGTGTAGTATGTATTTCCAATACAAGTGTGCAGTCCCCAGAAGTAAGTATTTCCAATACAAGTGTCCAGTCCCTAGAAGTAAGTGTAGTAAGTATTTCCAATACAAGTGTCCAGTCCCTAGAAGTAAGTGTAGTAAGTATTTCCAATACAAGTGCCCAGTCCCTAGAAGTAAGTGTAGTAAGTATTTCCAATACAATTGTCCAGTCCCTAGAAGTGTAGTAAGTATTTCCAATACAAGTGTCCAGTCCCTAGAAGTAAGTATTTCCAATACAAGTGTCCAGTCCCCAGAAGTGTAGTAAGTATTTCCAATATACGTGTCCAGTCCCTAGAAGTAAGTATTTCCAATACAAGTGTCCAGTCCCCAGAAGTAAGTGTAGTATGTATTTCCAATACAATTGTCCAGTCCCTAGAAGTGTAGTAAGTATTTCCAATACAAGTGTCCAGTCCCCAGAAGTGTAGTAAGTATTTCCAATACAAGTGTCCAGTCCCTAGAAGTATACTAAGTATTTCCAATACAAGTGTCCAGTCCCTAGAAGTAAGTATTTCCAATACAAGTGTCCAGTCCCTAGAAGTAAGTATTTCCAATACAAGTGTCCAGTCCCCAGAAGTGTACTAAGTATTTCCAATACACGTGTCCAGTCCCTAGAAGTAAGTATTTCCAATACAAGTGTCCAGTCCCTAGAAGTAAGTATTTCCAATACACGTGCCCAGTCCCTAGAAGTGTAGTAAGTATTTCCAATACAAGTGTCCAGTCCCTAGAAGTAAGTGTAGTAAGTATTTCCAATACAAGTGTCCAGTCCCTAGAAGTGTAGTAAGTATTTCCAATACAAGTGTCCAGTCCCCAGAAGTAAGTATTTCCAATACAAGTGTCCAGTCCCTAGAAGTAAGTGTAGTAAGTATTTCCAATACAAGTGCCCAGTCCCTAGAAGTAAGTGTAGTAAGTATTTCCAATATACGTATCTAGTCCCCAGAAGTGTAGTAAGTATTTCCAATACAAGTGTCCAGTCCCCAGAAGTGTACTAAGTATTTCCAATACAAGTGTCCAGTCCCTAGAAGTAAGTATTTCCAATACAAGTGTCCAGTCCCCAGAAGTGTACTAAGTATTTCCAATACACGTGTCCAGTCCCTAGAAGTAAGTATTTCCAATACAAGTGTCCAGTCCCTAGAAGTGTAGTAAGTATTTCCAATACAAGTGTCCAGTCCCAGAAGTGTACTAAGTATTTCCAATACACGTGCCCAGTCCCTAGAAGTGTAGTAAGTATTTCCAATACAAGTGTCCAGTCCCTAGAAGTAAGTGTAGTAAGTATTTCCAATACAAGTGTCCAGTCCCTAGAAGTGTAGTAAGTATTTCCAATACAAGTGTCCAGTCCCCAGAAGTAAGTATTTCCAATACAAGTGTCCAGTCCCTAGAAGTGTACTAAGTATTTCCAATACACGTGTCCAGTCCCTAGAAGTGTAGTAAGTATTTCCAATACAAGTGCCCAGTCCCTAGAAGTATTTCCAATACAAGTGTCCAGTGCCTAGAAGTAAGTGTAGTGTAGTATGTATTTCCAATACACGTGTCCAGTCCCTAGAAGTAAGTATTTCCAATACAAGTGTCCAGTGCCTAGAAGTAAGTGTAGTAAGTATTTCCAATACAAGTGCCCAGTCCCAGAAGTGTAGTAAGTATTTCCAATACAAGTGCCCAGTCCCTAGAAGTAAGTATTTCCAATACAAGTGTCCAGTCCCTAGAAGTAAGTATTTCCAATACAAGTGTCCAGTCCCTAGAAGTAAGTATTTCCAATACAAGTGCCCAGTCCCCAGAAGTGTACTAAGTATTTCCAATACAAGTGTCCAGTCCCGTAAGTATTTCCAATACAATTGTCCAGTCCCTAGAAGTGTACTAAGTATTTCCAATACATGTGTCCAGTCCCCAGAAGTGTAGTACGTATTTCCAATACAAGTGTCCAGTCCCAGAAGTGTAGTAAGTATTTCCAATACAAGTGTCCAGTCCCCAGAAGTGTACTAAGTATTTCCAATACAAGTGTCCAGTCCCTAGAAGTAAGTATTTCCAATACACGTGTCCAGTCCCTAGAAGTAAGTATTTCCAATACAAGTGTCCAGTCCCCAGAAGTGTAGTAAGTATTTCCAATACAAGTGCCCAGTCCCAGAAGTGTAGTATGTATTTCCAATACAAGTGTCCAGTCCCCAGAAGTGTAGTAAGTATTTCCAATACACGTGCCCAGTCCCTAGAAGTGTAGTAAGTATTTCCAATACAAGTGTCCAGTCCCTAGAAGTAAGTGTAGTAAGTATTTCCAATACAAGTGTCCAGTCCCCAGAAGTGTACTAAGTATTTCCAATACAAGTGTCCAGTCCCTAGAAGTAAGTATTTCCAATACACGTGCCCAGTCCCTAGAAGCGTAGTAAGTATTTCCAATACAAGTGTCCAGTCCCTAGAAGTAAGTATTTCCAATACAAGTGTCCAGTCCCTAGAAGTAAGTATTTCCAATACAAGTGTCCAGTCCCTAGAAGTAAGTATTTCCAATACAAGTGTCCAGTCCCTAGAAGTAAGTATTTCCAATACAAGTGTCCAGTCCCCAGAAGTGTAGTAAGTATTTCCAATACAAGTGCCCAGTCCCAGAAGTGTAGTATGTATTTCCAATACAAGTGTCCAGTCCCCAGAAGTGTAGTAAGTATTTCCAATACACGTGCCCAGTCCCTAGAAGTGTAGTAAGTATTTCCAATACAAGTGTCCAGTCCCTAGAAGTAAGTATTTCCAATACAAGTGTCCAGTCCCCAGAAGTGTACTAAGTATTTCCAATACAAGTGTCCAGTCCCTAGAAGTATTTCCAATACACGTGCCCAGTCCCTAGAAGCGTAGTAAGTATTTCCAATACAAGTGTCCAGTCCCTAGAAGTAAGTATTTCCAATACAAGTGTCCAGTCCCTAGAAGTAAATATTTCCAATACAATTGTCCAGTCCCTAGAAGTAAGTGTAGTAAGTATTTCCAATACAATTGTCCAGTCCCTAGAAGTGTAGTAAGTATTTCCAATACAAGTGTCCAGTCCCCAGAAGTGTAGTAAGTATTTCCAATACAAGTGTCCAGTCCCTAGAAGTATACTAAGTATTTCCAATACAAGTGTCCAGTCCCTAGAAGTAAGTATTTCCAATACAAGTGTCCAGTCCCTAGAAGTAAGTATTTCCAATACAAGTGTCCAGTCCCCAGAAGTAAGTGTAGTGTAGTATGTATTTCCAATACAAGTGTCCAGTCCCTAGAAGTAAGTATTTCCAATACAAGTGTCCAGTCCCTAGAAGTAAGTGTAGTAAGTATTTCCAATACAATTGTCCAGTCCCTAGAAGTAAGTGTAGTAAGTATTTCCAATACAAGTGTCCAGTCCCCAGAAGTGTACTAAGTATTTCCAATACACGTGTCCAGTCCCTAGAAGTAAGTATTTCCAATACAAGTGTCCAGTCCCTAGAAGTAAGTATTTCCAATACACGTGCCCAGTCCCTAGAAGTGTAGTAAGTATTTCCAATACAAGTGTCCAGTCCCTAGAAGTAAGTGTAGTAAGTATTTCCAATACAAGTGCCCAGTCCCTAGAAGTAAGTGTAGTAAGTATTTCCAATACAATTGTCCAGTCCCTAGAAGTAAGTGTAGTAAGTATTTCCAATACAAGTGTCCAGTCCCCAGAAGTGTACTAAGTATTTCCAATACACGTGTCCAGTCCCTAGAAGTAAGTATTTCCAATACAAGTGTCCAGTCCCTAGAAGTAAGTATTTCCAATACACGTGCCCAGTCCCTAGAAGTGTAGTAAGTATTTCCAATACAAGTGTCCAGTCCCTAGAAGTAAGTGTAGTAAGTATTTCCAATACAAGTGCCCAGTCCCTAGAAGTAAGTATTTCCAATAAAAGTGTCCAGTCCCCAGAAGTGTAGTAAGTATTTCCAATACAAGTGCCCAGTCCCTAGAAGTAAGTATTTCCAATACAAGTGTCCAGTCCCTAGAAGTAAGTATTTCCAATACAAGTGCCCAGTCCCCAGAAGTGTACTAAGTATTTCCAATACAAGTGTCCAGTCCCGTAAGTATTTCCAATACAATTGTCCAGTCCCTAGAAGTGTACTAAGTATTTCCAATACAAGTGTCCAGTCCCCAGAAGTGTAGTACGTATTTCCAATACAAGTGTCCAGTCCCAGAAGTGTAGTAAGTATTTCCAATACAAGTGTCCAGTCCCCAGAAGTGTAGTAAGTATTTCCAATACACGTGCCCAGTCCCTAGAAGTGTAGTAAGTATTTCCAATACAAGTGTCCAGTCCCTAGAAGTAAGTATTTCCAATACAAGTGTCCAGTCCCTAGAAGTAAGTATTTCCAATACAAGTGTCCAGTCCCCAGAAGTGTAGTAAGTATTTCCAATACAAGTGCCCAGTCCCAGAAGTGTAGTATGTATTTCCAATACAAGTGTCCAGTCCCCAGAAGTGTAGTAAGTATTTCCAATACACGTGCCCAGTCCCTAGAAGTGTAGTAAGTATTTCCAATACAAGTGTCCAGTCCCTAGAAGTAAGTATTTCCAATACAAGTGTCCAGTCCCCAGAAGTGTACTAAGTATTTCCAATACAAGTGTCCAGTCCCTAGAAGTATTTCCAATACACGTGCCCAGTCCCTAGAAGCGTAGTAAGTATTTCCAATACAAGTGTCCAGTCCCTAGAAGTAAGTATTTCCAATACAAGTGTCCAGTCCCTAGAAGTAAATATTTCCAATACAATTGTCCAGTCCCTAGAAGTAAGTGTAGTAAGTATTTCCAATACAATTGTCCAGTCCCTAGAAGTAAGTGTAGTAAGTATTTCCAATACAAGTGCCCAGTCCCTAGAAGTGTACTAAGTATTTCCAAAACACGTGTCCAGTCCCTAGAAGTAAGTATTTCCAATACACGTGTCCAGTCCCTAGAAGTAAGTATTTCCAATACAAGTGTCCAGTCCCCAGAAGTGTAGTAAGTATTTCCAATACACGTGTCCAGTCCCTAGAAGTAAGTGTAGTAAGTATTTCCAATACAAGTGCCCAGTCCCTAGAAGTAAGTGTACTAAGTATTTCCAATACAAGTGTCCAGTCCCAGAAGTGTAGTAAGTATTTCCAATACAAGTGTCCAGTCCCTAGAAGTAAGTATTTCCAATACAAGTGTCCAGTCCCCAGAAGTGTACTAAGTATTTCCAATACACGTGTCCAGTCCCTAGAAGTAAGTGTAGTAAGTATTTCCAATACAAGTGCCCAGTCCCTAGAAGTAAGTGTACTAAGTATTTCCAATACACGTGTCCAGTCCCTAGAAGTAAGTGTACTAAGTATTTCCAATACAAGTGTCCAGTCCCCAGAAGTGTAGTAAGTATTTCCAATACACGTGTCCAGTCCCTAGAAGTAAGTGTAGTAAGTATTTCCAATACAAGTGTCCAGTCCCCAGAAGTGTAGTAAGTATTTCCAAAACACGTGTCCAGTCCCTAGAAGTAAGTATTTCCAATACACGTGTCCAGTCCCTAGAAGTAAGTATTTCCAATACAAGTGCCCAGTCCCCAGAAGTGTACTAAGTATTTCCAATACAATTGTCCAGTCCCTAGAAGTGTACTAAGTATTTCCAATACAAGTGTCCAGTCCCCAGAAGTGTAGTACGTATTTCCAATACAAGTGTCCAGTCCCAGAAGTGTAGTAAGTATTTCCAATACAAGTGTCCAGTCCCCAGAAGTGTACTAAGTATTTCCAATACAAGTGTCCAGTCCCTAGAAGTATACTAAGTATTTCCAATACAAGTGTCCAGTCCCCAGAAGTGTACTAAGTATTTCCAAAACACGTGTCCAGTCCCTAGAAGTAAGTATTTCCAATACACGTGTCCAGTCCCTAGAAGTAAGTGTAGTAAGTATTTCCAATACAAGTGCCCAGTCCCAGAAGTGTAGTAAGTATTTCCAATACAAGTGTCCAGTCCCCAGAAGTGTAGTAAGTATTTCCAATACAAGTGTCCAGTCCCTAGAAGTATACTAAGTATTTCCAATACAAGTGTCCAGTCCCCAGAAGTGTACTAAGTATTTCCAAAACACGTGTCCAGTCCCTAGAAGTAAGTATTTCCAATACACGTGTCCAGTCCCTAGAAGTAAGTATTTCCAATACAAGTGCCCAGTCCCCAGAAGTGTACTAAGTATTTCCAATACAATTGTCCAGTCCCTAGAAGTGTACTAAGTATTTCCAATACAAGTGTCCAGTCCCCAGAAGTGTAGTACGTATTTCCAATACAAGTGTCCAGTCCCAGAAGTGTAGTAAGTATTTCCAATACAAGTGTCCAGTCCCCAGAAGTGTACTAAGTATTTCCAATACAAGTGTCCAGTCCCCAGAAGTGTAGTACGTATTTCCAATACAAGTGTCCAGTCCCAGAAGTGTAGTAAGTATTTCCAATACAAGTGTCCAGTCCCCAGAAGTGTAGTAAGTATTTCCAATACAAGTGTCCAGTCCCTAGAAGTATACTAAGTATTTCCAATACAAGTGTCCAGTCCCTAGAAGTAAGTATTTCCAATACAAGTGTCCAGTCCCTAGAAGTAAGTATTTCCAATACAAGTGTCCAGTCCCCAGAAGTAAGTGTAGTGTAGTATGTATTTCCAATACAAGTGTCCAGTCCCTAGAAGTAAGTATTTCCAATACAAGTGTCCAGTCCCTAGAAGTAAGTGTAGTAAGTATTTCCAATACAATTGTCCAGTCCCTAGAAGTAAGTGTAGTAAGTATTTCCAATACAAGTGTCCAGTCCCCAGAAGTGTACTAAGTATTTCCAATACACGTGTCCAGTCCCTAGAAGTAAGTATTTCCAATACAAGTGTCCAGTCCCTAGAAGTAAGTATTTCCAATACACGTGCCCAGTCCCTAGAAGTGTAGTAAGTATTTCCAATACAAGTGTCCAGTCCCTAGAAGTAAGTGTAGTAAGTATTTCCAATACAAGTGCCCAGTCCCTAGAAGTAAGTGTAGTAAGTATTTCCAATACAATTGTCCAGTCCCTAGAAGTAAGTGTAGTAAGTATTTCCAATACAAGTGTCCAGTCCCCAGAAGTGTACTAAGTATTTCCAATACACGTGTCCAGTCCCTAGAAGTAAGTATTTCCAATACAAGTGTCCAGTCCCTAGAAGTAAGTATTTCCAATACACGTGCCCAGTCCCTAGAAGTGTAGTAAGTATTTCCAATACAAGTGTCCAGTCCCTAGAAGTAAGTGTAGTAAGTATTTCCAATACAAGTGCCCAGTCCCTAGAAGTAAGTATTTCCAATAAAAGTGTCCAGTCCCCAGAAGTGTAGTAAGTATTTCCAATACAAGTGCCCAGTCCCTAGAAGTAAGTATTTCCAATACAAGTGTCCAGTCCCTAGAAGTAAGTATTTCCAATACAAGTGCCCAGTCCCCAGAAGTGTACTAAGTATTTCCAATACAAGTGTCCAGTCCCGTAAGTATTTCCAATACAATTGTCCAGTCCCTAGAAGTGTACTAAGTATTTCCAATACAAGTGTCCAGTCCCCAGAAGTGTAGTACGTATTTCCAATACAAGTGTCCAGTCCCAGAAGTGTAGTAAGTATTTCCAATACAAGTGTCCAGTCCCCAGAAGTGTACTAAGTATTTCCAATACAAGTGTCCAGTCCCTAGAAGTAAGTATTTCCAATACAAGTGTCCAGTCCCTAGAAGTAAGTATTTCCAATACACGTGTCCAGTCCCTAGAAGTAAGTATTTCCAATACAAGTGTCCAGTCCCCAGAAGTGTAGTAAGTATTTCCAATACAAGTGCCCAGTCCCAGAAGTGTAGTAAGTATTTCCAATACAAGTGCCCAGTCCCTAGAAGTAAGTATTTCCAATACAAGTGTCCAGTCCCCAGAAGTGTAGTAAGTATTTCCAATACAAGTGTCCAGTCCCTAGAAGTATACTAAGTATTTCCAATACAGGTGTCCAGTCCCCAGAAGTGTAGTACGTATTTCCAATACAAGTGTCCAGTCCCAGAAGTGTAGTAAGTATTTCCAATACAAGTGTCCAGTCCCCAGAAGTGTACTAAGTATTTCCAATACACGTGTCCAGTCCCTAGAAGTAAGTGTAGTATGTATTTCCAATACAAGTGTGCAGTCCCCAGAAGTAAGTATTTCCAATACACGTGTCCAGTCCCTAGAAGTAAGTATTTCCAATACAAGTGTCCAGTCCCCAGAAGTGTAGTAAGTATTTCCAATACAAGTGCCCAGTCCCCAGAAGTGTAGTAAGTATTTCCAATACAAGTGCCCAGTCCCTAGAAGTAAGTATTTCCAATACAAGTGTCCAGTCCCTAGAAGTGTAGTAAGTATTTCCAATACAAGTGTCCAGTCCCTAGAAGTAAGTATTTCCAATACAAGTGTCCAGTGCCCAGAAGTGTAGCAAGTATTTCCAATACAAGTGCCCAGTCCCGAGAAGTAAGTATTTCCAATACAAGTGTCCAGTCCCTAGAAGTATACTAAGTATTTCCAATACAAGTGTCCAGTCCCAGAAGTGTAGTAAGTATTTCCAATACAAGTGTCCAGTCCCCAGAAGTGTAGTAAGTATTTCCAATACAAGTGTCCAGTCCCCAGAAGTGTAGTAAGTATTTCCAATACAAGTGTCCAGTCCCTAGAAGTATACTAAGTATTTCCAATACAAGTGTCCAGTCCCCAGAAGTGTAGTAAGTATTTCCAATACAAGTGTCCAGTCCCTAGAAGTATACTAAGTATTTCCAATACAAGTGTCCAGTCCCCAGAAGTGTACTAAGTATTTCCAAAACACGTGTCCAGTCCCTAGAAGTAAGTATTTCCAATACACGTGTCCAGTCCCTAGAAGTAAGTGTAGTAAGTATTTCCAATACAAGTGCCCAGTCCCAGAAGTGTAGTAAGTATTTCCAATACAAGTGTCCAGTCCCCAGAAGTGTAGTAAGTATTTCCAATACAAGTGTCCAGTCCCTAGAAGTATACTAAGTATTTCCAATACAAGTGTCCAGTCCCCAGAAGTGTACTAAGTATTTCCAAAACACGTGTCCAGTCCCTAGAAGTAAGTATTTCCAATACACGTGTCCAGTCCCTAGAAGTAAGTATTTCCAATACAAGTGTCCAGTCCCCAGAAGTGTAGTAAGTATTTCCAATACAAGTGTCCAGTCCCTAGAAGTATACTAAGTATTTCCAATACAAGTGTCCAGTCCCAGAAGTGTAGTAAGTATTTCCAATACACGTGTCCAGTCCCTAGAAGTAAGTGTAGTATGTATTTCTAATACAAGTGCCCAGTCCGTAGAAGTATACTAAGTATTTCCAATACAAGTGTCCAGTCCCTAGAAGTATACTAAGTATTTCCAATACAGGTGTCCAGTCCCCAGAAGTGTACTAAGTATTTCCAATACACGTGTCCAGTCCCTAGAAGTAAGTGTAGTAAGTATTTCCAATACAAGTGCCCAGTCCCTAGAAGTAAGTGTACTAAGTATTTCCAATACACGTGTCCAGTCCCTAGAAGTAAGTGTACTAAGTATTTCCAATACAAGTGTCCAGTCCCCAGAAGTGTAGTAAGTATTTCCAATACACGTGTCCAGTCCCTAGAAGTAAGTGTAGTAAGTATTTCCAATACAAGTGCCCAGTCCCTAGAAGTAAGTATTTCCAATACAAGTGTCCAGTCCCCAGAAGTGTAGTAAGTATTTCCAATACAAGTGTCCAGTCCCCAGAAGTGTAGTAAGTATTTCCAATACAAGTGTCCAGTCCCCAGAAGTGTAGTAAGTATTTCCAATACAAGTGTCCAGTCCCTAGAAGTATACTAAGTATTTCCAATACAAGTGTCCAGTCCCCAGAAGTGTACTAAGTATTTCCAAAACACGTGTCCAGTCCCCAGAAGTGTAGTAAGTATTTCCAATACAAGTGTCCAGTCCCCAGAAGTGTAGTAAGTATTTCCAATACAAGTGTCCAGTCCCCAGAAGTGTAGTAAGTATTTCCAATACAAGTGCCCAGTCCCTAGAAGTAAATATTTCCAATACAAGTGTCCAGTCCCTAGAAGTAAGTATTTCCAATACAAGTGTCCAGTCCCTAGAAGTGTAGTAAGTATTTCCAATACAAGTGTCCAGTCCCTAGAAGTAAGTATTTCCAATACAAGTGTCCAGTCCCCAGAAGTGTACTAAGTATTTCCAATACAAGTGTCCAGTCCCTAGAAGTAAGTGTAGTAAGTATTTCCAATACAAGTGTCCAGTCCCCAGAAGTGTACTAAGTATTTCCAATACAAGTGTCCAGTCCCGTAAGTATTTCCAATACAATTGTCCAGTCCCTAGAAGTGTAGTAAGTATTTCCAATACAATTGTCCAGTCCCTAGAAGTAAGTGTAGTATTTCCAATACAATTGTCCAGTCCCTAGAAGTGTAGTAAGTATTTCCAATACAATTGTCCAGTCCCTAGAAGTAAGTGTAGTATTTCCAATACAATTGTCCAGTCCCTAGAAGTGTAGTAAGTATTTCCAATACAAGTGTCCAGTCCCTAGAAGTATACTAAGTATTTCCAATACAAGTGTCCAGTCCCTAGAAGTATACTAAGTATTTCCAATACAAGTGCCCAGTCCCTAGAAGTAAGTGTAGTAAGTATTTCCAATATACGTGTCCAGTCCCCAGAAGTGTAGTAAGTATTTCCAATACAAGTGTCCAGTCCCTAGAAGTATACCCAATACAAGTGTCCAGTGCAGTAAGTATTTCCAATACAAGTGTCCAGTCCCCAGAAGTAAGTGTAGTAAGTATTTCCAATATACGTGTCCAGTCCCCAGAAGTGTAGTAAGTATTTCCAATATACGTGTCCAGTCCCTAGAAGTAAGTGTAGTAAGTATTTCCAATACAAGTGTCCAGTCCCTAGAAGTAAGTATTTCCAATACACGTGTCCAGTCCCTAGAAGTAAGTGTAGTAAGTATTTCCAATACAAGTGCCCAGTCCCTAGAAGTAAGTGTAGTAAGTATTTCCAATATACGTGTCCAGTCCCCAGAAGTGTACTAAGTATTTCCAATACAAGTGTCCAGTCCCTAGAAGTCAGTATTTCCAATACAAGTGTCCAGTCCCCAGAAGTAAGTATTTCCAATACAAGTGTCCAGTCCCCAGAAGTGTAGTAAGTATTTCCAATATACGTGTCCAGTCCCTAGAAGTAAGTATTTCCAATACAAGTGTCCAGTCCCTAGAAGTAAATATTTCCAATACAAGTGTCCAGTCCCTAGAAGTAAGTATTTCCAATACAAGTGTCCAGTCCCTAGAAGTAAGTGTAGTATGTATTTCCAATACAAGTGTGCAGTCCCCAGAAGTAAGTATTTCCAATACAAGTGTCCAGTCCCTAGAAGTAAGTGTAGTAAGTATTTCCAATACAAGTGTCCAGTCCCTAGAAGTAAGTGTAGTAAGTATTTCCAATACAAGTGCCCAGTCCCTAGAAGTAAGTGTAGTAAGTATTTCCAATACAATTGTCCAGTCCCTAGAAGTGTAGTAAGTATTTCCAATACAAGTGTCCAGTCCCTAGAAGTAAGTATTTCCAATACAAGTGTCCAGTCCCCAGAAGTGTAGTAAGTATTTCCAATATACGTGTCCAGTCCCTAGAAGTAAGTATTTCCAATACAAGTGTCCAGTCCCCAGAAGTAAGTGTAGTATGTATTTCCAATACAATTGTCCAGTCCCTAGAAGTGTAGTAAGTATTTCCAATACAAGTGTCCAGTCCCCAGAAGTGTAGTAAGTATTTCCAATACAAGTGTCCAGTCCCTAGAAGTATACTAAGTATTTCCAATACAAGTGTCCAGTCCCTAGAAGTAAGTATTTCCAATACAAGTGTCCAGTCCCTAGAAGTAAGTATTTCCAATACAAGTGTCCAGTCCCCAGAAGTGTACTAAGTATTTCCAATACACGTGTCCAGTCCCTAGAAGTAAGTATTTCCAATACAAGTGTCCAGTCCCTAGAAGTAAGTATTTCCAATACACGTGCCCAGTCCCTAGAAGTGTAGTAAGTATTTCCAATACAAGTGTCCAGTCCCTAGAAGTAAGTGTAGTAAGTATTTCCAATACAAGTGTCCAGTCCCTAGAAGTGTAGTAAGTATTTCCAATACAAGTGTCCAGTCCCCAGAAGTAAGTATTTCCAATACAAGTGTCCAGTCCCTAGAAGTAAGTGTAGTAAGTATTTCCAATACAAGTGCCCAGTCCCTAGAAGTAAGTGTAGTAAGTATTTCCAATATACGTATCTAGTCCCCAGAAGTGTAGTAAGTATTTCCAATACAAGTGTCCAGTCCCCAGAAGTGTACTAAGTATTTCCAATACAAGTGTCCAGTCCCTAGAAGTAAGTATTTCCAATACAAGTGTCCAGTCCCCAGAAGTGTACTAAGTATTTCCAATACACGTGTCCAGTCCCTAGAAGTAAGTATTTCCAATACAAGTGTCCAGTCCCTAGAAGTGTAGTAAGTATTTCCAATACAAGTGTCCAGTCCCTAGAAGTAAGTGTAGTAAGTATTTCCAATACAAGTGTCCAGTCCCTAGAAGTGTAGTAAGTATTTCCAATACAAGTGTCCAGTCCCCAGAAGTAAGTATTTCCAATACAAGTGTCCAGTCCCTAGAAGTGTACTAAGTATTTCCAATACACGTGTCCAGTCCCTAGAAGTGTAGTAAGTATTTCCAATACAAGTGCCCAGTCCCTAGAAGTATTTCCAATACAAGTGTCCAGTGCCTAGAAGTAAGTGTAGTGTAGTATGTATTTCCAATACACGTGTCCAGTCCCTAGAAGTAAGTATTTCCAATACAAGTGTCCAGTGCCTAGAAGTAAGTGTAGTAAGTATTTCCAATACAAGTGCCCAGTCCCAGAAGTGTAGTAAGTATTTCCAATACAAGTGCCCAGTCCCTAGAAGTAAGTATTTCCAATACAAGTGTCCAGTCCCTAGAAGTAAGTATTTCCAATACAAGTGTCCAGTCCCTAGAAGTAAGTATTTCCAATACAAGTGCCCAGTCCCCAGAAGTGTACTAAGTATTTCCAATACAAGTGTCCAGTCCCGTAAGTATTTCCAATACAATTGTCCAGTCCCTAGAAGTGTACTAAGTATTTCCAATACATGTGTCCAGTCCCTAGAAGTAAGTGTAGTAAGTATTTCCAATACAAGTGCCCAGTCCCTAGAAGTAAGTATTTCCAATAAAAGTGTCCAGTCCCCAGAAGTGTAGTAAGTATTTCCAATACAAGTGCCCAGTCCCTAGAAGTAAGTATTTCCAATACAAGTGTCCAGTCCCTAGAAGTAAGTATTTCCAATACAAGTGCCCAGTCCCCAGAAGTGTACTAAGTATTTCCAATACAAGTGTCCAGTCCCGTAAGTATTTCCAATACAATTGTCCAGTCCCTAGAAGTGTACTAAGTATTTCCAATACAAGTGTCCAGTCCCCAGAAGTGTAGTACGTATTTCCAATACAAGTGTCCAGTCCCAGAAGTGTAGTAAGTATTTCCAATACAAGTGTCCAGTCCCCAGAAGTGTAGTAAGTATTTCCAATACAAGTGTCCAGTCCCTAGAAGTAAGTATTTCCAATACAAGTGTCCAGTCCCCAGAAGTGTAGTAAGTATTTCCAATACAAGTGCCCAGTCCCAGAAGTGTAGTATGTATTTCCAATACAAGTGTCCAGTCCCCAGAAGTGTAGTAAGTATTTCCAATACACGTGCCCAGTCCCTAGAAGTGTAGTAAGTATTTCCAATACAAGTGTCCAGTCCCTAGAAGTAAGTATTTCCAATACAAGTGTCCAGTCCCCAGAAGTGTACTAAGTATTTCCAATACAAGTGTCCAGTCCCTAGAAGTATTTCCAATACACGTGCCCAGTCCCTAGAAGCGTAGTAAGTATTTCCAATACAAGTGTCCAGTCCCTAGAAGTAAGTATTTCCAATACAAGTGTCCAGTCCCTAGAAGTAAATATTTCCAATACAATTGTCCAGTCCCTAGAAGTAAGTGTAGTAAGTATTTCCAATACAATTGTCCAGTCCCTAGAAGTGTAGTAAGTATTTCCAATACAAGTGTCCAGTCCCCAGAAGTGTAGTAAGTATTTCCAATACAAGTGTCCAGTCCCTAGAAGTATACTAAGTATTTCCAATACAAGTGTCCAGTCCCTAGAAGTAAGTATTTCCAATACAAGTGTCCAGTCCCTAGAAGTAAGTATTTCCAATACAAGTGTCCAGTCCCCAGAAGTAAGTGTAGTGTAGTATGTATTTCCAATACAAGTGTCCAGTCCCTAGAAGTAAGTATTTCCAATACAAGTGTCCAGTCCCTAGAAGTATACTAAGTATTTCCAATACAAGTGTCCAGTCCCTAGAAGTAAGTATTTCCAATACAAGTGTCCAGTCCCTAGAAGTAAGTATTTCCAATACAAGTGTCCAGTCCCCAGAAGTAAGTGTAGTAAGTATTTCCAATACAAGTGCCCAGTCCCTAGAAGTAAGTGTAGTAAGTATTTCCAATACAATTGTCCAGTCCCTAGAAGTAAGTGTAGTAAGTATTTCCAATACAAGTGTCCAGTCCCCAGAAGTGTACTAAGTATTTCCAATACACGTGTCCAGTCCCTAGAAGTAAGTATTTCCAATACAAGTGTCCAGTCCCTAGAAGTAAGTATTTCCAATACACGTGCCCAGTCCCTAGAAGTGTAGTAAGTATTTCCAATACAAGTGTCCAGTCCCTAGAAGTAAGTATTTCCAATACACGTGCCCAGTCCCTAGAAGCGTAGTAAGTATTTCCAATACAATTGTTCAGTCCCTAGAAGTAAGTGTAGTAAGTATTTCCAATACAAGTGTCCAGTCCCCAGAAGTGTACTAAGTATTTCCAATACACGTGTCCAGTCCCTAGAAGTAAGTATTTCCAATACAAGTGTCCAGTCCCTAGAAGTAAGTATTTCCAATACACGTGCCCAGTCCCTAGAAGTGTAGTAAGTATTTCCAATACAAGTGTCCAGTCCCTAGAAGTAAGTGTAGTAAGTATTTCCAATACAAGTGCCCAGTCCCTAGAAGTAAGTGTAGTAAGTATTTCCAATACAATTGTCCAGTCCCTAGAAGTAAGTGTAGTAAGTATTTCCAATACAAGTGTCCAGTCCCCAGAAGTGTACTAAGTATTTCCAATACACGTGTCCAGTCCCTAGAAGTAAGTATTTCCAATACAAGTGTCCAGTCCCTAGAAGTAAGTATTTCCAATACACGTGCCCAGTCCCTAGAAGTGTAGTAAGTATTTCCAATACAAGTGTCCAGTCCCTAGAAGTAAGTGTAGTAAGTATTTCCAATACAAGTGCCCAGTCCCTAGAAGTAAGTATTTCCAATAAAAGTGTCCAGTCCCCAGAAGTGTAGTAAGTATTTCCAATACAAGTGCCCAGTCCCTAGAAGTAAGTATTTCCAATACAAGTGTCCAGTCCCTAGAAGTAAGTATTTCCAATACAAGTGCCCAGTCCCCAGAAGTGTACTAAGTATTTCCAATACAAGTGTCCAGTCCCGTAAGTATTTCCAATACAATTGTCCAGTCCCTAGAAGTGTACTAAGTATTTCCAATACAAGTGTCCAGTCCCCAGAAGTGTAGTACGTATTTCCAATACAAGTGTCCAGTCCCAGAAGTGTAGTAAGTATTTCCAATACACGTGTCCAGTCCCTAGAAGTAAGTATTTCCAATACACGTGCCCAGTCCCTAGAAGTGTAGTAAGTATTTCCAATACAAGTGTCCAGTCCCTAGAAGCGTAGTAAGTATTTCCAATACAATTGTCCAGTCCCTAGAAGTAAGTGTAGTAAGTATTTCCAATACAAGTGTCCAGTCCCCAGAAGTGTACTAAGTATTTCCAATACACGTGTCCAGTCCCTAGAAGTAAGTATTTCCAATACAAGTGTCCAGTCCCTAGAAGTAAGTATTTCCAATACAAGTGTCCAGTCCCTAGAAGTAAGTATTTCCAATACACGTGTCCAGTCCCTAGAAGTAAGTGTAGTAAGTATTTCCAATACAAGTGTCCAGTCCCCAGAAGTGTACTAAGTATTTCCAATACAAGTGTCCAGTCCCTAGAAGTAAGTATTTCCAATACAAGTGTCCAGTCCCCAGAAGTGTACTAAGTATTTCCAATACACGTGTCCAGTCCCTAGAAGTAAGTATTTCCAATACAAGTGTCCAGTCCCTAGAAGTGTAGTAAGTATTTCCAATACAAGTGTCCAGTCCCAGAAGTGTAGTAAGTATTTCCAATACACGTGTCCAGTCCCTAGAAGTAAGTATTTCCAATACACGTGCCCAGTCCCTAGAAGTGTAGTAAGTATTTCCAATACAAGTGTCCAGTCCCTAGAAGCGTAGTAAGTATTTCCAATACAATTGTCCAGTCCCTAGAAGTAAGTGTAGTAAGTATTTCCAATACAAGTGTCCAGTCCCCAGAAGTGTACTAAGTATTTCCAATACACGTGTCCAGTCCCTAGAAGTAAGTATTTCCAATACAAGTGTCCAGTCCCTAGAAGTAAGTATTTCCAATACACGTGCCCAGTCCCTAGAAGTGTAGTAAGTATTTCCAATACAAGTGTCCAGTCCCTAGAAGTGTAGTAAGTATTTCCAATACAAGTGTCCAGTCCCAGAAGTGTAGTAAGTATTTCCAATACACGTGTCCAGTCCCTAGAAGTAAGTATTTCCAATACACGTGCCCAGTCCCTAGAAGTGTAGTAAGTATTTCCAATACAAGTGTCCAGTCCCTAGAAGCGTAGTAAGTATTTCCAATACAATTGTCCAGTCCCTAGAAGTAAGTGTAGTAAGTATTTCCAATACAAGTGTCCAGTCCCCAGAAGTGTACTAAGTATTTCCAATACACGTGTCCAGTCCCTAGAAGTAAGTATTTCCAATACAAGTGTCCAGTCCCTAGAAGTGTAGTAAGTATTTCCAATACAAGTGTCCAGTCCCTAGAAGTAAGTGTAGTAAGTATTTCCAATACAAGTGCCCAGTCCCTAGAAGTAAGTATTTCCAATAAAAGTGTCCAGTCCCCAGAAGTGTAGTAAGTATTTCCAATACAAGTGCCCAGTCCCTAGAAGTAAGTATTTCCAATACAAGTGTCCAGTCCCTAGAAGTAAGTATTTCCAATACAAGTGCCCAGTCCCCAGAAGTGTACTAAGTATTTCCAATACAAGTGTCCAGTCCCGTAAGTATTTCCAATACAATTGTCCAGTCCCTAGAAGTGTAGTAAGTATTTCCAATACAATTGTCCAGTCCCTAGAAGTAAGTGTAGTATTTCCAATACAAGTGTCCAGTCCCTAGAAGTAAGTATTTCCAAAACAAGTGTCCAGTCCCTAGAAGTAAGTATTTCCAATACAAGTGTCCAGTCCCTAGAAGTAAGTATTTCCAATACAAGTGTCCAGTCCCTAGAAGTAAGTATTTCCAATACAAGTGTCCAGTCCCTAGAAGTAAGTATTTCCAATACAAGTGTCCAGTCCCCAGAAGTGTACTAAGTATTTCCAATACAAGTGTCCAGTCCCGTAAGTATTTCCAATACAATTGTCCAGTCCCTAGAAGTGTAGTAAGTATTTCCAATACAATTGTCCAGTCCCTAGAAGTAAGTGTAGTATTTCCAATACAATTGTCCAGTCCCTAGAAGTGTAGTAAGTATTTCCAATACAAGTGTCCAGTCCCCAGAAGTGTACTAAGTATTTCCAATACAAGTGTCCAGTCCCCAGAAGTGTACTAAGTATTTCCAATACAAGTGTCCAGTCCCCAGAAGTGTACTAAGTATTTCCAATACAAGTGTCCAGTCCCTAGAAGTATACTAAGTATTTCCAATACAAGTGTCCAGTCCCTAGAAGTGTACTAAGTATTTCCAATACACGTGTCCAGTCCCTAGAAGTAAGTGTAGTAAGTATTTCCAATACAAGTGCCCAGTCCCTAGAAGTAAGTGTACTAAGTATTTCCAATACACGTGTCCAGTCCCTAGAAGTAAGTGTACTAAGTATTTCCAATACAATTGTCCAGTCCCTAGAAGTGTAGTAAGTATTTCCAATACAAGTGTCCAGTCCCCAGAAGTGTACTAAGTATTTCCAATACAAGTGTCCAGTCCCTAGAAGTAAGTATTTCCAATACAAGTGTCCAGTCCCCAGAAGTAAGTGTAGTGTAGTATGTATTTCCAATACAATTGTCCAGTCCCTAGAAGTGTAGTAAGTATTTCCAATACAAGTGTCCAGTCCCCAGAAGTGTACTAAGTATTTCCAATACAAGTGTCCAGTCCCCAGAAGTGTAGTAAGTATTTCCAATACAAGTGTCCAGTCCCCAGAAGTGTAGTAAGTATTTCCAATATATGTGTCCAGTCCCCAGAAGTAAGTGTAGTAAGTATTTCCAATACAAGTGTCCAGTCCCCAGAAGTGTACTAAGTATTTCCAATACACGTGTCCAGTCCCTAGAAGTAAGTATTTCCAATACAAGTGTCCAGTCCCCAGAAGTGTAGTAAGTATTTCCAATACAAGTGTCCAGTCCCCAGAAGTAAGTGTAGTGTAGTATGTATTTCCAATACAAGTGTCCAGTCCCTAGAAGTAAGTATTTCCAATACAAGTGTCCAGTCCCTAGAAGTAAGTGTAGTAAGTATTTCCAATACAAGTGTCCAGTCCCTAGAAGTAAGTATTTCCAATACAAGTGTCCAGTCCCCAGAAGTAAGTGTAGTGTAGTATGTATTTCCAATACAATTGTCCAGTCCCTAGAAGTGTAGTAAGTATTTCCAATACAAGTGTCCAGTCCCCAGAAGTGTAGTAAGTATTTCCAATACAAGTGCCCAGTCCCTAGAAGTAAGTGTAGTAAGTATTTCCAATACAAGTGCCCAGTCCCTAGAAGTAAGTGTAGTAAGTATTTCCAATATACGTGTCCAGTCCCCAGAAGTGTAGTAAGTATTTCCAATACAAGTGTCCAGTCCCCAGAAGTGTACCCAATACAAGTGTCCAGTGCAGTAAGTATTTCCAATACAAGTGTCCAGTCCCTAGAAGTAAGTGTAGTAAGTATTTCCAATACAAGTGTCCAGTCCCCAGAAGTAAGTGTAGTAAGTATTTCCAATATACGTGTCCAGTCCCCAGAAGTGTAGTAAGTATTTCCAATATACGTGTCCAGTCCCTAGAAGTAAGTGTAGTAAGTATTTCCAATATACGTGTCCAGTCCCCAGAAGTGTAGTATTTCCAATATACGTGTCCAGTCCCTAGAAGTATAC
This sequence comes from Triturus cristatus, assembly GCF_964204655.1. NCBI lineage: Eukaryota > Metazoa > Chordata > Amphibia > Caudata > Salamandridae > Triturus > Triturus cristatus. Next base: position 1,204,173,176 of record NC_140585.1, on the reverse strand, counting down.
TAAGTATTTCCAATACAAGTGTCCAGTCCCTAGAAGTAAGTATTTCCAATACACGTGTCCAGTCCCTAGAAGTAAGTGTAGTAAGTATTTCCAATACAAGTGCCCAGTCCCTAGAAGTAAGTGTAGTAAGTATTTCCAATATACGTGTCCAGTCCCCAGAAGTGTACTAAGTATTTCCAATACAAGTGTCCAGTCCCTAGAAGTAAGTGTAGTAAGTATTTCCAATACAAGTGCCCAGTCCCTAGAAGTAAGTGTAGTAAGTATTTCCAATACAATTGTCCAGTCCCTAGAAGTGTAGTAAGTATTTCCAATACAAGTGTCCAGTCCCTAGAAGTAAGTATTTCCAATACAAGTGTCCAGTCCCCAGAAGTGTAGTAAGTATTTCCAATATACGTGTCCAGTCCCTAGAAGTAAGTATTTCCAATACAAGTGTCCAGTCCCCAGAAGTAAGTGTAGTATGTATTTCCAATACAATTGTCCAGTCCCTAGAAGTGTAGTAAGTATTTCCAATACAAGTGTCCAGTCCCCAGAAGTGTAGTAAGTATTTCCAATACAAGTGTCCAGTCCCTAGAAGTATACTAAGTATTTCCAATACAAGTGTCCAGTCCCTAGAAGTATACTAAGTATTTCCAATACAAGTGTCCAGTCCCCAGAAGTAAGTATTTCCAATACACGTGTCCAGTCCCTAGAAGTAAGTGTAGTAAGTATTTCCAATACAAGTGCCCAGTCCCTAGAAGTAAGTGTAGTAAGTATTTCCAATATACGTATCTAGTCCCCAGAAGTGTAGTAAGTATTTCCAATACAAGTGTCCAGTCCCCAGAAGTGTACTAAGTATTTCCAATACAAGTGCCCAGTCCCTAGAAGTAAGTGTAGTAAGTATTTCCAATACAAGTGTCCAGTCCCCAGAAGTGTACTAAGTATTTCCAATACACGTGTCCAGTCCCTAGAAGTAAGTATTTCCAATACAAGTGTCCAGTCCCTAGAAGTAAGTATTTCCAATACACGTGCCCAGTCCCTAGAAGTGTAGTAAGTATTTCCAATACAAGTGTCCAGTCCCTAGAAGTAAGTGTAGTAAGTATTTCCAATACAAGTGCCCAGTCCCTAGAAGTAAGTATTTCCAATAAAAGTGTCCAGTCCCCAGAAGTGTAGTAAGTATTTCCAATACAAGTGCCCAGTCCCTAGAAGTAAGTATTTCCAATACAAGTGTCCAGTCCCTAGAAGTAAGTATTTCCAATACAAGTGCCCAGTCCCCAGAAGTGTACTAAGTATTTCCAATACAAGTGTCCAGTCCCCAGAAGTGTAGTACGTATTTCCAATACAAGTGTCCAGTCCCAGAAGTGTAGTAAGTATTTCCAATACAAGTGTCCAGTCCCCAGAAGTGTACTAAGTATTTCCAATACAAGTGTCCAGTCCCTAGAAGTAAGTATTTCCAATACAAGTGTCCAGTCCCTAGAAGTAAGTATTTCCAATACACGTGTCCAGTCCCTAGAAGTAAGTATTTCCAATACAAGTGTCCAGTCCCCAGAAGTGTAGTAAGTATTTCCAATACAAGTGCCCAGTCCCAGAAGTGTAGTAAGTATTTCCAATACAAGTGCCCAGTCCCTAGAAGTAAGTATTTCCAATACAAGTGTCCAGTCCCCAGAAGTGTAGTAAGTATTTCCAATACAAGTGTCCAGTCCCTAGAAGTATACTAAGTATTTCCAATACAGGTGTCCAGTCCCCAGAAGTGTAGTACGTATTTCCAATACAAGTGTCCAGTCCCAGAAGTGTAGTAAGTATTTCCAATACAAGTGTCCAGTCCCCAGAAGTGTACTAAGTATTTCCAATACACGTGTCCAGTCCCTAGAAGTAAGTGTAGTATGTATTTCCAATACAAGTGTGCAGTCCCCAGAAGTAAGTATTTCCAATACACGTGTCCAGTCCCTAGAAGTAAGTATTTCCAATACAAGTGTCCAGTCCCCAGAAGTGTAGTAAGTATTTCCAATACAAGTGCCCAGTCCCCAGAAGTGTAGTAAGTATTTCCAATACAAGTGCCCAGTCCCTAGAAGTAAGTATTTCCAATACAAGTGTCCAGTCCCTAGAAGTGTAGTAAGTATTTCCAATACAAGTGTCCAGTCCCTAGAAGTAAGTATTTCCAATACAAGTGTCCAGTGCCCAGAAGTGTAGCAAGTATTTCCAATACAAGTGCCCAGTCCCGAGAAGTAAGTATTTCCAATACAAGTGTCCAGTCCCTAGAAGTATACTAAGTATTTCCAATACAAGTGTCCAGTCCCAGAAGTGTAGTAAGTATTTCCAATACAAGTGTCCAGTCCCCAGAAGTGTAGTAAGTATTTCCAATACAAGTGTCCAGTCCCCAGAAGTGTAGTAAGTATTTCCAATACAAGTGTCCAGTCCCTAGAAGTATACTAAGTATTTCCAATACAAGTGTCCAGTCCCCAGAAGTGTAGTAAGTATTTCCAATACAAGTGTCCAGTCCCTAGAAGTATACTAAGTATTTCCAATACAAGTGTCCAGTCCCCAGAAGTGTACTAAGTATTTCCAAAACACGTGTCCAGTCCCTAGAAGTAAGTATTTCCAATACACGTGTCCAGTCCCTAGAAGTAAGTGTAGTAAGTATTTCCAATACAAGTGCCCAGTCCCAGAAGTGTAGTAAGTATTTCCAATACAAGTGTCCAGTCCCCAGAAGTGTAGTAAGTATTTCCAATACAAGTGTCCAGTCCCTAGAAGTATACTAAGTATTTCCAATACAAGTGTCCAGTCCCCAGAAGTGTACTAAGTATTTCCAAAACACGTGTCCAGTCCCTAGAAGTAAGTATTTCCAATACTCGTGTCCAGTCCCTAGAAGTAAGTATTTCCAATACAAGTGTCCAGTCCCCAGAAGTGTAGTAAGTATTTCCAATACAAGTGTCCAGTCCCTAGAAGTATACTAAGTATTTCCAATACAAGTGTCCAGTCCCAGAAGTGTAGTAAGTATTTCCAATACACGTGTCCAGTCCCTAGAAGTAAGTGTAGTATGTATTTCTAATACAAGTGCCCAGTCCGTAGAAGTATACTAAGTATTTCCAATACAAGTGTCCAGTCCCTAGAAGTATACTAAGTATTTCCAATACAGGTGTCCAGTCCCCAGAAGTGTAGTACGTATTTCCAATACAAGTGTCCAGTCCCCAGAAGTGTACTAAGTATTTCCAATACAAGTGTCCAGTCCCTAGAAGTAAGTATTTCCAATACACGTGTCCAGTCCCTAGAAGTAAGTGTAGTATGTATTTCCAATACAAGTGTGCAGTCCCCAGAAGTAAGTATTTCCAATACAAGTGTCCAGTCCCTAGAAGTAAGTGTAGTAAGTATTTCCAATACAAGTGTCCAGTCCCTAGAAGTAAGTATTTCCAATACAAGTGTCCAGTGCCCAGAAGTGTAGCAAGTATTTCCAATACAAGTGTCCAGTCCCGTAAGTATTTCCAATACAATTGTCCAGTCCCTAGAAGTGTACTAAGTATTTCCAATACAAGTGTCCAGTCCCCAGAAGTGTAGTACGTATTTCCAATACAAGTGTCCAGTCCCAGAAGTGTAGTAAGTATTTCCAATACAAGTGTCCAGTCCCCAGAAGTGTACTAAGTATTTCCAATACAAGTGTCCAGTCCCTAGAAGTAAGTATTTCCAATACAAGTGTCCAGTCCCTAGAAGTAAGTATTTCCAATACACGTGTCCAGTCCCTAGAAGTAAGTATTTCCAATACAAGTGTCCAGTCCCCAGAAGTGTAGTAAGTATTTCCAATACAAGTGCCCAGTCCCAGAAGTGTAGTAAGTATTTCCAATACAAGTGCCCAGTCCCTAGAAGTAAGTATTTCCAATACAAGTGTCCAGTCCCCAGAAGTGTAGTAAGTATTTCCAATACAAGTGTCCAGTCCCTAGAAGTATACTAAGTATTTCCAATACAGGTGTCCAGTCCCCAGAAGTGTAGTACGTATTTCCAATACAAGTGTCCAGTCCCAGAAGTGTAGTAAGTATTTCCAATACAAGTGTCCAGTCCCCAGAAGTGTACTAAGTATTTCCAATACACGTGTCCAGTCCCTAGAAGTAAGTGTAGTATGTATTTCCAATACAAGTGTGCAGTCCCCAGAAGTAAGTATTTCCAATACACGTGTCCAGTCCCTAGAAGTAAGTATTTCCAATACAAGTGTCCAGTCCCCAGAAGTGTAGTAAGTATTTCCAATACAAGTGCCCAGTCCCCAGAAGTGTAGTAAGTATTTCCAATACAAGTGCCCAGTCCCTAGAAGTAAGTATTTCCAATACAAGTGTCCAGTCCCTAGAAGTGTAGTAAGTATTTCCAATACAAGTGTCCAGTCCCTAGAAGTAAGTATTTCCAATACAAGTGTCCAGTGCCCAGAAGTGTAGCAAGTATTTCCAATACAAGTGCCCAGTCCCGAGAAGTAAGTATTTCCAATACAAGTGTCCAGTCCCTAGAAGTATACTAAGTATTTCCAATACAAGTGTCCAGTCCCAGAAGTGTAGTAAGTATTTCCAATACAAGTGTCCAGTCCCCAGAAGTGTAGTAAGTATTTCCAATACAAGTGTCCAGTCCCCAGAAGTGTAGTAAGTATTTCCAATACAAGTGTCCAGTCCCTAGAAGTATACTAAGTATTTCCAATACAAGTGTCCAGTCCCCAGAAGTGTAGTAAGTATTTCCAATACAAGTGTCCAGTCCCTAGAAGTATACTAAGTATTTCCAATACAAGTGTCCAGTCCCCAGAAGTGTACTAAGTATTTCCAAAACACGTGTCCAGTCCCTAGAAGTAAGTATTTCCAATACACGTGTCCAGTCCCTAGAAGTAAGTGTAGTAAGTATTTCCAATACAAGTGCCCAGTCCCAGAAGTGTAGTAAGTATTTCCAATACAAGTGTCCAGTCCCCAGAAGTGTAGTAAGTATTTCCAATACAAGTGTCCAGTCCCTAGAAGTATACTAAGTATTTCCAATACAAGTGTCCAGTCCCCAGAAGTGTACTAAGTATTTCCAAAACACGTGTCCAGTCCCTAGAAGTAAGTATTTCCAATACACGTGTCCAGTCCCTAGAAGTAAGTATTTCCAATACAAGTGTCCAGTCCCCAGAAGTGTAGTAAGTATTTCCAATACAAGTGTCCAGTCCCTAGAAGTATACTAAGTATTTCCAATACAAGTGTCCAGTCCCAGAAGTGTAGTAAGTATTTCCAATACACGTGTCCAGTCCCTAGAAGTAAGTGTAGTATGTATTTCTAATACAAGTGCCCAGTCCGTAGAAGTATACTAAGTATTTCCAATACAAGTGTCCAGTCCCTAGAAGTATACTAAGTATTTCCAATACAGGTGTCCAGTCCCCAGAAGTGTACTAAGTATTTCCAATACACGTGTCCAGTCCCTAGAAGTAAGTGTAGTAAGTATTTCCAATACAAGTGCCCAGTCCCTAGAAGTAAGTGTACTAAGTATTTCCAATACACGTGTCCAGTCCCTAGAAGTAAGTGTACTAAGTATTTCCAATACAAGTGTCCAGTCCCCAGAAGTGTAGTAAGTATTTCCAATACACGTGTCCAGTCCCTAGAAGTAAGTGTAGTAAGTATTTCCAATACAAGTGCCCAGTCCCTAGAAGTAAGTATTTCCAATACAAGTGTCCAGTCCCCAGAAGTGTAGTAAGTATTTCCAATACAAGTGTCCAGTCCCCAGAAGTGTAGTAAGTATTTCCAATACAAGTGTCCAGTCCCCAGAAGTGTAGTAAGTATTTCCAATACAAGTGTCCAGTCCCTAGAAGTATACTAAGTATTTCCAATACAAGTGTCCAGTCCCCAGAAGTGTACTAAGTATTTCCAAAACACGTGTCCAGTCCCCAGAAGTGTAGTAAGTATTTCCAATACAAGTGTCCAGTCCCCAGAAGTGTAGTAAGTATTTCCAATACAAGTGTCCAGTCCCCAGAAGTGTAGTAAGTATTTCCAATACAAGTGCCCAGTCCCTAGAAGTAAATATTTCCAATACAAGTGTCCAGTCCCTAGAAGTAAGTATTTCCAATACAAGTGTCCAGTCCCTAGAAGTGTAGTAAGTATTTCCAATACAAGTGTCCAGTCCCTAGAAGTAAGTATTTCCAATACAAGTGTCCAGTCCCCAGAAGTGTACTAAGTATTTCCAATACAAGTGTCCAGTCCCTAGAAGTAAGTGTAGTAAGTATTTCCAATACAAGTGTCCAGTCCCCAGAAGTGTACTAAGTATTTCCAATACAAGTGTCCAGTCCCGTAAGTATTTCCAATACAATTGTCCAGTCCCTAGAAGTGTAGTAAGTATTTCCAATACAATTGTCCAGTCCCTAGAAGTAAGTGTAGTATTTCCAATACAATTGTCCAGTCCCTAGAAGTGTAGTAAGTATTTCCAATACAATTGTCCAGTCCCTAGAAGTAAGTGTAGTATTTCCAATACAATTGTCCAGTCCCTAGAAGTGTAGTAAGTATTTCCAATACAAGTGTCCAGTCCCTAGAAGTATACTAAGTATTTCCAATACAAGTGTCCAGTCCCTAGAAGTATACTAAGTATTTCCAATACAAGTGCCCAGTCCCTAGAAGTAAGTGTAGTAAGTATTTCCAATATACGTGTCCAGTCCCCAGAAGTGTAGTAAGTATTTCCAATACAAGTGTCCAGTCCCTAGAAGTATACCCAATACAAGTGTCCAGTGCAGTAAGTATTTCCAATACAAGTGTCCAGTCCCCAGAAGTAAGTGTAGTAAGTATTTCCAATATACGTGTCCAGTCCCCAGAAGTGTAGTAAGTATTTCCAATATACGTGTCCAGTCCCTAGAAGTAAGTGTAGTAAGTATTTCCAATACAAGTGTCCAGTCCCTAGAAGTAAGTATTTCCAATACACGTGTCCAGTCCCTAGAAGTAAGTGTAGTAAGTATTTCCAATACAAGTGCCCAGTCCCTAGAAGTAAGTGTAGTAAGTATTTCCAATATACGTGTCCAGTCCCCAGAAGTGTACTAAGTATTTCCAATACAAGTGTCCAGTCCCTAGAAGTCAGTATTTCCAATACAAGTGTCCAGTCCCCAGAAGTAAGTATTTCCAATACAAGTGTCCAGTCCCCAGAAGTGTAGTAAGTATTTCCAATATACGTGTCCAGTCCCTAGAAGTAAGTATTTCCAATACAAGTGTCCAGTCCCTAGAAGTAAATATTTCCAATACAAGTGTCCAGTCCCTAGAAGTAAGTATTTCCAATACAAGTGTCCAGTCCCTAGAAGTAAGTGTAGTATGTATTTCCAATACAAGTGTGCAGTCCCCAGAAGTAAGTATTTCCAATACAAGTGTCCAGTCCCTAGAAGTAAGTGTAGTAAGTATTTCCAATACAAGTGTCCAGTCCCTAGAAGTAAGTGTAGTAAGTATTTCCAATACAAGTGCCCAGTCCCTAGAAGTAAGTGTAGTAAGTATTTCCAATACAATTGTCCAGTCCCTAGAAGTGTAGTAAGTATTTCCAATACAAGTGTCCAGTCCCTAGAAGTAAGTATTTCCAATACAAGTGTCCAGTCCCCAGAAGTGTAGTAAGTATTTCCAATATACGTGTCCAGTCCCTAGAAGTAAGTATTTCCAATACAAGTGTCCAGTCCCCAGAAGTAAGTGTAGTATGTATTTCCAATACAATTGTCCAGTCCCTAGAAGTGTAGTAAGTATTTCCAATACAAGTGTCCAGTCCCCAGAAGTGTAGTAAGTATTTCCAATACAAGTGTCCAGTCCCTAGAAGTATACTAAGTATTTCCAATACAAGTGTCCAGTCCCTAGAAGTAAGTATTTCCAATACAAGTGTCCAGTCCCTAGAAGTAAGTATTTCCAATACAAGTGTCCAGTCCCCAGAAGTGTACTAAGTATTTCCAATACACGTGTCCAGTCCCTAGAAGTAAGTATTTCCAATACAAGTGTCCAGTCCCTAGAAGTAAGTATTTCCAATACACGTGCCCAGTCCCTAGAAGTGTAGTAAGTATTTCCAATACAAGTGTCCAGTCCCTAGAAGTAAGTGTAGTAAGTATTTCCAATACAAGTGTCCAGTCCCTAGAAGTGTAGTAAGTATTTCCAATACAAGTGTCCAGTCCCCAGAAGTAAGTATTTCCAATACAAGTGTCCAGTCCCTAGAAGTAAGTGTAGTAAGTATTTCCAATACAAGTGCCCAGTCCCTAGAAGTAAGTGTAGTAAGTATTTCCAATATACGTATCTAGTCCCCAGAAGTGTAGTAAGTATTTCCAATACAAGTGTCCAGTCCCCAGAAGTGTACTAAGTATTTCCAATACAAGTGTCCAGTCCCTAGAAGTAAGTATTTCCAATACAAGTGTCCAGTCCCCAGAAGTGTACTAAGTATTTCCAATACACGTGTCCAGTCCCTAGAAGTAAGTATTTCCAATACAAGTGTCCAGTCCCTAGAAGTGTAGTAAGTATTTCCAATACAAGTGTCCAGTCCCTAGAAGTAAGTGTAGTAAGTATTTCCAATACAAGTGTCCAGTCCCTAGAAGTGTAGTAAGTATTTCCAATACAAGTGTCCAGTCCCCAGAAGTAAGTATTTCCAATACAAGTGTCCAGTCCCTAGAAGTGTACTAAGTATTTCCAATACACGTGTCCAGTCCCTAGAAGTGTAGTAAGTATTTCCAATACAAGTGCCCAGTCCCTAGAAGTATTTCCAATACAAGTGTCCAGTGCCTAGAAGTAAGTGTAGTGTAGTATGTATTTCCAATACACGTGTCCAGTCCCTAGAAGTAAGTATTTCCAATACAAGTGTCCAGTGCCTAGAAGTAAGTGTAGTAAGTATTTCCAATACAAGTGCCCAGTCCCAGAAGTGTAGTAAGTATTTCCAATACAAGTGCCCAGTCCCTAGAAGTAAGTATTTCCAATACAAGTGTCCAGTCCCTAGAAGTAAGTATTTCCAATACAAGTGTCCAGTCCCTAGAAGTAAGTATTTCCAATACAAGTGCCCAGTCCCCAGAAGTGTACTAAGTATTTCCAATACAAGTGTCCAGTCCCGTAAGTATTTCCAATACAATTGTCCAGTCCCTAGAAGTGTACTAAGTATTTCCAATACATGTGTCCAGTCCCTAGAAGTAAGTGTAGTAAGTATTTCCAATACAAGTGCCCAGTCCCTAGAAGTAAGTATTTCCAATAAAAGTGTCCAGTCCCCAGAAGTGTAGTAAGTATTTCCAATACAAGTGCCCAGTCCCTAGAAGTAAGTATTTCCAATACAAGTGTCCAGTCCCTAGAAGTAAGTATTTCCAATACAAGTGCCCAGTCCCCAGAAGTGTACTAAGTATTTCCAATACAAGTGTCCAGTCCCGTAAGTATTTCCAATACAATTGTCCAGTCCCTAGAAGTGTACTAAGTATTTCCAATACAAGTGTCCAGTCCCCAGAAGTGTAGTACGTATTTCCAATACAAGTGTCCAGTCCCAGAAGTGTAGTAAGTATTTCCAATACAAGTGTCCAGTCCCCAGAAGTGTAGTAAGTATTTCCAATACAAGTGTCCAGTCCCTAGAAGTAAGTATTTCCAATACAAGTGTCCAGTCCCCAGAAGTGTAGTAAGTATTTCCAATACAAGTGCCCAGTCCCAGAAGTGTAGTATGTATTTCCAATACAAGTGTCCAGTCCCCAGAAGTGTAGTAAGTATTTCCAATACACGTGCCCAGTCCCTAGAAGTGTAGTAAGTATTTCCAATACAAGTGTCCAGTCCCTAGAAGTAAGTATTTCCAATACAAGTGTCCAGTCCCCAGAAGTGTACTAAGTATTTCCAATACAAGTGTCCAGTCCCTAGAAGTATTTCCAATACACGTGCCCAGTCCCTAGAAGCGTAGTAAGTATTTCCAATACAAGTGTCCAGTCCCTAGAAGTAAGTATTTCCAATACAAGTGTCCAGTCCCTAGAAGTAAATATTTCCAATACAATTGTCCAGTCCCTAGAAGTAAGTGTAGTAAGTATTTCCAATACAATTGTCCAGTCCCTAGAAGTGTAGTAAGTATTTCCAATACAAGTGTCCAGTCCCCAGAAGTGTAGTAAGTATTTCCAATACAAGTGTCCAGTCCCTAGAAGTATACTAAGTATTTCCAATACAAGTGTCCAGTCCCTAGAAGTAAGTATTTCCAATACAAGTGTCCAGTCCCTAGAAGTAAGTATTTCCAATACAAGTGTCCAGTCCCCAGAAGTAAGTGTAGTGTAGTATGTATTTCCAATACAAGTGTCCAGTCCCTAGAAGTAAGTATTTCCAATACAAGTGTCCAGTCCCTAGAAGTATACTAAGTATTTCCAATACAAGTGTCCAGTCCCTAGAAGTAAGTATTTCCAATACAAGTGTCCAGTCCCTAGAAGTAAGTATTTCCAATACAAGTGTCCAGTCCCCAGAAGTAAGTGTAGTAAGTATTTCCAATACAAGTGCCCAGTCCCTAGAAGTAAGTGTAGTAAGTATTTCCAATACAATTGTCCAGTCCCTAGAAGTAAGTGTAGTAAGTATTTCCAATACAAGTGTCCAGTCCCCAGAAGTGTACTAAGTATTTCCAATACACGTGTCCAGTCCCTAGAAGTAAGTATTTCCAATACAAGTGTCCAGTCCCTAGAAGTAAGTATTTCCAATACACGTGCCCAGTCCCTAGAAGTGTAGTAAGTATTTCCAATACAAGTGTCCAGTCCCTAGAAGTAAGTATTTCCAATACACGTGCCCAGTCCCTAGAAGCGTAGTAAGTATTTCCAATACAATTGTTCAGTCCCTAGAAGTAAGTGTAGTAAGTATTTCCAATACAAGTGTCCAGTCCCCAGAAGTGTACTAAGTATTTCCAATACACGTGTCCAGTCCCTAGAAGTAAGTATTTCCAATACAAGTGTCCAGTCCCTAGAAGTAAGTATTTCCAATACACGTGCCCAGTCCCTAGAAGTGTAGTAAGTATTTCCAATACAAGTGTCCAGTCCCTAGAAGTAAGTGTAGTAAGTATTTCCAATACAAGTGCCCAGTCCCTAGAAGTAAGTGTAGTAAGTATTTCCAATACAATTGTCCAGTCCCTAGAAGTAAGTGTAGTAAGTATTTCCAATACAAGTGTCCAGTCCCCAGAAGTGTACTAAGTATTTCCAATACACGTGTCCAGTCCCTAGAAGTAAGTATTTCCAATACAAGTGTCCAGTCCCTAGAAGTAAGTATTTCCAATACACGTGCCCAGTCCCTAGAAGTGTAGTAAGTATTTCCAATACAAGTGTCCAGTCCCTAGAAGTAAGTGTAGTAAGTATTTCCAATACAAGTGCCCAGTCCCTAGAAGTAAGTATTTCCAATAAAAGTGTCCAGTCCCCAGAAGTGTAGTAAGTATTTCCAATACAAGTGCCCAGTCCCTAGAAGTAAGTATTTCCAATACAAGTGTCCAGTCCCTAGAAGTAAGTATTTCCAATACAAGTGCCCAGTCCCCAGAAGTGTACTAAGTATTTCCAATACAAGTGTCCAGTCCCGTAAGTATTTCCAATACAATTGTCCAGTCCCTAGAAGTGTACTAAGTATTTCCAATACAAGTGTCCAGTCCCCAGAAGTGTAGTACGTATTTCCAATACAAGTGTCCAGTCCCAGAAGTGTAGTAAGTATTTCCAATACACGTGTCCAGTCCCTAGAAGTAAGTATTTCCAATACACGTGCCCAGTCCCTAGAAGTGTAGTAAGTATTTCCAATACAAGTGTCCAGTCCCTAGAAGCGTAGTAAGTATTTCCAATACAATTGTCCAGTCCCTAGAAGTAAGTGTAGTAAGTATTTCCAATACAAGTGTCCAGTCCCCAGAAGTGTACTAAGTATTTCCAATACACGTGTCCAGTCCCTAGAAGTAAGTATTTCCAATACAAGTGTCCAGTCCCTAGAAGTAAGTATTTCCAATACAAGTGTCCAGTCCCTAGAAGTAAGTATTTCCAATACACGTGTCCAGTCCCTAGAAGTAAGTGTAGTAAGTATTTCCAATACAAGTGTCCAGTCCCCAGAAGTGTACTAAGTATTTCCAATACAAGTGTCCAGTCCCTAGAAGTAAGTATTTCCAATACAAGTGTCCAGTCCCCAGAAGTGTACTAAGTATTTCCAATACACGTGTCCAGTCCCTAGAAGTAAGTATTTCCAATACAAGTGTCCAGTCCCTAGAAGTGTAGTAAGTATTTCCAATACAAGTGTCCAGTCCCAGAAGTGTAGTAAGTATTTCCAATACACGTGTCCAGTCCCTAGAAGTAAGTATTTCCAATACACGTGCCCAGTCCCTAGAAGTGTAGTAAGTATTTCCAATACAAGTGTCCAGTCCCTAGAAGCGTAGTAAGTATTTCCAATACAATTGTCCAGTCCCTAGAAGTAAGTGTAGTAAGTATTTCCAATACAAGTGTCCAGTCCCCAGAAGTGTACTAAGTATTTCCAATACACGTGTCCAGTCCCTAGAAGTAAGTATTTCCAATACAAGTGTCCAGTCCCTAGAAGTAAGTATTTCCAATACACGTGCCCAGTCCCTAGAAGTGTAGTAAGTATTTCCAATACAAGTGTCCAGTCCCTAGAAGTGTAGTAAGTATTTCCAATACAAGTGTCCAGTCCCAGAAGTGTAGTAAGTATTTCCAATACACGTGTCCAGTCCCTAGAAGTAAGTATTTCCAATACACGTGCCCAGTCCCTAGAAGTGTAGTAAGTATTTCCAATACAAGTGTCCAGTCCCTAGAAGCGTAGTAAGTATTTCCAATACAATTGTCCAGTCCCTAGAAGTAAGTGTAGTAAGTATTTCCAATACAAGTGTCCAGTCCCCAGAAGTGTACTAAGTATTTCCAATACACGTGTCCAGTCCCTAGAAGTAAGTATTTCCAATACAAGTGTCCAGTCCCTAGAAGTGTAGTAAGTATTTCCAATACAAGTGTCCAGTCCCTAGAAGTAAGTGTAGTAAGTATTTCCAATACAAGTGCCCAGTCCCTAGAAGTAAGTATTTCCAATAAAAGTGTCCAGTCCCCAGAAGTGTAGTAAGTATTTCCAATACAAGTGCCCAGTCCCTAGAAGTAAGTATTTCCAATACAAGTGTCCAGTCCCTAGAAGTAAGTATTTCCAATACAAGTGCCCAGTCCCCAGAAGTGTACTAAGTATTTCCAATACAAGTGTCCAGTCCCGTAAGTATTTCCAATACAATTGTCCAGTCCCTAGAAGTGTAGTAAGTATTTCCAATACAATTGTCCAGTCCCTAGAAGTAAGTGTAGTATTTCCAATACAAGTGTCCAGTCCCTAGAAGTAAGTATTTCCAAAACAAGTGTCCAGTCCCTAGAAGTAAGTATTTCCAATACAAGTGTCCAGTCCCTAGAAGTAAGTATTTCCAATACAAGTGTCCAGTCCCTAGAAGTAAGTATTTCCAATACAAGTGTCCAGTCCCTAGAAGTAAGTATTTCCAATACAAGTGTCCAGTCCCCAGAAGTGTACTAAGTATTTCCAATACAAGTGTCCAGTCCCGTAAGTATTTCCAATACAATTGTCCAGTCCCTAGAAGTGTAGTAAGTATTTCCAATACAATTGTCCAGTCCCTAGAAGTAAGTGTAGTATTTCCAATACAATTGTCCAGTCCCTAGAAGTGTAGTAAGTATTTCCAATACAAGTGTCCAGTCCCCAGAAGTGTACTAAGTATTTCCAATACAAGTGTCCAGTCCCCAGAAGTGTACTAAGTATTTCCAATACAAGTGTCCAGTCCCCAGAAGTGTACTAAGTATTTCCAATACAAGTGTCCAGTCCCTAGAAGTATACTAAGTATTTCCAATACAAGTGTCCAGTCCCTAGAAGTGTACTAAGTATTTCCAATACACGTGTCCAGTCCCTAGAAGTAAGTGTAGTAAGTATTTCCAATACAAGTGCCCAGTCCCTAGAAGTAAGTGTACTAAGTATTTCCAATACACGTGTCCAGTCCCTAGAAGTAAGTGTACTAAGTATTTCCAATACAATTGTCCAGTCCCTAGAAGTGTAGTAAGTATTTCCAATACAAGTGTCCAGTCCCCAGAAGTGTACTAAGTATTTCCAATACAAGTGTCCAGTCCCTAGAAGTAAGTATTTCCAATACAAGTGTCCAGTCCCCAGAAGTAAGTGTAGTGTAGTATGTATTTCCAATACAATTGTCCAGTCCCTAGAAGTGTAGTAAGTATTTCCAATACAAGTGTCCAGTCCCCAGAAGTGTACTAAGTATTTCCAATACAAGTGTCCAGTCCCCAGAAGTGTAGTAAGTATTTCCAATACAAGTGTCCAGTCCCCAGAAGTGTAGTAAGTATTTCCAATATATGTGTCCAGTCCCCAGAAGTAAGTGTAGTAAGTATTTCCAATACAAGTGTCCAGTCCCCAGAAGTGTACTAAGTATTTCCAATACACGTGTCCAGTCCCTAGAAGTAAGTATTTCCAATACAAGTGTCCAGTCCCCAGAAGTGTAGTAAGTATTTCCAATACAAGTGTCCAGTCCCCAGAAGTAAGTGTAGTGTAGTATGTATTTCCAATACAAGTGTCCAGTCCCTAGAAGTAAGTATTTCCAATACAAGTGTCCAGTCCCTAGAAGTAAGTGTAGTAAGTATTTCCAATACAAGTGTCCAGTCCCTAGAAGTAAGTATTTCCAATACAAGTGTCCAGTCCCCAGAAGTAAGTGTAGTGTAGTATGTATTTCCAATACAATTGTCCAGTCCCTAGAAGTGTAGTAAGTATTTCCAATACAAGTGTCCAGTCCCCAGAAGTGTAGTAAGTATTTCCAATACAAGTGCCCAGTCCCTAGAAGTAAGTGTAGTAAGTATTTCCAATACAAGTGCCCAGTCCCTAGAAGTAAGTGTAGTAAGTATTTCCAATATACGTGTCCAGTCCCCAGAAGTGTAGTAAGTATTTCCAATACAAGTGTCCAGTCCCCAGAAGTGTACCCAATACAAGTGTCCAGTGCAGTAAGTATTTCCAATACAAGTGTCCAGTCCCTAGAAGTAAGTGTAGTAAGTATTTCCAATACAAGTGTCCAGTCCCCAGAAGTAAGTGTAGTAAGTATTTCCAATATACGTGTCCAGTCCCCAGAAGTGTAGTAAGTATTTCCAATATACGTGTCCAGTCCCTAGAAGTAAGTGTAGTAAGTATTTCCAATATACGTGTCCAGTCCCCAGAAGTGTAGTATTTCCAATATACGTGTCCAGTCCCTAGAAGTATACTAAGTATTTCCAATACAAGTGTCCAGTCCCTAGAAGTAAGTATTTCCAATACACGTGTCCAGTCCCTAGAAGTAAGTGTAGTAAGTATTTCCAATACAAGTGCCCAGTCCCTAGAAGTAAGTGTAGTAAGTATTTCCAATATACGTGTCCAGTCCCCAGAAGTGTACTAAGTATTTCCAATACAAGTGTCCAGTCCCTAGAAGTAAGTGTAGTAAGTATTTCCAATACAAGTGCCCAGTCCCTAGAAGTAAGTGTAGTAAGTATTTCCAATACAATTGTCCAGTCCCTAGAAGTGTAGTAAGTATTTCCAATACAAGTGTCCAGTCCCTAGAAGTAAGTATTTCCAATACAAGTGTCCAGTCCCCAGAAGTGTAGTAAGTATTTCCAATATACGTGTCCAGTCCCTAGAAGTAAGTATTTCCAATACAAGTGTCCAGTCCCCAGAAGTAAGTGTAGTATGTATTTCCAATACAATTGTCCAGTCCCTAGAAGTGTAGTAAGTATTTCCAATACAAGTGTCCAGTCCCCAGAAGTGTAGTAAGTATTTCCAATACAAGTGTCCAGTCCCTAGAAGTATACTAAGTATTTCCAATACAAGTGTCCAGTCCCTAGAAGTATACTAAGTATTTCCAATACAAGTGTCCAGTCCCCAGAAGTAAGTATTTCCAATACACGTGTCCAGTCCCTAGAAGTAAGTGTAGTAAGTATTTCCAATACAAGTGCCCAGTCCCTAGAAGTAAGTGTAGTAAGTATTTCCAATATACGTATCTAGTCCCCAGAAGTGTAGTAAGTATTTCCAATACAAGTGTCCAGTCCCCAGAAGTGTACTAAGTATTTCCAATACAAGTGCCCAGTCCCTAGAAGTAAGTGTAGTAAGTATTTCCAATACAAGTGTCCAGTCCCCAGAAGTGTACTAAGTATTTCCAATACACGTGTCCAGTCCCTAGAAGTAAGTATTTCCAATACAAGTGTCCAGTCCCTAGAAGTAAGTATTTCCAATACACGTGCCCAGTCCCTAGAAGTGTAGTAAGTATTTCCAATACAAGTGTCCAGTCCCTAGAAGTAAGTGTAGTAAGTATTTCCAATACAAGTGCCCAGTCCCTAGAAGTAAGTATTTCCAATAAAAGTGTCCAGTCCCCAGAAGTGTAGTAAGTATTTCCAATACAAGTGCCCAGTCCCTAGAAGTAAGTATTTCCAATACAAGTGTCCAGTCCCTAGAAGTAAGTATTTCCAATACAAGTGCCCAGTCCCCAGAAGTGTACTAAGTATTTCCAATACAAGTGTCCAGTCCCCAGAAGTGTAGTACGTATTTCCAATACAAGTGTCCAGTCCCAGAAGTGTAGTAAGTATTTCCAATACAAGTGTCCAGTCCCCAGAAGTGTACTAAGTATTTCCAATACAAGTGTCCAGTCCCTAGAAGTAAGTATTTCCAATACAAGTGTCCAGTCCCTAGAAGTAAGTATTTCCAATACACGTGTCCAGTCCCTAGAAGTAAGTATTTCCAATACAAGTGTCCAGTCCCCAGAAGTGTAGTAAGTATTTCCAATACAAGTGCCCAGTCCCAGAAGTGTAGTAAGTATTTCCAATACAAGTGCCCAGTCCCTAGAAGTAAGTATTTCCAATACAAGTGTCCAGTCCCCAGAAGTGTAGTAAGTATTTCCAATACAAGTGTCCAGTCCCTAGAAGTATACTAAGTATTTCCAATACAGGTGTCCAGTCCCCAGAAGTGTAGTACGTATTTCCAATACAAGTGTCCAGTCCCAGAAGTGTAGTAAGTATTTCCAATACAAGTGTCCAGTCCCCAGAAGTGTACTAAGTATTTCCAATACACGTGTCCAGTCCCTAGAAGTAAGTGTAGTATGTATTTCCAATACAAGTGTGCAGTCCCCAGAAGTAAGTATTTCCAATACACGTGTCCAGTCCCTAGAAGTAAGTATTTCCAATACAAGTGTCCAGTCCCCAGAAGTGTAGTAAGTATTTCCAATACAAGTGCCCAGTCCCCAGAAGTGTAGTAAGTATTTCCAATACAAGTGCCCAGTCCCTAGAAGTAAGTATTTCCAATACAAGTGTCCAGTCCCTAGAAGTGTAGTAAGTATTTCCAATACAAGTGTCCAGTCCCTAGAAGTAAGTATTTCCAATACAAGTGTCCAGTGCCCAGAAGTGTAGCAAGTATTTCCAATACAAGTGCCCAGTCCCGAGAAGTAAGTATTTCCAATACAAGTGTCCAGTCCCTAGAAGTATACTAAGTATTTCCAATACAAGTGTCCAGTCCCAGAAGTGTAGTAAGTATTTCCAATACAAGTGTCCAGTCCCCAGAAGTGTAGTAAGTATTTCCAATACAAGTGTCCAGTCCCCAGAAGTGTAGTAAGTATTTCCAATACAAGTGTCCAGTCCCTAGAAGTATACTAAGTATTTCCAATACAAGTGTCCAGTCCCCAGAAGTGTAGTAAGTATTTCCAATACAAGTGTCCAGTCCCTAGAAGTATACTAAGTATTTCCAATACAAGTGTCCAGTCCCCAGAAGTGTACTAAGTATTTCCAAAACACGTGTCCAGTCCCTAGAAGTAAGTATTTCCAATACACGTGTCCAGTCCCTAGAAGTAAGTGTAGTAAGTATTTCCAATACAAGTGCCCAGTCCCAGAAGTGTAGTAAGTATTTCCAATACAAGTGTCCAGTCCCCAGAAGTGTAGTAAGTATTTCCAATACAAGTGTCCAGTCCCTAGAAGTATACTAAGTATTTCCAATACAAGTGTCCAGTCCCCAGAAGTGTACTAAGTATTTCCAAAACACGTGTCCAGTCCCTAGAAGTAAGTATTTCCAATACTCGTGTCCAGTCCCTAGAAGTAAGTATTTCCAATACAAGTGTCCAGTCCCCAGAAGTGTAGTAAGTATTTCCAATACAAGTGTCCAGTCCCTAGAAGTATACTAAGTATTTCCAATACAAGTGTCCAGTCCCAGAAGTGTAGTAAGTATTTCCAATACACGTGTCCAGTCCCTAGAAGTAAGTGTAGTATGTATTTCTAATACAAGTGCCCAGTCCGTAGAAGTATACTAAGTATTTCCAATACAAGTGTCCAGTCCCTAGAAGTATACTAAGTATTTCCAATACAGGTGTCCAGTCCCCAGAAGTGTAGTACGTATTTCCAATACAAGTGTCCAGTCCCCAGAAGTGTACTAAGTATTTCCAATACAAGTGTCCAGTCCCTAGAAGTAAGTATTTCCAATACACGTGTCCAGTCCCTAGAAGTAAGTGTAGTATGTATTTCCAATACAAGTGTGCAGTCCCCAGAAGTAAGTATTTCCAATACAAGTGTCCAGTCCCTAGAAGTAAGTGTAGTAAGTATTTCCAATACAAGTGTCCAGTCCCTAGAAGTAAGTATTTCCAATACAAGTGTCCAGTGCCCAGAAGTGTAGCAAGTATTTCCAATACAAGTGTCCAGTCCCGAGAAGTAAGTATTTTGAATACAAGTGTCCAGTCCCTAGAAGTATTTCCAATACAAGTGTCCAGTCCCCAGAAGTAAGTGTAGTGTAGTATGTATTTCCAATACAATTGTCCAGTCCCTAGAAGTGTAGTAAGTATTTCCAATACAAGTGTCCAGTCCCCAGAAGTGTAGTAAGTATTTCCAATACAATTGTCCAGTCCCTAGAAGTAAGTGTAGTATTTCCAATACAAGTGTCCAGTCCCTAGAAGTAAGTATTTCCAATACAAGTGTCCAGTCCCTAGAAGTAAGTGTAGTGTAGTATGTATTTCCAATACAATTGTCCAGTCCCTAGAAGTGTAGTAAGTATTTCCAATACAAGTGTCCAGTCCCCAGAAGTGTACTAAGTATTTCCAATACAAGTGTCCAGTCCCCAGAAGTGTACTAAGTATTTCCAATACAAGTGTCCAGTCCCTAGAAGTAAGTGTAGTGTAGTATGTATTTCCAATACAATTGTCCAGTCCCTAGAAGTGTAGTAAGTATTTCCAATACAAGTGTCCAGTCCCCAGAAGTGTACTAAGTATTTCCAATACAAGTGTCCAGTCCCCAGAAGTGTACTAAGTATTTCCAATACAAGTGTCCAGTCCCCAGAAGTGTACTAAGTATTTCCAATACAAGTGTCCAGTCCCTAGAAGTATACTAAGTATTTCCAATACAAGTGTCCAGTCCCTAGAAGTGTACTAAGTATTTCCAATACACGTGTCCAGTCCCTAGAAGTAAGTGTAGTAAGTATTTCCAATACAAGTGCCCAGTCCCTAGAAGTAAGTGTACTAAGTATTTCCAATACAATTGTCCAGTCCCTAGAAGTGTAGTAAGTATTTCCAATACAAGTGTCCAGTCCCCAGAAGTGTACTAAGTATTTCCAATACAAGTGTCCAGTCCCTAGAAGTAAGTATTTCCAATACAAGTGTCCAGTCCCCAGAAGTAAGTGTAGTGTAGTATGTATTTCCAATACAATTGTCCAGTCCCTAGAAGTGTAGTAAGTATTTCCAATACAAGTGTCCAGTCCCTAGAAGTAAGTATTTCCAATACAAGTGTCCAGTCCCCAGAAGTGTACTAAGTATTTCCAATACAAGTGTCCAGTCCCCAGAAGTGTAGTAAGTATTTCCAATACAAGTGTCCAGTCCCCAGAAGTGTAGTAAGTATTTCCAATATACGTGTCCAGTCCCCAGAAGTAAGTATTTCCAATACAAGTGTCCAGTCCCCAGAAGTGTACTAAGTATTTCCAATACACGTGTCCAGTCCCCAGAAGTGTAGTATGTATTTCCAATACAATTGTCCAGTCCCTAGAAGTAAGTGTAGTATTTCCAATACAAGTGTCCAGTCCCTAGAAGTAAGTATTTCCAATACAAGTGTCCAGTCCCTAGAAGTAAGTATTTCCAATACAAGTGCCCAGTCCCTAGAAGTAAGTATTTCCAATACACGTGTCCAGTCCCTAGAAGTAAGTATTTCCAATACAAGTGTCCAGTCCCTAGAAGTAAGTATTTCCAATACACGTGCCCAGTCCCTAGAAGTGTAGTAAGTATTTCCAATACAAGTGTCCAGTCCCTAGAAGTAAGTATTTCCAATACAAGTGTCCAGTCCCTAGAAGTAAGTGTAGTAAGTATTTCCAATACAAGTGTCCAGTCCCTAGAAGTAAGTATTTCCAATACAAGTGTCCAGTCCCCAGAAGTAAGTGTAGTGTAGTATGTATTTCCAATACAATTGTCCAGTCCCTAGAAGTGTAGTAAGTATTTCCAATACAAGTGTCCAGTCCCCAGAAGTATACCCAATACAAGTGTCCAGTGCAGTAAGTATTTCCAATACAAGTGTCCAGTCCCCAGAAGTGTAGTAAGTATTTCCAATACAAGTGTCCAGTCCCTAGAAGTAAGTGTAGTAAGTATTTCCAATACAAGTGCCCAGTCCCTAGAAGTAAGTGTAGTAAGTATTTCCAATATACGTGTCCAGTCCCCAGAAGTGTAGTAAGTATTTCCAATACAAGTGTCCAGTCCCTAGAAGTATACCCAATACAAGTGTCCAGTGCAGTAAGTATTTCCAATACAAGTGTCCAGTCCCCAGAAGTAAGTGTAGTAAGTATTTCCAATATACGTGTCCAGTCCCCAGAAGTGTAGTAAGTATTTCCAATATACGTGTCCAGTCCCTAGAAGTAAGTGTAGTAAGTATTTCCAATACAAGTGTCCAGTCCCTAGAAGTAAGTATTTCCAATACACGTGTCCAGTCCCTAGAAGTAAGTGTAGTAAGTATTTCCAATATACGTGTCCAGTCCCCAGAAGTGTACTAAGTATTTCCAATACAAGTGTCCAGTCCCCAGAAGTAAGTATTTCCAATACAAGTGTCCAGTCCCCAGAAGTGTAGTAAGTATTTCCAATATACGTGTCCAGTCCCTAGAAGTAAGTATTTCCAATACAAGTGTCCAGTCCCTAGAAGTAAATATTTCCAATACAAGTGTCCAGTCCCTAGAAGTAAGTATTTCCAATACAAGTGTCCAGTCCCTAGAAGTAAGTGTAGTATGTATTTCCAATACAAGTGTGCAGTCCCCAGAAGTAAGTATTTCCAATACAAGTGTCCAGTCCCTAGAAGTAAGTGTAGTAAGTATTTCCAATACAAGTGTCCAGTCCCTAGAAGTAAGTGTAGTAAGTATTTCCAATACAAGTGCCCAGTCCCTAGAAGTAAGTGTAGTAAGTATTTCCAATACAATTGTCCAGTCCCTAGAAGTAAGTATTTCCAATACAAGTGTCCAGTCCCCAGAAGTGTAGTAAGTATTTCCAATATACGTGTCCAGTCCCTAGAAGTAAGTATTTCCAATACAAGTGTCCAGTCCCCAGAAGTAAGTGTAGTATGTATTTCCAATACAATTGTCCAGTCCCTAGAAGTGTAGTAAGTATTTCCAATACAAGTGTCCAGTCCCCAGAAGTGTAGTAAGTATTTCCAATACAAGTGTCCAGTCCCTAGAAGTATACTAAGTATTTCCAATACAAGTGTCCAGTCCCTAGAAGTAAGTATTTCCAATACAAGTGTCCAGTCCCTAGAAGTAAGTATTTCCAATACAAGTGTCCAGTCCCCAGAAGTGTACTAAGTATTTCCAATACACGTGTCCAGTCCCTAGAAGTAAGTATTTCCAATACAAGTGTCCAGTCCCTAGAAGTAAGTATTTCCAATACACGTGCCCAGTCCCTAGAAGTGTAGTAAGTATTTCCAATACAAGTGTCCAGTCCCTAGAAGTAAGTGTAGTAAGTATTTCCAATACAAGTGTCCAGTCCCTAGAAGTGTAGTAAGTATTTCCAATACAAGTGTCCAGTCCCCAGAAGTAAGTATTTCCAATACAAGTGTCCAGTCCCTAGAAGTAAGTGTAGTAAGTATTTCCAATACAAGTGCCCAGTCCCTAGAAGTAAGTGTAGTAAGTATTTCCAATATACGTATCTAGTCCCCAGAAGTGTAGTAAGTATTTCCAATACAAGTGTCCAGTCCCCAGAAGTGTACTAAGTATTTCCAATACAAGTGTCCAGTCCCTAGAAGTAAGTATTTCCAATACAAGTGTCCAGTCCCCAGAAGTGTACTAAGTATTTCCAATACACGTGTCCAGTCCCTAGAAGTAAGTATTTCCAATACAAGTGTCCAGTCCCTAGAAGTGTAGTAAGTATTTCCAATACAAGTGTCCAGTCCCTAGAAGTAAGTGTAGTAAGTATTTCCAATACAAGTGTCCAGTCCCTAGAAGTGTAGTAAGTATTTCCAATACAAGTGTCCAGTCCCCAGAAGTAAGTATTTCCAATACAAGTGTCCAGTCCCTAGAAGTGTACTAAGTATTTCCAATACACGTGTCCAGTCCCTAGAAGTGTAGTAAGTATTTCCAATACAAGTGCCCAGTCCCTAGAAGTATTTCCAATACAAGTGTCCAGTGCCTAGAAGTAAGTGTAGTGTAGTATGTATTTCCAATACACGTGTCCAGTCCCTAGAAGTAAGTATTTCCAATACAAGTGTCCAGTGCCTAGAAGTAAGTGTAGTAAGTATTTCCAATACAAGTGCCCAGTCCCAGAAGTGTAGTAAGTATTTCCAATACAAGTGCCCAGTCCCTAGAAGTAAGTATTTCCAATACAAGTGTCCAGTCCCTAGAAGTAAGTATTTCCAATACAAGTGTCCAGTCCCTAGAAGTAAGTATTTCCAATACAAGTGCCCAGTCCCCAGAAGTGTACTAAGTATTTCCAATACAAGTGTCCAGTCCCGTAAGTATTTCCAATACAATTGTCCAGTCCCTAGAAGTGTACTAAGTATTTCCAATACATGTGTCCAGTCCCTAGAAGTAAGTGTAGTAAGTATTTCCAATACAAGTGCCCAGTCCCTAGAAGTAAGTATTTCCAATAAAAGTGTCCAGTCCCCAGAAGTGTAGTAAGTATTTCCAATACAAGTGCCCAGTCCCTAGAAGTAAGTATTTCCAATACAAGTGTCCAGTCCCTAGAAGTAAGTATTTCCAATACAAGTGCCCAGTCCCCAGAAGTGTACTAAGTATTTCCAATACAAGTGTCCAGTCCCGTAAGTATTTCCAATACAATTGTCCAGTCCCTAGAAGTGTACTAAGTATTTCCAATACAAGTGCCCAGTCCCCAGAAGTGTAGTAAGTATTTCCAATACAAGTGCCCAGTCCCCAGAAGTGTAGTAAGTATTTCCAATACAAGTGTCCAGTCCCCAGAAGTAAGTATTTCCAATACAAGTGTCCAGTCCCCAGAAGTGTAGTAAGTATTTCCAATACAAGTGCCCAGTCCCAGAAGTGTAGTATGTATTTCCAATACAAGTGTCCAGTCCCCAGAAGTGTAGTAAGTATTTCCAATACACGTGCCCAGTCCCTAGAAGTGTAGTAAGTATTTCCAATACAAGTGTCCAGTCCCTAGAAGTAAGTATTTCCAATACAAGTGTCCAGTCCCCAGAAGTGTACTAAGTATTTCCAATACAAGTGTCCAGTCCCTAGAAGTATTTCCAATACACGTGCCCAGTCCCTAGAAGCGTAGTAAGTATTTCCAATACAAGTGTCCAGTCCCTAGAAGTAAATATTTCCAATACAATTGTCCAGTCCCTAGAAGTAAGTGTAGTAAGTATTTCCAATACAATTGTCCAGTCCCTAGAAGTGTAGTAAGTATTTCCAATACAAGTGTCCAGTCCCCAGAAGTGTAGTAAGTATTTCCAATACAAGTGTCCAGTCCCTAGAAGTATACTAAGTATTTCCAATACAAGTGTCCAGTCCCTAGAAGTAAGTATTTCCAATACAAGTGTCCAGTCCCTAGAAGTAAGTATTTCCAATACAAGTGTCCAGTCCCCAGAAGTAAGTGTAGTGTAGTATGTATTTCCAATACAAGTGTCCAGTCCCTAGAAGTAAGTATTTCCAATACAAGTGTCCAGTCCCTAGAAGTATACTAAGTATTTCCAATACAAGTGTCCAGTCCCTAGAAGTAAGTATTTCCAATACAAGTGTCCAGTCCCTAGAAGTAAGTATTTCCAATACAAGTGTCCAGTCCCCAGAAGTAAGTGTAGTAAGTATTTCCAATACAAGTGCCCAGTCCCTAGAAGTAAGTGTAGTAAGTATTTCCAATACAATTGTCCAGTCCCTAGAAGTAAGTGTAGTAAGTATTTCCAATACAAGTGTCCAGTCCCCAGAAGTGTACTAAGTATTTCCAATACACGTGTCCAGTCCCTAGAAGTAAGTATTTCCAATACAAGTGTCCAGTCCCTAGAAGTAAGTATTTCCAATACACGTGCCCAGTCCCTAGAAGTGTAGTAAGTATTTCCAATACAAGTGTCCAGTCCCTAGAAGTAAGTATTTCCAATACACGTGCCCAGTCCCTAGAAGCGTAGTAAGTATTTCCAATACAATTGTCCAGTCCCTAGAAGTAAGTGTAGTAAGTATTTCCAATACAAGTGTCCAGTCCCCAGAAGTGTACTAAGTATTTCCAATACACGTGTCCAGTCCCTAGAAGTAAGTATTTCCAATACAAGTGTCCAGTCCCTAGAAGTAAGTATTTCCAATACACGTGCCCAGTCCCTAGAAGTGTAGTAAGTATTTCCAATACAAGTGTCCAGTCCCTAGAAGTAAGTGTAGTAAGTATTTCCAATACAAGTGCCCAGTCCCTAGAAGTAAGTGTAGTAAGTATTTCCAATACAATTGTCCAGTCCCTAGAAGTAAGTGTAGTAAGTATTTCCAATACAAGTGTCCAGTCCCCAGAAGTGTACTAAGTATTTCCAATACACGTGTCCAGTCCCTAGAAGTAAGTATTTCCAATACAAGTGTCCAGTCCCTAGAAGTAAGTATTTCCAATACACGTGCCCAGTCCCTAGAAGTGTAGTAAGTATTTCCAATACAAGTGTCCAGTCCCTAGAAGTAAGTGTAGTAAGTATTTCCAATACAAGTGCCCAGTCCCTAGAAGTAAGTATTT
Source organism: Triturus cristatus (assembly GCF_964204655.1). Lineage (NCBI taxonomy): Eukaryota > Metazoa > Chordata > Amphibia > Caudata > Salamandridae > Triturus > Triturus cristatus. The sequence goes on along the minus strand of NC_140585.1, from coordinate 1,204,148,123 downwards.
CCAATAAAAGTGTCCAGTCCCCAGAAGTGTAGTAAGTATTTCCAATACAAGTGCCCAGTCCCTAGAAGTAAGTATTTCCAATACAAGTGTCCAGTCCCTAGAAGTAAGTATTTCCAATACAAGTGCCCAGTCCCCAGAAGTGTACTAAGTATTTCCAATACAAGTGTCCAGTCCCGTAAGTATTTCCAATACAATTGTCCAGTCCCTAGAAGTGTACTAAGTATTTCCAATACAAGTGTCCAGTCCCCAGAAGTGTAGTACGTATTTCCAATACAAGTGTCCAGTCCCAGAAGTGTAGTAAGTATTTCCAATACAAGTGTCCAGTCCCCAGAAGTGTACTAAGTATTTCCAATACAAGTGTCCAGTCCCTAGAAGTAAGTATTTCCAATACAAGTGTCCAGTCCCTAGAAGTAAGTATTTCCAATACACGTGTCCAGTCCCTAGAAGTAAGTGTAGTAAGTATTTCCAATACAAGTGTCCAGTCCCCAGAAGTGTACTAAGTATTTCCAATACAAGTGTCCAGTCCCTAGAAGTAAGTATTTCCAATACAAGTGTCCAGTCCCCAGAAGTGTACTAAGTATTTCCAATACACGTGTCCAGTCCCTAGAAGTAAGTATTTCCAATACAAGTGTCCAGTCCCTAGAAGTGTAGTAAGTATTTCCAATACAAGTGTCCAGTCCCAGAAGTGTAGTAAGTATTTCCAATACACGTGTCCAGTCCCTAGAAGTAAGTATTTCCAATACAAGTGTCCAGTCCCTAGAAGTAAGTATTTCCAATACACGTGCCCAGTCCCTAGAAGCGTAGTAAGTATTTCCAATACAATTGTCCAGTCCCTAGAAGTAAGTGTAGTAAGTATTTCCAATACAAGTGTCCAGTCCCCAGAAGTGTACTAAGTATTTCCAATACACGTGTCCAGTCCCTAGAAGTAAGTATTTCCAATACAAGTGTCCAGTCCCTAGAAGTAAGTATTTCCAATACACGTGCCCAGTCCCTAGAAGTGTAGTAAGTATTTCCAATACAAGTGTCCAGTCCCTAGAAGTAAGTGTAGTAAGTATTTCCAATACAAGTGTCCAGTCCCTAGAAGTGTAGTAAGTATTTCCAATACAAGTGTCCAGTCCCCAGAAGTAAGTATTTCCAATACAAGTGTCCAGTCCCTAGAAGTGTACTAAGTATTTCCAATACACGTGTCCAGTCCCTAGAAGTGTAGTAAGTATTTCCAATACAAGTGCCCAGTCCCTAGAAGTATTTCCAATACAAGTGTCCAGTCCCTAGAAGTAAGTGTAGTAAGTATTTCCAATACAAGTGTCCAGTGCCTAGAAGTAAGTGTAGTAAGTATTTCCAATACAAGTGCCCAGTCCCTAGAAGTAAGTATTTCCAATAAAAGTGTCCAGTCCCCAGAAGTGTAGTAAGTATTTCCAATACAAGTGCCCAGTCCCTAGAAGTAAGTATTTCCAATACAAGTGTCCAGTCCCTAGAAGTAAGTGTAGTAAGTATTTCCAATACAATTGTCCAGTCCCTAGAAGTAAGTGTAGTAAGTATTTCCAATACAAGTGCCCAGTCCCTAGAAGTAAGTATTTCCAATACAAGTGTCCAGTCCCTAGAAGTAAGTATTTCCAATACAAGTGTCCAGTCCCTAGAAGTAAGTATTTCCAACACAAGTGTCCAGTCCCTAGAAGTAAGTATTTCCAATACAAGTGCCCAGAAGCGTAGTAAGTATTTCCAATACAAGTGTCCAGTCCCTAGAAGTAAGTATTTCCAATACAAGTGTCCAGTCCCTAGAAGTAAATATTTCCAATACAAGTGTCCAGTCCCTAGAAGTAAGTATTTCCAATACAAGTGTCCAGTCCCTAGAAGTAAGTGTAGTAAGTATTTCCAATACAAGTGTCCAGTCCCTAGAAGTAAGTATTTCCAATACAAGTGTCCAGTCCCTAGAAGTAAGTATTTCCAATACAAGTGCCCAGTCCCTAGAAGTAAGTATTTCCAATACAAGTGTCCAGTCCCTAGAAGTAAGTGTAGTAAGTATTTCCAATACAAGTGTCCAGTCCCTAGAAGTAAGTATTTCCAATACAAGTGTCCAGTCCCTAGAAGTAAGTGTAGTATGTATTTCCAATACAATTGTCCAGTCCCTAGAAGTGTAGTAAGTATTTCCAATACAAGTGTCCAGTCCCTAGAAGTAAGTATTTCCAATACAAGTGTCCAGTCCCTAGAAGTAAGTATTTCCAATACAAGTGTCCAGTCCCTAGAAGTAAGTATTTCCAATACAAGTGTCCAGTCCCTAGAAGTAAGTGTAGTAAGTATTTCCAATACAAGTGTCCAGTCCCTAGAAGTAAGTATTTCCAATACACGTGTCCAGTCCCTAGAAGTAAGTGTAGTAAGTATTTCCAATACAAGTGCCCAGTCCCTAGAAGTAAGTGTAGTAAGTATTTCCAATATACGTGTCCAGTCCCCAGAAGTGTACTAAGTATTTCCAATACAAGTGTCCAGTCCCTAGAAGTCAGTATTTCCAATACAAGTGTCCAGTCCCCAGAAGTAAGTATTTCCAATACAAGTGTCCAGTCCCCAGAAGTGTAGTAAGTATTTCCAATATACGTGTCCAGTCCCTAGAAGTAAGTATTTCCAATACAAGTGTCCAGTCCCTAGAAGTAAATATTTCCAATACAAGTGTCCAGTCCCTAGAAGTAAGTATTTCCAATACAAGTGTCCAGTCCCTAGAAGTAAGTGTAGTATGTATTTCCAATACAAGTGTGCAGTCCCCAGAAGTAAGTATTTCCAATACAAGTGTCCAGTCCCTAGAAGTAAGTGTAGTAAGTATTTCCAATACAAGTGTCCAGTCCCTAGAAGTAAGTGTAGTAAGTATTTCCAATACAAGTGCCCAGTCCCTAGAAGTAAGTGTAGTAAGTATTTCCAATACAATTGTCCAGTCCCTAGAAGTGTAGTAAGTATTTCCAATACAAGTGTCCAGTCCCTAGAAGTAAGTATTTCCAATACAAGTGTCCAGTCCCCAGAAGTGTAGTAAGTATTTCCAATATACGTGTCCAGTCCCTAGAAGTAAGTATTTCCAATACAAGTGTCCAGTCCCCAGAAGTAAGTGTAGTATGTATTTCCAATACAATTGTCCAGTCCCTAGAAGTGTAGTAAGTATTTCCAATACAAGTGTCCAGTCCCCAGAAGTGTAGTAAGTATTTCCAATACAAGTGTCCAGTCCCTAGAAGTATACTAAGTATTTCCAATACAAGTGTCCAGTCCCTAGAAGTAAGTATTTCCAATACAAGTGTCCAGTCCCTAGAAGTAAGTATTTCCAATACAAGTGTCCAGTCCCCAGAAGTGTACTAAGTATTTCCAATACACGTGTCCAGTCCCTAGAAGTAAGTATTTCCAATACAAGTGTCCAGTCCCTAGAAGTAAGTATTTCCAATACACGTGCCCAGTCCCTAGAAGTGTAGTAAGTATTTCCAATACAAGTGTCCAGTCCCTAGAAGTAAGTGTAGTAAGTATTTCCAATACAAGTGTCCAGTCCCTAGAAGTGTAGTAAGTATTTCCAATACAAGTGTCCAGTCCCCAGAAGTAAGTATTTCCAATACAAGTGTCCAGTCCCTAGAAGTAAGTGTAGTAAGTATTTCCAATACAAGTGCCCAGTCCCTAGAAGTAAGTGTAGTAAGTATTTCCAATATACGTATCTAGTCCCCAGAAGTGTAGTAAGTATTTCCAATACAAGTGTCCAGTCCCCAGAAGTGTACTAAGTATTTCCAATACAAGTGTCCAGTCCCTAGAAGTAAGTATTTCCAATACAAGTGTCCAGTCCCCAGAAGTGTACTAAGTATTTCCAATACACGTGTCCAGTCCCTAGAAGTAAGTATTTCCAATACAAGTGTCCAGTCCCTAGAAGTGTAGTAAGTATTTCCAATACAAGTGTCCAGTCCCTAGAAGTAAGTGTAGTAAGTATTTCCAATACAAGTGTCCAGTCCCTAGAAGTGTAGTAAGTATTTCCAATACAAGTGTCCAGTCCCCAGAAGTAAGTATTTCCAATACAAGTGTCCAGTCCCTAGAAGTGTACTAAGTATTTCCAATACACGTGTCCAGTCCCTAGAAGTGTAGTAAGTATTTCCAATACAAGTGCCCAGTCCCTAGAAGTATTTCCAATACAAGTGTCCAGTGCCTAGAAGTAAGTGTAGTGTAGTATGTATTTCCAATACACGTGTCCAGTCCCTAGAAGTAAGTATTTCCAATACAAGTGTCCAGTGCCTAGAAGTAAGTGTAGTAAGTATTTCCAATACAAGTGCCCAGTCCCAGAAGTGTAGTAAGTATTTCCAATACAAGTGCCCAGTCCCTAGAAGTAAGTATTTCCAATACAAGTGTCCAGTCCCTAGAAGTAAGTATTTCCAATACAAGTGTCCAGTCCCTAGAAGTAAGTATTTCCAATACAAGTGCCCAGTCCCCAGAAGTGTACTAAGTATTTCCAATACAAGTGTCCAGTCCCGTAAGTATTTCCAATACAATTGTCCAGTCCCTAGAAGTGTACTAAGTATTTCCAATACATGTGTCCAGTCCCTAGAAGTAAGTGTAGTAAGTATTTCCAATACAAGTGCCCAGTCCCTAGAAGTAAGTATTTCCAATAAAAGTGTCCAGTCCCCAGAAGTGTAGTAAGTATTTCCAATACAAGTGCCCAGTCCCTAGAAGTAAGTATTTCCAATACAAGTGTCCAGTCCCTAGAAGTAAGTATTTCCAATACAAGTGCCCAGTCCCCAGAAGTGTACTAAGTATTTCCAATACAAGTGTCCAGTCCCGTAAGTATTTCCAATACAATTGTCCAGTCCCTAGAAGTGTACTAAGTATTTCCAATACAAGTGTCCAGTCCCCAGAAGTGTAGTACGTATTTCCAATACAAGTGTCCAGTCCCAGAAGTGTAGTAAGTATTTCCAATACAAGTGTCCAGTCCCCAGAAGTGTAGTAAGTATTTCCAATACAAGTGTCCAGTCCCTAGAAGTAAGTATTTCCAATACAAGTGTCCAGTCCCCAGAAGTGTAGTAAGTATTTCCAATACAAGTGCCCAGTCCCAGAAGTGTAGTATGTATTTCCAATACAAGTGTCCAGTCCCCAGAAGTGTAGTAAGTATTTCCAATACACGTGCCCAGTCCCTAGAAGTGTAGTAAGTATTTCCAATACAAGTGTCCAGTCCCTAGAAGTAAGTATTTCCAATACAAGTGTCCAGTCCCCAGAAGTGTACTAAGTATTTCCAATACAAGTGTCCAGTCCCTAGAAGTATTTCCAATACACGTGCCCAGTCCCTAGAAGCGTAGTAAGTATTTCCAATACAAGTGTCCAGTCCCTAGAAGTAAGTATTTCCAATACAAGTGTCCAGTCCCTAGAAGTAAATATTTCCAATACAATTGTCCAGTCCCTAGAAGTAAGTGTAGTAAGTATTTCCAATACAATTGTCCAGTCCCTAGAAGTGTAGTAAGTATTTCCAATACAAGTGTCCAGTCCCCAGAAGTGTAGTAAGTATTTCCAATACAAGTGTCCAGTCCCTAGAAGTATACTAAGTATTTCCAATACAAGTGTCCAGTCCCTAGAAGTAAGTATTTCCAATACAAGTGTCCAGTCCCTAGAAGTAAGTATTTCCAATACAAGTGTCCAGTCCCCAGAAGTAAGTGTAGTGTAGTATGTATTTCCAATACAAGTGTCCAGTCCCTAGAAGTAAGTATTTCCAATACAAGTGTCCAGTCCCTAGAAGTATACTAAGTATTTCCAATACAAGTGTCCAGTCCCTAGAAGTAAGTATTTCCAATACAAGTGTCCAGTCCCTAGAAGTAAGTATTTCCAATACAAGTGTCCAGTCCCCAGAAGTAAGTGTAGTAAGTATTTCCAATACAAGTGCCCAGTCCCTAGAAGTAAGTGTAGTAAGTATTTCCAATACAATTGTCCAGTCCCTAGAAGTAAGTGTAGTAAGTATTTCCAATACAAGTGTCCAGTCCCCAGAAGTGTACTAAGTATTTCCAATACACGTGTCCAGTCCCTAGAAGTAAGTATTTCCAATACAAGTGTCCAGTCCCTAGAAGTAAGTATTTCCAATACACGTGCCCAGTCCCTAGAAGTGTAGTAAGTATTTCCAATACAAGTGTCCAGTCCCTAGAAGTAAGTATTTCCAATACACGTGCCCAGTCCCTAGAAGCGTAGTAAGTATTTCCAATACAATTGTTCAGTCCCTAGAAGTAAGTGTAGTAAGTATTTCCAATACAAGTGTCCAGTCCCCAGAAGTGTACTAAGTATTTCCAATACACGTGTCCAGTCCCTAGAAGTAAGTATTTCCAATACAAGTGTCCAGTCCCTAGAAGTAAGTATTTCCAATACACGTGCCCAGTCCCTAGAAGTGTAGTAAGTATTTCCAATACAAGTGTCCAGTCCCTAGAAGTAAGTGTAGTAAGTATTTCCAATACAAGTGCCCAGTCCCTAGAAGTAAGTGTAGTAAGTATTTCCAATACAATTGTCCAGTCCCTAGAAGTAAGTGTAGTAAGTATTTCCAATACAAGTGTCCAGTCCCCAGAAGTGTACTAAGTATTTCCAATACACGTGTCCAGTCCCTAGAAGTAAGTATTTCCAATACAAGTGTCCAGTCCCTAGAAGTAAGTATTTCCAATACACGTGCCCAGTCCCTAGAAGTGTAGTAAGTATTTCCAATACAAGTGTCCAGTCCCTAGAAGTAAGTGTAGTAAGTATTTCCAATACAAGTGCCCAGTCCCTAGAAGTAAGTATTTCCAATAAAAGTGTCCAGTCCCCAGAAGTGTAGTAAGTATTTCCAATACAAGTGCCCAGTCCCTAGAAGTAAGTATTTCCAATACAAGTGTCCAGTCCCTAGAAGTAAGTATTTCCAATACAAGTGCCCAGTCCCCAGAAGTGTACTAAGTATTTCCAATACAAGTGTCCAGTCCCGTAAGTATTTCCAATACAATTGTCCAGTCCCTAGAAGTGTACTAAGTATTTCCAATACAAGTGTCCAGTCCCCAGAAGTGTAGTACGTATTTCCAATACAAGTGTCCAGTCCCAGAAGTGTAGTAAGTATTTCCAATACACGTGTCCAGTCCCTAGAAGTAAGTATTTCCAATACACGTGCCCAGTCCCTAGAAGTGTAGTAAGTATTTCCAATACAAGTGTCCAGTCCCTAGAAGCGTAGTAAGTATTTCCAATACAATTGTCCAGTCCCTAGAAGTAAGTGTAGTAAGTATTTCCAATACAAGTGTCCAGTCCCCAGAAGTGTACTAAGTATTTCCAATACACGTGTCCAGTCCCTAGAAGTAAGTATTTCCAATACAAGTGTCCAGTCCCTAGAAGTAAGTATTTCCAATACAAGTGTCCAGTCCCTAGAAGTAAGTATTTCCAATACACGTGTCCAGTCCCTAGAAGTAAGTGTAGTAAGTATTTCCAATACAAGTGTCCAGTCCCCAGAAGTGTACTAAGTATTTCCAATACAAGTGTCCAGTCCCTAGAAGTAAGTATTTCCAATACAAGTGTCCAGTCCCCAGAAGTGTACTAAGTATTTCCAATACACGTGTCCAGTCCCTAGAAGTAAGTATTTCCAATACAAGTGTCCAGTCCCTAGAAGTGTAGTAAGTATTTCCAATACAAGTGTCCAGTCCCAGAAGTGTAGTAAGTATTTCCAATACACGTGTCCAGTCCCTAGAAGTAAGTATTTCCAATACACGTGCCCAGTCCCTAGAAGTGTAGTAAGTATTTCCAATACAAGTGTCCAGTCCCTAGAAGCGTAGTAAGTATTTCCAATACAATTGTCCAGTCCCTAGAAGTAAGTGTAGTAAGTATTTCCAATACAAGTGTCCAGTCCCCAGAAGTGTACTAAGTATTTCCAATACACGTGTCCAGTCCCTAGAAGTAAGTATTTCCAATACAAGTGTCCAGTCCCTAGAAGTAAGTATTTCCAATACACGTGCCCAGTCCCTAGAAGTGTAGTAAGTATTTCCAATACAAGTGTCCAGTCCCTAGAAGTGTAGTAAGTATTTCCAATACAAGTGTCCAGTCCCAGAAGTGTAGTAAGTATTTCCAATACACGTGTCCAGTCCCTAGAAGTAAGTATTTCCAATACACGTGCCCAGTCCCTAGAAGTGTAGTAAGTATTTCCAATACAAGTGTCCAGTCCCTAGAAGCGTAGTAAGTATTTCCAATACAATTGTCCAGTCCCTAGAAGTAAGTGTAGTAAGTATTTCCAATACAAGTGTCCAGTCCCCAGAAGTGTACTAAGTATTTCCAATACACGTGTCCAGTCCCTAGAAGTAAGTATTTCCAATACAAGTGTCCAGTCCCTAGAAGTGTAGTAAGTATTTCCAATACAAGTGTCCAGTCCCTAGAAGTAAGTGTAGTAAGTATTTCCAATACAAGTGCCCAGTCCCTAGAAGTAAGTATTTCCAATAAAAGTGTCCAGTCCCCAGAAGTGTAGTAAGTATTTCCAATACAAGTGCCCAGTCCCTAGAAGTAAGTATTTCCAATACAAGTGTCCAGTCCCTAGAAGTAAGTATTTCCAATACAAGTGCCCAGTCCCCAGAAGTGTACTAAGTATTTCCAATACAAGTGTCCAGTCCCGTAAGTATTTCCAATACAATTGTCCAGTCCCTAGAAGTGTAGTAAGTATTTCCAATACAATTGTCCAGTCCCTAGAAGTAAGTGTAGTATTTCCAATACAAGTGTCCAGTCCCTAGAAGTAAGTATTTCCAAAACAAGTGTCCAGTCCCTAGAAGTAAGTATTTCCAATACAAGTGTCCAGTCCCTAGAAGTAAGTATTTCCAATACAAGTGTCCAGTCCCTAGAAGTAAGTATTTCCAATACAAGTGTCCAGTCCCTAGAAGTAAGTATTTCCAATACAAGTGTCCAGTCCCCAGAAGTGTACTAAGTATTTCCAATACAAGTGTCCAGTCCCGTAAGTATTTCCAATACAATTGTCCAGTCCCTAGAAGTGTAGTAAGTATTTCCAATACAATTGTCCAGTCCCTAGAAGTAAGTGTAGTATTTCCAATACAATTGTCCAGTCCCTAGAAGTGTAGTAAGTATTTCCAATACAAGTGTCCAGTCCCCAGAAGTGTACTAAGTATTTCCAATACAAGTGTCCAGTCCCCAGAAGTGTACTAAGTATTTCCAATACAAGTGTCCAGTCCCCAGAAGTGTACTAAGTATTTCCAATACAAGTGTCCAGTCCCTAGAAGTATACTAAGTATTTCCAATACAAGTGTCCAGTCCCTAGAAGTGTACTAAGTATTTCCAATACACGTGTCCAGTCCCTAGAAGTAAGTGTAGTAAGTATTTCCAATACAAGTGCCCAGTCCCTAGAAGTAAGTGTACTAAGTATTTCCAATACACGTGTCCAGTCCCTAGAAGTAAGTGTACTAAGTATTTCCAATACAATTGTCCAGTCCCTAGAAGTGTAGTAAGTATTTCCAATACAAGTGTCCAGTCCCCAGAAGTGTACTAAGTATTTCCAATACAAGTGTCCAGTCCCTAGAAGTAAGTATTTCCAATACAAGTGTCCAGTCCCCAGAAGTAAGTGTAGTGTAGTATGTATTTCCAATACAATTGTCCAGTCCCTAGAAGTGTACTAAGTATTTCCAATACAAGTGTCCAGTCCCGTAAGTATTTCCAATACAATTGTCCAGTCCCTAGAAGTGTAGTAAGTATTTCCAATACAATTGTCCAGTCCCCAGAAGTGTACTAAGTATTTCCAATACAAGTGTCCAGTCCCCAGAAGTGTACTAAGTATTTCCAATACAAGTGTCCAGTCCCTAGAAGTAAGTATTTCCAATACAAGTGTCCAGTCCCCAGAAGTGTACTAAGTATTTCCAAAACACGTGTCCAGTCCCTAGAAGTAAGTATTTCCAATACTCGTGTCCAGTCCCTAGAAGTAAGTATTTCCAAAACAAGTGTCCAGTCCCTAGAAGTAAGTGTAGTAAGTATTTCCAATACAAGTGTCCAGTCCCTAGAAGTATACCCAATACAAGTGTCCAGTGCAGTAAGTATTTCCAATACAAGTGTCCAGTCCCCAGAAGTAAGTGTAGTAAGTATTTCCAATATACGTGTCCAGTCCCCAGAAGTGTAGTAAGTATTTCCAATATACGTGTCCAGTCCCTAGAAGTAAGTGTAGTAAGTATTTCCAATACAAGTGTCCAGTCCCTAGAAGTAAGTATTTCCAATACACGTGTCCAGTCCCTAGAAGTGTAGTAAGTATTTCCAATACACGTGCCCAGTCCCTAGAAGTGTAGTAAGTATTTCCAATACAAGTGCCCAGTCCCTAGAAGTAAGTATTTCCAATACAAGTGTCCAGTCCCCAGAAGTAAGTGTAGTGTAGTATGTATTTCCAATACAATTGTCCAGTCCCTAGAAGTGTAGTAAGTATTTCCAATACAAGTGTCCAGTCCCCAGAAGTGTAGTAAGTATTTCCAATACAAGTGCCCAGTCCCTAGAAGTAAGTGTAGTAAGTATTTCCAATACAAGTGCCCAGTCCCTAGAAGTAAGTGTAGTAAGTATTTCCAATACAATTGTCCAGTCCCTAGAAGTATACTAAGTATTTCCAATACAAGTGTCCAGTCCCCAGAAGTGTACTAAGTATTTCCAATACAAGTGTCCAGTCCCCAGAAGTGTAGTAAGTATTTCCAATACAAGTGTCCAGTCCCCAGAAGTGTAGTAAGTATTTCCAATATATGTGTCCAGTCCCCAGAAGTAAGTGTAGTAAGTATTTCCAATACAAGTGTCCAGTCCCCAGAAGTGTACTAAGTATTTCCAATACACGTGTCCAGTCCCTAGAAGTAAGTATTTCCAATACAAGTGTCCAGTCCCCAGAAGTGTAGTAAGTATTTCCAATACAAGTGTCCAGTCCCCAGAAGTAAGTGTAGTGTAGTATGTATTTCCAATACAAGTGTCCAGTCCCTAGAAGTAAGTATTTCCAATACAAGTGTCCAGTCCCTAGAAGTAAGTGTAGTAAGTATTTCCAATACAAGTGTCCAGTCCCTAGAAGTAAGTATTTCCAATACAAGTGTCCAGTCCCCAGAAGTAAGTGTAGTGTAGTATGTATTTCCAATACAATTGTCCAGTCCCTAGAAGTGTAGTAAGTATTTCCAATACAAGTGTCCAGTCCCCAGAAGTGTAGTAAGTATTTCCAATACAAGTGCCCAGTCCCTAGAAGTAAGTGTAGTAAGTATTTCCAATACAAGTGCCCAGTCCCTAGAAGTAAGTGTAGTAAGTATTTCCAATATACGTGTCCAGTCCCCAGAAGTGTAGTAAGTATTTCCAATACAAGTGTCCAGTCCCCAGAAGTGTACCCAATACAAGTGTCCAGTGCAGTAAGTATTTCCAATACAAGTGTCCAGTCCCTAGAAGTAAGTGTAGTAAGTATTTCCAATACAAGTGTCCAGTCCCCAGAAGTAAGTGTAGTAAGTATTTCCAATATACGTGTCCAGTCCCCAGAAGTGTAGTAAGTATTTCCAATATACGTGTCCAGTCCCTAGAAGTAAGTGTAGTAAGTATTTCCAATATACGTGTCCAGTCCCCAGAAGTGTAGTAAGTATTTCCAATATACGTGTCCAGTCCCTAGAAGTATACTAAGTATTTCCAATACAAGTGTCCAGTCCCTAGAAGTAAGTATTTCCAATACACGTGTCCAGTCCCTAGAAGTAAGTGTAGTAAGTATTTCCAATACAAGTGCCCAGTCCCTAGAAGTAAGTGTAGTAAGTATTTCCAATATACGTGTCCAGTCCCCAGAAGTGTACTAAGTATTTCCAATACAAGTGTCCAGTCCCTAGAAGTAAGTGTAGTAAGTATTTCCAATACAAGTGCCCAGTCCCTAGAAGTAAGTGTAGTAAGTATTTCCAATACAATTTTCCAGTCCCTAGAAGTGTAGTAAGTATTTCCAATACAAGTGTCCAGTCCCTAGAAGTAAGTATTTCCAATACAAGTGTCCAGTCCCCAGAAGTGTAGTAAGTATTTCCAATATACGTGTCCAGTCCCTAGAAGTAAGTATTTCCAATACAAGTGTCCAGTCCCCAGAAGTAAGTGTAGTATGTATTTCCAATACAATTGTCCAGTCCCTAGAAGTGTAGTAAGTATTTCCAATACAAGTGTCCAGTCCCCAGAAGTGTAGTAAGTATTTCCAATACAAGTGTCCAGTCCCTAGAAGTATACTAAGTATTTCCAATACAAGTGTCCAGTCCCTAGAAGTATACTAAGTATTTCCAATACAAGTGTCCAGTCCCCAGAAGTAAGTATTTCCAATACACGTGTCCAGTCCCTAGAAGTAAGTGTAGTAAGTATTTCCAATACAAGTGCCCAGTCCCTAGAAGTAAGTGTAGTAAGTATTTCCAATATACGTATCTAGTCCCCAGAAGTGTAGTAAGTATTTCCAATACAAGTGTCCAGTCCCCAGAAGTGTACTAAGTATTTCCAATACAAGTGCCCAGTCCCTAGAAGTAAGTGTAGTAAGTATTTCCAATACAAGTGTCCAGTCCCCAGAAGTGTACTAAGTATTTCCAATACACGTGTCCAGTCCCTAGAAGTAAGTATTTCCAATACAAGTGTCCAGTCCCTAGAAGTAAGTATTTCCAATACACGTGCCCAGTCCCTAGAAGTGTAGTAAGTATTTCCAATACAAGTGTCCAGTCCCTAGAAGTAAGTGTAGTAAGTATTTCCAATACAAGTGCCCAGTCCCTAGAAGTAAGTATTTCCAATAAAAGTGTCCAGTCCCCAGAAGTGTAGTAAGTATTTCCAATACAAGTGCCCAGTCCCTAGAAGTAAGTATTTCCAATACAAGTGTCCAGTCCCTAGAAGTAAGTATTTCCAATACAAGTGCCCAGTCCCCAGAAGTGTACTAAGTATTTCCAATACAAGTGTCCAGTCCCCAGAAGTGTAGTACGTATTTCCAATACAAGTGTCCAGTCCCAGAAGTGTAGTAAGTATTTCCAATACAAGTGTCCAGTCCCCAGAAGTGTACTAAGTATTTCCAATACAAGTGTCCAGTCCCTAGAAGTAAGTATTTCCAATACAAGTGTCCAGTCCCTAGAAGTAAGTATTTCCAATACACGTGTCCAGTCCCTAGAAGTAAGTATTTCCAATACAAGTGTCCAGTCCCCAGAAGTGTAGTAAGTATTTCCAATACAAGTGCCCAGTCCCAGAAGTGTAGTAAGTATTTCCAATACAAGTGCCCAGTCCCTAGAAGTAAGTATTTCCAATACAAGTGTCCAGTCCCCAGAAGTGTAGTAAGTATTTCCAATACAAGTGTCCAGTCCCTAGAAGTATACTAAGTATTTCCAATACAGGTGTCCAGTCCCCAGAAGTGTAGTACGTATTTCCAATACAAGTGTCCAGTCCCAGAAGTGTAGTAAGTATTTCCAATACAAGTGTCCAGTCCCCAGAAGTGTACTAAGTATTTCCAATACACGTGTCCAGTCCCTAGAAGTAAGTGTAGTATGTATTTCCAATACAAGTGTGCAGTCCCCAGAAGTAAGTATTTCCAATACACGTGTCCAGTCCCTAGAAGTAAGTATTTCCAATACAAGTGTCCAGTCCCCAGAAGTGTAGTAAGTATTTCCAATACAAGTGCCCAGTCCCCAGAAGTGTAGTAAGTATTTCCAATACAAGTGCCCAGTCCCTAGAAGTAAGTATTTCCAATACAAGTGTCCAGTCCCTAGAAGTGTAGTAAGTATTTCCAATACAAGTGTCCAGTCCCTAGAAGTAAGTATTTCCAATACAAGTGTCCAGTGCCCAGAAGTGTAGCAAGTATTTCCAATACAAGTGCCCAGTCCCGAGAAGTAAGTATTTCCAATACAAGTGTCCAGTCCCTAGAAGTATACTAAGTATTTCCAATACAAGTGTCCAGTCCCAGAAGTGTAGTAAGTATTTCCAATACAAGTGTCCAGTCCCCAGAAGTGTAGTAAGTATTTCCAATACAAGTGTCCAGTCCCCAGAAGTGTAGTAAGTATTTCCAATACAAGTGTCCAGTCCCTAGAAGTATACTAAGTATTTCCAATACAAGTGTCCAGTCCCCAGAAGTGTAGTAAGTATTTCCAATACAAGTGTCCAGTCCCTAGAAGTATACTAAGTATTTCCAATACAAGTGTCCAGTCCCCAGAAGTGTACTAAGTATTTCCAAAACACGTGTCCAGTCCCTAGAAGTAAGTATTTCCAATACACGTGTCCAGTCCCTAGAAGTAAGTGTAGTAAGTATTTCCAATACAAGTGCCCAGTCCCAGAAGTGTAGTAAGTATTTCCAATACAAGTGTCCAGTCCCCAGAAGTGTAGTAAGTATTTCCAATACAAGTGTCCAGTCCCTAGAAGTATACTAAGTATTTCCAATACAAGTGTCCAGTCCCCAGAAGTGTACTAAGTATTTCCAAAACACGTGTCCAGTCCCTAGAAGTAAGTATTTCCAATACTCGTGTCCAGTCCCTAGAAGTAAGTATTTCCAATACAAGTGTCCAGTCCCCAGAAGTGTAGTAAGTATTTCCAATACAAGTGTCCAGTCCCTAGAAGTATACTAAGTATTTCCAATACAAGTGTCCAGTCCCAGAAGTGTAGTAAGTATTTCCAATACACGTGTCCAGTCCCTAGAAGTAAGTGTAGTATGTATTTCTAATACAAGTGCCCAGTCCGTAGAAGTATACTAAGTATTTCCAATACAAGTGTCCAGTCCCTAGAAGTATACTAAGTATTTCCAATACAGGTGTCCAGTCCCCAGAAGTGTAGTACGTATTTCCAATACAAGTGTCCAGTCCCCAGAAGTGTACTAAGTATTTCCAATACAAGTGTCCAGTCCCTAGAAGTAAGTATTTCCAATACACGTGTCCAGTCCCTAGAAGTAAGTGTAGTATGTATTTCCAATACAAGTGTGCAGTCCCCAGAAGTAAGTATTTCCAATACAAGTGTCCAGTCCCTAGAAGTAAGTGTAGTAAGTATTTCCAATACAAGTGTCCAGTCCCTAGAAGTAAGTATTTCCAATACAAGTGTCCAGTGCCCAGAAGTGTAGCAAGTATTTCCAATACAAGTGTCCAGTCCCGAGAAGTAAGTATTTTGAATACAAGTGTCCAGTCCCTAGAAGTATTTCCAATACAAGTGTCCAGTCCCCAGAAGTAAGTGTAGTGTAGTATGTATTTCCAATACAATTGTCCAGTCCCTAGAAGTGTAGTAAGTATTTCCAATACAAGTGTCCAGTCCCCAGAAGTGTAGTAAGTATTTCCAATACAATTGTCCAGTCCCTAGAAGTAAGTGTAGTATTTCCAATACAAGTGTCCAGTCCCTAGAAGTAAGTATTTCCAATACAAGTGTCCAGTCCCTAGAAGTAAGTGTAGTGTAGTATGTATTTCCAATACAATTGTCCAGTCCCTAGAAGTGTAGTAAGTATTTCCAATACAAGTGTCCAGTCCCCAGAAGTGTACTAAGTATTTCCAATACAAGTGTCCAGTCCCCAGAAGTGTACTAAGTATTTCCAATACAAGTGTCCAGTCCCTAGAAGTAAGTGTAGTGTAGTATGTATTTCCAATACAATTGTCCAGTCCCTAGAAGTGTAGTAAGTATTTCCAATACAAGTGTCCAGTCCCCAGAAGTGTACTAAGTATTTCCAATACAAGTGTCCAGTCCCCAGAAGTGTACTAAGTATTTCCAATACAAGTGTCCAGTCCCCAGAAGTGTACTAAGTATTTCCAATACAAGTGTCCAGTCCCTAGAAGTATACTAAGTATTTCCAATACAAGTGTCCAGTCCCTAGAAGTGTACTAAGTATTTCCAATACACGTGTCCAGTCCCTAGAAGTAAGTGTAGTAAGTATTTCCAATACAAGTGCCCAGTCCCTAGAAGTAAGTGTACTAAGTATTTCCAATACAATTGTCCAGTCCCTAGAAGTGTAGTAAGTATTTCCAATACAAGTGTCCAGTCCCCAGAAGTGTACTAAGTATTTCCAATACAAGTGTCCAGTCCCTAGAAGTAAGTATTTCCAATACAAGTGTCCAGTCCCCAGAAGTAAGTGTAGTGTAGTATGTATTTCCAATACAATTGTCCAGTCCCTAGAAGTGTAGTAAGTATTTCCAATACAAGTGTCCAGTCCCTAGAAGTAAGTATTTCCAATACAAGTGTCCAGTCCCCAGAAGTGTACTAAGTATTTCCAATACAAGTGTCCAGTCCCCAGAAGTGTAGTAAGTATTTCCAATACAAGTGTCCAGTCCCCAGAAGTGTAGTAAGTATTTCCAATATACGTGTCCAGTCCCCAGAAGTAAGTATTTCCAATACAAGTGTCCAGTCCCCAGAAGTGTACTAAGTATTTCCAATACACGTGTCCAGTCCCCAGAAGTGTAGTATGTATTTCCAATACAATTGTCCAGTCCCTAGAAGTAAGTGTAGTATTTCCAATACAAGTGTCCAGTCCCTAGAAGTAAGTATTTCCAATACAAGTGTCCAGTCCCTAGAAGTAAGTATTTCCAATACAAGTGCCCAGTCCCTAGAAGTAAGTATTTCCAATACACGTGTCCAGTCCCTAGAAGTAAGTATTTCCAATACAAGTGTCCAGTCCCTAGAAGTAAGTATTTCCAATACACGTGCCCAGTCCCTAGAAGTGTAGTAAGTATTTCCAATACAAGTGTCCAGTCCCTAGAAGTAAGTATTTCCAATACAAGTGTCCAGTCCCTAGAAGTAAGTGTAGTAAGTATTTCCAATACAAGTGTCCAGTCCCTAGAAGTAAGTATTTCCAATACAAGTGTCCAGTCCCCAGAAGTAAGTGTAGTGTAGTATGTATTTCCAATACAATTGTCCAGTCCCTAGAAGTGTAGTAAGTATTTCCAATACAAGTGTCCAGTCCCCAGAAGTATACCCAATACAAGTGTCCAGTGCAGTAAGTATTTCCAATACAAGTGTCCAGTCCCCAGAAGTGTAGTAAGTATTTCCAATACAAGTGTCCAGTCCCTAGAAGTAAGTGTAGTAAGTATTTCCAATACAAGTGCCCAGTCCCTAGAAGTAAGTGTAGTAAGTATTTCCAATATACGTGTCCAGTCCCCAGAAGTGTAGTAAGTATTTCCAATACAAGTGTCCAGTCCCTAGAAGTATACCCAATACAAGTGTCCAGTGCAGTAAGTATTTCCAATACAAGTGTCCAGTCCCCAGAAGTAAGTGTAGTAAGTATTTCCAATATACGTGTCCAGTCCCCAGAAGTGTAGTAAGTATTTCCAATATACGTGTCCAGTCCCTAGAAGTAAGTGTAGTAAGTATTTCCAATACAAGTGTCCAGTCCCTAGAAGTAAGTATTTCCAATACACGTGTCCAGTCCCTAGAAGTAAGTGTAGTAAGTATTTCCAATATACGTGTCCAGTCCCCAGAAGTGTACTAAGTATTTCCAATACAAGTGTCCAGTCCCCAGAAGTAAGTATTTCCAATACAAGTGTCCAGTCCCCAGAAGTGTAGTAAGTATTTCCAATATACGTGTCCAGTCCCTAGAAGTAAGTATTTCCAATACAAGTGTCCAGTCCCTAGAAGTAAATATTTCCAATACAAGTGTCCAGTCCCTAGAAGTAAGTATTTCCAATACAAGTGTCCAGTCCCTAGAAGTAAGTGTAGTATGTATTTCCAATACAAGTGTGCAGTCCCCAGAAGTAAGTATTTCCAATACAAGTGTCCAGTCCCTAGAAGTAAGTGTAGTAAGTATTTCCAATACAAGTGTCCAGTCCCTAGAAGTAAGTGTAGTAAGTATTTCCAATACAAGTGCCCAGTCCCTAGAAGTAAGTGTAGTAAGTATTTCCAATACAATTGTCCAGTCCCTAGAAGTAAGTATTTCCAATACAAGTGTCCAGTCCCCAGAAGTGTAGTAAGTATTTCCAATATACGTGTCCAGTCCCTAGAAGTAAGTATTTCCAATACAAGTGTCCAGTCCCCAGAAGTAAGTGTAGTATGTATTTCCAATACAATTGTCCAGTCCCTAGAAGTGTAGTAAGTATTTCCAATACAAGTGTCCAGTCCCCAGAAGTGTAGTAAGTATTTCCAATACAAGTGTCCAGTCCCTAGAAGTATACTAAGTATTTCCAATACAAGTGTCCAGTCCCTAGAAGTAAGTATTTCCAATACAAGTGTCCAGTCCCTAGAAGTAAGTATTTCCAATACAAGTGTCCAGTCCCCAGAAGTGTACTAAGTATTTCCAATACACGTGTCCAGTCCCTAGAAGTAAGTATTTCCAATACAAGTGTCCAGTCCCTAGAAGTAAGTATTTCCAATACACGTGCCCAGTCCCTAGAAGTGTAGTAAGTATTTCCAATACAAGTGTCCAGTCCCTAGAAGTAAGTGTAGTAAGTATTTCCAATACAAGTGTCCAGTCCCTAGAAGTGTAGTAAGTATTTCCAATACAAGTGTCCAGTCCCCAGAAGTAAGTATTTCCAATACAAGTGTCCAGTCCCTAGAAGTAAGTGTAGTAAGTATTTCCAATACAAGTGCCCAGTCCCTAGAAGTAAGTGTAGTAAGTATTTCCAATATACGTATCTAGTCCCCAGAAGTGTAGTAAGTATTTCCAATACAAGTGTCCAGTCCCCAGAAGTGTACTAAGTATTTCCAATACAAGTGTCCAGTCCCTAGAAGTAAGTATTTCCAATACAAGTGTCCAGTCCCCAGAAGTGTACTAAGTATTTCCAATACACGTGTCCAGTCCCTAGAAGTAAGTATTTCCAATACAAGTGTCCAGTCCCTAGAAGTGTAGTAAGTATTTCCAATACAAGTGTCCAGTCCCTAGAAGTAAGTGTAGTAAGTATTTCCAATACAAGTGTCCAGTCCCTAGAAGTGTAGTAAGTATTTCCAATACAAGTGTCCAGTCCCCAGAAGTAAGTATTTCCAATACAAGTGTCCAGTCCCTAGAAGTGTACTAAGTATTTCCAATACACGTGTCCAGTCCCTAGAAGTGTAGTAAGTATTTCCAATACAAGTGCCCAGTCCCTAGAAGTATTTCCAATACAAGTGTCCAGTGCCTAGAAGTAAGTGTAGTGTAGTATGTATTTCCAATACACGTGTCCAGTCCCTAGAAGTAAGTATTTCCAATACAAGTGTCCAGTGCCTAGAAGTAAGTGTAGTAAGTATTTCCAATACAAGTGCCCAGTCCCAGAAGTGTAGTAAGTATTTCCAATACAAGTGCCCAGTCCCTAGAAGTAAGTATTTCCAATACAAGTGTCCAGTCCCTAGAAGTAAGTATTTCCAATACAAGTGTCCAGTCCCTAGAAGTAAGTATTTCCAATACAAGTGCCCAGTCCCCAGAAGTGTACTAAGTATTTCCAATACAAGTGTCCAGTCCCGTAAGTATTTCCAATACAATTGTCCAGTCCCTAGAAGTGTACTAAGTATTTCCAATACATGTGTCCAGTCCCTAGAAGTAAGTGTAGTAAGTATTTCCAATACAAGTGCCCAGTCCCTAGAAGTAAGTATTTCCAATAAAAGTGTCCAGTCCCCAGAAGTGTAGTAAGTATTTCCAATACAAGTGCCCAGTCCCTAGAAGTAAGTATTTCCAATACAAGTGTCCAGTCCCTAGAAGTAAGTATTTCCAATACAAGTGCCCAGTCCCCAGAAGTGTACTAAGTATTTCCAATACAAGTGTCCAGTCCCGTAAGTATTTCCAATACAATTGTCCAGTCCCTAGAAGTGTACTAAGTATTTCCAATACAAGTGCCCAGTCCCCAGAAGTGTAGTAAGTATTTCCAATACAAGTGCCCAGTCCCCAGAAGTGTAGTAAGTATTTCCAATACAAGTGTCCAGTCCCCAGAAGTAAGTATTTCCAATACAAGTGTCCAGTCCCCAGAAGTGTAGTAAGTATTTCCAATACAAGTGCCCAGTCCCAGAAGTGTAGTATGTATTTCCAATACAAGTGTCCAGTCCCCAGAAGTGTAGTAAGTATTTCCAATACACGTGCCCAGTCCCTAGAAGTGTAGTAAGTATTTCCAATACAAGTGTCCAGTCCCTAGAAGTAAGTATTTCCAATACAAGTGTCCAGTCCCCAGAAGTGTACTAAGTATTTCCAATACAAGTGTCCAGTCCCTAGAAGTATTTCCAATACACGTGCCCAGTCCCTAGAAGCGTAGTAAGTATTTCCAATACAAGTGTCCAGTCCCTAGAAGTAAATATTTCCAATACAATTGTCCAGTCCCTAGAAGTAAGTGTAGTAAGTATTTCCAATACAATTGTCCAGTCCCTAGAAGTGTAGTAAGTATTTCCAATACAAGTGTCCAGTCCCCAGAAGTGTAGTAAGTATTTCCAATACAAGTGTCCAGTCCCTAGAAGTATACTAAGTATTTCCAATACAAGTGTCCAGTCCCTAGAAGTAAGTATTTCCAATACAAGTGTCCAGTCCCTAGAAGTAAGTATTTCCAATACAAGTGTCCAGTCCCCAGAAGTAAGTGTAGTGTAGTATGTATTTCCAATACAAGTGTCCAGTCCCTAGAAGTAAGTATTTCCAATACAAGTGTCCAGTCCCTAGAAGTATACTAAGTATTTCCAATACAAGTGTCCAGTCCCTAGAAGTAAGTATTTCCAATACAAGTGTCCAGTCCCTAGAAGTAAGTATTTCCAATACAAGTGTCCAGTCCCCAGAAGTAAGTGTAGTAAGTATTTCCAATACAAGTGCCCAGTCCCTAGAAGTAAGTGTAGTAAGTATTTCCAATACAATTGTCCAGTCCCTAGAAGTAAGTGTAGTAAGTATTTCCAATACAAGTGTCCAGTCCCCAGAAGTGTACTAAGTATTTCCAATACACGTGTCCAGTCCCTAGAAGTAAGTATTTCCAATACAAGTGTCCAGTCCCTAGAAGTAAGTATTTCCAATACACGTGCCCAGTCCCTAGAAGTGTAGTAAGTATTTCCAATACAAGTGTCCAGTCCCTAGAAGTAAGTATTTCCAATACACGTGCCCAGTCCCTAGAAGCGTAGTAAGTATTTCCAATACAATTGTCCAGTCCCTAGAAGTAAGTGTAGTAAGTATTTCCAATACAAGTGTCCAGTCCCCAGAAGTGTACTAAGTATTTCCAATACACGTGTCCAGTCCCTAGAAGTAAGTATTTCCAATACAAGTGTCCAGTCCCTAGAAGTAAGTATTTCCAATACACGTGCCCAGTCCCTAGAAGTGTAGTAAGTATTTCCAATACAAGTGTCCAGTCCCTAGAAGTAAGTGTAGTAAGTATTTCCAATACAAGTGCCCAGTCCCTAGAAGTAAGTGTAGTAAGTATTTCCAATACAATTGTCCAGTCCCTAGAAGTAAGTGTAGTAAGTATTTCCAATACAAGTGTCCAGTCCCCAGAAGTGTACTAAGTATTTCCAATACACGTGTCCAGTCCCTAGAAGTAAGTATTTCCAATACAAGTGTCCAGTCCCTAGAAGTAAGTATTTCCAATACACGTGCCCAGTCCCTAGAAGTGTAGTAAGTATTTCCAATACAAGTGTCCAGTCCCTAGAAGTAAGTGTAGTAAGTATTTCCAATACAAGTGCCCAGTCCCTAGAAGTAAGTATTTCC
Organism: Triturus cristatus; assembly: GCF_964204655.1. Lineage (NCBI taxonomy): Eukaryota > Metazoa > Chordata > Amphibia > Caudata > Salamandridae > Triturus > Triturus cristatus. The sequence goes on along the minus strand of NC_140585.1, from coordinate 1,204,126,633 downwards.
AATAAAAGTGTCCAGTCCCCAGAAGTGTAGTAAGTATTTCCAATACAAGTGCCCAGTCCCTAGAAGTAAGTATTTCCAATACAAGTGTCCAGTCCCTAGAAGTAAGTATTTCCAATACAAGTGCCCAGTCCCCAGAAGTGTACTAAGTATTTCCAATACAAGTGTCCAGTCCCGTAAGTATTTCCAATACAATTGTCCAGTCCCTAGAAGTGTACTAAGTATTTCCAATACAAGTGTCCAGTCCCCAGAAGTGTAGTACGTATTTCCAATACAAGTGTCCAGTCCCAGAAGTGTAGTAAGTATTTCCAATACAAGTGTCCAGTCCCCAGAAGTGTACTAAGTATTTCCAATACAAGTGTCCAGTCCCTAGAAGTAAGTATTTCCAATACAAGTGTCCAGTCCCTAGAAGTAAGTATTTCCAATACACGTGTCCAGTCCCTAGAAGTAAGTGTAGTAAGTATTTCCAATACAAGTGTCCAGTCCCCAGAAGTGTACTAAGTATTTCCAATACAAGTGTCCAGTCCCTAGAAGTAAGTATTTCCAATACAAGTGTCCAGTCCCCAGAAGTGTACTAAGTATTTCCAATACACGTGTCCAGTCCCTAGAAGTAAGTATTTCCAATACAAGTGTCCAGTCCCTAGAAGTGTAGTAAGTATTTCCAATACAAGTGTCCAGTCCCAGAAGTGTAGTAAGTATTTCCAATACACGTGTCCAGTCCCTAGAAGTAAGTATTTCCAATACAAGTGTCCAGTCCCTAGAAGTAAGTATTTCCAATACACGTGCCCAGTCCCTAGAAGCGTAGTAAGTATTTCCAATACAATTGTCCAGTCCCTAGAAGTAAGTGTAGTAAGTATTTCCAATACAAGTGTCCAGTCCCCAGAAGTGTACTAAGTATTTCCAATACACGTGTCCAGTCCCTAGAAGTAAGTATTTCCAATACAAGTGTCCAGTCCCTAGAAGTAAGTATTTCCAATACACGTGCCCAGTCCCTAGAAGTGTAGTAAGTATTTCCAATACAAGTGTCCAGTCCCTAGAAGTAAGTGTAGTAAGTATTTCCAATACAAGTGTCCAGTCCCTAGAAGTGTAGTAAGTATTTCCAATACAAGTGTCCAGTCCCCAGAAGTAAGTATTTCCAATACAAGTGTCCAGTCCCTAGAAGTGTACTAAGTATTTCCAATACACGTGTCCAGTCCCTAGAAGTGTAGTAAGTATTTCCAATACAAGTGCCCAGTCCCTAGAAGTATTTCCAATACAAGTGTCCAGTCCCTAGAAGTAAGTGTAGTAAGTATTTCCAATACAAGTGTCCAGTGCCTAGAAGTAAGTGTAGTAAGTATTTCCAATACAAGTGCCCAGTCCCTAGAAGTAAGTATTTCCAATAAAAGTGTCCAGTCCCCAGAAGTGTAGTAAGTATTTCCAATACAAGTGCCCAGTCCCTAGAAGTAAGTATTTCCAATACAAGTGTCCAGTCCCTAGAAGTAAGTGTAGTAAGTATTTCCAATACAATTGTCCAGTCCCTAGAAGTAAGTGTAGTAAGTATTTCCAATACAAGTGCCCAGTCCCTAGAAGTAAGTATTTCCAATACAAGTGTCCAGTCCCTAGAAGTAAGTATTTCCAATACAAGTGTCCAGTCCCTAGAAGTAAGTATTTCCAACACAAGTGTCCAGTCCCTAGAAGTAAGTATTTCCAATACAAGTGCCCAGAAGCGTAGTAAGTATTTCCAATACAAGTGTCCAGTCCCTAGAAGTAAGTATTTCCAATACAAGTGTCCAGTCCCTAGAAGTAAATATTTCCAATACAAGTGTCCAGTCCCTAGAAGTAAGTATTTCCAATACAAGTGTCCAGTCCCTAGAAGTAAGTGTAGTAAGTATTTCCAATACAAGTGTCCAGTCCCTAGAAGTAAGTATTTCCAATACAAGTGTCCAGTCCCTAGAAGTAAGTATTTCCAATACAAGTGCCCAGTCCCTAGAAGTAAGTATTTCCAATACAAGTGTCCAGTCCCTAGAAGTAAGTGTAGTAAGTATTTCCAATACAAGTGTCCAGTCCCTAGAAGTAAGTATTTCCAATACAAGTGTCCAGTCCCTAGAAGTAAGTGTAGTAAGTATTTCCAATACAAGTGTCCAGTCCCTAGAAGTAAGTATTTCCAATACAAGTGTCCAGTCCCTAGAAGTAAGTATTTCCAATACAAGTGTCCAGTCCCTAGAAGTAAGTATTTCCAATACAAGTGTCCAGTCCCCAGAAGTGTACTAAGTATTTCCAATACAAGTGTCCAGTCCCGTAAGTATTTCCAATACAAGTGTCCAGTCCCCAGAAGTGTAGTAAGTATTTCCAATACAAGTGTCCAGTCCCTAGAAGTAAGTGTAGTAAGTATTTCCAATACAAGTGTCCAGTCCCTAGAAGTAAGTATTTCCAATACAAGTGCCCAGTCCCTAGAAGTATTTCCAATACAAGTGTCCAGTCCCCAGAAGTAAGTGTAGTGTAGTATGTATTTCCAATACAAGTGTCCAGTCCCTAGAAGTAAGTATTTCCAATACAAGTGCCCAGTCCCAGAAGTGTAGTAAGTATTTCCAATACAATTGTCCAGTCCCTAGAAGTAAGTGTAGTATTTCCAATACAAGTGTCCAGTCCCTAGAAGTAAGTATTTCCAATACAAGTGTCCAGTCCCTAGAAGTAAGTATTTCCAATACAAGTGTCCAGTCCCTAGAAGTAAGTATTTCCAATACAAGTGCCCAGTCCCTAGAAGTATTTCCAATACAAGTGTCCAGTCCCCAGAAGTAAGTGTAGTGTAGTATGTATTTCCAATACAAGTGTCCAGTCCCTAGAAGTAAGTATTTCCAATACAAGTGTCCAGTCCCTAGAAGTAAGTATTTCCAATACAAGTGTCCAGTCCCCAGAAGTGTACTAAGTATTTCCAATACAAGTGTCCAGTCCCGCAAGTATTTCCAATACAATTGTCCAGTCCCTAGAAGTGTAGTAAGTATTTCCAATACAATTGTCCAGTCCCTAGAAGTAAGTGTAGTATTTCCAATACAAGTGTCCAGTCCCTAGAAGTAAGTATTTCCAATACAAGTGTCCAGTCCCTAGAAGTAAGTGTAGTGTAGTATGTATTTCCAATACAATTGTCCAGTCCCTAGAAGTGTAGTAAGTATTTCCAATACAAGTGTCCAGTCCCCAGAAGTGTACTAAGTATTTCCAATACAAGTGTCCAGTCCCCAGAAGTGTACTAAGTATTTCCAATACAAGTGTCCAGAAGTGTACTAAGTATTTCCAATACAAGTGTCCAGTCCCTAGAAGTATACTAAGTATTTCCAATACAAGTGTCCAGTCCCTAGAAGTGTAGTAAGTATTTCCAATACAAGTGTCCAGTCCCCAGAAGTGTACTAAGTATTTCCAATACAAGTGTCCAGTCCCCAGAAGTAAGTGTAGTGTAGTATGTATTTCCAATACAATTGTCCAGTCCCTAGAAGTGTAGTAAGTATTTCCAATACAAGTGTCCAGTCCCCAGAAGTGTACTAAGTATTTCCAATACAAGTGTCCAGTCCCCAGAAGTGTACTAAGTATTTCCAATACAAGTGTCCAGTCCCTAGAAGTATACTAAGTATTTCCAATACAAGTGTCCAGTCCCTAGAAGTGTACTAAGTATTTCCAATACACGTGTCCAGTCCCTAGAAGTAAGTGTAGTAAGTATTTCCAATACAAGTGCCCAGTCCCTAGAAGTAAGTGTACTAAGTATTTCCAATACACGTGTCCAGTCCCTAGAAGTAAGTGTACTAAGTATTTCCAATACAATTGTCCAGTCCCTAGAAGTGTACTAAGTATTTCCAATACAAGTGTCCAGTCCCCAGAAGTGTAGTAAGTATTTCCAATATACATGTCCAGTCCCCAGAAGTAAGTGTAGTAAGTATTTCCAATACAAGTGTCCAGTCCCCAGAAGTGTACTAAGTATTTCCAATACACGTGTCCAGTCCCTAGAAGTAAGTATTTCCAATACAAGTGTCCAGTCCCCAGAAGTAAGTGTAGTGTAGTATGTATTTCCAATACAATTGTCCAGTCCCTAGAAGTGTAGTAAGTATTTCCAATACAAGTGTCCAGTCCCTAGAAGTAAGTATTTCCAATACACGTGTCCAGTCCCTAGAAGTAAGTGTAGTAAGTATTTCCAATACAAGTGCCCAGTCCCTAGAAGTAAGTGTAGTAAGTATTTCCAATATACGTGTCCAGTCCCTAGAAGTGTAGTAAGTATTTCCAATACAAGTGTCCAGTCCCTAGAAGTAAGTATTTCCAATACAAGTGTCCAGTCCCCAGAAGTAAGTGTAGTATGTATTTCCAATACAATTGTCCAGTCCCTAGAAGTGTAGTAAGTATTTCCAATACAAGTGTCCAGTCCCCAGAAGTGTAGTAAGTATTTCCAATACACGTGTCCAGTCCCTAGAAGTAAGTGTAGTAAGTATTTCCAATACAAGTGTCCAGTCCCCAGAAGTAAGTATTTCCAATACAAGTGCCCAGTCCCTAGAAGTAAGTGTAGTAAGTATTTCCAATATACGTATCTAGTCCCCAGAAGTGTACTAAGTATTTCCAATACAAGTGCCCAGTCCCTAGAAGTAAGTGTAGTAAGTATTTCCAATACAAGTGTCCAGTCCCAAGAAGTGTACTAAGTATTTCCAATACACGTGTCCAGTCCCTAGAAGTAAGTATTTCCAATACAAGTGTCCAGTCCCTAGAAGTAAGTATTTCCAATACACGTGCCCAGTCCCTAGAAGTGTAGTAAGTATTTCCAATACAAGTGTCCAGTCCCTAGAAGTAAGTGTAGTAAGTATTTCCAATACAAGTGTCCAGTCCCTAGAAGTGTAGTAAGTATTTCCAATACAAGTGTCCAGTCCCCAGAAGTAAGTATTTCCAATACAAGTGTCCAGTCCCTAGAAGTGTACTAAGTATTTCCAATACACGTGTCCAGTCCCTAGAAGTAAGTGTAGTAAGTATTTCCAATACAAGTGCCCAGTCCCTAGAAGTATTTCCAATACAAGTGTCCAGTGCCTAGAAGTAAGTGTAGTGTAGTATGTATTTCCAATACACGTGTCCAGTCCCTAGAAGTAAGTATTTCCAATACAAGTGTCCAGTGCCTAGAAGTAAGTGTAGTAAGTATTTCCAATACAAGTGCCCAGTCCCTAGAAGTAAGTATTTCCAATAAAAGTGTCCAGTCCCCAGAAGTGTAGTAAGTATTTCCAATACAAGTGCCCAGTCCCTAGAAGTAAGTATTTCCAATACAAGTGTCCAGTCCCTAGAAGTAAGTATTTCCAATACAAGTGCCCAGTCCCCAGAAGTGTACTAAGTATTTCCAATACAAGTGTCCAGTCCCGTAAGTATTTCCAATACAATTGTCCAGTCCCTAGAAGTGTACTAAGTATTTCCAATACAAGTGTCCAGTCCCCAGAAGTGTAGTACGTATTTCCAATACAAGTGTCCAGTCCCAGAAGTGTAGTAAGTATTTCCAATACAAGTGTCCAGTCCCCAGAAGTGTACTAAGTATTTCCAATACAAGTGTCCAGTCCCTAGAAGTAAGTATTTCCAATACACGTGTCCAGTCCCTAGAAGTAAGTATTTCCAATACAAGTGTCCAGTCCCCAGAAGTGTAGTAAGTATTTCCAATACAAGTGCCCAGTCCCAGAAGTGTAGTAAGTATTTCCAATACAAGTGCCCAGTCCCTAGAAGTAAGTGTAGTAAGTATTTCCAATACAAGTGTCCAGTCCCCAGAAGTGTACTAAGTATTTCCAATACACGTGTCCAGTCCCTAGAAGTAAGTATTTCCAATACAAGTGTCCAGTCCCTAGAAGTAAGTATTTCCAATACACGTGCCCAGTCCCTAGAAGTGTAGTAAGTATTTCCAATACAAGTGTCCAGTCCCTAGAAGTAAGTGTAGTAAGTATTTCCAATACAAGTGTCCAGTCCCTAGAAGTGTAGTAAGTATTTCCAATACAAGTGTCCAGTCCCCAGAAGTAAGTATTTCCAATACAAGTGTCCAGTCCCTAGAAGTGTACTAAGTATTTCCAATACAAGTGCCCAGTCCCTAGAAGTATTTCCAATACAAGTGTCCAGTGCCTAGAAGTAAGTGTAGTGTAGTATGTATTTCCAATACACGTGTCCAGTCCCTAGAAGTAAGTATTTCCAATACAAGTGCCCAGTGCCTAGAAGTAAGTGTAGTAAGTATTTCCAATACAAGTGCCCAGTCCCTAGAAGTAAGTATTTCCAATAAAAGTGTCCAGTCCCCAGAAGTGTAGTAAGTATTTCCAATACAAGTGCCCAGTCCCTAGAAGTAAGTATTTCCAATACAAGTGTCCAGTCCCTAGAAGTAAGTATTTCCAATACAAGTGCCCAGAAGTGTACTAAGTATTTCCAATACAAGTGTCCAGTCCCGTAAGTATTTCCAATACAATTGTCCAGTCCCTAGAAGTGTACTAAGTATTTCCAATACAAGTGTCCAGTCCCCAGAAGTGTAGTACGTATTTCCAATACAAGTGTCCAGTCCCAGAAGTGTAGTAAGTATTTCCAATACAGGTGTCCAGTCCCCAGAAGTGTAGTACGTATTTCCAATACAAGTGTCCAGTCCCCAGAAGTGTACTAAGTATTTCCAATACAAGTGTCCAGTCCCTAGAAGTAAGTATTTCCAATACACGTGTCCAGTCCCTAGAAGTAAGTATTTCCAATACAAGTGTCCAGTCCCCAGAAGTGTAGTAAGTATTTCCAATACAAGTGCCCAGTCCCAGAAGTGTAGTAAGTATTTCCAATACAAGTGCCCAGTCCCTAGAAGTAAGTATTTCCAATACAAGTGTCCAGTCCCCAGAAGTGTAGTAAGTATTTCCAATACAAGTGTCCAGTCCCTAGAAGTATACTAAGTATTTCCAATACAGGTGTCCAGTCCCCAGAAGTGTAGTACGTATTTCCAATACAAGTGTCCAGTCCCTAGAAGTAAGTATTTCCAATACAAGTGTCCAGTCCCTAGAAGTAAGTATTTCCAATACAAGTGCCCAGAAGTGTACTAAGTATTTCCAATACAAGTGTCCAGTCCCGTAAGTATTTCCAATACAATTGTCCAGTCCCTAGAAGTGTACTAAGTATTTCCAATACAAGTGTCCAGTCCCCAGAAGTGTAGTACGTATTTCCAATACAAGTGTCCAGTCCCAGAAGTGTAGTAAGTATTTCCAATACAGGTGTCCAGTCCCCAGAAGTGTAGTACGTATTTCCAATACAAGTGTCCAGTCCCCAGAAGTGTACTAAGTATTTCCAATACAAGTGTCCAGTCCCTAGAAGTAAGTATTTCCAATACACGTGTCCAGTCCCTAGAAGTAAGTATTTCCAATACAAGTGTCCAGTCCCCAGAAGTGTAGTAAGTATTTCCAATACAAGTGCCCAGTCCCAGAAGTGTAGTAAGTATTTCCAATACAAGTGCCCAGTCCCTAGAAGTAAGTATTTCCAATACAAGTGTCCAGTCCCCAGAAGTGTAGTAAGTATTTCCAATACAAGTGTCCAGTCCCTAGAAGTATACTAAGTATTTCCAATACAGGTGTCCAGTCCCCAGAAGTGTAGTACGTATTTCCAATACAAGTGTCCAGTCCCAGAAGTGTAGTAAGTATTTCCAATACAAGTGTGCAGTCCCCAGAAGTAAGTATTTCCAATACAAGTGCCCAGTCCCTAGAAGTAAGTGTAGTATGTATTTCCAATACAAGTGTGCAGTCCCCAGAAGTAAGTATTTCCAATACAAGTGCCCAGTCCCTAGAAGTAAGTGTAGTAAGTATTTCCAATATAAGTGTCCAGTCCCCAGAAGTGTAGTAAGTATTTCCAATACAAGTGCCCAGTCCCTAGAAGTAAGTATTTCCAATACAAGTGTCCAGTCCCTAGAAGTGTAGTAAGTATTTCCAATACAAGTGTCCAGTCCCTAGAAGTAAGTATTTCCAATACAAGTGTCCAGAAGTGTAGCAAGTATTTCCAATACAAGTGCCCAGTCCCGAGAAGTAAGTATTTCCAATACAAGTGTCCAGTCCCTAGAAGTATACTAAGTATTTCCAATACAAGTGTCCAGTCCCTAGAAGTGTACTAAGTATTTCCAATACAAGTGTCCAGTCCCTAGAAGTATACTAAGTATTTCCAATACAAGTGTCCAGTCCCAGAAGTGTAGTAAGTATTTCCAATACAAGTGTCCAGTCCCCAGAAGTGTAGTAAGTATTTCCAATACAAGTGCCCAGTCCCTAGAAGTAAGTATTTCCAATACAAGTGTCCAGTCCCTAGAAGTAAGTATTTCCAATACAAGTGCCCAGTCCCCAGAAGTGTACTAAGTATTTCCAATACAAGTGTCCAGTCCCCAGAAGTGTAGTACGTATTTCCAATACAAGTGTCCAGTCCCAGAAGTGTAGTAAGTATTTCCAATACAAGTGTCCAGTCCCCAGAAGTGTACTAAGTATTTCCAATACAAGTGTCCAGTCCCTAGAAGTAAGTATTTCCAATACAAGTGTCCAGTCCCTAGAAGTAAGTATTTCCAATACACGTGTCCAGTCCCTAGAAGTAAGTATTTCCAATACAAGTGTCCAGTCCCCAGAAGTGTAGTAAGTATTTCCAATACAAGTGCCCAGTCCCAGAAGTGTAGTAAGTATTTCCAATACAAGTGCCCAGTCCCTAGAAGTAAGTATTTCCAATACAAGTGTCCAGTCCCCAGAAGTGTAGTAAGTATTTCCAATACAAGTGTCCAGTCCCTAGAAGTATACTAAGTATTTCCAATACAGGTGTCCAGTCCCCAGAAGTGTAGTACGTATTTCCAATACAAGTGTCCAGTCCCAGAAGTGTAGTAAGTATTTCCAATACAAGTGTCCAGTCCCCAGAAGTGTACTAAGTATTTCCAATACACGTGTCCAGTCCCTAGAAGTAAGTGTAGTATGTATTTCCAATACAAGTGTGCAGTCCCCAGAAGTAAGTATTTCCAATACACGTGTCCAGTCCCTAGAAGTAAGTATTTCCAATACAAGTGTCCAGTCCCCAGAAGTGTAGTAAGTATTTCCAATACAAGTGCCCAGTCCCCAGAAGTGTAGTAAGTATTTCCAATACAAGTGCCCAGTCCCTAGAAGTAAGTATTTCCAATACAAGTGTCCAGTCCCTAGAAGTGTAGTAAGTATTTCCAATACAAGTGTCCAGTCCCTAGAAGTAAGTATTTCCAATACAAGTGTCCAGTGCCCAGAAGTGTAGCAAGTATTTCCAATACAAGTGCCCAGTCCCGAGAAGTAAGTATTTCCAATACAAGTGTCCAGTCCCTAGAAGTATACTAAGTATTTCCAATACAAGTGTCCAGTCCCAGAAGTGTAGTAAGTATTTCCAATACAAGTGTCCAGTCCCCAGAAGTGTAGTAAGTATTTCCAATACAAGTGTCCAGTCCCCAGAAGTGTAGTAAGTATTTCCAATACAAGTGTCCAGTCCCTAGAAGTATACTAAGTATTTCCAATACAAGTGTCCAGTCCCCAGAAGTGTAGTAAGTATTTCCAATACAAGTGTCCAGTCCCTAGAAGTATACTAAGTATTTCCAATACAAGTGTCCAGTCCCCAGAAGTGTACTAAGTATTTCCAAAACACGTGTCCAGTCCCTAGAAGTAAGTATTTCCAATACACGTGTCCAGTCCCTAGAAGTAAGTGTAGTAAGTATTTCCAATACAAGTGCCCAGTCCCAGAAGTGTAGTAAGTATTTCCAATACAAGTGTCCAGTCCCCAGAAGTGTAGTAAGTATTTCCAATACAAGTGTCCAGTCCCTAGAAGTATACTAAGTATTTCCAATACAAGTGTCCAGTCCCCAGAAGTGTACTAAGTATTTCCAAAACACGTGTCCAGTCCCTAGAAGTAAGTATTTCCAATACTCGTGTCCAGTCCCTAGAAGTAAGTATTTCCAATACAAGTGTCCAGTCCCCAGAAGTGTAGTAAGTATTTCCAATACAAGTGTCCAGTCCCTAGAAGTATACTAAGTATTTCCAATACAAGTGTCCAGTCCCAGAAGTGTAGTAAGTATTTCCAATACACGTGTCCAGTCCCTAGAAGTAAGTGTAGTATGTATTTCTAATACAAGTGCCCAGTCCGTAGAAGTATACTAAGTATTTCCAATACAAGTGTCCAGTCCCTAGAAGTATACTAAGTATTTCCAATACAGGTGTCCAGTCCCCAGAAGTGTAGTACGTATTTCCAATACAAGTGTCCAGTCCCCAGAAGTGTACTAAGTATTTCCAATACAAGTGTCCAGTCCCTAGAAGTAAGTATTTCCAATACACGTGTCCAGTCCCTAGAAGTAAGTGTAGTATGTATTTCCAATACAAGTGTGCAGTCCCCAGAAGTAAGTATTTCCAATACAAGTGTCCAGTCCCTAGAAGTAAGTGTAGTAAGTATTTCCAATACAAGTGTCCAGTCCCTAGAAGTAAGTATTTCCAATACAAGTGTCCAGTGCCCAGAAGTGTAGCAAGTATTTCCAATACAAGTGTCCAGTCCCGAGAAGTAAGTATTTTGAATACAAGTGTCCAGTCCCTAGAAGTATTTCCAATACAAGTGTCCAGTCCCCAGAAGTAAGTGTAGTGTAGTATGTATTTCCAATACAATTGTCCAGTCCCTAGAAGTGTAGTAAGTATTTCCAATACAAGTGTCCAGTCCCCAGAAGTGTAGTAAGTATTTCCAATACAATTGTCCAGTCCCTAGAAGTAAGTGTAGTATTTCCAATACAAGTGTCCAGTCCCTAGAAGTAAGTATTTCCAATACAAGTGTCCAGTCCCTAGAAGTAAGTGTAGTGTAGTATGTATTTCCAATACAATTGTCCAGTCCCTAGAAGTGTAGTAAGTATTTCCAATACAAGTGTCCAGTCCCCAGAAGTGTACTAAGTATTTCCAATACAAGTGTCCAGTCCCCAGAAGTGTACTAAGTATTTCCAATACAAGTGTCCAGTCCCTAGAAGTAAGTGTAGTGTAGTATGTATTTCCAATACAATTGTCCAGTCCCTAGAAGTGTAGTAAGTATTTCCAATACAAGTGTCCAGTCCCCAGAAGTGTACTAAGTATTTCCAATACAAGTGCCCAGTCCCTAGAAGTAAGTATTTCCAATACAAGTGTCCAGTCCCTAGAAGTAAGTATTTCCAATACAAGTGCCCAGTCCCCAGAAGTGTACTAAGTATTTCCAATACAAGTGTCCAGTCCCCAGAAGTGTAGTACGTATTTCCAATACAAGTGTCCAGTCCCAGAAGTGTAGTAAGTATTTCCAATACAAGTGTCCAGTCCCCAGAAGTGTACTAAGTATTTCCAATACAAGTGTCCAGTCCCTAGAAGTAAGTATTTCCAATACAAGTGTCCAGTCCCTAGAAGTAAGTATTTCCAATACACGTGTCCAGTCCCTAGAAGTAAGTATTTCCAATACAAGTGTCCAGTCCCCAGAAGTGTAGTAAGTATTTCCAATACAAGTGCCCAGTCCCAGAAGTGTAGTAAGTATTTCCAATACAAGTGCCCAGTCCCTAGAAGTAAGTATTTCCAATACAAGTGTCCAGTCCCCAGAAGTGTAGTAAGTATTTCCAATACAAGTGTCCAGTCCCTAGAAGTATACTAAGTATTTCCAATACAGGTGTCCAGTCCCCAGAAGTGTAGTACGTATTTCCAATACAAGTGTCCAGTCCCAGAAGTGTAGTAAGTATTTCCAATACAAGTGTCCAGTCCCCAGAAGTGTACTAAGTATTTCCAATACACGTGTCCAGTCCCTAGAAGTAAGTGTAGTATGTATTTCCAATACAAGTGTGCAGTCCCCAGAAGTAAGTATTTCCAATACACGTGTCCAGTCCCTAGAAGTAAGTATTTCCAATACAAGTGTCCAGTCCCCAGAAGTGTAGTAAGTATTTCCAATACAAGTGCCCAGTCCCCAGAAGTGTAGTAAGTATTTCCAATACAAGTGCCCAGTCCCTAGAAGTAAGTATTTCCAATACAAGTGTCCAGTCCCTAGAAGTGTAGTAAGTATTTCCAATACAAGTGTCCAGTCCCTAGAAGTAAGTATTTCCAATACAAGTGTCCAGTGCCCAGAAGTGTAGCAAGTATTTCCAATACAAGTGCCCAGTCCCGAGAAGTAAGTATTTCCAATACAAGTGTCCAGTCCCTAGAAGTATACTAAGTATTTCCAATACAAGTGTCCAGTCCCAGAAGTGTAGTAAGTATTTCCAATACAAGTGTCCAGTCCCCAGAAGTGTAGTAAGTATTTCCAATACAAGTGTCCAGTCCCCAGAAGTGTAGTAAGTATTTCCAATACAAGTGTCCAGTCCCTAGAAGTATACTAAGTATTTCCAATACAAGTGTCCAGTCCCCAGAAGTGTAGTAAGTATTTCCAATACAAGTGTCCAGTCCCTAGAAGTATACTAAGTATTTCCAATACAAGTGTCCAGTCCCCAGAAGTGTACTAAGTATTTCCAAAACACGTGTCCAGTCCCTAGAAGTAAGTATTTCCAATACACGTGTCCAGTCCCTAGAAGTAAGTGTAGTAAGTATTTCCAATACAAGTGCCCAGTCCCAGAAGTGTAGTAAGTATTTCCAATACAAGTGTCCAGTCCCCAGAAGTGTAGTAAGTATTTCCAATACAAGTGTCCAGTCCCTAGAAGTATACTAAGTATTTCCAATACAAGTGTCCAGTCCCCAGAAGTGTACTAAGTATTTCCAAAACACGTGTCCAGTCCCTAGAAGTAAGTATTTCCAATACTCGTGTCCAGTCCCTAGAAGTAAGTATTTCCAATACAAGTGTCCAGTCCCCAGAAGTGTAGTAAGTATTTCCAATACAAGTGTCCAGTCCCTAGAAGTATACTAAGTATTTCCAATACAAGTGTCCAGTCCCAGAAGTGTAGTAAGTATTTCCAATACACGTGTCCAGTCCCTAGAAGTAAGTGTAGTATGTATTTCTAATACAAGTGCCCAGTCCGTAGAAGTATACTAAGTATTTCCAATACAAGTGTCCAGTCCCTAGAAGTATACTAAGTATTTCCAATACAGGTGTCCAGTCCCCAGAAGTGTAGTACGTATTTCCAATACAAGTGTCCAGTCCCCAGAAGTGTACTAAGTATTTCCAATACAAGTGTCCAGTCCCTAGAAGTAAGTATTTCCAATACACGTGTCCAGTCCCTAGAAGTAAGTGTAGTATGTATTTCCAATACAAGTGTGCAGTCCCCAGAAGTAAGTATTTCCAATACAAGTGTCCAGTCCCTAGAAGTAAGTGTAGTAAGTATTTCCAATACAAGTGTCCAGTCCCTAGAAGTAAGTATTTCCAATACAAGTGTCCAGTGCCCAGAAGTGTAGCAAGTATTTCCAATACAAGTGTCCAGTCCCGAGAAGTAAGTATTTTGAATACAAGTGTCCAGTCCCTAGAAGTATTTCCAATACAAGTGTCCAGTCCCCAGAAGTAAGTGTAGTGTAGTATGTATTTCCAATACAATTGTCCAGTCCCTAGAAGTGTAGTAAGTATTTCCAATACAAGTGTCCAGTCCCCAGAAGTGTAGTAAGTATTTCCAATACAATTGTCCAGTCCCTAGAAGTAAGTGTAGTATTTCCAATACAAGTGTCCAGTCCCTAGAAGTAAGTATTTCCAATACAAGTGTCCAGTCCCTAGAAGTAAGTGTAGTGTAGTATGTATTTCCAATACAATTGTCCAGTCCCTAGAAGTGTAGTAAGTATTTCCAATACAAGTGTCCAGTCCCCAGAAGTGTACTAAGTATTTCCAATACAAGTGTCCAGTCCCCAGAAGTGTACTAAGTATTTCCAATACAAGTGTCCAGTCCCTAGAAGTAAGTGTAGTGTAGTATGTATTTCCAATACAATTGTCCAGTCCCTAGAAGTGTAGTAAGTATTTCCAATACAAGTGTCCAGTCCCCAGAAGTGTACTAAGTATTTCCAATACAAGTGTCCAGTCCCCAGAAGTGTACTAAGTATTTCCAATACAAGTGTCCAGTCCCCAGAAGTGTACTAAGTATTTCCAATACAAGTGTCCAGTCCCTAGAAGTATACTAAGTATTTCCAATACAAGTGTCCAGTCCCTAGAAGTGTACTAAGTATTTCCAATACACGTGTCCAGTCCCTAGAAGTAAGTGTAGTAAGTATTTCCAATACAAGTGCCCAGTCCCTAGAAGTAAGTGTACTAAGTATTTCCAATACAATTGTCCAGTCCCTAGAAGTGTAGTAAGTATTTCCAATACAAGTGTCCAGTCCCCAGAAGTGTACTAAGTATTTCCAATACAAGTGTCCAGTCCCTAGAAGTAAGTATTTCCAATACAAGTGTCCAGTCCCCAGAAGTAAGTGTAGTGTAGTATGTATTTCCAATACAATTGTCCAGTCCCTAGAAGTGTAGTAAGTATTTCCAATACAAGTGTCCAGTCCCTAGAAGTAAGTATTTCCAATACAAGTGTCCAGTCCCCAGAAGTGTACTAAGTATTTCCAATACAAGTGTCCAGTCCCCAGAAGTGTAGTAAGTATTTCCAATACAAGTGTCCAGTCCCCAGAAGTGTAGTAAGTATTTCCAATATACGTGTCCAGTCCACAGAAGTAAGTATTTCCAATACAAGTGTCCAGTCCCCAGAAGTGTACTAAGTATTTCCAATACACGTGTCCAGTCCCCAGAAGTGTAGTATGTATTTCCAATACAATTGTCCAGTCCCTAGAAGTAAGTGTAGTATTTCCAATACAAGTGTCCAGTCCCTAGAAGTAAGTATTTCCAATACAAGTGTCCAGTCCCTAGAAGTAAGTATTTCCAATACAAGTGCCCAGTCCCTAGAAGTAAGTATTTCCAATACACGTGTCCAGTCCCTAGAAGTAAGTATTTCCAATACAAGTGTCCAGTCCCTAGAAGTAAGTATTTCCAATACACGTGCCCAGTCCCTAGAAGTGTAGTAAGTATTTCCAATACAAGTGTCCAGTCCCTAGAAGTAAGTATTTCCAATACAAGTGTCCAGTCCCTAGAAGTAAGTGTAGTAAGTATTTCCAATACAAGTGTCCAGTCCCTAGAAGTAAGTATTTCCAATACAAGTGTCCAGTCCCCAGAAGTAAGTGTAGTGTAGTATGTATTTCCAATACAATTGTCCAGTCCCTAGAAGTGTAGTAAGTATTTCCAATACAAGTGTCCAGTCCCCAGAAGTATACCCAATACAAGTGTCCAGTGCAGTAAGTATTTCCAATACAAGTGTCCAGTCCCCAGAAGTGTAGTAAGTATTTCCAATACAAGTGTCCAGTCCCTAGAAGTAAGTGTAGTAAGTATTTCCAATACAAGTGCCCAGTCCCTAGAAGTAAGTGTAGTAAGTATTTCCAATATACGTGTCCAGTCCCCAGAAGTGTAGTAAGTATTTCCAATACAAGTGTCCAGTCCCTAGAAGTATACCCAATACAAGTGTCCAGTGCAGTAAGTATTTCCAATACAAGTGTCCAGTCCCCAGAAGTAAGTGTAGTAAGTATTTCCAATATACGTGTCCAGTCCCCAGAAGTGTAGTAAGTATTTCCAATATACGTGTCCAGTCCCTAGAAGTAAGTGTAGTAAGTATTTCCAATACAAGTGTCCAGTCCCTAGAAGTAAGTATTTCCAATACACGTGTCCAGTCCCTAGAAGTAAGTGTAGTAAGTATTTCCAATATACGTGTCCAGTCCCCAGAAGTGTACTAAGTATTTCCAATACAAGTGTCCAGTCCCCAGAAGTAAGTATTTCCAATACAAGTGTCCAGTCCCCAGAAGTGTAGTAAGTATTTCCAATATACGTGTCCAGTCCCTAGAAGTAAGTATTTCCAATACAAGTGTCCAGTCCCTAGAAGTAAATATTTCCAATACAAGTGTCCAGTCCCTAGAAGTAAGTATTTCCAATACAAGTGTCCAGTCCCTAGAAGTAAGTGTAGTATGTATTTCCAATACAAGTGTGCAGTCCCCAGAAGTAAGTATTTCCAATACAAGTGTCCAGTCCCTAGAAGTAAGTGTAGTAAGTATTTCCAATACAAGTGTCCAGTCCCTAGAAGTAAGTGTAGTAAGTATTTCCAATACAAGTGCCCAGTCCCTAGAAGTAAGTGTAGTAAGTATTTCCAATACAATTGTCCAGTCCCTAGAAGTAAGTATTTCCAATACAAGTGTCCAGTCCCCAGAAGTGTAGTAAGTATTTCCAATATACGTGTCCAGTCCCTAGAAGTAAGTATTTCCAATACAAGTGTCCAGTCCCCAGAAGTAAGTGTAGTATGTATTTCCAATACAATTGTCCAGTCCCTAGAAGTGTAGTAAGTATTTCCAATACAAGTGTCCAGTCCCCAGAAGTGTAGTAAGTATTTCCAATACAAGTGTCCAGTCCCTAGAAGTATACTAAGTATTTCCAATACAAGTGTCCAGTCCCTAGAAGTAAGTATTTCCAATACAAGTGTCCAGTCCCTAGAAGTAAGTATTTCCAATACAAGTGTCCAGTCCCCAGAAGTGTACTAAGTATTTCCAATACACGTGTCCAGTCCCTAGAAGTAAGTATTTCCAATACAAGTGTCCAGTCCCTAGAAGTAAGTATTTCCAATACACGTGCCCAGTCCCTAGAAGTGTAGTAAGTATTTCCAATACAAGTGTCCAGTCCCTAGAAGTAAGTGTAGTAAGTATTTCCAATACAAGTGTCCAGTCCCTAGAAGTGTAGTAAGTATTTCCAATACAAGTGTCCAGTCCCCAGAAGTAAGTATTTCCAATACAAGTGTCCAGTCCCTAGAAGTAAGTGTAGTAAGTATTTCCAATACAAGTGCCCAGTCCCTAGAAGTAAGTGTAGTAAGTATTTCCAATATACGTATCTAGTCCCCAGAAGTGTAGTAAGTATTTCCAATACAAGTGTCCAGTCCCCAGAAGTGTACTAAGTATTTCCAATACAAGTGTCCAGTCCCTAGAAGTAAGTATTTCCAATACAAGTGTCCAGTCCCCAGAAGTGTACTAAGTATTTCCAATACACGTGTCCAGTCCCTAGAAGTAAGTATTTCCAATACAAGTGTCCAGTCCCTAGAAGTGTAGTAAGTATTTCCAATACAAGTGTCCAGTCCCTAGAAGTAAGTGTAGTAAGTATTTCCAATACAAGTGTCCAGTCCCTAGAAGTGTAGTAAGTATTTCCAATACAAGTGTCCAGTCCCCAGAAGTAAGTATTTCCAATACAAGTGTCCAGTCCCTAGAAGTGTACTAAGTATTTCCAATACACGTGTCCAGTCCCTAGAAGTGTAGTAAGTATTTCCAATACAAGTGCCCAGTCCCTAGAAGTATTTCCAATACAAGTGTCCAGTGCCTAGAAGTAAGTGTAGTGTAGTATGTATTTCCAATACACGTGTCCAGTCCCTAGAAGTAAGTATTTCCAATACAAGTGTCCAGTGCCTAGAAGTAAGTGTAGTAAGTATTTCCAATACAAGTGCCCAGTCCCAGAAGTGTAGTAAGTATTTCCAATACAAGTGCCCAGTCCCTAGAAGTAAGTATTTCCAATACAAGTGTCCAGTCCCTAGAAGTAAGTATTTCCAATACAAGTGTCCAGTCCCTAGAAGTAAGTATTTCCAATACAAGTGCCCAGTCCCCAGAAGTGTACTAAGTATTTCCAATACAAGTGTCCAGTCCCGTAAGTATTTCCAATACAATTGTCCAGTCCCTAGAAGTGTACTAAGTATTTCCAATACATGTGTCCAGTCCCTAGAAGTAAGTGTAGTAAGTATTTCCAATACAAGTGCCCAGTCCCTAGAAGTAAGTATTTCCAATAAAAGTGTCCAGTCCCCAGAAGTGTAGTAAGTATTTCCAATACAAGTGCCCAGTCCCTAGAAGTAAGTATTTCCAATACAAGTGTCCAGTCCCTAGAAGTAAGTATTTCCAATACAAGTGCCCAGTCCCCAGAAGTGTACTAAGTATTTCCAATACAAGTGTCCAGTCCCGTAAGTATTTCCAATACAATTGTCCAGTCCCTAGAAGTGTACTAAGTATTTCCAATACAAGTGCCCAGTCCCCAGAAGTGTAGTAAGTATTTCCAATACAAGTGCCCAGTCCCCAGAAGTGTAGTAAGTATTTCCAATACAAGTGTCCAGTCCCCAGAAGTAAGTATTTCCAATACAAGTGTCCAGTCCCCAGAAGTGTAGTAAGTATTTCCAATACAAGTGCCCAGTCCCAGAAGTGTAGTATGTATTTCCAATACAAGTGTCCAGTCCCCAGAAGTGTAGTAAGTATTTCCAATACACGTGCCCAGTCCCTAGAAGTGTAGTAAGTATTTCCAATACAAGTGTCCAGTCCCTAGAAGTAAGTATTTCCAATACAAGTGTCCAGTCCCCAGAAGTGTACTAAGTATTTCCAATACAAGTGTCCAGTCCCTAGAAGTATTTCCAATACACGTGCCCAGTCCCTAGAAGCGTAGTAAGTATTTCCAATACAAGTGTCCAGTCCCTAGAAGTAAATATTTCCAATACAATTGTCCAGTCCCTAGAAGTAAGTGTAGTAAGTATTTCCAATACAATTGTCCAGTCCCTAGAAGTGTAGTAAGTATTTCCAATACAAGTGTCCAGTCCCCAGAAGTGTAGTAAGTATTTCCAATACAAGTGTCCAGTCCCTAGAAGTATACTAAGTATTTCCAATACAAGTGTCCAGTCCCTAGAAGTAAGTATTTCCAATACAAGTGTCCAGTCCCTAGAAGTAAGTATTTCCAATACAAGTGTCCAGTCCCCAGAAGTAAGTGTAGTGTAGTATGTATTTCCAATACAAGTGTCCAGTCCCTAGAAGTAAGTATTTCCAATACAAGTGTCCAGTCCCTAGAAGTATACTAAGTATTTCCAATACAAGTGTCCAGTCCCTAGAAGTAAGTATTTCCAATACAAGTGTCCAGTCCCTAGAAGTAAGTATTTCCAATACAAGTGTCCAGTCCCCAGAAGTAAGTGTAGTAAGTATTTCCAATACAAGTGCCCAGTCCCTAGAAGTAAGTGTAGTAAGTATTTCCAATACAATTGTCCAGTCCCTAGAAGTAAGTGTAGTAAGTATTTCCAATACAAGTGTCCAGTCCCCAGAAGTGTACTAAGTATTTCCAATACACGTGTCCAGTCCCTAGAAGTAAGTATTTCCAATACAAGTGTCCAGTCCCTAGAAGTAAGTATTTCCAATACACGTGCCCAGTCCCTAGAAGTGTAGTAAGTATTTCCAATACAAGTGTCCAGTCCCTAGAAGTAAGTATTTCCAATACACGTGCCCAGTCCCTAGAAGCGTAGTAAGTATTTCCAATACAATTGTCCAGTCCCTAGAAGTAAGTGTAGTAAGTATTTCCAATACAAGTGTCCAGTCCCCAGAAGTGTACTAAGTATTTCCAATACACGTGTCCAGTCCCTAGAAGTAAGTATTTCCAATACAAGTGTCCAGTCCCTAGAAGTAAGTATTTCCAATACATGTGCCCAGTCCCTAGAAGTGTAGTAAGTATTTCCAATACAAGTGTCCAGTCCCTAGAAGTAAGTGTAGTAAGTATTTCCAATACAAGTGCCCAGTCCCTAGAAGTAAGTGTAGTAAGTATTTCCAATACAATTGTCCAGTCCCTAGAAGTAAGTGTAGTAAGTATTTCCAATACAAGTGTCCAGTCCCCAGAAGTGTACTAAGTATTTCCAATACACGTGTCCAGTCCCTAGAAGTAAGTATTTCCAATACAAGTGTCCAGTCCCTAGAAGTAAGTATTTCCAATACACGTGCCCAGTCCCTAGAAGTGTAGTAAGTATTTCCAATACAAGTGTCCAGTCCCTAGAAGTAAGTGTAGTAAGTATTTCCAATACAAGTGCCCAGTCCCTAGAAGTAAGTATTTCCAATAAAAGTGTCCAGTCCCCAGAAGTGTAGTAAGTATTTCCAATACAAGTGCCCAGTCCCTAGAAGTAAGTATTTCCAATACAAGTGTCCAGTCCCTAGAAGTAAGTATTTCCAATACAAGTGCCCAGTCCCCAGAAGTGTACTAAGTATTTCCAATACAAGTGTCCAGTCCCGTAAGTATTTCCAATACAATTGTCCAGTCCCTAGAAGTGTACTAAGTATTTCCAATACAAGTGTCCAGTCCCCAGAAGTGTAGTACGTATTTCCAATACAAGTGTCCAGTCCCAGAAGTGTAGTAAGTATTTCCAATACAAGTGTCCAGTCCCCAGAAGTGTACTAAGTATTTCCAATACAAGTGTCCAGTCCCTAGAAGTAAGTATTTCCAATACAAGTGTCCAGTCCCTAGAAGTAAGTATTTCCAATACACGTGTCCAGTCCCTAGAAGTAAGTGTAGTAAGTATTTCCAATACAAGTGTCCAGTCCCCAGAAGTGTACTAAGTATTTCCAATACAAGTGTCCAGTCCCTAGAAGTAAGTATTTCCAATACAAGTGTCCAGTCCCCAGAAGTGTACTAAGTATTTCCAATACACGTGTCCAGTCCCTAGAAGTAAGTATTTCCAATACAAGTGTCCAGTCCCTAGAAGTGTAGTAAGTATTTCCAATACAAGTGTCCAGTCCCAGAAGTGTAGTAAGTATTTCCAATACACGTGTCCAGTCCCTAGAAGTAAGTATTTCCAATACAAGTGTCCAGTCCCTAGAAGTAAGTATTTCCAATACACGTGCCCAGTCCCTAGAAGCGTAGTAAGTATTTCCAATACAATTGTCCAGTCCCTAGAAGTAAGTGTAGTAAGTATTTCCAATACAAGTGTCCAGTCCCCAGAAGTGTACTAAGTATTTTCAATACACGTGTCCAGTCCCTAGAAGTAAGTATTTCCAATACAAGTGTCCAGTCCCTAGAAGTAAGTATTTCCAATACACGTGCCCAGTCCCTAGAAGTGTAGTAAGTATTTCCAATACAAGTGTCCAGTCCCTAGAAGTAAGTGTAGTAAGTATTTCCAATACAAGTGTCCAGTCCCTAGAAGTGTAGTAAGTATTTCCAATACAAGTGTCCAGTCCCCAGAAGTAAGTATTTCCAATACAAGTGTCCAGTCCCTAGAAGTGTACTAAGTATTTCCAATACACGTGTCCAGTCCCTAGAAGTGTAGTAAGTATTTCCAATACAAGTGCCCAGTCCCTAGAAGTATTTCCAATACAAGTGTCCAGTCCCTAGAAGTAAGTGTAGTAAGTATTTCCAATACAAGTGTCCAGTGCCTAGAAGTAAGTGTAGTAAGTATTTCCAATACAAGTGCCCAGTCCCTAGAAGTAAGTATTTCCAATAAAAGTGTCCAGTCCCCAGAAGTGTAGTAAGTATTTCCAATACAAGTGCCCAGTCCCTAGAAGTAAGTGTAGTAAGTATTTCCAATACAATTGTCCAGTCCCTAGAAGTAAGTGTAGTAAGTATTTCCAATACAATTGTCCAGTCCCTAGAAGTAAGTGTAGTAAGTATTTCCAATACAAGTGCCCAGTCCCTAGAAGTAAGTATTTCCAATACAAGTGTCCAGTCCCTAGAAGTAAGTATTTCCAATACAAGTGTCCAGTCCCTAGAAGTAAGTATTTCCAACACAAGTGTCCAGTCCCTAGAAGTAAGTATTTCCAATACAAGTGCCCAGAAGCGTAGTAAGTATTTCCAATACAAGTGTCCAGTCCCTAGAAGTAAGTATTTCCAATACAAGTGTCCAGTCCCTAGAAGTAAATATTTCCAATACAAGTGTCCAGTCCCTAGAAGTAAGTATTTCCAATACAAGTGTCCAGTCCCTAGAAGTAAGTGTAGTAAGTATTTCCAATACAAGTGTCCAGTCCCTAGAAGTAAGTATTTCCAATACAAGTGTCCAGTCCCTAGAAGTAAGTATTTCCAATACAAGTGCCCAGTCCCTAGAAGTAAGTATTTCCAATACAAGTGTCCAGTCCCTAGAAGTAAGTGTAGTAAGTATTTCCAATACAAGTGTCCAGTCCCTAGAAGTAAGTATTTCCAATACAAGTGTCCAGTCCCTAGAAGTAAGTGTAGTAAGTATTTCCAATACAAGTGTCCAGTCCCTAGAAGTAAGTATTTCCAATACAAGTGTCCAGTCCCTAGAAGTAAGTATTTCCAATACAAGTGTCCAGTCCCCAGAAGTGTACTAAGTATTTCCAATACAAGTGTCCAGTCCCGTAAGTATTTCCAATACAAGTGTCCAGTCCCCAGAAGTGTAGTAAGTATTTCCAATACAAGTGTCCAGTCCCTAGAAGTAAGTGTAGTAAGTATTTCCAATACAAGTGTCCAGTCCCTAGAAGTAAGTATTTCCAATACAAGTGCCCAGTCCCTAGAAGTATTTCCAATACAAGTGTCCAGTCCCCAGAAGTAAGTGTAGTGTAGTATGTATTTCCAATACAAGTGTCCAGTCCCTAGAAGTAAGTATTTCCAATACAAGTGCCCAGTCCCAGAAGTGTAGTAAGTATTTCCAATACAATTGTCCAGTCCCTAGAAGTAAGTGTAGTATTTCCAATACAAGTGTCCAGTCCCTAGAAGTAAGTATTTCCAATACAAGTGTCCAGTCCCTAGAAGTAAGTATTTCCAATACAAGTGTCCAGTCCCTAGAAGTAAGTATTTCCAATACAAGTGCCCAGTCCCTAGAAGTATTTCCAATACAAGTGTCCAGTCCCCAGAAGTAAGTGTAGTGTAGTATGTATTTCCAATACAAGTGTCCAGTCCCTAGAAGTAAGTATTTCCAATACAAGTGCTCAGTCCCTAGAAGTAAGTATTTCCAATACAAGTGTCCAGTCCCCAGAAGTGTACTAAGTATTTCCAATACAAGTGTCCAGTCCCCAGAAGTGTAGTACGTATTTCCAATACAAGTGTCCAGTCCCAGAAGTGTAGTAAGTATTTCCAATACAATTGTCCAGTCCCTAGAAGTAAGTGTAGTATTTCCAATACAAGTGTCCAGTCCCTAGAAGTAAGTATTTCCAATACAAGTGTCCAGTCCCTAGAAGTAAGTGTAGTGTAGTATGTATTTCCAATACAATTGTCCAGTCCCTAGAAGTGTAGTAAGTATTTCCAATACAAGTGTCCAGTCCCCAGAAGTGTACTAAGTATTTCCAATACAAGTGTCCAGTCCCCAGAAGTGTACTAAGTATTTCCAATACAAGTGTCCAGAAGTGTACTAAGTATTTCCAATACAAGTGTCCAGTCCCTAGAAGTATACTAAGTATTTCCAATACAAGTGTCCAGTCCCTAGAAGTTTAGTAAGTATTTCCAATACAAGTGTCCAGTCCCCAGAAGTGTACTAAGTATTTCCAATACAAGTGTCCAGTCCCCAGAAGTAAGTGTAGTGTAGTATGTATTTCCAATACAATTGTCCAGTCCCTAGAAGTGTAGTAAGTATTTCCAATACAAGTGTCCAGTCCCCAGAAGTGTACTAAGTATTTCCAATACAAGTGTCCAGTCCCCAGAAGTGTACTAAGTATTTCCAATACAAGTGTCCAGTCCCTAGAAGTATACTAAGTATTTCCAATACAAGTGTCCAGTCCCTAGAAGTGTACTAAGTATTTCCAATACAAGTGTCCAGTCCCTAGAAGTATACTAAGTATTTCCAATACAAGTGTCCAGTCCCTAGAAGTGTACTAAGTATTTCCAATACAAGTGTCCAGTCCCGCAAGTATTTCCAATACAATTGTCCAGTCCCTAGAAGTATACTAAGTATTTCCAATACAAGTGTCCAGTCCCTAGAAGTGTACTAAGTATTTCCAATACACGTGTCCAGTCCCTAGAAGTAAGTGTAGTAAGTATTTCCAATACAAGTGCCCAGTCCCTAGAAGTAAGTGTACTAAGTATTTCCAATACACGTGTCCAGTCCCTAGAAGTAAGTGTACTAAGTATTTCCAATACAATTGTCCAGTCCCTAGAAGTGTACTAAGTATTTCCAATACAAGTGTCCAGTCCCCAGAAGTGTAGTAAGTATTTCCAATATACATGTCCAGTCCCCAGAAGTAAGTGTAGTAAGTATTTCCAATACAAGTGTCCAGTCCCCAGAAGTGTACTAAGTATTTCCAATACACGTGTCCAGTCCCTAGAAGTAAGTATTTCCAATACAAGTGTCCAGTCCCCAGAAGTAAGTGTAGTGTAGTATGTATTTCCAATACAATTGTCCAGTCCCTAGAAGTGTAGTAAGTATTTCCAATACAAGTGTCCAGTCCCTAGAAGTAAGTATTTCCAATACACGTGTCCAGTCCCTAGAAGTAAGTGTAGTAAGTATTTCCAATACAAGTGCCCAGTCCCTAGAAGTAAGTGTAGTAAGTATTTCCAATATACGTGTCCAGTCCCTAGAAGTGTAGTAAGTATTTCCAATACAAGTGTCCAGTCCCTAGAAGTAAGTATTTCCAATACAAGTGTCCAGTCCCCAGAAGTAAGTGTAGTATGTATTTCCAATACAATTGTCCAGTCCCTAGAAGTGTAGTAAGTATTTCCAATACAAGTGTCCAGTCCCCAGAAGTGTAGTAAGTATTTCCAATACAAGTGTCCAGTCCCCAGAAGTAAGTATTTCCAATACAAGTGCCCAGTCCCTAGAAGTAAGTGTAGTAAGTATTTCCAATATACGTATCTAGTCCCCAGAAGTGTACTAAGTATTTCCAATACAAGTGCCCAGTCCCTAGAAGTAAGTGTAGTAAGTATTTCCAATACAAGTGTCCAGTCCCAAGAAGTGTACTAAGTATTTCCAATACACGTGTCCAGTCCCTAGAAGTAAGTATTTCCAATACAAGTGTCCAGTCCCTAGAAGTAAGTATTTCCAATACACGTGCCCAGTCCCTAGAAGTGTAGTAAGTATTTCCAATACAAGTGTCCAGTCCCTAGAAGTAAGTGTAGTAAGTATTTCCAATACAAGTGTCCAGTCCCTAGAAGTGTAGTAAGTATTTCCAATACAAGTGTCCAGTCCCCAGAAGTAAGTATTTCCAATACAAGTGTCCAGTCCCTAGAAGTGTACTAAGTATTTCCAATACACGTGTCCAGTCCCTAGAAGTAAGTGTAGTAAGTATTTCCAATACAAGTGCCCAGTCCCTAGAAGTATTTCCAATACAAGTGTCCAGTGCCTAGAAGTAAGTGTAGTGTAGTATGTATTTCCAATACACGTGTCCAGTCCCTAGAAGTAAGTATTTCCAATACAAGTGTCCAGTGCCTAGAAGTAAGTGTAGTAAGTATTTCCAATACAAGTGCCCAGTCCCTAGAAGTAAGTATTTCCAATAAAAGTGTCCAGTCCCCAGAAGTGTAGTAAGTATTTCCAATACAAGTGCCCAGTCCCTAGAAGTAAGTATTTCCAATACAAGTGTCCAGTCCCTAGAAGTAAGTATTTCCAATACAAGTGCCCAGTCCCCAGAAGTGTACTAAGTATTTCCAATACAAGTGTCCAGTCCCGTAAGTATTTCCAATACAATTGTCCAGTCCCTAGAAGTGTACTAAGTATTTCCAATACAAGTGTCCAGTCCCCAGAAGTGTAGTACGTATTTCCAATACAAGTGTCCAGTCCCAGAAGTGTAGTAAGTATTTCCAATACAAGTGTCCAGTCCCCAGAAGTGTACTAAGTATTTCCAATACAAGTGTCCAGTCCCTAGAAGTAAGTATTTCCAATACACGTGTCCAGTCCCTAGAAGTAAGTATTTCCAATACAAGTGTCCAGTCCCCAGAAGTGTAGTAAGTATTTCCAATACAAGTGCCCAGTCCCAGAAGTGTAGTAAGTATTTCCAATACAAGTGCCCAGTCCCTAGAAGTAAGTGTAGTAAGTATTTCCAATACAAGTGTCCAGTCCCCAGAAGTGTACTAAGTATTTCCAATACACGTGTCCAGTCCCTAGAAGTAAGTATTTCCAATACAAGTGTCCAGTCCCTAGAAGTAAGTATTTCCAATACACGTGCCCAGTCCCTAGAAGTGTAGTAAGTATTTCCAATACAAGTGTCCAGTCCCTAGAAGTAAGTGTAGTAAGTATTTCCAATACAAGTGTCCAGTCCCTAGAAGTGTAGTAAGTATTTCCAATACAAGTGTCCAGTCCCCAGAAGTAAGTATTTCCAATACAAGTGTCCAGTCCCTAGAAGTGTACTAAGTATTTCCAATACAAGTGCCCAGTCCCTAGAAGTATTTCCAATACAAGTGTCCAGTGCCTAGAAGTAAGTGTAGTGTAGTATGTATTTCCAATACACGTGTCCAGTCCCTAGAAGTAAGTATTTCCAATACAAGTGCCCAGTGCCTAGAAGTAAGTGTAGTAAGTATTTCCAATACAAGTGCCCAGTCCCTAGAAGTAAGTATTTCCAATAAAAGTGTCCAGTCCCCAGAAGTGTAGTAAGTATTTCCAATACAAGTGCCCAGTCCCTAGAAGTAAGTATTTCCAATACAAGTGTCCAGTCCCTAGAAGTAAGTATTTCCAATACAAGTGCCCAGAAGTGTACTAAGTATTTCCAATACAAGTGTCCAGTCCCGTAAGTATTTCCAATACAATTGTCCAGTCCCTAGAAGTGTACTAAGTATTTCCAATACAAGTGTCCAGTCCCCAGAAGTGTAGTACGTATTTCCAATACAAGTGTCCAGTCCCAGAAGTGTAGTAAGTATTTCCAATACAGGTGTCCAGTCCCCAGAAGTGTAGTACGTATTTCCAATACAAGTGTCCAGTCCCCAGAAGTGTACTAAGTATTTCCAATACAAGTGTCCAGTCCCTAGAAGTAAGTATTTCCAATACACGTGTCCAGTCCCTAGAAGTAAGTATTTCCAATACAAGTGTCCAGTCCCCAGAAGTGTAGTAAGTATTTCCAATACAAGTGCCCAGTCCCAGAAGTGTAGTAAGTATTTCCAATACAAGTGCCCAGTCCCTAGAAGTAAGTATTTCCAATACAAGTGTCCAGTCCCCAGAAGTGTAGTAAGTATTTCCAATACAAGTGTCCAGTCCCTAGAAGTATACTAAGTATTTCCAATACAGGTGTCCAGTCCCCAGAAGTGTAGTACGTATTTCCAATACAAGTGTCCAGTCCCTAGAAGTAAGTATTTCCAATACAAGTGTCCAGTCCCTAGAAGTAAGTATTTCCAATACAAGTGCCCAGAAGTGTACTAAGTATTTCCAATACAAGTGTCCAGTCCCGTAAGTATTTCCAATACAATTGTCCAGTCCCTAGAAGTGTACTAAGTATTTCCAATACAAGTGTCCAGTCCCCAGAAGTGTAGTACGTATTTCCAATACAAGTGTCCAGTCCCAGAAGTGTAGTAAGTATTTCCAATACAGGTGTCCAGTCCCCAGAAGTGTAGTACGTATTTCCAATACAAGTGTCCAGTCCCCAGAAGTGTACTAAGTATTTCCAATACAAGTGTCCAGTCCCTAGAAGTAAGTATTTCCAATACACGTGTCCAGTCCCTAGAAGTAAGTATTTCCAATACAAGTGTCCAGTCCCCAGAAGTGTAGTAAGTATTTCCAATACAAGTGCCCAGTCCCAGAAGTGTAGTAAGTATTTCCAATACAAGTGCCCAGTCCCTAGAAGTAAGTATTTCCAATACAAGTGTCCAGTCCCCAGAAGTGTAGTAAGTATTTCCAATACAAGTGTCCAGTCCCTAGAAGTATACTAAGTATTTCCAATACAGGTGTCCAGTCCCCAGAAGTGTAGTACGTATTTCCAATACAAGTGTCCAGTCCCAGAAGTGTAGTAAGTATTTCCAATACAAGTGTGCAGTCCCCAGAAGTAAGTATTTCCAATACAAGTGCCCAGTCCCTAGAAGTAAGTGTAGTATGTATTTCCAATACAAGTGTGCAGTCCCCAGAAGTAAGTATTTCCAATACAAGTGCCCAGTCCCTAGAAGTAAGTGTAGTAAGTATTTCCAATATAAGTGTCCAGTCCCCAGAAGTGTAGTAAGTATTTCCAATACAAGTGCCCAGTCCCTAGAAGTAAGTATTTCCAATACAAGTGTCCAGTCCCTAGAAGTGTAGTAAGTATTTCCAATACAAGTGTCCAGTCCCTAGAAGTAAGTATTTCCAATACAAGTGTCCAGAAGTGTAGCAAGTATTTCCAATACAAGTGCCCAGTCCCGAGAAGTAAGTATTTCCAATACAAGTGTCCAGTCCCTAGAAGTATACTAAGTATTTCCAATACAAGTGTCCAGTCCCAGAAGTGTAGTAAGTATTTCCAATACAAGTGTCCAGTCCCCAGAAGTGTAGTAAGTATTTCCAATACAAGTGTCCAGTCCCTAGAAGTGTACTAAGTATTTCCAATACAAGTGCCCAGTCCCTAGAAGTATTTCCAATACAAGTGTCCAGTGCCTAGAAGTAAGTGTAGTGTAGTATGTATTTCCAATACACGTGTCCAGTCCCTAGAAGTAAGTATTTCCAATACAAGTGCCCAGTGCCTAGAAGTAAGTGTAGTAAGTATTTCCAATACAAGTGCCCAGTCCCTAGAAGTAAGTATTTCCAATAAAAGTGTCCAGTCCCTAGAAGTGTACTAAGTATTTCCAATACAAGTGTCCAGTCCCTAGAAGTAAGTATTTCCAATACAAGTGTCCAGTCCCTAGAAGTAAGTATTTCCAATACAAGTGCCCAGTCCCTAGAAGTAAGTATTTCCAATACAAGTGTCCAGTCCCTAGAAGTAAGTATTTCCAATACAAGTGTCCAGTCCCCAGAAGTGTACTAAGTATTTCCAATACAAGTGTCCAGTCCCTAGAAGTAAGTATTTCCAATACAAGTGTCCAGTCCCTAGAAGTAAGTATTTCCAATACACGTGTCCAGTCCCTAGAAGTAAGTGTAGTAAGTATTTCCAATACAAGTGTCCAGTCCCCAGAAGTGTACTAAGTATTTCCAATACAAGTGTCCAGTCCCTAGAAGTAAGTATTTCCAATACAAGTGTCCAGTCCCCAGAAGTGTACTAAGTATTTCCAATACACGTGTCCAGTCCCTAGAAGTAAGTATTTCCAATACAAGTGTCCAGTCCCTAGAAGTGTAGTAAGTATTTCCAATACAAGTGTCCAGTCCCAGAAGTGTAGTAAGTATTTCCAATACACGTGTCCAGTCCCTAGAAGTAAGTATTTCCAATACAAGTGTCCAGTCCCTAGAAGTAAGTATTTCCAATACACGTGCCCAGTCCCTAGAAGCGTAGTAAGTATTTCCAATACAATTGTCCAGTCCCTAGAAGTAAGTGTAGTAAGTATTTCCAATACAAGTGTCCAGTCCCCAGAAGTGTACTAAGTATTTCCAATACACGTGTCCAGTCCCTAGAAGTAAGTATTTCCAATACAAGTGTCCAGTCCCTAGAAGTAAGTATTTCCAATACACGTGCCCAGTCCCTAGAAGTGTAGTAAGTATTTCCAATACAAGTGTCCAGTCCCTAGAAGTAAGTGTAGTAAGTATTTCCAATACAAGTGTCCAGTCCCTAGAAGTGTAGTAAGTATTTCCAATACAAGTGTCCAGTCCCCAGAAGTAAGTATTTCCAATACAAGTGTCCAGTCCCTAGAAGTGTACTAAGTATTTCCAATACACGTGTCCAGTCCCTAGAAGTGTAGTAAGTATTTCCAATACAAGTGCCCAGTCCCTAGAAGTATTTCCAATACAAGTGTCCAGTCCCTAGAAGTAAGTGTAGTAAGTATTTCCAATACAAGTGTCCAGTCCCTAGAAGTAAGTATTTCCAATACAAGTGTCCAGTCCCTAGAAGTAAGTATTTCCAATACACGTGCCCAGTCCCTAGAAGTGTAGTAAGTATTTCCAATACAAGTGTCCAGTCCCTAGAAGTAAGTGTAGTAAGTATTTCCAATACAAGTGTCCAGTCCCTAGAAGTGTAGTAAGTATTTCCAATACAAGTGTCCAGTCCCCAGAAGTAAGTATTTCCAATACAAGTGTCCAGTCCCTAGAAGTGTAGTAAGTATTTCCAATACAAGTGCCCAGTCCCTAGAAGTAAGTGTAGTAAGTATTTCCAATACAATTGTCCAGTCCCTAGAAGTAAGTGTAGTAAGTATTTCCAATACAATTGTCCAGTCCCTAGAAGTAAGTGTAGTAAGTATTTCCAATACAAGTGCCCAGTCCCTAGAAGTAAGTATTTCCAATACAAGTGTCCAGTCCCTAGAAGTAAGTATTTCCAATACAAGTGTCCAGTCCCTAGAAGTAAGTATTTCCAACACAAGTGTCCAGTCCCTAGAAGTAAGTATTTCCAATACAAGTGCCCAGAAGCGTAGTAAGTATTTCCAATACAAGTGTCCAGTCCCTAGAAGTAAATATTTCCAATACAAGTGTCCAGTCCCTAGAAGTAAGTATTTCCAATACAAGTGTCCAGTCCCTAGAAGTAAGTGTAGTAAGTATTTCCAATACAAGTGTCCAGTCCCTAGAAGTAAGTATTTCCAATACAAGTGTCCAGTCCCTAGAAGTAAGTATTTCCAATACAAGTGCCCAGTCCCTAGAAGTAAGTATTTCCAATACAAGTGTCCAGTCCCTAGAAGTAAGTGTAGTAAGTATTTCCAATACAAGTGTCCAGTCCCTAGAAGTAAGTATTTCCAATACAAGTGTCCAGTCCCTAGAAGTAAGTGTAGTAAGTATTTCCAATACAAGTGTCCAGTCCCTAGAAGTAAGTATTTCCAATACAAGTGTCCAGTCCCTAGAAGTAAGTATTTCCAATACAAGTGTCCAGTCCCCAGAAGTGTACTAAGTATTTCCAATACAAGTGTCCAGTCCCGTAAGTATTTCCAATACAAGTGTCCAGTCCCCAGAAGTGTAGTAAGTATTTCCAATACAAGTGTCCAGTCCCTAGAAGTAAGTGTAGTAAGTATTTCCAATACAAGTGTCCAGTCCCTAGAAGTAAGTATTTCCAATACAAGTGCCCAGTCCCTAGAAGTATTTCCAATACAAGTGTCCAGTCCCCAGAAGTAAGTGTAGTGTAGTATGTATTTCCAATACAAGTGTCCAGTCCCTAGAAGTAAGTATTTCCAATACAAGTGCCCAGTCCCAGAAGTGTAGTAAGTATTTCCAATACAATTGTCCAGTCCCTAGAAGTAAGTGTAGTATTTCCAATACAAGTGTCCAGTCCCTAGAAGTAAGTATTTCCAATACAAGTGTCCAGTCCCTAGAAGTAAGTATTTCCAATACAAGTGTCCAGTCCCTAGAAGTAAGTATTTCCAATACAAGTGCCCAGTCCCTAGAAGTATTTCCAATACAAGTGTCCAGTCCCCAGAAGTAAGTGTAGTGTAGTATGTATTTCCAATACAAGTGTCCAGTCCCTAGAAGTAAGTATTTCCAATACAAGTGCTCAGTCCCTAGAAGTAAGTATTTCCAATACAAGTGTCCAGTCCCCAGAAGTGTACTAAGTATTTCCAATACAAGTGTCCAGTCCCGCAAGTATTTCCAATACAATTGTCCAGTCCCTAGAAGTGTAGTAAGTATTTCCAATACAATTGTCCAGTCCCTAGAAGTAAGTGTAGTATTTCCAATACAAGTGTCCAGTCCCTAGAAGTAAGTATTTCCAATACAAGTGTCCAGTCCCTAGAAGTAAGTGTAGTGTAGTATGTATTTCCAATACAATTGTCCAGTCCCTAGAAGTGTAGTAAGTATTTCCAATACAAGTGTCCAGTCCCCAGAAGTGTACTAAGTATTTCCAATACAAGTGTCCAGTCCCCAGAAGTGTACTAAGTATTTCCAATACAAGTGTCCAGAAGTGTACTAAGTATTTCCAATACAAGTGTCCAGTCCCTAGAAGTTTAGTAAGTATTTCCAATACAAGTGTCCAGTCCCCAGAAGTGTACTAAGTATTTCCAATACAAGTGTCCAGTCCCCAGAAGTAAGTGTAGTGTAGTATGTATTTCCAATACAATTGTCCAGTCCCTAGAAGTGTAGTAAGTATTTCCAATACAAGTGTCCAGTCCCCAGAAGTGTACTAAGTATTTCCAATACAAGTGTCCAGTCCCCAGAAGTGTACTAAGTATTTCCAATACAAGTGTCCAGTCCCTAGAAGTATACTAAGTATTTCCAATACAAGTGTCCAGTCCCTAGAAGTGTACTAAGTATTTCCAATACACGTGTCCAGTCCCTAGAAGTAAGTGTAGTAAGTATTTCCAATACAAGTGCCCAGTCCCTAGAAGTAAGTGTACTAAGTATTTCCAATACACGTGTCCAGTCCCTAGAAGTAAGTGTACTAAGTATTTCCAATACAATTGTCCAGTCCCTAGAAGTGTACTAAGTATTTCCAATACAAGTGTCCAGTCCCCAGAAGTGTAGTAAGTATTTCCAATATACATGTCCAGTCCCCAGAAGTAAGTGTAGTAAGTATTTCCAATACAAGTGTCCAGTCCCCAGAAGTGTACTAAGTATTTCCAATACACGTGTCCAGTCCCTAGAAGTAAGTATTTCCAATACAAGTGTCCAGTCCCCAGAAGTAAGTGTAGTGTAGTATGTATTTCCAATACAATTGTCCAGTCCCTAGAAGTGTAGTAAGTATTTCCAATACAAGTGTCCAGTCCCTAGAAGTAAGTATTTCCAATACACGTGTCCAGTCCCTAGAAGTAAGTGTAGTAAGTATTTCCAATACAAGTGCCCAGTCCCTAGAAGTAAGTGTAGTAAGTATTTCCAATATACGTGTCCAGTCCCTAGAAGTGTAGTAAGTATTTCCAATACAAGTGTCCAGTCCCTAGAAGTAAGTATTTCCAATACAAGTGTCCAGTCCCCAGAAGTAAGTGTAGTATGTATTTCCAATACAATTGTCCAGTCCCTAGAAGTGTAGTAAGTATTTCCAATACAAGTGTCCAGTCCCCAGAAGTGTAGTAAGTATTTCCAATACACGTGTCCAGTCCCTAGAAGTAAGTGTAGTAAGTATTTCCAATACAAGTGTCCAGTCCCCAGAAGTAAGTATTTCCAATACAAGTGCCCAGTCCCTAGAAGTAAGTGTAGTAAGTATTTCCAATATACGTATCTAGTCCCCAGAAGTGTACTAAGTATTTCCAATACAAGTGCCCAGTCCCTAGAAGTAAGTGTAGTAAGTATTTCCAATACAAGTGTCCAGTCCCAAGAAGTGTACTAAGTATTTCCAATACACGTGTCCAGTCCCTAGAAGTAAGTATTTCCAATACAAGTGTCCAGTCCCTAGAAGTAAGTATTTCCAATACACGTGCCCAGTCCCTAGAAGTGTAGTAAGTATTTCCAATACAAGTGTCCAGTCCCTAGAAGTAAGTGTAGTAAGTATTTCCAATACAAGTGTCCAGTCCCTAGAAGTGTAGTAAGTATTTCCAATACAAGTGTCCAGTCCCCAGAAGTAAGTATTTCCAATACAAGTGTCCAGTCCCTAGAAGTGTACTAAGTATTTCCAATACACGTGTCCAGTCCCTAGAAGTAAGTGTAGTAAGTATTTCCAATACAAGTGCCCAGTCCCTAGAAGTATTTCCAATACAAGTGTCCAGTGCCTAGAAGTAAGTGTAGTGTAGTATGTATTTCCAATACACGTGTCCAGTCCCTAGAAGTAAGTATTTCCAATACAAGTGTCCAGTGCCTAGAAGTAAGTGTAGTAAGTATTTCCAATACAAGTGCCCAGTCCCTAGAAGTAAGTATTTCCAATAAAAGTGTCCAGTCCCCAGAAGTGTAGTAAGTATTTCCAATACAAGTGCCCAGTCCCTAGAAGTAAGTATTTCCAATACAAGTGTCCAGTCCCTAGAAGTAAGTATTTCCAATACAAGTGCCCAGTCCCCAGAAGTGTACTAAGTATTTCCAATACAAGTGTCCAGTCCCGTAAGTATTTCCAATACAATTGTCCAGTCCCTAGAAGTGTACTAAGTATTTCCAATACAAGTGTCCAGTCCCCAGAAGTGTAGTACGTATTTCCAATACAAGTGTCCAGTCCCAGAAGTGTAGTAAGTATTTCCAATACAAGTGTCCAGTCCCCAGAAGTGTACTAAGTATTTCCAATACAAGTGTCCAGTCCCTAGAAGTAAGTATTTCCAATACACGTGTCCAGTCCCTAGAAGTAAGTATTTCCAATACAAGTGTCCAGTCCCCAGAAGTGTAGTAAGTATTTCCAATACAAGTGCCCAGTCCCAGAAGTGTAGTAAGTATTTCCAATACAAGTGCCCAGTCCCTAGAAGTAAGTGTAGTAAGTATTTCCAATACAAGTGTCCAGTCCCCAGAAGTGTACTAAGTATTTCCAATACACGTGTCCAGTCCCTAGAAGTAAGTATTTCCAATACAAGTGTCCAGTCCCTAGAAGTAAGTATTTCCAATACACGTGCCCAGTCCCTAGAAGTGTAGTAAGTATTTCCAATACAAGTGTCCAGTCCCTAGAAGTAAGTGTAGTAAGTATTTCCAATACAAGTGTCCAGTCCCTAGAAGTGTAGTAAGTATTTCCAATACAAGTGTCCAGTCCCCAGAAGTAAGTATTTCCAATACAAGTGTCCAGTCCCTAGAAGTGTACTAAGTATTTCCAATACAAGTGCCCAGTCCCTAGAAGTATTTCCAATACAAGTGTCCAGTGCCTAGAAGTAAGTGTAGTGTAGTATGTATTTCCAATACACGTGTCCAGTCCCTAGAAGTAAGTATTTCCAATACAAGTGCCCAGTGCCTAGAAGTAAGTGTAGTAAGTATTTCCAATACAAGTGCCCAGTCCCTAGAAGTAAGTATTTCCAATAAAAGTGTCCAGTCCCCAGAAGTGTAGTAAGTATTTCCAATACAAGTGCCCAGTCCCTAGAAGTAAGTATTTCCAATACAAGTGTCCAGTCCCTAGAAGTAAGTATTTCCAATACAAGTGCCCAGAAGTGTACTAAGTATTTCCAATACAAGTGTCCAGTCCCGTAAGTATTTCCAATACAATTGTCCAGTCCCTAGAAGTGTACTAAGTATTTCCAATACAAGTGTCCAGTCCCCAGAAGTGTAGTACGTATTTCCAATACAAGTGTCCAGTCCCAGAAGTGTAGTAAGTATTTCCAATACAGGTGTCCAGTCCCCAGAAGTGTAGTACGTATTTCCAATACAAGTGTCCAGTCCCCAGAAGTGTACTAAGTATTTCCAATACAAGTGTCCAGTCCCTAGAAGTAAGTATTTCCAATACACGTGTCCAGTCCCTAGAAGTAAGTATTTCCAATACAAGTGTCCAGTCCCCAGAAGTGTAGTAAGTATTTCCAATACAAGTGCCCAGTCCCAGAAGTGTAGTAAGTATTTCCAATACAAGTGCCCAGTCCCTAGAAGTAAGTATTTCCAATACAAGTGTCCAGTCCCCAGAAGTGTAGTAAGTATTTCCAATACAAGTGTCCAGTCCCTAGAAGTATACTAAGTATTTCCAATACAGGTGTCCAGTCCCCAGAAGTGTAGTACGTATTTCCAATACAAGTGTCCAGTCCCTAGAAGTAAGTATTTCCAATACAAGTGTCCAGTCCCTAGAAGTAAGTATTTCCAATACAAGTGCCCAGAAGTGTACTAAGTATTTCCAATACAAGTGTCCAGTCCCGTAAGTATTTCCAATACAATTGTCCAGTCCCTAGAAGTGTACTAAGTATTTCCAATACAAGTGTCCAGTCCCCAGAAGTGTAGTACGTATTTCCAATACAAGTGTCCAGTCCCAGAAGTGTAGTAAGTATTTCCAATACAGGTGTCCAGTCCCCAGAAGTGTAGTACGTATTTCCAATACAAGTGTCCAGTCCCCAGAAGTGTACTAAGTATTTCCAATACAAGTGTCCAGTCCCTAGAAGTAAGTATTTCCAATACACGTGTCCAGTCCCTAGAAGTAAGTATTTCCAATACAAGTGTCCAGTCCCCAGAAGTGTAGTAAGTATTTCCAATACAAGTGCCCAGTCCCAGAAGTGTAGTAAGTATTTCCAATACAAGTGCCCAGTCCCTAGAAGTAAGTATTTCCAATACAAGTGCCCAGTCCCTAGAAGTAAGTGTAGTAAGTATTTCCAATATAAGTGTCCAGTCCCCAGAAGTGTAGTAAGTATTTCCAATACAAGTGCCCAGTCCCTAGAAGTAAGTATTTCCAATACAAGTGTCCAGTCCCTAGAAGTGTAGTAAGTATTTCCAATACAAGTGTCCAGTCCCTAGAAGTAAGTATTTCCAATACAAGTGTCCAGAAGTGTAGCAAGTATTTCCAATACAAGTGCCCAGTCCCGAGAAGTAAGTATTTCCAATACAAGTGTCCAGTCCCTAGAAGTATACTAAGTATTTCCAATACAAGTGTCCAGTCCCAGAAGTGTAGTAAGTATTTCCAATACAAGTGTCCAGTCCCCAGAAGTGTAGTAAGTATTTCCAATACAAGTGTCCAGTCCCTAGAAGTATACTAAGTATTTCCAATACAAGTGTCCAGTCCCCAGAAGTGTACTAAGTATTTCCAAAACACGTGTCCAGTCCCTAGAAGTAAGTATTTCCAATACACGTGTCCAGTCCCTAGAAGTATTTCCAATACAAGTGTCCAGTCCCCAGAAGTGTAGTAAGTATTTCCAATACAAGTGTCCAGTCCCTAGAAGTATACTAAGTATTTCCAATACAAGTGTCCAGTCCCAGAAGTGTAGTAAGTATTTCCAATACACGTGTCCAGTCCCTAGAAGTAAGTGTAGTATGTATTTCTAATACAAGTGCCCAGTCCGTAGAAGTATACTAAGTATTTCCAATACAAGTGTCCAGTCCCTAGAAGTATACTAAGTATTTCCAATACAGGTGTCCAGTCCCAGAAGTGTAGTAAGTATTTCCAATACACGTGTCCAGTCCCTAGAAGTAAGTGTAGTAAGTATTTCCAATACAAGTGTCCAGTCCCCAGAAGTGTAGTAAGTATTTCCAATACAAGTGCCCAGTCCCTAGAAGTAAGTATTTCCAATACAAGTGTCCAGTCCCCAGAAGTGTAGTAAGTATTTCCAATACAAGTGTCCAGTCCCTAGAAGTATACTAAGTATTTCCAATACAGGTGTCCAGTCCCCAGAAGTGTAGTACGTATTTCCAATACAAGTGTCCAGTCCCAGAAGTGTAGTAAGTATTTCCAATACAAGTGTGCAGTCCCCAGAAGTAAGTATTTCCAATACAAGTGCCCAGTCCCTAGAAGTAAGTGTAGTATGTATTTCCAATACAAGTGTGCAGTCCCCAGAAGTAAGTATTTCCAATACAAGTGCCCAGTCCCTAGAAGTAAGTGTAGTAAGTATTTCCAATATAAGTGTCCAGTCCCCAGAAGTGTAGTAAGTATTTCCAATACAAGTGCCCAGTCCCTAGAAGTAAGTATTTCCAATACAAGTGTCCAGTCCCTAGAAGTGTAGTAAGTATTTCCAATACAAGTGTCCAGTCCCTAGAAGTAAGTATTTCCAATACAAGTGTCCAGAAGTGTAGCAAGTATTTCCAATACAAGTGCCCAGTCCCGAGAAGTAAGTATTTCCAATACAAGTGTCCAGTCCCTAGAAGTATACTAAGTATTTCCAATACAAGTGTCCAGTCCCAGAAGTGTAGTAAGTATTTCCAATACAAGTGTCCAGTCCCCAGAAGTGTAGTAAGTATTTCCAATACAAGTGTCCAGTCCCTAGAAGTGTACTAAGTATTTCCAATACAAGTGCCCAGTCCCTAGAAGTATTTCCAATACAAGTGTCCAGTGCCTAGAAGTAAGTGTAGTGTAGTATGTATTTCCAATACACGTGTCCAGTCCCTAGAAGTAAGTATTTCCAATACAAGTGCCCAGTGCCTAGAAGTAAGTGTAGTAAGTATTTCCAATACAAGTGCCCAGTCCCTAGAAGTAAGTATTTCCAATAAAAGTGTCCAGTCCCTAGAAGTGTACTAAGTATTTCCAATACAAGTGTCCAGTCCCTAGAAGTAAGTATTTCCAATACAAGTGTCCAGTCCCTAGAAGTAAGTATTTCCAATACAAGTGCCCAGTCCCTAGAAGTAAGTATTTCCAATACAAGTGTCCAGTCCCTAGAAGTAAGTATTTCCAATACAAGTGTCCAGTCCCCAGAAGTGTACTAAGTATTTCCAATACAAGTGTCCAGTCCCTAGAAGTAAGTATTTCCAATACAAGTGTCCAGTCCCTAGAAGTAAGTATTTCCAATACACGTGTCCAGTCCCTAGAAGTAAGTGTAGTAAGTATTTCCAATACAAGTGTCCAGTCCCCAGAAGTGTACTAAGTATTTCCAATACAAGTGTCCAGTCCCTAGAAGTAAGTATTTCCAATACAAGTGTCCAGTCCCCAGAAGTGTACTAAGTATTTCCAATACACGTGTCCAGTCCCTAGAAGTAAGTATTTCCAATACAAGTGTCCAGTCCCTAGAAGTGTAGTAAGTATTTCCAATACAAGTGTCCAGTCCCAGAAGTGTAGTAAGTATTTCCAATACACGTGTCCAGTCCCTAGAAGTAAGTATTTCCAATACAAGTGTCCAGTCCCTAGAAGTAAGTATTTCCAATACACGTGCCCAGTCCCTAGAAGCGTAGTAAGTATTTCCAATACAATTGTCCAGTCCCTAGAAGTAAGTGTAGTAAGTATTTCCAATACAAGTGTCCAGTCCCCAGAAGTGTACTAAGTATTTCCAATACACGTGTCCAGTCCCTAGAAGTAAGTATTTCCAATACAAGTGTCCAGTCCCTAGAAGTAAGTATTTCCAATACACGTGCCCAGTCCCTAGAAGTGTAGTAAGTATTTCCAATACAAGTGTCCAGTCCCTAGAAGTAAGTGTAGTAAGTATTTCCAATACAAGTGTCCAGTCCCTAGAAGTGTAGTAAGTATTTCCAATACAAGTGTCCAGTCCCCAGAAGTAAGTATTTCCAATACAAGTGTCCAGTCCCTAGAAGTGTACTAAGTATTTCCAATACACGTGTCCAGTCCCTAGAAGTGTAGTAAGTATTTCCAATACAAGTGCCCAGTCCCTAGAAGTATTTCCAATACAAGTGTCCAGTCCCTAGAAGTAAGTGTAGTAAGTATTTCCAATACAAGTGTCCAGTCCCTAGAAGTAAGTATTTCCAATACAAGTGTCCAGTCCCTAGAAGTAAGTATTTCCAATACACGTGCCCAGTCCCTAGAAGTGTAGTAAGTATTTCCAATACAAGTGTCCAGTCCCTAGAAGTAAGTGTAGTAAGTATTTCCAATACAAGTGTCCAGTCCCTAGAAGTGTAGTAAGTATTTCCAATACAAGTGTCCAGTCCCCAGAAGTAAGTATTTCCAATACAAGTGTCCAGTCCCTAGAAGTGTAGTAAGTATTTCCAATACAAGTGCCCAGTCCCTAGAAGTAAGTGTAGTAAGTATTTCCAATACAATTGTCCAGTCCCTAGAAGTAAGTGTAGTAAGTATTTCCAATACAATTGTCCAGTCCCTAGAAGTAAGTGTAGTAAGTATTTCCAATACAAGTGCCCAGTCCCTAGAAGTAAGTATTTCCAATACAAGTGTCCAGTCCCTAGAAGTAAGTATTTCCAATACAAGTGTCCAGTCCCTAGAAGTAAGTATTTCCAACACAAGTGTCCAGTCCCTAGAAGTAAGTATTTCCAATACAAGTGCCCAGAAGCGTAGTAAGTATTTCCAATACAAGTGTCCAGTCCCTAGAAGTAAATATTTCCAATACAAGTGTCCAGTCCCTAGAAGTAAGTATTTCCAATACAAGTGTCCAGTCCCTAGAAGTAAGTGTAGTAAGTATTTCCAATACAAGTGTCCAGTCCCTAGAAGTAAGTATTTCCAATACAAGTGTCCAGTCCCTAGAAGTAAGTATTTCCAATACAAGTGCCCAGTCCCTAGAAGTAAGTATTTCCAATACAAGTGTCCAGTCCCTAGAAGTAAGTGTAGTAAGTATTTCCAATACAAGTGTCCAGTCCCTAGAAGTAAGTATTTCCAATACAAGTGTCCAGTCCCTAGAAGTAAGTGTAGTAAGTATTTCCAATACAAGTGTCCAGTCCCTAGAAGTAAGTATTTCCAATACAAGTGTCCAGTCCCTAGAAGTAAGTATTTCCAATACAAGTGTCCAGTCCCCAGAAGTGTACTAAGTATTTCCAATACAAGTGTCCAGTCCCGTAAGTATTTCCAATACAAGTGTCCAGTCCCCAGAAGTGTAGTAAGTATTTCCAATACAAGTGTCCAGTCCCTAGAAGTAAGTGTAGTAAGTATTTCCAATACAAGTGTCCAGTCCCTAGAAGTAAGTATTTCCAATACAAGTGCCCAGTCCCTAGAAGTATTTCCAATACAAGTGTCCAGTCCCCAGAAGTAAGTGTAGTGTAGTATGTATTTCCAATACAAGTGTCCAGTCCCTAGAAGTAAGTATTTCCAATACAAGTGCCCAGTCCCAGAAGTGTAGTAAGTATTTCCAATACAATTGTCCAGTCCCTAGAAGTAAGTGTAGTATTTCCAATACAAGTGTCCAGTCCCTAGAAGTAAGTATTTCCAATACAAGTGTCCAGTCCCTAGAAGTAAGTATTTCCAATACAAGTGTCCAGTCCCTAGAAGTAAGTATTTCCAATACAAGTGCCCAGTCCCTAGAAGTATTTCCAATACAAGTGTCCAGTCCCCAGAAGTAAGTGTAGTGTAGTATGTATTTCCAATACAAGTGTCCAGTCCCTAGAAGTAAGTATTTCCAATACAAGTGCTCAGTCCCTAGAAGTAAGTATTTCCAATACAAGTGTCCAGTCCCCAGAAGTGTACTAAGTATTTCCAATACAAGTGTCCAGTCCCGCAAGTATTTCCAATACAATTGTCCAGTCCCTAGAAGTGTAGTAAGTATTTCCAATACAATTGTCCAGTCCCTAGAAGTAAGTGTAGTATTTCCAATACAAGTGTCCAGTCCCTAGAAGTAAGTATTTCCAATACAAGTGTCCAGTCCCTAGAAGTAAGTGTAGTGTAGTATGTATTTCCAATACAATTGTCCAGTCCCTAGAAGTGTAGTAAGTATTTCCAATACAAGTGTCCAGTCCCCAGAAGTGTACTAAGTATTTCCAATACAAGTGTCCAGTCCCCAGAAGTGTACTAAGTATTTCCAATACAAGTGTCCAGAAGTGTACTAAGTATTTCCAATACAAGTGTCCAGTCCCTAGAAGTTTAGTAAGTATTTCCAATACAAGTGTCCAGTCCCCAGAAGTGTACTAAGTATTTCCAATACAAGTGTCCAGTCCCCAGAAGTAAGTGTAGTGTAGTATGTATTTCCAATACAATTGTCCAGTCCCTAGAAGTGTAGTAAGTATTTCCAATACAAGTGTCCAGTCCCCAGAAGTGTACTAAGTATTTCCAATACAAGTGTCCAGTCCCCAGAAGTGTACTAAGTATTTCCAATACAAGTGTCCAGTCCCTAGAAGTATACTAAGTATTTCCAATACAAGTGTCCAGTCCCTAGAAGTGTACTAAGTATTTCCAATACACGTGTCCAGTCCCTAGAAGTAAGTGTAGTAAGTATTTCCAATACAAGTGCCCAGTCCCTAGAAGTAAGTGTACTAAGTATTTCCAATACACGTGTCCAGTCCCTAGAAGTAAGTGTACTAAGTATTTCCAATACAATTGTCCAGTCCCTAGAAGTGTACTAAGTATTTCCAATACAAGTGTCCAGTCCCCAGAAGTGTAGTAAGTATTTCCAATATACATGTCCAGTCCCCAGAAGTAAGTGTAGTAAGTATTTCCAATACAAGTGTCCAGTCCCCAGAAGTGTACTAAGTATTTCCAATACACGTGTCCAGTCCCTAGAAGTAAGTATTTCCAATACAAGTGTCCAGTCCCCAGAAGTAAGTGTAGTGTAGTATGTATTTCCAATACAATTGTCCAGTCCCTAGAAGTGTAGTAAGTATTTCCAATACAAGTGTCCAGTCCCTAGAAGTAAGTATTTCCAATACACGTGTCCAGTCCCTAGAAGTAAGTGTAGTAAGTATTTCCAATACAAGTGCCCAGTCCCTAGAAGTAAGTGTAGTAAGTATTTCCAATATACGTGTCCAGTCCCTAGAAGTGTAGTAAGTATTTCCAATACAAGTGTCCAGTCCCTAGAAGTAAGTATTTCCAATACAAGTGTCCAGTCCCCAGAAGTAAGTGTAGTATGTATTTCCAATACAATTGTCCAGTCCCTAGAAGTGTAGTAAGTATTTCCAATACAAGTGTCCAGTCCCCAGAAGTGTAGTAAGTATTTCCAATACACGTGTCCAGTCCCTAGAAGTAAGTGTAGTAAGTATTTCCAATACAAGTGTCCAGTCCCCAGAAGTAAGTATTTCCAATACAAGTGCCCAGTCCCTAGAAGTAAGTGTAGTAAGTATTTCCAATATACGTATCTAGTCCCCAGAAGTGTACTAAGTATTTCCAATACAAGTGCCCAGTCCCTAGAAGTAAGTGTAGTAAGTATTTCCAATACAAGTGTCCAGTCCCAAGAAGTGTACTAAGTATTTCCAATACACGTGTCCAGTCCCTAGAAGTAAGTATTTCCAATACAAGTGTCCAGTCCCTAGAAGTAAGTATTTCCAATACACGTGCCCAGTCCCTAGAAGTGTAGTAAGTATTTCCAATACAAGTGTCCAGTCCCTAGAAGTAAGTGTAGTAAGTATTTCCAATACAAGTGTCCAGTCCCTAGAAGTGTAGTAAGTATTTCCAATACAAGTGTCCAGTCCCCAGAAGTAAGTATTTCCAATACAAGTGTCCAGTCCCTAGAAGTGTACTAAGTATTTCCAATACACGTGTCCAGTCCCTAGAAGTAAGTGTAGTAAGTATTTCCAATACAAGTGCCCAGTCCCTAGAAGTATTTCCAATACAAGTGTCCAGTGCCTAGAAGTAAGTGTAGTGTAGTATGTATTTCCAATACACGTGTCCAGTCCCTAGAAGTAAGTATTTCCAATACAAGTGTCCAGTGCCTAGAAGTAAGTGTAGTAAGTATTTCCAATACAAGTGCCCAGTCCCTAGAAGTAAGTATTTCCAATAAAAGTGTCCAGTCCCCAGAAGTGTAGTAAGTATTTCCAATACAAGTGCCCAGTCCCTAGAAGTAAGTATTTCCAATACAAGTGTCCAGTCCCTAGAAGTAAGTATTTCCAATACAAGTGCCCAGTCCCCAGAAGTGTACTAAGTATTTCCAATACAAGTGTCCAGTCCCGTAAGTATTTCCAATACAATTGTCCAGTCCCTAGAAGTGTACTAAGTATTTCCAATACAAGTGTCCAGTCCCCAGAAGTGTAGTACGTATTTCCAATACAAGTGTCCAGTCCCAGAAGTGTAGTAAGTATTTCCAATACAAGTGTCCAGTCCCCAGAAGTGTACTAAGTATTTCCAATACAAGTGTCCAGTCCCTAGAAGTAAGTATTTCCAATACACGTGTCCAGTCCCTAGAAGTAAGTATTTCCAATACAAGTGTCCAGTCCCCAGAAGTGTAGTAAGTATTTCCAATACAAGTGCCCAGTCCCAGAAGTGTAGTAAGTATTTCCAATACAAGTGCCCAGTCCCTAGAAGTAAGTGTAGTAAGTATTTCCAATACAAGTGTCCAGTCCCCAGAAGTGTACTAAGTATTTCCAATACACGTGTCCAGTCCCTAGAAGTAAGTATTTCCAATACAAGTGTCCAGTCCCTAGAAGTAAGTATTTCCAATACACGTGCCCAGTCCCTAGAAGTGTAGTAAGTATTTCCAATACAAGTGTCCAGTCCCTAGAAGTAAGTGTAGTAAGTATTTCCAATACAAGTGTCCAGTCCCTAGAAGTGTAGTAAGTATTTCCAATACAAGTGTCCAGTCCCCAGAAGTAAGTATTTCCAATACAAGTGTCCAGTCCCTAGAAGTGTACTAAGTATTTCCAATACAAGTGCCCAGTCCCTAGAAGTATTTCCAATACAAGTGTCCAGTGCCTAGAAGTAAGTGTAGTGTAGTATGTATTTCCAATACACGTGTCCAGTCCCTAGAAGTAAGTATTTCCAATACAAGTGCCCAGTGCCTAGAAGTAAGTGTAGTAAGTATTTCCAATACAAGTGCCCAGTCCCTAGAAGTAAGTATTTCCAATAAAAGTGTCCAGTCCCCAGAAGTGTAGTAAGTATTTCCAATACAAGTGCCCAGTCCCTAGAAGTAAGTATTTCCAATACAAGTGTCCAGTCCCTAGAAGTAAGTATTTCCAATACAAGTGCCCAGAAGTGTACTAAGTATTTCCAATACAAGTGTCCAGTCCCGTAAGTATTTCCAATACAATTGTCCAGTCCCTAGAAGTGTACTAAGTATTTCCAATACAAGTGTCCAGTCCCCAGAAGTGTAGTACGTATTTCCAATACAAGTGTCCAGTCCCAGAAGTGTAGTAAGTATTTCCAATACAGGTGTCCAGTCCCCAGAAGTGTAGTACGTATTTCCAATACAAGTGTCCAGTCCCCAGAAGTGTACTAAGTATTTCCAATACAAGTGTCCAGTCCCTAGAAGTAAGTATTTCCAATACACGTGTCCAGTCCCTAGAAGTAAGTATTTCCAATACAAGTGTCCAGTCCCCAGAAGTGTAGTAAGTATTTCCAATACAAGTGCCCAGTCCCAGAAGTGTAGTAAGTATTTCCAATACAAGTGCCCAGTCCCTAGAAGTAAGTATTTCCAATACAAGTGTCCAGTCCCCAGAAGTGTAGTAAGTATTTCCAATACAAGTGTCCAGTCCCTAGAAGTATACTAAGTATTTCCAATACAGGTGTCCAGTCCCCAGAAGTGTAGTACGTATTTCCAATACAAGTGTCCAGTCCCTAGAAGTAAGTATTTCCAATACAAGTGTCCAGTCCCTAGAAGTAAGTATTTCCA
The DNA here is from genome assembly GCF_964204655.1 of Triturus cristatus. Classification (NCBI taxonomy): domain Eukaryota; kingdom Metazoa; phylum Chordata; class Amphibia; order Caudata; family Salamandridae; genus Triturus; species Triturus cristatus. The sequence goes on along the minus strand of NC_140585.1, from coordinate 1,204,082,134 downwards.
ATACAAGTGCCCAGAAGTGTACTAAGTATTTCCAATACAAGTGTCCAGTCCCGTAAGTATTTCCAATACAATTGTCCAGTCCCTAGAAGTGTACTAAGTATTTCCAATACAAGTGTCCAGTCCCCAGAAGTGTAGTACGTATTTCCAATACAAGTGTCCAGTCCCAGAAGTGTAGTAAGTATTTCCAATACAGGTGTCCAGTCCCCAGAAGTGTAGTACGTATTTCCAATACAAGTGTCCAGTCCCCAGAAGTGTACTAAGTATTTCCAATACAAGTGTCCAGTCCCTAGAAGTAAGTATTTCCAATACACGTGTCCAGTCCCTAGAAGTAAGTATTTCCAATACAAGTGTCCAGTCCCCAGAAGTGTAGTAAGTATTTCCAATACAAGTGCCCAGTCCCAGAAGTGTAGTAAGTATTTCCAATACAAGTGCCCAGTCCCTAGAAGTAAGTATTTCCAATACAAGTGCCCAGTCCCTAGAAGTAAGTGTAGTAAGTATTTCCAATATAAGTGTCCAGTCCCCAGAAGTGTAGTAAGTATTTCCAATACAAGTGCCCAGTCCCTAGAAGTAAGTATTTCCAATACAAGTGTCCAGTCCCTAGAAGTGTAGTAAGTATTTCCAATACAAGTGTCCAGTCCCTAGAAGTAAGTATTTCCAATACAAGTGTCCAGAAGTGTAGCAAGTATTTCCAATACAAGTGCCCAGTCCCGAGAAGTAAGTATTTCCAATACAAGTGTCCAGTCCCTAGAAGTATACTAAGTATTTCCAATACAAGTGTCCAGTCCCAGAAGTGTAGTAAGTATTTCCAATACAAGTGTCCAGTCCCCAGAAGTGTAGTAAGTATTTCCAATACAAGTGTCCAGTCCCTAGAAGTATACTAAGTATTTCCAATACAAGTGTCCAGTCCCCAGAAGTGTACTAAGTATTTCCAAAACACGTGTCCAGTCCCTAGAAGTAAGTATTTCCAATACACGTGTCCAGTCCCTAGAAGTATTTCCAATACAAGTGTCCAGTCCCCAGAAGTGTAGTAAGTATTTCCAATACAAGTGTCCAGTCCCTAGAAGTATACTAAGTATTTCCAATACAAGTGTCCAGTCCCAGAAGTGTAGTAAGTATTTCCAATACACGTGTCCAGTCCCTAGAAGTAAGTGTAGTATGTATTTCTAATACAAGTGCCCAGTCCGTAGAAGTATACTAAGTATTTCCAATACAAGTGTCCAGTCCCTAGAAGTATACTAAGTATTTCCAATACAGGTGTCCAGTCCCAGAAGTGTAGTAAGTATTTCCAATACACGTGTCCAGTCCCTAGAAGTAAGTGTAGTAAGTATTTCCAATACAAGTGTCCAGTCCCCAGAAGTGTAGTAAGTATTTCCAATACAAGTGCCCAGTCCCTAGAAGTAAGTATTTCCAATACAAGTGTCCAGTCCCCAGAAGTGTAGTAAGTATTTCCAATACAAGTGTCCAGTCCCTAGAAGTATACTAAGTATTTCCAATACAGGTGTCCAGTCCCCAGAAGTGTAGTACGTATTTCCAATACAAGTGTCCAGTCCCAGAAGTGTAGTAAGTATTTCCAATACAAGTGTGCAGTCCCCAGAAGTAAGTATTTCCAATACAAGTGCCCAGTCCCTAGAAGTAAGTGTAGTATGTATTTCCAATACAAGTGTGCAGTCCCCAGAAGTAAGTATTTCCAATACAAGTGCCCAGTCCCTAGAAGTAAGTGTAGTAAGTATTTCCAATATAAGTGTCCAGTCCCCAGAAGTGTAGTAAGTATTTCCAATACAAGTGCCCAGTCCCTAGAAGTAAGTATTTCCAATACAAGTGTCCAGTCCCTAGAAGTGTAGTAAGTATTTCCAATACAAGTGTCCAGTCCCTAGAAGTAAGTATTTCCAATACAAGTGTCCAGAAGTGTAGCAAGTATTTCCAATACAAGTGCCCAGTCCCGAGAAGTAAGTATTTCCAATACAAGTGTCCAGTCCCTAGAAGTATACTAAGTATTTCCAATACAAGTGTCCAGTCCCAGAAGTGTAGTAAGTATTTCCAATACAAGTGTCCAGTCCCAGAAGTGTAGTAAGTATTTCCAATACAAGTGCCCAGTCCCTAGAAGTAAGTATTTCCAATACAAGTGTCCAGTCCCTAGAAGTGTAGTAAGTATTTCCAATACAAGTGTCCAGTCCCTAGAAGTAAGTATTTCCAATACAAGTGTCCAGAAGTGTAGCAAGTATTTCCAATACAAGTGCCCAGTCCCTAGAAGTAAGTATTTCCAATACACGTGTCCAGTCCCTAGAAGTATTTCCAATACAAGTGTCCAGTCCCCAGAAGTGTAGTAAGTATTTCCAATACAAGTGTCCAGTCCCTAGAAGTATACTAAGTATTTCCAATACAAGTGTCCAGTCCCAGAAGTGTAGTAAGTATTTCCAATACACGTGTCCAGTCCCTAGAAGTAAGTGTAGTATGTATTTCTAATACAAGTGCCCAGTCCGTAGAAGTATACTAAGTATTTCCAATACAAGTGTCCAGTCCCTAGAAGTATACTAAGTATTTCCAATACAGGTGTCCAGTCCCCAGAAGTGTAGTACGTATTTCCAATACAAGTGTCCAGTCCCCAGAAGTGTACTAAGTATTTCCAATACAAGTGTCCAGTCCCTAGAAGTAAGTATTTCCAATACACGTGTCCAGTCCCTAGAAGTAAGTGTAGTATGTATTTCCAATACAAGTGTGCAGTCCCCAGAAGTAAGTATTTCCAATACAAGTGTCCAGTCCCTAGAAGTAAGTGTAGTAAGTATTTCCAATACAAGTGTCCAGTCCCTAGAAGTAAGTATTTCCAATACAAGTGTCCAGTGCCCAGAAGTGTAGCAAGTATTTCCAATACAAGTGTCCAGTCCCGAGAAGTAAGTATTTTGAATACAAGTGTCCAGTCCCTAGAAGTATTTCCAATACAAGTGTCCAGTCCCCAGAAGTGTAGTAAGTATTTCCAATACAAGTGTCCAGTCCCTAGAAGTATACTAAGTATTTCCAATACAAGTGCACTGTGCCAAGAAGTATAGTAAGTATTTCCAATACAAGTGCTCAGTCCCTAGAAGTGTAGTAAGTATTTCCAATACAAGTGTCCAGTCCCTAGAAGTATACGAAGTATTTCCAATACAAGTGTCCAGTCCCCAGAAGTATACTAAGTATTTCCAATACAAGTGTCCAGTCCCCAGAAGTAAGTATTTCCAATACAAGTGTCCAGTCCCTAGAAGTAAGTATTTCCAATACAAGTGTCCAGTCCCTAGAAGTAAGTATTTCCAATACAAGTGTCCAGTCCCCAGAAGTAAGTATTTCCAATACAAGTGTCCAGTCCCTAGAAGTAAGTATTTCCAATACAAGTGTCCAGTGCCCAGAAGTGTAGCAAGTATTTCCAATACAAGTGCCCAGTCCCGAGAAGTAAGTATACCCAATACAAGTGTCCAGTGCAGTAAGTATACCTAGTATTTCCAATACAAGTGTCCAGTGCCTAGAAGTAAGTGTAGTAAGTATTTCCAATACACGTGTCCAGTCCCTAGAAGTAAGTATTTCCAATACAAGTGTCCAGTCCCCAGAAGTGTAGTAAGTATTTCCAATACAAGTGCCCAGTCCCAGAAGTGTAGTAAGTATTTCCAATACAAGTGCCCAGTCCCTAGAAGTAAGTATTTCCAATACAAGTGTCCAGTCCCTAGAAGTATACTAAGTATTTCCAATACAAGTGTCCAGTCCCAGAAGTGTAGTAAGTATTTCCAATACACGTGTCCAGTCCCTAGAAGTAAGTGTAGTATGTATTTCTAATACAAGTGCCCAGTCCGTAGAAGTATACTAAGTATTTCCAATACAGGTGTCCAGTCCCCAGAAGTGTAGTACGTATTTCCAATACAAGTGTCCAGTCCCAGAAGTGTAGTAAGTATTTCCAATACAAGTGTCCAGTCCCCAGAAGTGTACTAAGTATTTCCAATACAAGTGTCCAGTCCCTAGAAGTAAGTATTTCCAATACACGTGTCCAGTCCCTAGAAGTAAGTGTAGTAAGTATTTCCAATACAAGTGCCCAGTCCCTAGAAGTAAGTATTTCCAATACAAGTGTCCAGTCCCCAGAAGTAAGTATTTCCAATACAAGTGTCCAGTCCCTAGAAGTAAGTATTTCCAATACAAGTGTCCAGTGCCCAGAAGTGTAGCAAGTATTTCCAATACAAGTGCCCAGTCCCGAGAAGTAAGTATTTTGAATACAAGTGTCCAGTCCCTAGAAGTATTTCCAATACAAGTGTCCAGTCCCCAGAAGTGTAGTAAGTATTTCCAATACAAGTGTCCAGTCCCTAGAAGTATACTAAGTATTTCCAATACAAGTGTCCAGTCCCAGAAGTGTAGTAAGTATTTCCAATACACGTGTCCAGTCCCTAGAAGTAAGTGTAGTATGTATTTCTAATACAAGTGCCCAGTCCGTAGAAGTATACTAAGTATTTCCAATACAAGTGTCCAGTCCCTAGAAGTATACTAAGTATTTCCAATACAGGTGTCCAGTCCCCAGAAGTGTAGTACGTATTTCCAATACAAGTGTCCAGTCCCCAGAAGTGTACTAAGTATTTCCAATACAAGTGTCCAGTCCCTAGAAGTAAGTATTTCCAATACACGTGTCCAGTCCCTAGAAGTAAGTGTAGTATGTATTTCCAATACAAGTGTGCAGTCCCCAGAAGTAAGTATTTCCAATACAAGTGTCCAGTCCCTAGAAGTAAGTGTAGTAAGTATTTCCAATACAAGTGTCCAGTCCCTAGAAGTAAGTATTTCCAATACAAGTGTCCAGTGCCCAGAAGTGTAGCAAGTATTTCCAATACAAGTGTCCAGTCCCGAGAAGTAAGTATTTTGAATACAAGTGTCCAGTCCCTAGAAGTATTTCCAATACAAGTGTCCAGTCCCCAGAAGTGTAGTAAGTATTTCCAATACAAGTGTCCAGTCCCTAGAAGTATACTAAGTATTTCCAATACAAGTGCACTGTGCCAAGAAGTATAGTAAGTATTTCCAATACAAGTGCTCAGTCCCTAGAAGTGTAGTAAGTATTTCCAATACAAGTGTCCAGTCCCTAGAAGTATACGAAGTATTTCCAATACAAGTGTCCAGTCCCCAGAAGTATACTAAGTATTTCCAATACAAGTGTCCAGTCCCCAGAAGTAAGTATTTCCAATACAAGTGTCCAGTCCCTAGAAGTAAGTATTTCCAATACAAGTGTCCAGTCCCTAGAAGTAAGTATTTCCAATACAAGTGTCCAGTCCCCAGAAGTAAGTATTTCCAATACAAGTGTCCAGTCCCTAGAAGTAAGTATTTCCAATACAAGTGTCCAGTGCCCAGAAGTGTAGCAAGTATTTCCAATACAAGTGCCCAGTCCCGAGAAGTAAGTATACCCAATACAAGTGTCCAGTGCAGTAAGTATACCTAGTATTTCCAATACAAGTGTCCAGTGCCTAGAAGTAAGTGTAGTAAGTATTTCCAATACACGTGTCCAGTCCCTAGAAGTAAGTATTTCCAATACAAGTGTCCAGTCCCCAGAAGTGTAGTAAGTATTTCCAATACAAGTGCCCAGTCCCAGAAGTGTAGTAAGTATTTCCAATACAAGTGCCCAGTCCCTAGAAGTAAGTATTTCCAATACAAGTGTCCAGTCCCTAGAAGTATACTAAGTATTTCCAATACAAGTGTCCAGTCCCAGAAGTGTAGTAAGTATTTCCAATACACGTGTCCAGTCCCTAGAAGTAAGTGTAGTATGTATTTCTAATACAAGTGCCCAGTCCGTAGAAGTATACTAAGTATTTCCAATACAGGTGTCCAGTCCCCAGAAGTGTAGTACGTATTTCCAATACAAGTGTCCAGTCCCAGAAGTGTAGTAAGTATTTCCAATACAAGTGTCCAGTCCCCAGAAGTGTACTAAGTATTTCCAATACAAGTGTCCAGTCCCTAGAAGTAAGTATTTCCAATACACGTGTCCAGTCCCTAGAAGTAAGTGTAGTAAGTATTTCCAATACAAGTGCCCAGTCCCTAGAAGTAAGTATTTCCAATACAAGTGTCCAGTCCCCAGAAGTAAGTATTTCCAATACAAGTGTCCAGTCCCTAGAAGTAAGTATTTCCAATACAAGTGTCCAGTGCCCAGAAGTGTAGCAAGTATTTCCAATACAAGTGCCCAGTCCCGAGAAGTAAGTATTTTGAATACAAGTGTCCAGTCCCTAGAAGTATTTCCAATACAAGTGTCCAGTCCCCAGAAGTGTAGTAAGTATTTCCAATACAAGTGCCCAGTCGTGTAGTAAGTATTTCCAATACAAGTGTCCAGTCCCTAGAAGTATACTAAGTATTTCCAATACAAGTGCACTGTGCCAAGAAGTATAGTAAGTATTTCCAATACAAGTGCTCAGTCCCTAGAAGTAAGTATACCCAATACAAGTGTCCAGTCCCCAGAAGTGTACTAAGTATTTCCAATACAAGTGTCCAGTCCCGTAAGTATTTCCAATACAAGTGTCCAGTCCCCAGAAGTGTAGTAAGTATTTCCAATACAAGTGCCCGGTCCCTAGAAGTAAGTATTTCCAATACAAGTGTCCAGTCCCTAGCAGTATACTAAGTATTTCCAATACAAGTGTCCAGTCCCTAGAAGTATACTAAGTATTTCCAATACAAGTGTCCAGTCCCTAGAAGTAAGTATTTCCAATACACGTGTCCAGTCCCTAGAAGTAAGTATTTCCAATACAAGTGCCCAGTCCCTAGAAGTATTCTAAGTATTTCCAATACAAGTGCCCAGTCCCAGAAGTGTAGTAAGTATTTCCAATACAAGTGCCCAGTCCCTAGAAGTAAGTATTTCCAATACAAGTGTCCAGTCCCTAGAAGTATACTAAGTATTTCCAATACAAGTGTCCAGTCCCAGAAGTGTAGTAAGTATTTCCAATACACGTGTCCAGTCCCTAGAAGTAAGTGTAGTATGTATTTCTAATACAAGTGCCCAGTCCGTAGAAGTATACTAAGTATTTCCAATACAGGTGTCCAGTCCGTAGAAGTATACTAAGTATTTCCAATACAGGTGTCCAGTCCCCAGAAGTGTAGTACGTATTTCCAATACAAGTGTCCAGTCCCTAGAAGTAAGTATTTCCAATACAAGTGTCCAGTCCCTAGAAGTAAGTGTAGTAAGTATTTCCAATACAAGTGTCCAGTCCCCAGAAGTGTAGTAAGTGTTTCCAATACAAGTGTCCAGTCCAGTAAGTATATCCAATACAAGTGTCCAGTCCCTAGAAATATACGAAGTATTTCCAATACAAGTGTCCAGTCCCAGAAGTGTAAGTATACTAAGTATTTCCAATACGTGTCCAGGTTCAATCTCCCTAACAAGGCCGTATTTTATGTAGAAACATTTCATAACTCCCTCGACGATGGTAGCTTTTGAAGTTGGTATAATAACTCCAGAGGCACAGCAAGTTGTGGGTCACCTAATAGCAGGAAGCTATTCCATCAGTGCTGCATCGAACATGACCCTTGACAGAAGGGGGAATGCTGTGCAACACTACAGCTACTAGTAACTGAAGAGCAGAAAACTTAGTGAAAGCTCTAGGTGAATCAGCTACCCTGGAATGGAACACTTACTGAAAGAACGGGCATGGGTGTATAGTATCTTAATCAGGGAATTGCATATTCTTCTTATACGAGGAACAAAATGTTTTACAAGCTTACTTTGGACACTACACAGAGGTAAATTTAATACACCGCATTTCTATACCACCTTAAGGAGCAATCTAAATAGAATATAAACGGGACACCCTCAATGTGGAACTCAGAGTAAACCTTATGCACACATTACAATGATCACAAATAGAATAAATTCCGTTCAATCACTTTTATTAACTAAAGAATAAGCATCCAGCAGAAGAACGTGACTGGTGACAGGTACAGTGGATCTTCCTTCAAAAATACTCCATATGGGCCACCTATGACGAAGAATAAAAACAATTAGTGGTTTTAGTATACATTCAGCACAGGAAATTCAACGTAGAGGGCAGTGCTATCACATTAATCTAGCCAGAAAATTAAACGGTGCAGAACAAAAGTTAGTGGGGGCAAAAATAACCAGAAGGAGTGTTGACCAGGGGAAACTTTCACACAGAAGAGGCTGTGTGCATTAGCCATCTTCTGAAGCCAACTCAAACACCCCACCATTGCCTACTGCTCTGGCTTTATATTTTAAAACTTCTCTTCTGGATCTCAGGTAAAGACTACTGACCAGACTAAACTACTACACAATCCAAACTTCGGATGGCTAGCATGCACTGCTGTGGTTTTCCTTGTTTTAGGGTGATGTTCCTAAGGGTATAGTGCAATATAAACCTCTACAATGCATGACTTACCTTTACTGAATCACCTCAAGTTATTTCACCAACTGGTTTCAACATGAAACAGAAGCCAAGGTTCCCCCACCACTCAGCTTCAGAAATCGTCACAGGGTGCATTTTCCGGCTCCATGAGGCTGCTTCTAGAAATGTTGGAAAACAAAGACAAAGTTCAGTAAATAAGGAATAGATTCAAAATCAACCAACAGAGGACAGTGTCAAATCTTATGGAAAAGTCACAACAAATTATAATGTTCAGGGTGGCTTCTAAAGCTACCTACATACTTAATCAGCGTGGTGATGCAGTATTCTTAAAGGCCACATCATGCATGGTCCTCTTCCACCGAGATGCTTGAATAGTTTACATCCACCCTAAAGTGCTAAAATGCAGGGACAGCTTCTACCACTTCGGTTTACACCCGCAGATTCACTCAGTTTAAAAAAAAAGGGAAAAAACCCGTTTCATACCAACTCTGCAAAACTTTAAGCTACTTATACATTCAGGGCATTATTTAAAGGTTGGTGGTGAGGGAAATCAGTCAAAATATGTCAAGTGTCTCGGACACCATATTTACCCAGTCATAGAGGTTAATGCACTTTTAATATGGGGGACAGGCTATCTGACACAGATTGTGGTCCCTGTGCAGATGCCAAGTACGACCCACATTCTTTTAACAAATAAAAAGGTAGAAAAGGAGTGAACAAAAAACAAGGTGAAGAACTAGTCTGTTACAGAATATTAAATGATTCAACATGAAATATTCAAGTTGATGGGTACCTTTTACATATGCTGTTGGGAGGAGGTCTACAAGCCCTGCCTGAATCATTCATCCACCATGACCGGAGTCTCTAGTTCCATCCTTGTCTCATTAGGAAATGCGATTAATTTCCTCTAGAAATCACGATAATTGCTCAAAAAGTATCCTCCTATTCAGGGACATTTTGACAACTGGACATAAATCAAATTGTGCATGCTGAGGTCCTCCTGAATTAATCATCAGAAGTTCAAATGGTGCTGGCTGGATACCATGGGTCTGCCAGGGCGAGTGCATATACCCATCATCCAGCTCTTACAGCCCGTGTGGAAAATATATACATTGAAAGACTGGGAAGTTTGTGCAGTACTCCGTACAAAAAAAAAAAATGTCTGCAAGGATTCACTATGCTTGGAATAGAAAGCATGGGTAGATTTAAATTATTAAGGCTAAACATTTTTTTTAATCTAAAATCCTACCAGTGCCCACCACTTCAAGCAGATACTTGAGTCTCAGCCAGATGTTTCATAGCCTCATTACTGTGGATAAGAGACAGGAAGATGGTCTTGCATGTTAGTTTCTCCTGAAGCAAAAGCTCAAACCAACGAATCTGGAAGAAGTCCAGCTTACCATATGGAAGAGGCATGAATAAGGGCAGGTGTGTTGAGAAGCTCTCCCAACCTTTGCCAAAGAATGGCCTAATCTCCCAGTTGGAAAACCAAATGGAATTTTATTTTTTCTTCTAGTGGGGTGAGCGCTTCTTTGGGATGCATGTAGTACATGGCATGGATTCAGCAGGTGGTTTTGAGAACTTCAGCTGCCCAAGCAATTTAGAGTAGCAGAGACAGCTGAAGCAAAGACATCTACATTTGAAGAGGCGATGGTGGGGGAAGCGAATACTCCCGACAGGCCTGCGGTTGTGGTGAGGCTACATCCCATTTTTGGAGGTGTGGTCTCTATCAGTAGACACATAGGTTCTCTTGCCCCGCCTATACCCTAAGACTATGCCTCACTGAAGTAAGCTGGTAGCAAGATTCCATAAAGGTTACTTCACTGTTACATATACAAAAATTGGATTTTCTGCCACAGACCTCAAAATCCCTGTTCGAAAGGGAATTGGCAGGTGAGTGCCTAATCGAAGTACTAAGGGAAAGTCTGGAACGCTGTTACTCTGTTCACTACTTAGAGCACAGTAGTACCAGATGCCCTAGAACAATTGTACATAACACTGCCACAATGGATACTAAGCAGTAGCCAATGACTGCATGATGATCGAGAGAGGGGAAACTCACCCGAAGCCAGATGTATTCTCTAAGCAAGATGGCTGCTGGAGATCTAAGCTGTAAGGTCCCAATCAGCTACACAATAAAGATAGCAGATTGTGGAGACAGACTGTCTGCAGGTTAGGTAGTGATCGGCAGTAGGTTCTAACCACTAGGCAATGAAAAAGAACACTTATTAGGCTGTACAGTTGTCATTGTTCAGTAAAAGAACCCCTGCCATTTGCAAATCCAGATTGTTTTAGCATACAAAAAAGGAGTACATCTACCAGTAGTACCCACAAACGTCCAAGACTGCCTTTTATACCTTCAGGGCTCTAAACTGCTTGCTCCATGTCCAAGCCCAAACACACCTTGAGTGGTGCTTGGGCGGACACTCAAAAGAATCTGGTCGGCGGATGCGAAAATGCTGTGAGATTTAGCCAGGCAGTGGAGCACTGTGCTGGTGATTAGGCTTTGGGGGAAAGAATCAGCATAAGACTTCAGTGATGCAGTTACTCTTGACAAGACACGCGTCTGATCTCAAATGTAGTAGGGCCACCACCACAGTAATTGTCAGCAACCTTCAGTAACAAATCCATCCTCGGATACGCAAGCATTACATTAGGAGGACACTGATCATACACATGCTGGTGATGGCTTCAAGGCATATCCATCATCACACTGACCTCAGGAGGATGCTGGAACCGCCAGGAAGCAGGGATTTAAGTGCATAATTGAAGCTTCCATAAAGGCAGCTCTGGCCCAGCCACCACATGAACAAACACGAAAACCTGAAGAATCTGCATTACCATTATGACAAACAAGCAGCTCACCTTATAGTGGGAACCCTGAGATGACCTACTCAAAACCAGACGTGCAAGTGCAAATTATATTTCCAAAGCATTCAAGACTGGGAGGTTCTTCAAAGATCAACATTGGGCCAAATTTTCAGACTACAGTTCCAATACTGGACCTACAGCAATCTGACTGCTGGAGTGGTCAAGGTACGCTTGTGGGTCGCCTACAAGGAGTAAGAGGGGAGTAGCAAAGATTCCACTTTTTAAATAAAGCTATTAGCCGTCCTCCCAAATTCCTTGTGCCATATTCAAAAGCTTCAATCTGCAGTTGGTGGCAGGGAGAACACATTAAGCAGGCTATAGGAAAGTCACAAAGTGCAAGACTACATTTTATAGGTAACCTTTTACTCCAAGTTCAAAGTACTCACTTAACATGCTCATTAACGATGCTGCCTCCTTTTGCCTGAACTGCTCTAAAGGAGGGGATACAATTTTACCAGATATTAAAATGCACTGAGGAATCCCAGCCTGGCAGTCTGCCTCGAACGCTCCTCTCCCCCAGCAGCAAGGATTATACCCTCATTTTTAGTAGCTGACATTGCACCGTATGCTACTCTCCAATTGATCCAAGGTGACTGCTCCATTGCTGCCTTGTGGAGACCTCACTGCTGCATTCAGCTTTCACCACAGCAAAATCCCACGTTAGTATAAGGACAGTTAACAAGTTACCAAGCACTCCAGCATACACTGGGGTGAGAGTCACCAAGCAGTGTGTCGGAATGTAACTTCTCGGGAAGTATGAATCCAGCTTCGCCTACAGTTATTAGAGCAATATTCATGGACCCCGAAGGGACGGCTTTGTGGAACTGGGTAGCCCAGTGCTGAGCAACCCATAAATATCATCCAGCTGCAGAGCAGCGGAGTAGCATCGAAGATGTGAGAAATCTAAAGGTAGAATAGCTACCTAGGGATGGAACACTCTCAATGAAGCGTTCAAGGACACAGCTGAACCCAGGGGACCGATTAGCCTCGCATAATAAAATGCAGTGCCCGACATCTTACTACTCCAGGACCAAATTTGTTACACAAATAATTATCACCCTGTGACTGCCCCGCTGTGGGTCTGGAAGCATTCACAAGAAACAAGATTAACAATGTGACGCGACAAAAGGTTCTCCATAGGACATTTAGTGGTTCATCGGAGAACATTTAGTGCAAGTAAAGAAAATAGTTACAAGGTTCAGAACAGTGGATGCCGGCATACGTAAGAGCACAACAGCAGACGCTAAGGAAAAAATCATGGGGGGGGTGATCATGTAAGTTTGCCAGTAGAAGGTTGCAACCACATGTTTAAACCTTTGCAATAACGATCAGTTCCCTTCCCGAAGAACACCTACCGTATACAAAAAGCATGCTCCACCATCCCTCTTTTTAGGGGAGGGTGAAATCACATGGGTAGCATATATACATAATCCCCACATGCCAACCAAGCACAATGGTTCTAAATGCTTTAAAAAAGCAGGAAAGATAAGAGTCTTAGAGGGGGCAATTAGGAGAGAAGAAATTGCAGGAGTAAAAAGCCAGTGTAGGTCTTAAATCAAAACTGTCTGTCCGTGATGTTTGTATAACATTCAAGTTACTACTGAAGTCTGAATTTCTCCCAAAGAGGAGCTTACAGATTAAGCTCGCCCTTTCCCCTTCATATCCTTAGTACAACAGATGTAAACAGTGGGGATGCTGTAGTCCTATCTTCTTAACACATCTTTTCCCACAATATCAGCAATGCTTTGTAACAGAGCCTCACAGCACCACCCCTATTAACTTTACCATTCATTCTTTTATCCTTGTATTATTCACTGATCTAGTCCCCTCCCCTCCCCCCCCCCCCCCAAACAGTTGCAAGCATCTCAAACCTGACAAAGATCATTGCAGAGCATTCCTGTACTGTCTTGGCTCTGCACACCTGGAGTGGGTGTCTACACCAGCCAAACCAACTTGGAGAAAGTTTTACTTGCAATAATTCAAATCTTCTATGCATATACCCAATCGGCCCCAGCTCAGCATCCATATTCCCACTTCTCTTTTCTCCTCAGAAGTTCTGACACAGAAGATGAGCTAAGTGACCTCATGAATCCATCAAGGTTAGTGTTTCACAGCAAGAGCATGGACTGCTGCCATCTTGCTTCTGTGAGAGCCTCTTGGCCATAAGACACCATCAGCCTTCATGATCCATGGCCTACCTTTAATGCAGTCTAGTCAGTCGTATACAATAACGGACTCCAAGTAGAGGCGCAGGAGAGTATTCTACAACTGAGTTTCTGCAATAATGAAAGGCCCATTTCACAGCTCCAACGGTCTGCTTCTAGATCTATGGAAAAACATCAATATCAGCTAGGCCTGGACATGGTGGATTACAATTTGCAACATTGTTAGAGCAATTACATATAAATCTTAGACAGAACAACGAATCAGAGTGGGTGTGGTTATGTACCTTCAAACACTCTACTAGGAGTGAGCTGCAGCTCAATTTCATTAAGATCACATTGCCCAATATGGTCCCTTCGGTGGTCCATTTCTGGTGATATCATAAATAGAGACATGTCTGAATTAAGGCATCCTGTTCTCCCTTGGGTGCCAGAATACAGGTCATCTCCAGAGAGGCGACAGACTGCAGCAGATCTTCAGCACCTCAGTTGATTTCAATGTGGCCAGTTCACCCGGTGGGACCATCTACAGTGCGGAGGTAGACTTTACATTTATAAGGTGGCTCTTTATTTTAATCATTCCCTAACAGCAATAAAAAAAAAAAGGTAAGAAAAGCAGGAAATTAGGACCAAGAAAAAAAGATTGATAGTCACTTACAAAATAGGGTACAGGCCATATAATTTATCAGTTTGCAGACAGGAAAGAAAAACAGAACTTCCAGTCTGATTAACCTCTAAAGTTGAACACGGCAGGTATGACCGCACTGATAAAAAAACAAGTCTGCTTCATCTCACAGCCATCCCTTCCTGTAGATTTCCAGAGTGGTCAAAACTCCATCCCAGATACGAATGATTTAGCTTACTCGAAGCCACTAGGTCTTACCACTGTCCATCAACCCCTCTCGGGGGGGGGGGCATGCACACACCCTCTCCCCCCCCACCACCACCACCACTGTCAATGCCTTCCTCACTCGAGGCATCTTCCAAGAAGCTCTCAAGACTGGCCAGATCCTCCCCCACCCCTTAAGAAACCTACACTTGATCCGGACTTGGCCAACTACTGACATCACTCACCAATCATCTGCAAGATCATTGAAAAAGCAGTCTATGTTTAACTCCCAAGATCACATCAATTGTAAGCATCCACTGCAGAAATAGCAGTCTGGCTTCAGATCACAATGCAACACAGGGCCCACCACCGTAAACATTATACAGTCCCTCATCACCACAGATGAGGACCCTGCGCTCCGATATCCCTTAGGATTTTATTTGGTCTTCTGACCTCTTTAACCTTTCCATGAAGTCACGTGTTGCTCTAACAGAGAAAAGTAAGAACCACCAATATACCAATGATGCACAACTCTACTGGAAAGACTATTCAGACAGTGCTTGCACGTGATCCACACCTGGATGTCCTGCACATAACTGAAGCTTCACCAAGCCAGAATTCATGTTAATGACCAAGTACAACAAACCAGACAGTACAAACCTACCTCAATGGCGTGAACCATGACAGTTTCAAATCCAAACTCTGAAGATGCCACATTACATGGATGCACCTTGGACACCAACATCCCCCCCTCAAGAACACATCGTTAAAAAAACAATCTCACAAATGGGCTGGGACCAGCTCACTTTTTTTTTACTGCTGTTCAAGCTCTTGTACTATTGCATCTAGATGGTGCCAATACCCTATTCCATGGCATCAAAGATGCCACACTGGCACCCCTCGGTGCATACCATATGCTGTAGCTAACTCCTTCACAGCATGAAGAAATATGACCCCCCCCCCCCTACCTGACGAATCTTCATTGGCTCCCCTTGCCAGACTACATCCTCTTCAAAACCATGTGCTTCATTTACAAAGCTGTCACAGCCAGCACCCCCGCCTGCCTTGCAGACAAGCTCACCATCTCTGGTTGTTTTCGAAAACACCCACAGCCAAAATATCATCAGAATGAAGATTAAAAAGCATAAAAAGAAAATCTATTTTCCATCTTGGCACCCATGATTATTTCCAATACAAGTGTCCAGTCCCTAGAAGTAAGTATTTCCAATACAAGTGTCCAGTCCCCAGAAGTAAGTATTTCCAATACAAGTGTCCAGTCCCTAGAAGTGTACTAAGTATTTCCAATACACGTGTCCAGTCCCTAGAAGTGTAGTAAGTATTTCCAATACAAGTGCCCAGTCCCTAGAAGTATTTCCAATACAAGTGTCCAGTCCCTAGAAGTAAGTGTAGTAAGTATTTCCAATACAAGTGTCCAGTGCCTAGAAGTAAGTGTAGTAAGTATTTCCAATACAAGTGCCCAGTCCCTAGAAGTAAGTATTTCCAATAAAAGTGTCCAGTCCCCAGAAGTGTAGTAAGTATTTCCAATACAAGTGCCCAGTCCCTAGAAGTAAGTATTTCCAATACAAGTGTCCAGTCCCTAGAAGTAAGTGTAGTAAGTATTTCCAATACAATTGTCCAGTCCCTAGAAGTAAGTGTAGTAAGTATTTCCAATACAAGTGCCCAGTCCCTAGAAGTAAGTATTTCCAATACAAGTGTCCAGTCCCTAGAAGTAAGTATTTCCAATACAAGTGTCCAGTCCCTAGAAGTAAGTATTTCCAACACAAGTGTCCAGTCCCTAGAAGTAAGTATTTCCAATACAAGTGCCCAGAAGCGTAGTAAGTATTTCCAATACAAGTGTCCAGTCCCTAGAAGTAAGTATTTCCAATACAAGTGTCCAGTCCCTAGAAGTAAATATTTCCAATACAAGTGTCCAGTCCCTAGAAGTAAGTATTTCCAATACAAGTGTCCAGTCCCTAGAAGTAAGTGTAGTAAGTATTTCCAATACAAGTGTCCAGTCCCTAGAAGTAAGTATTTCCAATACAAGTGTCCAGTCCCTAGAAGTAAGTATTTCCAATACAAGTGCCCAGTCCCTAGAAGTAAGTATTTCCAATACAAGTGTCCAGTCCCTAGAAGTAAGTGTAGTAAGTATTTCCAATACAAGTGTCCAGTCCCTAGAAGTAAGTATTTCCAATACAAGTGTCCAGTCCCTAGAAGTAAGTGTAGTATGTATTTCCAATACAATTGTCCAGTCCCTAGAAGTGTAGTAAGTATTTCCAATACAAGTGTCCAGTCCCTAGAAGTAAGTATTTCCAATACAAGTGTCCAGTCCCTAGAAGTAAGTATTTCCAATACAAGTGTCCAGTCCCTAGAAGTAAGTATTTCCAATACAAGTGTCCAGTCCCTAGAAGTAAGTGTAGTAAGTATTTCCAATACAAGTGTCCAGTCCCTAGAAGTAAGTATTTCCAATACACGTGTCCAGTCCCTAGAAGTAAGTGTAGTAAGTATTTCCAATACAAGTGCCCAGTCCCTAGAAGTAAGTGTAGTAAGTATTTCCAATATACGTGTCCAGTCCCCAGAAGTGTACTAAGTATTTCCAATACAAGTGTCCAGTCCCTAGAAGTCAGTATTTCCAATACAAGTGTCCAGTCCCCAGAAGTAAGTATTTCCAATACAAGTGTCCAGTCCCCAGAAGTGTAGTAAGTATTTCCAATATACGTGTCCAGTCCCTAGAAGTAAGTATTTCCAATACAAGTGTCCAGTCCCTAGAAGTAAATATTTCCAATACAAGTGTCCAGTCCCTAGAAGTAAGTATTTCCAATACAAGTGTCCAGTCCCTAGAAGTAAGTGTAGTATGTATTTCCAATACAAGTGTGCAGTCCCCAGAAGTAAGTATTTCCAATACAAGTGTCCAGTCCCTAGAAGTAAGTGTAGTAAGTATTTCCAATACAAGTGTCCAGTCCCTAGAAGTAAGTGTAGTAAGTATTTCCAATACAAGTGCCCAGTCCCTAGAAGTAAGTGTAGTAAGTATTTCCAATACAATTGTCCAGTCCCTAGAAGTGTAGTAAGTATTTCCAATACAAGTGTCCAGTCCCTAGAAGTAAGTATTTCCAATACAAGTGTCCAGTCCCCAGAAGTGTAGTAAGTATTTCCAATATACGTGTCCAGTCCCTAGAAGTAAGTATTTCCAATACAAGTGTCCAGTCCCCAGAAGTAAGTGTAGTATGTATTTCCAATACAATTGTCCAGTCCCTAGAAGTGTAGTAAGTATTTCCAATACAAGTGTCCAGTCCCCAGAAGTGTAGTAAGTATTTCCAATACAAGTGTCCAGTCCCTAGAAGTATACTAAGTATTTCCAATACAAGTGTCCAGTCCCTAGAAGTAAGTATTTCCAATACAAGTGTCCAGTCCCTAGAAGTAAGTATTTCCAATACAAGTGTCCAGTCCCCAGAAGTGTACTAAGTATTTCCAATACACGTGTCCAGTCCCTAGAAGTAAGTATTTCCAATACAAGTGTCCAGTCCCTAGAAGTAAGTATTTCCAATACACGTGCCCAGTCCCTAGAAGTGTAGTAAGTATTTCCAATACAAGTGTCCAGTCCCTAGAAGTAAGTGTAGTAAGTATTTCCAATACAAGTGTCCAGTCCCTAGAAGTGTAGTAAGTATTTCCAATACAAGTGTCCAGTCCCCAGAAGTAAGTATTTCCAATACAAGTGTCCAGTCCCTAGAAGTAAGTGTAGTAAGTATTTCCAATACAAGTGCCCAGTCCCTAGAAGTAAGTGTAGTAAGTATTTCCAATATACGTATCTAGTCCCCAGAAGTGTAGTAAGTATTTCCAATACAAGTGTCCAGTCCCCAGAAGTGTACTAAGTATTTCCAATACAAGTGTCCAGTCCCTAGAAGTAAGTATTTCCAATACAAGTGTCCAGTCCCCAGAAGTGTACTAAGTATTTCCAATACACGTGTCCAGTCCCTAGAAGTAAGTATTTCCAATACAAGTGTCCAGTCCCTAGAAGTGTAGTAAGTATTTCCAATACAAGTGTCCAGTCCCTAGAAGTAAGTGTAGT
Source organism: Triturus cristatus (assembly GCF_964204655.1). Lineage (NCBI taxonomy): Eukaryota > Metazoa > Chordata > Amphibia > Caudata > Salamandridae > Triturus > Triturus cristatus. The sequence goes on along the minus strand of NC_140585.1, from coordinate 1,204,063,873 downwards.
AAGTATTTCCAATACAAGTGTCCAGTCCCTAGAAGTGTAGTAAGTATTTCCAATACAAGTGTCCAGTCCCCAGAAGTAAGTATTTCCAATACAAGTGTCCAGTCCCTAGAAGTGTACTAAGTATTTCCAATACACGTGTCCAGTCCCTAGAAGTGTAGTAAGTATTTCCAATACAAGTGCCCAGTCCCTAGAAGTATTTCCAATACAAGTGTCCAGTGCCTAGAAGTAAGTGTAGTGTAGTATGTATTTCCAATACACGTGTCCAGTCCCTAGAAGTAAGTATTTCCAATACAAGTGTCCAGTGCCTAGAAGTAAGTGTAGTAAGTATTTCCAATACAAGTGCCCAGTCCCAGAAGTGTAGTAAGTATTTCCAATACAAGTGCCCAGTCCCTAGAAGTAAGTATTTCCAATACAAGTGTCCAGTCCCTAGAAGTAAGTATTTCCAATACAAGTGTCCAGTCCCTAGAAGTAAGTATTTCCAATACAAGTGCCCAGTCCCCAGAAGTGTACTAAGTATTTCCAATACAAGTGTCCAGTCCCGTAAGTATTTCCAATACAATTGTCCAGTCCCTAGAAGTGTACTAAGTATTTCCAATACATGTGTCCAGTCCCTAGAAGTAAGTGTAGTAAGTATTTCCAATACAAGTGCCCAGTCCCTAGAAGTAAGTATTTCCAATAAAAGTGTCCAGTCCCCAGAAGTGTAGTAAGTATTTCCAATACAAGTGCCCAGTCCCTAGAAGTAAGTATTTCCAATACAAGTGTCCAGTCCCTAGAAGTAAGTATTTCCAATACAAGTGCCCAGTCCCCAGAAGTGTACTAAGTATTTCCAATACAAGTGTCCAGTCCCGTAAGTATTTCCAATACAATTGTCCAGTCCCTAGAAGTGTACTAAGTATTTCCAATACAAGTGTCCAGTCCCCAGAAGTGTAGTACGTATTTCCAATACAAGTGTCCAGTCCCAGAAGTGTAGTAAGTATTTCCAATACAAGTGTCCAGTCCCCAGAAGTGTAGTAAGTATTTCCAATACAAGTGTCCAGTCCCTAGAAGTAAGTATTTCCAATACAAGTGTCCAGTCCCCAGAAGTGTAGTAAGTATTTCCAATACAAGTGCCCAGTCCCAGAAGTGTAGTATGTATTTCCAATACAAGTGTCCAGTCCCCAGAAGTGTAGTAAGTATTTCCAATACACGTGCCCAGTCCCTAGAAGTGTAGTAAGTATTTCCAATACAAGTGTCCAGTCCCTAGAAGTAAGTATTTCCAATACAAGTGTCCAGTCCCCAGAAGTGTACTAAGTATTTCCAATACAAGTGTCCAGTCCCTAGAAGTATTTCCAATACACGTGCCCAGTCCCTAGAAGCGTAGTAAGTATTTCCAATACAAGTGTCCAGTCCCTAGAAGTAAGTATTTCCAATACAAGTGTCCAGTCCCTAGAAGTAAATATTTCCAATACAATTGTCCAGTCCCTAGAAGTAAGTGTAGTAAGTATTTCCAATACAATTGTCCAGTCCCTAGAAGTGTAGTAAGTATTTCCAATACAAGTGTCCAGTCCCCAGAAGTGTAGTAAGTATTTCCAATACAAGTGTCCAGTCCCTAGAAGTATACTAAGTATTTCCAATACAAGTGTCCAGTCCCTAGAAGTAAGTATTTCCAATACAAGTGTCCAGTCCCTAGAAGTAAGTATTTCCAATACAAGTGTCCAGTCCCCAGAAGTAAGTGTAGTGTAGTATGTATTTCCAATACAAGTGTCCAGTCCCTAGAAGTAAGTATTTCCAATACAAGTGTCCAGTCCCTAGAAGTATACTAAGTATTTCCAATACAAGTGTCCAGTCCCTAGAAGTAAGTATTTCCAATACAAGTGTCCAGTCCCTAGAAGTAAGTATTTCCAATACAAGTGTCCAGTCCCCAGAAGTAAGTGTAGTAAGTATTTCCAATACAAGTGCCCAGTCCCTAGAAGTAAGTGTAGTAAGTATTTCCAATACAATTGTCCAGTCCCTAGAAGTAAGTGTAGTAAGTATTTCCAATACAAGTGTCCAGTCCCCAGAAGTGTACTAAGTATTTCCAATACACGTGTCCAGTCCCTAGAAGTAAGTATTTCCAATACAAGTGTCCAGTCCCTAGAAGTAAGTATTTCCAATACACGTGCCCAGTCCCTAGAAGTGTAGTAAGTATTTCCAATACAAGTGTCCAGTCCCTAGAAGTAAGTATTTCCAATACACGTGCCCAGTCCCTAGAAGCGTAGTAAGTATTTCCAATACAATTGTTCAGTCCCTAGAAGTAAGTGTAGTAAGTATTTCCAATACAAGTGTCCAGTCCCCAGAAGTGTACTAAGTATTTCCAATACACGTGTCCAGTCCCTAGAAGTAAGTATTTCCAATACAAGTGTCCAGTCCCTAGAAGTAAGTATTTCCAATACACGTGCCCAGTCCCTAGAAGTGTAGTAAGTATTTCCAATACAAGTGTCCAGTCCCTAGAAGTAAGTGTAGTAAGTATTTCCAATACAAGTGCCCAGTCCCTAGAAGTAAGTGTAGTAAGTATTTCCAATACAATTGTCCAGTCCCTAGAAGTAAGTGTAGTAAGTATTTCCAATACAAGTGTCCAGTCCCCAGAAGTGTACTAAGTATTTCCAATACACGTGTCCAGTCCCTAGAAGTAAGTATTTCCAATACAAGTGTCCAGTCCCTAGAAGTAAGTATTTCCAATACACGTGCCCAGTCCCTAGAAGTGTAGTAAGTATTTCCAATACAAGTGTCCAGTCCCTAGAAGTAAGTGTAGTAAGTATTTCCAATACAAGTGCCCAGTCCCTAGAAGTAAGTATTTCCAATAAAAGTGTCCAGTCCCCAGAAGTGTAGTAAGTATTTCCAATACAAGTGCCCAGTCCCTAGAAGTAAGTATTTCCAATACAAGTGTCCAGTCCCTAGAAGTAAGTATTTCCAATACAAGTGCCCAGTCCCCAGAAGTGTACTAAGTATTTCCAATACAAGTGTCCAGTCCCGTAAGTATTTCCAATACAATTGTCCAGTCCCTAGAAGTGTACTAAGTATTTCCAATACAAGTGTCCAGTCCCCAGAAGTGTAGTACGTATTTCCAATACAAGTGTCCAGTCCCAGAAGTGTAGTAAGTATTTCCAATACACGTGTCCAGTCCCTAGAAGTAAGTATTTCCAATACACGTGCCCAGTCCCTAGAAGTGTAGTAAGTATTTCCAATACAAGTGTCCAGTCCCTAGAAGCGTAGTAAGTATTTCCAATACAATTGTCCAGTCCCTAGAAGTAAGTGTAGTAAGTATTTCCAATACAAGTGTCCAGTCCCCAGAAGTGTACTAAGTATTTCCAATACACGTGTCCAGTCCCTAGAAGTAAGTATTTCCAATACAAGTGTCCAGTCCCTAGAAGTAAGTATTTCCAATACAAGTGTCCAGTCCCTAGAAGTAAGTATTTCCAATACACGTGTCCAGTCCCTAGAAGTAAGTGTAGTAAGTATTTCCAATACAAGTGTCCAGTCCCCAGAAGTGTACTAAGTATTTCCAATACAAGTGTCCAGTCCCTAGAAGTAAGTATTTCCAATACAAGTGTCCAGTCCCCAGAAGTGTACTAAGTATTTCCAATACACGTGTCCAGTCCCTAGAAGTAAGTATTTCCAATACAAGTGTCCAGTCCCTAGAAGTGTAGTAAGTATTTCCAATACAAGTGTCCAGTCCCAGAAGTGTAGTAAGTATTTCCAATACACGTGTCCAGTCCCTAGAAGTAAGTATTTCCAATACACGTGCCCAGTCCCTAGAAGTGTAGTAAGTATTTCCAATACAAGTGTCCAGTCCCTAGAAGCGTAGTAAGTATTTCCAATACAATTGTCCAGTCCCTAGAAGTAAGTGTAGTAAGTATTTCCAATACAAGTGTCCAGTCCCCAGAAGTGTACTAAGTATTTCCAATACACGTGTCCAGTCCCTAGAAGTAAGTATTTCCAATACAAGTGTCCAGTCCCTAGAAGTAAGTATTTCCAATACACGTGCCCAGTCCCTAGAAGTGTAGTAAGTATTTCCAATACAAGTGTCCAGTCCCTAGAAGTGTAGTAAGTATTTCCAATACAAGTGTCCAGTCCCAGAAGTGTAGTAAGTATTTCCAATACACGTGTCCAGTCCCTAGAAGTAAGTATTTCCAATACACGTGCCCAGTCCCTAGAAGTGTAGTAAGTATTTCCAATACAAGTGTCCAGTCCCTAGAAGCGTAGTAAGTATTTCCAATACAATTGTCCAGTCCCTAGAAGTAAGTGTAGTAAGTATTTCCAATACAAGTGTCCAGTCCCCAGAAGTGTACTAAGTATTTCCAATACACGTGTCCAGTCCCTAGAAGTAAGTATTTCCAATACAAGTGTCCAGTCCCTAGAAGTGTAGTAAGTATTTCCAATACAAGTGTCCAGTCCCTAGAAGTAAGTGTAGTAAGTATTTCCAATACAAGTGCCCAGTCCCTAGAAGTAAGTATTTCCAATAAAAGTGTCCAGTCCCCAGAAGTGTAGTAAGTATTTCCAATACAAGTGCCCAGTCCCTAGAAGTAAGTATTTCCAATACAAGTGTCCAGTCCCTAGAAGTAAGTATTTCCAATACAAGTGCCCAGTCCCCAGAAGTGTACTAAGTATTTCCAATACAAGTGTCCAGTCCCGTAAGTATTTCCAATACAATTGTCCAGTCCCTAGAAGTGTAGTAAGTATTTCCAATACAATTGTCCAGTCCCTAGAAGTAAGTGTAGTATTTCCAATACAAGTGTCCAGTCCCTAGAAGTAAGTATTTCCAAAACAAGTGTCCAGTCCCTAGAAGTAAGTATTTCCAATACAAGTGTCCAGTCCCTAGAAGTAAGTATTTCCAATACAAGTGTCCAGTCCCTAGAAGTAAGTATTTCCAATACAAGTGTCCAGTCCCTAGAAGTAAGTATTTCCAATACAAGTGTCCAGTCCCCAGAAGTGTACTAAGTATTTCCAATACAAGTGTCCAGTCCCGTAAGTATTTCCAATACAATTGTCCAGTCCCTAGAAGTGTAGTAAGTATTTCCAATACAATTGTCCAGTCCCTAGAAGTAAGTGTAGTATTTCCAATACAATTGTCCAGTCCCTAGAAGTGTAGTAAGTATTTCCAATACAAGTGTCCAGTCCCCAGAAGTGTACTAAGTATTTCCAATACAAGTGTCCAGTCCCCAGAAGTGTACTAAGTATTTCCAATACAAGTGTCCAGTCCCCAGAAGTGTACTAAGTATTTCCAATACAAGTGTCCAGTCCCTAGAAGTATACTAAGTATTTCCAATACAAGTGTCCAGTCCCTAGAAGTGTACTAAGTATTTCCAATACACGTGTCCAGTCCCTAGAAGTAAGTGTAGTAAGTATTTCCAATACAAGTGCCCAGTCCCTAGAAGTAAGTGTACTAAGTATTTCCAATACACGTGTCCAGTCCCTAGAAGTAAGTGTACTAAGTATTTCCAATACAATTGTCCAGTCCCTAGAAGTGTAGTAAGTATTTCCAATACAAGTGTCCAGTCCCCAGAAGTGTACTAAGTATTTCCAATACAAGTGTCCAGTCCCTAGAAGTAAGTATTTCCAATACAAGTGTCCAGTCCCCAGAAGTAAGTGTAGTGTAGTATGTATTTCCAATACAATTGTCCAGTCCCTAGAAGTGTACTAAGTATTTCCAATACAAGTGTCCAGTCCCGTAAGTATTTCCAATACAATTGTCCAGTCCCTAGAAGTGTAGTAAGTATTTCCAATACAATTGTCCAGTCCCCAGAAGTGTACTAAGTATTTCCAATACAAGTGTCCAGTCCCCAGAAGTGTACTAAGTATTTCCAATACAAGTGTCCAGTCCCTAGAAGTAAGTATTTCCAATACAAGTGTCCAGTCCCCAGAAGTGTACTAAGTATTTCCAAAACACGTGTCCAGTCCCTAGAAGTAAGTATTTCCAATACTCGTGTCCAGTCCCTAGAAGTAAGTATTTCCAAAACAAGTGTCCAGTCCCTAGAAGTAAGTGTAGTAAGTATTTCCAATACAAGTGTCCAGTCCCTAGAAGTATACCCAATACAAGTGTCCAGTGCAGTAAGTATTTCCAATACAAGTGTCCAGTCCCCAGAAGTAAGTGTAGTAAGTATTTCCAATATACGTGTCCAGTCCCCAGAAGTGTAGTAAGTATTTCCAATATACGTGTCCAGTCCCTAGAAGTAAGTGTAGTAAGTATTTCCAATACAAGTGTCCAGTCCCTAGAAGTAAGTATTTCCAATACACGTGTCCAGTCCCTAGAAGTGTAGTAAGTATTTCCAATACACGTGCCCAGTCCCTAGAAGTGTAGTAAGTATTTCCAATACAAGTGCCCAGTCCCTAGAAGTAAGTATTTCCAATACAAGTGTCCAGTCCCCAGAAGTAAGTGTAGTGTAGTATGTATTTCCAATACAATTGTCCAGTCCCTAGAAGTGTAGTAAGTATTTCCAATACAAGTGTCCAGTCCCCAGAAGTGTAGTAAGTATTTCCAATACAAGTGCCCAGTCCCTAGAAGTAAGTGTAGTAAGTATTTCCAATACAAGTGCCCAGTCCCTAGAAGTAAGTGTAGTAAGTATTTCCAATACAATTGTCCAGTCCCTAGAAGTATACTAAGTATTTCCAATACAAGTGTCCAGTCCCCAGAAGTGTACTAAGTATTTCCAATACAAGTGTCCAGTCCCCAGAAGTGTAGTAAGTATTTCCAATACAAGTGTCCAGTCCCCAGAAGTGTAGTAAGTATTTCCAATATATGTGTCCAGTCCCCAGAAGTAAGTGTAGTAAGTATTTCCAATACAAGTGTCCAGTCCCCAGAAGTGTACTAAGTATTTCCAATACACGTGTCCAGTCCCTAGAAGTAAGTATTTCCAATACAAGTGTCCAGTCCCCAGAAGTGTAGTAAGTATTTCCAATACAAGTGTCCAGTCCCCAGAAGTAAGTGTAGTGTAGTATGTATTTCCAATACAAGTGTCCAGTCCCTAGAAGTAAGTATTTCCAATACAAGTGTCCAGTCCCTAGAAGTAAGTGTAGTAAGTATTTCCAATACAAGTGTCCAGTCCCTAGAAGTAAGTATTTCCAATACAAGTGTCCAGTCCCCAGAAGTAAGTGTAGTGTAGTATGTATTTCCAATACAATTGTCCAGTCCCTAGAAGTGTAGTAAGTATTTCCAATACAAGTGTCCAGTCCCCAGAAGTGTAGTAAGTATTTCCAATACAAGTGCCCAGTCCCTAGAAGTAAGTGTAGTAAGTATTTCCAATACAAGTGCCCAGTCCCTAGAAGTAAGTGTAGTAAGTATTTCCAATATACGTGTCCAGTCCCCAGAAGTGTAGTAAGTATTTCCAATACAAGTGTCCAGTCCCCAGAAGTGTACCCAATACAAGTGTCCAGTGCAGTAAGTATTTCCAATACAAGTGTCCAGTCCCTAGAAGTAAGTGTAGTAAGTATTTCCAATACAAGTGTCCAGTCCCCAGAAGTAAGTGTAGTAAGTATTTCCAATATACGTGTCCAGTCCCCAGAAGTGTAGTAAGTATTTCCAATATACGTGTCCAGTCCCTAGAAGTAAGTGTAGTAAGTATTTCCAATATACGTGTCCAGTCCCCAGAAGTGTAGTAAGTATTTCCAATATACGTGTCCAGTCCCTAGAAGTATACTAAGTATTTCCAATACAAGTGTCCAGTCCCTAGAAGTAAGTATTTCCAATACACGTGTCCAGTCCCTAGAAGTAAGTGTAGTAAGTATTTCCAATACAAGTGCCCAGTCCCTAGAAGTAAGTGTAGTAAGTATTTCCAATATACGTGTCCAGTCCCCAGAAGTGTACTAAGTATTTCCAATACAAGTGTCCAGTCCCTAGAAGTAAGTGTAGTAAGTATTTCCAATACAAGTGCCCAGTCCCTAGAAGTAAGTGTAGTAAGTATTTCCAATACAATTGTCCAGTCCCTAGAAGTGTAGTAAGTATTTCCAATACAAGTGTCCAGTCCCTAGAAGTAAGTATTTCCAATACAAGTGTCCAGTCCCCAGAAGTGTAGTAAGTATTTCCAATATACGTGTCCAGTCCCTAGAAGTAAGTATTTCCAATACAAGTGTCCAGTCCCCAGAAGTAAGTGTAGTATGTATTTCCAATACAATTGTCCAGTCCCTAGAAGTGTAGTAAGTATTTCCAATACAAGTGTCCAGTCCCCAGAAGTGTAGTAAGTATTTCCAATACAAGTGTCCAGTCCCTAGAAGTATACTAAGTATTTCCAATACAAGTGTCCAGTCCCTAGAAGTATACTAAGTATTTCCAATACAAGTGTCCAGTCCCCAGAAGTAAGTATTTCCAATACACGTGTCCAGTCCCTAGAAGTAAGTGTAGTAAGTATTTCCAATACAAGTGCCCAGTCCCTAGAAGTAAGTGTAGTAAGTATTTCCAATATACGTATCTAGTCCCCAGAAGTGTAGTAAGTATTTCCAATACAAGTGTCCAGTCCCCAGAAGTGTACTAAGTATTTCCAATACAAGTGCCCAGTCCCTAGAAGTAAGTGTAGTAAGTATTTCCAATACAAGTGTCCAGTCCCCAGAAGTGTACTAAGTATTTCCAATACACGTGTCCAGTCCCTAGAAGTAAGTATTTCCAATACAAGTGTCCAGTCCCTAGAAGTAAGTATTTCCAATACACGTGCCCAGTCCCTAGAAGTGTAGTAAGTATTTCCAATACAAGTGTCCAGTCCCTAGAAGTAAGTGTAGTAAGTATTTCCAATACAAGTGCCCAGTCCCTAGAAGTAAGTATTTCCAATAAAAGTGTCCAGTCCCCAGAAGTGTAGTAAGTATTTCCAATACAAGTGCCCAGTCCCTAGAAGTAAGTATTTCCAATACAAGTGTCCAGTCCCTAGAAGTAAGTATTTCCAATACAAGTGCCCAGTCCCCAGAAGTGTACTAAGTATTTCCAATACAAGTGTCCAGTCCCCAGAAGTGTAGTACGTATTTCCAATACAAGTGTCCAGTCCCAGAAGTGTAGTAAGTATTTCCAATACAAGTGTCCAGTCCCCAGAAGTGTACTAAGTATTTCCAATACAAGTGTCCAGTCCCTAGAAGTAAGTATTTCCAATACAAGTGTCCAGTCCCTAGAAGTAAGTATTTCCAATACACGTGTCCAGTCCCTAGAAGTAAGTATTTCCAATACAAGTGTCCAGTCCCCAGAAGTGTAGTAAGTATTTCCAATACAAGTGCCCAGTCCCAGAAGTGTAGTAAGTATTTCCAATACAAGTGCCCAGTCCCTAGAAGTAAGTATTTCCAATACAAGTGTCCAGTCCCCAGAAGTGTAGTAAGTATTTCCAATACAAGTGTCCAGTCCCTAGAAGTATACTAAGTATTTCCAATACAGGTGTCCAGTCCCCAGAAGTGTAGTACGTATTTCCAATACAAGTGTCCAGTCCCAGAAGTGTAGTAAGTATTTCCAATACAAGTGTCCAGTCCCCAGAAGTGTACTAAGTATTTCCAATACACGTGTCCAGTCCCTAGAAGTAAGTGTAGTATGTATTTCCAATACAAGTGTGCAGTCCCCAGAAGTAAGTATTTCCAATACACGTGTCCAGTCCCTAGAAGTAAGTATTTCCAATACAAGTGTCCAGTCCCCAGAAGTGTAGTAAGTATTTCCAATACAAGTGCCCAGTCCCCAGAAGTGTAGTAAGTATTTCCAATACAAGTGCCCAGTCCCTAGAAGTAAGTATTTCCAATACAAGTGTCCAGTCCCTAGAAGTGTAGTAAGTATTTCCAATACAAGTGTCCAGTCCCTAGAAGTAAGTATTTCCAATACAAGTGTCCAGTGCCCAGAAGTGTAGCAAGTATTTCCAATACAAGTGCCCAGTCCCGAGAAGTAAGTATTTCCAATACAAGTGTCCAGTCCCTAGAAGTATACTAAGTATTTCCAATACAAGTGTCCAGTCCCAGAAGTGTAGTAAGTATTTCCAATACAAGTGTCCAGTCCCCAGAAGTGTAGTAAGTATTTCCAATACAAGTGTCCAGTCCCCAGAAGTGTAGTAAGTATTTCCAATACAAGTGTCCAGTCCCTAGAAGTATACTAAGTATTTCCAATACAAGTGTCCAGTCCCCAGAAGTGTAGTAAGTATTTCCAATACAAGTGTCCAGTCCCTAGAAGTATACTAAGTATTTCCAATACAAGTGTCCAGTCCCCAGAAGTGTACTAAGTATTTCCAAAACACGTGTCCAGTCCCTAGAAGTAAGTATTTCCAATACACGTGTCCAGTCCCTAGAAGTAAGTGTAGTAAGTATTTCCAATACAAGTGCCCAGTCCCAGAAGTGTAGTAAGTATTTCCAATACAAGTGTCCAGTCCCCAGAAGTGTAGTAAGTATTTCCAATACAAGTGTCCAGTCCCTAGAAGTATACTAAGTATTTCCAATACAAGTGTCCAGTCCCCAGAAGTGTACTAAGTATTTCCAAAACACGTGTCCAGTCCCTAGAAGTAAGTATTTCCAATACTCGTGTCCAGTCCCTAGAAGTAAGTATTTCCAATACAAGTGTCCAGTCCCCAGAAGTGTAGTAAGTATTTCCAATACAAGTGTCCAGTCCCTAGAAGTATACTAAGTATTTCCAATACAAGTGTCCAGTCCCAGAAGTGTAGTAAGTATTTCCAATACACGTGTCCAGTCCCTAGAAGTAAGTGTAGTATGTATTTCTAATACAAGTGCCCAGTCCGTAGAAGTATACTAAGTATTTCCAATACAAGTGTCCAGTCCCTAGAAGTATACTAAGTATTTCCAATACAGGTGTCCAGTCCCCAGAAGTGTAGTACGTATTTCCAATACAAGTGTCCAGTCCCCAGAAGTGTACTAAGTATTTCCAATACAAGTGTCCAGTCCCTAGAAGTAAGTATTTCCAATACACGTGTCCAGTCCCTAGAAGTAAGTGTAGTATGTATTTCCAATACAAGTGTGCAGTCCCCAGAAGTAAGTATTTCCAATACAAGTGTCCAGTCCCTAGAAGTAAGTGTAGTAAGTATTTCCAATACAAGTGTCCAGTCCCTAGAAGTAAGTATTTCCAATACAAGTGTCCAGTGCCCAGAAGTGTAGCAAGTATTTCCAATACAAGTGTCCAGTCCCGAGAAGTAAGTATTTTGAATACAAGTGTCCAGTCCCTAGAAGTATTTCCAATACAAGTGTCCAGTCCCCAGAAGTAAGTGTAGTGTAGTATGTATTTCCAATACAATTGTCCAGTCCCTAGAAGTGTAGTAAGTATTTCCAATACAAGTGTCCAGTCCCCAGAAGTGTAGTAAGTATTTCCAATACAATTGTCCAGTCCCTAGAAGTAAGTGTAGTATTTCCAATACAAGTGTCCAGTCCCTAGAAGTAAGTATTTCCAATACAAGTGTCCAGTCCCTAGAAGTAAGTGTAGTGTAGTATGTATTTCCAATACAATTGTCCAGTCCCTAGAAGTGTAGTAAGTATTTCCAATACAAGTGTCCAGTCCCCAGAAGTGTACTAAGTATTTCCAATACAAGTGTCCAGTCCCCAGAAGTGTACTAAGTATTTCCAATACAAGTGTCCAGTCCCTAGAAGTAAGTGTAGTGTAGTATGTATTTCCAATACAATTGTCCAGTCCCTAGAAGTGTAGTAAGTATTTCCAATACAAGTGTCCAGTCCCCAGAAGTGTACTAAGTATTTCCAATACAAGTGTCCAGTCCCCAGAAGTGTACTAAGTATTTCCAATACAAGTGTCCAGTCCCCAGAAGTGTACTAAGTATTTCCAATACAAGTGTCCAGTCCCTAGAAGTATACTAAGTATTTCCAATACAAGTGTCCAGTCCCTAGAAGTGTACTAAGTATTTCCAATACACGTGTCCAGTCCCTAGAAGTAAGTGTAGTAAGTATTTCCAATACAAGTGCCCAGTCCCTAGAAGTAAGTGTACTAAGTATTTCCAATACAATTGTCCAGTCCCTAGAAGTGTAGTAAGTATTTCCAATACAAGTGTCCAGTCCCCAGAAGTGTACTAAGTATTTCCAATACAAGTGTCCAGTCCCTAGAAGTAAGTATTTCCAATACAAGTGTCCAGTCCCCAGAAGTAAGTGTAGTGTAGTATGTATTTCCAATACAATTGTCCAGTCCCTAGAAGTGTAGTAAGTATTTCCAATACAAGTGTCCAGTCCCTAGAAGTAAGTATTTCCAATACAAGTGTCCAGTCCCCAGAAGTGTACTAAGTATTTCCAATACAAGTGTCCAGTCCCCAGAAGTGTAGTAAGTATTTCCAATACAAGTGTCCAGTCCCCAGAAGTGTAGTAAGTATTTCCAATATACGTGTCCAGTCCCCAGAAGTAAGTATTTCCAATACAAGTGTCCAGTCCCCAGAAGTGTACTAAGTATTTCCAATACACGTGTCCAGTCCCCAGAAGTGTAGTATGTATTTCCAATACAATTGTCCAGTCCCTAGAAGTAAGTGTAGTATTTCCAATACAAGTGTCCAGTCCCTAGAAGTAAGTATTTCCAATACAAGTGTCCAGTCCCTAGAAGTAAGTATTTCCAATACAAGTGCCCAGTCCCTAGAAGTAAGTATTTCCAATACACGTGTCCAGTCCCTAGAAGTAAGTATTTCCAATACAAGTGTCCAGTCCCTAGAAGTAAGTATTTCCAATACACGTGCCCAGTCCCTAGAAGTGTAGTAAGTATTTCCAATACAAGTGTCCAGTCCCTAGAAGTAAGTATTTCCAATACAAGTGTCCAGTCCCTAGAAGTAAGTGTAGTAAGTATTTCCAATACAAGTGTCCAGTCCCTAGAAGTAAGTATTTCCAATACAAGTGTCCAGTCCCCAGAAGTAAGTGTAGTGTAGTATGTATTTCCAATACAATTGTCCAGTCCCTAGAAGTGTAGTAAGTATTTCCAATACAAGTGTCCAGTCCCCAGAAGTATACCCAATACAAGTGTCCAGTGCAGTAAGTATTTCCAATACAAGTGTCCAGTCCCCAGAAGTGTAGTAAGTATTTCCAATACAAGTGTCCAGTCCCTAGAAGTAAGTGTAGTAAGTATTTCCAATACAAGTGCCCAGTCCCTAGAAGTAAGTGTAGTAAGTATTTCCAATATACGTGTCCAGTCCCCAGAAGTGTAGTAAGTATTTCCAATACAAGTGTCCAGTCCCTAGAAGTATACCCAATACAAGTGTCCAGTGCAGTAAGTATTTCCAATACAAGTGTCCAGTCCCCAGAAGTAAGTGTAGTAAGTATTTCCAATATACGTGTCCAGTCCCCAGAAGTGTAGTAAGTATTTCCAATATACGTGTCCAGTCCCTAGAAGTAAGTGTAGTAAGTATTTCCAATACAAGTGTCCAGTCCCTAGAAGTAAGTATTTCCAATACACGTGTCCAGTCCCTAGAAGTAAGTGTAGTAAGTATTTCCAATATACGTGTCCAGTCCCCAGAAGTGTACTAAGTATTTCCAATACAAGTGTCCAGTCCCCAGAAGTAAGTATTTCCAATACAAGTGTCCAGTCCCCAGAAGTGTAGTAAGTATTTCCAATATACGTGTCCAGTCCCTAGAAGTAAGTATTTCCAATACAAGTGTCCAGTCCCTAGAAGTAAATATTTCCAATACAAGTGTCCAGTCCCTAGAAGTAAGTATTTCCAATACAAGTGTCCAGTCCCTAGAAGTAAGTGTAGTATGTATTTCCAATACAAGTGTGCAGTCCCCAGAAGTAAGTATTTCCAATACAAGTGTCCAGTCCCTAGAAGTAAGTGTAGTAAGTATTTCCAATACAAGTGTCCAGTCCCTAGAAGTAAGTGTAGTAAGTATTTCCAATACAAGTGCCCAGTCCCTAGAAGTAAGTGTAGTAAGTATTTCCAATACAATTGTCCAGTCCCTAGAAGTAAGTATTTCCAATACAAGTGTCCAGTCCCCAGAAGTGTAGTAAGTATTTCCAATATACGTGTCCAGTCCCTAGAAGTAAGTATTTCCAATACAAGTGTCCAGTCCCCAGAAGTAAGTGTAGTATGTATTTCCAATACAATTGTCCAGTCCCTAGAAGTGTAGTAAGTATTTCCAATACAAGTGTCCAGTCCCCAGAAGTGTAGTAAGTATTTCCAATACAAGTGTCCAGTCCCTAGAAGTATACTAAGTATTTCCAATACAAGTGTCCAGTCCCTAGAAGTAAGTATTTCCAATACAAGTGTCCAGTCCCTAGAAGTAAGTATTTCCAATACAAGTGTCCAGTCCCCAGAAGTGTACTAAGTATTTCCAATACACGTGTCCAGTCCCTAGAAGTAAGTATTTCCAATACAAGTGTCCAGTCCCTAGAAGTAAGTATTTCCAATACACGTGCCCAGTCCCTAGAAGTGTAGTAAGTATTTCCAATACAAGTGTCCAGTCCCTAGAAGTAAGTGTAGTAAGTATTTCCAATACAAGTGTCCAGTCCCTAGAAGTGTAGTAAGTATTTCCAATACAAGTGTCCAGTCCCCAGAAGTAAGTATTTCCAATACAAGTGTCCAGTCCCTAGAAGTAAGTGTAGTAAGTATTTCCAATACAAGTGCCCAGTCCCTAGAAGTAAGTGTAGTAAGTATTTCCAATATACGTATCTAGTCCCCAGAAGTGTAGTAAGTATTTCCAATACAAGTGTCCAGTCCCCAGAAGTGTACTAAGTATTTCCAATACAAGTGTCCAGTCCCTAGAAGTAAGTATTTCCAATACAAGTGTCCAGTCCCCAGAAGTGTACTAAGTATTTCCAATACACGTGTCCAGTCCCTAGAAGTAAGTATTTCCAATACAAGTGTCCAGTCCCTAGAAGTGTAGTAAGTATTTCCAATACAAGTGTCCAGTCCCTAGAAGTAAGTGTAGTAAGTATTTCCAATACAAGTGTCCAGTCCCTAGAAGTGTAGTAAGTATTTCCAATACAAGTGTCCAGTCCCCAGAAGTAAGTATTTCCAATACAAGTGTCCAGTCCCTAGAAGTGTACTAAGTATTTCCAATACACGTGTCCAGTCCCTAGAAGTGTAGTAAGTATTTCCAATACAAGTGCCCAGTCCCTAGAAGTATTTCCAATACAAGTGTCCAGTGCCTAGAAGTAAGTGTAGTGTAGTATGTATTTCCAATACACGTGTCCAGTCCCTAGAAGTAAGTATTTCCAATACAAGTGTCCAGTGCCTAGAAGTAAGTGTAGTAAGTATTTCCAATACAAGTGCCCAGTCCCAGAAGTGTAGTAAGTATTTCCAATACAAGTGCCCAGTCCCTAGAAGTAAGTATTTCCAATACAAGTGTCCAGTCCCTAGAAGTAAGTATTTCCAATACAAGTGTCCAGTCCCTAGAAGTAAGTATTTCCAATACAAGTGCCCAGTCCCCAGAAGTGTACTAAGTATTTCCAATACAAGTGTCCAGTCCCGTAAGTATTTCCAATACAATTGTCCAGTCCCTAGAAGTGTACTAAGTATTTCCAATACATGTGTCCAGTCCCTAGAAGTAAGTGTAGTAAGTATTTCCAATACAAGTGCCCAGTCCCTAGAAGTAAGTATTTCCAATAAAAGTGTCCAGTCCCCAGAAGTGTAGTAAGTATTTCCAATACAAGTGCCCAGTCCCTAGAAGTAAGTATTTCCAATACAAGTGTCCAGTCCCTAGAAGTAAGTATTTCCAATACAAGTGCCCAGTCCCCAGAAGTGTACTAAGTATTTCCAATACAAGTGTCCAGTCCCGTAAGTATTTCCAATACAATTGTCCAGTCCCTAGAAGTGTACTAAGTATTTCCAATACAAGTGCCCAGTCCCCAGAAGTGTAGTAAGTATTTCCAATACAAGTGCCCAGTCCCCAGAAGTGTAGTAAGTATTTCCAATACAAGTGTCCAGTCCCCAGAAGTAAGTATTTCCAATACAAGTGTCCAGTCCCCAGAAGTGTAGTAAGTATTTCCAATACAAGTGCCCAGTCCCAGAAGTGTAGTATGTATTTCCAATACAAGTGTCCAGTCCCCAGAAGTGTAGTAAGTATTTCCAATACACGTGCCCAGTCCCTAGAAGTGTAGTAAGTATTTCCAATACAAGTGTCCAGTCCCTAGAAGTAAGTATTTCCAATACAAGTGTCCAGTCCCCAGAAGTGTACTAAGTATTTCCAATACAAGTGTCCAGTCCCTAGAAGTATTTCCAATACACGTGCCCAGTCCCTAGAAGCGTAGTAAGTATTTCCAATACAAGTGTCCAGTCCCTAGAAGTAAATATTTCCAATACAATTGTCCAGTCCCTAGAAGTAAGTGTAGTAAGTATTTCCAATACAATTGTCCAGTCCCTAGAAGTGTAGTAAGTATTTCCAATACAAGTGTCCAGTCCCCAGAAGTGTAGTAAGTATTTCCAATACAAGTGTCCAGTCCCTAGAAGTATACTAAGTATTTCCAATACAAGTGTCCAGTCCCTAGAAGTAAGTATTTCCAATACAAGTGTCCAGTCCCTAGAAGTAAGTATTTCCAATACAAGTGTCCAGTCCCCAGAAGTAAGTGTAGTGTAGTATGTATTTCCAATACAAGTGTCCAGTCCCTAGAAGTAAGTATTTCCAATACAAGTGTCCAGTCCCTAGAAGTATACTAAGTATTTCCAATACAAGTGTCCAGTCCCTAGAAGTAAGTATTTCCAATACAAGTGTCCAGTCCCTAGAAGTAAGTATTTCCAATACAAGTGTCCAGTCCCCAGAAGTAAGTGTAGTAAGTATTTCCAATACAAGTGCCCAGTCCCTAGAAGTAAGTGTAGTAAGTATTTCCAATACAATTGTCCAGTCCCTAGAAGTAAGTGTAGTAAGTATTTCCAATACAAGTGTCCAGTCCCCAGAAGTGTACTAAGTATTTCCAATACACGTGTCCAGTCCCTAGAAGTAAGTATTTCCAATACAAGTGTCCAGTCCCTAGAAGTAAGTATTTCCAATACACGTGCCCAGTCCCTAGAAGTGTAGTAAGTATTTCCAATACAAGTGTCCAGTCCCTAGAAGTAAGTATTTCCAATACACGTGCCCAGTCCCTAGAAGCGTAGTAAGTATTTCCAATACAATTGTCCAGTCCCTAGAAGTAAGTGTAGTAAGTATTTCCAATACAAGTGTCCAGTCCCCAGAAGTGTACTAAGTATTTCCAATACACGTGTCCAGTCCCTAGAAGTAAGTATTTCCAATACAAGTGTCCAGTCCCTAGAAGTAAGTATTTCCAATACACGTGCCCAGTCCCTAGAAGTGTAGTAAGTATTTCCAATA
Organism: Triturus cristatus; assembly: GCF_964204655.1. Lineage (NCBI taxonomy): Eukaryota > Metazoa > Chordata > Amphibia > Caudata > Salamandridae > Triturus > Triturus cristatus. Next base: position 1,204,046,686 of record NC_140585.1, on the reverse strand, counting down.
CAAGTGTCCAGTCCCTAGAAGTAAGTGTAGTAAGTATTTCCAATACAAGTGCCCAGTCCCTAGAAGTAAGTGTAGTAAGTATTTCCAATACAATTGTCCAGTCCCTAGAAGTAAGTGTAGTAAGTATTTCCAATACAAGTGTCCAGTCCCCAGAAGTGTACTAAGTATTTCCAATACACGTGTCCAGTCCCTAGAAGTAAGTATTTCCAATACAAGTGTCCAGTCCCTAGAAGTAAGTATTTCCAATACACGTGCCCAGTCCCTAGAAGTGTAGTAAGTATTTCCAATACAAGTGTCCAGTCCCTAGAAGTAAGTGTAGTAAGTATTTCCAATACAAGTGCCCAGTCCCTAGAAGTAAGTATTTCCAATAAAAGTGTCCAGTCCCCAGAAGTGTAGTAAGTATTTCCAATACAAGTGCCCAGTCCCTAGAAGTAAGTATTTCCAATACAAGTGTCCAGTCCCTAGAAGTAAGTATTTCCAATACAAGTGCCCAGTCCCCAGAAGTGTACTAAGTATTTCCAATACAAGTGTCCAGTCCCGTAAGTATTTCCAATACAATTGTCCAGTCCCTAGAAGTGTACTAAGTATTTCCAATACAAGTGTCCAGTCCCCAGAAGTGTAGTACGTATTTCCAATACAAGTGTCCAGTCCCAGAAGTGTAGTAAGTATTTCCAATACAAGTGTCCAGTCCCCAGAAGTGTACTAAGTATTTCCAATACAAGTGTCCAGTCCCTAGAAGTAAGTATTTCCAATACAAGTGTCCAGTCCCTAGAAGTAAGTATTTCCAATACACGTGTCCAGTCCCTAGAAGTAAGTGTAGTAAGTATTTCCAATACAAGTGTCCAGTCCCCAGAAGTGTACTAAGTATTTCCAATACAAGTGTCCAGTCCCTAGAAGTAAGTATTTCCAATACAAGTGTCCAGTCCCCAGAAGTGTACTAAGTATTTCCAATACACGTGTCCAGTCCCTAGAAGTAAGTATTTCCAATACAAGTGTCCAGTCCCTAGAAGTGTAGTAAGTATTTCCAATACAAGTGTCCAGTCCCAGAAGTGTAGTAAGTATTTCCAATACACGTGTCCAGTCCCTAGAAGTAAGTATTTCCAATACAAGTGTCCAGTCCCTAGAAGTAAGTATTTCCAATACACGTGCCCAGTCCCTAGAAGCGTAGTAAGTATTTCCAATACAATTGTCCAGTCCCTAGAAGTAAGTGTAGTAAGTATTTCCAATACAAGTGTCCAGTCCCCAGAAGTGTACTAAGTATTTCCAATACACGTGTCCAGTCCCTAGAAGTAAGTATTTCCAATACAAGTGTCCAGTCCCTAGAAGTAAGTATTTCCAATACACGTGCCCAGTCCCTAGAAGTGTAGTAAGTATTTCCAATACAAGTGTCCAGTCCCTAGAAGTAAGTGTAGTAAGTATTTCCAATACAAGTGTCCAGTCCCTAGAAGTGTAGTAAGTATTTCCAATACAAGTGTCCAGTCCCCAGAAGTAAGTATTTCCAATACAAGTGTCCAGTCCCTAGAAGTAAGTATTTCCAATACAAGTGCCCAGTCCCTAGAAGTATTTCCAATACAAGTGTCCAGTCCCCAGAAGTAAGTGTAGTGTAGTATGTATTTCCAATACAAGTGTCCAGTCCCTAGAAGTAAGTATTTCCAATACAAGTGCCCAGTCCCAGAAGTGTACTAAGTATTTCCAATACACGTGTCCAGTCCCTAGAAGTGTAGTAAGTATTTCCAATACAAGTGCCCAGTCCCTAGAAGTATTTCCAATACAAGTGTCCAGTCCCTAGAAGTAAGTGTAGTAAGTATTTCCAATACAAGTGTCCAGTGCCTAGAAGTAAGTGTAGTAAGTATTTCCAATACAAGTGCCCAGTCCCTAGAAGTAAGTATTTCCAATAAAAGTGTCCAGTCCCCAGAAGTGTAGTAAGTATTTCCAATACAAGTGCCCAGTCCCTAGAAGTAAGTATTTCCAATACAAGTGTCCAGTCCCTAGAAGTAAGTGTAGTAAGTATTTCCAATACAATTGTCCAGTCCCTAGAAGTAAGTGTAGTAAGTATTTCCAATACAAGTGCCCAGTCCCTAGAAGTAAGTATTTCCAATACAAGTGTCCAGTCCCTAGAAGTAAGTATTTCCAATACAAGTGTCCAGTCCCTAGAAGTAAGTATTTCCAACACAAGTGTCCAGTCCCTAGAAGTAAGTATTTCCAATACAAGTGCCCAGAAGCGTAGTAAGTATTTCCAATACAAGTGTCCAGTCCCTAGAAGTAAGTATTTCCAATACAAGTGTCCAGTCCCTAGAAGTAAATATTTCCAATACAAGTGTCCAGTCCCTAGAAGTAAGTATTTCCAATACAAGTGTCCAGTCCCTAGAAGTAAGTGTAGTAAGTATTTCCAATACAAGTGTCCAGTCCCTAGAAGTAAGTATTTCCAATACAAGTGTCCAGTCCCTAGAAGTAAGTATTTCCAATACAAGTGCCCAGTCCCTAGAAGTAAGTATTTCCAATACAAGTGTCCAGTCCCTAGAAGTAAGTGTAGTAAGTATTTCCAATACAAGTGTCCAGTCCCTAGAAGTAAGTATTTCCAATACAAGTGTCCAGTCCCTAGAAGTAAGTGTAGTAAGTATTTCCAATACAAGTGTCCAGTCCCTAGAAGTAAGTATTTCCAATACAAGTGTCCAGTCCCTAGAAGTAAGTATTTCCAATACAAGTGTCCAGTCCCTAGAAGTAAGTATTTCCAATACAAGTGTCCAGTCCCCAGAAGTGTACTAAGTATTTCCAATACAAGTGTCCAGTCCCGTAAGTATTTCCAATACAAGTGTCCAGTCCCCAGAAGTGTAGTAAGTATTTCCAATACAAGTGTCCAGTCCCTAGAAGTAAGTGTAGTAAGTATTTCCAATACAAGTGTCCAGTCCCTAGAAGTAAGTATTTCCAATACAAGTGCCCAGTCCCTAGAAGTATTTCCAATACAAGTGTCCAGTCCCCAGAAGTAAGTGTAGTGTAGTATGTATTTCCAATACAAGTGTCCAGTCCCTAGAAGTAAGTATTTCCAATACAAGTGCCCAGTCCCAGAAGTGTAGTAAGTATTTCCAATACAATTGTCCAGTCCCTAGAAGTAAGTGTAGTATTTCCAATACAAGTGTCCAGTCCCTAGAAGTAAGTATTTCCAATACAAGTGTCCAGTCCCTAGAAGTAAGTATTTCCAATACAAGTGTCCAGTCCCTAGAAGTAAGTATTTCCAATACAAGTGCCCAGTCCCTAGAAGTATTTCCAATACAAGTGTCCAGTCCCCAGAAGTAAGTGTAGTGTAGTATGTATTTCCAATACAAGTGTCCAGTCCCTAGAAGTAAGTATTTCCAATACAAGTGTCCAGTCCCTAGAAGTAAGTATTTCCAATACAAGTGTCCAGTCCCCAGAAGTGTACTAAGTATTTCCAATACAAGTGTCCAGTCCCGCAAGTATTTCCAATACAATTGTCCAGTCCCTAGAAGTGTAGTAAGTATTTCCAATACAATTGTCCAGTCCCTAGAAGTAAGTGTAGTATTTCCAATACAAGTGTCCAGTCCCTAGAAGTAAGTATTTCCAATACAAGTGTCCAGTCCCTAGAAGTAAGTGTAGTGTAGTATGTATTTCCAATACAATTGTCCAGTCCCTAGAAGTGTAGTAAGTATTTCCAATACAAGTGTCCAGTCCCCAGAAGTGTACTAAGTATTTCCAATACAAGTGTCCAGTCCCCAGAAGTGTACTAAGTATTTCCAATACAAGTGTCCAGAAGTGTACTAAGTATTTCCAATACAAGTGTCCAGTCCCTAGAAGTATACTAAGTATTTCCAATACAAGTGTCCAGTCCCTAGAAGTGTAGTAAGTATTTCCAATACAAGTGTCCAGTCCCCAGAAGTGTACTAAGTATTTCCAATACAAGTGTCCAGTCCCCAGAAGTAAGTGTAGTGTAGTATGTATTTCCAATACAATTGTCCAGTCCCTAGAAGTGTAGTAAGTATTTCCAATACAAGTGTCCAGTCCCCAGAAGTGTACTAAGTATTTCCAATACAAGTGTCCAGTCCCCAGAAGTGTACTAAGTATTTCCAATACAAGTGTCCAGTCCCTAGAAGTATACTAAGTATTTCCAATACAAGTGTCCAGTCCCTAGAAGTGTACTAAGTATTTCCAATACACGTGTCCAGTCCCTAGAAGTAAGTGTAGTAAGTATTTCCAATACAAGTGCCCAGTCCCTAGAAGTAAGTGTACTAAGTATTTCCAATACACGTGTCCAGTCCCTAGAAGTAAGTGTACTAAGTATTTCCAATACAATTGTCCAGTCCCTAGAAGTGTACTAAGTATTTCCAATACAAGTGTCCAGTCCCCAGAAGTGTAGTAAGTATTTCCAATATACATGTCCAGTCCCCAGAAGTAAGTGTAGTAAGTATTTCCAATACAAGTGTCCAGTCCCCAGAAGTGTACTAAGTATTTCCAATACACGTGTCCAGTCCCTAGAAGTAAGTATTTCCAATACAAGTGTCCAGTCCCCAGAAGTAAGTGTAGTGTAGTATGTATTTCCAATACAATTGTCCAGTCCCTAGAAGTGTAGTAAGTATTTCCAATACAAGTGTCCAGTCCCTAGAAGTAAGTATTTCCAATACACGTGTCCAGTCCCTAGAAGTAAGTGTAGTAAGTATTTCCAATACAAGTGCCCAGTCCCTAGAAGTAAGTGTAGTAAGTATTTCCAATATACGTGTCCAGTCCCTAGAAGTGTAGTAAGTATTTCCAATACAAGTGTCCAGTCCCTAGAAGTAAGTATTTCCAATACAAGTGTCCAGTCCCCAGAAGTAAGTGTAGTATGTATTTCCAATACAATTGTCCAGTCCCTAGAAGTGTAGTAAGTATTTCCAATACAAGTGTCCAGTCCCCAGAAGTGTAGTAAGTATTTCCAATACACGTGTCCAGTCCCTAGAAGTAAGTGTAGTAAGTATTTCCAATACAAGTGTCCAGTCCCCAGAAGTAAGTATTTCCAATACAAGTGCCCAGTCCCTAGAAGTAAGTGTAGTAAGTATTTCCAATATACGTATCTAGTCCCCAGAAGTGTACTAAGTATTTCCAATACAAGTGCCCAGTCCCTAGAAGTAAGTGTAGTAAGTATTTCCAATACAAGTGTCCAGTCCCAAGAAGTGTACTAAGTATTTCCAATACACGTGTCCAGTCCCTAGAAGTAAGTATTTCCAATACAAGTGTCCAGTCCCTAGAAGTAAGTATTTCCAATACACGTGCCCAGTCCCTAGAAGTGTAGTAAGTATTTCCAATACAAGTGTCCAGTCCCTAGAAGTAAGTGTAGTAAGTATTTCCAATACAAGTGTCCAGTCCCTAGAAGTGTAGTAAGTATTTCCAATACAAGTGTCCAGTCCCCAGAAGTAAGTATTTCCAATACAAGTGTCCAGTCCCTAGAAGTGTACTAAGTATTTCCAATACACGTGTCCAGTCCCTAGAAGTAAGTGTAGTAAGTATTTCCAATACAAGTGCCCAGTCCCTAGAAGTATTTCCAATACAAGTGTCCAGTGCCTAGAAGTAAGTGTAGTGTAGTATGTATTTCCAATACACGTGTCCAGTCCCTAGAAGTAAGTATTTCCAATACAAGTGTCCAGTGCCTAGAAGTAAGTGTAGTAAGTATTTCCAATACAAGTGCCCAGTCCCTAGAAGTAAGTATTTCCAATAAAAGTGTCCAGTCCCCAGAAGTGTAGTAAGTATTTCCAATACAAGTGCCCAGTCCCTAGAAGTAAGTATTTCCAATACAAGTGTCCAGTCCCTAGAAGTAAGTATTTCCAATACAAGTGCCCAGTCCCCAGAAGTGTACTAAGTATTTCCAATACAAGTGTCCAGTCCCGTAAGTATTTCCAATACAATTGTCCAGTCCCTAGAAGTGTACTAAGTATTTCCAATACAAGTGTCCAGTCCCCAGAAGTGTAGTACGTATTTCCAATACAAGTGTCCAGTCCCAGAAGTGTAGTAAGTATTTCCAATACAAGTGTCCAGTCCCCAGAAGTGTACTAAGTATTTCCAATACAAGTGTCCAGTCCCTAGAAGTAAGTATTTCCAATACACGTGTCCAGTCCCTAGAAGTAAGTATTTCCAATACAAGTGTCCAGTCCCCAGAAGTGTAGTAAGTATTTCCAATACAAGTGCCCAGTCCCAGAAGTGTAGTAAGTATTTCCAATACAAGTGCCCAGTCCCTAGAAGTAAGTGTAGTAAGTATTTCCAATACAAGTGTCCAGTCCCCAGAAGTGTACTAAGTATTTCCAATACACGTGTCCAGTCCCTAGAAGTAAGTATTTCCAATACAAGTGTCCAGTCCCTAGAAGTAAGTATTTCCAATACACGTGCCCAGTCCCTAGAAGTGTAGTAAGTATTTCCAATACAAGTGTCCAGTCCCTAGAAGTAAGTGTAGTAAGTATTTCCAATACAAGTGTCCAGTCCCTAGAAGTGTAGTAAGTATTTCCAATACAAGTGTCCAGTCCCCAGAAGTAAGTATTTCCAATACAAGTGTCCAGTCCCTAGAAGTGTACTAAGTATTTCCAATACAAGTGCCCAGTCCCTAGAAGTATTTCCAATACAAGTGTCCAGTGCCTAGAAGTAAGTGTAGTGTAGTATGTATTTCCAATACACGTGTCCAGTCCCTAGAAGTAAGTATTTCCAATACAAGTGCCCAGTGCCTAGAAGTAAGTGTAGTAAGTATTTCCAATACAAGTGCCCAGTCCCTAGAAGTAAGTATTTCCAATAAAAGTGTCCAGTCCCCAGAAGTGTAGTAAGTATTTCCAATACAAGTGCCCAGTCCCTAGAAGTAAGTATTTCCAATACAAGTGTCCAGTCCCTAGAAGTAAGTATTTCCAATACAAGTGCCCAGAAGTGTACTAAGTATTTCCAATACAAGTGTCCAGTCCCGTAAGTATTTCCAATACAATTGTCCAGTCCCTAGAAGTGTACTAAGTATTTCCAATACAAGTGTCCAGTCCCCAGAAGTGTAGTACGTATTTCCAATACAAGTGTCCAGTCCCAGAAGTGTAGTAAGTATTTCCAATACAGGTGTCCAGTCCCCAGAAGTGTAGTACGTATTTCCAATACAAGTGTCCAGTCCCCAGAAGTGTACTAAGTATTTCCAATACAAGTGTCCAGTCCCTAGAAGTAAGTATTTCCAATACACGTGTCCAGTCCCTAGAAGTAAGTATTTCCAATACAAGTGTCCAGTCCCCAGAAGTGTAGTAAGTATTTCCAATACAAGTGCCCAGTCCCAGAAGTGTAGTAAGTATTTCCAATACAAGTGCCCAGTCCCTAGAAGTAAGTATTTCCAATACAAGTGTCCAGTCCCCAGAAGTGTAGTAAGTATTTCCAATACAAGTGTCCAGTCCCTAGAAGTATACTAAGTATTTCCAATACAGGTGTCCAGTCCCCAGAAGTGTAGTACGTATTTCCAATACAAGTGTCCAGTCCCTAGAAGTAAGTATTTCCAATACAAGTGTCCAGTCCCTAGAAGTAAGTATTTCCAATACAAGTGCCCAGAAGTGTACTAAGTATTTCCAATACAAGTGTCCAGTCCCGTAAGTATTTCCAATACAATTGTCCAGTCCCTAGAAGTGTACTAAGTATTTCCAATACAAGTGTCCAGTCCCCAGAAGTGTAGTACGTATTTCCAATACAAGTGTCCAGTCCCAGAAGTGTAGTAAGTATTTCCAATACAGGTGTCCAGTCCCCAGAAGTGTAGTACGTATTTCCAATACAAGTGTCCAGTCCCCAGAAGTGTACTAAGTATTTCCAATACAAGTGTCCAGTCCCTAGAAGTAAGTATTTCCAATACACGTGTCCAGTCCCTAGAAGTAAGTATTTCCAATACAAGTGTCCAGTCCCCAGAAGTGTAGTAAGTATTTCCAATACAAGTGCCCAGTCCCAGAAGTGTAGTAAGTATTTCCAATACAAGTGCCCAGTCCCTAGAAGTAAGTATTTCCAATACAAGTGTCCAGTCCCCAGAAGTGTAGTAAGTATTTCCAATACAAGTGTCCAGTCCCTAGAAGTATACTAAGTATTTCCAATACAGGTGTCCAGTCCCCAGAAGTGTAGTACGTATTTCCAATACAAGTGTCCAGTCCCAGAAGTGTAGTAAGTATTTCCAATACAAGTGTGCAGTCCCCAGAAGTAAGTATTTCCAATACAAGTGCCCAGTCCCTAGAAGTAAGTGTAGTATGTATTTCCAATACAAGTGTGCAGTCCCCAGAAGTAAGTATTTCCAATACAAGTGCCCAGTCCCTAGAAGTAAGTGTAGTAAGTATTTCCAATATAAGTGTCCAGTCCCCAGAAGTGTAGTAAGTATTTCCAATACAAGTGCCCAGTCCCTAGAAGTAAGTATTTCCAATACAAGTGTCCAGTCCCTAGAAGTGTAGTAAGTATTTCCAATACAAGTGTCCAGTCCCTAGAAGTAAGTATTTCCAATACAAGTGTCCAGAAGTGTAGCAAGTATTTCCAATACAAGTGCCCAGTCCCGAGAAGTAAGTATTTCCAATACAAGTGTCCAGTCCCTAGAAGTATACTAAGTATTTCCAATACAAGTGTCCAGTCCCTAGAAGTGTACTAAGTATTTCCAATACAAGTGTCCAGTCCCTAGAAGTATACTAAGTATTTCCAATACAAGTGTCCAGTCCCAGAAGTGTAGTAAGTATTTCCAATACAAGTGTCCAGTCCCCAGAAGTGTAGTAAGTATTTCCAATACAAGTGCCCAGTCCCTAGAAGTAAGTATTTCCAATACAAGTGTCCAGTCCCTAGAAGTAAGTATTTCCAATACAAGTGCCCAGTCCCCAGAAGTGTACTAAGTATTTCCAATACAAGTGTCCAGTCCCCAGAAGTGTAGTACGTATTTCCAATACAAGTGTCCAGTCCCAGAAGTGTAGTAAGTATTTCCAATACAAGTGTCCAGTCCCCAGAAGTGTACTAAGTATTTCCAATACAAGTGTCCAGTCCCTAGAAGTAAGTATTTCCAATACAAGTGTCCAGTCCCTAGAAGTAAGTATTTCCAATACACGTGTCCAGTCCCTAGAAGTAAGTATTTCCAATACAAGTGTCCAGTCCCCAGAAGTGTAGTAAGTATTTCCAATACAAGTGCCCAGTCCCAGAAGTGTAGTAAGTATTTCCAATACAAGTGCCCAGTCCCTAGAAGTAAGTATTTCCAATACAAGTGTCCAGTCCCCAGAAGTGTAGTAAGTATTTCCAATACAAGTGTCCAGTCCCTAGAAGTATACTAAGTATTTCCAATACAGGTGTCCAGTCCCCAGAAGTGTAGTACGTATTTCCAATACAAGTGTCCAGTCCCAGAAGTGTAGTAAGTATTTCCAATACAAGTGTCCAGTCCCCAGAAGTGTACTAAGTATTTCCAATACACGTGTCCAGTCCCTAGAAGTAAGTGTAGTATGTATTTCCAATACAAGTGTGCAGTCCCCAGAAGTAAGTATTTCCAATACACGTGTCCAGTCCCTAGAAGTAAGTATTTCCAATACAAGTGTCCAGTCCCCAGAAGTGTAGTAAGTATTTCCAATACAAGTGCCCAGTCCCCAGAAGTGTAGTAAGTATTTCCAATACAAGTGCCCAGTCCCTAGAAGTAAGTATTTCCAATACAAGTGTCCAGTCCCTAGAAGTGTAGTAAGTATTTCCAATACAAGTGTCCAGTCCCTAGAAGTAAGTATTTCCAATACAAGTGTCCAGTGCCCAGAAGTGTAGCAAGTATTTCCAATACAAGTGCCCAGTCCCGAGAAGTAAGTATTTCCAATACAAGTGTCCAGTCCCTAGAAGTATACTAAGTATTTCCAATACAAGTGTCCAGTCCCAGAAGTGTAGTAAGTATTTCCAATACAAGTGTCCAGTCCCCAGAAGTGTAGTAAGTATTTCCAATACAAGTGTCCAGTCCCCAGAAGTGTAGTAAGTATTTCCAATACAAGTGTCCAGTCCCTAGAAGTATACTAAGTATTTCCAATACAAGTGTCCAGTCCCCAGAAGTGTAGTAAGTATTTCCAATACAAGTGTCCAGTCCCTAGAAGTATACTAAGTATTTCCAATACAAGTGTCCAGTCCCCAGAAGTGTACTAAGTATTTCCAAAACACGTGTCCAGTCCCTAGAAGTAAGTATTTCCAATACACGTGTCCAGTCCCTAGAAGTAAGTGTAGTAAGTATTTCCAATACAAGTGCCCAGTCCCAGAAGTGTAGTAAGTATTTCCAATACAAGTGTCCAGTCCCCAGAAGTGTAGTAAGTATTTCCAATACAAGTGTCCAGTCCCTAGAAGTATACTAAGTATTTCCAATACAAGTGTCCAGTCCCCAGAAGTGTACTAAGTATTTCCAAAACACGTGTCCAGTCCCTAGAAGTAAGTATTTCCAATACTCGTGTCCAGTCCCTAGAAGTAAGTATTTCCAATACAAGTGTCCAGTCCCCAGAAGTGTAGTAAGTATTTCCAATACAAGTGTCCAGTCCCTAGAAGTATACTAAGTATTTCCAATACAAGTGTCCAGTCCCAGAAGTGTAGTAAGTATTTCCAATACACGTGTCCAGTCCCTAGAAGTAAGTGTAGTATGTATTTCTAATACAAGTGCCCAGTCCGTAGAAGTATACTAAGTATTTCCAATACAAGTGTCCAGTCCCTAGAAGTATACTAAGTATTTCCAATACAGGTGTCCAGTCCCCAGAAGTGTAGTACGTATTTCCAATACAAGTGTCCAGTCCCCAGAAGTGTACTAAGTATTTCCAATACAAGTGTCCAGTCCCTAGAAGTAAGTATTTCCAATACACGTGTCCAGTCCCTAGAAGTAAGTGTAGTATGTATTTCCAATACACGTGTGCAGTCCCCAGAAGTAAGTATTTCCAATACAAGTGTCCAGTCCCTAGAAGTAAGTGTAGTAAGTATTTCCAATACAAGTGTCCAGTCCCTAGAAGTAAGTATTTCCAATACAAGTGTCCAGTGCCCAGAAGTGTAGCAAGTATTTCCAATACAAGTGTCCAGTCCCGAGAAGTAAGTATTTTGAATACAAGTGTCCAGTCCCTAGAAGTATTTCCAATACAAGTGTCCAGTCCCCAGAAGTAAGTGTAGTGTAGTATGTATTTCCAATACAATTGTCCAGTCCCTAGAAGTGTAGTAAGTATTTCCAATACAAGTGTCCAGTCCCCAGAAGTGTAGTAAGTATTTCCAATACAATTGTCCAGTCCCTAGAAGTAAGTGTAGTATTTCCAATACAAGTGTCCAGTCCCTAGAAGTAAGTATTTCCAATACAAGTGTCCAGTCCCTAGAAGTAAGTGTAGTGTAGTATGTATTTCCAATACAATTGTCCAGTCCCTAGAAGTGTAGTAAGTATTTCCAATACAAGTGTCCAGTCCCCAGAAGTGTACTAAGTATTTCCAATACAAGTGTCCAGTCCCCAGAAGTGTACTAAGTATTTCCAATACAAGTGTCCAGTCCCTAGAAGTAAGTGTAGTGTAGTATGTATTTCCAATACAATTGTCCAGTCCCTAGAAGTGTAGTAAGTATTTCCAATACAAGTGTCCAGTCCCCAGAAGTGTACTAAGTATTTCCAATACAAGTGCCCAGTCCCTAGAAGTAAGTATTTCCAATACAAGTGTCCAGTCCCTAGAAGTAAGTATTTCCAATACAAGTGCCCAGTCCCCAGAAGTGTACTAAGTATTTCCAATACAAGTGTCCAGTCCCCAGAAGTGTAGTACGTATTTCCAATACAAGTGTCCAGTCCCAGAAGTGTAGTAAGTATTTCCAATACAAGTGTCCAGTCCCCAGAAGTGTACTAAGTATTTCCAATACAAGTGTCCAGTCCCTAGAAGTAAGTATTTCCAATACAAGTGTCCAGTCCCTAGAAGTAAGTATTTCCAATACACGTGTCCAGTCCCTAGAAGTAAGTATTTCCAATACAAGTGTCCAGTCCCCAGAAGTGTAGTAAGTATTTCCAATACAAGTGCCCAGTCCCAGAAGTGTAGTAAGTATTTCCAATACAAGTGCCCAGTCCCTAGAAGTAAGTATTTCCAATACAAGTGTCCAGTCCCCAGAAGTGTAGTAAGTATTTCCAATACAAGTGTCCAGTCCCTAGAAGTATACTAAGTATTTCCAATACAGGTGTCCAGTCCCCAGAAGTGTAGTACGTATTTCCAATACAAGTGTCCAGTCCCAGAAGTGTAGTAAGTATTTCCAATACAAGTGTCCAGTCCCCAGAAGTGTACTAAGTATTTCCAATACACGTGTCCAGTCCCTAGAAGTAAGTGTAGTATGTATTTCCAATACAAGTGTGCAGTCCCCAGAAGTAAGTATTTCCAATACACGTGTCCAGTCCCTAGAAGTAAGTATTTCCAATACAAGTGTCCAGTCCCCAGAAGTGTAGTAAGTATTTCCAATACAAGTGCCCAGTCCCCAGAAGTGTAGTAAGTATTTCCAATACAAGTGCCCAGTCCCTAGAAGTAAGTATTTCCAATACAAGTGTCCAGTCCCTAGAAGTGTAGTAAGTATTTCCAATACAAGTGTCCAGTCCCTAGAAGTAAGTATTTCCAATACAAGTGTCCAGTGCCCAGAAGTGTAGCAAGTATTTCCAATACAAGTGCCCAGTCCCGAGAAGTAAGTATTTCCAATACAAGTGTCCAGTCCCTAGAAGTATACTAAGTATTTCCAATACAAGTGTCCAGTCCCAGAAGTGTAGTAAGTATTTCCAATACAAGTGTCCAGTCCCCAGAAGTGTAGTAAGTATTTCCAATACAAGTGTCCAGTCCCCAGAAGTGTAGTAAGTATTTCCAATACAAGTGTCCAGTCCCTAGAAGTATACTAAGTATTTCCAATACAAGTGTCCAGTCCCCAGAAGTGTAGTAAGTATTTCCAATACAAGTGTCCAGTCCCTAGAAGTATACTAAGTATTTCCAATACAAGTGTCCAGTCCCCAGAAGTGTACTAAGTATTTCCAAAACACGTGTCCAGTCCCTAGAAGTAAGTATTTCCAATACACGTGTCCAGTCCCTAGAAGTAAGTGTAGTAAGTATTTCCAATACAAGTGCCCAGTCCCAGAAGTGTAGTAAGTATTTCCAATACAAGTGTCCAGTCCCCAGAAGTGTAGTAAGTATTTCCAATACAAGTGTCCAGTCCCTAGAAGTATACTAAGTATTTCCAATACAAGTGTCCAGTCCCCAGAAGTGTACTAAGTATTTCCAAAACACGTGTCCAGTCCCTAGAAGTAAGTATTTCCAATACTCGTGTCCAGTCCCTAGAAGTAAGTATTTCCAATACAAGTGTCCAGTCCCCAGAAGTGTAGTAAGTATTTCCAATACAAGTGTCCAGTCCCTAGAAGTATACTAAGTATTTCCAATACAAGTGTCCAGTCCCAGAAGTGTAGTAAGTATTTCCAATACACGTGTCCAGTCCCTAGAAGTAAGTGTAGTATGTATTTCTAATACAAGTGCCCAGTCCGTAGAAGTATACTAAGTATTTCCAATACAAGTGTCCAGTCCCTAGAAGTATACTAAGTATTTCCAATACAGGTGTCCAGTCCCCAGAAGTGTAGTACGTATTTCCAATACAAGTGTCCAGTCCCCAGAAGTGTACTAAGTATTTCCAATACAAGTGTCCAGTCCCTAGAAGTAAGTATTTCCAATACACGTGTCCAGTCCCTAGAAGTAAGTGTAGTATGTATTTCCAATACAAGTGTGCAGTCCCCAGAAGTAAGTATTTCCAATACAAGTGTCCAGTCCCTAGAAGTAAGTGTAGTAAGTATTTCCAATACAAGTGTCCAGTCCCTAGAAGTAAGTATTTCCAATACAAGTGTCCAGTGCCCAGAAGTGTAGCAAGTATTTCCAATACAAGTGTCCAGTCCCGAGAAGTAAGTATTTTGAATACAAGTGTCCAGTCCCTAGAAGTATTTCCAATACAAGTGTCCAGTCCCCAGAAGTAAGTGTAGTGTAGTATGTATTTCCAATACAATTGTCCAGTCCCTAGAAGTGTAGTAAGTATTTCCAATACAAGTGTCCAGTCCCCAGAAGTGTAGTAAGTATTTCCAATACAATTGTCCAGTCCCTAGAAGTAAGTGTAGTATTTCCAATACAAGTGTCCAGTCCCTAGAAGTAAGTATTTCCAATACAAGTGTCCAGTCCCTAGAAGTAAGTGTAGTGTAGTATGTATTTCCAATACAATTGTCCAGTCCCTAGAAGTGTAGTAAGTATTTCCAATACAAGTGTCCAGTCCCCAGAAGTGTACTAAGTATTTCCAATACAAGTGTCCAGTCCCCAGAAGTGTACTAAGTATTTCCAATACAAGTGTCCAGTCCCTAGAAGTAAGTGTAGTGTAGTATGTATTTCCAATACAATTGTCCAGTCCCTAGAAGTGTAGTAAGTATTTCCAATACAAGTGTCCAGTCCCCAGAAGTGTACTAAGTATTTCCAATACAAGTGTCCAGTCCCCAGAAGTGTACTAAGTATTTCCAATACAAGTGTCCAGTCCCCAGAAGTGTACTAAGTATTTCCAATACAAGTGTCCAGTCCCTAGAAGTATACTAAGTATTTCCAATACAAGTGTCCAGTCCCTAGAAGTGTACTAAGTATTTCCAATACACGTGTCCAGTCCCTAGAAGTAAGTGTAGTAAGTATTTCCAATACAAGTGCCCAGTCCCTAGAAGTAAGTGTACTAAGTATTTCCAATACAATTGTCCAGTCCCTAGAAGTGTAGTAAGTATTTCCAATACAAGTGTCCAGTCCCCAGAAGTGTACTAAGTATTTCCAATACAAGTGTCCAGTCCCTAGAAGTAAGTATTTCCAATACAAGTGTCCAGTCCCCAGAAGTAAGTGTAGTGTAGTATGTATTTCCAATACAATTGTCCAGTCCCTAGAAGTGTAGTAAGTATTTCCAATACAAGTGTCCAGTCCCTAGAAGTAAGTATTTCCAATACAAGTGTCCAGTCCCCAGAAGTGTACTAAGTATTTCCAATACAAGTGTCCAGTCCCCAGAAGTGTAGTAAGTATTTCCAATACAAGTGTCCAGTCCCCAGAAGTGTAGTAAGTATTTCCAATATACGTGTCCAGTCCACAGAAGTAAGTATTTCCAATACAAGTGTCCAGTCCCCAGAAGTGTACTAAGTATTTCCAATACACGTGTCCAGTCCCCAGAAGTGTAGTATGTATTTCCAATACAATTGTCCAGTCCCTAGAAGTAAGTGTAGTATTTCCAATACAAGTGTCCAGTCCCTAGAAGTAAGTATTTCCAATACAAGTGTCCAGTCCCTAGAAGTAAGTATTTCCAATACAAGTGCCCAGTCCCTAGAAGTAAGTATTTCCAATACACGTGTCCAGTCCCTAGAAGTAAGTATTTCCAATACAAGTGTCCAGTCCCTAGAAGTAAGTATTTCCAATACACGTGCCCAGTCCCTAGAAGTGTAGTAAGTATTTCCAATACAAGTGTCCAGTCCCTAGAAGTAAGTATTTCCAATACAAGTGTCCAGTCCCTAGAAGTAAGTGTAGTAAGTATTTCCAATACAAGTGTCCAGTCCCTAGAAGTAAGTATTTCCAATACAAGTGTCCAGTCCCCAGAAGTAAGTGTAGTGTAGTATGTATTTCCAATACAATTGTCCAGTCCCTAGAAGTGTAGTAAGTATTTCCAATACAAGTGTCCAGTCCCCAGAAGTATACCCAATACAAGTGTCCAGTGCAGTAAGTATTTCCAATACAAGTGTCCAGTCCCCAGAAGTGTAGTAAGTATTTCCAATACAAGTGTCCAGTCCCTAGAAGTAAGTGTAGTAAGTATTTCCAATACAAGTGCCCAGTCCCTAGAAGTAAGTGTAGTAAGTATTTCCAATATACGTGTCCAGTCCCCAGAAGTGTAGTAAGTATTTCCAATACAAGTGTCCAGTCCCTAGAAGTATACCCAATACAAGTGTCCAGTGCAGTAAGTATTTCCAATACAAGTGTCCAGTCCCCAGAAGTAAGTGTAGTAAGTATTTCCAATATACGTGTCCAGTCCCCAGAAGTGTAGTAAGTATTTCCAATATACGTGTCCAGTCCCTAGAAGTAAGTGTAGTAAGTATTTCCAATACAAGTGTCCAGTCCCTAGAAGTAAGTATTTCCAATACACGTGTCCAGTCCCTAGAAGTAAGTGTAGTAAGTATTTCCAATATACGTGTCCAGTCCCCAGAAGTGTACTAAGTATTTCCAATACAAGTGTCCAGTCCCCAGAAGTAAGTATTTCCAATACAAGTGTCCAGTCCCCAGAAGTGTAGTAAGTATTTCCAATATACGTGTCCAGTCCCTAGAAGTAAGTATTTCCAATACAAGTGTCCAGTCCCTAGAAGTAAATATTTCCAATACAAGTGTCCAGTCCCTAGAAGTAAGTATTTCCAATACAAGTGTCCAGTCCCTAGAAGTAAGTGTAGTATGTATTTCCAATACAAGTGTGCAGTCCCCAGAAGTAAGTATTTCCAATACAAGTGTCCAGTCCCTAGAAGTAAGTGTAGTAAGTATTTCCAATACAAGTGTCCAGTCCCTAGAAGTAAGTGTAGTAAGTATTTCCAATACAAGTGCCCAGTCCCTAGAAGTAAGTGTAGTAAGTATTTCCAATACAATTGTCCAGTCCCTAGAAGTAAGTATTTCCAATACAAGTGTCCAGTCCCCAGAAGTGTAGTAAGTATTTCCAATATACGTGTCCAGTCCCTAGAAGTAAGTATTTCCAATACAAGTGTCCAGTCCCCAGAAGTAAGTGTAGTATGTATTTCCAATACAATTGTCCAGTCCCTAGAAGTGTAGTAAGTATTTCCAATACAAGTGTCCAGTCCCCAGAAGTGTAGTAAGTATTTCCAATACAAGTGTCCAGTCCCTAGAAGTATACTAAGTATTTCCAATACAAGTGTCCAGTCCCTAGAAGTAAGTATTTCCAATACAAGTGTCCAGTCCCTAGAAGTAAGTATTTCCAATACAAGTGTCCAGTCCCCAGAAGTGTACTAAGTATTTCCAATACACGTGTCCAGTCCCTAGAAGTAAGTATTTCCAATACAAGTGTCCAGTCCCTAGAAGTAAGTATTTCCAATACACGTGCCCAGTCCCTAGAAGTGTAGTAAGTATTTCCAATACAAGTGTCCAGTCCCTAGAAGTAAGTGTAGTAAGTATTTCCAATACAAGTGTCCAGTCCCTAGAAGTGTAGTAAGTATTTCCAATACAAGTGTCCAGTCCCCAGAAGTAAGTATTTCCAATACAAGTGTCCAGTCCCTAGAAGTAAGTGTAGTAAGTATTTCCAATACAAGTGCCCAGTCCCTAGAAGTAAGTGTAGTAAGTATTTCCAATATACGTATCTAGTCCCCAGAAGTGTAGTAAGTATTTCCAATACAAGTGTCCAGTCCCCAGAAGTGTACTAAGTATTTCCAATACAAGTGTCCAGTCCCTAGAAGTAAGTATTTCCAATACAAGTGTCCAGTCCCCAGAAGTGTACTAAGTATTTCCAATACACGTGTCCAGTCCCTAGAAGTAAGTATTTCCAATACAAGTGTCCAGTCCCTAGAAGTGTAGTAAGTATTTCCAATACAAGTGTCCAGTCCCTAGAAGTAAGTGTAGTAAGTATTTCCAATACAAGTGTCCAGTCCCTAGAAGTGTAGTAAGTATTTCCAATACAAGTGTCCAGTCCCCAGAAGTAAGTATTTCCAATACAAGTGTCCAGTCCCTAGAAGTGTACTAAGTATTTCCAATACACGTGTCCAGTCCCTAGAAGTGTAGTAAGTATTTCCAATACAAGTGCCCAGTCCCTAGAAGTATTTCCAATACAAGTGTCCAGTGCCTAGAAGTAAGTGTAGTGTAGTATGTATTTCCAATACACGTGTCCAGTCCCTAGAAGTAAGTATTTCCAATACAAGTGTCCAGTGCCTAGAAGTAAGTGTAGTAAGTATTTCCAATACAAGTGCCCAGTCCCAGAAGTGTAGTAAGTATTTCCAATACAAGTGCCCAGTCCCTAGAAGTAAGTATTTCCAATACAAGTGTCCAGTCCCTAGAAGTAAGTATTTCCAATACAAGTGTCCAGTCCCTAGAAGTAAGTATTTCCAATACAAGTGCCCAGTCCCCAGAAGTGTACTAAGTATTTCCAATACAAGTGTCCAGTCCCGTAAGTATTTCCAATACAATTGTCCAGTCCCTAGAAGTGTACTAAGTATTTCCAATACATGTGTCCAGTCCCTAGAAGTAAGTGTAGTAAGTATTTCCAATACAAGTGCCCAGTCCCTAGAAGTAAGTATTTCCAATAAAAGTGTCCAGTCCCCAGAAGTGTAGTAAGTATTTCCAATACAAGTGCCCAGTCCCTAGAAGTAAGTATTTCCAATACAAGTGTCCAGTCCCTAGAAGTAAGTATTTCCAATACAAGTGCCCAGTCCCCAGAAGTGTACTAAGTATTTCCAATACAAGTGTCCAGTCCCGTAAGTATTTCCAATACAATTGTCCAGTCCCTAGAAGTGTACTAAGTATTTCCAATACAAGTGCCCAGTCCCCAGAAGTGTAGTAAGTATTTCCAATACAAGTGCCCAGTCCCCAGAAGTGTAGTAAGTATTTCCAATACAAGTGTCCAGTCCCCAGAAGTAAGTATTTCCAATACAAGTGTCCAGTCCCCAGAAGTGTAGTAAGTATTTCCAATACAAGTGCCCAGTCCCAGAAGTGTAGTATGTATTTCCAATACAAGTGTCCAGTCCCCAGAAGTGTAGTAAGTATTTCCAATACACGTGCCCAGTCCCTAGAAGTGTAGTAAGTATTTCCAATACAAGTGTCCAGTCCCTAGAAGTAAGTATTTCCAATACAAGTGTCCAGTCCCCAGAAGTGTACTAAGTATTTCCAATACAAGTGTCCAGTCCCTAGAAGTATTTCCAATACACGTGCCCAGTCCCTAGAAGCGTAGTAAGTATTTCCAATACAAGTGTCCAGTCCCTAGAAGTAAATATTTCCAATACAATTGTCCAGTCCCTAGAAGTAAGTGTAGTAAGTATTTCCAATACAATTGTCCAGTCCCTAGAAGTGTAGTAAGTATTTCCAATACAAGTGTCCAGTCCCCAGAAGTGTAGTAAGTATTTCCAATACAAGTGTCCAGTCCCTAGAAGTATACTAAGTATTTCCAATACAAGTGTCCAGTCCCTAGAAGTAAGTATTTCCAATACAAGTGTCCAGTCCCTAGAAGTAAGTATTTCCAATACAAGTGTCCAGTCCCCAGAAGTAAGTGTAGTGTAGTATGTATTTCCAATACAAGTGTCCAGTCCCTAGAAGTAAGTATTTCCAATACAAGTGTCCAGTCCCTAGAAGTATACTAAGTATTTCCAATACAAGTGTCCAGTCCCTAGAAGTAAGTATTTCCAATACAAGTGTCCAGTCCCTAGAAGTAAGTATTTCCAATACAAGTGTCCAGTCCCCAGAAGTAAGTGTAGTAAGTATTTCCAATACAAGTGCCCAGTCCCTAGAAGTAAGTGTAGTAAGTATTTCCAATACAATTGTCCAGTCCCTAGAAGTAAGTGTAGTAAGTATTTCCAATACAAGTGTCCAGTCCCCAGAAGTGTACTAAGTATTTCCAATACACGTGTCCAGTCCCTAGAAGTAAGTATTTCCAATACAAGTGTCCAGTCCCTAGAAGTAAGTATTTCCAATACACGTGCCCAGTCCCTAGAAGTGTAGTAAGTATTTCCAATACAAGTGTCCAGTCCCTAGAAGTAAGTATTTCCAATACACGTGCCCAGTCCCTAGAAGCGTAGTAAGTATTTCCAATACAATTGTCCAGTCCCTAGAAGTAAGTGTAGTAAGTATTTCCAATACAAGTGTCCAGTCCCCAGAAGTGTACTAAGTATTTCCAATACACGTGTCCAGTCCCTAGAAGTAAGTATTTCCAATACAAGTGTCCAGTCCCTAGAAGTAAGTATTTCCAATACACGTGCCCAGTCCCTAGAAGTGTAGTAAGTATTTCCAATACAAGTGTCCAGTCCCTAGAAGTAAGTGTAGTAAGTATTTCCAATACAAGTGCCCAGTCCCTAGAAGTAAGTGTAGTAAGTATTTCCAATACAATTGTCCAGTCCCTAGAAGTAAGTGTAGTAAGTATTTCCAATACAAGTGTCCAGTCCCCAGAAGTGTACTAAGTATTTCCAATACACGTGTCCAGTCCCTAGAAGTAAGTATTTCCAATACAAGTGTCCAGTCCCTAGAAGTAAGTATTTCCAATACACGTGCCCAGTCCCTAGAAGTGTAGTAAGTATTTCCAATACAAGTGTCCAGTCCCTAGAAGTAAGTGTAGTAAGTATTTCCAATACAAGTGCCCAGTCCCTAGAAGTAAGTATTTCCAATAAAAGTGTCCAGTCCCCAGAAGTGTAGTAAGTATTTCCAATACAAGTGCCCAGTCCCTAGAAGTAAGTATTTCCAATACAAGTGTCCAGTCCCTAGAAGTAAGTATTTCCAATACAAGTGCCCAGTCCCCAGAAGTGTACTAAGTATTTCCAATACAAGTGTCCAGTCCCGTAAGTATTTCCAATACAATTGTCCAGTCCCTAGAAGTGTACTAAGTATTTCCAATACAAGTGTCCAGTCCCCAGAAGTGTAGTACGTATTTCCAATACAAGTGTCCAGTCCCAGAAGTGTAGTAAGTATTTCCAATACAAGTGTCCAGTCCCCAGAAGTGTACTAAGTATTTCCAATACAAGTGTCCAGTCCCTAGAAGTAAGTATTTCCAATACAAGTGTCCAGTCCCTAGAAGTAAGTATTTCCAATACACGTGTCCAGTCCCTAGAAGTAAGTGTAGTAAGTATTTCCAATACAAGTGTCCAGTCCCCAGAAGTGTACTAAGTATTTCCAATACAAGTGTCCAGTCCCTAGAAGTAAGTATTTCCAATACAAGTGTCCAGTCCCCAGAAGTGTACTAAGTATTTCCAATACACGTGTCCAGTCCCTAGAAGTAAGTATTTCCAATACAAGTGTCCAGTCCCTAGAAGTGTAGTAAGTATTTCCAATACAAGTGTCCAGTCCCAGAAGTGTAGTAAGTATTTCCAATACACGTGTCCAGTCCCTAGAAGTAAGTATTTCCAATACAAGTGTCCAGTCCCTAGAAGTAAGTATTTCCAATACACGTGCCCAGTCCCTAGAAGCGTAGTAAGTATTTCCAATACAATTGTCCAGTCCCTAGAAGTAAGTGTAGTAAGTATTTCCAATACAAGTGTCCAGTCCCCAGAAGTGTACTAAGTATTTCCAATACACGTGTCCAGTCCCTAGAAGTAAGTATTTCCAATACAAGTGTCCAGTCCCTAGAAGTAAGTATTTCCAATACACGTGCCCAGTCCCTAGAAGTGTAGTAAGTATTTCCAATACAAGTGTCCAGTCCCTAGAAGTAAGTGTAGTAAGTATTTCCAATACAAGTGTCCAGTCCCTAGAAGTGTAGTAAGTATTTCCAATACAAGTGTCCAGTCCCCAGAAGTAAGTATTTCCAATACAAGTGTCCAGTCCCTAGAAGTGTACTAAGTATTTCCAATACACGTGTCCAGTCCCTAGAAGTGTAGTAAGTATTTCCAATACAAGTGCCCAGTCCCTAGAAGTATTTCCAATACAAGTGTCCAGTCCCTAGAAGTAAGTGTAGTAAGTATTTCCAATACAAGTGTCCAGTGCCTAGAAGTAAGTGTAGTAAGTATTTCCAATACAAGTGCCCAGTCCCTAGAAGTAAGTATTTCCAATAAAAGTGTCCAGTCCCCAGAAGTGTAGTAAGTATTTCCAATACAAGTGCCCAGTCCCTAGAAGTAAGTGTAGTAAGTATTTCCAATACAATTGTCCAGTCCCTAGAAGTAAGTGTAGTAAGTATTTCCAATACAATTGTCCAGTCCCTAGAAGTAAGTGTAGTAAGTATTTCCAATACAAGTGCCCAGTCCCTAGAAGTAAGTATTTCCAATACAAGTGTCCAGTCCCTAGAAGTAAGTATTTCCAATACAAGTGTCCAGTCCCTAGAAGTAAGTATTTCCAACACAAGTGTCCAGTCCCTAGAAGTAAGTATTTCCAATACAAGTGCCCAGAAGCGTAGTAAGTATTTCCAATACAAGTGTCCAGTCCCTAGAAGTAAGTATTTCCAATACAAGTGTCCAGTCCCTAGAAGTAAATATTTCCAATACAAGTGTCCAGTCCCTAGAAGTAAGTATTTCCAATACAAGTGTCCAGTCCCTAGAAGTAAGTGTAGTAAGTATTTCCAATACAAGTGTCCAGTCCCTAGAAGTAAGTATTTCCAATACAAGTGTCCAGTCCCTAGAAGTAAGTATTTCCAATACAAGTGCCCAGTCCCTAGAAGTAAGTATTTCCAATACAAGTGTCCAGTCCCTAGAAGTAAGTGTAGTAAGTATTTCCAATACAAGTGTCCAGTCCCTAGAAGTAAGTATTTCCAATACAAGTGTCCAGTCCCTAGAAGTAAGTGTAGTAAGTATTTCCAATACAAGTGTCCAGTCCCTAGAAGTAAGTATTTCCAATACAAGTGTCCAGTCCCTAGAAGTAAGTATTTCCAATACAAGTGTCCAGTCCCCAGAAGTGTACTAAGTATTTCCAATACAAGTGTCCAGTCCCGTAAGTATTTCCAATACAAGTGTCCAGTCCCCAGAAGTGTAGTAAGTATTTCCAATACAAGTGTCCAGTCCCTAGAAGTAAGTGTAGTAAGTATTTCCAATACAAGTGTCCAGTCCCTAGAAGTAAGTATTTCCAATACAAGTGCCCAGTCCCTAGAAGTATTTCCAATACAAGTGTCCAGTCCCCAGAAGTAAGTGTAGTGTAGTATGTATTTCCAATACAAGTGTCCAGTCCCTAGAAGTAAGTATTTCCAATACAAGTGCCCAGTCCCAGAAGTGTAGTAAGTATTTCCAATACAATTGTCCAGTCCCTAGAAGTAAGTGTAGTATTTCCAATACAAGTGTCCAGTCCCTAGAAGTAAGTATTTCCAATACAAGTGTCCAGTCCCTAGAAGTAAGTATTTCCAATACAAGTGTCCAGTCCCTAGAAGTAAGTATTTCCAATACAAGTGCCCAGTCCCTAGAAGTATTTCCAATACAAGTGTCCAGTCCCCAGAAGTAAGTGTAGTGTAGTATGTATTTCCAATACAAGTGTCCAGTCCCTAGAAGTAAGTATTTCCAATACAAGTGCTCAGTCCCTAGAAGTAAGTATTTCCAATACAAGTGTCCAGTCCCCAGAAGTGTACTAAGTATTTCCAATACAAGTGTCCAGTCCCCAGAAGTGTAGTACGTATTTCCAATACAAGTGTCCAGTCCCAGAAGTGTAGTAAGTATTTCCAATACAATTGTCCAGTCCCTAGAAGTAAGTGTAGTATTTCCAATACAAGTGTCCAGTCCCTAGAAGTAAGTATTTCCAATACAAGTGTCCAGTCCCTAGAAGTAAGTGTAGTGTAGTATGTATTTCCAATACAATTGTCCAGTCCCTAGAAGTGTAGTAAGTATTTCCAATACAAGTGTCCAGTCCCCAGAAGTGTACTAAGTATTTCCAATACAAGTGTCCAGTCCCCAGAAGTGTACTAAGTATTTCCAATACAAGTGTCCAGAAGTGTACTAAGTATTTCCAATACAAGTGTCCAGTCCCTAGAAGTATACTAAGTATTTCCAATACAAGTGTCCAGTCCCTAGAAGTTTAGTAAGTATTTCCAATACAAGTGTCCAGTCCCCAGAAGTGTACTAAGTATTTCCAATACAAGTGTCCAGTCCCCAGAAGTAAGTGTAGTGTAGTATGTATTTCCAATACAATTGTCCAGTCCCTAGAAGTGTAGTAAGTATTTCCAATACAAGTGTCCAGTCCCCAGAAGTGTACTAAGTATTTCCAATACAAGTGTCCAGTCCCCAGAAGTGTACTAAGTATTTCCAATACAAGTGTCCAGTCCCTAGAAGTATACTAAGTATTTCCAATACAAGTGTCCAGTCCCTAGAAGTGTACTAAGTATTTCCAATACAAGTGTCCAGTCCCTAGAAGTATACTAAGTATTTCCAATACAAGTGTCCAGTCCCTAGAAGTGTACTAAGTATTTCCAATACAAGTGTCCAGTCCCGCAAGTATTTCCAATACAATTGTCCAGTCCCTAGAAGTATACTAAGTATTTCCAATACAAGTGTCCAGTCCCTAGAAGTGTACTAAGTATTTCCAATACACGTGTCCAGTCCCTAGAAGTAAGTGTAGTAAGTATTTCCAATACAAGTGCCCAGTCCCTAGAAGTAAGTGTACTAAGTATTTCCAATACACGTGTCCAGTCCCTAGAAGTAAGTGTACTAAGTATTTCCAATACAATTGTCCAGTCCCTAGAAGTGTACTAAGTATTTCCAATACAAGTGTCCAGTCCCCAGAAGTGTAGTAAGTATTTCCAATATACATGTCCAGTCCCCAGAAGTAAGTGTAGTAAGTATTTCCAATACAAGTGTCCAGTCCCCAGAAGTGTACTAAGTATTTCCAATACACGTGTCCAGTCCCTAGAAGTAAGTATTTCCAATACAAGTGTCCAGTCCCCAGAAGTAAGTGTAGTGTAGTATGTATTTCCAATACAATTGTCCAGTCCCTAGAAGTGTAGTAAGTATTTCCAATACAAGTGTCCAGTCCCTAGAAGTAAGTATTTCCAATACAAGTGTCCAGTCCCCAGAAGTGTACTAAGTATTTCCAATACACGTGTCCAGTCCCTAGAAGTAAGTATTTCCAATACAAGTGTCCAGTCCCTAGAAGTGTAGTAAGTATTTCCAATACAAGTGTCCAGTCCCAGAAGTGTAGTAAGTATTTCCAATACACGTGTCCAGTCCCTAGAAGTAAGTATTTCCAATACAAGTGTCCAGTCCCTAGAAGTAAGTATTTCCAATACACGTGCCCAGTCCCTAGAAGCGTAGTAAGTATTTCCAATACAATTGTCCAGTCCCTAGAAGTAAGTGTAGTAAGTATTTCCAATACAAGTGTCCAGTCCCCAGAAGTGTACTAAGTATTTCCAATACACGTGTCCAGTCCCTAGAAGTATTTCCAATACACGTGCCCAGTCCCTAGAAGCGTAGTAAGTATTTCCAATACAAGTGTCCAGTCCCTAGAAGTAAATATTTCCAATACAATTGTCCAGTCCCTAGAAGTAAGTATTTCCAATACAAGTGCCCAGTCCCTAGAAGTAAGTATTTCCAATACAAGTGTCCAGTCCCTAGAAGTAAGTATTTCCAATACAAGTGTCCAGTCCCCAGAAGTGTACTAAGTATTTCCAATACAAGTGTCCAGTCCCTAGAAGTAAGTGTAGTAAGTATTTCCAATACACGTGTCCAGTCCCTAGAAGTAAGTGTACTAAGTATTTCCAATACAATTGTCCAGTCCCTAGAAGTGTAGTAAGTATTTCCAATACAAGTGTCCAGTCCCCAGAAGTGTAGTAAGTATTTCCAATACAATTGTCCAGTCCCTAGAAGTAAGTGTAGTATTTCCAATACAAGTGTCCAGTCCCTAGAAGTAAGTATTTCCAATACAAGTGTCCAGTCCCTAGAAGTAAGTGTAGTGTAGTATGTATTTCCAATACAATTGTCCAGTCCCTAGAAGTGTAGTAAGTATTTCCAATACAAGTGTCCAGTCCCCAGAAGTGTACTAAGTATTTCCAATACAAGTGTCCAGTCCCCAGAAGTGTACTAAGTATTTCCAATACAAGTGTCCAGTCCCTAGAAGTATACTAAGTATTTCCAATACAAGTGTCCAGTCCCTAGAAGTGTACTAAGTATTTCCAATACAAGTGTCCAGTCCCTAGAAGTATACTAAGTATTTCCAATACAAGTGTCCAGTCCCTAGAAGTGTACTAAGTATTTCCAATACAAGTGTCCAGTCCCTAGAAGTAAATATTTCCAATACACGTGCCCAGTCCCTAGAAGCGTAGTAAGTATTTCCAATACAATTGTCCAGTCCCTAGAAGTAAGTGTAGTAAGTATTTCCAATACAAGTGTCCAGTCCCCAGAAGTGTACTAAGTATTTCCAATACACGTGTCCAGTCCCTAGAAGTATTTCCAATACACGTGCCCAGTCCCTAGAAGCGTAGTAAGTATTTCCAATACAAGTGTCCAGTCCCTAGAAGTAAATATTTCCAATACAATTGTCCAGTCCCTAGAAGTAAGTATTTCCAATACAAGTGCCCAGTCCCTAGAAGTAAGTATTTCCAATACAAGTGTCCAGTCCCTAGAAGTAAGTATTTCCAATACAAGTGTCCAGTCCCCAGAAGTGTACTAAGTATTTCCAATACAAGTGTCCAGTCCCTAGAAGTAAGTGTAGTAAGTATTTCCAATACACGTGTCCAGTCCCTAGAAGTAAGTGTACTAAGTATTTCCAATACAATTGTCCAGTCCCTAGAAGTGTAGTAAGTATTTCCAATACAAGTGTCCAGTCCCCAGAAGTGTAGTAAGTATTTCCAATACAATTGTCCAGTCCCTAGAAGTAAGTGTAGTAAGTATTTCCAATACAAGTGTCCAGTGCCTAGAAGTAAGTGTAGTAAGTATTTCCAATACAATTGTCCAGTCCCTAGAAGTAAGTGTAGTATTTCCAATACAAGTGTCCAGTCCCTAGAAGTAAGTATTTCCAATACAAGTGTCCAGTCCCTAGAAGTAAGTATTTCCAATACAAGTGTCCAGTCCCCAGAAGTGTACTAAGTATTTCCAATACAAGTGTCCAGTCCCTAGAAGTATTTCCAATACACGTGCCCAGTCCCTAGAAGCGTAGTAAGTATTTCCAATACAAGTGTCCAGTCCCTAGAAGTAAATATTTCCAATACACGTGCCCAGTCCCTAGAAGCGTAGTAAGTATTTCCAATACAATTGTCCAGTCCCTAGAAGTAAGTGTAGTAAGTATTTCCAATACAAGTGTCCAGTGCCTAGAAGTAAGTGTAGTAAGTATTTCCAATACAAGTGTCCAGTGCCTAGAAGTAAGTGTAGTAAGTATTTCCAATACAATTGTCCAGTCCCTAGAAGTGTACTAAGTATTTCCAATACAAGTGTCCAGTCCCTAGAAGTATACTAAGTATTTCCAATACAAGTGTCCAGTCCCTAGAAGTGTACTAAGTATTTCCAATACAAGTGTCCAGTCCCTAGAAGTAAGTATTTCCAATACAAGTGTCCAGTCCCCAGAAGTGTACTAAGTATTTCCAATACAAGTGTCCAGTCCCTAGAAGTAAGTGTAGTAAGTATTTCCAATACAATTGTCCAGTCCCTAGAAGTGTACTAAGTATTTCCAATACAAGTGTCCAGTCCCTAGAAGTATACTAAGTATTTCCAATACAATTGTCCAGTCCCTAGAAGTGTAGTAAGTATTTCCAATACAAGTGTCCAGTCCCCAGAAGTGTACTAAGTATTTCCAATACAAGTGTCCAGTCCCCAGAAGTGTACTAAGTATTTCCAATACAAGTGTCCAGAAGTGTACTAAGTATTTCCAATACACGTGTCCAGTCCCTAGAAGTAAGTGTAGTATGTATTTCCAATACAAGTGTGCAGTCCCCAGAAGTAAGTATTTCCAATACAAGTGCCCAGTCCCTAGAAGTAAGTGTAGTAAGTATTTCCAATATAAGTGTCCAGTCCCCAGAAGTGTAGTAAGTATTTCCAATACAAGTGCCCAGTCCCTAGAAGTAAGTATTTCCAATACAAGTGTCCAGTCCCTAGAAGTGTAGTAAGTATTTCCAATACAAGTGTCCAGTCCCTAGAAGTAAGTATTTCCAATACAAGTGTCCAGAAGTGTAGCAAGTATTTCCAATACAAGTGCCCAGTCCCGAGAAGTAAGTATTTCCAATACAAGTGTCCAGTCCCTAGAAGTATACTAAGTATTTCCAATACAAGTGTCCAGTCCCTAGAAGTGTACTAAGTATTTCCAATACAAGTGTCCAGTCCCTAGAAGTATACTAAGTATTTCCAATACAAGTGTCCAGTCCCAGAAGTGTAGTAAGTATTTCCAATACAAGTGTCCAGTCCCCAGAAGTGTAGTAAGTATTTCCAATACAAGTGCCCAGTCCCTAGAAGTAAGTATTTCCAATACAAGTGTCCAGTCCCTAGAAGTAAGTATTTCCAATACAAGTGCCCAGTCCCCAGAAGTGTACTAAGTATTTCCAATACAAGTGTCCAGTCCCCAGAAGTGTAGTACGTATTTCCAATACAAGTGTCCAGTCCCAGAAGTGTAGTAAGTATTTCCAATACAAGTGTCCAGTCCCCAGAAGTGTACTAAGTATTTCCAATACAAGTGTCCAGTCCCTAGAAGTAAGTATTTCCAATACAAGTGTCCAGTCCCTAGAAGTAAGTATTTCCAATACACGTGTCCAGTCCCTAGAAGTAAGTATTTCCAATACAAGTGTCCAGTCCCCAGAAGTGTAGTAAGTATTTCCAATACAAGTGCCCAGTCCCAGAAGTGTAGTAAGTATTTCCAATACAAGTGCCCAGTCCCTAGAAGTAAGTATTTCCAATACAAGTGTCCAGTCCCCAGAAGTGTAGTAAGTATTTCCAATACAAGTGTCCAGTCCCTAGAAGTATACTAAGTATTTCCAATACAGGTGTCCAGTCCCCAGAAGTGTAGTACGTATTTCCAATACAAGTGTCCAGTCCCAGAAGTGTAGTAAGTATTTCCAATACAAGTGTCCAGTCCCCAGAAGTGTACTAAGTATTTCCAATACACGTGTCCAGTCCCTAGAAGTAAGTGTAGTATGTATTTCCAATACAAGTGTGCAGTCCCCAGAAGTAAGTATTTCCAATACACGTGTCCAGTCCCTAGAAGTAAGTATTTCCAATACAAGTGTCCAGTCCCCAGAAGTGTAGTAAGTATTTCCAATACAAGTGCCCAGTCCCCAGAAGTGTAGTAAGTATTTCCAATACAAGTGCCCAGTCCCTAGAAGTAAGTATTTCCAATACAAGTGTCCAGTCCCTAGAAGTGTAGTAAGTATTTCCAATACAAGTGTCCAGTCCCTAGAAGTAAGTATTTCCAATACAAGTGTCCAGTGCCCAGAAGTGTAGCAAGTATTTCCAATACAAGTGCCCAGTCCCGAGAAGTAAGTATTTCCAATACAAGTGTCCAGTCCCTAGAAGTATACTAAGTATTTCCAATACAAGTGTCCAGTCCCAGAAGTGTAGTAAGTATTTCCAATACAAGTGTCCAGTCCCCAGAAGTGTAGTAAGTATTTCCAATACAAGTGTCCAGTCCCCAGAAGTGTAGTAAGTATTTCCAATACAAGTGTCCAGTCCCTAGAAGTATACTAAGTATTTCCAATACAAGTGTCCAGTCCCCAGAAGTGTAGTAAGTATTTCCAATACAAGTGTCCAGTCCCTAGAAGTATACTAAGTATTTCCAATACAAGTGTCCAGTCCCCAGAAGTGTACTAAGTATTTCCAAAACACGTGTCCAGTCCCTAGAAGTAAGTATTTCCAATACACGTGTCCAGTCCCTAGAAGTAAGTGTAGTAAGTATTTCCAATACAAGTGCCCAGTCCCAGAAGTGTAGTAAGTATTTCCAATACAAGTGTCCAGTCCCCAGAAGTGTAGTAAGTATTTCCAATACAAGTGTCCAGTCCCTAGAAGTATACTAAGTATTTCCAATACAAGTGTCCAGTCCCCAGAAGTGTACTAAGTATTTCCAAAACACGTGTCCAGTCCCTAGAAGTAAGTATTTCCAATACTCGTGTCCAGTCCCTAGAAGTAAGTATTTCCAATACAAGTGTCCAGTCCCCAGAAGTGTAGTAAGTATTTCCAATACAAGTGTCCAGTCCCTAGAAGTATACTAAGTATTTCCAATACAAGTGTCCAGTCCCAGAAGTGTAGTAAGTATTTCCAATACACGTGTCCAGTCCCTAGAAGTAAGTGTAGTATGTATTTCTAATACAAGTGCCCAGTCCGTAGAAGTATACTAAGTATTTCCAATACAAGTGTCCAGTCCCTAGAAGTATACTAAGTATTTCCAATACAGGTGTCCAGTCCCCAGAAGTGTAGTACGTATTTCCAATACAAGTGTCCAGTCCCCAGAAGTGTACTAAGTATTTCCAATACAAGTGTCCAGTCCCTAGAAGTAAGTATTTCCAATACACGTGTCCAGTCCCTAGAAGTAAGTGTAGTATGTATTTCCAATACAAGTGTGCAGTCCCCAGAAGTAAGTATTTCCAATACAAGTGTCCAGTCCCTAGAAGTAAGTGTAGTAAGTATTTCCAATACAAGTGTCCAGTCCCTAGAAGTAAGTATTTCCAATACAAGTGTCCAGTGCCCAGAAGTGTAGCAAGTATTTCCAATACAAGTGTCCAGTCCCGAGAAGTAAGTATTTTGAATACAAGTGTCCAGTCCCTAGAAGTATTTCCAATACAAGTGTCCAGTCCCCAGAAGTAAGTGTAGTGTAGTATGTATTTCCAATACAATTGTCCAGTCCCTAGAAGTGTAGTAAGTATTTCCAATACAAGTGTCCAGTCCCCAGAAGTGTAGTAAGTATTTCCAATACAATTGTCCAGTCCCTAGAAGTAAGTGTAGTATTTCCAATACAAGTGTCCAGTCCCTAGAAGTAAGTATTTCCAATACAAGTGTCCAGTCCCTAGAAGTAAGTGTAGTGTAGTATGTATTTCCAATACAATTGTCCAGTCCCTAGAAGTGTAGTAAGTATTTCCAATACAAGTGTCCAGTCCCCAGAAGTGTACTAAGTATTTCCAATACAAGTGTCCAGTCCCCAGAAGTGTACTAAGTATTTCCAATACAAGTGTCCAGTCCCTAGAAGTAAGTGTAGTGTAGTATGTATTTCCAATACAATTGTCCAGTCCCTAGAAGTGTAGTAAGTATTTCCAATACAAGTGTCCAGTCCCCAGAAGTGTACTAAGTATTTCCAATACAAGTGCCCAGTCCCTAGAAGTAAGTATTTCCAATACAAGTGTCCAGTCCCTAGAAGTAAGTATTTCCAATACAAGTGCCCAGTCCCCAGAAGTGTACTAAGTATTTCCAATACAAGTGTCCAGTCCCCAGAAGTGTAGTACGTATTTCCAATACAAGTGTCCAGTCCCAGAAGTGTAGTAAGTATTTCCAATACAAGTGTCCAGTCCCCAGAAGTGTACTAAGTATTTCCAATACAAGTGTCCAGTCCCTAGAAGTAAGTATTTCCAATACAAGTGTCCAGTCCCTAGAAGTAAGTATTTCCAATACACGTGTCCAGTCCCTAGAAGTAAGTATTTCCAATACAAGTGTCCAGTCCCCAGAAGTGTAGTAAGTATTTCCAATACAAGTGCCCAGTCCCAGAAGTGTAGTAAGTATTTCCAATACAAGTGCCCAGTCCCTAGAAGTAAGTATTTCCAATACAAGTGTCCAGTCCCCAGAAGTGTAGTAAGTATTTCCAATACAAGTGTCCAGTCCCTAGAAGTATACTAAGTATTTCCAATACAGGTGTCCAGTCCCCAGAAGTGTAGTACGTATTTCCAATACAAGTGTCCAGTCCCAGAAGTGTAGTAAGTATTTCCAATACAAGTGTCCAGTCCCCAGAAGTGTACTAAGTATTTCCAATACACGTGTCCAGTCCCTAGAAGTAAGTGTAGTATGTATTTCCAATACAAGTGTGCAGTCCCCAGAAGTAAGTATTTCCAATACACGTGTCCAGTCCCTAGAAGTAAGTATTTCCAATACAAGTGTCCAGTCCCCAGAAGTGTAGTAAGTATTTCCAATACAAGTGCCCAGTCCCCAGAAGTGTAGTAAGTATTTCCAATACAAGTGCCCAGTCCCTAGAAGTAAGTATTTCCAATACAAGTGTCCAGTCCCTAGAAGTGTAGTAAGTATTTCCAATACAAGTGTCCAGTCCCTAGAAGTAAGTATTTCCAATACAAGTGTCCAGTGCCCAGAAGTGTAGCAAGTATTTCCAATACAAGTGCCCAGTCCCGAGAAGTAAGTATTTCCAATACAAGTGTCCAGTCCCTAGAAGTATACTAAGTATTTCCAATACAAGTGTCCAGTCCCAGAAGTGTAGTAAGTATTTCCAATACAAGTGTCCAGTCCCCAGAAGTGTAGTAAGTATTTCCAATACAAGTGTCCAGTCCCCAGAAGTGTAGTAAGTATTTCCAATACAAGTGTCCAGTCCCTAGAAGTATACTAAGTATTTCCAATACAAGTGTCCAGTCCCCAGAAGTGTAGTAAGTATTTCCAATACAAGTGTCCAGTCCCTAGAAGTATACTAAGTATTTCCAATACAAGTGTCCAGTCCCCAGAAGTGTACTAAGTATTTCCAAAACACGTGTCCAGTCCCTAGAAGTAAGTATTTCCAATACACGTGTCCAGTCCCTAGAAGTAAGTGTAGTAAGTATTTCCAATACAAGTGCCCAGTCCCAGAAGTGTAGTAAGTATTTCCAATACAAGTGTCCAGTCCCCAGAAGTGTAGTAAGTATTTCCAATACAAGTGTCCAGTCCCTAGAAGTATACTAAGTATTTCCAATACAAGTGTCCAGTCCCCAGAAGTGTACTAAGTATTTCCAAAACACGTGTCCAGTCCCTAGAAGTAAGTATTTCCAATACTCGTGTCCAGTCCCTAGAAGTAAGTATTTCCAATACAAGTGTCCAGTCCCCAGAAGTGTAGTAAGTATTTCCAATACAAGTGTCCAGTCCCTAGAAGTATACTAAGTATTTCCAATACAAGTGTCCAGTCCCAGAAGTGTAGTAAGTATTTCCAATACACGTGTCCAGTCCCTAGAAGTAAGTGTAGTATGTATTTCTAATACAAGTGCCCAGTCCGTAGAAGTATACTAAGTATTTCCAATACAAGTGTCCAGTCCCTAGAAGTATACTAAGTATTTCCAATACAGGTGTCCAGTCCCCAGAAGTGTAGTACGTATTTCCAATACAAGTGTCCAGTCCCCAGAAGTGTACTAAGTATTTCCAATACAAGTGTCCAGTCCCTAGAAGTAAGTATTTCCAATACACGTGTCCAGTCCCTAGAAGTAAGTGTAGTATGTATTTCCAATACAAGTGTGCAGTCCCCAGAAGTAAGTATTTCCAATACAAGTGTCCAGTCCCTAGAAGTAAGTGTAGTAAGTATTTCCAATACAAGTGTCCAGTCCCTAGAAGTAAGTATTTCCAATACAAGTGTCCAGTGCCCAGAAGTGTAGCAAGTATTTCCAATACAAGTGTCCAGTCCCGAGAAGTAAGTATTTTGAATACAAGTGTCCAGTCCCTAGAAGTATTTCCAATACAAGTGTCCAGTCCCCAGAAGTAAGTGTAGTGTAGTATGTATTTCCAATACAATTGTCCAGTCCCTAGAAGTGTAGTAAGTATTTCCAATACAAGTGTCCAGTCCCCAGAAGTGTAGTAAGTATTTCCAATACAATTGTCCAGTCCCTAGAAGTAAGTGTAGTATTTCCAATACAAGTGTCCAGTCCCTAGAAGTAAGTATTTCCAATACAAGTGTCCAGTCCCTAGAAGTAAGTGTAGTGTAGTATGTATTTCCAATACAATTGTCCAGTCCCTAGAAGTGTAGTAAGTATTTCCAATACAAGTGTCCAGTCCCCAGAAGTGTACTAAGTATTTCCAATACAAGTGTCCAGTCCCCAGAAGTGTACTAAGTATTTCCAATACAAGTGTCCAGTCCCTAGAAGTAAGTGTAGTGTAGTATGTATTTCCAATACAATTGTCCAGTCCCTAGAAGTGTAGTAAGTATTTCCAATACAAGTGTCCAGTCCCCAGAAGTGTACTAAGTATTTCCAATACAAGTGTCCAGTCCCCAGAAGTGTACTAAGTATTTCCAATACAAGTGTCCAGTCCCCAGAAGTGTACTAAGTATTTCCAATACAAGTGTCCAGTCCCTAGAAGTATACTAAGTATTTCCAATACAAGTGTCCAGTCCCTAGAAGTGTACTAAGTATTTCCAATACACGTGTCCAGTCCCTAGAAGTAAGTGTAGTAAGTATTTCCAATACAAGTGCCCAGTCCCTAGAAGTAAGTGTACTAAGTATTTCCAATACAATTGTCCAGTCCCTAGAAGTGTAGTAAGTATTTCCAATACAAGTGTCCAGTCCCCAGAAGTGTACTAAGTATTTCCAATACAAGTGTCCAGTCCCTAGAAGTAAGTATTTCCAATACAAGTGTCCAGTCCCCAGAAGTAAGTGTAGTGTAGTATGTATTTCCAATACAATTGTCCAGTCCCTAGAAGTGTAGTAAGTATTTCCAATACAAGTGTCCAGTCCCTAGAAGTAAGTATTTCCAATACAAGTGTCCAGTCCCCAGAAGTGTACTAAGTATTTCCAATACAAGTGTCCAGTCCCCAGAAGTGTAGTAAGTATTTCCAATACAAGTGTCCAGTCCCCAGAAGTGTAGTAAGTATTTCCAATATACGTGTCCAGTCCACAGAAGTAAGTATTTCCAATACAAGTGTCCAGTCCCCAGAAGTGTACTAAGTATTTCCAATACACGTGTCCAGTCCCCAGAAGTGTAGTATGTATTTCCAATACAATTGTCCAGTCCCTAGAAGTAAGTGTAGTATTTCCAATACAAGTGTCCAGTCCCTAGAAGTAAGTATTTCCAATACAAGTGTCCAGTCCCTAGAAGTAAGTATTTCCAATACAAGTGCCCAGTCCCTAGAAGTAAGTATTTCCAATACACGTGTCCAGTCCCTAGAAGTAAGTATTTCCAATACAAGTGTCCAGTCCCTAGAAGTAAGTATTTCCAATACACGTGCCCAGTCCCTAGAAGTGTAGTAAGTATTTCCAATACAAGTGTCCAGTCCCTAGAAGTAAGTATTTCCAATACAAGTGTCCAGTCCCTAGAAGTAAGTGTAGTAAGTATTTCCAATACAAGTGTCCAGTCCCTAGAAGTAAGTATTTCCAATACAAGTGTCCAGTCCCCAGAAGTAAGTGTAGTGTAGTATGTATTTCCAATACAATTGTCCAGTCCCTAGAAGTGTAGTAAGTATTTCCAATACAAGTGTCCAGTCCCCAGAAGTATACCCAATACAAGTGTCCAGTGCAGTAAGTATTTCCAATACAAGTGTCCAGTCCCCAGAAGTGTAGTAAGTATTTCCAATACAAGTGTCCAGTCCCTAGAAGTAAGTGTAGTAAGTATTTCCAATACAAGTGCCCAGTCCCTAGAAGTAAGTGTAGTAAGTATTTCCAATATACGTGTCCAGTCCCCAGAAGTGTAGTAAGTATTTCCAATACAAGTGTCCAGTCCCTAGAAGTATACCCAATACAAGAGTCCAGTGCAGTAAGTATTTCCAATACAAGTGTCCAGTCCCCAGAAGTAAGTGTAGTAAGTATTTCCAATATACGTGTCCAGTCCCCAGAAGTGTAGTAAGTATTTCCAATATACGTGTCCAGTCCCTAGAAGTAAGTGTAGTAAGTATTTCCAATACAAGTGTCCAGTCCCTAGAAGTAAGTATTTCCAATACACGTGTCCAGTCCCTAGAAGTAAGTGTAGTAAGTATTTCCAATATACGTGTCCAGTCCCCAGAAGTGTACTAAGTATTTCCAATACAAGTGTCCAGTCCCCAGAAGTAAGTATTTCCAATACAAGTGTCCAGTCCCCAGAAGTGTAGTAAGTATTTCCAATATACGTGTCCAGTCCCTAGAAGTAAGTATTTCCAATACAAGTGTCCAGTCCCTAGAAGTAAGTATTTCCAATACAAGTGTCCAGTCCCT
Organism: Triturus cristatus; assembly: GCF_964204655.1. Taxonomy (NCBI): domain Eukaryota; kingdom Metazoa; phylum Chordata; class Amphibia; order Caudata; family Salamandridae; genus Triturus; species Triturus cristatus. Next base: position 1,204,011,088 of record NC_140585.1, on the reverse strand, counting down.
AGAAGTAAGTGTAGTATGTATTTCCAATACAAGTGTGCAGTCCCCAGAAGTAAGTATTTCCAATACAAGTGTCCAGTCCCTAGAAGTAAGTGTAGTAAGTATTTCCAATACAAGTGTCCAGTCCCTAGAAGTAAGTGTAGTAAGTATTTCCAATACAAGTGCCCAGTCCCTAGAAGTAAGTGTAGTAAGTATTTCCAATACAATTGTCCAGTCCCTAGAAGTAAGTATTTCCAATACAAGTGTCCAGTCCCCAGAAGTGTAGTAAGTATTTCCAATATACGTGTCCAGTCCCTAGAAGTAAGTATTTCCAATACAAGTGTCCAGTCCCCAGAAGTAAGTGTAGTATGTATTTCCAATACAATTGTCCAGTCCCTAGAAGTGTAGTAAGTATTTCCAATACAAGTGTCCAGTCCCCAGAAGTGTAGTAAGTATTTCCAATACAAGTGTCCAGTCCCTAGAAGTATACTAAGTATTTCCAATACAAGTGTCCAGTCCCTAGAAGTAAGTATTTCCAATACAAGTGTCCAGTCCCTAGAAGTAAGTATTTCCAATACAAGTGTCCAGTCCCCAGAAGTGTACTAAGTATTTCCAATACACGTGTCCAGTCCCTAGAAGTAAGTATTTCCAATACAAGTGTCCAGTCCCTAGAAGTAAGTATTTCCAATACACGTGCCCAGTCCCTAGAAGTGTAGTAAGTATTTCCAATACAAGTGTCCAGTCCCTAGAAGTAAGTGTAGTAAGTATTTCCAATACAAGTGTCCAGTCCCTAGAAGTGTAGTAAGTATTTCCAATACAAGTGTCCAGTCCCCAGAAGTAAGTATTTCCAATACAAGTGTCCAGTCCCTAGAAGTAAGTGTAGTAAGTATTTCCAATACAAGTGCCCAGTCCCTAGAAGTAAGTGTAGTAAGTATTTCCAATATACGTATCTAGTCCCCAGAAGTGTAGTAAGTATTTCCAATACAAGTGTCCAGTCCCCAGAAGTGTACTAAGTATTTCCAATACAAGTGTCCAGTCCCTAGAAGTAAGTATTTCCAATACAAGTGTCCAGTCCCCAGAAGTGTACTAAGTATTTCCAATACACGTGTCCAGTCCCTAGAAGTAAGTATTTCCAATACAAGTGTCCAGTCCCTAGAAGTGTAGTAAGTATTTCCAATACAAGTGTCCAGTCCCTAGAAGTAAGTGTAGTAAGTATTTCCAATACAAGTGTCCAGTCCCTAGAAGTGTAGTAAGTATTTCCAATACAAGTGTCCAGTCCCCAGAAGTAAGTATTTCCAATACAAGTGTCCAGTCCCTAGAAGTGTACTAAGTATTTCCAATACACGTGTCCAGTCCCTAGAAGTGTAGTAAGTATTTCCAATACAAGTGCCCAGTCCCTAGAAGTATTTCCAATACAAGTGTCCAGTGCCTAGAAGTAAGTGTAGTGTAGTATGTATTTCCAATACACGTGTCCAGTCCCTAGAAGTAAGTATTTCCAATACAAGTGTCCAGTGCCTAGAAGTAAGTGTAGTAAGTATTTCCAATACAAGTGCCCAGTCCCAGAAGTGTAGTAAGTATTTCCAATACAAGTGCCCAGTCCCTAGAAGTAAGTATTTCCAATACAAGTGTCCAGTCCCTAGAAGTAAGTATTTCCAATACAAGTGTCCAGTCCCTAGAAGTAAGTATTTCCAATACAAGTGCCCAGTCCCCAGAAGTGTACTAAGTATTTCCAATACAAGTGTCCAGTCCCGTAAGTATTTCCAATACAATTGTCCAGTCCCTAGAAGTGTACTAAGTATTTCCAATACATGTGTCCAGTCCCTAGAAGTAAGTGTAGTAAGTATTTCCAATACAAGTGCCCAGTCCCTAGAAGTAAGTATTTCCAATAAAAGTGTCCAGTCCCCAGAAGTGTAGTAAGTATTTCCAATACAAGTGCCCAGTCCCTAGAAGTAAGTATTTCCAATACAAGTGTCCAGTCCCTAGAAGTAAGTATTTCCAATACAAGTGCCCAGTCCCCAGAAGTGTACTAAGTATTTCCAATACAAGTGTCCAGTCCCGTAAGTATTTCCAATACAATTGTCCAGTCCCTAGAAGTGTACTAAGTATTTCCAATACAAGTGCCCAGTCCCCAGAAGTGTAGTAAGTATTTCCAATACAAGTGCCCAGTCCCCAGAAGTGTAGTAAGTATTTCCAATACAAGTGTCCAGTCCCCAGAAGTAAGTATTTCCAATACAAGTGTCCAGTCCCCAGAAGTGTAGTAAGTATTTCCAATACAAGTGCCCAGTCCCAGAAGTGTAGTATGTATTTCCAATACAAGTGTCCAGTCCCCAGAAGTGTAGTAAGTATTTCCAATACACGTGCCCAGTCCCTAGAAGTGTAGTAAGTATTTCCAATACAAGTGTCCAGTCCCTAGAAGTAAGTATTTCCAATACAAGTGTCCAGTCCCCAGAAGTGTACTAAGTATTTCCAATACAAGTGTCCAGTCCCTAGAAGTATTTCCAATACACGTGCCCAGTCCCTAGAAGCGTAGTAAGTATTTCCAATACAAGTGTCCAGTCCCTAGAAGTAAATATTTCCAATACAATTGTCCAGTCCCTAGAAGTAAGTGTAGTAAGTATTTCCAATACAATTGTCCAGTCCCTAGAAGTGTAGTAAGTATTTCCAATACAAGTGTCCAGTCCCCAGAAGTGTAGTAAGTATTTCCAATACAAGTGTCCAGTCCCTAGAAGTATACTAAGTATTTCCAATACAAGTGTCCAGTCCCTAGAAGTAAGTATTTCCAATACAAGTGTCCAGTCCCTAGAAGTAAGTATTTCCAATACAAGTGTCCAGTCCCCAGAAGTAAGTGTAGTGTAGTATGTATTTCCAATACAAGTGTCCAGTCCCTAGAAGTAAGTATTTCCAATACAAGTGTCCAGTCCCTAGAAGTATACTAAGTATTTCCAATACAAGTGTCCAGTCCCTAGAAGTAAGTATTTCCAATACAAGTGTCCAGTCCCTAGAAGTAAGTATTTCCAATACAAGTGTCCAGTCCCCAGAAGTAAGTGTAGTAAGTATTTCCAATACAAGTGCCCAGTCCCTAGAAGTAAGTGTAGTAAGTATTTCCAATACAATTGTCCAGTCCCTAGAAGTAAGTGTAGTAAGTATTTCCAATACAAGTGTCCAGTCCCCAGAAGTGTACTAAGTATTTCCAATACACGTGTCCAGTCCCTAGAAGTAAGTATTTCCAATACAAGTGTCCAGTCCCTAGAAGTAAGTATTTCCAATACACGTGCCCAGTCCCTAGAAGTGTAGTAAGTATTTCCAATACAAGTGTCCAGTCCCTAGAAGTAAGTATTTCCAATACACGTGCCCAGTCCCTAGAAGCGTAGTAAGTATTTCCAATACAATTGTCCAGTCCCTAGAAGTAAGTGTAGTAAGTATTTCCAATACAAGTGTCCAGTCCCCAGAAGTGTACTAAGTATTTCCAATACACGTGTCCAGTCCCTAGAAGTAAGTATTTCCAATACAAGTGTCCAGTCCCTAGAAGTAAGTATTTCCAATACACGTGCCCAGTCCCTAGAAGTGTAGTAAGTATTTCCAATACAAGTGTCCAGTCCCTAGAAGTAAGTGTAGTAAGTATTTCCAATACAAGTGCCCAGTCCCTAGAAGTAAGTGTAGTAAGTATTTCCAATACAATTGTCCAGTCCCTAGAAGTAAGTGTAGTAAGTATTTCCAATACAAGTGTCCAGTCCCCAGAAGTGTACTAAGTATTTCCAATACACGTGTCCAGTCCCTAGAAGTAAGTATTTCCAATACAAGTGTCCAGTCCCTAGAAGTAAGTATTTCCAATACACGTGCCCAGTCCCTAGAAGTGTAGTAAGTATTTCCAATACAAGTGTCCAGTCCCTAGAAGTAAGTGTAGTAAGTATTTCCAATACAAGTGCCCAGTCCCTAGAAGTAAGTATTTCCAATAAAAGTGTCCAGTCCCCAGAAGTGTAGTAAGTATTTCCAATACAAGTGCCCAGTCCCTAGAAGTAAGTATTTCCAATACAAGTGTCCAGTCCCTAGAAGTAAGTATTTCCAATACAAGTGCCCAGTCCCCAGAAGTGTACTAAGTATTTCCAATACAAGTGTCCAGTCCCGTAAGTATTTCCAATACAATTGTCCAGTCCCTAGAAGTGTACTAAGTATTTCCAATACAAGTGTCCAGTCCCCAGAAGTGTAGTACGTATTTCCAATACAAGTGTCCAGTCCCAGAAGTGTAGTAAGTATTTCCAATACAAGTGTCCAGTCCCCAGAAGTGTACTAAGTATTTCCAATACAAGTGTCCAGTCCCTAGAAGTAAGTATTTCCAATACAAGTGTCCAGTCCCTAGAAGTAAGTATTTCCAATACACGTGTCCAGTCCCTAGAAGTAAGTGTAGTAAGTATTTCCAATACAAGTGTCCAGTCCCCAGAAGTGTACTAAGTATTTCCAATACAAGTGTCCAGTCCCTAGAAGTAAGTATTTCCAATACAAGTGTCCAGTCCCCAGAAGTGTACTAAGTATTTCCAATACACGTGTCCAGTCCCTAGAAGTAAGTATTTCCAATACAAGTGTCCAGTCCCTAGAAGTGTAGTAAGTATTTCCAATACAAGTGTCCAGTCCCAGAAGTGTAGTAAGTATTTCCAATACACGTGTCCAGTCCCTAGAAGTAAGTATTTCCAATACAAGTGTCCAGTCCCTAGAAGTAAGTATTTCCAATACACGTGCCCAGTCCCTAGAAGCGTAGTAAGTATTTCCAATACAATTGTCCAGTCCCTAGAAGTAAGTGTAGTAAGTATTTCCAATACAAGTGTCCAGTCCCCAGAAGTGTACTAAGTATTTCCAATACACGTGTCCAGTCCCTAGAAGTAAGTATTTCCAATACAAGTGTCCAGTCCCTAGAAGTAAGTATTTCCAATACACGTGCCCAGTCCCTAGAAGTGTAGTAAGTATTTCCAATACAAGTGTCCAGTCCCTAGAAGTAAGTGTAGTAAGTATTTCCAATACAAGTGTCCAGTCCCTAGAAGTGTAGTAAGTATTTCCAATACAAGTGTCCAGTCCCCAGAAGTAAGTATTTCCAATACAAGTGTCCAGTCCCTAGAAGTGTACTAAGTATTTCCAATACACGTGTCCAGTCCCTAGAAGTGTAGTAAGTATTTCCAATACAAGTGCCCAGTCCCTAGAAGTATTTCCAATACAAGTGTCCAGTCCCTAGAAGTAAGTGTAGTAAGTATTTCCAATACAAGTGTCCAGTGCCTAGAAGTAAGTGTAGTAAGTATTTCCAATACAAGTGCCCAGTCCCTAGAAGTAAGTATTTCCAATAAAAGTGTCCAGTCCCCAGAAGTGTAGTAAGTATTTCCAATACAAGTGCCCAGTCCCTAGAAGTAAGTGTAGTAAGTATTTCCAATACAATTGTCCAGTCCCTAGAAGTAAGTGTAGTAAGTATTTCCAATACAATTGTCCAGTCCCTAGAAGTAAGTGTAGTAAGTATTTCCAATACAAGTGCCCAGTCCCTAGAAGTAAGTATTTCCAATACAAGTGTCCAGTCCCTAGAAGTAAGTATTTCCAATACAAGTGTCCAGTCCCTAGAAGTAAGTATTTCCAACACAAGTGTCCAGTCCCTAGAAGTAAGTATTTCCAATACAAGTGCCCAGAAGCGTAGTAAGTATTTCCAATACAAGTGTCCAGTCCCTAGAAGTAAGTATTTCCAATACAAGTGTCCAGTCCCTAGAAGTAAATATTTCCAATACAAGTGTCCAGTCCCTAGAAGTAAGTATTTCCAATACAAGTGTCCAGTCCCTAGAAGTAAGTGTAGTAAGTATTTCCAATACAAGTGTCCAGTCCCTAGAAGTAAGTATTTCCAATACAAGTGTCCAGTCCCTAGAAGTAAGTATTTCCAATACAAGTGCCCAGTCCCTAGAAGTAAGTATTTCCAATACAAGTGCCCAGTCCCTAGAAGTAAGTATTTCCAATACAAGTGTCCAGTCCCTAGAAGTAAGTATTTCCAATACAAGTGTCCAGTCCCTAGAAGTAAGTGTAGTAAGTATTTCCAATACAAGTGTCCAGTCCCTAGAAGTAAGTATTTCCAATACAAGTGTCCAGTCCCTAGAAGTAAGTATTTCCAATACAAGTGTCCAGTCCCCAGAAGTGTACTAAGTATTTCCAATACAAGTGTCCAGTCCCGTAAGTATTTCCAATACAAGTGTCCAGTCCCCAGAAGTGTAGTAAGTATTTCCAATACAAGTGTCCAGTCCCTAGAAGTAAGTGTAGTAAGTATTTCCAATACAAGTGTCCAGTCCCTAGAAGTAAGTATTTCCAATACAAGTGCCCAGTCCCTAGAAGTATTTCCAATACAAGTGTCCAGTCCCCAGAAGTAAGTGTAGTGTAGTATGTATTTCCAATACAAGTGTCCAGTCCCTAGAAGTAAGTATTTCCAATACAAGTGCCCAGTCCCAGAAGTGTAGTAAGTATTTCCAATACAATTGTCCAGTCCCTAGAAGTAAGTGTAGTATTTCCAATACAAGTGTCCAGTCCCTAGAAGTAAGTATTTCCAATACAAGTGTCCAGTCCCTAGAAGTAAGTATTTCCAATACAAGTGTCCAGTCCCTAGAAGTAAGTATTTCCAATACAAGTGCCCAGTCCCTAGAAGTATTTCCAATACAAGTGTCCAGTCCCCAGAAGTAAGTGTAGTGTAGTATGTATTTCCAATACAAGTGTCCAGTCCCTAGAAGTAAGTATTTCCAATACAAGTGCTCAGTCCCTAGAAGTAAGTATTTCCAATACAAGTGTCCAGTCCCCAGAAGTGTACTAAGTATTTCCAATACAAGTGTCCAGTCCCCAGAAGTGTAGTACGTATTTCCAATACAAGTGTCCAGTCCCAGAAGTGTAGTAAGTATTTCCAATACAATTGTCCAGTCCCTAGAAGTAAGTGTAGTATTTCCAATACAAGTGTCCAGTCCCTAGAAGTAAGTATTTCCAATACAAGTGTCCAGTCCCTAGAAGTAAGTGTAGTGTAGTATGTATTTCCAATACAATTGTCCAGTCCCTAGAAGTGTAGTAAGTATTTCCAATACAAGTGTCCAGTCCCCAGAAGTGTACTAAGTATTTCCAATACAAGTGTCCAGTCCCCAGAAGTGTACTAAGTATTTCCAATACAAGTGTCCAGAAGTGTACTAAGTATTTCCAATACAAGTGTCCAGTCCCTAGAAGTATACTAAGTATTTCCAATACAAGTGTCCAGTCCCTAGAAGTTTAGTAAGTATTTCCAATACAAGTGTCCAGTCCCCAGAAGTGTACTAAGTATTTCCAATACAAGTGTCCAGTCCCCAGAAGTAAGTGTAGTGTAGTATGTATTTCCAATACAATTGTCCAGTCCCTAGAAGTGTAGTAAGTATTTCCAATACAAGTGTCCAGTCCCCAGAAGTGTACTAAGTATTTCCAATACAAGTGTCCAGTCCCCAGAAGTGTACTAAGTATTTCCAATACAAGTGTCCAGTCCCTAGAAGTATACTAAGTATTTCCAATACAAGTGTCCAGTCCCTAGAAGTGTACTAAGTATTTCCAATACAAGTGTCCAGTCCCTAGAAGTATACTAAGTATTTCCAATACAAGTGTCCAGTCCCTAGAAGTGTACTAAGTATTTCCAATACACGTGTCCAGTCCCTAGAAGTAAGTGTAGTAAGTATTTCCAATACAAGTGCCCAGTCCCTAGAAGTAAGTGTACTAAGTATTTCCAATACACGTGTCCAGTCCCTAGAAGTAAGTGTACTAAGTATTTCCAATACAATTGTCCAGTCCCTAGAAGTGTACTAAGTATTTCCAATACAAGTGTCCAGTCCCCAGAAGTGTACTAAGTATTTCCAATACACGTGTCCAGTCCCTAGAAGTAAGTATTTCCAATACAAGTGTCCAGTCCCCAGAAGTAAGTGTAGTGTAGTATGTATTTCCAATACAATTGTCCAGTCCCTAGAAGTGTAGTAAGTATTTCCAATACAAGTGTCCAGTCCCTAGAAGTAAGTATTTCCAATACACGTGTCCAGTCCCTAGAAGTAAGTGTAGTAAGTATTTCCAATACAAGTGCCCAGTCCCTAGAAGTAAGTGTAGTAAGTATTTCCAATATACGTGTCCAGTCCCTAGAAGTGTAGTAAGTATTTCCAATACAAGTGTCCAGTCCCTAGAAGTAAGTATTTCCAATACAAGTGTCCAGTCCCCAGAAGTAAGTGTAGTATGTATTTCCAATACAATTGTCCAGTCCCTAGAAGTGTAGTAAGTATTTCCAATACAAGTGTCCAGTCCCCAGAAGTGTAGTAAGTATTTCCAATACAAGTGTCCAGTCCCCAGAAGTGTAGTAAGTATTTCCAATACAAGTGTCCAGTCCCCAGAAGTAAGTATTTCCAATACAAGTGCCCAGTCCCTAGAAGTAAGTGTAGTAAGTATTTCCAATATACGTATCTAGTCCCCAGAAGTGTACTAAGTATTTCCAATACAAGTGCCCAGTCCCTAGAAGTAAGTGTAGTAAGTATTTCCAATACAAGTGTCCAGTCCCAAGAAGTGTACTAAGTATTTCCAATACACGTGTCCAGTCCCTAGAAGTAAGTATTTCCAATACAAGTGTCCAGTCCCTAGAAGTAAGTATTTCCAATACACGTGCCCAGTCCCTAGAAGTGTAGTAAGTATTTCCAATACAAGTGTCCAGTCCCTAGAAGTAAGTGTAGTAAGTATTTCCAATACAAGTGTCCAGTCCCTAGAAGTGTAGTAAGTATTTCCAATACAAGTGTCCAGTCCCCAGAAGTAAGTATTTCCAATACAAGTGTCCAGTCCCTAGAAGTGTACTAAGTATTTCCAATACACGTGTCCAGTCCCTAGAAGTAAGTGTAGTAAGTATTTCCAATACAAGTGCCCAGTCCCTAGAAGTATTTCCAATACAAGTGTCCAGTGCCTAGAAGTAAGTGTAGTGTAGTATGTATTTCCAATACACGTGTCCAGTCCCTAGAAGTAAGTATTTCCAATACAAGTGTCCAGTGCCTAGAAGTAAGTGTAGTAAGTATTTCCAATACAAGTGCCCAGTCCCTAGAAGTAAGTATTTCCAATAAAAGTGTCCAGTCCCCAGAAGTGTAGTAAGTATTTCCAATACAAGTGCCCAGTCCCTAGAAGTAAGTATTTCCAATACAAGTGTCCAGTCCCTAGAAGTAAGTATTTCCAATACAAGTGCCCAGTCCCCAGAAGTGTACTAAGTATTTCCAATACAAGTGTCCAGTCCCGTAAGTATTTCCAATACAATTGTCCAGTCCCTAGAAGTGTACTAAGTATTTCCAATACAAGTGTCCAGTCCCCAGAAGTGTAGTACGTATTTCCAATACAAGTGTCCAGTCCCAGAAGTGTAGTAAGTATTTCCAATACAAGTGTCCAGTCCCCAGAAGTGTACTAAGTATTTCCAATACAAGTGTCCAGTCCCTAGAAGTAAGTATTTCCAATACACGTGTCCAGTCCCTAGAAGTAAGTATTTCCAATACAAGTGTCCAGTCCCCAGAAGTGTAGTAAGTATTTCCAATACAAGTGCCCAGTCCCAGAAGTGTAGTAAGTATTTCCAATACAAGTGCCCAGTCCCTAGAAGTAAGTGTAGTAAGTATTTCCAATACAAGTGTCCAGTCCCCAGAAGTGTACTAAGTATTTCCAATACACGTGTCCAGTCCCTAGAAGTAAGTATTTCCAATACAAGTGTCCAGTCCCTAGAAGTAAGTATTTCCAATACACGTGCCCAGTCCCTAGAAGTGTAGTAAGTATTTCCAATACAAGTGTCCAGTCCCTAGAAGTAAGTGTAGTAAGTATTTCCAATACAAGTGTCCAGTCCCTAGAAGTGTAGTAAGTATTTCCAATACAAGTGTCCAGTCCCCAGAAGTAAGTATTTCCAATACAAGTGTCCAGTCCCTAGAAGTGTACTAAGTATTTCCAATACAAGTGCCCAGTCCCTAGAAGTATTTCCAATACAAGTGTCCAGTGCCTAGAAGTAAGTGTAGTGTAGTATGTATTTCCAATACACGTGTCCAGTCCCTAGAAGTAAGTATTTCCAATACAAGTGCCCAGTGCCTAGAAGTAAGTGTAGTAAGTATTTCCAATACAAGTGCCCAGTCCCTAGAAGTAAGTATTTCCAATAAAAGTGTCCAGTCCCCAGAAGTGTAGTAAGTATTTCCAATACAAGTGCCCAGTCCCTAGAAGTAAGTATTTCCAATACAAGTGTCCAGTCCCTAGAAGTAAGTATTTCCAATACAAGTGCCCAGAAGTGTACTAAGTATTTCCAATACAAGTGTCCAGTCCCGTAAGTATTTCCAATACAATTGTCCAGTCCCTAGAAGTGTACTAAGTATTTCCAATACAAGTGTCCAGTCCCCAGAAGTGTAGTACGTATTTCCAATACAAGTGTCCAGTCCCAGAAGTGTAGTAAGTATTTCCAATACAGGTGTCCAGTCCCCAGAAGTGTAGTACGTATTTCCAATACAAGTGTCCAGTCCCCAGAAGTGTACTAAGTATTTCCAATACAAGTGTCCAGTCCCTAGAAGTAAGTATTTCCAATACACGTGTCCAGTCCCTAGAAGTAAGTATTTCCAATACAAGTGTCCAGTCCCCAGAAGTGTAGTAAGTATTTCCAATACAAGTGCCCAGTCCCAGAAGTGTAGTAAGTATTTCCAATACAAGTGCCCAGTCCCTAGAAGTAAGTATTTCCAATACAAGTGTCCAGTCCCCAGAAGTGTAGTAAGTATTTCCAATACAAGTGTCCAGTCCCAGAAGTGTACTAAGTATTTCCAATACAAGTGTCCAGTCCCCAGAAGTGTAGTACGTATTTCCAATACAAGTGTCCAGTCCCAGAAGTGTAGTAAGTATTTCCAATACAGGTGTCCAGTCCCCAGAAGTGTAGTACGTATTTCCAATACAAGTGTCCAGTCCCCAGAAGTGTACTAAGTATTTCCAATACAAGTGTCCAGTCCCTAGAAGTAAGTATTTCCAATACACGTGTCCAGTCCCTAGAAGTAAGTATTTCCAATACAAGTGTCCAGTCCCCAGAAGTGTAGTAAGTATTTCCAATACAAGTGCCCAGTCCCAGAAGTGTAGTAAGTATTTCCAATACAAGTGCCCAGTCCCTAGAAGTAAGTATTTCCAATACAAGTGTCCAGTCCCCAGAAGTGTAGTAAGTATTTCCAATACAAGTGTCCAGTCCCTAGAAGTATACTAAGTATTTCCAATACAGGTGTCCAGTCCCCAGAAGTGTAGTACGTATTTCCAATACAAGTGTCCAGTCCCTAGAAGTAAGTATTTCCAATACAAGTGTCCAGTCCCTAGAAGTAAGTATTTCCAATACAAGTGCCCAGAAGTGTACTAAGTATTTCCAATACAAGTGTCCAGTCCCGTAAGTATTTCCAATACAATTGTCCAGTCCCTAGAAGTGTACTAAGTATTTCCAATACAAGTGTCCAGTCCCCAGAAGTGTAGTACGTATTTCCAATACAAGTGTCCAGTCCCAGAAGTGTAGTAAGTATTTCCAATACAGGTGTCCAGTCCCCAGAAGTGTAGTACGTATTTCCAATACAAGTGTCCAGTCCCCAGAAGTGTACTAAGTATTTCCAATACAAGTGTCCAGTCCCTAGAAGTAAGTATTTCCAATACACGTGTCCAGTCCCTAGAAGTAAGTATTTCCAATACAAGTGTCCAGTCCCCAGAAGTGTAGTAAGTATTTCCAATACAAGTGCCCAGTCCCAGAAGTGTAGTAAGTATTTCCAATACAAGTGCCCAGTCCCTAGAAGTAAGTATTTCCAATACAAGTGTCCAGTCCCCAGAAGTGTAGTAAGTATTTCCAATACAAGTGTCCAGTCCCTAGAAGTATACTAAGTATTTCCAATACAGGTGTCCAGTCCCCAGAAGTGTAGTACGTATTTCCAATACAAGTGTCCAGTCCCAGAAGTGTAGTAAGTATTTCCAATACAAGTGTGCAGTCCCCAGAAGTAAGTATTTCCAATACAAGTGCCCAGTCCCTAGAAGTAAGTGTAGTATGTATTTCCAATACAAGTGTCCAGTCCCCAGAAGTGTACTAAGTATTTCCAATACAAGTGTCCAGTCCCCAGAAGTGTACTAAGTATTTCCAATACAAGTGTCCAGTCCCTAGAAGTAAGTGTAGTGTAGTATGTATTTCCAATACAATTGTCCAGTCCCTAGAAGTGTAGTAAGTATTTCCAATACAAGTGTCCAGTCCCCAGAAGTGTACTAAGTATTTCCAATACAAGTGTCCAGTCCCCAGAAGTGTACTAAGTATTTCCAATACAAGTGTCCAGTCCCCAGAAGTGTACTAAGTATTTCCAATACAAGTGTCCAGTCCCTAGAAGTATACTAAGTATTTCCAATACAAGTGTCCAGTCCCTAGAAGTGTACTAAGTATTTCCAATACACGTGTCCAGTCCCTAGAAGTAAGTGTAGTAAGTATTTCCAATACAAGTGCCCAGTCCCTAGAAGTAAGTGTACTAAGTATTTCCAATACAATTGTCCAGTCCCTAGAAGTGTAGTAAGTATTTCCAATACAAGTGTCCAGTCCCCAGAAGTGTACTAAGTATTTCCAATACAAGTGTCCAGTCCCTAGAAGTAAGTATTTCCAATACAAGTGTCCAGTCCCCAGAAGTAAGTGTAGTGTAGTATGTATTTCCAATACAATTGTCCAGTCCCTAGAAGTGTAGTAAGTATTTCCAATACAAGTGTCCAGTCCCTAGAAGTAAGTATTTCCAATACAAGTGTCCAGTCCCCAGAAGTGTACTAAGTATTTCCAATACAAGTGTCCAGTCCCCAGAAGTGTAGTAAGTATTTCCAATACAAGTGTCCAGTCCCCAGAAGTGTAGTAAGTATTTCCAATATACGTGTCCAGTCCACAGAAGTAAGTATTTCCAATACAAGTGTCCAGTCCCCAGAAGTGTACTAAGTATTTCCAATACACGTGTCCAGTCCCCAGAAGTGTAGTATGTATTTCCAATACAATTGTCCAGTCCCTAGAAGTAAGTGTAGTATTTCCAATACAAGTGTCCAGTCCCTAGAAGTAAGTATTTCCAATACAAGTGTCCAGTCCCTAGAAGTAAGTATTTCCAATACAAGTGCCCAGTCCCTAGAAGTAAGTATTTCCAATACACGTGTCCAGTCCCTAGAAGTAAGTATTTCCAATACAAGTGTCCAGTCCCTAGAAGTAAGTATTTCCAATACACGTGCCCAGTCCCTAGAAGTGTAGTAAGTATTTCCAATACAAGTGTCCAGTCCCTAGAAGTAAGTATTTCCAATACAAGTGTCCAGTCCCTAGAAGTAAGTGTAGTAAGTATTTCCAATACAAGTGTCCAGTCCCTAGAAGTAAGTATTTCCAATACAAGTGTCCAGTCCCCAGAAGTAAGTGTAGTGTAGTATGTATTTCCAATACAATTGTCCAGTCCCTAGAAGTGTAGTAAGTATTTCCAATACAAGTGTCCAGTCCCCAGAAGTATACCCAATACAAGTGTCCAGTGCAGTAAGTATTTCCAATACAAGTGTCCAGTCCCCAGAAGTGTAGTAAGTATTTCCAATACAAGTGTCCAGTCCCTAGAAGTAAGTGTAGTAAGTATTTCCAATACAAGTGCCCAGTCCCTAGAAGTAAGTGTAGTAAGTATTTCCAATATACGTGTCCAGTCCCCAGAAGTGTAGTAAGTATTTCCAATACAAGTGTCCAGTCCCTAGAAGTATACCCAATACAAGTGTCCAGTGCAGTAAGTATTTCCAATACAAGTGTCCAGTCCCCAGAAGTAAGTGTAGTAAGTATTTCCAATATACGTGTCCAGTCCCCAGAAGTGTAGTAAGTATTTCCAATATACGTGTCCAGTCCCTAGAAGTAAGTGTAGTAAGTATTTCCAATACAAGTGTCCAGTCCCTAGAAGTAAGTATTTCCAATACACGTGTCCAGTCCCTAGAAGTAAGTGTAGTAAGTATTTCCAATATACGTGTCCAGTCCCCAGAAGTGTACTAAGTATTTCCAATACAAGTGTCCAGTCCCCAGAAGTAAGTATTTCCAATACAAGTGTCCAGTCCCCAGAAGTGTAGTAAGTATTTCCAATATACGTGTCCAGTCCCTAGAAGTAAGTATTTCCAATACAAGTGTCCAGTCCCTAGAAGTAAGTATTTCCAATACAAGTGTCCAGTCCCTAGAAGTAAGTGTAGTATGTATTTCCAATACAAGTGTGCAGTCCCCAGAAGTAAGTATTTCCAATACAAGTGTCCAGTCCCTAGAAGTAAGTGTAGTAAGTATTTCCAATACAAGTGTCCAGTCCCTAGAAGTAAGTGTAGTAAGTATTTCCAATACAAGTGCCCAGTCCCTAGAAGTAAGTGTAGTAAGTATTTCCAATACAATTGTCCAGTCCCTAGAAGTAAGTATTTCCAATACAAGTGTCCAGTCCCCAGAAGTGTAGTAAGTATTTCCAATATACGTGTCCAGTCCCTAGAAGTAAGTATTTCCAATACAAGTGTCCAGTCCCCAGAAGTAAGTGTAGTATGTATTTCCAATACAATTGTCCAGTCCCTAGAAGTGTAGTAAGTATTTCCAATACAAGTGTCCAGTCCCCAGAAGTGTAGTAAGTATTTCCAATACAAGTGTCCAGTCCCTAGAAGTATACTAAGTATTTCCAATACAAGTGTCCAGTCCCTAGAAGTAAGTATTTCCAATACAAGTGTCCAGTCCCTAGAAGTAAGTATTTCCAATACAAGTGTCCAGTCCCCAGAAGTGTACTAAGTATTTCCAATACACGTGTCCAGTCCCTAGAAGTAAGTATTTCCAATACAAGTGTCCAGTCCCTAGAAGTAAGTATTTCCAATACACGTGCCCAGTCCCTAGAAGTGTAGTAAGTATTTCCAATACAAGTGTCCAGTCCCTAGAAGTAAGTGTAGTAAGTATTTCCAATACAAGTGTCCAGTCCCTAGAAGTGTAGTAAGTATTTCCAATACAAGTGTCCAGTCCCCAGAAGTAAGTATTTCCAATACAAGTGTCCAGTCCCTAGAAGTAAGTGTAGTAAGTATTTCCAATACAAGTGCCCAGTCCCTAGAAGTAAGTGTAGTAAGTATTTCCAATATACGTATCTAGTCCCCAGAAGTGTAGTAAGTATTTCCAATACAAGTGTCCAGTCCCCAGAAGTGTACTAAGTATTTCCAATACAAGTGTCCAGTCCCTAGAAGTAAGTATTTCCAATACAAGTGTCCAGTCCCCAGAAGTGTACTAAGTATTTCCAATACACGTGTCCAGTCCCTAGAAGTAAGTATTTCCAATACAAGTGTCCAGTCCCTAGAAGTGTAGTAAGTATTTCCAATACAAGTGTCCAGTCCCTAGAAGTAAGTGTAGTAAGTATTTCCAATACAAGTGTCCAGTCCCTAGAAGTGTAGTAAGTATTTCCAATACAAGTGTCCAGTCCCCAGAAGTAAGTATTTCCAATACAAGTGTCCAGTCCCTAGAAGTGTACTAAGTATTTCCAATACACGTGTCCAGTCCCTAGAAGTGTAGTAAGTATTTCCAATACAAGTGCCCAGTCCCTAGAAGTATTTCCAATACAAGTGTCCAGTGCCTAGAAGTAAGTGTAGTGTAGTATGTATTTCCAATACACGTGTCCAGTCCCTAGAAGTAAGTATTTCCAATACAAGTGTCCAGTGCCTAGAAGTAAGTGTAGTAAGTATTTCCAATACAAGTGCCCAGTCCCAGAAGTGTAGTAAGTATTTCCAATACAAGTGCCCAGTCCCTAGAAGTAAGTATTTCCAATACAAGTGTCCAGTCCCTAGAAGTAAGTATTTCCAATACAAGTGTCCAGTCCCTAGAAGTAAGTATTTCCAATACAAGTGCCCAGTCCCCAGAAGTGTACTAAGTATTTCCAATACAAGTGTCCAGTCCCGTAAGTATTTCCAATACAATTGTCCAGTCCCTAGAAGTGTACTAAGTATTTCCAATACATGTGTCCAGTCCCTAGAAGTAAGTGTAGTAAGTATTTCCAATACAAGTGCCCAGTCCCTAGAAGTAAGTATTTCCAATAAAAGTGTCCAGTCCCCAGAAGTGTAGTAAGTATTTCCAATACAAGTGCCCAGTCCCTAGAAGTAAGTATTTCCAATACAAGTGTCCAGTCCCTAGAAGTAAGTATTTCCAATACAAGTGCCCAGTCCCCAGAAGTGTACTAAGTATTTCCAATACAAGTGTCCAGTCCCGTAAGTATTTCCAATACAATTGTCCAGTCCCTAGAAGTGTACTAAGTATTTCCAATACAAGTGCCCAGTCCCCAGAAGTGTAGTAAGTATTTCCAATACAAGTGCCCAGTCCCCAGAAGTGTAGTAAGTATTTCCAATACAAGTGTCCAGTCCCCAGAAGTAAGTATTTCCAATACAAGTGTCCAGTCCCCAGAAGTGTAGTAAGTATTTCCAATACAAGTGCCCAGTCCCAGAAGTGTAGTATGTATTTCCAATACAAGTGTCCAGTCCCCAGAAGTGTAGTAAGTATTTCCAATACACGTGCCCAGTCCCTAGAAGTGTAGTAAGTATTTCCAATACAAGTGTCCAGTCCCTAGAAGTAAGTATTTCCAATACAAGTGTCCAGTCCCCAGAAGTGTACTAAGTATTTCCAATACAAGTGTCCAGTCCCTAGAAGTATTTCCAATACACGTGCCCAGTCCCTAGAAGCGTAGTAAGTATTTCCAATACAAGTGTCCAGTCCCTAGAAGTAAATATTTCCAATACAATTGTCCAGTCCCTAGAAGTAAGTGTAGTAAGTATTTCCAATACAATTGTCCAGTCCCTAGAAGTGTAGTAAGTATTTCCAATACAAGTGTCCAGTCCCCAGAAGTGTAGTAAGTATTTCCAATACAAGTGTCCAGTCCCTAGAAGTATACTAAGTATTTCCAATACAAGTGTCCAGTCCCTAGAAGTAAGTATTTCCAATACAAGTGTCCAGTCCCTAGAAGTAAGTATTTCCAATACAAGTGTCCAGTCCCCAGAAGTAAGTGTAGTGTAGTATGTATTTCCAATACAAGTGTCCAGTCCCTAGAAGTAAGTATTTCCAATACAAGTGTCCAGTCCCTAGAAGTATACTAAGTATTTCCAATACAAGTGTCCAGTCCCTAGAAGTAAGTATTTCCAATACAAGTGTCCAGTCCCTAGAAGTAAGTATTTCCAATACAAGTGTCCAGTCCCCAGAAGTAAGTGTAGTAAGTATTTCCAATACAAGTGCCCAGTCCCTAGAAGTAAGTGTAGTAAGTATTTCCAATACAATTGTCCAGTCCCTAGAAGTAAGTGTAGTAAGTATTTCCAATACAAGTGTCCAGTCCCCAGAAGTGTACTAAGTATTTCCAATACACGTGTCCAGTCCCTAGAAGTAAGTATTTCCAATACAAGTGTCCAGTCCCTAGAAGTAAGTATTTCCAATACACGTGCCCAGTCCCTAGAAGTGTAGTAAGTATTTCCAATACAAGTGTCCAGTCCCTAGAAGTAAGTATTTCCAATACACGTGCCCAGTCCCTAGAAGCGTAGTAAGTATTTCCAATACAATTGTCCAGTCCCTAGAAGTAAGTGTAGTAAGTATTTCCAATACAAGTGTCCAGTCCCCAGAAGTGTACTAAGTATTTCCAATACACGTGTCCAGTCCCTAGAAGTAAGTATTTCCAATACAAGTGTCCAGTCCCTAGAAGTAAGTATTTCCAATACACGTGCCCAGTCCCTAGAAGTGTAGTAAGTATTTCCAATACAAGTGTCCAGTCCCTAGAAGTAAGTGTAGTAAGTATTTCCAATACAAGTGCCCAGTCCCTAGAAGTAAGTGTAGTAAGTATTTCCAATACAATTGTCCAGTCCCTAGAAGTAAGTGTAGTAAGTATTTCCAATACAAGTGTCCAGTCCCCAGAAGTGTACTAAGTATTTCCAATACACGTGTCCAGTCCCTAGAAGTAAGTATTTCCAATACAAGTGTCCAGTCCCTAGAAGTAAGTATTTCCAATACACGTGCCCAGTCCCTAGAAGTGTAGTAAGTATTTCCAATACAAGTGTCCAGTCCCTAGAAGTAAGTGTAGTAAGTATTTCCAATACAAGTGCCCAGTCCCTAGAAGTAAGTATTTCCAATAAAAGTGTCCAGTCCCCAGAAGTGTAGTAAGTATTTCCAATACAAGTGCCCAGTCCCTAGAAGTAAGTATTTCCAATACAAGTGTCCAGTCCCTAGAAGTAAGTATTTCCAATACAAGTGCCCAGTCCCCAGAAGTGTACTAAGTATTTCCAATACAAGTGTCCAGTCCCGTAAGTATTTCCAATACAATTGTCCAGTCCCTAGAAGTGTACTAAGTATTTCCAATACAAGTGTCCAGTCCCCAGAAGTGTAGTACGTATTTCCAATACAAGTGTCCAGTCCCAGAAGTGTAGTAAGTATTTCCAATACAAGTGTCCAGTCCCCAGAAGTGTACTAAGTATTTCCAATACAAGTGTCCAGTCCCTAGAAGTAAGTATTTCCAATACAAGTGTCCAGTCCCTAGAAGTAAGTATTTCCAATACACGTGTCCAGTCCCTAGAAGTAAGTGTAGTAAGTATTTCCAATACAAGTGTCCAGTCCCCAGAAGTGTACTAAGTATTTCCAATACAAGTGTCCAGTCCCTAGAAGTAAGTATTTCCAATACAAGTGTCCAGTCCCCAGAAGTGTACTAAGTATTTCCAATACACGTGTCCAGTCCCTAGAAGTAAGTATTTCCAATACAAGTGTCCAGTCCCTAGAAGTGTAGTAAGTATTTCCAATACAAGTGTCCAGTCCCAGAAGTGTAGTAAGTATTTCCAATACACGTGTCCAGTCCCTAGAAGTAAGTATTTCCAATACAAGTGTCCAGTCCCTAGAAGTAAGTATTTCCAATACACGTGCCCAGTCCCTAGAAGCGTAGTAAGTATTTCCAATACAATTGTCCAGTCCCTAGAAGTAAGTGTAGTAAGTATTTCCAATACAAGTGTCCAGTCCCCAGAAGTGTACTAAGTATTTCCAATACACGTGTCCAGTCCCTAGAAGTAAGTATTTCCAATACAAGTGTCCAGTCCCTAGAAGTAAGTATTTCCAATACACGTGCCCAGTCCCTAGAAGTGTAGTAAGTATTTCCAATACAAGTGTCCAGTCCCTAGAAGTAAGTGTAGTAAGTATTTCCAATACAAGTGTCCAGTCCCTAGAAGTGTAGTAAGTATTTCCAATACAAGTGTCCAGTCCCCAGAAGTAAGTATTTCCAATACAAGTGTCCAGTCCCTAGAAGTGTACTAAGTATTTCCAATACACGTGTCCAGTCCCTAGAAGTGTAGTAAGTATTTCCAATACAAGTGCCCAGTCCCTAGAAGTATTTCCAATACAAGTGTCCAGTCCCTAGAAGTAAGTGTAGTAAGTATTTCCAATACAAGTGTCCAGTGCCTAGAAGTAAGTGTAGTAAGTATTTCCAATACAAGTGCCCAGTCCCTAGAAGTAAGTATTTCCAATAAAAGTGTCCAGTCCCCAGAAGTGTAGTAAGTATTTCCAATACAAGTGCCCAGTCCCTAGAAGTAAGTGTAGTAAGTATTTCCAATACAATTGTCCAGTCCCTAGAAGTAAGTGTAGTAAGTATTTCCAATACAATTGTCCAGTCCCTAGAAGTAAGTGTAGTAAGTATTTCCAATACAAGTGCCCAGTCCCTAGAAGTAAGTATTTCCAATACAAGTGTCCAGTCCCTAGAAGTAAGTATTTCCAATACAAGTGTCCAGTCCCTAGAAGTAAGTATTTCCAACACAAGTGTCCAGTCCCTAGAAGTAAGTATTTCCAATACAAGTGCCCAGAAGCGTAGTAAGTATTTCCAATACAAGTGTCCAGTCCCTAGAAGTAAGTATTTCCAATACAAGTGTCCAGTCCCTAGAAGTAAATATTTCCAATACAAGTGTCCAGTCCCTAGAAGTAAGTATTTCCAATACAAGTGTCCAGTCCCTAGAAGTAAGTGTAGTAAGTATTTCCAATACAAGTGTCCAGTCCCTAGAAGTAAGTATTTCCAATACAAGTGTCCAGTCCCTAGAAGTAAGTATTTCCAATACAAGTGCCCAGTCCCTAGAAGTAAGTATTTCCAATACAAGTGCCCAGTCCCTAGAAGTAAGTATTTCCAATACAAGTGTCCAGTCCCTAGAAGTAAGTATTTCCAATACAAGTGTCCAGTCCCTAGAAGTAAGTGTAGTAAGTATTTCCAATACAAGTGTCCAGTCCCTAGAAGTAAGTATTTCCAATACAAGTGTCCAGTCCCTAGAAGTAAGTATTTCCAATACAAGTGTCCAGTCCCCAGAAGTGTACTAAGTATTTCCAATACAAGTGTCCAGTCCCGTAAGTATTTCCAATACAAGTGTCCAGTCCCCAGAAGTGTAGTAAGTATTTCCAAT
The DNA here is from genome assembly GCF_964204655.1 of Triturus cristatus. Lineage (NCBI taxonomy): Eukaryota > Metazoa > Chordata > Amphibia > Caudata > Salamandridae > Triturus > Triturus cristatus. The sequence goes on along the minus strand of NC_140585.1, from coordinate 1,203,990,691 downwards.
ACAAGTGTCCAGTCCCTAGAAGTAAGTGTAGTAAGTATTTCCAATACAAGTGTCCAGTCCCTAGAAGTAAGTATTTCCAATACAAGTGCCCAGTCCCTAGAAGTATTTCCAATACAAGTGTCCAGTCCCCAGAAGTAAGTGTAGTGTAGTATGTATTTCCAATACAAGTGTCCAGTCCCTAGAAGTAAGTATTTCCAATACAAGTGCCCAGTCCCAGAAGTGTAGTAAGTATTTCCAATACAATTGTCCAGTCCCTAGAAGTAAGTGTAGTATTTCCAATACAAGTGTCCAGTCCCTAGAAGTAAGTATTTCCAATACAAGTGTCCAGTCCCTAGAAGTAAGTATTTCCAATACAAGTGTCCAGTCCCTAGAAGTAAGTATTTCCAATACAAGTGCCCAGTCCCTAGAAGTATTTCCAATACAAGTGTCCAGTCCCCAGAAGTAAGTGTAGTGTAGTATGTATTTCCAATACAAGTGTCCAGTCCCTAGAAGTAAGTATTTCCAATACAAGTGCTCAGTCCCTAGAAGTAAGTATTTCCAATACAAGTGTCCAGTCCCCAGAAGTGTACTAAGTATTTCCAATACAAGTGTCCAGTCCCCAGAAGTGTAGTACGTATTTCCAATACAAGTGTCCAGTCCCAGAAGTGTAGTAAGTATTTCCAATACAATTGTCCAGTCCCTAGAAGTAAGTGTAGTATTTCCAATACAAGTGTCCAGTCCCTAGAAGTAAGTATTTCCAATACAAGTGTCCAGTCCCTAGAAGTAAGTGTAGTGTAGTATGTATTTCCAATACAATTGTCCAGTCCCTAGAAGTGTAGTAAGTATTTCCAATACAAGTGTCCAGTCCCCAGAAGTGTACTAAGTATTTCCAATACAAGTGTCCAGTCCCCAGAAGTGTACTAAGTATTTCCAATACAAGTGTCCAGAAGTGTACTAAGTATTTCCAATACAAGTGTCCAGTCCCTAGAAGTATACTAAGTATTTCCAATACAAGTGTCCAGTCCCTAGAAGTTTAGTAAGTATTTCCAATACAAGTGTCCAGTCCCCAGAAGTGTACTAAGTATTTCCAATACAAGTGTCCAGTCCCCAGAAGTAAGTGTAGTGTAGTATGTATTTCCAATACAATTGTCCAGTCCCTAGAAGTGTAGTAAGTATTTCCAATACAAGTGTCCAGTCCCCAGAAGTGTACTAAGTATTTCCAATACAAGTGTCCAGTCCCCAGAAGTGTACTAAGTATTTCCAATACAAGTGTCCAGTCCCTAGAAGTATACTAAGTATTTCCAATACAAGTGTCCAGTCCCTAGAAGTGTACTAAGTATTTCCAATACAAGTGTCCAGTCCCTAGAAGTATACTAAGTATTTCCAATACAAGTGTCCAGTCCCTAGAAGTGTACTAAGTATTTCCAATACACGTGTCCAGTCCCTAGAAGTAAGTGTAGTAAGTATTTCCAATACAAGTGCCCAGTCCCTAGAAGTAAGTGTACTAAGTATTTCCAATACACGTGTCCAGTCCCTAGAAGTAAGTGTACTAAGTATTTCCAATACAATTGTCCAGTCCCTAGAAGTGTACTAAGTATTTCCAATACAAGTGTCCAGTCCCCAGAAGTGTACTAAGTATTTCCAATACACGTGTCCAGTCCCTAGAAGTAAGTATTTCCAATACAAGTGTCCAGTCCCCAGAAGTAAGTGTAGTGTAGTATGTATTTCCAATACAATTGTCCAGTCCCTAGAAGTGTAGTAAGTATTTCCAATACAAGTGTCCAGTCCCTAGAAGTAAGTATTTCCAATACACGTGTCCAGTCCCTAGAAGTAAGTGTAGTAAGTATTTCCAATACAAGTGCCCAGTCCCTAGAAGTAAGTGTAGTAAGTATTTCCAATATACGTGTCCAGTCCCTAGAAGTGTAGTAAGTATTTCCAATACAAGTGTCCAGTCCCTAGAAGTAAGTATTTCCAATACAAGTGTCCAGTCCCCAGAAGTAAGTGTAGTATGTATTTCCAATACAATTGTCCAGTCCCTAGAAGTGTAGTAAGTATTTCCAATACAAGTGTCCAGTCCCCAGAAGTGTAGTAAGTATTTCCAATACAAGTGTCCAGTCCCCAGAAGTAAGTATTTCCAATACAAGTGCCCAGTCCCTAGAAGTAAGTGTAGTAAGTATTTCCAATATACGTATCTAGTCCCCAGAAGTGTACTAAGTATTTCCAATACAAGTGCCCAGTCCCTAGAAGTAAGTGTAGTAAGTATTTCCAATACAAGTGTCCAGTCCCAAGAAGTGTACTAAGTATTTCCAATACACGTGTCCAGTCCCTAGAAGTAAGTATTTCCAATACAAGTGTCCAGTCCCTAGAAGTAAGTATTTCCAATACACGTGCCCAGTCCCTAGAAGTGTAGTAAGTATTTCCAATACAAGTGTCCAGTCCCTAGAAGTAAGTGTAGTAAGTATTTCCAATACAAGTGTCCAGTCCCTAGAAGTGTAGTAAGTATTTCCAATACAAGTGTCCAGTCCCCAGAAGTAAGTATTTCCAATACAAGTGTCCAGTCCCTAGAAGTGTACTAAGTATTTCCAATACACGTGTCCAGTCCCTAGAAGTAAGTGTAGTAAGTATTTCCAATACAAGTGCCCAGTCCCTAGAAGTATTTCCAATACAAGTGTCCAGTGCCTAGAAGTAAGTGTAGTGTAGTATGTATTTCCAATACACGTGTCCAGTCCCTAGAAGTAAGTATTTCCAATACAAGTGTCCAGTGCCTAGAAGTAAGTGTAGTAAGTATTTCCAATACAAGTGCCCAGTCCCTAGAAGTAAGTATTTCCAATAAAAGTGTCCAGTCCCCAGAAGTGTAGTAAGTATTTCCAATACAAGTGCCCAGTCCCTAGAAGTAAGTATTTCCAATACAAGTGTCCAGTCCCTAGAAGTAAGTATTTCCAATACAAGTGCCCAGTCCCCAGAAGTGTACTAAGTATTTCCAATACAAGTGTCCAGTCCCGTAAGTATTTCCAATACAATTGTCCAGTCCCTAGAAGTGTACTAAGTATTTCCAATACAAGTGTCCAGTCCCCAGAAGTGTAGTACGTATTTCCAATACAAGTGTCCAGTCCCAGAAGTGTAGTAAGTATTTCCAATACAAGTGTCCAGTCCCCAGAAGTGTACTAAGTATTTCCAATACAAGTGTCCAGTCCCTAGAAGTAAGTATTTCCAATACACGTGTCCAGTCCCTAGAAGTAAGTATTTCCAATACAAGTGTCCAGTCCCCAGAAGTGTAGTAAGTATTTCCAATACAAGTGCCCAGTCCCAGAAGTGTAGTAAGTATTTCCAATACAAGTGCCCAGTCCCTAGAAGTAAGTGTAGTAAGTATTTCCAATACAAGTGTCCAGTCCCCAGAAGTGTACTAAGTATTTCCAATACACGTGTCCAGTCCCTAGAAGTAAGTATTTCCAATACAAGTGTCCAGTCCCTAGAAGTAAGTATTTCCAATACACGTGCCCAGTCCCTAGAAGTGTAGTAAGTATTTCCAATACAAGTGTCCAGTCCCTAGAAGTAAGTGTAGTAAGTATTTCCAATACAAGTGTCCAGTCCCTAGAAGTGTAGTAAGTATTTCCAATACAAGTGTCCAGTCCCCAGAAGTAAGTATTTCCAATACAAGTGTCCAGTCCCTAGAAGTGTACTAAGTATTTCCAATACAAGTGCCCAGTCCCTAGAAGTATTTCCAATACAAGTGTCCAGTGCCTAGAAGTAAGTGTAGTGTAGTATGTATTTCCAATACACGTGTCCAGTCCCTAGAAGTAAGTATTTCCAATACAAGTGCCCAGTGCCTAGAAGTAAGTGTAGTAAGTATTTCCAATACAAGTGCCCAGTCCCTAGAAGTAAGTATTTCCAATAAAAGTGTCCAGTCCCCAGAAGTGTAGTAAGTATTTCCAATACAAGTGCCCAGTCCCTAGAAGTAAGTATTTCCAATACAAGTGTCCAGTCCCTAGAAGTAAGTATTTCCAATACAAGTGCCCAGAAGTGTACTAAGTATTTCCAATACAAGTGTCCAGTCCCGTAAGTATTTCCAATACAATTGTCCAGTCCCTAGAAGTGTACTAAGTATTTCCAATACAAGTGTCCAGTCCCCAGAAGTGTAGTACGTATTTCCAATACAAGTGTCCAGTCCCAGAAGTGTAGTAAGTATTTCCAATACAGGTGTCCAGTCCCCAGAAGTGTAGTACGTATTTCCAATACAAGTGTCCAGTCCCCAGAAGTGTACTAAGTATTTCCAATACAAGTGTCCAGTCCCTAGAAGTAAGTATTTCCAATACACGTGTCCAGTCCCTAGAAGTAAGTATTTCCAATACAAGTGTCCAGTCCCCAGAAGTGTAGTAAGTATTTCCAATACAAGTGCCCAGTCCCAGAAGTGTAGTAAGTATTTCCAATACAAGTGCCCAGTCCCTAGAAGTAAGTATTTCCAATACAAGTGTCCAGTCCCCAGAAGTGTAGTAAGTATTTCCAATACAAGTGTCCAGTCCCAGAAGTGTACTAAGTATTTCCAATACAAGTGTCCAGTCCCCAGAAGTGTAGTACGTATTTCCAATACAAGTGTCCAGTCCCAGAAGTGTAGTAAGTATTTCCAATACAGGTGTCCAGTCCCCAGAAGTGTAGTACGTATTTCCAATACAAGTGTCCAGTCCCCAGAAGTGTACTAAGTATTTCCAATACAAGTGTCCAGTCCCTAGAAGTAAGTATTTCCAATACACGTGTCCAGTCCCTAGAAGTAAGTATTTCCAATACAAGTGTCCAGTCCCCAGAAGTGTAGTAAGTATTTCCAATACAAGTGCCCAGTCCCAGAAGTGTAGTAAGTATTTCCAATACAAGTGCCCAGTCCCTAGAAGTAAGTATTTCCAATACAAGTGTCCAGTCCCCAGAAGTGTAGTAAGTATTTCCAATACAAGTGTCCAGTCCCTAGAAGTATACTAAGTATTTCCAATACAGGTGTCCAGTCCCCAGAAGTGTAGTACGTATTTCCAATACAAGTGTCCAGTCCCTAGAAGTAAGTATTTCCAATACAAGTGTCCAGTCCCTAGAAGTAAGTATTTCCAATACAAGTGCCCAGAAGTGTACTAAGTATTTCCAATACAAGTGTCCAGTCCCGTAAGTATTTCCAATACAATTGTCCAGTCCCTAGAAGTGTACTAAGTATTTCCAATACAAGTGTCCAGTCCCCAGAAGTGTAGTACGTATTTCCAATACAAGTGTCCAGTCCCAGAAGTGTAGTAAGTATTTCCAATACAGGTGTCCAGTCCCCAGAAGTGTAGTACGTATTTCCAATACAAGTGTCCAGTCCCCAGAAGTGTACTAAGTATTTCCAATACAAGTGTCCAGTCCCTAGAAGTAAGTATTTCCAATACACGTGTCCAGTCCCTAGAAGTAAGTATTTCCAATACAAGTGTCCAGTCCCCAGAAGTGTAGTAAGTATTTCCAATACAAGTGCCCAGTCCCAGAAGTGTAGTAAGTATTTCCAATACAAGTGCCCAGTCCCTAGAAGTAAGTATTTCCAATACAAGTGTCCAGTCCCCAGAAGTGTAGTAAGTATTTCCAATACAAGTGTCCAGTCCCTAGAAGTATACTAAGTATTTCCAATACAGGTGTCCAGTCCCCAGAAGTGTAGTACGTATTTCCAATACAAGTGTCCAGTCCCAGAAGTGTAGTAAGTATTTCCAATACAAGTGTGCAGTCCCCAGAAGTAAGTATTTCCAATACAAGTGCCCAGTCCCTAGAAGTAAGTGTAGTATGTATTTCCAATACAAGTGTGCAGTCCCCAGAAGTAAGTATTTCCAATACAAGTGCCCAGTCCCTAGAAGTAAGTGTAGTAAGTATTTCCAATATAAGTGTCCAGTCCCCAGAAGTGTAGTAAGTATTTCCAATACAAGTGCCCAGTCCCTAGAAGTAAGTATTTCCAATACAAGTGTCCAGTCCCTAGAAGTGTAGTAAGTATTTCCAATACAAGTGTCCAGTCCCTAGAAGTAAGTATTTCCAATACAAGTGTCCAGAAGTGTAGCAAGTATTTCCAATACAAGTGCCCAGTCCCGAGAAGTAAGTATTTCCAATACAAGTGTCCAGTCCCTAGAAGTATACTAAGTATTTCCAATACAAGTGTCCAGTCCCAGAAGTGTAGTAAGTATTTCCAATACAAGTGTCCAGTCCCCAGAAGTGTAGTAAGTATTTCCAATACAAGTGTCCAGTCCCTAGAAGTGTACTAAGTATTTCCAATACAAGTGCCCAGTCCCTAGAAGTATTTCCAATACAAGTGTCCAGTGCCTAGAAGTAAGTGTAGTGTAGTATGTATTTCCAATACACGTGTCCAGTCCCTAGAAGTAAGTATTTCCAATACAAGTGCCCAGTGCCTAGAAGTAAGTGTAGTAAGTATTTCCAATACAAGTGCCCAGTCCCTAGAAGTAAGTATTTCCAATAAAAGTGTCCAGTCCCTAGAAGTGTACTAAGTATTTCCAATACAAGTGTCCAGTCCCTAGAAGTAAGTATTTCCAATACAAGTGTCCAGTCCCTAGAAGTAAGTATTTCCAATACAAGTGCCCAGTCCCTAGAAGTAAGTATTTCCAATACAAGTGTCCAGTCCCTAGAAGTAAGTATTTCCAATACAAGTGTCCAGTCCCCAGAAGTGTACTAAGTATTTCCAATACAAGTGTCCAGTCCCTAGAAGTAAGTATTTCCAATACAAGTGTCCAGTCCCTAGAAGTAAGTATTTCCAATACACGTGTCCAGTCCCTAGAAGTAAGTGTAGTAAGTATTTCCAATACAAGTGTCCAGTCCCCAGAAGTGTACTAAGTATTTCCAATACAAGTGTCCAGTCCCTAGAAGTAAGTATTTCCAATACAAGTGTCCAGTCCCCAGAAGTGTACTAAGTATTTCCAATACACGTGTCCAGTCCCTAGAAGTAAGTATTTCCAATACAAGTGTCCAGTCCCTAGAAGTGTAGTAAGTATTTCCAATACAAGTGTCCAGTCCCAGAAGTGTAGTAAGTATTTCCAATACACGTGTCCAGTCCCTAGAAGTAAGTATTTCCAATACAAGTGTCCAGTCCCTAGAAGTAAGTATTTCCAATACACGTGCCCAGTCCCTAGAAGCGTAGTAAGTATTTCCAATACAATTGTCCAGTCCCTAGAAGTAAGTGTAGTAAGTATTTCCAATACAAGTGTCCAGTCCCCAGAAGTGTACTAAGTATTTCCAATACACGTGTCCAGTCCCTAGAAGTAAGTATTTCCAATACAAGTGTCCAGTCCCTAGAAGTAAGTATTTCCAATACACGTGCCCAGTCCCTAGAAGTGTAGTAAGTATTTCCAATACAAGTGTCCAGTCCCTAGAAGTAAGTGTAGTAAGTATTTCCAATACAAGTGTCCAGTCCCTAGAAGTGTAGTAAGTATTTCCAATACAAGTGTCCAGTCCCCAGAAGTAAGTATTTCCAATACAAGTGTCCAGTCCCTAGAAGTGTACTAAGTATTTCCAATACACGTGTCCAGTCCCTAGAAGTGTAGTAAGTATTTCCAATACAAGTGCCCAGTCCCTAGAAGTATTTCCAATACAAGTGTCCAGTCCCTAGAAGTAAGTGTAGTAAGTATTTCCAATACAAGTGTCCAGTCCCTAGAAGTAAGTATTTCCAATACAAGTGTCCAGTCCCTAGAAGTAAGTATTTCCAATACACGTGCCCAGTCCCTAGAAGTGTAGTAAGTATTTCCAATACAAGTGTCCAGTCCCTAGAAGTAAGTGTAGTAAGTATTTCCAATACAAGTGTCCAGTCCCTAGAAGTGTAGTAAGTATTTCCAATACAAGTGTCCAGTCCCCAGAAGTAAGTATTTCCAATACAAGTGTCCAGTCCCTAGAAGTGTAGTAAGTATTTCCAATACAAGTGCCCAGTCCCTAGAAGTAAGTGTAGTAAGTATTTCCAATACAATTGTCCAGTCCCTAGAAGTAAGTGTAGTAAGTATTTCCAATACAATTGTCCAGTCCCTAGAAGTAAGTGTAGTAAGTATTTCCAATACAAGTGCCCAGTCCCTAGAAGTAAGTATTTCCAATACAAGTGTCCAGTCCCTAGAAGTAAGTATTTCCAATACAAGTGTCCAGTCCCTAGAAGTAAGTATTTCCAACACAAGTGTCCAGTCCCTAGAAGTAAGTATTTCCAATACAAGTGCCCAGAAGCGTAGTAAGTATTTCCAATACAAGTGTCCAGTCCCTAGAAGTAAATATTTCCAATACAAGTGTCCAGTCCCTAGAAGTAAGTATTTCCAATACAAGTGTCCAGTCCCTAGAAGTAAGTGTAGTAAGTATTTCCAATACAAGTGTCCAGTCCCTAGAAGTAAGTATTTCCAATACAAGTGTCCAGTCCCTAGAAGTAAGTATTTCCAATACAAGTGCCCAGTCCCTAGAAGTAAGTATTTCCAATACAAGTGTCCAGTCCCTAGAAGTAAGTGTAGTAAGTATTTCCAATACAAGTGTCCAGTCCCTAGAAGTAAGTATTTCCAATACAAGTGTCCAGTCCCTAGAAGTAAGTATTTCCAATACAAGTGTCCAGTCCCCAGAAGTGTACTAAGTATTTCCAATACAAGTGTCCAGTCCCGTAAGTATTTCCAATACAAGTGTCCAGTCCCCAGAAGTGTAGTAAGTATTTCCAATACAAGTGTCCAGTCCCTAGAAGTAAGTGTAGTAAGTATTTCCAATACAAGTGTCCAGTCCCTAGAAGTAAGTATTTCCAATACAAGTGCCCAGTCCCTAGAAGTATTTCCAATACAAGTGTCCAGTCCCCAGAAGTAAGTGTAGTGTAGTATGTATTTCCAATACAAGTGTCCAGTCCCTAGAAGTAAGTATTTCCAATACAAGTGCCCAGTCCCAGAAGTGTAGTAAGTATTTCCAATACAATTGTCCAGTCCCTAGAAGTAAGTGTAGTATTTCCAATACAAGTGTCCAGTCCCTAGAAGTAAGTATTTCCAATACAAGTGTCCAGTCCCTAGAAGTAAGTATTTCCAATACAAGTGTCCAGTCCCTAGAAGTAAGTATTTCCAATACAAGTGCCCAGTCCCTAGAAGTATTTCCAATACAAGTGTCCAGTCCCCAGAAGTAAGTGTAGTGTAGTATGTATTTCCAATACAAGTGTCCAGTCCCTAGAAGTAAGTATTTCCAATACAAGTGCTCAGTCCCTAGAAGTAAGTATTTCCAATACAAGTGTCCAGTCCCCAGAAGTGTACTAAGTATTTCCAATACAAGTGTCCAGTCCCGCAAGTATTTCCAATACACGTGCCCAGTCCCTAGAAGTAAGTGTAGTGTAGTATGTATTTCCAATACACGTGCCCAGTCCCTAGAAGTAAGTGTAGTGTAGTATGTATTTCCAATACAATTGTCCAGTCCCTAGAAGTGTAGTAAGTATTTCCAATACAAGTGTCCAGTCCCCAGAAGTGTACTAAGTATTTCCAATACAAGTGTCCAGTCCCCAGAAGTGTACTAAGTATTTCCAATACAAGTGTCCAGAAGTGTACTAAGTATTTCCAATACAAGTGTCCAGTCCCTAGAAGTGTAGTAAGTATTTCCAATACAAGTGTCCAGTCCCCAGAAGTGTACTAAGTATTTCCAATACAAGTGTCCAGTCCCCAGAAGTGTACTAAGTATTTCCAATACAAGTGTCCAGTCCCTAGAAGTATACTAAGTATTTCCAATACAAGTGTCCAGTCCCTAGAAGTGTACTAAGTATTTCCAATACACGTGTCCAGTCCCTAGAAGTAAGTGTAGTAAGTATTTCCAATACAAGTGCCCAGTCCCTAGAAGTAAGTGTAGTAAGTATTTCCAATATACATGTCCAGTCCCCAGAAGTAAGTGTACTAAGTATTTCCAATACAAGTGTCCAGTCCCCAGAAGTGTACTAAGTATTTCCAATACACGTGTCCAGTCCCTAGAAGTAAGTATTTCCAATACAAGTGTCCAGTCCCCAGAAGTAAGTGTAGTGTAGTATGTATTTCCAATACAATTGTCCAGTCCCTAGAAGTGTAGTAAGTATTTCCAATACAAGTGTCCAGTCCCTAGAAGTAAGTATTTCCAATACACGTGTCCAGTCCCTAGAAGTAAGTGTAGTAAGTATTTCCAATACAAGTGCCCAGTCCCTAGAAGTAAGTGTAGTAAGTATTTCCAATATACGTGTCCAGTCCCTAGAAGTGTAGTAAGTATTTCCAATACAAGTGTCCAGTCCCTAGAAGTAAGTATTTCCAATACAAGTGTCCAGTCCCCAGAAGTAAGTGTAGTATGTATTTCCAATACAATTGTCCAGTCCCTAGAAGTGTAGTAAGTATTTCCAATACAAGTGTCCAGTCCCCAGAAGTGTAGTAAGTATTTCCAATACACGTGTCCAGTCCCTAGAAGTAAGTGTAGTAAGTATTTCCAATACAAGTGTCCAGTCCCCAGAAGTAAGTATTTCCAATACAAGTGCCCAGTCCCTAGAAGTAAGTGTAGTAAGTATTTCCAATATACGTATCTAGTCCCCAGAAGTGTACTAAGTATTTCCAATACAAGTGCCCAGTCCCTAGAAGTAAGTGTAGTAAGTATTTCCAATACAAGTGTCCAGTCCCAAGAAGTGTACTAAGTATTTCCAATACACGTGTCCAGTCCCTAGAAGTAAGTATTTCCAATACAAGTGTCCAGTCCCTAGAAGTAAGTATTTCCAATACACGTGCCCAGTCCCTAGAAGTGTAGTAAGTATTTCCAATACAAGTGTCCAGTCCCTAGAAGTAAGTGTAGTAAGTATTTCCAATACAAGTGTCCAGTCCCTAGAAGTGTAGTAAGTATTTCCAATACAAGTGTCCAGTCCCCAGAAGTAAGTATTTCCAATACAAGTGTCCAGTCCCTAGAAGTGTACTAAGTATTTCCAATACACGTGTCCAGTCCCTAGAAGTAAGTGTAGTAAGTATTTCCAATACAAGTGCCCAGTCCCTAGAAGTATTTCCAATACAAGTGTCCAGTGCCTAGAAGTAAGTGTAGTGTAGTATGTATTTCCAATACACGTGTCCAGTCCCTAGAAGTAAGTATTTCCAATACAAGTGTCCAGTGCCTAGAAGTAAGTGTAGTAAGTATTTCCAATACAAGTGCCCAGTCCCTAGAAGTAAGTATTTCCAATAAAAGTGTCCAGTCCCCAGAAGTGTAGTAAGTATTTCCAATACAAGTGCCCAGTCCCTAGAAGTAAGTATTTCCAATACAAGTGTCCAGTCCCTAGAAGTAAGTATTTCCAATACAAGTGCCCAGTCCCCAGAAGTGTACTAAGTATTTCCAATACAAGTGTCCAGTCCCGTAAGTATTTCCAATACAATTGTCCAGTCCCTAGAAGTGTACTAAGTATTTCCAATACAAGTGTCCAGTCCCCAGAAGTGTAGTACGTATTTCCAATACAAGTGTCCAGTCCCAGAAGTGTAGTAAGTATTTCCAATACAAGTGTCCAGTCCCCAGAAGTGTACTAAGTATTTCCAATACAAGTGTCCAGTCCCTAGAAGTAAGTATTTCCAATACACGTGTCCAGTCCCTAGAAGTAAGTATTTCCAATACAAGTGTCCAGTCCCCAGAAGTGTAGTAAGTATTTCCAATACAAGTGCCCAGTCCCAGAAGTGTAGTAAGTATTTCCAATACAAGTGCCCAGTCCCTAGAAGTAAGTGTAGTAAGTATTTCCAATACAAGTGTCCAGTCCCCAGAAGTGTACTAAGTATTTCCAATACACGTGTCCAGTCCCTAGAAGTAAGTATTTCCAATACAAGTGTCCAGTCCCTAGAAGTAAGTATTTCCAATACACGTGCCCAGTCCCTAGAAGTGTAGTAAGTATTTCCAATACAAGTGTCCAGTCCCTAGAAGTAAGTGTAGTAAGTATTTCCAATACAAGTGTCCAGTCCCTAGAAGTGTAGTAAGTATTTCCAATACAAGTGTCCAGTCCCCAGAAGTAAGTATTTCCAATACAAGTGTCCAGTCCCTAGAAGTGTACTAAGTATTTCCAATACAAGTGCCCAGTCCCTAGAAGTATTTCCAATACAAGTGTCCAGTGCCTAGAAGTAAGTGTAGTGTAGTATGTATTTCCAATACACGTGTCCAGTCCCTAGAAGTAAGTATTTCCAATACAAGTGCCCAGTGCCTAGAAGTAAGTGTAGTAAGTATTTCCAATACAAGTGCCCAGTCCCTAGAAGTAAGTATTTCCAATAAAAGTGTCCAGTCCCCAGAAGTGTAGTAAGTATTTCCAATACAAGTGCCCAGTCCCTAGAAGTAAGTATTTCCAATACAAGTGTCCAGTCCCTAGAAGTAAGTATTTCCAATACAAGTGCCCAGAAGTGTACTAAGTATTTCCAATACAAGTGTCCAGTCCCGTAAGTATTTCCAATACAATTGTCCAGTCCCTAGAAGTGTACTAAGTATTTCCAATACAAGTGTCCAGTCCCCAGAAGTGTAGTACGTATTTCCAATACAAGTGTCCAGTCCCAGAAGTGTAGTAAGTATTTCCAATACAGGTGTCCAGTCCCCAGAAGTGTAGTACGTATTTCCAATACAAGTGTCCAGTCCCCAGAAGTGTACTAAGTATTTCCAATACAAGTGTCCAGTCCCTAGAAGTAAGTATTTCCAATACACGTGTCCAGTCCCTAGAAGTAAGTATTTCCAATACAAGTGTCCAGTCCCCAGAAGTGTAGTAAGTATTTCCAATACAAGTGCCCAGTCCCAGAAGTGTAGTAAGTATTTCCAATACAAGTGCCCAGTCCCTAGAAGTAAGTATTTCCAATACAAGTGTCCAGTCCCTAGAAGTATACTAAGTATTTCCAATACAAGTGTCCAGTCCCTAGAAGTATACTAAGTATTTCCAATACAGGTGTCCAGTCCCCAGAAGTGTAGTACGTATTTCCAATACAAGTGTCCAGTCCCTAGAAGTAAGTATTTCCAATACAAGTGTCCAGTCCCTAGAAGTAAGTATTTCCAATACAAGTGCCCAGAAGTGTACTAAGTATTTCCAATACAAGTGTCCAGTCCCGTAAGTATTTCCAATACAATTGTCCAGTCCCTAGAAGTGTACTAAGTATTTCCAATACAAGTGTCCAGTCCCCAGAAGTGTAGTACGTATTTCCAATACAAGTGTCCAGTCCCAGAAGTGTAGTAAGTATTTCCAATACAGGTGTCCAGTCCCCAGAAGTGTAGTACGTATTTCCAATACAAGTGTCCAGTCCCCAGAAGTGTACTAAGTATTTCCAATACAAGTGTCCAGTCCCTAGAAGTAAGTATTTCCAATACACGTGTCCAGTCCCTAGAAGTAAGTATTTCCAATACAAGTGTCCAGTCCCCAGAAGTGTAGTAAGTATTTCCAATACAAGTGCCCAGTCCCAGAAGTGTAGTAAGTATTTCCAATACAAGTGCCCAGTCCCTAGAAGTAAGTATTTCCAATACAAGTGCCCAGTCCCTAGAAGTAAGTGTAGTAAGTATTTCCAATATAAGTGTCCAGTCCCCAGAAGTGTAGTAAGTATTTCCAATACAAGTGCCCAGTCCCTAGAAGTAAGTATTTCCAATACAAGTGTCCAGTCCCTAGAAGTGTAGTAAGTATTTCCAATACAAGTGTCCAGTCCCTAGAAGTAAGTATTTCCAATACAAGTGTCCAGAAGTGTAGCAAGTATTTCCAATACAAGTGCCCAGTCCCGAGAAGTAAGTATTTCCAATACAAGTGTCCAGTCCCTAGAAGTATACTAAGTATTTCCAATACAAGTGTCCAGTCCCTAGAAGTATACTAAGTATTTCCAATACAAGTGTCCAGTCCCCAGAAGTGTACTAAGTATTTCCAAAACACGTGTCCAGTCCCTAGAAGTAAGTATTTCCAATACACGTGTCCAGTCCCTAGAAGTATTTCCAATACAAGTGTCCAGTCCCCAGAAGTGTAGTAAGTATTTCCAATACAAGTGTCCAGTCCCTAGAAGTATACTAAGTATTTCCAATACAAGTGTCCAGTCCCAGAAGTGTAGTAAGTATTTCCAATACACGTGTCCAGTCCCTAGAAGTAAGTGTAGTATGTATTTCTAATACAAGTGCCCAGTCCGTAGAAGTATACTAAGTATTTCCAATACAAGTGTCCAGTCCCTAGAAGTATACTAAGTATTTCCAATACAGGTGTCCAGTCCCAGAAGTGTAGTAAGTATTTCCAATACACGTGTCCAGTCCCTAGAAGTAAGTGTAGTAAGTATTTCCAATACAAGTGTCCAGTCCCCAGAAGTGTAGTAAGTATTTCCAATACAAGTGCCCAGTCCCTAGAAGTAAGTATTTCCAATACAAGTGTCCAGTCCCCAGAAGTGTAGTAAGTATTTCCAATACAAGTGTCCAGTCCCTAGAAGTATACTAAGTATTTCCAATACAGGTGTCCAGTCCCCAGAAGTGTAGTACGTATTTCCAATACAAGTGTCCAGTCCCAGAAGTGTAGTAAGTATTTCCAATACAAGTGTGCAGTCCCCAGAAGTAAGTATTTCCAATACAAGTGCCCAGTCCCTAGAAGTAAGTGTAGTATGTATTTCCAATACAAGTGTGCAGTCCCCAGAAGTAAGTATTTCCAATACAAGTGCCCAGTCCCTAGAAGTAAGTGTAGTAAGTATTTCCAATACAAGTGCCCAGTCCCTAGAAGTAAGTATTTCCAATACAAGTGTCCAGTCCCTAGAAGTGTAGTAAGTATTTCCAATACAAGTGTCCAGTCCCTAGAAGTAAGTATTTCCAATACAAGTGTCCAGAAGTGTAGCAAGTATTTCCAATACAAGTGCCCAGTCCCGAGAAGTAAGTATTTCCAATACAAGTGTCCAGTCCCTAGAAGTATACTAAGTATTTCCAATACAAGTGTCCAGTCCCAGAAGTGTAGTAAGTATTTCCAATACAAGTGTCCAGTCCCAGAAGTGTAGTAAGTATTTCCAATACAAGTGCCCAGTCCCTAGAAGTAAGTATTTCCAATACAAGTGTCCAGTCCCTAGAAGTGTAGTAAGTATTTCCAATACAAGTGTCCAGTCCCTAGAAGTAAGTATTTCCAATACAAGTGTCCAGAAGTGTAGCAAGTATTTCCAATACAAGTGCCCAGTCCCTAGAAGTAAGTATTTCCAATACACGTGTCCAGTCCCTAGAAGTATTTCCAATACAAGTGTCCAGTCCCCAGAAGTGTAGTAAGTATTTCCAATACAAGTGTCCAGTCCCTAGAAGTATACTAAGTATTTCCAATACAAGTGTCCAGTCCCAGAAGTGTAGTAAGTATTTCCAATACACGTGTCCAGTCCCTAGAAGTAAGTGTAGTATGTATTTCTAATACAAGTGCCCAGTCCGTAGAAGTATACTAAGTATTTCCAATACAAGTGTCCAGTCCCTAGAAGTATACTAAGTATTTCCAATACAGGTGTCCAGTCCCCAGAAGTGTAGTACGTATTTCCAATACAAGTGTCCAGTCCCCAGAAGTGTACTAAGTATTTCCAATACAAGTGTCCAGTCCCTAGAAGTAAGTATTTCCAATACACGTGTCCAGTCCCTAGAAGTAAGTGTAGTATGTATTTCCAATACAAGTGTGCAGTCCCCAGAAGTAAGTATTTCCAATACAAGTGTCCAGTCCCTAGAAGTAAGTGTAGTAAGTATTTCCAATACAAGTGTCCAGTCCCTAGAAGTAAGTATTTCCAATACAAGTGTCCAGTGCCCAGAAGTGTAGCAAGTATTTCCAATACAAGTGTCCAGTCCCGAGAAGTAAGTATTTTGAATACAAGTGTCCAGTCCCTAGAAGTATTTCCAATACAAGTGTCCAGTCCCCAGAAGTGTAGTAAGTATTTCCAATACAAGTGTCCAGTCCCTAGAAGTATACTAAGTATTTCCAATACAAGTGCACTGTGCCAAGAAGTATAGTAAGTATTTCCAATACAAGTGCTCAGTCCCTAGAAGTGTAGTAAGTATTTCCAATACAAGTGTCCAGTCCCTAGAAGTATACGAAGTATTTCCAATACAAGTGTCCAGTCCCCAGAAGTATACTAAGTATTTCCAATACAAGTGTCCAGTCCCCAGAAGTAAGTATTTCCAATACAAGTGTCCAGTCCCTAGAAGTAAGTATTTCCAATACAAGTGTCCAGTCCCTAGAAGTAAGTATTTCCAATACAAGTGTCCAGTCCCCAGAAGTAAGTATTTCCAATACAAGTGTCCAGTCCCTAGAAGTAAGTATTTCCAATACAAGTGTCCAGTGCCCAGAAGTGTAGCAAGTATTTCCAATACAAGTGCCCAGTCCCGAGAAGTAAGTATACCCAATACAAGTGTCCAGTGCAGTAAGTATACCTAGTATTTCCAATACAAGTGTCCAGTGCCTAGAAGTAAGTGTAGTAAGTATTTCCAATACACGTGTCCAGTCCCTAGAAGTAAGTATTTCCAATACAAGTGTCCAGTCCCCAGAAGTGTAGTAAGTATTTCCAATACAAGTGCCCAGTCCCAGAAGTGTAGTAAGTATTTCCAATACAAGTGCCCAGTCCCTAGAAGTAAGTATTTCCAATACAAGTGTCCAGTCCCTAGAAGTATACTAAGTATTTCCAATACAAGTGTCCAGTCCCAGAAGTGTAGTAAGTATTTCCAATACACGTGTCCAGTCCCTAGAAGTAAGTGTAGTATGTATTTCTAATACAAGTGCCCAGTCCGTAGAAGTATACTAAGTATTTCCAATACAGGTGTCCAGTCCCCAGAAGTGTAGTACGTATTTCCAATACAAGTGTCCAGTCCCAGAAGTGTAGTAAGTATTTCCAATACAAGTGTCCAGTCCCCAGAAGTGTACTAAGTATTTCCAATACAAGTGTCCAGTCCCTAGAAGTAAGTATTTCCAATACACGTGTCCAGTCCCTAGAAGTAAGTGTAGTAAGTATTTCCAATACAAGTGCCCAGTCCCTAGAAGTAAGTATTTCCAATACAAGTGTCCAGTCCCCAGAAGTAAGTATTTCCAATACAAGTGTCCAGTCCCTAGAAGTAAGTATTTCCAATACAAGTGTCCAGTGCCCAGAAGTGTAGCAAGTATTTCCAATACAAGTGCCCAGTCCCGAGAAGTAAGTATTTTGAATACAAGTGTCCAGTCCCTAGAAGTATTTCCAATACAAGTGTCCAGTCCCCAGAAGTGTAGTAAGTATTTCCAATACAAGTGCCCAGTCGTGTAGTAAGTATTTCCAATACAAGTGTCCAGTCCCTAGAAGTATACTAAGTATTTCCAATACAAGTGCACTGTGCCAAGAAGTATAGTAAGTATTTCCAATACAAGTGCTCAGTCCCTAGAAGTAAGTATACCCAATACAAGTGTCCAGTCCCCAGAAGTGTACTAAGTATTTCCAATACAAGTGTCCAGTCCCGTAAGTATTTCCAATACAAGTGTCCAGTCCCCAGAAGTGTAGTAAGTATTTCCAATACAAGTGCCCGGTCCCTAGAAGTAAGTATTTCCAATACAAGTGTCCAGTCCCTAGCAGTATACTAAGTATTTCCAATACAAGTGTCCAGTCCCTAGAAGTATACTAAGTATTTCCAATACAAGTGTCCAGTCCCTAGAAGTAAGTATTTCCAATACACGTGTCCAGTCCCTAGAAGTAAGTATTTCCAATACAAGTGCCCAGTCCCTAGAAGTATTCTAAGTATTTCCAATACAAGTGCCCAGTCCCAGAAGTGTAGTAAGTATTTCCAATACAAGTGCCCAGTCCCTAGAAGTAAGTATTTCCAATACAAGTGTCCAGTCCCTAGAAGTATACTAAGTATTTCCAATACAAGTGTCCAGTCCCAGAAGTGTAGTAAGTATTTCCAATACACGTGTCCAGTCCCTAGAAGTAAGTATAGTATGTATTTCTAATACAAGTGCCCAGTCCGTAGAAGTATACTAAGTATTTCCAATACAGGTGTCCAGTCCGTAGAAGTATACTAAGTATTTCCAATACAGGTGTCCAGTCCCCAGAAGTGTAGTACGTATTTCCAATACAAGTGTCCAGTCCCTAGAAGTAAGTATTTCCAATACAAGTGTCCAGTCCCTAGAAGTAAGTGTAGTAAGTATTTCCAATACAAGTGTCCAGTCCCCAGAAGTGTAGTAAGTGTTTCCAATACAAGTGTCCAGTCCAGTAAGTATATCCAATACAAGTGTCCAGTCCCTAGAAATATACGAAGTATTTCCAATACAAGTGTCCAGTCCCAGAAGTGTAAGTATACTAAGTATTTCCAATACGTGTCCAGGTTCAATCTCCCTAACAAGGCCGTATTTTATGTAGAAACATTTCATAACTCCCTCGACGATGGTAGCTTTTGAAGTTGGTATAATAACTCCAGAGGCACAGCAAGTTGTGGGTCACCTAATAGCAGGAAGCTATTCCATCAGTGCTGCATCGAACATGACCCTTGACAGAAGGGGGAATGCTGTGCAACACTACAGCTACTAGTAACTGAAGAGCAGAAAACTTAGTGAAAGCTCTAGGTGAATCAGCTACCCTGGAATGGAACACTTACTGAAAGAACGGGCATGGGTGTATAGTATCTTAATCAGGGAATTGCATATTCTTCTTATACGAGGAACAAAATGTTTTACAAGCTTACTTTGGACACTACACAGAGGTAAATTTAATACACCGCATTTCTATACCACCTTAAGGAGCAATCTAAATAGAATATAAACGGGACACCCTCAATGTGGAACTCAGAGTAAACCTTATGCACACATTACAATGATCACAAATAGAATAAATTCCGTTCAATCACTTTTATTAACTAAAGAATAAGCATCCAGCAGAAGAACGTGACTGGTGACAGGTACAGTGGATCTTCCTTCAAAAATACTCCATATGGGCCACCTATGACGAAGAATAAAAACAATTAGTGGTTTTAGTATACATTCAGCACAGGAAATTCAACGTAGAGGGCAGTGCTATCACATTAATCTAGCCAGAAAATTAAACGGTGCAGAACAAAAGTTAGTGGGGGCAAAAATAACCAGAAGGAGTGTTGACCAGGGGAAACTTTCACACAGAAGAGGCTGTGTGCATTAGCCATCTTCTGAAGCCAACTCAAACACCCCACCATTGCCTACTGCTCTGGCTTTATATTTTAAAACTTCTCTTCTGGATCTCAGGTAAAGACTACTGACCAGACTAAACTACTACACAATCCAAACTTCGGATGGCTAGCATGCACTGCTGTGGTTTTCCTTGTTTTAGGGTGATGTTCCTAAGGGTATAGTGCAATATAAACCTCTACAATGCATGACTTACCTTTACTGAATCACCTCAAGTTATTTCACCAACTGGTTTCAACATGAAACAGAAGCCAAGGTTCCCCCACCACTCAGCTTCAGAAATCGTCACAGGGTGCATTTTCCGGCTCCATGAGGCTGCTTCTAGAAATGTTGGAAAACAAAGACAAAGTTCAGTAAATAAGGAATAGATTCAAAATCAACCAACAGAGGACAGTGTCAAATCTTATGGAAAAGTCACAACAAATTATAATGTTCAGGGTGGCTTCTAAAGCTACCTACATACTTAATCAGCGTGGTGATGCAGTATTCTTAAAGGCCACATCATGCATGGTCCTCTTCCACCGAGATGCTTGAATAGTTTACATCCACCCTAAAGTGCTAAAATGCAGGGACAGCTTCTACCACTTCGGTTTACACCCGCAGATTCACTCAGTTTAAAAAAAAAGGGAAAAAACCCGTTTCATACCAACTCTGCAAAACTTTAAGCTACTTATACATTCAGGGCATTATTTAAAGGTTGGTGGTGAGGGAAATCAGTCAAAATATGTCAAGTGTCTCGGACACCATATTTACCCAGTCATAGAGGTTAATGCACTTTTAATATGGGGGACAGGCTATCTGACACAGATTGTGGTCCCTGTGCAGATGCCAAGTACGACCCACATTCTTTTAACAAATAAAAAGGTAGAAAAGGAGTGAACAAAAAACAAGGTGAAGAACTAGTCTGTTACAGAATATTAAATGATTCAACATGAAATATTCAAGTTGATGGGTACCTTTTACATATGCTGTTGGGAGGAGGTCTACAAGCCCTGCCTGAATCATTCATCCACCATGACCGGAGTCTCTAGTTCCATCCTTGTCTCATTAGGAAATGCGATTAATTTCCTCTAGAAATCACGATAATTGCTCAAAAAGTATCCTCCTATTCAGGGACATTTTGACAACTGGACATAAATCAAATTGTGCATGCTGAGGTCCTCCTGAATTAATCATCAGAAGTTCAAATGGTGCTGGCTGGATACCATGGGTCTGCCAGGGCGAGTGCATATACCCATCATCCAGCTCTTACAGCCCGTGTGGAAAATATATACATTGAAAGACTGGGAAGTTTGTGCAGTACTCCGTACAAAAAAAAAAAATGTCTGCAAGGATTCACTATGCTTGGAATAGAAAGCATGGGTAGATTTAAATTATTAAGGCTAAACATTTTTTTTAATCTAAAATCCTACCAGTGCCCACCACTTCAAGCAGATACTTGAGTCTCAGCCAGATGTTTCATAGCCTCATTACTGTGGATAAGAGACAGGAAGATGGTCTTGCATGTTAGTTTCTCCTGAAGCAAAAGCTCAAACCAACGAATCTGGAAGAAGTCCAGCTTACCATATGGAAGAGGCATGAATAAGGGCAGGTGTGTTGAGAAGCTCTCCCAACCTTTGCCAAAGAATGGCCTAATCTCCCAGTTGGAAAACCAAATGGAATTTTATTTTTTCTTCTAGTGGGGTGAGCGCTTCTTTGGGATGCATGTAGTACATGGCATGGATTCAGCAGGTGGTTTTGAGAACTTCAGCTGCCCAAGCAATTTAGAGTAGCAGAGACAGCTGAAGCAAAGACATCTACATTTGAAGAGGCGATGGTGGGGGAAGCGAATACTCCCGACAGGCCTGCGGTTGTGGTGAGGCTACATCCCATTTTTGGAGGTGTGGTCTCTATCAGTAGACACATAGGTTCTCTTGCCCCGCCTATACCCTAAGACTATGCCTCACTGAAGTAAGCTGGTAGCAAGATTCCATAAAGGTTACTTCACTGTTACATATACAAAAATTGGATTTTCTGCCACAGACCTCAAAATCCCTGTTCGAAAGGGAATTGGCAGGTGAGTGCCTAATCGAAGTACTAAGGGAAAGTCTGGAACGCTGTTACTCTGTTCACTACTTAGAGCACAGTAGTACCAGATGCCCTAGAACAATTGTACATAACACTGCCACAATGGATACTAAGCAGTAGCCAATGACTGCATGATGATCGAGAGAGGGGAAACTCACCCGAAGCCAGATGTATTCTCTAAGCAAGATGGCTGCTGGAGATCTAAGCTGTAAGGTCCCAATCAGCTACACAATAAAGATAGCAGATTGTGGAGACAGACTGTCTGCAGGTTAGGTAGTGATCGGCAGTAGGTTCTAACCACTAGGCAATGAAAAAGAACACTTATTAGGCTGTACAGTTGTCATTGTTCAGTAAAAGAACCCCTGCCATTTGCAAATCCAGATTGTTTTAGCATACAAAAAAGGAGTACATCTACCAGTAGTACCCACAAACGTCCAAGACTGCCTTTTATACCTTCAGGGCTCTAAACTGCTTGCTCCATGTCCAAGCCCAAACACACCTTGAGTGGTGCTTGGGCGGACACTCAAAAGAATCTGGTCGGCGGATGCGAAAATGCTGTGAGATTTAGCCAGGCAGTGGAGCACTGTGCTGGTGATTAGGCTTTGGGGGAAAGAATCAGCATAAGACTTCAGTGATGCAGTTACTCTTGACAAGACACGCGTCTGATCTCAAATGTAGTAGGGCCACCACCACAGTAATTGTCAGCAACCTTCAGTAACAAATCCATCCTCGGATACGCAAGCATTACATTAGGAGGACACTGATCATACACATGCTGGTGATGGCTTCAAGGCATATCCATCATCACACTGACCTCAGGAGGATGCTGGAACCGCCAGGAAGCAGGGATTTAAGTGCATAATTGAAGCTTCCATAAAGGCAGCTCTGGCCCAGCCACCACATGAACAAACACGAAAACCTGAAGAATCTGCATTACCATTATGACAAACAAGCAGCTCACCTTATAGTGGGAACCCTGAGATGACCTACTCAAAACCAGACGTGCAAGTGCAAATTATATTTCCAAAGCATTCAAGACTGGGAGGTTCTTCAAAGATCAACATTGGGCCAAATTTTCAGACTACAGTTCCAATACTGGACCTACAGCAATCTGACTGCTGGAGTGGTCAAGGTACGCTTGTGGGTCGCCTACAAGGAGTAAGAGGGGAGTAGCAAAGATTCCACTTTTTAAATAAAGCTATTAGCCGTCCTCCCAAATTCCTTGTGCCATATTCAAAAGCTTCAATCTGCAGTTGGTGGCAGGGAGAACACATTAAGCAGGCTATAGGAAAGTCACAAAGTGCAAGACTACATTTTATAGGTAACCTTTTACTCCAAGTTCAAAGTACTCACTTAACATGCTCATTAACGATGCTGCCTCCTTTTGCCTGAACTGCTCTAAAGGAGGGGATACAATTTTACCAGATATTAAAATGCACTGAGGAATCCCAGCCTGGCAGTCTGCCTCGAACGCTCCTCTCCCCCAGCAGCAAGGATTATACCCTCATTTTTAGTAGCTGACATTGCACCGTATGCTACTCTCCAATTGATCCAAGGTGACTGCTCCATTGCTGCCTTGTGGAGACCTCACTGCTGCATTCAGCTTTCACCACAGCAAAATCCCACGTTAGTATAAGGACAGTTAACAAGTTACCAAGCACTCCAGCATACACTGGGGTGAGAGTCACCAAGCAGTGTGTCGGAATGTAACTTCTCGGGAAGTATGAATCCAGCTTCGCCTACAGTTATTAGAGCAATATTCATGGACCCCGAAGGGACGGCTTTGTGGAACTGGGTAGCCCAGTGCTGAGCAACCCATAAATATCATCCAGCTGCAGAGCAGCGGAGTAGCATCGAAGATGTGAGAAATCTAAAGGTAGAATAGCTACCTAGGGATGGAACACTCTCAATGAAGCGTTCAAGGACACAGCTGAACCCAGGGGACCGATTAGCCTCGCATAATAAAATGCAGTGCCCGACATCTTACTACTCCAGGACCAAATTTGTTACACAAATAATTATCACCCTGTGACTGCCCCGCTGTGGGTCTGGAAGCATTCACAAGAAACAAGATTAACAATGTGACGCGACAAAAGGTTCTCCATAGGACATTTAGTGGTTCATCGGAGAACATTTAGTGCAAGTAAAGAAAATAGTTACAAGGTTCAGAACAGTGGATGCCGGCATACGTAAGAGCACAACAGCAGACGCTAAGGAAAAAATCATGGGGGGGGTGATCATGTAAGTTTGCCAGTAGAAGGTTGCAACCACATGTTTAAACCTTTGCAATAACGATCAGTTCCCTTCCCGAAGAACACCTACCGTATACAAAAAGCATGCTCCACCATCCCTCTTTTTAGGGGAGGGTGAAATCACATGGGTAGCATATATACATAATCCCCACATGCCAACCAAGCACAATGGTTCTAAATGCTTTAAAAAAGCAGGAAAGATAAGAGTCTTAGAGGGGGCAATTAGGAGAGAAGAAATTGCAGGAGTAAAAAGCCAGTGTAGGTCTTAAATCAAAACTGTCTGTCCGTGATGTTTGTATAACATTCAAGTTACTACTGAAGTCTGAATTTCTCCCAAAGAGGAGCTTACAGATTAAGCTCGCCCTTTCCCCTTCATATCCTTAGTACAACAGATGTAAACAGTGGGGATGCTGTAGTCCTATCTTCTTAACACATCTTTTCCCACAATATCAGCAATGCTTTGTAACAGAGCCTCACAGCACCACCCCTATTAACTTTACCATTCATTCTTTTATCCTTGTATTATTCACTGATCTAGTCCCCTCCCCTCCCCCCCCCCCCCCCAAACAGTTGCAAGCATCTCAAACCTGACAAAGATCATTGCAGAGCATTCCTGTACTGTCTTGGCTCTGCACACCTGGAGTGGGTGTCTACACCAGCCAAACCAACTTGGAGAAAGTTTTACTTGCAATAATTCAAATCTTCTATGCATATACCCAATCGGCCCCAGCTCAGCATCCATATTCCCACTTCTCTTTTCTCCTCAGAAGTTCTGACACAGAAGATGAGCTAAGTGACCTCATGAATCCATCAAGGTTAGTGTTTCACAGCAAGAGCATGGACTGCTGCCATCTTGCTTCTGTGAGAGCCTCTTGGCCATAAGACACCATCAGCCTTCATGATCCATGGCCTACCTTTAATGCAGTCTAGTCAGTCGTATACAATAACGGACTCCAAGTAGAGGCGCAGGAGAGTATTCTACAACTGAGTTTCTGCAATAATGAAAGGCCCATTTCACAGCTCCAACGGTCTGCTTCTAGATCTATGGAAAAACATCAATATCAGCTAGGCCTGGACATGGTGGATTACAATTTGCAACATTGTTAGAGCAATTACATATAAATCTTAGACAGAACAACGAATCAGAGTGGGTGTGGTTATGTACCTTCAAACACTCTACTAGGAGTGAGCTGCAGCTCAATTTCATTAAGATCACATTGCCCAATATGGTCCCTTCGGTGGTCCATTTCTGGTGATATCATAAATAGAGACATGTCTGAATTAAGGCATCCTGTTCTCCCTTGGGTGCCAGAATACAGGTCATCTCCAGAGAGGCGACAGACTGCAGCAGATCTTCAGCACCTCAGTTGATTTCAATGTGGCCAGTTCACCCGGTGGGACCATCTACAGTGCGGAGGTAGACTTTACATTTATAAGGTGGCTCTTTATTTTAATCATTCCCTAACAGCAATAAAAAAAAAAAGGTAAGAAAAGCAGGAAATTAGGACCAAGAAAAAAAGATTGATAGTCACTTACAAAATAGGGTACAGGCCATATAATTTATCAGTTTGCAGACAGGAAAGAAAAACAGAACTTCCAGTCTGATTAACCTCTAAAGTTGAACACGGCAGGTATGACCGCACTGATAAAAAAACAAGTCTGCTTCATCTCACAGCCATCCCTTCCTGTAGATTTCCAGAGTGGTCAAAACTCCATCCCAGATACGAATGATTTAGCTTACTCGAAGCCACTAGGTCTTACCACTGTCCATCAACCCCTCTCGGGGGGGGGGGCATGCACACACCCTCTCCCCCCCCACCACCACCACCACTGTCAATGCCTTCCTCACTCGAGGCATCTTCCAAGAAGCTCTCAAGACTGGCCAGATCCTCCCCCACCCCTTAAGAAACCTACACTTGATCCGGACTTGGCCAACTACTGACATCACTCACCAATCATCTGCAAGATCATTGAAAAAGCAGTCTATGTTTAACTCCCAAGATCACATCAATTGTAAGCATCCACTGCAGAAATAGCAGTCTGGCTTCAGATCACAATGCAACACAGGGCCCACCACCGTAAACATTATACAGTCCCTCATCACCACAGATGAGGACCCTGCGCTCCGATATCCCTTAGGATTTTATTTGGTCTTCTGACCTCTTTAACCTTTCCATGAAGTCACGTGTTGCTCTAACAGAGAAAAGTAAGAACCACCAATATACCAATGATGCACAACTCTACTGGAAAGACTATTCAGACAGTGCTTGCACGTGATCCACACCTGGATGTCCTGCACATAACTGAAGCTTCACCAAGCCAGAATTCATGTTAATGACCAAGTACAACAAACCAGACAGTACAAACCTACCTCAATGGCGTGAACCATGACAGTTTCAAATCCAAACTCTGAAGATGCCACATTACATGGATGCACCTTGGACACCAACATCCCCCCCTCAAGAACACATCGTTAAAAAAACAATCTCACAAATGGGCTGGGACCAGCTCACTTTTTTTTTACTGCTGTTCAAGCTCTTGTACTATTGCATCTAGATGGTGCCAATACCCTATTCCATGGCATCAAAGATGCCACACTGGCACCCCTCGGTGCATACCATATGCTGTAGCTAACTCCTTCACAGCATGAAGAAATATGACCCCCCCCCCCCCCTACCTGACGAATCTTCATTGGCTCCCCTTGCCAGACTACATCCTCTTCAAAACCATGTGCTTCATTTACAAAGCTGTCACAGCCAGCACCCCCGCCTGCCTTGCAGACAAGCTCACCATCTCTGGTTGTTTTCGAAAACACCCACAGCCAAAATATCATCAGAATGAAGATTAAAAAGC
Source organism: Triturus cristatus (assembly GCF_964204655.1). Classification (NCBI taxonomy): domain Eukaryota; kingdom Metazoa; phylum Chordata; class Amphibia; order Caudata; family Salamandridae; genus Triturus; species Triturus cristatus. The sequence continues at coordinate 1,203,964,471 of NC_140585.1, read as the reverse complement.
ATAAAAAGAAAATCTATTTTCCATCTTGGCACCCATGATTTGGAACTATCCCATTATCTATCAGGACAGCCACCAACACTTAAGAGTTGAGGACTCGCCTCTTTAAAGAATACTACATCACAATGCATCATTAACAGTTCACAACTCCACTTCCTGACCTATTACTCTCAGACTTTAAGGTTGCCTTTGACCATGTACAACACTACACCTCCTTTTGGTTAGGTTCACCCTATATAAATAGTCCTTCCTGACTTACACCCTAGCTCTTAGAACTATATCCCGCCACCAAAAGTCTGGTTCATTTGTCCCTTCAAAACGGTTTCTGCTACGCCCACATAGCTAAAAGGACACATTTACACCGCTGGGATTTTGGACTATTCTTCCTTGCACTGTCCCCAAATGGGTGTCAGTACAGATTCTTTCAAATGCAGTTTGACTTTCCAGTGTAGTGACATTTTTGGTCAGGATTGACGATCAAGGACACAAACCTCCAGGTTTCCAGTCTATTACGAGAACCATGAATGCTTTAGAAAATGCAGCCGCCGTCCCAGCTTAGACTTTACGGGGTTAGCGTGCATCACAAGATAAACAAGGAAAAAAAAAAACGCTAAAGTGCTGTGCGTTTCAAGTCTAAAAATAACTGTCTTGGCTTTTGTTCACTGCACACATTTACCATAAATACCAGGGCAAATGCTAGCGTTGTCATGTACATAATAAACTTGGACAACCTCCATAATTTGCAAGTCCCGCCGAAGGAGGTCCAAATGTGTCTGTGGTATTAAGTGAGGCAGAGAGTTAGTGTTGCAGAACATTTTCCTTAAGAATCTACTAGAAAGGCAACATGAACTATTGACTTTGGGAATATTCAACATAGCAAAACGCCTACCTCTAAGACCCCATTGGTATAATCAACCACAGAAAGACTTTAAGATACGTGTTTTTGTGATTTACTTTTGCAGGACACAGTTTTCATATATTTACTTTTGTTACGTATACATCTTGACAAACCAAATATGGCAACTCAAAAAGCCATTAGTGGACTGTCTTTCAATATGCTCACCTTCTAACTTGCTTTGTTATGCCTTTCAGCATGTGTAAAACTCATGGTTTGAGCAGAGTGCTTATAAGCAATTAATCCTTACACAATACTAAAAGATGTACATGTATGCACACAAATTCCTTGTTTTAGTTAGTTTTATAGTTTAATCTATGCCTAGTGGGGTTTCTCATTCATTTCTACATTTTACACTGTGTTCCCCATGAGCCTGAACAGGATTAAACCCAGTCTAATGTAATCACCAAATTCAGACACTGGTATACCTCAGAAACCCACATACGAGTATCCAATATTGCTACATGCTTAAAAGAATCTTGCACGGTCTCTGGTGTGTGCATAAATCAGTGCAAATTCAAGGTATTCTCACTGGGGAGGCTCAAAGTGTCTAATGTGGCTCTACATTGGGTGACCACAAGTTGTTATCTTGGGATACAGTTATCACATGAGGATGCAGAAAGCTACAAACTGAACATGGGAAGGGTGTTGGATGGTCTACGAGCCTCTTGAAAGTTTCTGGAACACTCCAGTTATCAGTGATGGGAAAGGTGGTGGGGCAAAGAGTTATCTTGCCTAGATATCTGCGTTGCAGGGTGCCATGTATTAATTGCCCGTAAGATATTCGAGGAACTGAACAAATTAATGGTGGAATTAATCTGGATGGGAAAACAGAGTAACGTTGAACAACTTGAAAAGAAAAGGGGTAAAAGTGGGCATGAGGTTCCAGATATTGAGCTACATTATATAGCTGCACGCTGGCTTGGTGAGAGTAACCACTTTGAGAAGAGGATACTTGCAGGGTTCACATGAGAACATCTTGTTCGACAGCTTGCGGATGAGAGAATGGGATACAGACCTATTAAGTATGGGACACAGCAGGGGGATCCTAAAATGCGTCATTTGCTTTGAATATGCGCATCCGGAGTATACAACTGTTTTCACAATTTGCTGTTAGCAGGGGATTAGATGGGAATGGAGGAGGGAGAAGCAGATGGCCCTCCTAAAATGCATTGGCACCCACACAAATTATGGTGGGTTTGTATGAATTCACCAATTGCAGGAGGCCAATATCCATTATATATAGAGCACTGCTTAGACTAGTAACAAGGTTAAAGGTGCAGGAAAAATAGCAGATGTGCGCGGAGTAGCCCATTACGAAGGCAGATTGAGATAAAGTGTCAATAAAGTTTAAAAACATCTGGTGATGCAAGACTTAAAAATCATTCCATATAATCATGTTCACATGACCTATTGGGCCCTAATCACATTATGTAAAATGTATCCAGGGCTGTCATCTAAATGCCCATTTCTTCTTGCAGAAGGGGCCAACTTTGTACATCTCACTTGGAGTTAATCTGTACAGGCCTGATGGGAGGAGATACTGGGTAAACTAAAGCAGGGCACAGGGTGCACAATCCTCCCCACTATCAAACTCAGCTTCCGTGAGCTCATACCAAAGGGAAGAAAAGAAAGGAAAGGACGATGAGTAGGAAATTCACAATGTTAGGCTTGGTGCGGACCAAAAAACACAAAATAGGATTACAATACATTGAATTGCAGCTAGGCCTCAATGATTCATTCCTGGATTGCAAGGGCAACTGCAGAGTAGGTCTCAATGAAAGTACCTCGCGGGATGACAAACTAGTGGAAGACTTCATGTGGTGGCCCGTCATGTTTAGACTGTCCATACCTCTGAAGCTGGTCCTTTAGGAGTTGCACACCGTGCTTAAAAATTGGTAAAACAATTAGTGCAGTTGCCCAAAGTACTGCGCAGAAGCCTGACCAACACTACTAAATGTCAATGCACAGAACACCAAGACTGTAGTCCTGAATCCACCCCAGGTAACTAATACACTACACAAGAGGAACGGAGTGCTGAAACTTTAAAACCACTCACACCGGGCCATATGCAAATCAGCCTTGACCCTGCTCCTTATGGAAACAGCCCAGCCCAAACTGCTAAGCCAGGTTCTCACTGGACCAGAAACAAGCATCCTGGGACCTGATTCAGGCTAGCTTGAAACCAGTGGCACAGCAAGCAGGGGACCCCCATCTGGTTCCCCCCTACCTCCAAGGGCAATTGTATACACATTTTATGGAACAGACAACGAACCTGTGGGACTGTGCTTATACAACATACATGCTCTAGCAGCAGTAGAATGTAGGTCCTGGTCTCTCAGGCCCACAATACTAGTGATTACGAGTACATGTCGCCGTAAAATGCCAAAATAGGCGACCAATCTTCACCATTCATTTGACATCAGCACTGCAGCTGTTGACCCAGGGGAAGCTCACCAATAAAAAAAATTAGATGCCCACATGGGGCCCGACTGCAAAGTGAAGGTTGCCGTTTAAAATGAATAACTTTATTTAAAGTTATTCCAAAACAAAGAAAAAGCTAGATGGCAGAATATATATATATATATATATATATATATATATATATATATATATATATATATATATATATATATGTTTGGAGGCACTCCCAGAACTATACGTTTCAGAACTGTCCTCCACCAACACTCCCAAAAACAGTCGAGAACAGGAACCATTGCTCGGTGGAGGAATCCTGCACTCCTATACCTATTCAACTTTCTGGCCTGTCAATGTATTGCTAATCTCTGAACATCACTATTGGAGTCCTCTGGAGCTGCTCTGGGTTTTACTGATGTCCTCCAGTTAACAGACCAGGAACATCACAGAACTGACAAGACTACCACGGAT